>NC_080845.1:60337863-61787030 GCF_030435755.1 Ochotona princeps
TTGAAATGCTGTCCAGCCCGACAGCCTGGCCAACAGCCCTCACCTGCACCCCTTCACAGCCACACCCTTTGCTTTGCAACAAGGTTTCTGGAGAACCCACTTTCCCTCCTGAAGATTCCAGTGTGCGGCATGATCCCTTGCTACACAAATGAGCATCTGATAAATTACAGGGTGAGACCCGCCAGGCAGAGGGAGACTCTGCGCTTGCCGGCACGTGCCAGATGGGACTGCTGGGGCCCTGTACGCTGCCATCCTTTCGGGAGCTGTTGCAATAGCTGTGATTTAGGGTCATGACCAGGGGACAAGAGGAACCGCTGGAAATATACATTCCTGAGCCCAACCAAGATCAGCCCAGCGTTAGCTACCCACCCCCGCCTCCAGGTCTTGCACTGCTGCAAAACGGTGATGTCTTGATTTTGTGGAATCTATGTGGCAGCCCTGAGCTGCCAATGTGCCTTTTGCAAAGCCCTGGGTACCCCTCTTTGGAAAACCAGAGATCGAGGAGCCGTGGGCTGCATGCAGACACCTGCAATTTTCCGTGATGTTGAACGGTTCCTAATCTGCCTTGTCCACACAGCTATATTCGGATTTGCAGTGAAAGGAAACAGCCACATGTGAGAGCTGGAATCCCCTTAGTTTCTAAGAAACAAACAAACAAACAAAAATGCAGACGCTTGGGTGCTCTTTCCAGTCTGACGCAATGAGGGTGGTGAGTTAAGGTGGTCGATATTTCTAACGGGTACCAAGAAGCCTTGGGCCAGACACTCTGGCAGTGTCTCTGCATGATGGCATAGCTATCAGCACTCCCTCTTTCTGAAGTGCGGAGGGCTTTAAAATCAATTATCCAGTTTGGCAACTCCTCCCAAGAGGCAGGCTTGTGCTCGGGCATGCCCGATCCTGACATCTGTCCCTCCTGCACCTCCCATGGTTGGGGGTTTGTTACAGCCACAGGTTGGCATGGACCTCTCCACCGGCTTTATCTCACCTGGTGGGCAATGAAAGATGCTGGCAGAAACCTGATGCTCGCCAGAACATATGGTGAGGCGCACACCTGCCTTGCACAGGCACCTGCTGGGCCTCTCAGGGGTGTGGGCCGGCTGGCTTGGGCGCTTGGGGCCATGGGCAGAGCGTCCAACTCATTTGCATGCTGGCCGCCTGCCACGTGCCTGGGCTCCGGGCAGATCTGACACGGCATGTCATTGCTTTGAAGCTCAGCAAATCTGAGAAAGCTGCGCCCCAGACAACAAAGCCAGCAGCCCATCTGGGACACGTGCTGGGCTCCTGCACTGCAGCAGGCACACACTTGTGCGCACCCAGGCTCCAGCAAGAATGGTGGGCCACAGAGTGCACTCCAAGGGGCCAGGACTGACCATGGGAGGGTCAGAACTACAAGGGAAAGGGGACAGCGGACAGTGGGTGGCAGGCAGCTCCCCTGATTTGTGTCTGCAGCCCCCACAGAAGCAGAAGCAACACAGAGAAGGCTGGTTTCTTCTATTGCTTCTTGTTCAAAGAATCACTGTGGTTTTGTTTGTGTTTAAATCCATTCAGTAGCTAAGCAAACAGAAGGTGAGACCGGCAGCTCATCCTGACAATACTATCACCTGACATTTTTTTTCCTAATTCATGCACTCTCACAGCTGTGGTCCCAGAAGAAGAGAATCCTGGTTTGGTTCTGTTTTTGTTTTTGTTTTTGTTTTCTCAGATGCAACACAAATGCTCGGAGCCTTGCTTTCAGAGCCTGTGAGAAGAACCAAGTTACAAGAATTCTACACACACACACACACATACACACACAGCCAGCTATCTCTTCAACCCAGAAAGGGTTAAAAATCAATCCAGCAACTGCAGCCCAGGCAGGGTGACCAGGGTGATCACAGGAGAGTGAGCACGGGCCCTGGGGCCATCAGTCTCCAAGCCACCTCAAGCGCTTCAGCCATCTGTCCACACACAGGGAGTGCCACACACACCGCCACTGTCACCACGGGCCATGTGGCGACCCCGCCAGGGTGCTGAGGGGAGGGGGCAGGCGCCCTATAAAATATGGTGACATTTAGGGCCTGTGAATGGCTCTGCTGCAGGCCAGGCGGCAGCGGGCCCCCTCTCCACCCCCTCCCCGTTCTCCCTCTATCCCTCCAGAGCAAGCCTGCATTCCTGCTACCGCCAGCCCAGGATTAAGTGGAGGAGGCCCTTCAAGAGGGAGGAGATTGAGCCTTTCCTCCAGCGGCCAGGGCTAGGATGTAACAGGCAGGCACGTTTTAAGGCCATTAGCAAAGAACAATGGGTCGCTGAAAGGGTGAGCCCAGTGAATAGAAGCAGGAAAGTCAGCTTGTGCCAGCAGTCCCTGGTTCGCTCATTACCCCAGATGGCAGATGGAGGGTGGCCCGGTTGCCAGGCAGAACTCGCCCTACAGGGCAGGGGAGGCGGGAGCTGGTGGCCCAGGGCCCCTCCCCGCAGCACAGGGCTGGCAGTGACCTCCCAGGAGCCCCTGACTCCCAGGGAGTGAGGAGCACCTGTGCTCTCTGAGAGTCGGGGTGTGAAGATCTGCCCCCCATAAGCCTCCCTCCAGAGCCTGCACTGCCCAGGGCACTTTGAGTCACCTGACAATCCCAGGTCTTGGCCCTTTCTTACCAGAATACCCTAACCACACAATGATCGTAAGATTCGCCCATCACCAGGGGAGGAATGCATCAGCAGAATATAGAAACGAATTTAGATGGCCTTTATTCGGGGGAACCACGGTCATGGGCTTCTTTCCCCGTGGAGCAGAAAGACAGCTGTGAAGCAGGGTGCTACAGAGCAAGAGGAAAAGCCAGGAAGAGATGTGCAAATAAAGGAGTTTCAACCCCCCCTTAACACAGAGGCTGAAGCGGGGGTCGCTTTGGACCTTATTTGGTGGGGAATATTAGTTTGTGTCCATTGGTGCAGCAGTGACCCTGTTGCCTGAGGGGCGCGCCAGAATTCTGCTGTCCCTTCTGGGTTGTAGCCTGGAGAAGCAGGCTCCATGCTCCTCTGGTTACCGTGGCAGCGATCAGTGATGGCAAAGGACTCTGACAAGGCTGTGTCCACCACGCCTCTGTCATGTCTTCAGCACCACTAGCCCTTTGATCCTGCTCACTCAGGTGTTTTCTGTGGACTTGTAGTTGGAGCCCGTGGACTGACTTTGGAAAATCAGGGCCAGGTGGCCTGCCCATACAAGGTTGTGCACATTGAGCAATGTGCACCCTAGGGTGGGGGGTAGGGGTTGAACATGGAGAGAGTACCCACCAAGATGCATGCATCCTGGGGAGGGGAGGTGTGCATGCTGAGAGCAGCCACACTGGAGGACGTGCTGCTGGGAGAGGGCGTGTTGAGGTGCATGAATACTTCAATAGTGTAGATACTGGGGAGAACTCCCAAACCAGAACTTAGACAGGTAAGTGGATGGATACCCTAAAACTGCACCACTAGGGTTCATGCACACTGAGGATTTTGTAAAAGAAGGTGTGTGCACCTGCTTGAATCACTTCTGCTCCATGCAATGTGTGCAGACCTAAAACCTAAGCACCCAGCACACCTTCACTCCCCTCCATGCAAGAGCACATCTCAAACTCCCCATGCAAAATCCTTCTTCAGCTGTGTGGGGCTGAGGGTGTGAGCACACTGGCTCCAGGAGGGTTTGGAGAGGGTTTGGAGAATTCTTTCCTCCTCTCCTCCCACCTCAAGATTCCCACCACATCTCCATAGTCCCCACTACCAGATGGCCCCGGGAGAATGTGGGAGCGTCACAGTTGGCACGGCTGAGTTTCCGTTCTGCTGTCGCCTCTTCAGCCAATTGTGGGCGCAGCGTGGGACCGCTGCTCTCAGCCAAGCGCCCATGTCAGGGCATGCAGTCTGTTGCTCTGCTTCCCACCAGATCCAGCCACCTTCTCCATGCAGGAAAAACAGCTTTTCCAGAAACCAGCTTTGCCAACTTCATAGTTCCATTTCAACTTGTTGCTTAAAAAGCCATGCAGACTAAATGTGCATGCTAGACGTAGCGCTCTTCCAGATGAAGGTCAAGTACATGTTAGCCAGCGAGATGCTCCTGCAAGGAACAATGCTTGCCATTACTTGCACACAGCAGCTCACCCATAAGTGTTGGGGGCAAGGTCAACAGAAACGCAACACAAGGAGTGCCCATTTTCCAGCCCTTTGACAGCAGGACCGCTCTGGCCATGTAGAGGAAGCAATGGAAAGTGCTTTCCATGGTGACTTCAGAACCACCCCAAGCAGCAGACAACCAGATGCACTCCCCCTCAAATTACACCCAAAAGGTTTTCTTCTTCTGAGGTCTCCCTTGTCAACACTGAATGTTCAAGCACAAATTATTTGGAGAAGATCACATAGTGCATAAAAGAATACATTTTCCAGGCCCGGCTGTGATAGCCTAGTGGCTAAATCCTTGTATTGCATCCACTGGAATCCCAAATGGATGCTGATTCATGTCCAGGGTGCTCCACTTCCCATCCAGCTTCCTGCTTGTGGCCTGGGAAAGCTGTCAAGGATGGTCCTAAGCCTTGGAACCATGCACCTACGTGGGAGACCTAGAAGAGGCTCCTGACTCCTGGCTTCGGATCAGCTCAGCTCCAGCTATTGCAGTTGCTTGGGGATTGAACCAGTCGGCAGATGGAGGATCTTTTTGTCTTTCCTTCTCTGTGTAAACTGCCTTTGCAATAAAAATAAAATTAATCTTCCAAACTCAACCCGGTAATGACAGGAGGTTCCCCAGTTTAGAGAGATTTTGGCCCCTGCACCTTAGTCTGCCCAGGCTCCTGCAGCACAGCCTCACAGCCCTGGTACCCTGTAGAATGCCAGTTCTCTCTGGAAGCCACAGGGCTGAGGTGCAGGGCTTGGCGGGGCTCTGAGGGAGAAGATGGGCAAGCCTCTGTCTTGGTTCCTGGTAGCTTGCTGACTGTCTTCTCGATCCGTATCTAGCGGCTCTGCCTTATTCTTCACTTTCTCTCTGCGATACTGCCTCTAAATTTCCTCTGCTTTACAAGGATGTCAAAATGGTTTTATAGAGTTACAGCTCACCCCAATGATCTTCTTTTATTTTAAAAAATTTTGTGCTTATTTTATAATACAGCTCCAAAAGCTCAGGGATGTCAACTCCCTTCCCCCACTGATTTCCCCAATATTTTTACAATGATAGTTTATTCATTGAAAGGCAGAGTGACAAAGAGGTGCGGAGAGGTCTTCACAGACACAGAGAGATCTTCTGTGTACTGGTTCGCTCCCCCAGAGTGGTCACAAGAGCCAGGTATAAGCCAGACTGGAGCCAGGAGCCAGCAACCCCAGCCCGGTTTCCCAGGTGGGTATGGGGGCCCAGGCACTTGGACCATCTTCTGCTGTCTTATCAAGTGCAGTGGCAGAAAGCTGGAGGGGAAACGGAGAAATCAGACTCTGACTGCTCTCTGGCCAGAATGAGATGCCAGTGTTACAACATGCAGCAGCTTAATGTTGCTGCACCACAACACCATCCCTAATGATCTCATTTCAACATGGTAGTCTGTGTAACCGTCCTATGTCCAGGTTAATTCCTGAGAAATTGCTGTCACTACTACCGGTACCACCAAAATCATCATCACCATCACCACCACCATCACTATCACCATCGCATCAGCAGCAGGTACGCCACACCTAAACTTTAAACTGATTCCACCCCACGTCCCATTTTAAATGTCTTCTCTAAATTACTTCACGTCATCCTCCTTACTGCCCGCTGAGGCCTACCCAAGTCTTACCTGCATTTTACAAGAGAAGGACCTAGAGGGGCTGTAGGCAGGTGTTGGGAAGCAGAATTGGATCGACAACAGTCGCACTTTAGGATCTGTGCTTTTAGGGGAATATGGGACAGTATCTATGGATACTGTGTGCTCCCTGCAAAGGGGCACTGGGACATGCCTGGCCAAGAGGCATACACCTTCATCTGCATGCATCTCAGGTGCAGAGAAAAGCAAGTTACAGGTTTATGCAGTGTGACCTTGCTTAGAAAAGTTCAAAAACAAGCAACAGGTAGCAATCTAGTGCATAGCAGCTCACACGTTACACTTTAAACTAGACAAGGTAACCATTAACGCAGTATGCAGGCCAGCGGCAGTTACAGCGGAGGTGAGAGCCAGGAGAGGAATGCTAGAGGGTCACTCTGCTGTCTGAGTGTTTCCTGATTTGTCACTGCAGTGTCTTATACATTATGGATACTCTTGGATGTGTATGGTGTATCTTGAAATTGTATTTTAATTTTTCAATCTCCAAGTAAAGAGAGAGAGCTAGAGAGAGAAGATGGATGTGGAAAGTCACCTCTGAACGGTGCACAGCTGTGGCAGCCAAGCCCTCCGTGTTTCTGCCATAGCCTGAGAGTCCTGAATCCCAATCTGTTGCTACAACTCCAAGCCACTGAGGTGATGCTCTGGCTCCAAGAGCTTCTGTCTCTGCTGCATGGGTAAAAGTGGTCTCTATAGTGAGCAGAAACCTCAGGTGGTACAAAAACACAGGTTCGTTATTTTTATTTATCCTCCCTGAAAGAGGGGCGGGAGTTTGAGGCAGGGGTGAAAGTCCTTGCTCACAAAGCCCACACCCCATTTCAGAGTGTCCGGGTTACAGCACCCCACCTCTAGTCTCCAGATCCAGTTCCCCGCTAATGCACAAGTTCTTGGGGCTCTGACAGACTCTGATAGAGTTCCTGGCCCAGCCCTTGTCTGTTTCAGTGCACTCACGGAATGAACTAGTGGGTGGAAGATCAATAGACTGCGAAGCTTAATTTTTAAAAACAAATAAATTCACTTAAAACTGGGGTTCTATCATGCTGTTGCACATGAAACCCCATCCCAGTCATGCCAGGATCTCAAGTAGCCCTGAGACTATAAGGACACTCTGCAGCAGCCATAGTCACGACACGGGACCAGCTGCCAGTTGGCAGAAAAGGACTGCATATAGTCACCCCCCTCCTAGAACCCTGTGTGGAGGGCAGCCATCCCTGTTTGCCCTGCCCATGAGAACACTCATGTCCTTGAACTTCAGACAACTTGACCCAGGCCCCAGTGCACTGCTGAGCCCATGAGAGCAGTCCAGGAGCAGCAGGGACAAGTAGACCACTCACAGTCCAGGAGCACCTGCACAGGTGGCCCTAAGCGCTATGTCCGACCTCTGTCCTGGGTATCCTGCCTCCTGAGGCTTCAGTTGGTCCCTGGGCTCTCTGGCCCTTGTTCTGCATCCCTAAGCATAACTCAGCACTTCCCCCCTGACCTCAGCTGGATCCCTCCCATCCCCAAGCCCCTTCCTTGGACACCTGCCCCATCTTTGCCACATTAGGTACCAACAACTTAAAGCCAGAGGGAGCCAGAGAGAGGACACAACGGTGGCAGGCTAACTGAGACACGAGAGCTCTGGCTCCGACCTCCCTGCCTGCAACCCAGCCCGGGTGCCGAGGCTCAGGGCCCATCTGCTGTATGTGCAGGTAGGACAGCAGCTGCCACATGTGCAGGACCAGGAAGGGCTCTGCTTCTGACCTTCAACCACGCTAACACCTGGGGTGCCCACCACACTCCTGTGAGCACAAACACACACATGCTCACACCTGCACTCTTACACGTGTGCCCGCAAACCTGCCCTCATCCCTGTGTGTGACTTCTGAGTGGAGCTGTGTCCCTGATTTGTTTCCTTGGTGGAGCTGTACTCCTACTGAGTCCTTCGCGCCCAAAAAGCTTTGAGAAGTGTGTCTGGCTACACGGTTCAGGTGGAGGTAGTTTGAACTGAATGCCACAAGGTTTGTTTCCCAAGTGTAGTTTCCTTATAAAATATCAACACATTTGCATATGACAAGGAGTTCTACATGTCACAGTTGGTATAGAGTATGTTACATGCATGACCCCAAACACTCCTGAGTCCAGATCTCATGTGACTCTTGAATTGTAGATAAGTGACCATGAGCCTGTGACCATAGCACCATGGCACTTCCTGGAAGGCAGCAGCGCAACATGTGCTCAGTGTGGACTCAGCGTGGGCTCAGTGTTGGCTCAGCGTGGCCTCACTGCCCAGGCACCATTGCTGGGGCCTGCTGGGGCCTGAGCAGGCAGGAGAGCTGCAAATACACAACTGGAACATCACGTCAGATTTGTTCCTGTCTCTTTCAAGCAGAACTACGTGTTTCCATGGCTTAGCAGAACCTCCTATGGGACATACACAAAAGCCTCTAAATGCCCTGTGAAGCCCATCACCTTGATACTGCAGAGGATCTGCTGGAAGCCTGCATGCTCTCGTCATACCTCTGGTTCCCTTCCCACTGCACATGTAATACATACACATACACACCACTCATACTCACAGTTTTTTCCAAGGTAGCTGTCCTCAGGTCTCTGGAGCACACTCACACGGCTCAACTCAGCTCAGAGCAGCCCAATATGCAGCTACAGCGTGACTGCAAGTTTGGCCTCACCAAACCCAGCTGCATCATTCACACATCCAAAGGTACCCTACCTAGCCTTTGGATCTCCAAGATGGGTCCTCAATTTTCTCACAGGATTTTATTCCAACCAGATTCTAAAACTGTCCTCAAAACCAACTTTGGAGTCAACCAAGAGCCCCACTCATTCCCCACCCACCACAAGGAACTTGAAGCAGTTGCCAAGGTGAGATGATTGCATCAGATCTAACACACATCAGTTGCTCCCCTCCCCAAGGGGGATCCCCAGGTGGAGGTGGGCCAGCATGGTGAAGGCTGACAGCACATGGTCAAGGCACTGCTGTGCAGAGCTGAGAGGGTGTCCTGCCCAGGAGGAGATGGAAGGTGCTATGGGTAGGCACATAAGAGCTCTGACCCTGGAAAAGGGAGAATTGGAGACTTGGCCTTTTGATAGCCAGATCCCAGCTGAATGGTGACATCCGTTTTGATGGGCAGCTCTCAGGAATGGCTTGGAACATGTTTCATGGTTTTTCTCCCAAAGTTTTGGGAACAACCC
Source organism: Ochotona princeps (assembly GCF_030435755.1). Lineage (NCBI taxonomy): Eukaryota > Metazoa > Chordata > Mammalia > Lagomorpha > Ochotonidae > Ochotona > Ochotona princeps. The sequence goes on from NC_080845.1 coordinate 60,346,839, forward strand.
ATAGACTCGGTCCCAGACCTGGGGACAGCTCTCTCAGCCACCCCCTGAGCCGAGCAGCCATCCTTCCCCATCTCCCAACCCACCACCTGATCGCCTGTGTCAACACACATTTCCCGAGAACTCTGAGGAGATCCAAAAGCAAACACTGAGCCACCTCCAGGAAATGGCTGTGCAAGAGCCCCTGAGGGAAAGCAGAGCGGGCACACCAACCGGGTCTTGCTCTCCCTGTGCAGCAGGCAGCAGGCAGCCTCTGTGCCCAAAACGGGGAGAGGCGACCTACTCAAGGGCAAGTGGTGGTGATAGTGGATGGTGTGCAAGGAGCCATGAGCAGGATCTTGGGTACTGCGATACAGGACACCTTTCCAAAGCCCCAGGGATGTGGGAAGGCTCACATAAGGGAAGTGGTGCTATAGACCCATACCCTAGCTATTTTTAGGGGAATGGTTGGCTCAAACAGCCACTTTGGATAGCAAATAATTTTAATACTCCTCTTACAGGTTCCCAGCCTTCCATCTGTCACCCCAGCTTACCTTGTTGGATGTAATTCCACAATAATATGCCTACAACAACAGATGGACATTGAGAAGTAGGCAGGCAAACAAACAGATGGTAATGGGGGGCCCGGCGGCGTGGCCTAGTGGCTGAGGTCCTCGCCTTGGGCGCACCGGGATCCCATATGGGCGCCGGTTCTAGTCCCGGCGGCTCCACTTCCCATCCAGCTTCCTGCTTGTGGCCTGGGAAAGCAGTTGAGGATGGCCCAAAGTTTTGGGACACTGCACCTGCGTGGGAGACCCGGAAGAGGTTGCTGGTTCCCGGCTTCGGATCTGCGCGCACCGGCCCGTTGCGGCTCACTTGGGGAGTGAAACATCGGACGGAAGATCTTCCTCTCTGTCTCTCCTCCTCTCTGTATATCTGGCTGTAATAAAATGAATAAATCTTTAAAAAAAAAAACAGATGGCAATGATAAAGATAGATAGATAGACAGATAGATAGGTGCTGACAGGCAAACAGATAAATGGATTTAAAGGTAGTGTGTGCAATGACTGAACAGCAATGCAAAAGACAAATGAAAGACAAGCAGTGAACAATAACAGCTGTTTCAATGGCAAATGCTTAGGCACAACCTCCTTAGTGCAAAGCAAGTCCTCGGGGCTTTACAGGAAGTGCTGTTTCTGAGGATGTGTCCTAACAAGTGCCACCACGTTGGCCATTCTAGGACCTCACATGACATTGGCTGGTGCTCTGTTTTTCTGAAGTGATAAACAGCGCTTGGAAAAGCCCGAAATAAGATGGAATCTACACCCTCCCTCTAAAATACATCACAGCTGCAGTCAGCATTGTGCCAGAGTGGGCGAATCCCATATGAACATCGGGTTGTATCCCAGCTGCTCCAATCCCAATCCGGCTTCCTGCTGGTGGCCTGGGTAAAGCAACAGAAGATGGCTGAAATATCTGGTCACCCGCATGGGAAGCCCAGATGAAGCTCCTGATTCCTTGTTTTGGCCTTTGCCAAAACAAAGCAGCTGAGAGGTGTGCCAGCAGATGGAAGTTCTCTTTCTGTGCCTCTTTTCTCTTTCAAATAAATCTACCAATCTGAAAATGCACACATGCACATGTCCACACACACACGCACCCATGCACACATCATGGCTGCACTTACAGGAATGTGATGTCTACTATAGCTACACAGTAATGAATGCCTTGGTCAGATACGGAAAGGAGAGCAGAGCAGAGCCCAAACCCAGACCTAAGCAGCTGCTAGGATGATGATGTCAGCTATGACACAGTCTGTTAGTGCAGGTCTCTCTCCACCTTGGGACGCTCTCACCCAAGGCCAGTCATCTCCAGCCAATAAATACCCTCACAGATTTCCAATGTGAGACCCACTCCCATGGTGTGTGCCGATGCTGCCGGCAGAGACCAGCCCTGCTATGGTTTGAGTGCACTCCCCTGGGGATATGTGTACTTGAGTGGCAGAGGGCGGATGGTAGAACCCTAATACCTGGGGTCTCCTGGGAGATGCTCACGCAGGGTGGCAGTCCCTGCAGAGTTGAAGGAGGTTCCTGAGCACCCTGGGTTAGTGCTCACTTTCTCTTTGCCTCCCTCTGGTTCCCAGTGTGAAGCCATCCATCATGATGTGATGCAACCAGGGGGCCCTAGCAAGAGCTTGCACCGTGCTGTTTGGCCTTTCAATCTTCAATATTATGAGCCAAATAAGTCTCTTTGTCTTTCAGAAGTACACAATCTCAGGTATCTTGTTATAGTAACAGAAAATGGACTTATAGTTCCGGGTGAACTTCCCCACCATCTACACCCCATCATAACCCCAGAGGCTCCATCCTCAGTGAGATGAAAACTTGCAGTGCTGGAAGAGAACCTTCCATGGACGTACTGAGTCCCTTTCATCAATCCCTGGTCCAGTGTGGGAACACACTCAAACATATACTCCAGGGGCTGGAATCCCTGTAGGCAGCTGATGAACCGCTCCACCTCCCTGGGCCATGTCTCGGGTTCCCAGTCTGTTCGTACACTGGGAAATCAGCCACAGACGTGTCTATGGACTACCTGCTCTGTGTTCATTGCATTAGATGCCAAAGGCTTGCACATGGGATGACAAAGTTCACCAAGAAGTCCTTTCCAATCCCTGCTTTCCTGAACTCTGCACCTGCTTATGAGCCATCTCCTCCTGCCTTGCTGAAGAACCAGGTGTCAGGCGAGCAAAAGGCAGTAGTTACCAAGGCCTGCCTACAGGTGGGACAGACCCTGGTTTGTGTCTTGTGTCAGACATTACCTAATATTATCAAGAACTCATATGAGACCACTGTAGTGGATGGAGCTCCTTCACAATGGGCCCCACAGACCAGGTAACATGGAGTTACCCAGACTGAGCGAACCCTGGCCTGGGCCAGTTTTCCAAGCCTTACCAGGCTCAGAGCAGCCAAATAGAATGGCCCAATTGGTCTGAGCCAACAGGATGAGGAAGTTCCCTCTACTTGAACCCTGTAAGAAAAGTAGCTTTGCAAAACCACCCTGCTTGGCTGTTCCTTGCCTCTGCTTTCTTCTTCCCTGTCCTGTCTAAAGCCAGCTCCTCTGCTTGGCTCATGGAAACACTCATCTCCTTTGTGGGAGGAAAAGGTGTTGCCTGCCTCCAGGGGTGTGAGTAAAAGCCAGTTGAACTTTGAAACTGAATTGCATTTTTGTCTTTTTAACACTGGTCTTGAGACCTGCATGGATTCCCCCTCATCTGTGACACGCTGTCCCTGTGTGGGAAAGGGAACATTCCATTGCCCTGCCAGAGTAGCTGTAGGGACACAAGGGCTTACCATAAACATCGTCACTTGCATATCCCAGGGGGCAGCATTAGCTGGGCAGAACCAGGTGAGCACAGACCTAACAAGCAGGAACCAGACCGAAGCCAGCCTGTCCCCAGCATCCTCCCCCCAGCATCCTCCCCCCAGCATCCTCCCCCCACAATTGTTTAGACTGCAACTCCCAAAAGCCCTCTCCTATGTGCTGTCGCTTGCACCCGAATTCCAACAGGTAACAAGGTGACTTAGCCTGCTGGTTACTATAGGATAAAATCCCTGAGACAAGGTGATCTACATATGAGAGATTTACTTAGCTCACACATCTGGAGGCTGGCAAGTTCAAAGGCATGGTGTCCATCCCTTGTAAGGCAGCACCACACGTGAACTGGAGCAGGTGCCAACTCGGGGCTGTCTTCCCGCTGTTACAGCAATGCATCGCCTGGGTGCCACCCGCAAGACCTCAGTTCATCAGTCCCCACATCTCCCCTCTCCAGGAACTGTAGACACCATGACCCTGACAGCTTCTGGGGACACCAGAATTTCTACCCAGCCAATCTCTCCTTCGCACAGTTCTGAGCACCTTCATTCTAGAGTCCCCTTCTCCTAAAATTCCAGAGCCTGATGACTTATACAAAGAAAAGGCCTTCCTGTCCCACATGGAACAAAGATGCCCTCACTCGCCCCAGCAACTCCCCTGACCCAGCCCTTGTGCGCACATCCCACACAGGAAGATTACAGTCATTTCAGAATGGAAGGGTCTGAGGTCGGCATCGTGGCATGGAGGAGTAAGTGACCACCTAGCACGTTGGAGTCCCATATAAGCACCTGTTCAAATCCCAGCAGTTCCCCTTCTGATCCAGCTCGCTGCTAATATGTATACCAAAGCAGCAGAAGACGGTCCAAGTGCCTGGGGCCATGTCACCCACAGGGGAGACCCAGATGAAGTTCTTGGTTCCTGGCTTCAGCTTAGCTCAGCCCTGGTCATGTGGCCGTTTGGGGAGTGAATCAGTGGATGAAAAATCTCTCTTTCTCTCCTATTGCCTTTCAACTAAATTAATTCTGAAAAAGACACTATACACAGGGAACTTCAAAAATTTTTTAATGTTTATTTTTCATCTGCTTGAAAGGCAGAATGCCTGCGAGAGGGAAAGATGTCGCTTCTCAGCGTCTTTACTAAGCTCAAGTGTAGAAACAGATCCTCCACCCACTCCACTACTCCCCAAAGCTGGGCCAGGTGAAAGCCAGGATCCAGAGGCTCCATTTTGGTCTCCCACGTGGGTGGCAGGGGCTGGGACACTTGCTGCATCATCTGCCGCCTCCCAGGAAGCATGAGCAGGGAGCTGGAGCTAATTCAGTTGCAGACTCGAACTGGCACCTCAATAGGGAATGCAGGCATCCCAAGTAGTGGCTTAGCCCACTGTACCACAATGCCTGACCCTTAGTGGGCAGAGCAAGACCCCATTCTAAGAATGAACGCGGCCTGGTGAATGCCGCGCCTGGCCAGGACTCCCTGATTCCCAACTGCAGTGTCTGCTACTGGCAACTCTCAGCTGCAAGCAGCTTCATCGCTCTGTGCCTCATTGAGATTTGATTTCTCTACCTTCGCAGGAGATTCGAACTAGGGCAGACACACTCAGCAGGAGGAGGTGAGGATGGCGAAGGTGAGGTGTCAGGTGACTCTCCCGTGAGCCCCCTGGGCTGGGACGCATCATGGGACCATAGCCCAGATGCAGCTGCAGGCCAGCCAGGCACACCTGCGCAAGGCAGGGCCTCCCGGGGTTGCTGGAGCAGGAAGGTGTGTCCCAGGGAGACTCTGTCCTCTGGGCCAAGAGTGGCCAAACAGGTTCTCCGGGCAGCAGGAGTCGGGTGTGCAGGGCTGGAACACCTCGTTCCCGGCTGTGTCGTGCACGCACGATCCGAGCTCAGTGTGTGGGTGGTGCATCCTTTATGTGTCCCCAAGCGTGACCTGGAGCGTGCCAGAGGGGAGGAAAAGTCACCCTCTCATCAGGGTCAAATGGGGCTGAGGTTTCACAGCAGGAGAAGCTGGGAGAGCAACCAGAAGCATTTCTTGTCCTTTGTGCATGACCCTGGCAATCGAGGCCCTAGTCATGTCAGAGAAAAGACCCCCTTGCCTCACTCCTCTTGGCTTCGCTGTCTCTAGCTATTTTATTTTTATTGGAAAGTCAAATACACAAAGAGGAGGAGAAACAGAGAAGAACTTCTGTCTACTGATTCACTCCCCAGGTGGCCAAAACGGCCAGAGCTGAGCCAATCTGAAGCCAGGAGCCTCCTCCAGGTCTGTCATGCAGGTACAGGGTCCCAAGGCTTTGGGCCGTCCTTGACTGCTTTCCCAGGCCACAAGCAGGGAGCTGGATGGGAAGCAGGAGCGGCTGAGATTAGAACCGGTGCCCATATGAGATCCCCGTGCATTCAAGGTGAGGACTTTAGACTTTAGGCACTAGGCTACTGTGCCTGGCCCTGTCTCCAGCTATTCTAATGCAGATGCCCAGGCCCCAGCTCAAGCAGGGCTCTGCCAGGGCATCTCAGGAACCTCTGTGCTTATCAAAAGCAACTGGGGATTCTGATGCTGCAGATCCTCACTGGGACACGGGGAACCCCTCCCCAGTATTGGGAAAAGGAAGAGCATGAGGGGCCTTTAAACCTTTCTGTCAACTGGCTGGATTCAACCCTGGCCTTCACCCTGCTACCCGCATCCTGAGAATTCCACAGCAACATTCAGAAAGGGTGCCTTACCCTGTGCTTCCTGGCCCAAACCCTCAGCTCCTTTTCTCCATGCCCATCATGCCCTTGGACACAAGCTGGCAAGGGCTAGCCCCAGCTCATACCCCTTCCCTCTACAGCCATGCCACATTGTGCCAGCTGCGCCTAAAACCCGTGAGCCACTCACACCAGTCACGCTGTCTCACCCAAGGCCCTCCCAATTCCTGTATTTGGAAATCAAAAACCAGTCAAGCATTCCACCACTCCCCGCCCAGAGGCCAGGCCTGAAGAAGGGGCCTCGGTCTGCAGGGTGGTGCTGCCCTGCACAGTGGCCCAGGATGAAAAAGGAAGAGTCCGGTGCAGGATTGACAATTCATAAGTTTCTGGGCGGGTTCTCGGGCCCCACTCACCTCCTCCTCTGCAGAGCCCTTCCCCTGCCAGCCACCTGAACGTGTCACAACAGCGGTGAAGCTGGTGAAGTGATCGTCATAGTGAGGAAGTGGAGCCCAGGCAGGGTAAATACCCAGGAACACACAGCTGCTGTCAGGGGCACTCCAGGGCACCCAGGCAGACTGAGGCCTTGGTCCAAGGTTCCTAGAATTCAGGGGAAATGCTCAAGCTTTGGAAATTGACCGATCATCAGGCCTAGAGCCCCACTCCCACTCAGGGTGGGCACGCACCCAGGATTATTGCACTCGCCTAGTCACCCTGATGGGTACCCTAGCTGAGGCTCCCTCAGGTGGCCCATGGCCCAGGACAGTGCCAATCAGTTGAGCCCCAGCCACAGGCGCTGAGCGTGAGAGAACAGTGTGGGTGTGAGCGTCCTAGGCTGGGACCTGTTTGTGTGTGTTCCTGTCCTGTGTTCCTGTCCTGTTCCCCTTCCAGACGCCCCTTCCCTTTCCACATGCACACTTGCTGCAGATCTGGAGTTGTTTCCTGGGTGAGGGGCTTTCATGTTTGAATGCATGTGCAGGTCTTGAAGCCCAGCAGACACCACACACACACACACACACGGAGCCGTAGCACTGACGTGTCTACACCGTTGCTGTGCAGGGACCAGTCCCTGGGTCCTCAGGTCATCACGTGAGGCAGTTGCAGAACCAGAAGGAAGTGAGGGACAAGGAGGTGATACAGGAGCCATGTGGAGAGCTCTGGGACCAGAAGTAACACCAAAGGCAGCATTGGGAGTGGCGGAGAGTCATTCTCTAAGCTCTCACATCTGAGCACACAGCCCACAGGGCACATTGCTCAATGGCCTTTACTCTCCTTTGCCACAGCTGAAGCCACTGGCCAGAGCAGAATCGGTGGCCACCCATCTGCCATCTCTCCAAAGAATGAGATGAGAAAACTCATGGCTATAAATCAGGGTGCGGCAGAGCGCCCCAGGGCATCTCTGACCACAGCCTGCCCACTCCCCGCCAGGAACCCCTCCCTTGGTCAAAACTGCATGAACACAGCAAGAGGCCCAGCGCTTGCAGGAGGTGGCACTGAGGCCTATACTGGTGGCCCGGGAGGGCCGAGTTTCACAACTCACTCCGTTTTTGTTTTCAATTAGCTTTGGGAGGTGGTTCTCACTCTCCGTGTTGCTTGCACCAATCCAACAACACTTGGCAGGTGCCCAGCGGTGCTCTGAGGCTGTCCTGGAGTCAGGCAGGGACCAGCGTTCCCCTGCAGAATGAGGGGGGCAGGCAGTAGCCGGGCAGCTGAGAGCATGCTGTTGAGAAGTGCAAACACCACCTGAGAGGAGCCCTTTGCTGATGGCAAACACGGGGCCTAGTATGGGGAAATGAAGAACAGGGGCCCAGGCAGGCAGAGGCCCTGCCAGAGCCTGAGGTCATCACAGGGTGTCCCGACCAGAAGGCCAGGGACTCTGAGGTCACTTTGTCCTTCAGCACAGTCTGTGAGCTGAGGGGAAGGGAACAGTACTCCTAAGAGGTGGCCCACTCACACATCCCGAGTCTCCCATCTGTGCAGTGAAGGTCATGTATGAAGTTGTGTGGTATGTGCCAGAGGAGCCCACCACCTTTCAGGTGTGAGGGCAGCAACAGGCTGGGCTGCCAGGTTGGACTCAGCATCCCGTGGTGCCTGGGCTCTTGCTGAAAGAAGAAATTGTCACCTTCGTAGTGTTTCTTAGCACAGTTCCAATTAGTCATGCCCTGTGACCCCAAATACCATCCCTAAATGCTGCAGAAAGTCTCCAACGGGGAAGCTGTAACATCTGATGACCGTGTCGCCAGGCAGGAGCTCTTGGTGCTCACGCTGGCCAGCCTGGGTTTTGGCATGAAGTGAAGCCAAAAGAAAGCGTGTGCTAGGGCAGATAACAGAGCCACCACAACCACACAGCTTTCTAGAAAAGATGAGGCCACCTATCAGCTTCGGATGGTTCTGTTAGACAGTAACCAATGGGATTTTGCTGAAGTCCCATAAAATTCTTTCTTGAGGATTTATCTTTGTTTGAAAGGCAGAGTGATGAGAGAGAGAGAGAGAGAGAGAGAGAGAGAGAGAGAGAGAGAGAGAGAGAGAGAGAGAGAGAGACGTCTTTTATCTGCTGCTTTACATCTCATATGGCTGCAAACCCAAGGCTGGACCAGGTCCAAGCCAGGAGCCTGGAGCTTCATCTGGATCCGCCACGTGGCTGCAGGATCCCAAGTACTTGGGCCATCTTCCACTGCCTTCCCAGGCACATTAGCAGGGAGCTGGATCAGCAGTGGAGCAGCTAGGACAGACAACCGGGTCTCCCATGGGATGCCAGTGTCTCCGGTGGCAGCTTCACCTGCTGTACCACAGCATCGACCCCCATCAAATTCTTAAAGGCCCACCCAGAACAACCAGGGGAACCTCGAGGTGGTCCAAAAGCCTTGCTGCCATGTTTAGCACAGACAGTTTCCGCCCCTAAGCAGGTCATGGAGGGAACTGCTGCCCTCAGGATATGATCACACACAAGTGGGGTCTGGGCCTGGGTCTCAGAGCCATAGAGCCAAGCAGGTGGCAAGAGCTGGTGACTCTCAGAGACAGTGGAACCCAGAGGTGCAGCCTAACCCAGAGGAGAGCCAGCTCTTATTAACAACCACGGGCATGCCTAAGCATCCTCCTTTGTGCTCTGAGAAAGAAAGCAGAAAATCACTCTGTCCAGTGGGCCAAGGGCACACCAAGCGCATGCCTCCAAGATGGATGGAAGGCATGAACACACAACGCACCCAGACGGACAGGTGCAGGAGACGAGCCACACAGACGGCCTCTTCCCATCCACGGCAGCTTGGGAGCACGATGCTCCTGCTGGATGCCCAGAAGCAACCTCCTTCACCATACACACTGCTTGTCTGCCCAAGGTCCCCAGTTGCTTCCCAGCATTCCAGGGGAGGCCCGGCCCACACACCCTCCTTCGCTCCATGCGGCTTTACATGGATTGCACAGTGTTTGTGTATCCTTTCACTGTAAAAATCTGACCCATGTCATCATGTTTAAATGTGTCCCACCGATGTTGGGAAACAGAAGACACTTGCAAAGGCTAACAAAAAAGGGTCTGGTGAACGAATGTGGGGAACAAACCCATCAGGAATGGCAGGGGGCCAACGGACCCGGAAGAGGCTACTGCTGGTGCCCAGCCTGGCAGGCCCTGGAGTTGCCCAGTACTAGGGAGGGCTGATTCAGTGCCCACAGCCCACCGCTCTGCCTGCTTCTGTCTCCTCTGTGGGAAGGACAGCATTTTCCACCCCTGCACACAGGCAGGCTCTCTCCTCTTATTCCCCAGGAAATGCAAAGAAGAGAGACTGATGCACCAAGGCGGCTGGTTCCTGGAGCCTTGCTGCTGCCACCTCTGCCCTGGGAAATTTCTCTCTGCAGGAAGAGCCCAGAAAAAGCCTAGGACCCAGTGCCAGCCGATCTGGAGACACGCATCCTGCTGAGCCATCCTCCCACCTGCCCCCACCAAGGCCCAGGCTTGTAGGTGAAGCTTTCGACCTAGGACCCCCTCGTGCCCAGGAGCAGGACCAAGGGCTAACCTCTGACACAGGGTGAGGCACAAATCCCTGAACTCCAGAATCAGGAGACTCTGTTAGGGTGGTGTGTGCAATATCGCCAGCACCTGAAGCTCCATTGCACCTGCAATTTCTGCCCACCACACCAAGCTGCATGCATAGAGGTGGTGGTGGCAAGGGCACATGGGCTGTGCCCAGGGCCCGTGAGCTTGCAGAAGCAAAGCCTCCTGGCCTCATGTCAGCGTGCAGCTCTGTGCACACAGGTGTGGAGCTCCGGCTGACTGAGTTGGACAAAGAGGCCCGCCCGATCAGTAGACAGATGCATTGATCTGACTTGTAGAATTTTAGTCATTAGTGCTAAGACTTTTTAAAAATCAATTTTTTTGAAAAAAAAAAAAGACAGAGTTACAGAGAATGAGGGAGAGACAGAGATCTTCCATCTGTTGTTTCACTCCCCAAATGGCCACAATGGCTGGAGCTGGGCTGGTCTAAAGCCAGGCACCCAGAGCTTCATCCATGTCTCCCACATGAACACAGGGGCTAAGCACATGGGTCATCCCCTGCTGCCTTCCCAGGCACATTTGCAGAGAGCTGGGTCAAAAAAAGAATAGCCAAGTTGTAAACTGGTGCCCATATGAGACTGTGACATTGCAACGTCAGCCCCCCTTCCAAGCCTTTTATAGGCTCCAGGCAGTGAGTCAGGTTCACCCATCACCAAGAGAGCATTTATCCATACAGTGCGGCTCATTCTTCAGTACAACATCCCATAGACATGGGGCTGGTACAAGAGCTCAACAGGCTAACACTTCACCTCCAAGTGCCAGTGTTCCCTATGAGTGCCAATTTGTGTCTCAGCTACTCCACTTCCAATCCAGCTTGTGCCATGGGAACACAGTAAAGAACCAAGGCCTTGGAACCCTGCACCTGCATGGGAGTCCTGAAAGAAGCTCCTGGCTTCTGGCTCAGATCAGCTCAGCTCTGGCTGTTGCGGCCATTTGAGAAGTGAATCAACAGATAGAAGATCTTTCTCTGTCTCCCCTCTCTGTAAATCTGCCTTTCCAATGAAAATAAATAAATCTTTTTTAAAAGTTGCCTCAGGGTCCCCACCTATGGATCAGAGACACCACAGCCAGCATGACCTGTCCTCTGGGGCTCAAGGGGAGGAAATGTCCACTGTCCCAAGGATCCTGCACTTTGCTCTGCTCTTGGAGGGGAGACCAGCTTCTCATGCCCTTTAATTCCAAGCTCCTGCCCACTCCTTCAAGACAGAACCCCAGAATGCATGTTCCCAGCTAGCAGGTGTTCCTCACCACTCTGTGGGGCTCAGTGATCCACAGGGTGCACTTAGAAATCTGGCTTGGGGAACCAGCACATTAGCCTAGTGGCTAAATCCTCACATTGCATGTGCTGGGATCCCATATGGGCACTGGTTCGTGTCCCGGCAGCTCCACTTCCCATCCAGCTCCCTGCTTGTGGCCTGGGAAAGCAGTCAAGGATGGCCCAAAGCCTTGGGACCCTGCACCCACATGGGAGACCCGGAAGAAGTTCCTGACTCCTGGCTTCAGATCAGTTCAGTTTCAGCCATTGTGGCTACTAGGGGAATGAATCAGTGGATGGAATATCTATCCCTCTGTAAATCTGCCTTTCCAGTAAAAAAAATAAATAAATCTTTAAAAGAGAAAAAAGAAATCTGGCCTGGGCTCATATCAGCCATCACCTTCCCTCCCGCCGCCCCCCCCCCCCCACTTCCCTGTGCTTCCCTGTCATCCACAAAGCCAAGGGCATCAAACTAGGAGATCCCCACAGAGCCCCACCTGGTGCTGGCTATGACCATGGTGGTGGATGTGGACCAATGCGGACTGCCCCCTTTCAAGCTACCTCAACACTAGCTCATCAGCTCGAGGGGTCCCGGGAGCGTGTGTCTCATGCGGTATTAAAAAGGATGCGGATACAGCTTAGGATGAGTCGACATTCTCTCCCAACGGAGGAGCCAGGCAGCGGTGGCGCCTTCCGTGCTTATGTTTTCCAATCCTGCTTGAGAGAATGCCAGAAGTGCGGAGGTGAGACCAGACTCACAGAGAAGTTACAACGAAAGTCCCATCGCCAGGGACCGAGTCCAGCAGCCAGCGTGTGAGACTGGAAGGCAGCTGGCCCGCTTCAGTCACGCTACACTGAGAGGATGGAGGCCAGGGTGACCCAGCCTGCAGCCAGCCCCTAGTGCACTGCCCAGCCAAGCCAACCTCCAGTCCCAAGGGACCGACTCCACAAAGGGCCAGAAATCAAAACCTCCTGTGATAGGAGGCGGAGGCATTGTGTTGCACTCATTCATTCCAGGCACTGGGGACTGGTATCCAGCTGTAGGATTCCAAGTGGGAATGACAGACCAACCCCTCAAGGAGACCCCCATCCCCTCCATAGAGTCCAAGGTCACTCTGTCCAGTGCAGACTGGCACTGTTCAGGGCTGCATGAGGCTCTGTCATCTAAAGAAGAAATGTATTCTTTTAAACAAACGCAGCTGCAAGCAGGCCAGGCAGGGCTTCCAACAGGAGTTTCCTGGTTGCAGCCTGTTTGCTGAACCAAGAACGGTGCCAACAGGGCAGCCTGACCTCCTCCAGCAAAACCCACCTCCCTACAGGTGGTCAGGCTGCAAACCCAGGGCCGACCATCCCACTTTGGACAGCTCATCCTTCCACGTTGCTCAGAGCCCATCCTCCTGGCCTCCCACAACCTGTCTGCCCCATGAATCCATTCTCACACAGGCCCAACCCAGCACTGGGCACCAAGCCCCAGAGCCACTCCCTGCAGGATTTGGGCTCCAAGCCCCAGGAGCTCAAGGTCTCATTCAGGAAGCAGCATCACAGGCACTGCCTGAATGTCATGGGCAGGGATCAAGCACCAAGTGCTTGAAGGCCACTATAGCAAAGAATGGAGTTGAACCAAGCTATCCTGGGAAAGGGGCACTAGCCAGACAGGGAAACTGAGGACAGGAGCCCTGAGCATAAGGAATGGTCCTTGAAAGGTCAACGAGCTGCTGGGTGAGTGGCTTAGGGCAGGGACTCCTGGCAGAGAGGGGAGCACTGCAGCTGCACGGTCCCACCTGCCCTGGGGCCTCTGGGGCCAGGCTGCAACCAGAGCAGGTGGGACAGATAGAGGGGAGCTGGGATCCGGGCTAATGTGATCTACAAAGGGATAGGGCAGAGGAGGAACCAGGCAGGCTCCTGGAGGGATCAGCAAGGGCAGACAGACCTGGTCCTATGCCAAAGCCCAGGAAGGGGGTAAGGAGGCAGTGCAGTGACAACCAGAGGCCCCTGTGAGGGGCACGGGGAGCACCTGCAGGCCCCTGGGATCGGGGCCCCAAGGAGCCGGGACAACAGAAGAGCGACAGCCAAAATCTTGCATCCCTCACAGGATGCACAGAATAAAGGCTGCTCAGATGAAATGTACAAATGCCCTCAGAACTAGAAATGCAAAAGGGAAAGCTGGAGGAGCAATGGGTAACCTTGGCCTTTCTAAGCAGAACCTGGAACCCCCACCAAGCACCTGGCAGACGCTGATGTCCCAAGCACATAACCCTGAGCTTGCTTCCAGTATGAAGGAGAACACAGAATGATGAAGCAAAGCAATAAAGTGGGAGGAACTATTCAAGCCAGTAATATATCAACAGCCCTTACAAATTCATAAGCAAAGGACGAACCGTCCAGTAAGCGTGTTGGCAACACAAAACTTTGTTAAACATTGCAAAATGTACTGACATGCTGGCAGAGCAAAACTTGAAAGATAAACTTTGGTGGCAGCAAGAGTGTCCCAGCCCTCTTGACAGGTGCTACAGACAGAGCCACTAGTTCTGGCCAATGAGCAGAGCATCAGGTGACACGGGTCAGCGCTGAGCTGCAGCAGTTCAAACACATTTGTGCCCCTGTATCCCTCCCTGCCCAGCTGCAGCCACTCAGAAGCTCTCACAGTCCGCGGCGAGCTGTGGGCTGCGGGAACTTCAAAACATGGTTGTGCGAGCCCCTTAGACGGTGGAGTCTGCCCATCACAGCACTTAATTAACTAATTCCCCTGATGCATACAGAATGGTACTGGCAATTTCCAAGGAGAAAAAAAAAATAACAAACAGGCCATAAAAAATGCTTACCCCACAGCAATCAAGATTACATTTAAATTCATCTGGATATACTACTTCTGAACCATGCACAATATTTGAAATACCGTGCACATCTAACATGGGAGGGGGCATGGGTATAAATTAGCAACATCTGCTGGGAAAATAATTTTTACCTATAGAGAACTTAGCTATGTGTACCTCTGAATCAGGAATTCTTCAGACATATTCTTACTGGTACAAACATAAACATTTAATGTATATATAAGGGTACTTCCAAAAATTTGTGATAATAAACTAAAAAGGTGTTTATTTTATTTTCATTTCATTTTCTTTTCAAGAGATTATTGAAATCTGTGCATAACTTTTCCATAAGCTCTTTAAGGATCCCTCATATGAATGGGTTTCAAAAATTTCGTCCAAAGCTAACTTATCTTTTCATTTTTTTCCCATGGATTTGCTGTGTAGCTATACATCTAGCTAGCTACATAGTTAGATATGATTCATAAAGGACCGACAGTTGATGCAGATGGTTGATAGATGATTGACAGGTGGACCTGTGGATATCTGTATAGACAGATATTTCTGAACTTACATATACTCTTTTAAAAATTTCACTGTAACACTCTTTATAAATAAAATGAAGCTAAACGATTGAAATGACCATCAAAAAGACACAATTAATTGTACAAAATCAGTTAATTAACAAAATCAGGAGAACGTGTGTATCCCCATGAAGGGTGTCCACGATTTGCCACGTAAAAAACCAAGTACAGGGTGACTGCTCCTTACCTGAAATGCTTGAGACCAGAAGTGTTTTGAATTTCAGGGGTTTTTTTTCCAGTTTTGTAATATGCGCATATACAAAATAATGTACTCTGAGGATGGAATCCACAGGCAAACAGAACATATGCATTTTGTATGCATAGTCAATGGATAATCACATACCACGGTTAGTAACTTTATACAGGAGCGACCTTGTGGCCCACGGAGTTGAGTCTCTACCTGGGGTGCCCGCGTCCTGCTTTGCAAGTCCTGGTTGGTGGTCTGCTGCTCTGCGTGTCCCATGTTGCTTCCTGCTAAGGTGCCTGGGAGGCAACAGGTGACAGCCTCATACTTGGGTTCCTGCCACCCATGTGGGAGACCTGGATGCAGACCTGTCTCCTGGCTTCAGCTTGCTCTCTCTCTCTTCTTGTCACTCTGTCTCGCAAATGAAAAAAATCTTAAAATGTTCTACATGAAAGATTTCGTGGCAGGAAATTCCCCATGATATCACTCAGATGTTTCAGATTTCGATTTTCAGATCAGGATGTCCGATCTGAGATAGGAAGTTCATATTATGATTCAAAATACTAAGGTTTTCTAGAAAACATGCAGACTGCAGCTCTGTATGCGTCAAAGCCTCCATGTGCACCTGCAGACACACAGTCACTTAAGACATTTAAAACACCTGCAGGAATCCTCGCCAGTGGCTCATTGGAAGATCAGAAGGATGGACATGGGCTGCAGGTAACTGGGATTTTCCCCCAAAACACAATTTACTGTGGTGTGGTGTATGACTGTCACATCAAAAACAATAAACAAGGAGAAAGAATAATACAGTTGAGAAAACTGAGCAAAACCAGGCATATAGAGAGGGAAGGAGCAAGAGAAGGCAGAGTCTCCCTAAAAGTCTGAGGCCATTTGCAGCATCTCATGTACGTGGATCTTCTGTGTCAATTTCTTAGAGAGACCCGGCTTACTCAAAGAAGTTAGAAGCATCAGGGTGTATTTTTAAAAGCTGGACCCTAAGAAAAGCAGGGAAGGGCATAGCGGGAATCTCCTTATAAACCTGCAAAAGCAAAGCAGTCATCTCTTGATATCCACTTGGGATGGGTTCCAGACATTTCTCCAAGCCTCCTGCCTAAATTGCAGGTACCCAAACCTACAGGTTCTCAAGTCCCTTTCACAGAATGCCCTTGTTTTTGCACAGAAGCCCACACACTGCCTCTTATATATATTAAATCACTTTGAGTTATATATAACACCTACCACTGTAACTGCTTCTTGTTATCTTATGTTGTTTATCGAGTAAGGATGAGATGAAAGGCTGTCCGTGTGCAGTACGGATACTATGTTTTCAAGTGTCTTCCATGCACCACCACGCCTGGGGCTATTGCGCCCTTGTGCCTTCCTGAGAGACACTGCGTCAACCTGGACCAAGGGAAATGCCGCATGTTCCTGTGCACACACCCAGGCTTCCGGGCAGTGAATTTATCATGCGAGCTTCCATCTGCCTGACAGCCAGATGCTGACCATGTCCCATGTGCTGCATGACAGTCCCAATCACGCCAGTGTCAGCTGACGCCCTGAGCTGCTGTGCAGAACTATGGACTGCAAATCATGGCAAATTCTGCCTCTCTCTCTCTATCTCTCTCTCTCTTTGTCTCCCTGGTGCACTGAGTTTCATGAGAACACACTGACATGGGCCTTTTTCTCCCCACCTTCCTGTACTAAGCACCTGGGGGTGTCACTCCAAGTGTAATCACGGGACAGTTGGCTCTTTTCTGCTGGACCCCTCAGAGACACCTCCCCGAGCAAGCCTTCCACCTTCTCTTGTACCTCTCACTGTCTCCTCATCATGTCTTCTGGAAGGCTTCCTCCACACTCAGACCCAGACTTCCATGGAGCCTCTTCCTTCTGCCCCACAACTGGAATTTCAAAGAGCCACTTCACAATTCTCAGTGTCCTCTTTGGAACAGTCCATCTGCGCATGCTTCAGGGATGTTTCCCAACTCACTGCGCGGAACCACTCCCTGCCTTCCTCTCCTCTGTTACTGGATTCAGTCTCCCGTGATCGGGGATTGTCTTGGATGATCAGGCGAACGCCACACCACTCCACCCTACTCCACACCATACACACACCACACACCATCCTGTCCCACACAAATCCCACCACCCACATCAAACCATCCCACACACCACCCACACATCTATACACACATCATTTCACCCCACACCACACACACTTCATGCCATCCCACATCACATACACACACACAACACACACACACCCATTAAACAACATCACAAACACACTCACCACACCAAACTCCTCACATATAGACCCCACACACATACCTTGTTACGCCTTATCATACAAACACCACACCAAACCTCACACCACACACACAAGCAACACATCACACATTATAACAGCATATATACACACCACACACACATATCACATGGACCACACCACACACAACCAACACATTACACACTACCTCACACACATCACACCATCGATCAGACATCACAACACACACCACTTGTATATATTCCACATCACATCAGCCCATGTTGCAGCATGTCATGCAACACTAACATTACATAACACACACGTACACTATCACATCACATTGCATGCACACACCACACTAATGCCATCCCTACACGCTTTGCTGTTTCTGTGATTTCAGCTGGCCCACGGCTCTGCTCAGCCCTGGGCTTTCTATTTGCCCACACGGTGGAGATACGCGTGACCTGCTGTGTCTGCATCCCTCCCAAGCCACACCACTTTCTGGCCATTTGTTGCTATTTGGTGATGACTTCTGAGAGAATACAAAAAAATACCCGAGACCAATCCAACCTTCCCATATCACAGCAAAACTTTCCATAGTGCTTCTAGAGAAGTAAACCAAGCCCAGAACCCAGCTAAAAGGCAATTCATGTAACTCCAGGCAAACTGAAGCAATGAAGGGAAATGAGGTGTCCCAGGTTGTGTGTGGCCTCCAGAAATCCCAATGTTGTTTGAGCTGGCATTCCAAGCCCAGGAGGACCTCACCTTCCCTCAGTCCCCATCCACGAACAGCAGGTCTTAAAAGGTTTGTGAAAAGAGTGTACTATGAAGAAACCAGGCATGGATTTTAAGTTTTTCCATCAGAATAAAAACTCATCTTCTAGTTGCACTTCCTACAAGTTTTTTTTAAGTGCCCTGATATAATTAAGAACAAAGAGGCAACAGCTTTTATGTCCATGATATTTAGAGATGATCCCTCACTTCAAAGACCCCCAAGAAGAGAAGAACAATTCCCCAGGGGACCTGAGTGACTCTTGCTGGGAGGTGGGACGGGCAGGCATGTCCACGCACAGCCTCACAGCAGCAGCACTACAACCCAGGGTTCATCATGATGAGCAAGCTGACCCACTGCTTCAGTGGGAGTGGGTGGAACCTCACGGTTTAGTCTCCTGCTCAGTGCCTCAAGGTGAAGACCTGGGGCTCCAGACAGCAGCTGTAAGCCCGGCTGTCCCATGAGTGATTACTATGGTGCGCCTGAGTCCACAACCCCTGGCACAGCTCCAAGCCAAACTTCCTCAAGCACATTGCCCCTTACAGGCAGCGCCATGACCTTGCTGGGGATGGAGGCATTATGTGGGTTACCCCTGCGTGACTGCTCAGGCTTGCTTCACAGTCTTTTAAGAAGCAAGAGCATAAAGAACACAAGCCCAGCTGGCATGCAGGGATCTGGACTCTGGGAGATGCCATGCTGTGTGTCCTCCTGGGGTGGCTGGTCACTCTGAGGCCTTCAAAGCCCAGACCACTCTGATGCCGCCTCCAAACTCTACCCTGGCAGAACCAGTCTTGGCGACGGAGGCTGCTCTGGGCTCAGGGATACCACAGGCGTGTCCTTCCCAAGGAGGTGCATCTTATGCCTTTCAGGAAAGCAGATGCCCCTGACTTCAACACAACACACTCTGGTGATGCAATCACATGGCATGCAGAAATAAGCAGATGACCGAAGGCATCACATGTTACCAGCAGTGTTTCCAACCCAGAGAAAAGCGGAAGCAGCTGCAGAGTGACCCCGTGGTCTGACTGCCACTGTCCACATTTTGCTCTCAAGTCATGCTCCCTTATCTATGCACTCAGTTTTTGTAGTTTCATTTTCAGTTCCCTGGAATCAACTACAGTCTAAAATGGAAAGTTCCAGCAACAGATAATTCGCCAAATATAAGCTGCCCAGAATTTACCCTTTATCTGGTGTATCCGTGGTATATATGCTACCTGCCTGCTAGGTGCTTAGTAACCTAAGCATTTATCATCAACCATCCCGATTATCAAGTTGATCGCCACAGTAGCAGGATTTTGTTGTAACACTCCTATTTTGTTATCAACTATTATGAATCTCTTAGTGTGCCCTAATTTAAAGCATATCATAGGTCTACTTCTATAGGAATAAAATGTGTATATATAGGATTCAGTATGCATGGCTTTGTCGCTGTCCCGCAGCGATGGACTTGGTGCACGGAGCCGATAATAACACGCGTGGACCCCTGACTGATGGTCAAAAGCCGAGGTTTATTAGTAGCATCAGACTTTATACTCTGAGGGTCATATAGGATAAGGGAGGAAGTGCTGAGCTTATCAACAAAACCATTAATGCTTGTTTGGAACTCCTTTTGTCTTGTATATTCCACCAGGTGTTCTCATATACATATGCAGATGATATCCAATAAGGTATACAAAAGGTAGCCATTTGGTTATTCTCCTCCAAATATTATCCAACCAACTGTAGTCCTGTGCTCACTGACCTTTTCGGGTCACAATGTCCTCCTACATGGCTTCAAGCATCCACAGGGGCCTTTGGAATGAGTTCCACAAACAGAGAGCCAAATGTGCCTATGTCCCCCAAGCCACCCTCTGTTCTTCACTCTGTAATCTGTTTGCCAAGTGTTTGACTCATTTCAAAGAAATCTGCAGACACAATTGGTGCCTTCGCCCCCAAGAACATGAACTCAGCTCGACATTCCTTTGTGATCCTCTTTCGGGTGACACATTCCAATAGCACCAGGAATGTGCTCACCTCCATCCAGGCTTCTTGCCCTGGTGCACCAACCCTCATGAGCAAGTGAGCCCCTGACACCCTCCAGGAACCCTAGCAACCCCAGAGGTGGTGCCCAGGCGGAGAATGACACCCTTGCCCTGGTGGGGTGTCCGTGGACTGGCTCAGGGCTGCTGCCTTCCTAACTTGCGCTGCCTTGAAGGCAGAAGTGAGGACACACTTCGGGCTGCTCTGTCTGGCCATCAAGACAGACCATGGTCCTCCTGTGCCAAGGAAGGGGAGAGAGCTCCAAACGGCACAGGACCAGAGAAAGGGCCAGGGAAGAAAAACGAAACAGAAAAAGAACTCGCAGGTAGCCTAACTTGGGCCCCCTGCCAGTTCAAGTCCATCCCCAAGACTGGCAGGGGGATGATGGGTACAGCCTGGGAAGAAGGGGCTGTCTGAGCCAAAGCTACCTCCAGTCCCCCTTCCAAGCCCCAAGCCTGCCCCTGCCAGGCAGTAGCTGACACCTAGAACCTTCGGGGGCTTTGGATCACCATGAGTTCTTCCTAAGGGAGTCCAGCAGCTCTGCAAAATATGCTGCAGGTGATGAAGCAGGATGCTCCTCGGGGAATGAGCCTACCTGCTTGGCAACCAAGCCTTGCCTCGAGCCTTGGCCTGCATCAGCCTGTGCACTTCCTCTCACAGGATGTGGCCCGGAACTCACTCATCAGCTAAGGCCCCCGGCGGGCTGGTCAAGCCCAGGGCCCTCCTTGCAGACCCTAATACAATGCGCAGGCCCTAGCATCCCATTCCTGCCCCCAAGGAACTTGTAGTTGTACTGAGTCCCTCAGGAACAATCAACTAGGCACCTTGACCTCATTCTAGTCCCACACTGCTTACAGGACCAGGATTCAGCCGATCCCCTGGAGCAACAGGGCCAGCCATGAACAGGGGGCGAACAGGGCAGGAGGACCAGTGCAGAGACTGCCAAGTTCCCAGAGCCCCGGGTTCAAGTGCAAACCTGTCATTGGCTCTGTCCTTTTTCCCTCGCTGCTATCCCTGCCTCAGATGAGTCATCAGCAGTTGAACTCTGGCGTCAGCTTCTGCTCGAAGGATTCCAGACAAGGCGCAAGTACCAGGAAATACATTTGCCCTCAAGACCCCTCTTCCCATCTGCTCAATGCCGCTGGCTCTAGGTTCTCCAACCCCAGAGCTGTATCTCTGGGCGTTCAGAACCACTACAGAACACTGTAGTGTCAGCCAGGTGTGGCTTCTGTCCCAGCCTTTCTTTTCACCTGGATGATCATGAGGGAAGACTCCCAGGCTGCCCTGGACCCACCCAAGGGTCCACCTGGAATCCATCATTTGGAGCTCCTGGATGAATGGTGCTTTCAGGCTCCACTGAGCCTGTCCTGCTCCCAGTTGCTCCATGCCTGCCTCCTGGTTTGCCTCTTGTTGAGGGATATTGTGCCTACTGCTGTGACACCGAATCTTGTGAAAAGCAGACACAGAGACACTCAGTGTCTTGCCAGTTCCTAGATGCAACCCCAAGTCCTCAAGCCTGCACCGCCTCACCATGTGTACAGCAGCCTGGGTCTGAACTCCCAGGACAAACAAGGGTTCAGCAGGTCCTGAGGAAGGGCAGCTCAAGGCCTGAGAGCACCCAGAGCACAGAGAGACCCTACCACGCGTGCAGGCTGCCTGGCAAGGCTGCCCCACAGGCACTCACAGAAAGGCACAAAGCAGGACAGCCAGTCTTATGTGGCAGTGCTGTGGGGTGGACGTGTCCCCAGAAGGCCTGCACCAGGACTATGACATTATCCTCCGGGGCAGCAGGATCAGGAGCCAGGTCTTTGGGGAAGTGTTTGGTTCTGCCCTTGCGGATGAATTCATGCTGGTTATCAAAGGGCTTAGGCTGCACAGCCCATCTCTCTTGCCCTCTGCCTCCTGCCTTGGAATGACACAGCACAGGGGCTCTCCCAGATGCTTGTTTTCTGACGTTGAACTTCCCAGCTGCAGCTCTGTGAGGGAGCAACCTCTCTTCTTTATAAATCACCCAGTCTCAGCTATTCCACAACAGCAGCACAAAGCAGGCTAAGTTGGACAAGAAAAGGACGCCTGGTTTGGCCTGGTGTGCGTGACCTCTTTCCTCCAGGACTTCTCCCCTGGGTATTGTGTCACCAGTCTCCCATCTAAGAACTGCCCACCTGACCTTCATTCCCCTAGCTAATGAAGAGACCCCCTAAAGTCCAAGGGACTGTCCATAGCAGAGCCACAGACAGTGGGCCTCACCTCTCTGCACCTGGAGCTATTGGGTGGAGTCAAGGAGTAAAGCTACAACCTGGTGAAGGAGACAGCATCCCCGCAACTGGAGGAGCTCCCAGGACTAAAGGACCATGCATCAATCCTCCAGCCAACCCAGGGACCACCCCCTTCCCAGGTCACCTCCCCGTGGCCGCCTCTTTTCCACACCCCATTGGCCAGGGCTGCGGGATTTTGCTTGGTCACAG
This sequence comes from Ochotona princeps, assembly GCF_030435755.1. Classification (NCBI taxonomy): domain Eukaryota; kingdom Metazoa; phylum Chordata; class Mammalia; order Lagomorpha; family Ochotonidae; genus Ochotona; species Ochotona princeps. The sequence goes on from NC_080845.1 coordinate 60,369,268, forward strand.
TGTTTACAGTTGAGGACCCCCACATAGCACCAAGAAAGGAAGAGGAGGAAGAGGTCAGGGCAAGGCAACCTCCTGGTCATGACTGCCACCCCCCCCCCACTTCCCAGAGCTGCCGACAAACAAGCATTCTCTCTGCAAACAGCCAAGCGCCCAGCGATCTCTCAGCCCCAGCCAGAGAGGACTCCGTCTCCCACAGAAGACGTTGGCAAACACGACCATAAACTTGGAATCCACAACATGTCAAGGCTTTGGAAGAAAACCTGAACTCCTGTGAGAAACATTAAAACCTAGACATTCAGGATCCAAATGCAGCGCCCATGGCTGGGCTCCCCTCCCCTTGTTTGCAGAGCCAAGCAACTGTAGCATGGTGTTTGCGCAACAGAAACCTTAAATCAAATCCCGCACTCTGAACAGTTCTAAGGACACAGCCAAGATCAGTCTTGGAGTTCAAAATAAATACACATGCAGGCTTTGGGATTGCTTCTTGAGAGGAGTTCAGCCCAACTTTGCAAAATGTGTCCTAATCTACTTAGGAAAATTGGGTATTTGTAGCCACTAATCCTGACAAAATCCATCAGCCCAAACACGCTGACCTCAGCACAAAGCCAGACCTCCAATACGTGAAATGGAGCCGTAAGTGCCAAGAGTCAGGCCTGCAGCTATCTCAGTCAAAACCCACTCTGAGGTCACTAAGGGTGTCAGAAGTCCAGCCAGCATGTTCTAATATCAGATCAGCCACTTCACTCCGTGTGATCCACGCAGCATTCGGCATGCTTCTCTTCCTGCCGTTTTCCAACTGAAAGGTGGTGATTGACAGGTGCCAACCCCCTATGGCCATGACTTCAGCTAACCTGGGACTTGAGTATGATGGGTGCTCATAATATGCTTTGCTGTCACTTCAAACTTGTAAATTGAACAGTAATGTGGACACTTATTTTGACTTGGGCCTTTTCTGATTGCCTTGAGGTTTTTTCATCTTTCTTTATTTTTTATTTAAGAGGCAAACAGAGAGAAGAGAGACAGAGGCAAATTCCCAGCTCTGGGCTCACTCTGCAAATGTCCTCAACAGCACTAGGAGTGGGGGCTGAGAGAGACCTGAAGCTGGGATGTGGGAATTCACTCCAGATCTCCCCCCTGGGTGGCAGGGCGACCTGAGCCATCACTACTGCCTCCCAGGGTGCACGTCAGCAGGACACTGCACTCGAGTGGAGCTGGCACTTGAACCCAAAATCCCCAATATGGAATGCAGCCGCCCCCCCCCCACTCGGCCAAGAGGGATCCCAACTGCTATGCCAAATTATCCCCCTGCCCATGGCTGAATATCTTTATTTTTTTTATCTGTAGCATCAATAGCCAAGAGGGATCCCACTGCTATGCCAAATTATCCCCCTGCCTATGGCAGAATATATTTTTTATCAAACAACCAGATCTCCCAAGAACAAAATTAATCAAAAAGTGCAATTGTAAGGTATGGCCTTGTGTTATAGTAGGTTAAGTTGCTGACTGCAGTGCCAGCATCCCATATGGCCAGTGGTTCAAGTCCAAGCCACTTCTGTTACAATCCAACTCCCTGCTTATGTACCAGAGAAAGCAGTGAAAGGCAGCCTAAGTACTTGGGCCCCTGTGCCCTTTTGGGAGACCCTGATGAAGCTCCAGGATCCTGGAGTCAGCCTGGCCCAGTTCTCACCACTGCAGCCATCTTGGGGGAAAACTAATGAGTGGAAGATGTCTTTCTCTTTCTCCCCACTCTCTGTAACTCTGACTTTCAAATAAATAAACAAACCTTGTTAGAAAGGAGACACAGTTATGTAAAACTTCCTAACTCCATTGTTCTCTTCCTGCCAGGTGTAATTATTAAAGAAAACAAGGAAGTGTGATGGTTAAGGTGATGCCACACTGGCTAGGATGCAGCTACAGGAAGGGTTTAAGGAAGCATAAGCTCATGAGAAGGAAAGCTCTGTCCCTGGCCTGACCCCACTGGCTCCCCTCCAACAATCCTGTACAAGAGTGAGAAGCTGCTGGAAAAGTGGGAGTCCCCGCCTTCCACGCGGAGTGTTCATATTGGCCCATCTGAGCCATGGAAGGGCTTGGAGGAACTCTCAGCTCTGGAGCAGGAGAGTTTGAGATGACAGCACTGGTAGACCAAGCATTTGGCAAAGGCTGTGCCCTCCACTGGCACCTTCTCCCTGTGTCCCCATGTGCTGTGAGGACCAGGAGCACTCTTCTACAGAAATGATTGTATTGGTTTTTTTTTCTTTTTTAATATTTAAAATAGTTTTTGGTTTAAAGACAGAATTACAGAGAGAGAAAGACCTAGAAAGAGAGAAGAGACCTTCCAGCTTCTGTTACACTGCCCAAATGACAAGAGCCAGAACAAGGCTGCACCGAGACCAGAAGCTGGAAGCTTTCATAGGGACACAGGGTCCCAAGCACTTGAACAGGTAGCTGGAGCAACTGGGACTTGAATCAGCATCCATATGGGATGCCAGCACCGTAGGTGGAGGCTTAGCTAGATACACCACCACACCAGCCCCATGATCCCATTCTTGAAGGTTCCATCTGCAGCACTTCCTTATCTCCCACAGGACTTGGGCTTCAGCATATGAGTCTGGGAGAGACATAAGAGCCAGGGCTGGACCTCAGCCACCACTTACTGCATCATCATATGAAAACACAGAGAGAGAAATGCACAGCACCACACTGCCCTTAGTGAAGGCCCATTCTCACTCATTTGATCTACCCACATCCACATGTCCCAAGAAAACAAGAGCTGGCAAATGTGCCTGCTGCCAGGGTGTTCACAGGTGCCTTGACCAAGGTGAGCAACTGCCTGTGGAACAAGCACCAACCCAGAGGCTCAGAGGATAAAGGGATGTGGATACCCTCCCCCTCCGCCCACATCACACGTGCAGATCTGCCCCAGTGTCACACCTACTCACAGGGAAACCTTGGCACCTATCGTTTAGCCAGTAACCATGGTCCCCAATTTGTACAAGGAAATTCTAAGAGGCGTGCAGGTGGACATGGTCTGACCATTCTGGCACTGGTTGGTACCCTGAATCCCACAGCAGAGTGGGGAAATCGAATTTAAATGATTTGTTTTAGTATAAAAACCTTTTGAAATCTTAATACCATTTTTTTTCTTAATTTGCATTTTCCATGAACTTGTTGAAGACATGCCCATGAATTCCACTTTGCACCAAAGCGACCATCCTTTACTACCATGTCCCACACACTTTTGGAAGGAGCCACAATATGTGACCATGTGTACTCACTTCAGCCTGGCACGGGGTAACCCCGCTGTCATCAGAAATGGCAGCCGCTGAGGTCCCTGGCACCACCTCCTTGCCTTTGACGAGATGCCACCTCTACAGGTTTCCATCTCAACCACTCTTTCCTTCCAATAATTTTCTTTAGCAAATCCAATTTTCCAGAGAGAAAATATGCATATGTACATAAGTTTACGTGTATGTGCAGACAGAGAGATATATTTTTTACTCGAGGGAAATCTTCCCACAGCTTTCCAAGGCAATCCAATTCAAAAATTGGAAATTACTTCCCAGAGGCTCAGGCAAACAAGTAAGTCCTCAGACCTTATTTGCAGTGCTTTCTGATTGGAAGAAAAATAAATAAGGAATCCAGGTGCCCATGTGGGTCTTTTGCTTTCAATTTTACGAGAGTTGGGAATCACATTTGAAACACCTTGGAAGTTGACACTGGATTAAGTAGCTTATCTGTTCAACATGCATCCCATGAGAGCTGGTTCGAATCCCAGTTGCTCCACTTCTGACCCAACTCCCTGCTAATGCACCTGGGAAAGCAGTGGGACATGGCTCAAGTGCTCAAGTCTCTGTCACCGGGGTGGGAGACCTGGATGGAATTCCAAGCTCCTGGCTTCAGCCTCACTGTTGCAGCTATTTGGGAAGTGAACCAGCAGATGGAAAATCTTTATCTCTTTGTGTGTGTGTGTGTGTGTGTGAGAGAGAGAGAGAGAGAGAGAGAGAGAGAGAGACAGAGAGAGAGAGACTCTGACTTTTAAATAAACAGCTCTGACAAAAGAAGGAGGCAGAGAAGACACGGCAGTGTTCAGTGGGCAGGACATTTTATTCACAAAGTGAAGCACAGAGCCCAGACTTTTGGAAGAAATGGCATTGCAGCAGGAAGCTCCTACCTGTCTGTGGTGTAAGACTCAGTCATGGGCCTCCTTTTATTACCATACACCTGTCCAGGGCAGAATGGCTTGGTAACACAACTCCCCTAAATGTGACGGCTGATAACACGGCAAACGTTTATCGGCTCTTTCTGTCTGCCAGGAGCAGCAATTCAGGCTTAGCTCAGGCCACTAGTGTGTCCTCACTGCACGGCTGCCTGCTCTGCACAACCCCCAACCTGTGAAGTCAGGGGGTAGAGCACAACATGCCGACCACTCAGTAGCAGAAGGGACACAGCACACTGCAGATGCTGCTGGTGTAATTACCTTTGGCCAACACCTTCTTCAGGATGGTCTGCACCACCCACCTCTGTTCCTGCAAGGTGCATTGAGCCAGGAGGTGGGTGGCTCGGAGCCCTTCCCCAGCACTGTCGAGAACATTCTCCACTAAGGCAACTGGTGTGTATGATAAGAGCCCTCTCAGCTAGACACAGAATGACAGCCCCAATGGAGCTGGGCCACAGCCCATGGCTTCTTGGAGCAAGAAGACACAAGACAAACCAAGAGAACACTCAGGGTGGAGCTAGGCCTGTACCACCACCACCAAGGGTGACCCCTGGCCAGACCTGAGCTCCCAACGCCCAGTCCAATGCCTCCCTGAGCCCACCGTTAGTCCAAGGCCTCAGGCACAGCACAATTGTCTTGAACGCCTCTGTAGAAAGAGACAAAATTAACCTTGGAGACAAAAATGTACAGGCAAGTCTGCCAGCAGTGACAAACCTCGACAAGAGTGTCAAGGCTGCACCAACAGGACCTCGTGGCTCTGTGACCGTGTCCCAGATGCGTCCCCTGAGGCTGAGACTGCTCAGAGTGGAGGTGCAGTTCTGCAGGACATCAGAGCTCTGACCTGAGGCCTCCAGTGACCTGCAAAACAGTAAGCTCAGAATCCCAGGAGGTCCAGAACCTTCCTAGCCCCCATTCCAGCTCCCAGAATTTTACCTCCAGCAAAACCTTTGCAAGAACTTTCCTCTGCCTCCTCTTTCACCCCATTCATCAAAAAAATGACACAGATGGGCCTGGTGTGATGGTTCAGTGGCTAAATCCTCACCTTGCATGTACTTGGATCCTATATGAGCCCTGGTTCATATCCCAGCTGCTCCACTTCCCTTCCAGTTCCCTGCTAGTGGTCCAAAGCCTTGGGTCCCTAAACCTGCATGGGATACCCAGAAAGAAGCTCCTGGCTGCTAACTTTGGATTGGCTCAGCTCCAGTCATTGCAGCCACATGGGGAGTGAACCAGCAGGAAGGAAAAACGGATGGAACCATGGGTCACAGCTGAGAACCCAGCAGGTGAGGGCTTAACTGAGGTTACCGTGGAGGTCACACCAGCCCCACCTCGTGCTCCTCTCCCACCTGACCGCAGACCCTTCCTTCCCAGAGGCACCCAGAGCTCAGGCACCCCACACCAGGGAGCGTAATAATATGGATCCCACCCACACTAGTACCCCGGGACAGCCCAAGAAGTTAACAACACCAGGCCTGGCCTTGTACACACACTTGAAGGTAGAGCACATGTCCCTGGGACATCAGATGGAAGACTCAGTCAACACACTCCACCCTGGAACCCCCTCAGAACCTCCCTCCTGAAAGGTCAGAGCACACCCAGTCTGTGGACCAGGGCAGGGCCATTGCTATGGGCTGTGACCCCAGGACGATCCCTGATCTGACATGAAGCATGGGGAACTCCACATAGAACAGGAAGGCTCATCCTGCTCCGGGAAGCTGGGGCTTGAGAAGGTCCCGCCCTGTGGCTTCCACCCTGCAGGCTGCAGGCCAGCACTGAGCAGCTGGGAGTGAGGGGCGGGGGTGTGGGGGACACAGGAGGGGGTCCTAATGCCCAGGGCTGCTATCACACACCCAGCAGCCTAAGCCAAGCAGAGTCTCCTTGCACGTGTCCCCACATCCCATTCTTTCTGGTCCAAGGCAACTGCACAGATCCTGGCAGACACATCTGAAATCCAGCTGTCACTGGCATATCCGGCCATGGCCTCCTCTTGCGAAAGGGACTTGGTGGCAGGGCGGTGGGAGATGTTGGGAGCTGGGGCTGGGGAGGTTGCACTCCCTCCACCTGGGGACAGCAAATGCAGCATGGTGGGTGCTTGCTGCTGTTTCAGGGACCCAGCATGTGACCAGGAGTGAGCCTTTCCCCCAAAAGGTGACCATCAACTTGGCCAGCCACAGGTGACAGGCACCTGGTCCTCTCACCAACACCTCCCCGGAAAGCCTGGGCGATCCCCAGCCCTGGCAGTCACTCTGCTGCCTGCTTGGGAGGGACCCTGAGGGGGCAGAGAGGATAGCGCATGCTTGCTGCTGCAGGGTGTAGGTGGAGAGCAGGCTTGCAAGTGGGGCGAGTTCTGGGTGTGCTTCCCAGTACGTGACAATGGTTGGAGAGTGGGACTCTGGGGCAATGCCAGTGAAGGGCTGGGAAGAAACTAAAGATAAGCTTCCCTCCAAGTGCCACCAACACTGAACTCCCCGCTGCCCCTCACACTCCCCATATTGCAATTCAGGCCTGCCTTATCAGGGGCAAGGGGCTGCATTCTCTCAGTGCTGCCCCAGGCCCTTTCATGGTCACTTCTCCAGCCAGGAAAGAGAGGACGAAAAGTCAGCAGAATGGGGACAGGGAAGTCAGGGAGCAGCAAGGAAAGACGAAGGGACAGGGTGGCAGCTGCTGGGAATGGAGCCCCAGGAGAAAGCATTTTAGGCAGCAGCAGGGAATGTTGGCAGCCCTGGGGTTTTGGGAGCAGCTCACTTTCCCCTTGACACCTGCCAGGCACCGCCAGGCAGGGAGAACATTTAGTACCAACATCGGGCTGTGGGCTGGTCTCTATAAAAAGGCTCCAGCTGTTGGCCACAGGGCTGCTTAGAAAGCAATAAGCCCTACCCCACGCAAAATCCAAGTCTGTGGGTGCAAGACTTGCTTCAGTTTGCCAGGAATGGGATGTGATGACTGCTGTGACACTAGCCAGCAAACAGCTAGAGGTCTGCAGAAAGGTTTGTACCTGTGGCACAATCCTAGCTGCGGCCTCTCCCAGCATCGCTTGTTATGAAACACAGGTCCACCTTTGCCTGCTTTCTAACCCCTACCTCGTCCCACCACAAGTTCTCTGGCCACGGTCAGACCTTTCCCCCATTCTTAGAGCATAAGCCTTGAGTCTGGAAGGAATGGGATTGGAAAGCTCTGGAGGGCAGCCCCAAGGCATTTGACAGCATCCTTCCAGAGAAAGGGGATCGGAGCCTAGCAGCCGGACCCAGAGATGCAGATCACCTGCCTCAGAAAACAAACTGGACCCCAGAAAAATTGCCCTGACTGAGGAAATGGCAACCATTACAAGTGTGACCTGGGATGGTAGGCCACATGGCAACCAACAGCCTCTGGCTGCCTTGCAAACACACAGCAACAGTCTCTCTGCCCTGGTACGGGCCTGTCCCTTGGGTGCTGGTCTGTGTTACAGCAGCCGTCAGTCACTCTCTGGCCCACTTGCCTCTGGCTATGTCACGGGGCATTCAGGAGCTCTGCTCACGCTCTCTTCCAGCAAATTCTTTCCACTCAGCAGCACTGTCCTTAACCGGTCACTTTCTGCCATGTTGCATCCCTGCACCCTCCGTGTCCCGGATGATGTGACGTGAGCACATGCTGCTGCCCCCAAGCAACAGGGCACACTGTCCAAGTGTCTCTGCCACATGGCCCTGCTGCATTTCCTCTGGCTCACACGGTAGCCCCAGATGGGTAAACTGAGGCTCAGAGAAGTAACAGAGCATGACCCAGGCCAGAGAGGCCGTGGCAACAGCCAGCCTGAGCCTTTACCCCACACTTGTCTGCCTGTACATTCAGATGGGCCACGAGTGTCCCCCATGCAGGGGGTGCCACAGAGAGGAGGAAGAAAGTGAGAGGTCACTGCCAGGATGGTAGAGCCATCAGAAGGTCCCTGGGCAGATCCCAGGCTACCTTCTCCACCCCTGCCTTGGGATTCTGGGGGATGTGGGGCTCCCTGCCTTGAAGCCACTTGAACTTGCTCCAGATTGGATCCGGCACATACTTAGGACCAGCCTCCTCAGGCAGCCTGCGTGTTGCTGGTAGGGCACAATGTGTTCATCACCAGAGATCTGTGGCCAGCACCAGATCCCGCAAACTGGCAGTGCCGACCAGGCCAGGGAAGCCAGGGAAGCCAGAGAGTACTCAGGCAGTTGGTCTCCCAACAGTGGATGGAATTCAGACAGGAAGTCCCCAGGTCGGGGAAGTTGGAGGGGACAGGAGGAAGAGAAACTAAACGCCTTCAACCCCCATCCCCAGCCCAGCCCTGTGCCTCCGCTTAAGGGCCACCCCCAGCAGGGTTGGGTGATTCAGCCCCTGTCTGAGGGTAGGAAGCCCATGGAATGATACGAAAACCAACCCCAGTGTGGTACACACACCTGCATGGATGGGGCCTCTTGCCCCATAGCCTGAAGCTGCCTGGGGCCTGCAGGCCTGGATTGTCTGGGATCTGTTCCAGTTTAGAAAGTGTGGCTTTCACACCTTCACTACAAGGCCTACAGGCTTCCTGAAGCCCAGGTGCATAATAGGGCTGGATGAGGGGCCCAGAACACAGACCAATCCCTGCCATCCCAAAGGCATTATAAGAAGCATACTTCAAAATTGGTCTGGGAGCTGAGTTATGATCCCGAGCTCAGGTAAGGCACCAGCACCATGTAAGCACAGTCGGGATGTGTTCAAATCAGTTCTCATTGTGGTTCCTGAGTGTAGACCTGGATGCAGGGTTCCTGGGGCAGGGTAGGGGATAGTAGAGGGCAGAGAGGCATGCAGCTGGCAATGGGACCCCTGAGTCTCCCTAGTCTGAGGGAGGGAAGGGCAGACTCTAGGCCCGAGTCAGACCAGGGGCGTGGAGCACTGTCATAGGTCACAAGAGGGGAGCTTTGTGCCCCTGACCTCAGTGCTCTTGGGAATGTCAGACCACAGAGGGTGCACACACAGGTATGCTTAAAGAAGCCATGCTGATGGCCTGACAGGGAAGCCGCTGGGTGTCCTGCCTGGAAATGGCTCAGCCTCGCAGGTGTGTCTTTGCAGTGAGTAAGCCTAGTGCACAGGACACCCCCATACAAACAGCCTCTGCCCCTGCCCCTGAGCCCAGACACTTCCCACAGGGCTCAGGGCAGCGCAGACCAAGGTGGGGAAAGCAGCCCAAAAGCCCTTGCTAGAAGCTCTTCCCTACCCATTGCCATCAAATTCTCACAGAGCCTCCGTCCTTTTAGCATCGCTACAAGGGACCACAAAGCCCTCATCAGAGGAGCACAGGAGTGACCTGCAAATTTGCAAATTTGTTTATCCTGTTCTCGCTGTTGCAGCCATTTGAGGAGTAAACTAATGAATGGACGCACGTTCTCTCTCCCTCTCTCTCTCTCCCTCTCTCCCTCTCTCCTTGAGCAGATCCCTGGCACTATGTGGAAGGGACCACTGCTCACCTTAGCAGCAGGTACACCTTAAAAATACAGTTTTTCCGTGGTATTCACAGCAGATTGGTTCCAAGACTCACCTGACCACTCCCCATGCTCTGCCCCTAGATCCCAAAACTTCTAGGTCTCAAATCCCTGCTATAAAATGACATAGTATTTGCATGAAACCTACACACACCCTCCAGCAGACTTTAAATCATCTCTACATGACGTGGCATGCCCCAGACAGTGTAAATGCTATGCAAATACACAAAAACAAAGCCCACACACTTTCAGGGCAAATGCAAGATGCTTTCTCCAATATTCCCAGCCTGCCATCGGTTGTTGACCTGCGGATTCAGTGATTCACCATCTCAGCAGATGACAACCCAGCCACAAAGCTGCTTGGGGAAGATCCATCAGGCAGAGCACAGACGAGCCTGTAAGTGGCTGCTGGCTGGCACAGCCGAGGACTGCTCTAGTTCCCACGCACAGGAACTGGTACCCTCAGAATCTTCCTAGGAGAACTGTAGTTGGTCAACATTCACAAGCCTTCAGCACTCTGGGCACACGTGGGCAGCAGCTCCAGTGGCACAGCAAGGAAGGGCACTGAAGCAGCACTCAAACCGCAGCCTGGACCCTGCAATTCTTGGCATTGGTCAGAACCCCAGAACCTCCCTGTGTGTTGTTAGATGTTGTCCCACAAAGGGTGGGTCCCTGGGTCCCTCCCACCTCGCATGAGGTCTGCTGGCCTGGCTGCTGCTCAAGCGGCTCCCCTGGGCTGGGCTGAGCAAAGCAAAGCTGAGACCCTCTGGCCACCCACAGTCTCTCCCAGTCTGGCATGAGCCACACACACACACTTTATCTCTCCCCAGCCTCCAGAATGGCAGGTAGACAAGATGTCTGAGCAGGATTCAGCCTGTGGGTGGGCCATGCCCCAGCTGGCCCCTTCTAGGCCTCCTGGAATAGCTTTGCTGAGCTGAGCTTGGAGCCCTCTGGCCCGAGGCCCTGCTGTATGCCTCTCCCTGCAGAGTTGTGGCTGGGGGCTATTTTTTGATGCTGGATCTATCTGTTTTCCACAAGGCACTGTCTAGAAATGGCCCACAGTGATTTCTTCTGCCTACTTTTCTTTCCCCAACAAACTGTAACAAAGGTGGGGGGGAAAAATCCTGTTCTGGGCTGGGAATGGAAAAAGGAGCTTTCTCCTCCCTAGCTGGTCTGCATTTGTTACTTTCCACTATTGAGGACACACCAAGGGACTAACGGAAATGGGTGAGGACAGAGCACTAATGGGATATGAAGGTGGGGCGTGATCGCCTCTCTGTCTCCCCAGTGACTCGTGGGCACTTGGGCTTCCTGCACTCTCCACGGAGCAGGCGCTTGCTGGAAACTCTGCTGCTATTTTGGGCAATGACTTCACAGCCTGGTGGTGGCTGTGGCGTACAATTCCCGCAGCTGATTCCCAAGGCTAGCCCGGGAATGCTCTGGGCATTGTCCTCCTGGTTTTGAGTGTTGGATCACAGGAAGCTTTCGTACCCAGTCTGCAAACCCATTGTTCACATCTCGCTCAGCCCAAGTTTCTGTCCTTCGCTGTTTCCCACAGACACAGTGCACTGAAGATGTGTTTGCTGTGGTACATGTTATGTTACGATCCAATCCACATTTTTTCCTACTGGAATTCTTGGAAAAGGTGAGCAGGGGAGTGTTACCAGTGTTCACTTGTCTTGTCGAGCCGAGGAAAGGGCCCACTGTAGCATTTAATTTTGCCATTTGGGGGGTGAACCAGCAAATCGAAGACATCTCTCACCCCCACCCCCCCTCTCTCTAGAATGCTTCCTTTCAAATAAATCTCTAGCACCCTTTTTAAAGTTGCAGGGACAGGGCACACAGCCCAGAAAGAGCCCTCCCTCCATCCCAGCTGTTATATCACCATTCTTATTCCTCTGGTGAGTGATCCGCAAATTTACAAACATGGCCGTTTGTGTGGCTCCTTGTGTCTTGGCAGGCCTCTGATGAGCCCTGCACCCAGCTTACATCTCCCTGAAATGGCCCGGCAGTGGTGGCAGTCTGGAATTTGGAGCTGGCCAGGCCAGCACTTCTAATCACTTTAGGCTACAAGCAAAATGGCATGAGACACTACCACCAAGCAAGGGCACTAGTGACGTCAAAGGCCCATACACAACCCAGGCTCAGGAACCACCAAACAAGGGCACCAGGGACCAGCCAGTCAGAGTGGCTCAAAGGCCCATACACAACCCAGGTTCAGGATGCTCTGCACCCCAACATGCTCTGAGCAAGCAAACAGGGAGAACACATCACTGCAAAGAAAGCCATCAGACATTCCTCCCCAAACGCCTATGTTCCCAGCCCTGCCCATTTGTCCAGCCTGGGGAAAGCTTTCTCCAAAGCCTTTCCAAAGCAGTAGACTTGACCTGCTATACCTCTTAAAGCAGAACCAGGAAATGTCCCTCCAGAGCCTCCTACTCTGGGGCCAGGGAGCTCCAGCCTTAAATCTAACCCTGACTTCCAGTTTCCAGCCCACGAATCCCAGGTAGAACCCAGAGCTGATCTGCAGGAACCGGCCCACCCCACAACTCCACGCAGCTCGGCAAGGAGAAGAGGCGCGCTGTGTTTTCCCTGACAAGTTTTCCCTGACGGTAACCAAACCCCTGAGGCGAAGCAACTTCATAGAGAAAGGAGGTTCTGGAGGCTCACAGGTGTGGTGTCAGCATCTGTGTGGCTCGGGGCAGGTGATGCACACAGCTGAGCCACAGGAGAGGAAGCGACCGCACAGCCAGACAAGAGGCCAGAACCAGAGGAAGGGTGAGCAATGGCTTCCCACCAGGCCACTCACATGACCCCCACCAGGGACCAAGTATCTGGCATGGAGAACTTGGGGACACGTGCAAGCTAAAGCCAAGCCTTAGAGTGCGTATCCAATCTCTTTTGCCAAAGAGGGAGGAAGCACTTTCTTCCTTGCATTGTCTCTTACAAGGTTTTTACTCTTTTAAACAACACCAAAATATTCCGAAGATTAAATATGCATCAGCCATCCTTCATGGGCAAACTGCTGCTTCCAACTGGATGAAATTTAAGCTTCATTTCTTTGGCTTTCTTTTTTTCTTCTATTTAAAAGGCAGAGAGACAGAGATGCAAAGATGAAGAGACAGACAGAGGTAGGCAGAAAGCGCTCCCACGTACCGGTTCACTCCCCAGATGCTTGCAATGAATGGCCAGGATTGGGCCTGACACACAAGCCAGAAGCTCACTCTTAGCATGGAAGAACACTTGAAGCCAAGCAGTTGAGCCATCACCACTGCTTGCCAGGGTCTGCCTCAGGTGGGTGCCGGTGTTAGAAGCCTGAGCCAGAAAGAGAAGCAAAGCGCCCAGATGTGGGATCAGACATGCCTGCACCACTGGACCAAATGCCCACCCCTAGAGATTTACACTTCAAATCATGTCTGTGTCAGAGGAAACCTCCTCTTAAGATGTACTGCATATTTGAAAGCCAGAGTTACAGAGAGAGAAAACCTTCCATCCACTGGTTCATTCCCCAAATGGCCACAACAACCAGAACTGCGTCTGTCCAAAGCCATGAGACAGAAGCTTCTTCTGGGTCTGCCACATGGGCACAGGGGCTTAGCCATGTGGGCCATCCTTCACTGCTTTCCCAGGTGCATCAGCTCGATGGGCAGCGGAGCAGCCAAGACTAAAATTAGTGGCTGTATAGGATGCTGGCACCACAGGCAGCAGCTTCACCCACACACCGCAGCGCTGGCCCTGGACTCTTCTTTGCTTACTTGACAGTCAGTAGTTTCTACAGGACTAGGAGTGTGAAGGAAACACAACTAAAAGATCAGCACCAAATGGGGCAGCCACAGAGGGCTGCGGTACGCTCTGCCTGTAATGCTGATTCTCTTCTCATTGATTCTGTGTTAGTCCTGGGATCCTCAACAGCACACATGTGCAGGATAAAGGGGGAGGACTCAGGCCCCCACAGTCCCGTCCCCCAAGGCAGAGAAGCCACAGCTGTGACCTGCTGCTGTGACACATGCCTCAGAAGCCCCATGAAACACAGACCCCAGAGGGCACCGCTCAGACATCGGATGGGTCTTCTAACTGTTTTCTGGGCATCGTTTAGGTCAGTACTCACCAGAAGAAACATCTCTTCTAGCGGTTGTACAACATTTTGCAGAATGCACACCCCCTGGGTTATCGGCCTAGCCTCCTGCCCTGGTGGAGGCTCCAGCTGTCCGTCGTGTGCCACCTTTATGCTATGCTGCAGGGACACCTGTGCATCCTTCCATATGCAGCCTGGGTGCTGACCCCGGCTCCCAGTACCCGTCAGCAGCTCTTGCTCCTCCATGATAGCCCGGATGGTGCATCTGCCACCTTCCAAGGGACACTAACTCTTGTTGTGATGTTCCACATGACCAACTTTGGAGCAATCTGGGCTTCACTCAGCTGCAGGATGCTGCTCTGTGAGCCACCAGGGGCTCCCCGATCCCCTACCCTAGCTGGGCCACCAGGGGCTCCCCGATCCCCTACCCTCGTTGGGCCACCAGGGGCGCCCTGATCCCCTACCCTAGCTGGGCCACTAGGGGCTCCTTGATTCCTTACCCAGCACCACTAGTTTTGTCTTCATCCTACCCTGCACACACACACACACGCTGCAAAAGTAGGTTATTCCATGACACATGTCACTTTCAGCACCAGGCTGTGTATACCCCAGACGTACTGGCCTGTCAGTCCTTTAAACGTACCAGGAGCATCCTGTCACAGGTCCTCTGCATGGACCATCCCTTCTGTCTAGGACAACATGCCCCTTCCCTGACACATACACACAGAGCATTGCCTAGACCTCTCCCAGTCCACACCAGCTCTGGGCTCAGAGTTCTCCCAGCCTAGTCTGGGGAAGCTCAACCTGCCCCTGGGAAATGTGTTCTTGCATTTCTCTTGCCCTCCTTCACTGTGCTATGCACACCAGCTGGTTAGTGCATATTAACCTGGGGTAAGTGCCTTTCTGGAGGATATGTGACACCTGGCCAGCATCCACAGGCACTCAGAACATGCTTTGTGGGTTGCATAGCATCATGGACATTGCACCTGCTCTGTCACCCAACCCCTTGCCATTCATTCCACAGGTGACCGCACTGTGGATTGCCCACACCCACATCTGCCAGTGTGCTGGGCACACCCTGGCTCTCCTACCCACTTCCAGAGGCAAGGGAGAGATGGGGCATTTCTCTTCCATGATTCTGAAGGCTACAATGGATCCAAACAGCATGGCCATCCCCTGTGTTTGCATCTCTGAGGGCAGACTTCTCATCTCCTTGGTAGACGCTGACATGGGCAGCAGGCAGTGCTGTGATAGGAACTCCACTTCTCTGTCTCCCCGGAGAAAGCAGAGTGGGCACAAGGCCACACCCAGGGACAGCCCACACAAACTCAGCTCCCCCCACACACCCCACCTGTGCCACCAGGAGCAGCATTCTCTGGTCTTCACAAGAAATTGGGGTGAGCTGGAGGGGTCCACCCTGGCAGTGACAATCTTGATTTGCACATACCCACAGAGCACAGAGTGGTGTGCGAGTCTCGGCTACCCTAACTGCAGCCAGGGGCCAACAGCCAGGAGCTCGGATCCACAGAAAGGCCCGGACAGGATGGAGATCCAGGAGGTACATCCTCAAAGGAGGGGGCGGCCCCAGCCTGCCCACCATTGACTTCAGCAGGCTGCTCGCTCCTGGGTCTTCATTTTCTGGAGCCATAACTCTGAGTCACGGTAAGCCTGGAGCTGCCTGTGGCCACATCGCTTCCTCTGCACCCAGTGGATCCACAGGCAAGACTTGCAGAATGCCCACCAAGGCAGAAGGCACAAAGCTAGGCACAAAGAGGAGCTGGGCTGGGTCCTGCCCTGGGAGGAGCTACAGGGACACCATAGGAGGAGATTGACCTGCATACACAACACTAGGGCAGGGCCAACCTGGAGATCATGTGGGCCTGGGTCCTTCCTGGGTCAGTTTGACTTCTAGTTAATATCCTTGAGAATTGCACCTGCCTGGCCCACATGTTCGCTGACTGGAAGGCTACCTGGGGAGCAAGGAACATCCCTACCTAGGGACCTACCCCTCACTGGGTGAACCAACAGCACCCAGGACCCAGATCTGCTCCTGGAGAGACCCTGGCTGCCAGGGCCCAGTGCAGAAGGAGAACTGAAGCCCCGTGTGCCAGCCTGGACTGCAACCAGAAAGCTACCCTGAATGTATGCATTGCAGTCAGCCCTGCAAGAAACAGCAGAAGGGGGTCCTGCAGCCTCACACATCTGGAACTGGCACACTGGGATGGCCAGGATGCAAATCCCTCCACGGTTTTGAGCACATGGCTACGGGCCTTCCTGATGCTGCAATGTGCCAGGCAGGAGGAGGGGGAGGGGCAAGGTGCTCAGCCCCTCTCATCTTCACCTGCTGGCTCCAACAACCCCCAGCCTCTCCCAGGAGCCACTGCAAAGTCTGTGGCCATGGGCTCCTGCCTGCTGCCAGCTTCTGGGTCTTCACTCCCTGTGAGGGTAGAAAAGGAGGGGCATCCTGGCCCTAGACACAGGCCCCTCTGTACAACTGCAGCTTGAGCCCTAACACATGCGGCAACATGATGGGTAGTGGTGACGTCAGCTGGCTGCTCGCTGCCCAACAGCCCAGGGCCTTACGCAGAGCTGGCCAAGGGCTGTAGCCACGCACACACACGCACGCACACACACGCACGCACACACACACGGGAGAGAAAGCAGAGGGTGCAGCCAACGGCTTAGCTGCTTAAGGGGAAATGCAATCCCAGTGATCCAGTGGAGAGGATTAGACACAAAAGCTAACATTTTGAGTTCAGCTAAAATAACACCCGTTCCTGCCAACCCCAAAGAAGGTCAATTTCTGAGGCTGTCGCTTTGTGGTCCGGCTTCAGACACAGGGCAGGATGCCCCAGGAAGGTAGGAAATCTAGTGAATTCACATGGCTTGTGGCTCCAAGCATGGTGAAGTCTAAGGACCCTGGGGCGCAGGGGTGTTCCGTCTCCCCTCCTAGCCCCTCAGCTCTTTTAGGGCAAAGCCTCAGCCAAGCCCAAAGCTGCATCTGCAGGATGTAGTTCTGACCCCTGCAGCCAGCAGAGAGCCTGGGTCACCCTGGAGAGGGGCCACAGAAGTCACAGACCTCTGTTGTTCCCTTCAGACTGACCCAAGTCCCCAGATCCTGCAAAAGAAACCTCTGACCGACACTGGTCAAGCTCAGATGCACACAAGCCCGCAGAGCCTCCTGGGATGACGGACCTGCTGCACCCCAGGCTGCACGCTCCACCAACGGTGCCCCAGAGGGGATGGGGAGGGAGAATCGGAGAGGTCTGTGCTGACAGAGGGAGACAACCCTCAAGTTTGTCCCTCTTCAGCCTGGGGAGCATCCATGAGGTACGCCCTTAAAGCCAAAACACAGAATAAGATGTGGGTGTTTTGGTAGCTATCAGGTACAGCGCAGATATGCTAACCTGTTCTCAGCTCTGAGGAGCATGCCAGGGCTGGACGAGGCTCAGCTCCTACCCGTAAGTGGTCCCAATTCCCTGGGCAAAACTGCCAGTGCTGCTGCCAGGGTGCAGGGGGAGCCAAAGACACTCTGCTGGCTGAGGCAGGAGTGGCTATACTACCTGGACTTGGAATGAGATGAGTGCCCCAGGTCCCTTGGGAATCCCAGATACAAAGTTTTCAGGCGCCAAGGCTGAGGGGCGCTCACTTCATTGTCACCCCTACCCCAGCCATCAGCAGCCCTGCACCTTGAGTAAGGTGTCCCAGGAGGCTCCCACAACCCTCTGCAATTTCCCATGCCACTTAGCCCAGTCCCTCAATGGCAACTTCCACAGCAGCTCCCTGGACCACCCTGCCTGGCACAACCAGCTGCCCCTTGCACACACCTCCTTGCTTTTCATTATAAATGTTATTGGCAGGATAACAGTCCCAGAGACATACCTGCTGAGCCCAAAGAAGCCACCACTGCCCTGCCACCTCCTTCCCTGTATTTTGGAAGAGCTGGCGGGCAGAGCCAAGGGCAGCCAGCAGCACGCTCTGTACAGAAGTAATCGTAGCTATTAGGTTAAGTAATTGACCTGAGAAGAGAGGTCACCGCTGCTGAGCAACAAAGGGCCCTCAGTGATCCTGGCCGCCCACCAGCTGGCCGAGCACAGGGAAGGCCTCCTTCCCTAACACATGGACAGCAGGAGGGAGTAGAAGGAGGTGTCTGTCCAGCCCTTTCCCCACCCAGGACCCTGAGCCTTACACCTGTGCACACATCTCTGGGCAGAGCTTAGCCACCAGGGAGACACAGGCCAGGGGTGAGGAGGCTCATTTGGTTTCCCTGTGCTGTCTCAGCCCAGTCCACAGCTGGAGAGAACCTCCTGGTGTCCTTGAGCCTGCCAGAAAGATTGAAACGCAGACAGGTGTTAGCCGTGGATACTGAGGGAGAAGGCAGCAGGGAAAGGCTGCAAGCTGGCAGGAGTCAAGGTAAATCTCTCCTGGCCCAGAGATAAAAATAACAGCAGAACAGGAGGTCCTGCCAGGGAAGCTGTGCTCTCAGCACCTCATGTGACCCTCCCCCCAAGCCGGGACCCGAGCTGCCCGCACAGCAGCCATTCACCCAGAATCCCTCTAGGTGCAGGCTCCCTGCCGCTCCTGGCTCCTGTGGGTTCCTCCCTGTAGACACTGTAGTTCAACATAGACGCACAGCTCCCATAAGAAATGCCACCCTGGTCATGCTGGCAACAGCCACAAGACGACTCCCCAGAAACTCCCCGAGATCAGCAGGCACCCCCACCGTCACCACCAACTGCAGGACTCTGGGTGGATCACCTTGCTCCAAGTGCCTTGGTGACCTGTGCTCCTGGCATTGGAAAATCAGGCCCAGCCTTTGGGGTGGTGCCAGTGAGCTTCACGTCAGAGCGTTCCACACAGAGCTTGGCTTAGAAGAAGCCTTTATTTACAGAGGCTCCCTGGTATAAGGCTGGGCTGCTTGCCATCTGCATGCGTCAAGGCGCCCCGCCTCCACTGGGGAGCAGGCCAGGGGGCGTGTCCAGTAGGGGCACAGCACCACCAGCCAGTGTATAGGCAGTTCCAGAGCCTGCGTCAGCTGCCATGAGGCCACACTGAGCCCAGGAACGTGGCCTCTCATGCTCTGTCTCTTGGGGGTCCTCGCCGGAACACGCTGCATGTTCAAACAACAGACATGTATGTACGTGTGTGTGTGCATATGTGTTGGTCACTTTCTGGCTCAAGGTACACAGGTTTTACAAGCCCCTGAGTAACTATCTGAGGAGTGGTTTCATCCACGTGTCTGAATGGTGTTCGCTCTTTGCCAGAAAGATGGCCTGAGAAGCCACCTCTCTCCTCTTGTTCCCCAATTTAACACTCTAGTTGCACATTCAACCAGCAGATACTATCCGTGGCTCTGCTTCCACACTTCCGGACCACACTGCCCCATGGTGGCTTTGTCCCTTCCTGGGGTTCCAAACACCCCCCCCCCACCCAGCCCTTCCTCCCTTGCCTGGACCACTACATCCAGAAGCGCATGTCCCCTGGCAGCAAGTGACAAGACTCAGACAGGAATCCAAGTTGCAGCCCAATGTGCTGAACTGCACCCCTCACCGCCCCACCGCCCCACCTCACCACCACAGTGGACAGGAAAAGGAGGGAGCAATTGGAACAGCTCCAGCCACGTGGTGGGGCTGTCAGCTGCCAGGCTTTGTGGAGTACAGGGAGCTGCAACCTGGAGGGGGAGATTGGATTGGGAGAGGGCGTGTGATGAAGCTACACTGAGGCGGCCTAATGCTCATGAGTCATGTTCTTGCTTCTGCAAGCACCCACTCTAGGAAGGTGCTCACTGAGCAAGTGGGCTTCACACCTCTGTTCTGCATCAGCCTTTCCAGCCCCCATAAGTACTGCCTGAGCGTTCCCACAAGTGGGCAGGGCTGGAGGTGGGATAGGGCAGGAGCAGCCCCCAGCCAGATAAGTGGCTCTCCACCAGCTCCCAGCAGGGAGGGACAGTGCCCCTCCTGAGACTCAGATCTGCTCTCTGCTGCCAGTTCCCAACCTCTGGGACAAACGAGGCTGATTCCCAAGCAACTCTGACAGCCACGGTCCCCCATCATTGAGTGCTGGCCTGTACTGAGCGAGGGAAGAACCCAGCACACTGAGTCTCTGCTCAGAAGAGCATGCGCTGTACACCTGCTCCTCACCCGTCACCTGGCCCAGGGTGCTCCCACCCCCCACCTATCCCAAGGTGCAATGTTCCCATCAGAGAATCGTTCACTAGAAGCCAAGCATTCTGGCTCCACTGTTCTAGCTTGTTTATTCAAAGTTGTTTGGAACCATGAACATAAATAAATGAATTGAGTGCTAGGGACGGAGGATTCCTACGGGAATAATAGCTTTGCCTCCCATTACCCAACATGGATACAGGCAAAGGCTTTTGGAACCCTCTGCTTTGAAACAGGGTCCTCGTCTACCATCGTTACATGACAGGTGTTAGCCTCTACACAGGAAGGAACAGAAGCAGGTCCCCAGTGCTGCCCGTCCTGCAGCTGGCGGCCATCCAGGCATTTCCCCAGACTGGGGTGGGGAGCATCTGGCTACCAGGCTGCATGAGCCCGGTGAAATCCTTCGGTTTGCCAAGGCAGCCACAGGCAGGACTTGAAATCGAATCCATCTATAGCAAGCTAATGTTTAAGTTGGTAATAGTGCATGCCTCATGAATGAAGTTCTAAATATCCTCGTGTCCCTTGGTAGAAAAAAACCACCCTCCCAACCCTGCCCTGGACCTCAGGGGACCTCAAAAGTGGAGCCTGAGAAGGCCAAGTAAAATCAAGAAAACTTTCGGCTTATTTTCCAGGTCCACTCTTTAGAAGCAAATGGTCACACATGCCTGGAATGCTCCCACAGGACACAGTCAGGCCCCCAGGGTGATGCCCAGCCACCTTCACTGCACCCCAGCAGGTGTGGCTATTCCCATCTGGGTTTCACACCTCCCTGAGCTTCTACAGTTGAGAAAGCCAGCTGTGCTGACGTAACTTAGCAGCTGGTTGAGAGGTAGGGCTTCACCAGAGTCAGGTATGGAAATGTGTGTGAACCGAGGTGTGCACAGGCATGTGTGTGTGTGTGTGTGTGTGTGTGTGTGTGCATGAGGCCTCTGGGAGTCCACCAGCCTCAGACCCCCAGTTCAAGGCCAGAAAGACGCTACTGAGTGTCCAGGCAGGGAGGTCAAGGCCATGCCCGAAGGCAGGTTCTGAGACCATTGGCACCTCTAAGCTCACAGGAACTGAGCAAGGTCAGAGGCTTCCAAGTGTGGATACTGACACTTAAAGAGGTAACAAGAAGTCTGAGGTCACACTCAAGCAGCATGATGGCATATGGAGAATTACAGTCCCAAATCCAACTAGCTGCTAACCCAGAACTGCAGCCCAGGGGGCGAATGGCCAATGCTCATCTCACTGGGAACAGATCTCTCCCCACCTTCAGGTTTCCCTGGAACTTTCTCTTTGACAAGTTCTTCCCCAACCCTCAGAAGAAGCACTCTGCCGATCCACGGCCTGTCCTGCTGCCGCCCTCAGGGGCTGCCCTCTGCCCCTGCCCTGACTAGGAGAAGGGCCATGCTGCCTTGGAGGGGAGGAAAGGACACTGCAAGACAGGTGAAGCTCCCTGAGGTCAGGAGAGAAGCAGAACTTTCCGCAGGGGCCAGGCAGGGGATCCTTTAGGGTGCCTAAGCCTCGGGGGCACCTGGAGTTCTCAAAGCCTGCTTTTTAGTGCTGCTGACACAGGTGGTGCAAAAATGGGGCTCCTCAGTGCCCCCGTTCTGCTCTTTAGCAGCAAGGCAGAGCTCACTCCCCATACAAACCCCAAACAAGAAGCACTCCACCACCCAGACAGTGCTCACCACCCTGCCCCCTGAACTTTCTTCTGAGCGCTTAGTCTGCTACCAGCTCGACCTGGTGAGGTAGGGTCTGCCTGTCAAGGCAGTAACACAGCAATGAATGTCAACTTCTACCGCAAGGGCGCTCGCAACAGCAGCAGATCCAGCCAGCCTCCACCTTGGAGAGATGTCCACTTCCTGGATAGGTATGGATGGGTGTGTCTTACTTCTCCACCACACCCTACCCTGCACATAGGAGAACACCATAAGATACACTGTCGTTTCCATGGGGAACTGTTGAATTTCTTCTGGGCCCGCCAGCGCTGCTACAGCAGAATAGTGCAGTCCAGCATCCTACAAACAGCAAACATTGGATCTCTAAAATCCAGGAGCTTCCACTTGTAACTGTGGTTGCATCCTCCAGCTGGGAGGAGCACCTGCATGTGTCATGTAGCAGAAGGGACAGACACAAGGTGAACCTCCCTCCACCACGCTGTTCACAAGGCATTCACATTGGCAGAGCCCTCCCAACACCATCACTTCCCAGCATGGATTTCACAGCACACATTCAGACCCCCACACATGGCTCCGTCCAGCATAGGCAGCGACAGATGTCCATTGGGTTGCGTCGACCACCAGCAGTATTGTGACCCTGTGACCGTAGTCCCTTAGGGGGATGATGTGGGAAGGGATGTGTTCCCTAGCTCCAGGCTCAGCTCCAGAACCCCTGCCTCATTTTATTTGGACTGCATTCCAACACTGACCACTTAGGGGCACCACCCACAGCTAATGATAGAGAGGGGGCAAGCCTGTTCCAGGTGCTATATCCAGCTGCTGGGACCTTCCCATGGCAGGATTGGGAAAGGGGTGCTCTAGGGGAGGAGGAGCCCCTGCACCCTGGGTTGGGGGTGCAGTGGGGTGGCGAATGGTTCTCTATCAGCACAATTAGCTTCCAGAACAGACCTCAGTGTGGGCAGGCTGGCTGTGGAGGGCTGATGCTTGTCCTGGCCCCAGCATGTTCCTCTAGCCCCTGCCTGATGAGAGGGGCTGTGACTGGAGGAGCAGAGGATCCCCAGGGGACTGAAGGCCACCTGCAACCAGAGCACAGACGCTGCTGCTGCTGCTGCAAGGGAACAGGGAGGCAGCATCTGCACCACCCAATAAGGCAATGAGGACAGCCCCTCCAATCCCATTCCCAACCCTCAGTCAGCCCAAGCCCATCTCTGGATAACATGTGGGCCAACCCCTCGTTCCCTGGACTTGACCTCGGTCACAGTTTTGGCCTCGCAGAGCTAGACCTTGGGTGATAGGCAGAAATCTGAAGGCAACAGAGAGGATGCCAGGGTTTGACACGGGCTTCCTGATAGGCGAGCACGCAGCTGCATCTGCCTTCCTGGAATTTCAGCATCGAATTCCTGCTCCATGCAAGGAGTTCCACGAAGTACTTTGCTGCTCTGACTCACACCGGGTCACTTTAATCTTGCTGGGAAACAGCAGACTTTCTCCACAGAGCATCTGTTTCTTTTCTCTCATTTGGCTTTCCCAGGAGTGTTGGGGTGGTTCTGTAGCACTGCTTCCCTGCAAGCTGTCATTTAAAAAAAAAAAAGCAGATCTGAAATGATCCTCCTGCATTCTCCCTGTTGGGGAAGACGACACATCACAAACATCCCCCAGGCCACTGTGATGGGGTGGTGGGAGCCACAGAAGCACATCAGGCAATCAATGCAAATTTGCACAGTGTGTAACCGATCGGCTTGTTAGCCTCAGCCCGCAGCCCACAGCCCATGCTGAAACGATGACTCACGGAAGCCAGCAGCAGAGCCCACCTCCCCTGGGCGACGGCGCCAAACCACATCAATCGCTTGGGAGGAGATAAAGGAGATCAGTGGTTCCAGGATCAGAGACCCACTTTCAGGGTGTCGGTGGGGGAGGGGAAAGCCCCGCCTGGCCACCCCATGCAGGGGTTCCCATAACTGACTGCTCTGTCTGCCTCAGCTTCCAGGCAGGAGGCGGACACTCTTCCTGGACGGCGTTTGGCAGCTTTCTGAACATCCACGGCTGCAGACCCGCAGCACAGCGTCTGCTCCGCCTAACAGGAAGACCAGAGCACAGGCAGGAGGAGCTGTGCTTTTCCCAATGCGCCATGTATCTAGAAATTAGGCCAAGTCCCAAATGTCTCAGGCAGGTGGAGACATCATTTTCCATCCTCTCTTCCCAGCTACTGTCTTCTGCTGGAACATCCCAAGCTCTGTGGCCGATCCACTGGACGGGAGCAGCCTCGAGGGTTTAGGTGACATGTGCTCAGCACTACCCATAAAGTGGGTGTGGGAGAAGGGTGGTCCTCCTTCTCTTATGCACAAACTTGGCAGTTTAACAGCACTTGGACAATTCTATGTAGTGGGCAGGGTTCAGGAATGAAAAGTCTGCACATCCATGGCTCCTGAGTGAGTCTGTGGATGTGGGTAGTGGATCGAGGACCACCGATTCAGTGACCCCTCGTTGGGATTTCCCTTTCCGTGGTTGCAGATGCCCACACTGAACTTTGATCTGAAATATTGATCGCAGGAATTCAGAAATACAAAATTTCCAAGTTTTGAGAAACATGGATTGTTAGGTATTGTTACAAATGTTCTATTTACTATTCATTGCTGCTATTAAGCTGCTGTTATGCTCGATTTATACATTTTTTTAAAGATTTACTTATTTTATTACAAAGTCAGATATACAGAGAGGAGGAGAGACAGGAAAATCTTCCATCCGATGATTCACTCCTCAAGTGAGCCGCAACGGCCAGTACGCGCCGATCCGAAGCCAGGAACCAGGAACCTCCTCCAAGTCTTCCACGCGGGTGCAGTGTCCCAATGCATTGGGCCGTCCTCGACTGCTTTCCCAGGCCACAAGCAGGGAGCTGGATGGGAAGTGGAGCTGCCGGGGTTAGAACTGGTGCCCATATGGGATCCCGGGGCGTTCAAGGTGAGGACTTTAACCACTAGGCCACGCCGCCGGGCCCGATTTATACATTTTTTTAAAGGATTCATTTTGCTTATGTGAAAAGAAGCACTTGATTCTTCATCTGCTGGTTCATTCACCAGATATTGGCAATACCTAGGACTAGCCAAGGCTGAAACCAGGAGCCAGGAATTTCATCCGGGTCTCCCAAACAGGTGGCAGGGACCCAAGGACTCCAACCACCTTCTGCTACTTTCCCAAGCACATTTATAAGGGACCAGGACTAGAATGAGTGCTCAGATGTGGACTACCCATGCCACAAGCATCATCAGCTCAAGTGCATAGTGAGGAAATACAGTGAGCATAGAGCCTGGTGCTATCCACAGTTCCAAGCACCCAACAGGGGCAGTGGAACACACTGGCCATTGTATTCTGCAGGGCTGAGCAGGCAACTGGTCGGAACCAAGGACTTGCAGAGACACAGCCAAACCCACCCACACCCCATGGTGACATTGGGAGGGCCTCTCCACACATAGGCACCCCTTGAACCAGCCCTGGGGTTGGCCCAGGGTCCCCAGCAAACCACTGTCTCCTCCACGCCTTGACCCAGGCTGAGTTTGGATGCATGATTTTTTTGGGGGGGGGGCTCTTGAATGTCCCCCAAAGATCCATGTGTTGTTAAAGGTTTGCTCCACAAGATGACTCTGTTGGAAACCTGCAGGAAGTTGGGAATGGGGTCCTTGGGTCACTGTGGAGGACCTGAGAAGACTGTGAGAGAAGCCAGAGTTTGGATCCATCTCTTCTCTAGCTGCAGCCATGACCACGCTCCAACACGTGTTCTGGCTGCCATTCACACCACAGAGCGAGCCAATAGAGTCGCTGGGACTTGGACTTGAACCTGAAAAACAAGGAAGCATAAGGGCTATGATAGGAGAGAGAAGGGGCCCAGGAACACAGGAGTGATGACGCAGGCACAGAACAAAAAAATAGATGCAGGTACAGGAGCATGCTGGTAGAAGGCATGGCACCCATGAGGGTGCTGCTGTGCCTGGGCGACACTCCCAGCTCCTTGGGTCCTAAGTGCAGGTAACCAGTGGCTCTCTGCTTGAGGCCTCACAGGGCAGGCATCCAGCTGCTGGCCCAGCTGGGTTTCTGTCCATGCCTCTTGGCAGGAGGACTCCCTCACCTATGTGGCCCACTATTGACAGAATTCAGCCCCGAGCACCGCCGGAAGCAGGGTCTGTGCTCCCTGCAAGTTGCAAGAGGAACCCACTCTCAATATGCTTCTAAAGATGGCTCATTTCTTGCTGAATGGCCACCTCCGCCTCTGGAGAGAGCAGTGGTCCAACTCTGGAATCATCCTCACTTCCTCCTTAGCAAACAGCCCTTGGTGGCCTCCATCAGGTGTGCACACTTAGGCCTGGCAAAGCAGCTCCCTGTTCAGGTCCCCCAATTAGTGACCATCATCACACCTGCAAACCCGATCACTGCCTGCTGCCTGCCATTCCCCACCAGGATCCCGTAATCTGGGGGGAACACCAGGAGGCTGAGGTCAGGGGGCCATGGCAGAATCCTGCCGTCTGATGTCAGCAGAGATGCTAGTAAGCCAAGGATGGCAGCTTCAGCCACCAGCCAGGCTCTCAGGTGAGGATGTGGGTACATAGCAACAGCTGCAGGTGTGGTTGGCCTGCCCGGACCCTGCTCAGAGCCAGCTGCCTGTGTTGACTCAGGGAGCTTCAGTGAGTCCTTCTGGAACCTTGGGAGTAAGTTTATTCCTTTATTTGAAAAGCAGAGCTATAGAGACAGGGAGAAAAGGCAAGAGGAGAGAGATCTCTCACCCACTGGTTCACTTCCCAAATGCCCATAGCAGCCAGGATTGGACCAGACTCAAAGCAGGAACCAGGAACTCCATCTGGCTTGCCCACATGGGTGGCAGGGACCCAAGTCCTTGGGCCATCTGCTGCTGCCTCCCAGGACATCAAGTGTCAGCAGGAAACTGGATGGGAAGCAGAGGTCTTGATCCCGGGCACACAATGCAGGACAAGGAGGACACCTCAAGCAGCCACCTAGCCAGCTGCGGTCCATTTACAGGATTTTTGTTGTTTTCATCCACTTTCTGTTGCTGATCACACACCACTGCTGACAGGGTGGAATCTAAAATAAAAAAATTTTTTGGTTCATGGTTCTGGCAGTATAGTCCAGGGTTTTCATGTTGGCTGGACAATGTCAAGAGACAGAGTGTGCTCATGTGTCTCTCCTTCTTACAAAGCCACCAGGATTCGGTCACATGGACCCCATCCTGTTACCTCATCGGACCCCAATCACCTCCCCAAAGGCTCACCTCTCACAATCACCTGCATTCAGCTTTCCGCCCTGAGTCCTTCACAGTGCAAGACGCTTCAGGGGAAGCTCAGATCACATGCAACTCATAGCACTCACCCACAGGAAACCACTCATTGCCGCACAGGATTTTGTGCGTCCCTGACTCCCACCCCATGGAGACAGACGTTCATGTGACTTTCACGTCCTGGCAGCCCAATGCCCAGAGCCCAGCTTCAAGGGTGCAAATGCACTTCCTCTGCTCAGAAGGAAGCCAGCGCTGCTGCCGGGCCTTTGCTCCCGAGAGCAGCCTGGTGTCTGGTGCCCGGTGCTTCTTACAGGCAAACACAGTCATCTGCCTGTCTACCTGTTACCTCACACGTTTCCAGGATGCAGCCATCCCACCTGCCTCCACCTGCCCTAGCCAGCCGTGCAGCCCAGAGAACCCTCTCCCTTTTCAGGCGAAATGACCAAGTCTGCAGCCTGCATCTGACATGCTCCAAGACTCAAAAATAAAAGGAAGGTGGCAAAGAAGACCAAAATCTGTCCCCATCACAGCCCCAGGACGAAGTCACAGTCTGAGCCGAAGCCAAAGCAGCAGCATCCTTCATGGGTCAGGAGCAGGAGGCTTCTTGGCCCTCAGCAGCCCAAGTCAAACTTCCCCCTTAGTGTGGGAGAGGCCGTGGTCGCTCACAGTCCCAGACGGGGAGAGGTGAAGGGTTAGCTGCTGGAGAAAGAAATGTGAGGATCAAGTGTAAGTGAAAAGGAAGTGAACAGAGGGTAGAGACAGCACCAGATCCCGAGCACGCCCAGGCATGCTGAGCCCTGGGGCAGCCCTGAGCTGCAACACAGCCCCACTGCTCTGCATTCTCACCCTCTATTGTTGCCACCACTGTTCCGAAACCATGCCACAAGTCCGCCACCGCGGTAAGGACCAGACTCACTGGAGGGCACGGAGCAAGCAAAAAAGCACACAGGGCTCTTTGCGCTGAGCCCTGGGCCAGGTCCTGGGCAGAGGCAGAACTGGGGCTGGGCCAGAGGTGTTGGCTGCACCTGTACACAGGGGCGGGGCCTCAACACAGGAAGAGGAAGCATGGGTAGGTGAGCTCCAGGGAGGGTTTGGAGCATGGAGGGGAAGGAACAAGAGCGAGCCAAGGAACTTGGCACAGAGCGGGGAAGGGGTAAGCTGGAAGGAATACGCCGGAGAGCAGCCAAGTCGAGCCCTGCTGGGGAGCCTCGGCCTGACTCAGACAAGGAGCTATAGAGAGGGCAGGTGGGGGCAAGGGGGAGTGGAGGAGAGGGAGGTCGGGGGACCAGCACAATGCCCTCGTGACACCACAGTGACAAAGAATGCAAAGAGTGACATGGGTTCAATCAATGGGAAACTTGTGTCCCTGGAACAAGAAACTCATTTCTCTCTCCATCTTTTCCAGAAGCCATGGGTCTCTCTGACAGGTAGAGCTGGGGATTCTGAGCCTGAGCCCTGGTCTATCAGGACCTCCCAGGCAGGCAAAGACTAGACTGGGAGCCTGTGACTCATGAAGAGCCGGCAGAACCCAGGAAGGAAGGGTAAGTCCAGCACAGGTGAACCTAACCCTGAGGGGGCAGTAGTCCAGCCTTGCCCAGGCCCCGGGCACGGCTACCCTAGGCAGTACTGTCGTCGCCCACCGCAAGGAGCTCCCACAGGCTTCACACCCAAATCCTCCAGCACCTGACTCCTACAGCACCCAGCACTCTTACGGGCCATCTCTGCTCATGCTCTCCTATTTGCCAAGACATGTGAGATAATTTGGCCATTTCATTCTAGAAGATGGTGAAGGGAGATTTGAGCTAGACTTAAAAAAAAAAAAAAAAAAAAAAAAAAAAGCAGGCCTGCTTACAAAAATCGAGAGATATTTGTTCTAGAACAGAAATGAAAGCCCAGCCAGGGCTTGCTAGAAGCCAGGTGCACCCCGTGGGGCCATGCCTCCAGCCCCCTCGTCCGCCCCACAAGGTCTGAAAGTGTGCCCATGTGTCTTACAGAAGGATGATGTGACCCTTAGAGGTATGTGCACCGCCCCCACCCCCAAAAAAAGAGTCCAGAGGCTGATAGCTCAGAGAAGATGGGAAAAACACACAAGCATTTCAGAAAGCTTAGCTGAGCATTCAGTGCCAGGCCTTCACCCGTCAGACCTTGCGTGCAAACTCCTTGCTTTTCTTCACTTTCTGTTTGTCCTCTAGGGGCTCTTTGTGAATGTCAAGAGCCACAGGCACTGTGCTCTTAAGGCTTGCTAAAACGTGCAGCACAGGAAAGCCTTTACAAGTAGCCTCAATCCCCCACACCATTCCTCAGCCATCATCTCACCACGGGAGGGACAGGAGTCCTCGCCTTGGGTGGACAAGGCCAAGTGTGGAAAAAGGCCCCTGACCCTTGTAGCTGCTTTCTGTGTCCTCACCAGGTCAGAGCCAGTCTGTAAGCAATGACCCCACACATTTGGATTTACCTATTTTCCTTTTATTTGAAATGTAGAGAGGCCTGCAGAGATGCCTCCCATCTGCTGGTTCGCTCCCCAAATGCTTAAGCAAAGCCGGGCAAGGCCAGGCCAAGGTCTGGAGCCAGGAACTCCATCTGGGGTCTCCCTCCCTCCCAAATTCCCCCGACCCACTCATCAAGATGCACGTTTGGAGGGAGCTGGGTAGGAAGTGGATATCTTGTTTGCCTTAATTTAAGATGAAATGATGTCAATATGAAAAATAGTACCTGTAAAATGTAATATTGTCTCAACCTCATGTGGTTAAGAACTTGTATTTTTTTTTTAACATATTGGTTACCCAATACTCTGTCCACTAATTCCATAACATTCTAAATTGTTGCTGATGTTATGTTGGGGCTTTTAATTGATCAGGATGACACTCTACCGGCTCTACCTTCAGACCAGAGATGGTCTCCCCAAGAAGCCGTTGAACTTATCTGGACAATAAGATGCTGGACTCTATGCTTGGTATATGCTTGCAATGAAAGAATCTCAACTGAACTTGAACTGTGGTAATCCAGCAAGGTGGAGGAATCCAGCATGGAGGTGGTTTGGGGAGGGGTGGGGGGGAATCCCAGTACCTATAAAACTGTGTCACATAACGCAATGTAATTTTAAAAAAAAGAAAGTGGACGTGTAAGATTGAAATCCAGGCGTTCTCGTGGGGGGACACAGTTATCCCAAGCAACACTTAACCCACTATACCACAGTATCCACTGCAAAAATTATGATTCTTTTTTAATAAAGATAAGCATGCTTGATTTTCATTGTTCCAGGGTGGCACGGCAGGGGGGAGGACCTTACACACGTGACCCTTAGAAGCTTATGTTTGAGGAGCACCCCCGGGTAAAAACTCCCTTGCTAAAGCTGCAGCAGGGATAACTCTAGGGTCCAAGACCATTTCAGGACCCAGGGGCCACCATAGCACACACACATACGCACCAAGTAAGCAGTCAGAACTCAATATACATGAGCCAAACACAGCTCCCTGAGACAAGCTTTGTGTTTTTGTATTTTTCACGATACAGACACACCCAAGGGAAAAACATCAAGCATGTCGACAGTGGGCTAGAAGCATTTTTGCTTTTTATCCTTACTACCTCCATAGCTTGAGATGTCCCACAATGCATACCTATTAAGTTTTACGACCCTAAGAAGTTATCTTACAAAAACAGCCTGAGAGGCACTCTGGCACCTGGAAGTTTGTGGCAGCAGGTGCACGTGTGCTAGCGTTGGAAACAGACTGCTTGGCCCCGAACCCATTAGTCCACTTGTGGTCTTATGCAATCGCCTGCATTAGCTTTCAAGTATCATTAACCATCCATTCAGCTCTTGCCGGAGCCGGGCGTGGTGCTCAACAGCCTGCACGGGTGACATCAACACGCATGTAGCAATTAGCTGAACTTCTATGGACAGTAACATGTAGGATTGCGAGGAATACCAAATGTAATGGTGCTTTTATCAGGTGCCCTCGGGGTGATGGCATTAAACTTCCACTCACGAAGTTTAGCACAACTTGGGTACCTGGCACTCTGTCCAGACATACATTCCCTGCACCCCCCTTCTCCTTCAGCAATTTCTCTCAGCCCCTCAGGGGCCTCACAGCAAGGGCTCATCGGAGAAAGTCGAGCTTTATCAGACCTGCCAGCCCGATGCTCTCCAAAGCTCCCTGGCCCGCCTGCACTGTGCAACAGGAAGCTGAATTGACTCAGTTAAGAGTGTATCTCCTGTAGCCGTGTTGGGCAAATGGTCGCTCGACCAGAACACAGACTATTCTAGACAACCCGTACACAAAGAGAGCTGGAGATTTTGAGCAGCGAACAGTTCCTGCAAACACTCCCACGACTAGGGCACAAACACAGCTGAGCGATTTCCAGCGGGCTTCCGTCTCATCAAGGGGGTAAATGTTTTTAAGAGCAGCTAAATGGGAAACAGGATGTTGTCGTTACAGGAAAATTAAGCTCTCCCAGTGTTGTCTTGCCAATGCTTCCGCTGGCTGTGGCTGCCGTTTGGAGAGAATTTGAACAGCAGGGCCCTGGACAAGGTGGATCAGCCACCTCAAGGACTGCTGATAACTCAGCCTGGGAGGCCCCTCCTCTGCTGCAAGACTCCAGAGCAGGGCTGCCTGGCTGCCTGGCAACCCGGCTCACAGCACGCACTCCCCACGTGCCAGTCTCCTGCCCAAAGCAGAAATGTCAGGCATGGGGAGTGAAATCAAGATACATCGCTGTAATGCAAACAGATCCATTCACTCATGACGTGTTCCTCTGTAGCTAGCTGGCTTCCCAAACTTGAACTCCCCTCCCCCACTCCACTTCCACTTGCCTCACTCCATCAACACTCCTCCCCAGGCTGATGTGGGCTGAGAACATCGCAAATAGCAGCTGTGGCAGAGACCAGATGCGGCTCGGAGTTGCTCATGCCTATCTACGTACAAGCTGCCTTCCGATTTCTGTTAGGATCTTGGAAGTTCCACCCCAGCCAGGAGAGAGGGATGACTCACACTGAAGCAGTCATCAACGTGATACCTTTGTAACACTGCTCTGTGTCACAGCAGAGCAAGATCCTGCCTGCCACGGGGCTCAGGGACCACAAAGGGCAAGGCTGCAGCCGGCCATGCCCATTGCACAGCAAGGGGGCTGCGCGCCTTCTGCAAGCTGCTCAGATAAGCAGCTGTCTGGGGTGGGAGGGGCCGCAGGGGGATGGGGCGGGGAGGGAGACAGAGGTCCCCGTTATCAGATTGGATTGCAAGCCTTTAGCAGCTGCGCAGGGAAGTCTCACTTTAAGCAAACCCCTGTCAATACTTTAGAATTTTCCTTAAAGGAAACAGGAGCCCAGCTCAGGTTCTGCCTGCACACCCCGCCCCCAACTATCAGTGCCAGGAGCCTGTAATTCTTGCCGGACAGGAAGAAGGGAACAGGTGCCTTCAGTTCCAAGGAGTCCCAGCTCGCCACCTCCCCGCGGGCAAGGATCCCCACCCTTAGTAAAGAACATGAAGTTTATTTCAAGGAGTTTATTGTAAGACTCAAAAAGCTGCCACGGCAGCATCCTTCGGAAGACGGGAACATTTGCCCGATCCGCTTGGGAGAAGGCAGCGCAGTCCGCAAATCCCGCAGGCTTTCTGCAGCTGAACCAAGTCCAGGCCGTCTCGCCCCTGCCCGCCTCCTGCTGAGTCACGCCGGCTGGGCCAGTCTGTCCTTCCCCCGGCCCTGCGGCCAACGTCCCCGCCTCGGCCTTCCTGGGCGAGCAGCCGCTCCAGACGCTCCAGACACTCGCAGCGTCCTCTGCTTGAGCCAGCCTGCCCCTGCCGCCGCCGCCGCCGCCGGGCCCCTCGTGGGGTGCCGCGCCTCCGCGCCCATCAGGCGCCCCGCCTGCCAGCCTCCACGCCGCGCGCTCGGGCTCCCTCTAGGGCCCCTTTCCAGAGCCAGGCGCGCGCTAGGCGCCCCGGGGCGTCACCACGTCGTTCACACCAAAGTCCCCGCCGGGCTGTCACTCGGGAAGGGTGATGCTGGGCACCCAGTCGTTGACGCTGCGGCTCTCCTCGCAAAACAAACTGAGTTTCTCCAAGGCAGGGTCCTTCCACGCGTCCTCATTGGGGTTCTGCGACGGAGGAAGGAGAACGTAGGAGGGTCAGCCTGTTTGACAGCCGGGGGTAGGACGCGCGTGCGGGGCGATCGCCGGCGCGGGGGTTGTGGGGGCAAGAGAGGCGAGCGACACTCACCGAAATGAGGATGCAGTGCAGATCGCCCGGCGCGCCAGCCTCCTCGCCCGCGCCCACGATGGCCGCCAGCCGCTGCACGTCGCCCACGCGCACGATGTCTATGTCATTCTCGCAGCAGAACGCCTGGATCAGCGTAAAATGGATCTGCAGAGCGATGTCGCCTTCGTCCTCCTCGTCAGCCGCCAACACGCAGAAAGTCACATTGTCGGGGTCCCTGCACAAGAGGAGGGGTTCCCGAGGTCAGGCCCTGGCGAGCTGCGGTCTCCCCGCCGCCGCCGGCTGCCCCCGCCCGGACCGCGCCTATACTCACACGTTCAGGACTTTGGCGGACTCGTAGACGCCGGCGGTGAGACAGCCCTGGCGCTGCGCCGACAGCAGCAACTCGTGCAACGCTTTCCCGGCGCCCTGCATCCTGCGGACGAGCCAGCGCCGTGATTGTGGGCCAGCCGGCGGTGGCGCCGCAGCCTGGCGCCCGTACCCCATGCCTCCCCGGTCTCGGCTGTGCACCCTCCTCCACCAGGCTCCGCAGCCTGTACTTGGCGCTCACACCCCGGCCCCCTGCTCCGGCAAACTTCTTGCACACCCCCTAAGCTTCCTCGGGAAGCCTATACATCCCCGGCGCTTCGCCACCGGCGAAGGAGCCTGCACCCGCCGCGTCTGCGACCCGCCGGCACCGACCACTACCCGGCTGGCTCCCAACCCTGCCGAGCCAGCCACGTTCTCCGCGAGACCTACCTGGCTGTGCTTTCCGGAACGGCGTCCTGGCCACGGACTTCTTCCAGAGTCATGCTGTGTGCAGCCGGAGAGCAGCGAGTTATCCACAAGCGACAAGCGCAAAGCGCGGAGACGCCAGCACACCCCACCAACCGCCTGGCGCGCACCAGCACCGACTGCGCCGAGCCGGGGCGGCGCGGCCCTTTATAGGGCGGAGAGCGCGGCGCGGCCAGCTGGCGCAGGGCTGCGCGCCCATTGGCCGGCGCCCGCTTTCTGATGCAAACGAGCCGCGGGCCGGCGGCTCGTGCCAGAAGGCCACGTGGGGAGGGGTGCGGGGGATGAGAAATGCCTGAAATCTGCCGCTTTTGTCGGAGTGTTACCAGGCAGACTGGAGCCTGCAGATTTCGTCTCGCCTTCTCCCTCCCGCCCCCCGAGTCCTTAAATGGTAAAAAGTTAAAAAAAAAGAAAGATCCAAAGCCTAGTTTGCTAATGCTACTACGTTGCCACAATGGATGAAATGCACCTTTTTAGAAAGGATCGTCTTTGCGTGTATTTTCATTGCAAAGCCTATTTTTTCCTCCCCTTTTCTTTCATTTGGAAGTTTATGAGATTATTGCATTGAAGCCGGAAATGACAATAAAAAACACGCAGCGCCAGTTTGTACTTTTCTTTTGCAAAAGGCACGGTCCCTGCGGCGGACGCTGCGGCCCGGAGCGAGTGGGTGACTCCTGCCGAGCATACTCCAGGCCCTTCGGGTCGCGCTGGCCGGAGCAGCCCACCTCCCCGCCCGTGGTCGGGCGTGGCGGGGCGCCGGCGGCCAAGGGGGGGAGCGGGGTGGAGGGGGCGAGCAGATTGCGGCCGGCGCACGCGGCTCGTTTGCATTTGTATGGAGGACGCACAATAGCTGAGGTCTGGCGTGTGGCGGTTTGCAGTGCGGACAATCGGGGCTTTCTCTTCATAGCAACACTGTCCACCTGCCGCAGGGTGGGGTGGGCAGGCCCTCGCGCGCGTGGGGGTCGTCGGGCTGCCCGGCGCGTGGGGGTCGGGGCTGCGGGCCACGCTGCCCCGAGCTCTGGGTGAGCGCCCAGTGCACCAACTCCAAATGCAGTTCCATCCCCCTGCCCATTAGTTCTCCGAGCGCGTGCCAAACCTCCCTCCCCGCCACCACTCTAGCAGCAAAGGATTAGGACCGCAGCGCCCAGACCTGCGTGTTCTGGCTCGGGTTTGGGGAATCCCTTTCCCGGGCGCCATCTACAGGACACACACACACACACACGCCCTTGGCCCCGGCCAAGTTGCAAAGAGCTGGGGCTGCCGTGGGGAGTGGGAGACGAGAAGAGACCCCCCTGAGCCCTGAAGATGGAGTAAGTGCCCATATGGCTCTTGCTGTGTTGAAACATCTTAATGACTCGAATATGCGTGCGTAAAAGGCTCGCTCAGCAGCCTTGGAATAACAGCGGCGGGAGAGGTCTCAGGAGGTGTGCTTTTTTTTTTTTTTTTTTTCCAGACCAGAGGTTGCTGCTGTGGGGACGCACTCCCCGCCCTTCCAAGTCTGGAGCGCTCGGTGCCCCGCGCTCCTCCTTGCCCAACCGGGGCGGTCGGTGGGCGCGCGCGCGTGAGCCTGGGGCGGCAGTGGTGCTGGAAGGGGAAGGGCTGAGAGGACATCCAGCAAGTGGCTTTGTCCTTTTAGTTCGGCTGTCTCTCCAGGTGGGCGCGCCAAGTCCGGGTTCTGGCGCACGGAGCCCCCGGGGCGCAGCTGGCGCCTGGCGCCGCCCGGCGGTCTCTCAGCCGAGGCGCGCTGCGCGCCGCGGCGTCCTGGCTTCCCAGACGCGCGGGTTTGCTCTTCGCTTCTCTGACCCCTAGACGGGCTGTGTCAGTAGCGAGGGGCCCGGGAGACCTTGCACTCAGGACACTGGTCACCGTTTCCTTTTCTTGATGGCGTTTACGATGTCTGAGTGTGCCTCGATGGGATCAAACATGTCCGTGTTCAAGTGATTGAGACGTACTCGTTGCCCTTTGAAAGGCGTGAAAGAATTTCTGAAAATGCATTCTTTCCAGGTCCCCCCAGGTGATGCTGGCGCCTCCAGTGACTGATACCAAGCATGGCCCACACACCAAGAGGGGCCAGAAGCCCCAGCCCTTCCCCGCCCCTACAGGAAGGCCCTGCCTGCAGGGTCACTGCGTGGTCCCTGCTGGGCCGGCAGGGATGACTGACTGGGGAGGGGGGAGTGAGAGGAGGGGGATGGAAGACAATTCTCCTGGGCTCCCATTTTGTAAGATATTCAATTTCAGGAAACAGGGACGTTCTGACAGAGGATATCGCCTCGCCGGGAGTGGGGGGGGGGCGGACCCTTGTCTCAATCAGGGAGGAATCGTCTTGTCTGGAAGCAGAGCCTTGCCCCCCCAGCTGCCACCCCCGCCATCCCCACCATTACCACCCTGCGGCTCACAGGGGTGCCAGAGCTACTGGGGGTACTGATCTGACACAGTCCCGGAGGACCTGCCACCCAGCCGCGTGGCTGCAGCTAGTCCCACCGCTCCCAGGCAAGGTGACAGCTCGCTAGGCCACCCCCGCTCCCTAGGCTTTCCGGAGTCTCAGCCGTGCCGGAAGGAGGCCGGGCCTTGCTGAAAGGAGGCTTCCCCTTCTGAGGCACTCCGTTGGAAAACCCCTTCACAAGTGGCTGCAGCTCATTTTTTTTTCCTCTGAATTGCACTTCCCGCTCACTTTCACGGCCCGAGGGAGAAGTCGCTGGGTTTGCAAAGGAGGGGAGTGGACTTGGAGTAAGCAGTCAGCTTCAGGAGCTGTGCCTTTCAGTTGGGGGGTGAGGGACTGCGGAGACCCTGCTCTTCACTGGCAAGTGCAGGTCCCCAGGCCCCACCAAGCATCCACTGCGGCCCAGCCAGAGCTGCAGAGGAAGCAAACCGGCTGCAGGCTGGGCTTGTTCCCCTGGGGCATCAGCAAGAAAAAACGAATCCCCTGCCACCTTTCAAACTCTGCAACCTCGGTGTAAAAAGCCAGCTTTCCAGCCTGTCTTGGGAAATAGGGTGGCCCTGCCACCATCCACCTGCCTAGAGTTCCTGCTTCCACAGTAACGGACTCCAGGCTGGGTCCTGCTATGGGGTCACCACCACCCCCGTCCCCAGCAAGGACACCTGGCTGTGATTGTCTGCATCTGCCATCCTGGAAAAGAGGCTGCATTGTGAGGCACGAAGGGCACAGCAGGCTGAAGACGGCTGGCTGTCACTCCTGCAGGACAGTGTCCCCTAGGCCAGGAGAGGAAGTGCCGCTGTGCCATCTCAAAACCATGCTGGTGTCCGCAGGGCACTGTCACCCTGGGCCTCCTCTCCGCCACCTCCTTGGGGCTAGGCAGCGTGCCCCACCTCGCCCTCTGAAGATGCAAAGTGGGTCTGAGAGCAGAGGAAGCTTCTGGCTGTGGCTGAGACAGGAAACCGGAACCGGGGAAGGGAAACCCCTGCAGAGTACGGGGGAGCGGTGACATCCGTGGTCAGTCAATGCAGGAAGCCACACTTCCTGGGTGAGCCCTGGTGTAGCACGAGAGATGATGGCATGGGCTCCGGGAATCCTGGAAGGCACTGGGGGAGGGACACGAATTGGCCATGCATGCATCCTAGTCTTCCATTATGAACAGTAGCAAATAGCTTGTGGCACCTGTCACGGCCCCAGCAGGGACAGCAGGGACGTGAAACAGCGCGTGGTGGAACTGAAAACCTAAGAGGCTCCCCGAGGTGCTGTGCTCCCAGCCTGCCCGGCACCCTCATCTTCCCAGCCTTGTCCACCCACCCCTGCCCTTGGAGACCTCTGCAAGGTCACTCCTGCTGCAAACAGGTCTGGAAACAGCCCACAAGTTAAGGTCCCATTGGTTTGTGCAGAAGAGAGTGGACAAGCATGCCTTATCCCTGTGGCCTGGATGTATCCCCTAAATGGTGCACTGGGGCCCCCTGCCTGGACCCCCTGCGAGGTCACCCCACCCCAGGCTAAACCTGCTTTCCCAACAGTAGCGTGAAGTGCACTGAGGCACCACAGCCGTGCCGAAAACACAACCGTGACCCCAGAGCTTCCGAAATAAAAAAAAATGCTGCGTTTATTTATGTAGTCAAAGTGTGTTCACAACCCCCAGGAGGCCATTGGGTGTGGAGGCTGAGTTTTTGCAGAGCAGGGCTCAAAAACTGTGTTTAGCTACTGGCTGACACTGACCTTGAACAAAACAGGAATCCTTTAAAAGGGCGAGCCAGGAAGAGTCCATGCCTTCCACCCAGGAAACCCACCGGTATCATGCTCTGCTAATGGGGACATCCAAAAGTGCCAATGACAGGGAAATGTTGGTGGCCACATTTTGGGGGATTTTGCTATCCATGACAGGGCACTAGTGTTGAATGATGGCATGCCCGTTACTGAAACATCATGCAGTCATTCAGATGTTTGGAGGAGGATTGCACAGAGCAGTGGTACTTCCTAACTCAGCGTGCAGAGGACACGGGCGTGCGCAGTTCCCATTAGGAGCAAGCTTCCATTGCACACACACATCATCGCACAAGCGACTGAATGGGTTAGATCTCCAGCCGGTGAAGTTACCAGGGTGGTTCATTCTCCACCTACGAGTGAGCATGCTGCAATTCAGTTTATTATCAGGCCAGCAAACACTTTCCTTGGGCAGTCACTTAGCATTGGAGAGCAGTGGCCCTGAGTCTGTTGTGGCCATTGTGCCTGTGACTTGGGACCAGATGGCCATGAGTCAGGAAGCCAAGTGAGACAGCTGAGGGCTCTGCTGCGGGAGATGGAGCAGCTGGGTGGGTACAGGGTCTTAGCTCCCTGCTCTGCTCCTGCAGCTGCTGAGTGCGTGAAGGTGGGTCTCGTTGCACATGGAGCTGGCAGCCAGGACCAAACCCTGAGCCACATCTCTCTGCCATCACGCAGGTCCCCAAGACCTGGACGGGATGTGCGGCGCACACAGCAGCAGCCACAGCCAGTCAATCTCCCCTCTGCTGCCTCCTGAGACAGTCTGCCTTCCAGCAATGCATGGCAGCTCCACATTATACAAATTGTTTCCGTTGTCTGCATAGCACACCCTGGGAATCCCAGAAATGCAAAATGTTTATACCAGGGAACATCAGAAAGTTCCCAGAAAGGGGAACTAAGAGATACACTTATTTCAGCACAAAGACATTCTGAAACCCATTTTCATAACATGCCGATTTTTTTCATGAACATTTGGAGACTCCCTCCTGCATAACGGATTTCAAAAGTATTTTGCATGAAAAAAAATATTTTGCACCAAAAAATAAAATTTTAATTTCATTTTCTATGAACTACTGTGTTAAATTCACATACTATTTCTGAGACTCAGTAGGCAAAGTTGTTTTCCAACATTTGAGACAAGACAGGCGAGCGTTGTTACAATTCTCATTTATATTTGCCAGGTTTTTAGAGTTGGCTATGTGTCAGACACTGCCTCAAGAACTTTAGTAACACTGTTTAATCTTCAAAGGGACCCTCTCCCACGGATGCCTCGGATGCAGAGAGGACAAGCAACTTGTACAAGGTCACATAGCAGGCAGGTGGCAAAGGTGGGTATTGTGAACCACCCCTCATCAGGCTGGCTCCCACGTTCCTGCTCAAGACCAAGAGGAATGAGACAGACAGATCTGTAGGACCTTGTCCAGACGGTTAAGAACAAACCCCTTGGTCCACCCAGGACAGGGGATAGCTGACTTGAAGATGGCAGAAACTTGTTAGTTCTCAACCTGGGGCGCAGGCGTCAGTGCTGGATTTCTTGTTGCAGGGCGACACCTGGTGGTTGAGGAAAGTGTCACGTCCGAAAGCGAAGTTTTTCCACCCGGTGGAGCCCAATCCTTCCACGTGTGCCTAGTGAGCCGTGAGTTCCCATCCGATACCCAGCAGGTGCAGGCCCTGGCAGCAATGGACTTGGACCTTTCCCTGCTACCGATAGGCAGCCTCCGAGACGTCAGGCTGGGTCTGATGCCAGGCGGGCACAGGGCAGGATGAAGGGAGAACAGAGCCAAGCCTGGGCAACAGTCAGTGACTGTCACCTGTGACCCACAGACGGGATGCTGAAATCAGCAACACGCCCAGGCTCAGCTCATGACACAGCTGGGATACTAGTCAGCGCCTGTCAGGCCCTCAGCCTCCCATTCCTGCCGCCACACTGCCTGTTAGATGCTCTCAGACTTCTGCAGGTGCAGCTCCCCGAACACCAACCTGGAATTCCCTCCCAGCCTCATGTAGTTACTAACAATGAGGGGAAATGACAGTGACCACGCCAGCCCTGGGGCTCTCAACAGCAACAGGCCCCCCTAGGCACCCCAAGTGAGGCCTCTGCTCCCAAAACAGCCACCCTGTCACATTCCTACTGACGGGAAAATAAAGCAGCTTTCTCCACTCCAGGGCAAAATACCAGTCCTGTGACTGCACCCCCACCCAGCTGCAGGAAGCAATGGCTGTGTGTGCTTGTGTGCGTGCTACAACAGTGCAAAATGCAGCATCCAGGTGGAGTCTGGCCCCGGCAGATCCTTCAGGGCACAGTGCCCAGGGTTAGGAGCCAGCACCGGCCAGCTGCAAATCCCCACTATGCAGCCAGTTGGGAGACTCTGCACCTTTCAGAACATAGCTTCGTCTAGGACAAAGCCCAGAGTATCTGTGAGCAGATGCATGTGTGGGGGCCTGCTGAGAGCAGCCCAGGGGGCTCCTGCTTCTCCCCACCCCCTCCATCAGCACCTAAGCTCTGGAACCCTTCTGTGCCTCCAAATGGTGAGGAGTGCTGGGGTGTACCAGGATCTGACAGCTCCTGCCACCTGCTGAACTCTGCAGATCTGCAAGGTGGCCCTGCGCCCCATGGGGCCATCCTTGGGGGCTTCCTGTAAGGACCAGCTGTCATTGATTTGCATCACGAGTGGAGCACCTGCTATGTGTCAGAGGGAATGCTTGGCCCAGGGACCAGGGAGGA
Organism: Ochotona princeps; assembly: GCF_030435755.1. Taxonomy (NCBI): domain Eukaryota; kingdom Metazoa; phylum Chordata; class Mammalia; order Lagomorpha; family Ochotonidae; genus Ochotona; species Ochotona princeps. Next base: position 60,410,036 of record NC_080845.1, read on the forward strand.
ACCCAGTTCCAACCTCAGAGCACACAAGGTAGTTCTCCATCCTTCTCCAGCTTCTGTTGAACCCTCCATGGAGCAGGATCCCCTCGCCCCACCTCCCCCAAGCCCAGGAGATGGAAGGTCTGGGAGAAGCTGGAACACCAGACCCCACCCATGGGAACCCATGGGAACCCAGGCCCACTGAGCTATAACTGGTCTGAGTAACAAGGAGGAAGCCGCCTCGCCGCCTCACTAGCCCTCTGCAGCCAGGAGGCGCTCTAGAGCAGCTTCTCCCACTAATCAAGCCAGCTGGAACCCTGCAGGGAACAAAACCCACACCCGTCCCAAGGGGACTTGGGGGGGACTTGGGGGGTGCCGAGCGGAACAAAGGGAGGTGGCCAAGCATTTGTTACATCTGCGTAAACCTCGGCTCCTGCAGGCTGCCATGGAGGAAGAAAACGGGTTTTAAGGCTGTTATCAGTAAGTGGGACACCCTGGAATCACACTCTGGGTCCCAGCCCTGCCTCCCGTGTGGGTCAGCAAGACTGCGGCTTCACCTCCTCCTGCAGGGCTACGGACCTTTCCCACCTGCGTCCCCAGCAGAGAGGACATCCCCCCGCATGGCCCTCACCGCTCTTGGCCCCGCTCAGCCCCTTCTGGAGCAATGAAGCTTCTCCATCAATCTCCCGCCCTTCCCCAGGATCGGGGTCCTCACAAGCCAGCTGGTGCTCAGCGCTGTGCCTCCCAACCCTCGTGGAGACAGGATAGGGACCTGGGAGAGGGTAGTTACAGCCTAGGGGGGTGCCCAGGATGGGACGGAGCAAATCGGGGCAACCAGAAAAAGAACCCAGCCTGTGTGCTGGCAACGGGGGGCCAGAGTGGCAAATGGAATCTACCCTAGCCATGCCTTAGGGCCACAGCCAGCCAGACAAGGCCACCGTGGTGACCCCCCCATGTGGTCGGGGTGGCGGAGAGCCAAGGCAGTTGGATGATGTGGCCTCATGCCGGTTCAACCCATTCCCCATTTTACTGCCTTTCGTCACCAGGAGAGCCCCCCTCGTGGTGAGAGGCATGCAGGGACTCAGCCTCCCTCCAGAGGCAGGCAGCAGGAGCAGATGGCTCAGCAGCCCGGCAGCGTGAAGAAGGACCCCACCAGGAGCTCCTGCCTCGGCCGACCAAGGCTCAGAGCCGGCTCCTCTGGGGACACAGATGTCGTCACCACACGCACGCTCTGATGGCACTTTTATTACTGGAAATTGGACCAAACTAAGCAGAAGTAACGCGCTGACCCCTGGCTGGCTGCTTTTGTGGCAGCAGCCGGGGGTCACGCCACTGGCAACAGTATGAAGCTGGGGCCAGCTGGCTGCTCCGTGCCCTGCCCCAGGCCCCGGGCTGGCTCCACAGTGAGCCGAGTGCTCAGGGAGCGGTGGGAGCCAGCAGCACGTGGCAGCTGAGTCCAACCAACACCCTGTTCACCATTCTGCCATCCAAGGAATCTGCACTTGGGGGCTGGGGGCGTCTCCACCCTGCAATTGTTGGCTGGTTTGATTTATGTATTTGTTTATGAAGACAGAGCAACAGAGGATGAGAGAGAGAACGTTTTTCTGTCTGCTGGTTCATTCCCCAAATGACTGCCACGCCCAGCGCTGCTCCATGTTGAAGCCAGGAGCCTGGAACTCCAGCCAGCTCTCCCATGTGGGCAGCAGGGGCCCACATATTCATTTTTGGCTGCTTTCTCAGGTGCACGAGCAGGGTGTGCGATCAGAAACTGAGCAGCCGAGACTCGAACCAGTGTTCATTTGACACGTCAACATGGGTGACAGTTTACTGTCCCCTCCCATTAGATGGTATGGGGAGTCACCTTGCACTCAAAGGGGCTTGATACTCCAGGACAGAATGCTGTCTGCACATACCCTAATACAACTGAAAAGAGTGGCATGAGCTCTGTGCCTGCAGCCGTTTGGGAAGCACCTGACCCCAGGGGAGGTATCTGGACTGACTGCGTGCACCTGTGTGTCAGAGCAGATGGGCAGGGTTGAGCAGGGAGCCTGAAGGCCCCCAAGATCGTCCCAGGGACCCCTGTGGCCACACCTCCGGCTCAGCCACCAGCTCTGCCCGCTGGTCTCCAAGTGAGCACATGGAACCTCTCGAGGGATGGTAGAACTCCCCACCCAGTGTGTAATACAGGACGCGGTGCCTGGATTTCTGCTAACTACAGCAAAGATAACAGCAATTTAAAACCGCAGCCAGTCTCCTTAACAATGAAGAAACATCCCCAAAGCAGCAGCATAGCGTGCGACCCTCACATGCCTGCTTCTCTTCAATCCTGTGCTTAACGCTGACTGCCTAACTCCTCCCAGCCCTCAGGTGCCAGGACAGCTGCGCTGCTGGTAGCCCCGCACCTGGTCAGTTTGTGGTTTGGGGTCAGGCCAGGGGGATTTGGGTGGCTCCTCCTTGGTGGGCTGCACACGGATTCTGATTTTGTCTGCTCACCCTTGAGTGACACTGGCCCCTGGCTGTGCATGAAGGGGTTAACACCGTGGCACAACGCGTCAAGCCATGACCTGCAGTACTGACATCTCCTATGGGTGCCATTCATGACCCAGATGCTCCACCTTTTTTTTTTTAAAGATTTATTTATGTTTATTGGAAAGGCAGATTTGCAGAGAGAAAACTCTTCCATCCACTGATTCACTCCCCAAGGGGCCCCATGGCTGGAACCGAGCCAATCCAAAGCTAGGAGGAGTTTGCTCCAGGTCTCCCATGTGGGTGCAGGGTCCCAAGGCTTTGGGCCGTCCTCAACTGCTTTCCCAGGCCACAAGCAGGGAGCTGGATGGAAAGCGGGGCTGCTGGGACACAAACCACTGCCTGGCACGTGCAGAGCAAGGACTTTAGCCACTAGGCTACTGCACTGGGCCCAGCTGCTCCACTTTTAATCCAGCTCCCTGCTGATGTGCCTGGAGGGAAGTAGAAGACGGCCCAAGTGTGTGGGCCCCTGCACCCATGTGGGAGAAGCAAATTCCTGGTTTTTTGCTTCAGCCTGGTCTGGCCCTGGCTGTCGCAGTCAGCTGGGAAGTAAACAGGTAGAGCAAAGATCCCTATCAATCAATCATCTATCCATCTACCAATCAATCATCTCTGTTTCTTCGTCCATACCTCTGCTGCCTCTCCCTCTCTCCTGTCAAGACACCACACCTCCCAGCCCTTTCCTTCCCTCTTCTTTCCACATTCCCCTGGTCACTTGTAAATAAAACTTCTCTGTCTGGGTCCAGCACCATAGCCTAGTGACTAAAGTCCTCACCTTGCATGCACTGGGAACCCATGTAGTTGCCAGTTCATGTCCTGGCTGTTCCACTTCCCATCTAACTCCCTGCTTGTGGCCTGGGAAAGCAGTCAAGGACGGCCCAAGGCCTTGGGATCCTGCACCCCCATGGAAGACCCAGAAGCAGCTCCTGGCTCCTGGTTTCAGATCGGCTCAGCTCCAGCCATTGTGACCATTAGGGGAGTGAATCAGTATATGGAAGATTTTTCTCCCTGTCTCTCATGATTTCTGTAAATCTGACTTTCCAATAAAAATAAGTAAATCTTTTTAAAAATCTTAAGAACTTCTCTGCAATATGTGTGTGTGTGTGTGTGTGTGTGTGTGTGTGTGTGTGTGTGTGTGTGTTTAAACATGGCCATGGCCTCAGCAGCCTGGCAGAGTGCAGCAGGACCCCACCAGGAGCTTGTGCCATGGCTGAGCAGGGCTCAGAGCCGGCCCCGCAAGGTTCGCAGATGTCACCGCCACACACACACACTGGGGGGACATGCTCTGATGGCACATTTATTGCTGGAAATTGGACCAGCAGTCCATAGGTTTATATATCTATACACACACACACACATACATACACACAGGTGTCTTTTAAAAAAAAGTCTGAACTCGTATCAGGTAGAGGAGTCCCTTGGGAAGCCTGTTTCCTCCTGTGCACTGTTAGAAACACCGAGAAGTCCAAGGGTAAAACTAATGATACCAAGTGAGCCCTCGGCTGTGTCCAGTGCTATGTGTGGAATGTTCAGTTCCTTTAATTTTCATGATGGTCATGGGAAGTGATGCTCCCATTTCAACTGACAGGGAAATTGAGGCTAAATACATTTCCCAGCATCCCAGCAACTGGGTCAGGAGTGAGCCCTGGGATTCTGGCTTGTCATGGTCATCACCGTGTCTGGGTACTGCCAACATCTTAACGGGCAAAGGACACTTGCTTGAACACAAACCAAATACCAAACCCTGTGCTCATCCATCCATCTACTCCCTGAACCAGCTGGGGGATCTTCTGTGCTCTGATACACCCTCCCCTAAAAATGCATGGGCTGCAACCTTGACCCCCAAATCCCCATTTGAAGGTGTTTGCGCATGGAGTCTTCAGTAGGGGGTGACTGGGCCCAGATGAGGTCCTCAGCATGGGGACCCCTTGATGGCATGTGTGGCTTTGCAAAAAGAAGAGACGCAAGCCAACATGTGCACCGTCTGGGCAGGGCCCGCCCTTGCCGAGCAGGCACTGGGTTCTGGCTTCCTCTCCTTGCACTGGCGGCAGCTAGAGGGCCCAGTCCACGGAGCTCTCTCTGCGGAGCCCCCACCACAGCCCCCAGGACCATCAATAGGAAGGAGCAAGGCTAAGGTGCTGGGAAAGGAGCCACCACTCTGCTCCCATGACCGAGGGGCACGGCGCGGCCTGCCATCCACACGGGCCAGCACAGCGGCTGGGCGTCAGGGCCACTGGGGACACACCCACTGTCCTTTCTTTCTAGCCATATGCAAGGGTCTCCTTCTTGCCTTCTTGAAGTTAAATGCAGCCGCGGGTCTGGTTTGGACAGCAAAATAAAGGCAGAAGAGACACGTGTCACTTTCAGGCAGCAGCACCTAACAGCCAGTGTGTTTCAGGATAGGGGTCCAACACTCACAGCAGGTGCAACAGGGGGACCCCTTCACCAAAGGGTTGCATGGGGATCCATAGCGGACAAAGAAGTGCAGCCTGGCGTGCTGACCGCCAGTGGGGGAGTTGTGTTGGGAGCCACTATCCAGCCCACCCCGGTGACACAGCAGGGTGGCCCCAGGCAGGGCTGAGGCTATGGCCACTGAGGACTGGTCACAAACCACCATCACCAGGCTCCATGGGACAGACACACCAGGGCCACAGCACATGACTCACACCCAGACCCGGCAACATCCACTCACACGTGCCTGCCACCCTCCGCTCAGGGGCCCTCGCTCACCCCTCACGCCCATTCACAAATGAGTGCATGCACGCTGGGGTTGCCATCTCCAGCCCTGGAATGAGTGGCCTGGAAGACAGAGATGTTTTCATTGTCTTGTTAACATTTTATTTATCTGCTTATTTGAAAACCAAAGTGACCATGAGAGAGAGAGAGAGAGAGATCTTCCTTCTGCTGGTCCCTCCCCGAATGTCTGAAACACCCAGGGCTAGGCCAGATCAAAGTCAAGAGCACAGAATACTATCTGAGTCCCCCAGGTGGGCACAGGGGCCCTAGCACTTGGGGCATCTTTGGAATGCGGGAAGGGAGCTGGATTGCAAGCAGAGCAACCAAGACACACTCCTGTCCTATGATACGGGATGCAAGCAGCAGCTCAACCCGCTCTGCCCCAGTGTCGGCCCCTATGTCTGAATTTCGCATTGTAAAGGCCCTGCCTGGGGTCCTTCCAACCCCAGCAACAGCCTCTGTCTGAGAAGAGTCTCCCTGTCCCTGTGAGCCGGGGCTCATGGCACAGCAGACAGCAGCACGCCCATGGCATGGGGTGCAACACAGTCACACACTCACCATTCTGGGGGGCAGAGCAGGGAATTGGGGGTGGCGGGCGGCTCAGGGGGCATGCCCCCAGGCCGGCCTCGCCACCCCGGCTGCAGCCCAGTCATGCAGATGCAGTCCAGGAAGGAAGCCCATCCCCGGACCCGCTGCAGCCACCCGGGGCAGTGGTGGGGCTAGCACCGGGCTGTTCCTCAGGCTCTGCCACACAGAGGCAAGCCCTGCCCTGGCTGTGTCCTGCGGGGATCAGCCCAGATACTGGGGTCTTGCTTCATGCTTCCCAGCCAGTTCCGGGTGACCACCCACGAACCCCAAGTTTGGCAGACAAGATGGCCAGAAAGCAGCAGGCAGAGGCTGCCGATCTTGGCCCACTCCGTGGAGTCGACCTGCACCACACGGACAGCCCCTGCCCTAGTCAGTCACGGCAATGTCTCGTGGTGAAAACGCACCAGGAGTGCCCTGGCTATGGGCTTTCCTGTCACCTTTGACCACTGGCCCTCTGCCACCACCCCCACCACCCCCAACCACCACGTTTGGAATACTTTCGTCCAGCCGTAGTGGGGCTGTTGACGCATGGAGCTTATCTGGCTGAGATGCTGACTCTGGTTTGTTTGCTTTTCTCCCCCAAGACAGGATGGTGGCTTACCCACAGGAACCCCTACGTCTCTACTGTGTGAGGAAGTGAGGATTAAAGAGAGACTGGTGCGTAACAGGGCGGCAGCAGGCAAGGGCCCCAAGGCAGGAAGAGCCGCCGGGGAGGGCGCCAGAAGCAGGGAGTGAGAGAGGCAGGGGGGATGCAGGCAGAAGAGAGAGGGGAGAAAAAGAAGACAGGAAGTTGGGAAGAGAGATGACAACATGAAACACAGCGTGACTGACAGAGCAGGGCAGACACAGGCCGAGTCATTGCTCCAGACCTCGGAACGCCAGTGCCCTCCTGCACAAGCCCCAGGAGAAGCCAGCCTGCAGAACTATGCAATTCCACCCTGGCTTCCAAATGCCCCTTTTTGTTCAACAAGAAGTCATTCTGCTTAGCAAGGCGGTGTGGTCATCACGCCGTGCTGCTCACGGCCAACGCCATGGGAAATGGTTTCACTGAACAAGCAAAGCGACACTTACACCCCCGCAGGCTGGAGACTTCCCCTAACACAGCCTCAAACCACCCCACCAACATCCAGCGAGTGCAGCAAGAAAATGCAGGGTGTGTGTGCTGGGAGAGAGGGGACTAGCATTCAACCGCTGAAAGAATGAAATTGTGTCATTTGCAACAACATGGTTGGAATCCGAGGACATGACGTTGAGTGAAATAGGCCAGACGCAACAATTCAGATACCACAGTTCCTTGCATGTGGTGGCTGAAATTTGAGTAAAAAAGCTAACAATAAAGAGGCGTCAGCCCTGAGGCCTAGCATGCTAATACCCTGCCTGCGTTGCCAGCATCCCATATGGATTCCAGTTCTAATCCCGGCTGCTCCACTTCCAATCCAGCTCTCTGCTTGTGGACTAGAAAAGCAGTGGAGGAGGCCCAAATCCTTGGGACCCTGCACCGTGTAGAAGATCCAGAAGAAGTCCACCTCCTCCTCTGCTGGCCGCCAGGACCCTCGTGGTTCCACTGGGTCCTACCTAGATAACCCAGAGCCATCTCTTACAACCTGAATTCTTTGCCATGTCTGATAACCCGGCCACAGGTTCTGGGGGACAGGGGAGCAGTATGCTGCCAGCCACAGAGATCCCGAGAGAAAAGACACCCACAAGGCACACAGGCTGCAAGGGAAGACACCAAGCCAACTATTCACAGAGCCCCGACTCACTTCACCCATCATCCACATCCACATGGAAAAGATCTAAGGAGTTAAAAAGTGCAGACCTCACAGTGAGTCATCACGTTTGTGGGATTCAAGTTCCATTTACAAAGAAACATGGATAGCGGTGTGCAGTGAAACATGATGAAAACTGGAAAACTTGATTTTTCGTGAAAGGCGGAGTGACAAAGACAGGGAGAGACAGACAGAGGAAGTTCTTTCATCCACTGGTTCACTTCCCAAAGGGCTGCAAGAGCCAGAGCAAGAACAGGCTGGAGGCTGGAGCTCCATCCGGGCCTCCTATGTGGGTGGCAGGGGCTCCAACACTTGGGCTGTCTTCCACCGCTTCCCCAGACACGTTAGCAGGGAGCTGGGTGGGAAGTGGAGCAACATTGACATCCGGGGTGCCGGCGTGGCCAGCAGCAGCTCAACCCTCCACACCACAAACCAGTCCAAGGAAATGTCTTTTTAAGCCAGACATAGAAACATTAGAAATATTATCTTTTTTAAAAAATATCCCATTTGCAGTTATATCAAAGAATATGGAGTGTTTTGAAATAAAAGACTACCAAAAAAAACCTCCTGAGGTACATTAAAGAAGTCCCAGGTACACCGAGAGGTAAGAATAGACCCACGTTAGGAATCGGTGCTGGGCACTGCTGCGCTTTCCAAAGGGATCCCAACATATGGTGCACTCTCATACAAAAACTCTGGAGGGTTTGGGCTTTATTGCGAGAAACTGATTCTAAGACATGTGTGGCACGCAGAGGACCCGGGACAATTCTGTTTCTGGCTGACAAAACCAGGGGTGCTGGAGCGATCGGGGGCCACGTGCAAAAATGAAACGACCCCGCCTCACATCACAGAAAGCTAACCTGCAATGGATCTTCGATCGAAGTTTGAAACTAAAACTGTGAAGCTCATAGAAGAAAACATAGGAGAAAAGTTGGGTCAATCGGTTAGGAAAAGATTTCCTTCGATCATATTTCAAAAACATAAATGTTATAATAAAAAATTTGCAAATTTGGGCCCTGCACAATGATTCAATGGCTAAAGCCTCACCTTGCACGCACTGGGATCCCATGTGTCCTGCTGCTCCACTTCCCATCCAGCTCCCTGCTTGTGGCCTGGGAAAGCAGTCGAGGACGGCCCAAAGCCTTGGGACCCTGCACCCATGTGGGAGACCCAGTAGAAGTTCCTGGTTCCTGGCTTCGGATCGGCGCAGCACCAGCCGTTGCGCTCACTTGGGGAGTGAATCAGAAGGAAGATCTTCCTCGCTGTCTCTCCTCCTCTCTGTATATCTGACTTTGTAATAAAAGAAATAAATCTTTAAAAAAAAAGTGATTCCCCTGCCAAGTTTTTGCTCAAGGCATGAAAGTGTGTGACTACCAGAAAGGCACGCACATGTCCATAGCAATGGTTCCATTCGCAAGAGCCTGAAGCTGAAAATAACCCAAGTGTCCATCCACAGTGGCCAGAAAACAAATCCTCCACGGGCACTGTGGAAGGTGAGTCCTCAAGAAGAAAGGATCGAATCCCTGCCCTGCCACCCCGTGGGAAGACTTCTAAAAGCTCTGTGTGCCACACGCCACAACGGCCTGCTGCAGGATCACAGTGCCAGGAGGAAACGCCAGGGACAGCAGATTCCCGAGGCTCGCAGAGCCTGCAGGGCAGGAGCGGGACCTCATGGAGGAGGCAGGTGCATTTCAGCTCACGTGGAGGACACGAGACTTCATGCATCACACGGACTTCTGGGAGCTGGGGGTTGCAGAGCTGGTGCTGGGGGGCAGCAGCGGAGGCCACCACCTGCGGCAAAGCTGGCCCTTCTCAGCACGCCCCTGGTGCTCAAAGTCCGATGCAACTCCCTCCAGGAGCACCTGAGCATGCAGCAGAAGAGGGTCCACATACTTGGGTCCCTGCCACCCATGAGAGGGGTTTCTTGGCTGCTGGCTTCAGCTCCTGGCTCTTGTGACCATTTGGGGAGTGAATGAGAGATTGGATTCTCTCTCCCCTTCTCCCCGTGTCTCTTTCCTTTGTCTCTGCCTTCCAAATAAATACGAAAATCCTTTCTAAAACTTGTTATTGTATACAAATTATACCCCAATAAAACTGACAAAGGAAGTACTTTAAGACACGTTCCCCATTTAGGTCCACTAATGTTGACATTTTAAGAAGGGTAGTTCAATGAAATACAAAAAGCTTAACAGTAACAGTGAATCCAGACTGGAAAGCTGAACAAACAAAACTGAGGTAGCAGCGCCATCTCGTGGTCACAGTTCACAATGGCGGTGCGCGTCGTTGGCTCCCCTTGACCAAACCATGTTTGTTCCGGAAATAACAATCTCTTAGTCTGTTTAAAGATATCAATGCTATGAATTGACATGAAAAGGTCCAATGAAAAATACTTTCTGTTAATATTTTTAACACTTAATAAAACGTTAAATAGTCTAAGAAAGTTTTGAGCAATAATCAAACTCTAGGTTAAAGATATTCCCATTTGAATTAGAATCAAACCAAAAAATTATGAATAGAACCATGATAATAAATTTTCCAAATCCAATCATAAATATCACCGTTTAACATTTTCTGGAAGTTCATTCCATGCAAAAGATTTGAAAACAAAGCAGAAACAAAATGTGGCAATATAATCATAAATAAAAATAGACAATATAATTGTTACATTTGGAAGAAAACGGAGTATTACACTGAACAGATGAGAATCATCTGAAAATTCTTACAGTTCACTTTTTATGCATTTATTTTTACTTGAAAGACAGAAAGCAGCAGAAATAGATCTCCCAGGGCCCAGCGCCATGGCCTAGCGGCTAAAGTCCTCACCTTGAGCACGCCCCGGGATCCCATATGGACACCGGTTCTAATCCCGGCGGCTCCACTTCCCATCCAGCTCCCTGCTTGTGGCCTGGGAAGGCAATCGAGGACGGTCCAATGCCTTGGGACCCTGCACCCGCGTGCGAGACCCAGTAGAAGTTCCTGGCTCCTGGCTTCGGATCGGCACAGCACCAGCCGTTGTGGTCACTTGGGGAGTGAATCAATGGACAGAAGATCTTCCTCTCTCCTTCTCTCTGCGTATCTGACTTTGCAATAAAAATAAATAAATCTTTAAAAGAAAAAGAAATAGATCTCCCAGCTATGGATTCTCTCCTCCTGAGCCCTCAACCAGGACAAGACCATGGCAGACCAGAACCAGGCCAAGGAGGAGTGGGGACCTGCTCCCCCCCACCCAGTGCCTCAGCAGGGAGCTGGCGTCACCAGGGAGCTGGGGCTCCAGTCACAGGGCAAGACGCCCACCCCTAGATACAAAGCTCACGGCTTTTCTAGGAGACCAGCATCACCACCTACAAGGGAGAAAGATTCCACAAGTTAAAACAACAACAAAAAATACACTGAATGCCTGTCCACGAACCCAAAAGCAAGATGGAGAACTTTGAAGAAAATCACCAGCGTTGGCTTAATTCGGTTCCAAAAAGGTGGGCTGAGACGTGTATTACGTTTTAAAGGAAAAATGGAAAACGGATATATCTTCTTCCATGTATGTTACATGCTTTCTGGGACCCCAATCAAAATCCTCCCAGTGTTGCTTTGAGAATCGGTAGCGCATATGGGTCTAAATCCTGCATTCTTTCCTGCGACGGTGGGCAGCGCAGCTGTGAGCAATCTCCCCTTCACCCCGTCTGGGCCCACAGGTGCAGCCCCACTAGGTCACCGGACATGCGCACAGTCAGCCCTGTGGCCCTGAAGAGCCATGAAAGCATCGCCTCTTCAAGGCAAGACACCTGCTACGGACTGTATCGCGCCCCACTCCCGGCTGGAGCCGCGTGCCCAAACCCTAGCCCCAGTGGGGTGGTGTTTAAATGGGGATTGGGAGGGTGGGGGTAATAAAGACTGACCAGGTCGTGATGCCAGGGCGCTGGCTTGTGGGCCTGCACCTCCCTTAGGTCCTGCTGAAGTCACCACGGCAAGGTGACAAAACCCGGAGTGCGGGTGCGCTGGCTGGACAAACCGTGGCGTCCTCAGGGGCGGTGTCCTCAGGGGCGGTGTCCTCAGCGCCGCACCGCTCACCCTGAGCTGTCGCAGGAAAGGGCCGGCAGTTGCACGCACTTTGCACGTGGGCTGGCTAACCCGTGTTTGCATGAGAGGGATTCAGTCTCCCTCACGGTTGGCCTGTGGGGTGGGGTCTCATTGTCTTTGCGGCCACTGTACAGCCGAGCTCACCTCTGTATTTTGCTCTTGATGGTCAATGCCTTGAACCCCTGCCGGGATTAATCAGCTCTAAAGGCTGACAGGATCTGCAAGCAGAGTCAGAGCCGCAAAAGCACTCTCACTTTCCTGCGGTTGGCCTTTGCTCACTCTGCAGGCTCTGGGTGAACCTGGCCTTTCTAGCACTTCCCTGTAGTCCAAAGCTTTTGTGAACTTTTCTCCTCCTCCTTTTCGACACACAGCAGTGTATTAAACCTGCACCCATATGGGACGCCCGCCTGCATGTGGCAGCTTCATCCACTTTGCCACAGCCCCAGATTTGCTGTTTTCATTGTATTTTTCAAAGACGTTAAATCAGTGTTGTGGCCAGTAACAGATGACACTCGCCTAAGTCACGATTCCTTTGGCTGGAAAGCCAGATTCCCCCTCAGTGTAACACTGAAACACTCAGCCAAAACCAAACGGAGTGTGTATGGAGCTGTTTCTCCCTGTAGCAGGCTGTGTGAGCCCTGACAACATAGTGTAAGATCCTGTTTCCAGTACAGCACCAGGAAGTCAGGAAGCTACATACGTGTCCCGGTGGCCCCGCTCCCCATCCAGCTCCCTGCTTGGAACCTGGGTCCATTAGACACTTGCTAGGGGCTTGTCCCACTGTTCCAGCATCAAAGTGACCGATAAGAACCCACCTCCTTTGTCCCCTGTGAGTAACTGAGCTGTCAGCCCTGGCTGGGCCCTGCCACTTTCTTCCCCTCTCGGCCCCTGAAACACTCCACGTGTCACAGGTTCCCACTCCTAGGGAGATCCATTGCCCACAGCAAGGAGACTTCAAAAATTCCACAGAAAAAATGGAATTAAGAGATAAAGTTATTTTCAGTACAAAAACAAATTTGGAAACCAGGCATGTTTCTTCCTATTTCATACTTCCATGATCTTTCGGAGGTGCCCTTGTAGGCGCTCCACGGGGTAAAGTCAGGGTCTGGCAAGGAAGACAGTGCTATGAGCGGCCCCGGCGCCACCTGGCAAGGCCTCTGCTGGTGCAAGCTGTTTCCCAGGGGCTGGGCCTCAGCACCAGAGATGCAAACACATCAGGAGAGACGCACGGGCATGGGCCTGTGTGGGCCAAAATCCAAGACCACTTGGCAATACTACGGTGAACTCTAGGATCCATTTGCAGAGAAGAAAGAGGTCAGTTATTAGCCATTTCCATCTAAGATGATATATTGAGTCCTTCCAAAGGCCACTGGACTCTGGGTGGTAAGGGAGATAGCCTTGCACCAGACCTGGTTTGGGTCCTTTGCCACAGCCTGATATTAAGTCATTCGTTCACAGTGGACAACACACCCATTCCCTAGTTCTCAGGTGTTGGGATTATATCACAAAGAACAGTCCATTTATGTATGTGGGGGGTGCGTACAACACAGGCATGTTAGCAGGTGCAGCGTGGCCAATGGGCCTGCTTTCAGGATCCTGACACCCATTGCACTGATTCTCAAATTCTAAATCTTATCTACACAGCTTGCTCCTAACGTTCCTCCTGTTATCTGGATGTAATGTGGCCAACACATCCAATCAGGACCAGCCCATGTCGTAACAAGACAAAGCAAATTAGGTCTAATGAGTAAACCCTCATGGTTCCCTTCACCTGCTCTGCCACTCTCTGAGAAATTGGAAACTATTAGATGGAAAATCCCAGAAATGAACAAGCACCATAAAACGTCACCCTGGCCTGCTCCCTCCGACCCAGGATGTGGCCATGCCTTCATTCTGCGTATCCATGCTGTATACTCTACCCACCCTCCAGTCACTTAGTCCCCATCAGTTGTTGTGGTATCCCAATGCTTGTGTTCAAACAGTGCTTATTTTGCATGTTAACGGCCCCAAAGCAAAGAGCAGTCGTCAAAGGAAGGGCATAGCACACGGAAGGACAGATGTGTTCTGCCTGACACATGGCAGTGGTACGTACAGGAGAGAGCGGCAGATGGAGAGTTGGGTTCTATCTACAGCTTCAAATATCCACTGGGGGTCTTGGAACACAGCCCCTATGGTTGAATAGAACCATTGTATTCATTTGTTGGAGAAAATAAGAACTTAATTACATATGATAAAATAAGCTCAGACAGCAAAGGAAGCAGGCACAGCGCACAGCTAAGGTGCCACTTGGCACAGCTGTGTCCCAGACTGGGTCACCAATGTTCAACGTCCAGCTCTGCCTCCTGACTTCAGGCTCCTGCTCCAGGAGACCCTGGGAGGCAGCAGCTCCAGGGCTTGGCCCCGGCAATCACTGTGGGAGGACCCAGTCCTAGTACAGGCATTGGAACAAAGGGTAAATAAATCAGCAGATGGGAGCACTCTGGTGTGGTGTGGTGTGCTGTGCTGTGCTGTGCTGTGGTTTGGTATGGTGTGGTATGGTGTGATGTGGTGTGCTGTGCTTGGTGTAGGTGGTATGTGTGGAATGGTGTGGTGTGGTGCAGTGTGATGTGGTGTGGTGTGGTGTGGTGTGGTATGGTGTGGTGCAGTGTGGTGTGGTGTGGTGTGGGGTGGGGTGGTGTGGGGTGAGGTGGAGTGGTACAGTGTGGTGGAGTATGGTGCGGTGTAGGTGGTGTGGTGTGGTGCAGTGCAGTGCGGTGCGGTGCGGTGCGGTGCGGTGTGATATGGTGTGGTGTGGTATGTTGTGGTGTGGTGCAGTGTGGTATGTTGTGGTGTGGTGTGGTGTGGTGTGATATGGTGTGGTGTGGTGTGGTGCACTGTGGTGTGGTGAAGTGTGGGGTGGGATGGGGTGGTGTCATGTGGTGTGGTGCAATGTGGTATGGTGTGGTGTGGTGTAGGTAGTGTGGTGTGATGTGATGGGGGTGCCCTTTAAATGGAAATCAGTGATAACTAAAAACAATTTTAAATCGTATGACACACCGTGATTGCATAGGTGGCAGATGATTCCTGACTGTGCTGTTCAGTGTTATAATTAATACTTTTGGTACTTTTTTTAGATTAATTTACAATTCCCAAACAAGCAGAGGGAAATAAATTGTCCCAGAAAAGGGCTGTGAAAAATATGAGTGAGTCAACCTAGAATGTCAGGACCGTGCGCAGACTGCCTGGGGTTCACCCTCCACCGGCCTCTCTTCTACTGAACACGGAAATCATAGAGTCACAAAAACTGGCACCTGGCTTCCTTCCTTAAGGACCTGCCACTCTAACTGCTCCAAGTCATCACGAGTCTCATTTTTTTTAGATTTATTTTTATTAGAAAAGCAGATTTTCAGAGAGAAGGTGATACAGAGAGAAAAATTTTCCATCCACCAGCCCACTCCCCAAAGGCCAGAGCTAAACCAATTTAAAACCAGGAGCCAGGAGCCTCCTCCATGTCTCCCACACAGGTGCAGAGACACAAGCCATTGGACCGTCCTCCACTGCTTTCCCAGGCCACAAGCGGGATGCTGGATGGGATGCGGGGTCTCTGCACCCATGTGGGAGACCCAGAAGAAGCTCCTGGCTCCTGGTTTCAGATTGGCTCAGCTGCAACCATTGCGGCCACTTGGGGAGTGGGCCATCAGATGGAGGACCATTCTCTCTGTCTCTCTCTCTCTGTGGACCTGACTTTCCAATAAAAATGAATAGATGTTTAAAAATATATGGAAACCACCTAAGTACCCATCTCCCAGAGAAAGAATAAGCACCCTAGGGTGCACCCCGACCAACAAAGACTGCAGGGCAGTGAGAATAAATGGACTGCAACCCCCACAGGGAGGGTTTCAGAAACACTGAGGCCAAGAAACCAGACTCAAACAGCATGCATTGTCTGATTCTGTGGTTGGGGAATCCAGGCTCGGCCTGGCAATTGAGATGCTGGCTCGGAACACCTAGGGTCAGTCCCAGCTCCACTCCCAATCCCAGATTCCTGTTAATGGCAGGCCGGGGGAGGCAGCCAGCGGTGGTGGTCCCAGCCACTCACAGGGAAGACAGTTGGAGACCTTAAGACAGTGTGAAGTTGCCTTTGGGCTCTGAGTGTTGGGTGTGAATGAAACATGTAAAGAATTCTGTGTTGACACCTGGAACCCATCCTCACGATGTGTGTGCAAATATTCCCAAATCCCAAACTCTCCTGGTTCCCTGCATTCCGGAGGAGGAACACTCAACTTGCAGCTGCAATGTTCCGCACAAATGCTAATTTTTTAGAAACAGACATCACCTGATTGGAAGTGAAAGTGATAAATTCATGAATGAGCAAAGCCCACGCTATGAGACTGCACCAGCAGGCGATCCCAGTCAGAGGCCTGGGTGCCAAGGGCACAGCCCAGACCTGCCCTGGATGCTGTCACTCCCACGGACCTCTCTAACCTGGGGAGCCCCCGCAGGGGATGCCAACAGTGGGGTCCCAGGGCATCCTCCAGAGGGGCAGCTGGGAGTCAGCATCTCAAAGACCCAGCAGTGCAGTAGCCTTGTAGAAGAACCTCACGGCGCTTTAAGAACGAAAACCATCAGTACCACTGAACAGTGGGGTGCAGTGCTCACTGAGTCTTGCTTAGCAAGAGCTTACTTGGGCCCGGCGGCGTGGCCTAGCGGCTAAAGTCCTCACCTCTAACGCCCCGGGATCCCATATGGGCGCCGCTTCTAATCCCAGCAGCTCCACTTCCCATCCAGCTCCCTGCTTGTGGCCTGGGAAAGCAGTCGAGGACGGCCCAATGCATTGGGACACTGCACCCGTGTGGGAGACCCGGAACAGGTTCCAGGTTCCCGGCATCGGATTGGCGCGTACCGGCCCGTTGCGGCTCACTTGGGGAGTGAATCATCAGACGGAAGATCTTCCTCCCTGTCTCTCCTCCTCTCTGTATATCCGGCTTTCCAATAACAATAAAATCTTAAAAAAAAAAAAAAAAAAAAAAAGAGCTTACCTGCCTCCCCTATCCTGAGCGGTACGCTGAACCATTGCAGGACCTTGCACTCAAGGGAAGACCAGCAAATCCAGGCACGGCCTTCCCAAGCCAGAACTTCAACTCCGGACTGCCCCAAAGTCAGAACTGCCTGAGTGCTGACGTAATGCCACAGGTGGGCAAATCTCACACCTGACCTCGTGGGATAGGTCACCGTCAAAACACAAGTATGCCCAAAAAAGATACCCTCCAGTTGTATGTTCAAGGTATACGTGAAATATCAATCAGTTTCTTGTTTAGACTTGGGGTCTCCTTCCGCCTATGGAAATCTTCCCAAATCTGGAGGGAAAAGAACCCTCTGAAATCCCCAACACTTCTTTGCTCAAGCCTTTTCAGTGAAGAGGCGCTCAGCCTGGAGGTGCTGAGTGGGCAATTTTACAGACTAATGACAATTACATGAATTTTAGCAGAGTAATAACTCCTGGTGGAGTGGGCGCTGCTCGATTCTAAACTGCAAGTAGCTAAAGCTGTGAAGTCAATGATGTTTTGGCCGTCTGCCACCTGCTACACATGAGCTTCAGCTCCAAACCAGAAATGGCAGGCCCAGGTGTAGGCTGCTGAGCCGTGCCTGGGGACACGGAGAGGATGTGCCATCCCCAGGCCCAGGCGACGGGCAAAGCTGGACTGTTCGTATCAGGAGAGAGCAATTCTCTGCCAAGGGCAGGCCAGAGTATGCCATTCACTGAGTGTCACATTCTTGTGTGCTGGTGTGAGGAACTCATGGTTTGGGTTCTCCCAGGAGGTCACATGTTGCAGCCCTGACTCCAGTGTGGAATGGGGGCCTTCGGCAGGTGATCAAGTCAAGAGGCCCATCTGTGCCCCTTCCTAAGAGGGCCCGAAAGTCTTTCTGGCCCCTTCCACCATGTGAGGGCACAGTGAGAAGGCACCACCAGGAGACGGGCTCTCGACAGATGTGGGCACCTTGGTCTTGGCTTTCCAGCCTTAAGGCCTGTGAAAAACAAATCCCTGTCATTTAAAAACCCCAGGCCATGGCCTTTTTCTAACAGCAGCCTGAGCTGACACCGATGCATGCTGAACAGTCAGGCAACGTGTTGGCCTGTCCGGGATTTGCATCGGTGAGGATGGAAAACCACGGGACAAAAACAGCTGTCCCCCGGGCCTCACACACACCCGAGAGAATGTGAGGTGGGTCACAGACTCAGATTAAAGGACAAAGGCAAAAGGTTCCAGAAGAGAACATGGACAACATTGTCATTTTGGCCCAGATGGAAAAAAAAATACAACCACAAAATATTAAATTGGCTTTCATCAAGATAGAGGCTGTCCGGTCATCAAAAGGCATCATTAAGGAACATGTAAAGCCACACCTCCTTTCAGCAAGAAATGTTGTGTGCCAAAAGCCCATTCTCCTTCTCTACAACAGCGGGGGCTTGCACAATACCCAACACTTCAGACCGGAGGAACACGGCACCTGTATTCTTAGGGAAGCAGGTTCCTGTAGGCGTCTGCGCGGTCCCAACCTTTGCGCCTGCCGGCCATGATTTAACTGTTTGGCGTGTGCTTCTGCTCAGAGGCACTGTTTGACCTACGGTTGATTCATCCACAGTGAACTCACAGCCGGCAGCTTATAACTCATTCCTAAATGAGGTTTCTTAACGGAAACATCCTTGGTGTGTCTTGGAACTCCAGAAAGCACTCCAACTCCGGGCTTGGGCTGTGAACAACTATGAAATCCCCACAAAAGCACAAAAGTGGAGGGAAAAAAAAGTAGCACCGACTAGACCATGAAGAGAACACTTGCTTTCAGTATGAGCTGGAAAAAGGAACAGAGTGTAGCCTTGTCTGACCTCAACATGTCACATGAGTCCAGACGGAAAGAGAGTGCTCCCCCCAACGTGTGTCCTCCCCAGATGCCTGCCACAGCCGGGAGCTGAAGGCCAAAGCCAGGAATGCAATCCTGGTCCCTCACCCAACGTCCTGAGTCACCATGGCCACATCCCAAGAACCACGTGCGTGGGAAGCAGCGGTCAGGAGCCGGAGCAACCGATGGACTCAGGATACGCTAACCAGCAGCTCAGCAGCCGGGGACACACCGCATGTTTCCCTGCTTTGCGTATATGTCTGTGAATGCGCACAAATGCCAGGAGGATTGATCCGGGAAATATCATTCCTTTTTATCAAGTCGGTGAATCTGCAAATACAGAATCCACAATGAATGAGAATGAACCATCATGGTGAAGGACAGGGATCAAGAATCTATATAGAACATTTATAATTCAACAATCTAATGACAACCAAATATTTTTTTAAAGTTCATTTGTTTTTATTTGAAAGGTAGACTTACACAGAGAGACAGAGGAAGATCTGCCAATCCGCTAGTTCATTCCACAATGGCTGCAGCTGAGCCAATCTGAAACCAGGAGTCAGAAGCCTCCTCTGGTTCACCCACATAGACACAGGAACCCAAAGCTTTGGGCCATCCTCTGCTGCTTTCCCAGGCCATAAGCAAGGAGTTGGATCAGAAGTGGAGCAGCAGGGGCACAAACTGGCACCCATATAAAGATGGGCATTGCTGAAGGTGGTTGTGCCAGCTTCCAAATAGTCTCAAATTAGCAAAAGATTCGAACAGGTTGTTTCAGACGGAAATAAACACATAGCCAAGAAATGCAGTATAATTTCTCATCAGGAAGATGTAAATTTAAACCATGCTAGGGGACCACTATGTATCTACAGAGCGGCAAATGTGCAAATGACCGACAATGCTAGATGTTGGTTGGGTTGCAGGGTGCAAGAACTCTCGTGCGCTGTTAGTGGCATGGTGAGATATTAACTTGTCTTGGAAAATTTCCAGCAACTCTTCTTTGTTTAATTAGAAAGTCAGATACACAGAGAGGAGGAGAGAAAGGAAGATCTTCCTCTGTTGTTTCACTCCCCAAGTGACCTCAGTAGCCGGAGATGCACCAATCCAAAGCCAGGAGCCAGGATGTTCTTCCAGGTCTCCTACACAGGTGTAGGATCCCAAGGCTTTGGGCCATCCTCCACTGCTTTCTCAGGCTGCAAGCAGGGAGCTGGATGGGAATCGGGGCCACTGGGACATGGACCAGTGCCCACATGGGATCCCGGTGCAGGCAAAGCGTGGACTTAGCCACTAGGCTACTGCACCAAGCCCTCCAGCAACTCTCAGAGTTATCACTGTCCATTATCAATCCTCTCATGGAACAATATCATCCCTACATTTTCGTTTGGCTTTTGGTATGTATATATCTACTTATTTGAAAGGCTGACTCACAGAGAAAAATCTTTCATCTGTTGGTTCATTCACCAAATGGCTGCAGCGGCTGGGTGCTGGATCAAGTGAACACCAGGAATCTGGAGCTCCAGCCAGTCTCCCACCGAGGTGGCAGGGCCCCAAGCACATGGGCCATCTTCCACCACTCTCCCAGAGAGCTGAATCAGAAGTGGAGCAGCTGGGACTCAAGCTGAAGCTCTTATGTGATGCCAATTGCAGACGGCAGCTTAACTCACTGGGCCACCACATTGGCTCCGTGCCTTGGTATATACCCAAGAGAAATGAAGGTATTTCCCCCTCTCTCCCTGCCCTACTTCCTCTGTAACTCTTTCACATTTAAAAAAAAAAAAAAAAAAAACTTGAAAAAAAGCATCATTGTCCCTAAAAGAACTCTCAGTGTCAGATCTGTGTCACCTTCTTAGACGATGAATGCAATTAGGACCCTAGGGATTAGACCCCTGGCTTCTCCCAGGCAGGGAGGAGTGGCCAGAGACCCTCAGAGGAGGAGAGAAACAGCCAGAGGACTCCCTGGGTGCCAGATGATGAGCAGGGTGGGCTGTGGGCTGCAAGCTCCCTCCTTGCAACCCCAAGCTCTGAGCCTGTGCCCTCTGGCTCAGGAACCACCAACACCCTATGGGACTGAGATGTCATCTGAGAATATTTTAGCCCAAGAAGCTTCCCAAGGGAGTCACTGTGGTCCCTTGAGCCCGGCACAGGAGTGAGCTGGACAGACCAGGTATCCACCAGCAAATATGTGGTCCCAGGGCAGACTTTGTCCAAGGGGCACACAGACCATGGCCCCCTCAAATATGCAGAACTCAGGGGATGCTGAAGGGCTTTGCTGGCCCCATGCCCAAGTCCCACACTGCAACTCCAAGTCTGCATTTGCAAGGAATGAGGCAAGTGTAACATCCTGGGAAAAGGACATTCTGTGTCTGTTTCATTGCTTTGCAACCAAGTCTACAATAAGAACCTTCCTGTCCTGCTCAGACTCATCCTGCAGCGTTTCTCCCTAGTCCTTAGATCTTCTGCGACAATGCATCATGTCCCTCTTCTGATCCAACTTCTGTTGCTATTACAAAATAGCTAAGGCTGGGAACTTACGAAGACCCCAGGTTTATTATTCAGCTAGCTGTCCCCACCCTCACAGGTAAGCCAGACCATGTGTGTCCATGTGCCCCACTGGCTCAGGCCCCCCATGTGCCCCTGACAGTCAATATTCAGAGGCCTGTCTGGCACAGCAGGTGTACCAGCATCAGCACCAGCACTTGCAAGGTTTGCTCTAGACTCCCTACCTAGCACGTCTGGCTCCTGTTCCTCGCACTGAGTCAGCCCTCCTGTGTGCAGGAGGATCTCGCCAGAGCTTCACTCCCCTCCTCCATCGCTGTGGAAAGTTACTGTGAACAGAAGGCCCTGTTGCCAGCTTTAGCACACGCGCCGGCTCAGAGGAGTCTAGCCCAGCTTGTCTGCAAGCCATAGCAGCCACACCAGACAACCTCCACTCCCAACCTCCCCCACCAAATCCTCAGAGCAGATGCTCGTGGGCACCCTGCACCCGTTGGATGGCAAGAAGGGCTGAGATGTTCCTTGCTGCTCTAGGGGAAGGGGCCGGGCACAGCTGAGGAAGCTCCTATGAATGCATGCCTGCCAAGGAGCCGCTTCTTCGGGGACAGTGGGGCCACGAGAGCGCTCCTGACTCTGCCTGGACACGGCACCCTGCAGGCAGGATCAGCTGCTCTGCTCCACTCGGCGCAGTTCCACTTTCTGCAATTTCACTTGCCCAAGGTCAACCACAGTCTGAAAAGACTACATGGAAACTTCCAGAGATAAACAATTCCCAAGTGTTGTGATGAAATCTCACACCATCTTTTTCTGCATCCAGCCCTGGACAGGAATCAACGCTTCGGTCAGTTTTCATGAGGTGTGAGGAGTCTTCCAACAGCTCACAGAAAAACATGAAATGAAAAAACTAAGCAGAGGGCCCGGTGCGGTGGCCTGGCGATTGAAGTCCTCGTCTTGCACACACTGGGATCCCATATGGGCACCGGTTCTAATCCCGGCAGTCCCACTTCCCATCCAGCTCCCTGCTTGTGGCCTGGGAAAGCAGTCGAGGACAGCCCAAGACCTTGGGACCCTGCACCCGCACAGGAGACCCCGAAGAGGTTCCAGGCTCCTGGCTTCAGATTGGCAGCTCTAGCCAATGCAGCCGCTTGGAAAGTGAATCATTGGATGGAGGATTTTCCTCTCTGTCTCTCCTCTCTGTGGATCTGACATTCTATTAAAAATAAAATAAATCTTTAAAAAAAACTATGCAGAGATTTTTTTTAAATGTTTTCATCAAGTTAAACTTATGTTTGGGGGCCAACGTTATGGGTTAAGACACTACCTGTTAGCGTCAGCATTCTATATGAGCACCAGTTCAAGTCCCAGCTGCTTCACTTTTGATCCAGCTTCCCACTAATCCACCTGGAAGGCAACAAAGGTGGCCTAGGTGTGGAGCCTCCTGCTCCCACATGACATGCCAGGATGGGAACCCTAAAGGTTCCCAGTTTCAGCCAGGCCCTACCCACTTGGAGAGTTGAACCAGTAGATGGAAGTCCTGGACAGGAACCAACCCTTCGGCCAGAGTTTCCATGCAGTAGTTGGAAGATTTCAATCTCTCTCTCTCTCTCTCTCTCTCTCTCTCTCTCTCTCTCTCTCTCTCTCTCTTTCCCCCTTCCTTCTCCCTTACAGACCCACTCATGATGGGCATCTCTCGTGTGGGACTGCCTTCACTCATGCATGCATATAAATAAATCCTCACTTGCCAACAAATCTTGTTCTCATTTGTCACTGTACATGGATGCCTCTGACTTGAATTCCTATCTTTGTGGCAGTAAGAACCTGGATTACAGACCAAGATACTTAGTCCCGTCTCAGTTTTGCACAGGTGTTTAAACGACCATCAGCGTATCCAGGGACTGGATTTGGGAGCAGGCAGCAGGTGTGGGTTCAAAGCCCAGGCAGGATCTCCTGGGAGAAAAGAAGTGGCGGGGCAGGAAGATGATGGGGACAACGGCTTCAGGGTACACTTGGGATAAGGGCAACAGGATTCACTGATGGAAGGAGAGAGGGCTCAAACAGGGTTCCTGGGGCGATGACTGGTGCCACCTGCTGAGGAGGGGTCAGCCTCCACTGCCAGTGAATCCGGCTGAGCCCAGGGCATGGCCACGCTCCACCTTCAGCACTGAATTACACTATGCTCTGTGCATGGGGCCACTGCTGTTGGCAAGGCTCAAATCACCAAGCTGATGCCCTTCTGCACATCCTGTCCATGGCAGCCAGCATCCCCAGGAACATGCTCAACATAACCATGAAGAAGAACGGGCAGGGACAAGCACAGACCACCCAAACACCTGCACCCTGTTCAGGGCCTCAGCATACACTGGGAAGACCCAGGCCAGGTACTTCCAGAATGTGTTGCCTTTTTGCTTTTTAAAAAAGTTGATTTGAAAGAAAGTGAGAGAGAAAGGGAGGAAAGAGCCCATTCGGGTGCTGCTGCCTTGACCTGCCCAGACTGTTGTGGATTCCTTTACTCGTGAGTGATGGCGGGTGCCATGGTCACACCTAGCTTAGTCCATCGCAAACCCAGCTTATGAGCTAACCAGGGGGACTTGTATTTCCACAGGGTTAGGCCCATACAACCCCACAGAGTCTACCCCCAGACCAGTTTCTCTCACGTGCTGGATAGTGTCTTGACCCTGCCAAATGTGACCACTCCACCACTCCATCACCCAGTTGGGTAATGGTACCAAACCCTGCCAAACAGGCCCCCATCCATAGCTTTGGTGTGGACTGGTGTGAGGCCGTCAGTGATGCTCTATGCTAACAGCCCATCTCTGGATTCCTAATTGGGCTGGTGAATCAGTCTAACCCAAATTATCTTATGGATACTTCCCTCCAAACCATCTGGTCTCGGTCCCCACGCATGCCTGAAACTTTCATGACCCTGTCACTGGGAATCACCCAAAATTCACCTCTCACCTGCACTAAAACTGGCCTTAGTCATGGGTGTCCCCAGGCGGCAACTACATATCTTAAAAACCCCAGAGTTCGCTGCCGGGCAGCCAGCAGGCAAAGCTTGGCACCACTTGGTACACTGGCCGTCCAAGGCCAAGGAAGGACTCGTTCACTGCCTTCCAGCAGCATCTTTGGCTTGAGTCCCCAGCATTGGTCCAACCTGGCAGGGGCACCCCCTACAGCTGCCACACTGCAGGGAGCTGCAGTTGCCCCCAACCCCAAGGCTCGAACCCCTGAAATGACTTATTTAATGGATATGAAGATCTTTAAAAACTAGTGGAACATCAGCCCGAAGGATGAGAGGAGAATTAACCAAACGGGCATGTAGCCTGGTGGTTCTGATGCCTGCATCCTGCAGCAGACAGCCTGGGATCAATGCCTGGTCTCAGCTTCTGGTTCTGGAGTCTTGTTAACTAGACCCTGGTGGGGCAGCTGTGATAACTCAGGTAGAGGGATTCCCTTCTATAGTGCACATGTGTAGCTTCCATGGAGCCTGGGCTCTCAGCCGCAGTGCCAGTCTGCCCCAGGGGCTGCAGCACTAGGGGCTTGATGCAGCCTGGGCTCCCAGCTGCAGTGCCAACCCTGCCACAGGGGCCACAGCACATGTGGAATAGGACTTGCACTGTCATTGTTTCATGCACTCTCTGCCTGTCTCTCTGCTCTCAAGTAAATAAATGCATAGAAATTCAAATAAAAAAGGAAATCGGTGGGACAAGTTAGGAAGACTAGAAGGACATCACACATTTCCCTGGAAAGGGCCTGTAGGGGATCTTCCCAACAAGTCCTGTGGAGATTATGACCTTTGACCTCTGCCTCACTCCGTTCCAGGCATATTGGGGGCATATGTGTGCAACACAAACCACAGAGCTTTTAAAAGGTACTAAAGGGTATCTTCAAAAGTGGACAAAGACTTAATTTTAAAGTCTTCTAAATGTATTTTTTTTAATTTGAAAGGTCAAGAGACAGAAATCACACATCCCCCAAAGCCTGCAGCAGCGTGGGAGGAGGCCAGGCTGGTGCCAGGAGCGGGAACTTAGCCAGAGTCTCCCACATAGGTGGCAGGGACCCAGAAAACTGGCCTTGGAAGAAGAGCCAGAATTCTGATATGGGATGCTGGCATCCCACATGGGCTCTCAAGCACTGTATTGAACTGCTGCCTCTCCCCTCCAAGTACTGTTTCAACTGGACCTAAAAACACACCAAGCATCAAAGAAAATACTGAGAAATATCTACTGCACTAAAATGCAAAACTTAGTTCACCAAAAGAGACCACTGAGAAGGCAAATAGCAGGGCTGGTGCAATGGCTCAATCGGCAAAACCTTTGCCTACAAGCGTTGGCATTCCATATGAGCAGTGGTTTGTATCTCGGCTGCTCTGCTTCCTATCCAGCTCCCTGTTTATTGCCTGGGAGCGCAGAGGAGGATGGCCCAAAGCCTTGGAATCCTGCACCCATGTGGGAGAATCAGAAGAAGCTCCTAGTTCCTGGCTCCAGACAGGCTCAGCTCTGGCCATTGCGACCATCTGGGGAGAGAACCAGCAGGTGGAAGATCTTTCTGCCTCCCCTTCTCTCTATAAATCTGTCTTCCAAACAAAAATAAATAAGTCTTTAAAAAAGAGGAAACAGTGACTAGCAACAAGACCAAGCGACAGTGTTAGAAAGAGTGCAGAGACAATACAAGTAGTAAGATGAGCAAGAGCATGGTTACCACAGCAGCGGTGCCAGGACAGCCAAAGCCGTGCCTGGCAAGGAGCCAATGGAGGAAGGTCTGACTTCAGTGTCAGCTCAGCAGCCCTGCCTGAAACTGGGTGTTATGGACGTGGAGGTTTGATTTACAACACTCCATTAAGCCAGAGCTCACACATTTTGTGAATTGCCCTCCGTGTACATCATACTGCACAACAGGAAGAAGTAAGGATACAGGTGCAAGTAGTTAACTGAGTGTGGAACACTACAAGGATGAATGGACAGGAGTGGTTTTGGGAATGCGTGGTCATGTTACACACATGAGTCCAAAGACACAGTTTAGTTTCATGGTAGAAAGGACTGGAGGTGATTCTAAACGGTGTCCTAGGAACATCCCCACACAAACGATGACAGAGATTGATGTTGGTTTTCCACAAGATGGCAGCCCAAAGGACGGTTGTGGCATAGAACCGGCCGTGGAAACGGGCGGCGGCTTCCTCTGGGAGTTCCTGAGACAGTGTTTGTGGAAGATGTGGCTTCTTTCATGAAACAGCCTGGAAGTGAGAATGCAGATACAGTACTAAAACACTGGATGAGCAATACCAGAAGTATACATTTCTGAAACTCAACCTTCCTGAAAAGAAAAAAAGGCTAAAGGGTCAGATTCCTGAAATTCAGCAGAATTTGGAAATTCTAAAATACATGCAGAAGAAAAACAGATCTACCAGTTCTCTGGAGACCAGATTTTTACCGGCAGATAACCTGTACCGCAAAGCTTCAGTTCCTGCTACTGACAGAGTGTGCCTGTGGTCAGGGGCTGATGTAATGCCAGAACACAATGTTGATGAAGCTCAAACGTTTCTTGGAAAAGAATTTATCAATAGCCACAAAGAATCCTGATTCTCTTGAGAAAGACCTTGAGTTTCTTCAAGATCAGTTTACTACTACCGAAGTCAGTATGGCCAGAGTTTATCACTGAGATGTCGAAAGAAGAAACAAAGATGATTCTACCAAGAACAAAGGGTAATGCCGACAGACATTTGATTTGTTTTCCAAACATGTTGCTTTAACCATCTTAACGTTTACCCCTGGAGATTGACACAACTGATTGATTCTTAAAATCTAAACACCATTTTATTTATAGAAACAAAATTGGTTTCAAATATTGTTATGAAATTAGCAAGTTTTTCTTGTTTCCCCAAAAATGTTAATAGTGTTTTCATCCTTTTAGCTGAAACGGCTGAAAACTGTGAGGTGTGGTGGGAGCTGAGTGCTGCACACGGGCTGGGACAGTAGACTTCTTTCGTGGTTGATGTTACTTTCGCTGTTGATGTTAATCCGTGTTAGAAGCTGGAAAGGCCATCTGAGCAACTAAACCTGTTTCTCTTCCATAGATGACGCCGACAAGGGCTTCTGTGGCAATTGTCTTCAGTAAGCGCGATTTGAAAAATTATTGCTTAGCCACTCAGTAACATAGGAATTCTGAAATGTTCAAGAAACTGTTACTTGCCTCCCTGTACACTCCGAAAGCTATTGAGACAACACTTTTTGTAACTTCAGAAAGTGTACGGTATCTTTATAATACCAACATGGAAGATGTTGCCCATATGAGACAATACTATACAATCAAAATTCTTGGTTAAAATGATTTTGTATTTCTTGTCAGTTCTAACAGGAATATTAAGGTAAATATATATCTGTAATAGTTGAAGAGTTGGAAGCTTTTCATGCATGATTTAACAACACCTGTAACGTAAAAAAGAAAAAAGTATCTTTGGAAAGACACGGACACTGGAGCAAGAATACAGAAGAATCTGACAGAAGCACAAATGTATTCCGTTTCCATGCAGTAAAAACTGTACTTGTTTCATACTTGCATTTCATATTAAAATATTTATGATAAACGATATTTAAAACAGGAATGTCTCTATCTGACCTTATGCTGTTCCCTAGCGGTAATGGGCAATGCAGATAAGGGTTTTATCAGAGCCACAGGGAACACAGAGCACAAATTGAATGTGAATACAAATAGAAACGTCATTTATAAGCGATAAGAAAATCACTTAAATTCAAAAAGAAGAAGAAGACAGTGTCCTGGGGCGGGCATTTGGTTTAATGATTATAATACTTAGGGTCCACATGGGAGTCCCTAGGTGCAACCCCAAGCTCCAGTTCCGTACTCCAACTTGTTGCTAATGCACACCCTTATGGAATCTCTCTCTCTCTCTCTCTCGCTTATCATATACATGCTTTCTGGAAACAAAACAAAGGTTCTGTATCTTGTATGAAAAAGAAGGAGCCCTCCCCAGGGGTCATCCTAACTGCCTTCGGTCACTCGAATTCTGCACCTGCGGTTAAAGACACCTTCCCTGCCCATGTCTGTGTGCCCACAGGGTTAAACGCCTTCTCCCACCTGCTCCGCCCTGCCCCAACCGCAACAAGCTGCTCCAATGCCCCCACACAACCTGGCCTTACCAGCTCTCCACCCTCATGGAGAATACTAGCAGCCAGACAGTGACACTATGGAGGAACCAAAACACAGAATGAACAGCTCCCCTCCAACCTGCACAGGAAAGCCCCTTGGGTCCAAAGATGCTGTGACCAAACAGGGGAGTGTCCAATAAAAGGATCTGCACTCCAGCCAGAGTCCTGTGGCTCTGCACCAGGACCAGCCCTCCGGGTCCTCAACCAGGGTCCTCAACCAGGGTCTAACTGTTTGAGAAACATCAAACAAAAACAACAACAACAACTTCTGGGGGTCCAGCATGGTAACCTAGTGGCTAAACTCTGGCGTGCACCAGGATTCCATAAGGGCACCGGTTCATGTCACAGTTGTTCCACTTTCCATCCAGCTCCCTGCTTGTGACCTGGAAGAGCAGCAAAGCATGGCCCAAACTTCAGATTGGCTCAGTTCTGACTGATGCGACCATTTGGGGAATGAACCAGCAAATGGAAGATCTTTCTCTCTCTCTTCTCCATAAATTTGATCTGTCTTTCCAATTAAAAAAATAAATAAATCTTAGCAAAACACATTTTTTGAATGGGGCTAGCTCCCTGCTCATGAACCTGGGACAGCAAAGGAGGATGAACCAAGTACTCGGGTCCCTACACTCCAGGTGGGAGACCCAGATGGAGTTCCAGGCCCATGTCCTCAGCCTGGTCCGGTTCCTGGCCATTACACCCACTTGGAGAGTAAACCAGAGGGTGGAAGATGTCTTTTTCTCTGTTTCTCTCCCTTTCTCTTCCTCTGTGATTCTGCCTTTCAAATAAATCAAACCCTTTCAAAAAGGAACCCCTGGGTGACTAGCACTGGTGGATTGTGGGTGTGAGGGGTCACGACGATGCACGGGGAACTCCGCGACAGTCCCATCACCTGCACAGCACAAAGCAAGTGGCCACGAGGGCCAAACAACAAAGCTGGCATCCCTTCTTTGGCTCTGAAATGGAGTGAGTGTTCAGGCTCTGGGCAGCAGGTGGAAAATAAATATTTATTTTTCCTTTAGATGTTAAGGGAAAACAGCATTCATGGACGTCATTAGGACTTCAGAACGTGTTAGGGAACCGGCTCCTTGGGCTTCTTTCGCAATCAGAGGAATTGAAATCAATTCTTTGGAAAGCAGGGCCCTGGAAAGAACTGACATCTATAACAGCTGCAGATACAGATGAGAAACAGATGTCATAGTTTTAAGACATTGCTGACAGAAATATAAAACACTGCAGCTCCTCTGCAAAAACAACTGGGCGATTACTTTAAAACATGAGAGCTTGCATTGTGGCATTGCTAGCTGAGTCGTGACATGGGCTGCATGTTATGTCCAATGAGAGGGCTGGTTCAAGTCCCAGCTGCTCCACTTCTGATCCAGTTCCCTGCTGAGGTACCTGAGAAAATAGGGAAGGTGGCCCCAGAGCTTGGGTCCCTGCACCCGTGTCAGAGCCCTGAACGGAGTTTCAGGTTCCCAGCCTCAGCCTGGCCCAGGTGCAGCTGCTGGGGCCATTTGGGAAGTAAATCAGTAGATAAAAGAATTCTCTCTTGCCCTTTCTCTGTGTAACTCTGCCTTTCAAACAGATACATACATTTTTTTTTGATCCTGTAAATTTTAGTTTGTCCCCATGGCTCACAGGATGCAGACTTAAAAAGGAAAAAAAAAAAAAGTAAAAGGTGTGTGTGTGTGTGTGTGTGTGTGTGTGTGTGAACATGTGACCCAAAAAATTCAGTCTTAGGTTTCTACAAGAGAAATGAAACAATCATCCATGCAGAGACTTGCATGCAAATGTCATTAGTTATGTTACTTGTTATTCGTAACAGTCCAAAGAAGTGATGGAAATTTCCATCCACCAATGAATGAATAGTAAATTGGCACATTGTTCAGCAATCAGAAGGAATGGAACGACCCAGCATGCTGCAGTGTGGATGACCCCACTCTGCTAAAGGAAAGAACCCAGGTGCAAAAGCAGGCAAGCTGTGTGGTCGTGTTGATGAGAAATGTCCAGAAACCACAAACCCTCAAAGACGGGTAAGCAGACCAAGAGGGCTGCCCAGGCTGGTGGAAGTGGGTAGCATCACCAGAGACTTTGGCAAATGGACACACAACATGTTCGGTGGGGCAGGGAGGGGGCTGGCATTGTGGCATAGCACACACGATGTGTGCAGTAGGGCGGAGGCTGGCATTGTGGCATAGCAGGTTAAGCCAGCACCTGTGATGCTGCTGTCCCATAGGGAGCACTGGTTTGTGTCTCTGCTGCTCTTCTCATCCAGCTCCTAGCTGAGGTGCCTGAGCAGACAGCAGAAGATAGCCCAGGCGCAGCGTGGCTTTTGTGGCCGTTTGGGGAGTAAATCAGCGATGGAGGCTCTTCCCCAACTCTCTCTTTGTCTCTCTCCTCTCTTGAAATTGCATTTCACATAATTAAGTAAAAAATCTTTAGAACAGATGTTTTTGGGGAGGTGGTAAAAAATTATCTCAAACTAGACTGTGGTGACACATAGCTCACATACCAACGTTTGTCCAATTATACCCTGAAAATGGGTGACCTTTGTGATTTTTGGGGACAAGAAGCAAAATATACAAATTAAGAAGGAATGGGCTATTCCACAGAACACTGTTAGGGATCTCAACTGAGTATTTATGGAAGAAAAACATCAAATGATACCTTGTACTGCACACACAAAATAAAACTTATTATTAGCCAGGCCATGAAAACTACATGTGAAAATCATGGTTAATAGCTAACTACTTCCAAAGCAAGAAAATGTTCGCTAACTTCAAAAGCAATACGGAAAAAAATGAAAAAACACATATGCTAATATTTGACCATGGGAAATATTTACATGTATCTGTATTGTTAAAAATCAAATAATTAGAAGATAAGGGAGAAACCAAAAATATCTTGCTCAAAATGAGGCAGCATGTGTTTCTTTGACATTCACCTAGAGAACACACTGAGAAAATACCAACCTGGGCAGTGCCCAGGACAGTCTCCCAGAACAGTCTTCCAACACCACCAAAACGAAGCCCGAAAGCCAGTGAGCTGCTACGGCCCGACAGGCCTCCGTCCAGGACCCTGCCCACTTGGCCGTTCCACCTGGGCCAGCACTTCGTGTGGGATGGACGCTGTTTCTCCTCATGCCACCAGGCAGGCCTCCTTGAGTCCCTGTTGCCCTCCTGGCACTGTCCCCAGCACATTCTCCTGCCCTGTTCTGCCCTGGGACCAATTCCCCCATCCAACAGCATGTTCATCTCCTCAATGAGCCTAGGATTTAGAGTATACACACACAGACTCTCTATACTGTAATATGACATACAGTACATGTACACTACACAGAGACACACAGCACACATATGATACATGGTACATGTATACTACACCTAGACACAGAGCAAACAAATGATACACAGTACGTGTACACCACACAGACACAGCGTACATATATGATACGTGGTACATGGTACATGTGTACTCCATAGACACATAGACACAGGGCACACATATGATACACAGTACATGTACACTACACAGAGGTACACAGCACACATATGATACACGCACACTACACAGACACACAGAGCACACATATGCTAAGCAGCATGTATATACTACACTGCTCAAATATACAACACACACAGTATGTGCACACCACACACAATAAACCAGGCACAAAGAGAAACACACCACATACACAGAAAATCACATGACAGACACATATCACAAACATATCACACACATATAACATGAAAACTACATGCCACATGAATGACTCCAAGAACATATACAGTATTTATCATGTGCCCAGACCTTCATGGTACATACGCACTGCATATCACACACACCATATAGACCCTACACACCACACACAGAGAAAACATATGTACTACATACTACTCACACACCACACATATTAGAAACTTCACATAGCATACACACCTCATACAAGCATATACAAACACCACACCTACCAAAACATGCCACATGTATACAGCACACATGACACACAGAAAAGCACATATCACATAACACAGATGCAATACATACCACACCTACCATGAACACACAAATCACATAAAAAGACTACAAGCAGAATGCACACACTATATGCTATATGCCACATTCATACCACTCATCACAAAATACACACCTATCACACCACATGTACCAAATACACACCACATCACAACACACAGACATCCCATACGCACAAGACATCGCACTCATATTACACACATGCATACCACACACACTAACCACATACACCTGTTACATACCACCTGTGTACAACATTCAGTTCACTATATGATTGCAAATACATACAACTTCCATATGCCCTATATGCCACAGGCACACACCACACACACAGTACACACTTCACACCTCCCACACACAAGCCAGAGGGAGCATCAGGACTCCAGGGGCCTCAGTGCCACAGCTTAGCACCGCAACTCAATGGGTCTGGGCGGAACCTGGGAGTGAGCATTCCCTTTGAGTTCCCAGAAACTGCAACTTCTGTTGATTTAGGACCCGGATCATGACCACCGGTCTCATGACGGATAAATCAGCCATATTGCACAGCCAGTACGATGGCTTGCCCACTAAAATGGCACGACCAGGGGTGGACATTGAATGTAACCATTAAGATGATGCTTGGAGGGCCCGGCGGCGTGGCCTAGCGGCTTAAGTCCTCGCCTTGAGCATGCACTGGGATCCCATGTGGGCGCCGGTTCTAATCCCGGCAGCTCCACTTCCCATCCAGCTCCCTGCTTGTGGCCTGGGAAAGCAGTCCAGGACGGCCCAATGCATTGGGACCCTGCACCCACGTGGGAGACCCGGAAGAGGTTCCTGGTTCCCAGCATCAGATTGGCGCGCATTGGCCCGTTGCAGCTCACTTGGGGAGTGAATCATCGTACGGAAGATCTTCCTCTCTGTCTCTCCTCTTCTCTGTATATCTGACTTTGTAATAAAATAAATAAATATTAAAAAAAAAAAGATGATGCTTGCAGTTCCCAAGTTTGAGTCCTGGCTCCCTGTTTCCTTGTGTTGCTAATGAGCCCCCTTGGGGCCATGTAGATTTAAACCACATAGACCAGCAGAAGAAATATTTCTCCTTCTTTTTGCCCTTTGAATAGAGGAGTATTTTTAAATAATTAAAATATGAAAACATCCATCATTTTGGACTGTTTCAAGCCCCTGACACCACTGGCAAAGCACTCAGGCAACATTGTTGGGGTACAAGCACCACGGGGACCCATGAAGCCAACATTTAAGAAGTGGTCATGCGTGGACCCTAGCCACACATTGTGGACCTCAGTGGGCGGGCACACCATGGACCTCAGCGGGCACACCATGGACTTCAGTGGGCACACCATGGACCTCAGTGGGCACACCATGGACCTCAGCGAGCACACCATGGACCTCAGCGAGCACACCGTAGACCCTAGCTGGCACGCCATGGACCTCAGCGAGCACACCATAGACCCTAGCTGGCACGCCATGGACCTCAGCCAGCACGCAGTGGAGAGGCATGATTTAGGAAGAAGCACAACATAAGGCGCATCCTCCTTATCATTCAAGACAAGTGGCATGTGTCCAATATTTTCTTTTTTATAAAAAATTTTAATTTTATTCTTATTGGAAAGGCAGTTCAGGTTTACAAAGGAGAGACAGAGAGAAAGACTTTCTGTCCACTGGTTTACTCCCTAAGTGGCAGCAATGACTGGAGCTGAGCTGATCCGAAGCCAGGAGCCAGGCGCCTCTTTCAGGTCTCCCACGCAGGTGCAGGGTCCCAAGGCTTTGGGCCGTCCTCCACTGCTTTCCCAGGCCACAAGCAGGGAGCTGGATGGGAAGTGGAGCTGCCGGGATTAGAACCGGTACCCATATGGGATCCCAGTGCGTGCTAGGTGAGGACTTTAGCCACTGAGCCATCCCACCGGGTTGTCAGATATTTTCAATCCTTCCTGTAATGAAAGTAGCTTCCTTGAAAACAGTAAGACAGTACCCAGAAATGGCTGACTCTGTACCCAACGGCCTGGTGCTCTTAAAGCGCCACCCATCAGAAGGCCCTGGAACACCACCATTTGCTACAGAGCTTATGGATCAGGGGACAAAAAATCACGCCCATGTTGGAAGTTCTAGCCATACGTGGTGTGAATCAAATTGTGTCTTGGACACGACCTACTGCTCTTCTGGGCATCAGGTAAGGCCCTATGCCTGAGTTCTCCTTTTCTCGCTCAGATGATAAATGACACATATCTGTGTGTTTCCAGGAGAATGGAAACCTTTTCTCTTTATTCTTTTTTCTTTTTTTTTTTTCTCCCCTCGACGTGATGAAAGACAATATAAAGGTGAGTGGGCCAGGCGTAACTTCTGTGTGAATTTGGGTATTTTCACGCATATCTCGGTCTCCATCACAAATGTTACTCACGATGCAAATTCCTGGGCCTCTCTTCTGCTCTGCAGACAGGAAGCAAAGGGGCGGCAATGCGCGGCAGGGGCCTGGGCAGCCGCCCACACACAGCAGTGCCTTTTAACAGCTCTTCTCCTGGTCTGGGGCCTCACTGGTAACAACTCCTTAGATCTTTTCCAACAAGCTCACGGGGTCCAGGCCAGGGGCGGGAGGGGCGGCCAGCAGCTAGCCAAGGCTAGCCAAGGGAGGCCCGAGGTCTGCACTTGCGCCTTCTGCAGCGCGCTGGGCTTGGATGTGGTCCCATCCTCTCCAAGGACGCAGGGCGGCGCCGGCGAGCGCGGATCCCGGTCAGCCCCGCGCGCGGTCAGGCGCGCAACCTGGAGGCGGTGCAGGAGCGGAGGGAGATCTGGGGGTAGTCGGTGCATTTTCCCGAGTAGCATATTGTTCAGCTCCTGGGGGGGTTCATCAGGTCAGGCCCGTCTGCCTGGGCCAATCATTGCAGGGAACACTTGCCTCATTCAGTGAGATGACATACAGCACCCTAGGAAGGGTCCCTGCCAGCCAGCCAGCCCAGCGGAAGTTCCCCAGACTTCTTAATGTGCTTTCCTGATTTGCAGCATACCTAGAGTGTGTTTATTTGTGCGTGTGTCTGTTCACTGTATAAACCAAAGAGAGAGAAAACAAGGATAAGTGAAAAAAGAGAGAGAAAGAAAGAAACTGCTTGTGCGCCCCTCCCCTGCCCACCATTTCTAGCAATTTCCTCAGCTTCCTGTGTTCTCTCTGTCCCCATACAGAAGCCCTGTGTATGAGAGGAGCATGCATGTTTCAGGACAGTATTGTGCTGTGCCTGTCGTTGAAGCCTTAGAGGTTTTCCAAGTGCCCCTGGGCATGGCCATACCCTAACTGCTTCAGCCAATCCCAGTTCTAGGGATTTCTCTTTTCCCATCATTCACTCTGAGGCCCATCCTTTACAACTAAAGGGGTGCTGTAGTCCTGGGCATTTGCCCTAGTGCCCCCCCCTTAGCTGAGTGCCTGGCTTTGGTGCTCATCTCCCACCCCAAACCCTGGCAGACCCTGGCAGGCAGCAGTGGTGATGGCCCAAGGACCTGAATTGAGTCCCTGGCTTGGCTATAGCAGGCAGTTGGAGGGTGAACCAATAAAAGATCTCCTTCTATTTGTGTCTCCATTAAAATATATGTTTTTAAATCCAAATGTCCCCTGTCTGATGGAATCATAATGCTCGCTTGACTTCACCCGATGATGATGTTGTCACCTTTATCTTGCTTGCAACCGTCCATTTTTCTGAAACTGTGGCTCCAAAGTGGGTAAATGATGATACCTCCAAAAATCTAGCAAGACCCGATTGCTGACGCTCCACTCTTCAGCTCTTGCTGCACTTGCTGGACCCCTGGGGATTCCTCCCCTCACCCCCCACTGCCACATGCCCCTCAGCCTCAGGGCTCCTCCCTCAGAAACCTGCACCTGTCTGCATCCCCAACCCTGGGAGGGGGCTTGGTGCCCTTTCTCCAGTGCCGAGGAACAACTAGGGTCTGTTCTGACTGGCTGCCTCCCCCAACCTGCTAGCTCTTGAGGATGTCCATAGGGCTGAAGAATGTGAGGTCCCCACAGCAATGGTAACCCCAGGAGGGGGGCTCCCGGTTGCTGGTGATGGAGGGTGGTCCACAGGTCCATCTGACACCTGTGTTCCTTGCCTGGGGAAGGACACCAGCAACACCTCCGGGTCCCCACCCTGGCTTCAGCACCCATCATCCCAGGGATCTCTGGCCCAGCCAAACAGGACAGGAGCTTGCGGGACACTCATGAAGCACCACGGAGTTTGCACCTGAATTCTGTGACTGCCACTTCTCTGCTCCATCCCCTGTGTTCCTCAACTCTCATGGCTACCCCTTCTCACTGAGCCCCGCCTCAGCCAGCTGCCCACCTTGTGTCCCCCTCCCCACTCTGAGTGGCAAACAAGACTTGGTTCATGACAGCTGGGGTCAGACCCAACACCTGATGAAGAAGATAAGGGAGTGTCACAACTTCCTCACATGCTCCTTACTTTTTAAAGTCTGCATATACAGTGCAGATTCCTTTCTAAATTAGATTAGGTATTTCCTTGGAAGGCAGAGCAACAGAGGGAGAAAGACATTTCCCTTCCATTGGTTCATTCACCAAGGGGCTGCCACAGCTGCAGCTGTGCAGGACTGAGCCAGGGCCCAGGGACTCCATCCATCTCCATGGGCGACAGGAGCTGAAGTTCTGCAGCCGTTCTCTGCTGCTTCCCTCGAGGTCTGGACTGGAAGCAGAGTGCCTGAGACTCAAGCCGGCCCTGGGATTTATAATGTCAGTGTTCCGAGCTGTGGCCCAACGCACTGAACCACATCGTTGCCTAACTAGCATACATTGCTTTTTAATCATGAAACCACGTTGAATAAATATTAATCAAAAGATTTGATTTTAAAAATAAGCAAAGATTCGGAAACTGGGCTCTACAGATCACTAAAGAAGAGTTCAAAAACAAACCTGTGGTGGGCATTTAGTCTGATTCATTCTCTCTCTCTCTCTCTCTCTCTCTCTCTCTCTGCCAGGCTGTGCTGTCTGGCCATGGCTTCTGACTCCAGCTGTGATGAGCACTTCCAGGAGACAGAGGTGATGGCTCGGTTGGGCTCCTGCTGCTGAGGGAGACCTAGAATGTGTTCCTGGATCCCAACTACCACCCTAACTACTGTAGGCACTGGGAAATGAACCCATGGATGGGAACATTCTTTCACTTATACTTACAGAAGAGGAGAGAACAAGAGGAAAGGGGAGGGGAGGGGAGGGCTGGGGAGGGGAGAGGAGGAGAGGAGAGGAGAGGAGAGGAGAGGAGAGGAGAGGGAGGAGAGGAGAGGAGAGGAGAGGAGAGGAGAGGAGAGGAGAGGAGAGGAGAGGAGAGGAGAGGAGAGGAGAGGAGAGGAGAGGAGAGGAGAGGAGAGGAGAGGAGAGGAGAGGAGAGGAGAGGGAGGGGTGAAGAGAATGGAAGAGGGACAGGAGAGGAAAAGGGGCGCGGGGAGGGGAAAGGAGGGGAGAGGGTGAAGAAATGGGAGAGCGGAGGGAAGGAGAGGGGAGAGGAGAGAGGAAATAGAGTGAGGAGAGGGAAGGGAGGGAAGCGAAGAGGGACAGGACATAACACAGCCAAGGCATTGAAGACAAAGGAAATGATCCGTTAACTGGTACACTGCTTCTTACAAAGCACTGGTTACAGGTGGTTTCCTGGGTCAGAACTCTGCTGGAGGCTGACTCCGCCCTCTCAGGCTACATCTCAGCTTCCCTCCACGGAGGGAGGGCCTGGAGACTCAGGAAAACAATGGCTGCTGTTCATGGGTGACCTAGTTACTATGCACCACAATAGCGCTAGCCTCACGTCTAATGGTCACAAATGCCTGCCCAACCCCATCCTGGTCACTGCCACTGCACATACAGGATCTGGGCACTCGGAAAGTGGGGAGGACTGCTGCCTGGGCTGTGGGAATCCTGCCCACTCCCCACCCACAGCCTTCTCCTCACTCCCATCTGCGGGTACCCAGCCGCTTAATCACCCAGATACCAGTCTGCAGCCTGCCAGACCTGTGACAGCATTCAACCCTGGATCTTGTCAGCCACTCAAAGCATCACCACTAACTCAGTTGCACCATGGCAACTAGAAAGTTGCGGGGAAACTAGCCTTAAGGTATTTCCCAGAATCGTTGCTCAGCCTCCTGACCAGCAACAGTGCCTCCGGCTGGCCACTGGACACCTTCTTCGATTCTACAGCCTCGTGGGAACCAGCACTGCCACGCGCTGCTCATGCTCGTCGCCCTCCCCAATGTACACACACTCCAGGCTTCCCAAAGACAAAGTTAGATGACATCACTTACCTCACTGCTGAGACAAAGTGTCCAGGATGTGGCTGGCTAGGAGCAAGCGTGAATGGCTGGGTGGGTGCGTTCCCCCAACATCCAAAATGGTGTGTGTAGAGAGGGAAGGACCAAGCTGCCAAAGCTGGTGGGGCAGCTCCTATCCCTGGGTCTTTCATGCCTGTAGCCAACAGGGGCCACAATCTGCAGGACAGTGCCCAGTACTTCCTAAGGTGGGAGGGGATACCTTGCTCCCAAGGGACAGCCTCGCCGGAAATCCTAATGGTACAAGGCCACCTTCAGCACTGGATCCTAGTACCAGCTCAGCTCTTCTCCTGGCCCGCTGGGATGAGCTGTGGTTAGGACATGGGAATGTTGTGGGCTAAGGAGTTGATTAGTGCTCGTTAGCCTGAGCAGGAACAGGAACTGGGCATTTGGCCAAAAAACACCTGGACTAATTGGACTCATCTGTATCCAATATCCTGCTAAATGAGGATTTGGGGGGTAAGAGTATATAAGGGGAGGTGAAGGAGCAATAAAGAGATTTTGCAGAGACTTCCACCATCACTGGTCTCCTGGCGTGCTTCATCCCCAGACCCTCTCCCTGTCCACGTCACTGGCTCTGCTGGTTGGAGCACGGGAAGGGGTGGAGCAGGGCCCCAGCCACTCCACTACCTGGAAGCTGCACACAGATTTCATGGGTCATCACCATGACAACTCAGAGAGACAGACACTGGACTTCCCATTTCACAGACTGCAAAACTGAGTCCCAGGGAAGCCCAACAGCTCTCAGGAAAGCTCTCAGGCAGCAGATCTGTGTCACCAAGATCTTCACAGCAATGCGGATCATCCAGTTACACTGGAATTTCAGGGAAATAGTAATGAACTTAAACCTACGTGTATCCCTCATGTTATGCAGGGATAAGGTCTTCACCCGCTAGGTCTACTGCCCTGTACGTGCTCCCTCCTCATTTAAAACAAATGGCTCATGAAACCAGACCATGAAAAATAAATGTTAAATAATGAAGCAGGTGGGCTAGGATGACCTTGCTGGTGGCTAGCTGGGACCAAGTCACAGTGCTATAGATGTCATGAATGTTGGCCACGCAAACGTCACCTGAGGCACCAATGGAAGGTCGGCCAGAGCTCCCAGGAAGAAATGCAGTCAACTGAGAGGCTGTGAGCCCCACCTGAGAACAGCAGCTCGGCCTGGGCACAGGGAGGGGCTGTCGCCATCGTCCCATCGTGGGAGGACCCTGGACCAAAGCTCACAGAGCATAAGCGTTCCGCTGACTCGATGCTGGTGTGGTCCTGTGGGGGCATGGTGAGGACCTGGACTGTGCTAAGGCACCAAGGGCAGCCTTCCTTCCATCCATATCCAGCGAGGGCCAGCCCTGGGATCCCCTCATGGGGGTCAAGTGCACAGGGGTCCACCTCCTGTCTAGCATGTGCAGAAAACCCAACACGTCCTCCTAAAATGCCACATCACCTTTTAGGTGACTGACAACACTTGATAGGATGCTATGTAAACAGTTGCTATTGTGGATTGTTTAAGAAAGAATGAGCCACTGAGTAACCAAAAATGCGTGACAAAAAGGAAACACAGAAGTCTCTTGGGAAAAATGATGCCATCGTATACTTCATGAGCACGTGATGAATGGTCCGCAGAAACAGAAGAACAGTTAACTTCCTTCGGGACTAGGGAGGGGAGCTTTCTCTGGTCTTTGCCTGGTTCTGACTTTGGGTCCCCACCCTCTCTCGTAATAACCATCAGGAGCGCTCCAGAAACCCCTCAAAACAAACAAACAAACAAACAAACTAGAATAGATAGAGAACAAGGAAAGCTTAGAAACAGACAGGAAACGGTCAGCGGGGATGCACTTATACCTCACTGGGTGGGACACAAAGATTAGTCACTCCTCACTGGGGAGATTTCTCTGCACACTCCTCCTAAAACTGTTCACCTAAACTGTTGACATATGTCTTGTTAGAGTTACAGAGTTAGACTACCCGAAAAACAGCCGGGTTCAGCAAAATCATGCTTCAACGCTATAAACTGCTAAATACTAAAATTAAAATAGACATGAGACAGCTGAATAGTAATCTATAGCCATTTTAAGGTGTATAGCACCCAGTTGTATTTAAACTAATAATTGAAATGTCAATGTAGAAGTCACAGGATGTAGTTCAGAACTTGCATTCTTTTTTTTCTCTCTCTTTTAACATATTGGTTACTCAATACCATGTCAACTAATTCCATAACGTTATAAATTGTTACTGATGTTATGTCGGGGCTTTTAATTGATCAGGATGATACTCTGCTGGCTCTACCTTCAGACCAGAGAGGGTCTCCCCAAGAAACCGTTGAACTTATCTGGATGCTTAACTTAATAAGATGCTGGACTTTATGTTTGGTAGATGCTCGCAATGAACGAATCTCAACTGAACTTGAACTGTGGTAATGCAACAAGGTGGAGGAATCCACCATGGGGGGGGTTGGGGAGGGGGGAATCCCAGTGCCTATAAAACTGTGTCATATAATGCAATGTAATCAATTAAAAAAGGATTTTAAAAAAAGAAATAATGAGAAGAAAACACAATATGGATTTAACCTTTGAAGGCCTATGCTTGGCAGTTGTTGACTCTGCATTGCAGAGCCAGCAGATACAGAGGAAGGGCTGTACAACAGGTGATCAGAAACCCCACAGAAAATGCATATTTCTCTTTTCACTTCATTTTAAGCCTGGTCGTAGAAGTATCCTGGGCCTCATGAGGCTGGCTCCCAGCCAGGATCCAATACACCTGCTAGGCTCCTAGAAGTGTTCTTAAAAAAAAAAAAAAAAAAAAAAAAAAAAAAGATTTATTTATTTATTGCAAATATACAAAGAGGAGGAGAGACAGAGAGGAAGATCTTCCCTCCGATGATTCACTCCCCAAGTGACTGCAATGGCCAGAGCTGCATCAATTCGAAGCCAGGAGCCAGAAGCTTCTTCCAGGTCTCCCACGCAGGTGCAGGGTCCCAAAGCTTTGGGCTGTCCTCGACTGCACTCCCAGGCCACAAGTAGGGAGCTGGATGGGAAGTGGGGCTGCTGGGATTAGAGCTGGTACCCATATGGGGTCCCCAGCTCAAGGCAAGGACTTTAGCTGCTAGACCACCACGCCAAGCCCGCAAGTGCTCTTTTTAAAAAGGGGGAGAGGGTGATGTATCAATGGCTAAATCTTCACCTTGTAAGCGCCACACCGTGAGGGAAACTTGCATCCTGGGTTGAAGCCGCAGCTCTGACTACTGCTAACATCTTGTGGCAGGACGAGTTTGGGAGGGGTTCGGGTCTTGGGGTTGGGGCACAGGCATCTCCCTGCAGTGTGGCGGCTGTGGGGGGTGCCCCAGCCAGGCCGGACCCAATGCTGGGGACTCAGGCCAAGGCCACTGCCGAAAGGCAGTAACCGAGTCCTTGGCTTTGGGCAGACAGTGAACCAAGGGGTGCAAGGCTGTGCCTGCTGACTCCACCCTGAGAATTTCATCAAGGTGCCCTCCTGTCTAAAAGCTGTCATCCACAGTCAGCTAACTGGGCATTGAAAACACTATAGGAAAAAATGGTCTACACTAACCATGACCAGACTTTTTTCTTGTCAGTGTTTCGCAGACTAACACTAAACACCGATTTATACCTATTTACACAACTTTCACATTGTATTATGATTGTTGGGAGAGTGCGATGCCTTGCCCAGGGATGAGGCACCCCAGGCTCCCAGCTGATACAGCCACCCTGTCCAGACTCCTGACTGACCGACACTGAGATGCCGCATTGAGGCTGTGGGTCTGCAGTTGTGGCACATCGGGGGTGAGCTGCCAGCGTCCCCAGGCCTGTAGTCTGCCCGGCTTTGTCCGCTCTGCTCCACAGCCTCTCTGAGCCCCTGCCCACTTCCTGCCCTTCCCTCTCTCTGGCTCTGAAGTGTGGTTCACGTCTTTCTGTCTCCTTAGGAACTGCAGATAAGAGACGATCAAAGCAAACATGTTGGCCGATAAACAACCCCGAGTGGGCAGCAATCACCAAGGCTGGGGCGCTGAACAGAACAGACAGCAAACGGCCGCTCCCTCCCTCAGCCCTAACCGCTTCCCATCCCCACAGCGCACTCCTGCCCTCTGCATCTCCCTGCCATTCCTTTCCCTCTCTTCCTTACCTCTGCCCCTAGTCTCTTAGCCCAGAGTGGCACCAAGCCCAGCAGACAACTGCCCAGGGTGAGAAGAGGAGCCAGCTTCCGTCTAGGGTGGAACCCAGCTTCTGGCAAAAGTGAGAAGAACCTCCAGAACCTTCTTGCTGCTATAGCAAGGGCAACACCTCAGGGCCTTGGCAGGAGGTCCGAGTGCCGGGCCCTGGGACCTCTTGGACCCACGGATGGGTGAATGGATACTGGATCCCACATCAGCAGCACACTTTTCCTCCCTCTGAGGTGGGCAGGTGGACAGCAGTGACCCCATCAACCTGAGCAGAGGTGGGCAATGCTCTTCCCAGAATGGATTCAACTCCTGCCCAAGTCTCTGCCATGCTGGGACGGGCCGCTCTGATTACCTCCGCCCTCCCTCACCCAGCCCTGGGCGAGGACAGGGGCAGACCTCTCCTCAAGGTGCTAGCTGCATCTCTCTCTGTCTCTCTCCCCACATGGTTTCTCTACTTGGCAGTCTCCAAAGCTGGCATCTCACAGGGCAGCTTCCAGAGCCAGTGTCCCAGGACAGTGGCATGACTGCAAGGCACTCAAGTTCAAGTTCAACCAAGGGGAGGGACCATAGACTGCACCTGTTAGAGGCAGAGATGGCAAAGAACTTACAAATGTTTCCAGTTGCCTGGAGAAGTGTGGAGGCCCTCAGGAGGAGGGGTCTTTCAAGCCTCAGTATAGTCACACACACGCGCACACACACACACACACACACACACACACACACCTTTCAGTCCCCTCCTCCCGCCCCCGCTCCGGCTGTCGCAGCAGGCCCTCTACCCAGGACACCAGAAACTTCACCTCATGTTTTACCACATCCTGCCCTCCCTTCCTCCCTCCCTCCCTCCATACACCAGCCTTCACACACCCACTGCCCGCCACACCCACAGAACCCATGGCAGTTACAGCCTTCCAGCCCCTCCCTGTCTGCTGGAGCCTTTTTTTGGGGGGGGGGGAGGAGGACTCAGTCCTGTGTCTTTATTGAAGAGGGTTGGATGGAACTCAGACCTGGCAGCCAAAGGGTAAAGTACTGGCCAAGAAGGCAGGGCCGGCTCAGGCCCTGGGAGTTCAAGAGCAGATGTATAGCCAGGAGAGGCCAAGGATCCAGGTCCTGGCAGCAGCTGAGGGGGGCTCCCAGGCTGAGCCTTCCGACCACGGGGCCCGACAGCTGGGTCTGCAGGCTGTGGGCTTGGGGACATGGCAGAGGAGGTGTAAGGTACGTTGGGTTGGCCTGGAATCGCCCTGAGGCCACCCTGCCTCGTCTACCTAGATCATCCACTGGTCCTGATCCTGTTCGTTGCCTTCCATGTCCACCTCGTTGACCTCGCCGTCATCAGGCGACTCATTGTAGTCATTCATCTCGTCCATGTCCTGCATGTCCTTGTCATCCTCGGAGTCCTCCTCACTGTCCTCATCATCTTCATCATCTTCTTCCTCGTCATCATAGTGCTCCGAGGCTGGCTTGCCGATAGGAACCAGATGGTTGTCTTTCTCAGCGATGCTTTGGAGCCAGGCCTGGTGCTGCTGTTCTTGCTGCTGCAGCTCTGTCTCCTCCACACAGGGTCGGTCCAGATTAAACCACAGGGTCTCGGTCACACGGGGAAAGAGGTTGGGGAATAAAGTGGACATGGCTCCTAGACTGGTTCCAGACACCCTCCCCCGCCTGCCTGCTCACACTCAGGGTCTGTATAGATTGGGAGGCAAACCACACGGGTGAAGTTGGTGAAGTTGGTCACAGAGAAGTAAGTGCATCTAATACTTCATAAAATGTTGGCTTTGAGGCCCGGCGCAATAACCTAGCGGCTAAAGTCTCCGCTTTGCATGTGCCAGGATCCCATTTGGGTGCTGGTTCTAGTTCCGGCAGTCCCACTTCCCATCCAGCTCCCTGCCTGTGGTCTGGGAAAGCAATCGAGGACAGCCCAAAGCCTTGGGATCCTGCACCCACATGGTCCTGGAACCACACAGTCCTGCACAACACCCTGGAAGAAGCTCCTGGCTCTTGATTTTAGATCAGCTCAGCTCCAGCCGTTGCCTCCACTTGGGGAAGTAAACCAGTGGGCAAAAGGTCTTTCTGCATCTCCTTCTCTGTGTAAATCTGCC
Source organism: Ochotona princeps (assembly GCF_030435755.1). Lineage (NCBI taxonomy): Eukaryota > Metazoa > Chordata > Mammalia > Lagomorpha > Ochotonidae > Ochotona > Ochotona princeps. The sequence continues at coordinate 60,454,842 of NC_080845.1, forward strand.
TTTCCAATAAAAGAAATCTTTAAAAAATGTTGACTTGACCAACAAATGACAGTGGTATCACCAAGATGGCCTAAACATGGGTCTTCACAGCTGGTACCATATCTGAGCCAGGTACACCCTGCCCTTTAAGCTTTGCTCCCCACATTTTTTAGCCACATGTGTGCTACCTCTTAGCCACAAAATTGCTACCAAAGCTCCCAGCATCACATCACACTAAACTAGAATGAAGTGGCAGAAGGAAAAGGCGGGGCAGGCTCCAACCAAGGAACCGTTACCTCTCTTGTGCAGAACAGGACTCTGGATCACCCTCCTAGAAAAATCAGTGGCACAAGTGTCACCCCTGACTCAAAGGCACCGGGTGGGGAGCCTGCCTTCTCTGAGAACAAGGTCTGTCTGCCTGAACAGGAAAGGGAATGAGAAAGAAAAAAATAAAAAACACAGAGCAGGAAAAGAACAGGGTCTGCCACAGGCATGACCAGCGAATCCCAGAACCCCTGCTGGCTTCCTCCTCCAGACAAGGGTTGGGTTTGTAGTCCCGGAAAAACGTCAGTTCTGCAATATCTGTGGAATCAGAGGCAGACTGTGAGAGAGAGCAGTGAAGCCAACCGAGGCCCAGCAATGCATGCAGAAACTGTGCTATCGCTGCTTCCAAGTCATCAGCTGTTGCAGCCGCTGTGGGGACTGGCAAGTGGGTTGGTCCCAGCTCAGCAGCGGGTGGAGAAGGGGGCTGCCTGAGGTCGCCTGAGGCCCACATGGTCTACTAGCCCCATAGAAAGCCTGGTAGAATGTTTGGTCTCTGGATCTAATGGGAAATTCCACTCACGGAGTCTCTGGGTTTCATTTAACTTTGAGGCCAGAGCTATGTCGTCTCTCGTAAGCTCTAGGATCTCACCTCATCCTCGTTTCCTGGCCAATCCTTGCTGGTCTTCACCCAGGCCTTGCAGCTCTTCTCAGCTGGCCCCACAACGACACCCTGGGGAGGAACCACCCCTGGGGAGGAACCACCGCACAGACAAATCCAGCAGGTGCTGAACGCACAGCTTCCTCTCTCAAGTGCATGGGCCTGCCACCTACAGACCTTGTCTCTGAGCCCCACAGTCTGACTCCAGAGGCAGGATGAAGTCCTCGCAGGTACACGCCTCTTTTCACACACAGAGGAAGTCACTAAGCCGGAACAACGGCAAACCACTTCCTGTTGCCCACGGTGCTGCCACCAAGCAGGTGACAGTGGCTGCCCAGGAAGCCGCTGAGTCCCTGGGGTGTGGGGGCTTTGCTGCTCTCAGTCTCTTAGCCGCTCTGTGACTTCTGCTACTCCTCTCCTCCATGGGGTCCGTGACAACCCCAGCACATGGTCCCTTGACAGAGAGGGCTGAGTGCCTGGGAGGCACAAAGCCCTGAACTCCAGGCCATGTAGAATGCAGGTGCAGGCGACCAAGGTTGACCTGGCATTCGGGGAGCTCCGGCAGCACAGATGGGGGCATCCCCTCGGTCTCGGCCACCACTCATTTGAAAACATCACTCCTGGTGCTTTTCAGGTGGCGCTTTCTTCCCTTCATTCCTGGTAGTCACAGTCACATTCCTCAGCTCCAATATCAGGCATCTTAGCAACACATCCAGAACCTCTGTTTAGCTCTTTTTAAGAATTTCTACTGCTTTATTCTCTATTTGGTGATACATCAGCCTCAGACTTTGCATTTGTCCTTTTTGAAAGCAAAAGAGGGAGATCTTCCAACTGCGGTTCACTTCCCAAGTAGCTGCCAAAGTTGGGCCAGGCTAGAGCCAGAAGGGGCCTGGAGCTCCATCTGGATCTCCCAACTGGGCACAAGGGTCCAAGCATTTGGGTCATCTTCCAGTGATTTCCCACAAGCACATTAGCAGGGAGCTGGACGGGAAGCAGAGCAGTTGAGACTTGAATGGGTGATGTGATGTGGTATGCAGGAGTCACATGACACCAAAATGGCGGCCCCTCCTTTGCATGAGTACTAGAAATGTACTTTAAAGAGCTGACTTTGAATCTGGCTGGCAAGTTCAACCTGGGCTTCCTGGGGACAGTTTCCATTGTCTGCTTTCTATTTTCACTGCACTTTGAGTCATTCTTTCTTGCCTACTTGTGAATTTCTGCTCTGTGTTAAGCTCTGTCAGCTCTGGAAACCAGAACTCCCTTTTCTCAGGGTTGTCAGTGCTGTTGCTGCTGTTTAGAAACTCTTCAGAACTGAGTTTTTGAAGTCTGCCTTCCTAGTCTCTGCTGGTTTGGCTCAGGGATCAGCTAGGGACTGGCCAGGATTTCTCTTCAAACCACTGTGTGATGGTGACTGTAGTTCATCAACCTGACTAGACCAAACACTGCGAGACGCTGCCCTGGATGGCATCTCTGGAAGAGACTTGCATTGGGATTGGCAAACCGAGTGAAGAAGACCCACCCTCCCAGTTGCAGATGGCTCCCCTCCACCCAGGCCCAGTTACAACAGGCAGGTGGAGGAAGAGGGATTTGCTCTCTGCCTGCCCTTGGGTACCAGCCAAGGTGCTGGGTGATTTCTCCAAGCCCCTTTGCTCAACCCTTACCCCAAGCCCAGAGTCTCTCATATGGGTCTGAAAATCTCCTCCTGCCTGAACCCACCATGCTGCAGACTCTCCTGGGATATGCCAGGCTGTGCGAGGAGTGGACAGTCCAACTTGCGAGCAGAGGAGAGTCACATCCAAGTGAGGGTAGTAGAGGATCCTGGAATTTGTTCCCAGACCCTCAAGAGTCCCACCCAGGTTTGCCAAAGGAACCAGACCTAGTCCCTGTCCCACCTCACCTCTGACCTTAGGTTCCTGCTCCCTCCTGGCTCCTCTGTCCCACTGAGGTCAGTTTCCAAGAAGGCCAATTGCTCCAGAAACTGGCCTGAGGCTGGCTTTGCCTGCAGCTGCTACTGATAATTTCTGTGCAACCAACTAGTCCCCTCCCAGATCCCAAGAGGAATTGGGTGAGGTCACACAGGGAGCTCAACAAGGCACAGGAAGAGGGTGATTTCTCTGTCAAAGATCCTACTCCCAGCCCCAGCACTTCACATGTCATCAGGGACAGTCCCTTGCCGAAGGGGACATGCATCTCTTAACAGCATCTAGCTCCCAGTTGTGCAGGGGTCTCTCCACCTGTCACCCTCCTGAAGAGGCTGCCATCCTCCATCACCACCCCCTGCATCTCAGATTCATGCTCACTTTCCAGAGTTCTAGCGTTGCCATCATGGCAGGTTCATAAAGATGAATGACTCTGACCCCAGAAACAGGTGGCGTCTCACGCCGTCAAGGGCAAATAGACGCGTCTACAATGAAACTTCTACCAGATGGCAGCCCCCCAAAGGCTGGTGTCTGGAAGGCAGCAGGGGCCTTGGTCGCTCCATCCATCCATGTCATCTGATGGGTGTCAGCAAGCCTCCAGCATCACGGGGCTGTTCTGTCACTGTGGAGATGTATCTGCAGCCAGGTAGGCGACAGGTGCTATGACAGTGGCCCTAACCAGAGACAAGCAACCCCGCCTACAGAGACAGTCAGTGGAGTTGGCCAGAGTTGGCTGTTGGCTGCTTTAGATACTGGGGTGCACATTTGAAAGCCTGACTTGAAAACCGCCCCCAGACAGTAGGCATGTGTTCCGCAGGCAGCTGTGGAAGGTCCTTGAACTTTCCCAGTCCAGACATGGCCCCCGAAGCGGGGGAAGGGTTCTCCAGCAGCTGCCGGCTCCATGCTCACTCACCATTGCTTCTCACCAAGACTGCAACCTTGTCTGCTCTCTTTCTCCCATTTTCTCATCCCTGCAAGTGGCGATACCTGCTCTGAGCATTTGGTCTAAGAAGCCGAAAATGAGCAGAGGGCAGAAAGAAAGGTCACAGGGAAGATATGGAACTCAGTGGCCAACCACACGCTGGGAAGTAAGCAGAGATCCTAAAATGCAAGCCAGGAGAAAAGCACCTTAGGACCTCAACCTGCTTCTGTTGGACCCACTGCCCCTGCAGCTGTCTTTGACATTTCTCAGGCTCCCTCTTCTGCTCCGGCCCATCCTCCCTCACAGCATGGACCCCCACCTGGGTCCTAATCCCAAATCCAAACCACGAAACGTCCCAACACCCCGAAGTTCATTGAGGGCTACCATAGAAGCAGAAGTGAGAAGTATCACACCTTTGAAACCTGACTGTCAGCACAAAAGACATGTAAAACATTGCATACAATCGCTTTCATGTTCTGTTCATACGCTGTAAACAAAAAGTAAACGAGGTTCTTGTTCAGACTTGGGCCCCAACCCCACGTTATCTCATGGTGGAGCTGCAACACTCCAAAGCCTGTCTGGCGGAAGCACTTCAGCTAAGAGATATACAACCAGCAGTGAGATTCAAGTGCCAGCTCTGCCCAAAGCCCAGAGGCTGAGAGCTCCAAAGAAATGAACTTGTCATGGAGTGCCAGGCCTTGTGGTAGGCACTCCCAAAATTCATTGCTCTTTGGATGTGGGCACTGTGGGTTAAGCCACCGCTTGAGCGCCCCATGTCAGAGTGCTAATTCAAGTTGCTCTGCTTCTGATCCACTTCCTGCTGGTCAGCCTGGGAAGCAGCAGGTGACAGTCTTCGGGTGTGGGTCCCTGCCATCTAACAGACCTAGGTGGAGTTTCTGGTTCCTGGCTTTAACCTGACCCAGCCCTGGCTGTTATTAGTCATTTGGAGCTGTGAATCAGTGGGTGAAAGATCTCTCTTGTTTCTGTAGTTTCATCAAGTAGATGAAAATAAATAACAGTTAAGAAATAAAATTCACTGCTCAAAGTTGACGGACACAGCTTGGGACACCCACATGCTCCAGCAAGGTGCTTGTCTGGAGTCCCAGCTCCATTCTCCTTTCCAGCTTCCTGCACGCTCTGAGAGGCAACAGACGATGGCTGAAGTCACTGGGTCCCTGACACCTGTATACGAGACGTGCCGTGGGTTCCTGGCTCCTGACTTTTGAACCACCAAATTCTCTCTCCTTTCCAAATTAATAAAGTCAAATAAACCATTGAAAATATCATTGCCCTGAGGCCAGTCCCGTCACTGGGTCCTGTCCTGTTCATGGGTGCCTGGGCATGTAGCCTTCTGGGCAGAGCAGTCCCTGGCAGCCTCCTGCCGAGGTTTCACAGGAAAAGACAAAGAGGAAATGTTCTTCCAGGTAAAGGATCTTGCATCGGAATACCAGGAAAAGTAAACTCCAAGTGGCTAATGTGGCAGCCTTCATCCGGGTGAGTCTATTGTTCATTCAGCTGTTATCTTTGTATGTTCAAAGGGCACAGGAAGGAAAGAGGGGCTGAAATCCTCACACGTGGCAGCTGCAGTTTCACACAATTAAGTGAAAGTGAGAGTTAATAATTGCACGAGGAAAATATAACTGCAAAATAGCTGGATACATGAGCTAAAAAGGAATGCTTTTAAACTCGCTTTTGGATGAATCTGATTTTTGCAATGACCCAGAAAGCAGTAAGTCAGCTCAGGCTAGGCACTGACAAGAGGAGATAACAGCATGTGTAGGGCTTCGTGGGGATCCCCGTGACCTCCAGAAGGGAACCAATGGAAGTTGCGGGATAGGGTGAAGGCTCCCAGGTGGGACGGGCACTCGGCTTACTGCTCAGGACTGTCCTCTTCCTCCCCCCACCCCAGTATCCTAATGTGGGATGTGGACATCATCACCCCTAGACCAAGTGCCCATCCCACGTGAGAGGATTCCTCAAAGTAATTCCAAATTTCTGAGCAGAAGGAGATGCTGATCATCACCTGTTGAACACCTTCGGGACACCTGCACTCAGCTCGGCATTGAAGCTTTGCACTTTCCACTCTGCACTTTCCAGCATACTAATGCTCTTGGGAGATAGTGGGTGACGGCCCAAGTGCTTGGGTTCCTGCCACCCATGGGGGAGACCCAGGGAGCGTTCCTGACTCCCAGTGCTGGCCTGGTCCAATCCTGCTGTTGTGGGGCTTTCGGAGAGAGAAACAATAAATGGAAGTCTTGCTCTCTGTCTCTATCTCTCAATCACTCTGCCTTTCAAATAAATAAATCCTAAAGCACACATCACATCACATTGAACTCCGTAATTATGTGCAATAATGATGCATCCATCACGAAAAGGAAAAGTTAAGACACACATTTTTAAAGTATACCTTCCTGGTTGGTGTTTGAGTTAGCTGTGCAGATTCTGTTTGGGGCACCCACATCCCCTTCCAGAGTGTGTGGGTTCAAGCCCCAGCTGTGCTCCAGATTCCGGTCTCTTTGCTCTAATCTTTCTGCCTTTGAAATATACATAAAGGAATTCATGAATATTTAAAAACTCTACCCAGTAGGCTTTGCCACAGCCCCCAGTTCCCTGGCTCTGCCTCGATGCCCTGGCCTGGGGCTGCCAACAGCTCCTTGGCTGCCAGCCTCGCAACCCAAATGCCATTAGCAAGCGGCCACGGCAAGCTTCATGGACCACTTTCCTTAATGGGGAAGGAACGGCAGCAACCTCTGCCCAGCTGGAGCGGGCTGGATCGCGTCCACGCTGCCCATTTCCGAGGCCTTCATCACAGCACTTTTTGCCAGCAAATTCAGGTGCATGGCACTTGCAGCCTTGAGTCACTGATGAAAAATATCTTCTCTCTGAGCTAAGAATGCTGGTGGGGAAGGGCTGTCGTGAGGGTGTCAGAATTTGATCTGAACTGAATCCTGATTGTGTCTCAACATTGCATTTCCGTTAATCGTCACAGCATCCAGAGGAAACAGCAGTCTCCAGACTCAATGCTATTTGATAAGATTCCAGATACAGAACCACGTACCAAAAGCCTGTCCACCCGTAGTCTGACTGCAGCTCACTCGCTCCTCGTGTTGGGCTGCACACTTTGTGTGAGCTCCAGGGACGTGATGCCTTGAACAGATTGTGACAGCAGATGGGAAAGATACCCATCTGACTGTGACAGCATGCCGAGGAATGGATTCAATGAACAATAATTAGAAGCCGTACTCTGCCGGGCACGGGCAGGATCAAAACAGTGAGGTCTGCTATGGATCAGAAGGGGCTTAGCCACAGAAAGGGAAAATAAGGGAGAAAAAGTGAAAAATAACAACCTCCGGTAAGAGGGTATGGAAAAACCGTGAAGTAGAACACTAATTTCCAAGTCCATGCTGTCTCTTCAAAGATTGGGAATTACTAGGTAACCTTGAGATCCCCAAAGACTCTCTAAGACAGGTGTGCTAAAGCATTTCTTTGATGATGATGATGATGATTAAATTCTTATGAATTATTATCTGAAAGGCAGAATTACAGAGAGACTAAGAGAGAGAGGAACAGGGCTGGGCCAGGCTGAAGCCAAGAACTTCTTGTGCCTCTTGAAGGTGGATGGAAGAGTCCGAGTACTTGAACCACCTGCTTTCCCAGGCGCATTAGCAACAAGCTGAGTGGGAAGTGGAGCAGCCAGGATATGAACCAAACTCTTAGCTCTCTTAATACCGTGAACATAAGACTTAGGGGAGTAACTCCTGAGTAAGTTCAGTGGCGGAGGCCCTCAGCAAGCCACAGCAGGAGCCGTAAGGGTTTGTAGCCAGGACTCGGTCCTGACAACCCTTAACTGGGCTTGGAGGCCCCTCCACCGTTGTACTCAAAGCCCTGTGCTCACATGCTCACGGTTCCAGGATCTGGACTGAGCCCAAATGCAGCTGGGATCGCCACCCTGCCCCCCCAAACATGTACTGTGTTTGGGGCCCAGAAAGCAATGTTTGCAACCAGACTACCATGTGCCTGGAGCCAGAGACACGCATTCCTAAATTACACTAAGGGTTGCAACTGAATATAAACAAACCTCCAGTTTCACCTGGCAAGCAAATGCCTGAGTCATTAAGTAGTATCAGGTATGTTTAAGGTCTTTAATTATACACAACAGAAATAAGGCCGTCCTATGATGTTTAAATCACAACACAGGGCGAATGAGACAACACAGACAAGGGCCCCTAGGGAGAAAGCCTGAGAACTTCCTGGGGGGTGTAGTTGCTCAAGGGGGCTCTCTCAGGGACATAGACCCATCCCCCCAAGGTGTGATGTCATCAGGCTCTTCAGGCGGGGGAGGGTTGGCTGCTGTCCCTGGAGCTTGGGGACAGATTCTGGGAAGGGAGGTGGGTGCAAAGCTGGAAATGTGGACAGCTGGGGACCCACGGAGGGGCTGACCACACCTCATGTGCCACTTACCTCCCAGGGGCCAGCTTACAGGTTGTGGGGTTCCTGAGGGAGAGGGGGCACCTCCATCTATTAATCATGCCCCTGGGACAGGGCTGGAGAAGCCAAGGGAGGCTCTGGCCCTGGTTGGATCTTCACAGACCTGGCCCTCTCCCTGCTCTGCCTGGTGTGCCTAATGGTCCTGCCATCATCATTGCTCTTCCACCTTCCCAGTGGTGTGGTCCATACTGACCCTGAACTCCAAGGGGAGGCTCAACTAAGGCACAGCAACCTGCTAACCCACCCCATTTCACAGCCAGCCTAGCAGCCTCTGCTATCCTTACCCCATCCCAAACCTACAGCCCTCGTTCATCCCACACAGCGCTCCCTTGTACACTTCACTCTAGTAACCACTCCCTCAGGGGAGAACAGACCTACAAGCTCCAAGACAGAGGACAGTTGTCTCTGTTTGCATTGCTTTTACAAAACACCCGAGACATGTACTGCCCACAGTTCTAGAGGCCCTCACGTCTCAGCTCCAGGTACCTGCAGGTTCAGTGTCTAGTGAGGCTTGCTCTCTGCTTCCAGCTTGGTGCCTTAGAGCTGCATTCTCACATAGTAGAAAGCAGAAAGGCAAGAGGGATGAATGCCATGTCCTCACACAGAGGAAAAGATGGAAGAAGCGAACACCTCTTCCAACCCTATTCTATGGACCCTAACCCTAATCCCAAAAGCTCCACCCTCATGACCCAAAAAAAGTTCCGCTTTTTAAGATCATCACATTGATAATGAATTCTCCACTCTTACTTTCATGGCAGATACATTCAGATCACTTCATGGACCAAACCAGCCACCAGATTTTCAGTCTTAAAAAATGGATAATCAAGAACTAGTGGATACCTGGGAAATTGGATGAGAGCAAGGAAATGTCTTAACCAGACAGATCAGCTGCCCTTGGATCATTCTAAGAACTGATGAGAATGTCACATAAATGCTAAGGCATTCCCTTGAAACCCAACGTGACATTGACATCACAAAATTGACTCATTGGCGATTTAAGGAGGTTACTAAGGTCTGCAATTTGGAAAGCCTGTTGAAAAAATTAGATGGGTTAACAACCAGAAGCATGGCTTCTCAGAGAAACAGATGCGCAATGAGCAAGGACAGAATACACGGAGGAGGGCCCGGCAAGGCGGCCTAGCAGCTAAAGTCCTCGCCTTGAACGCGTCGGGATCCCATGTGGGCTCCGCTTCTAATCCTAGCAGCCCTACATCCCATCCAGCTCCCTGCTTGTGGCCTGGGAAAGCAGTGGAGGACAGCCCAAAGCTTTGGGACCCTGCACCTGCGTGGGAGACCCAGAGGAAGTTCCTGGCTCCTGGCTTCGGATCAGCACAGCACCGGCCATTGTGGTCACGTGGGGAGTGAATCATCAGAAGGAAGATCTTCCTCTCTGTCTCTCCTCCTCTCTGTATATCTGACTTTGCAATTAAAAAAAAAAAAATAAAGAAATCTTAAAAAAAAAAAAAAAAAAGAAGAAGAATACACAGTGGAATTAGCAGTTAGGGTATCCAGCATTTGACATCCACTTCTTCAACTTTCATGGTAATTTCATGGAAATTTTCATGGTAAGTTGTTGAGGATGGGGGACGACTCAATGGCTCAATTGGCTAATCCTCCGCCTCCAAGCCTGGGATCCCATGTGGGCACTGAGTTGGTTCCCAGACATTCCACTTCCCATCCAGCTCCCTGCCTGTGACCTGGGAAAGCAGCAGGGGACAACCCAAAGCTTTGGGACCCCATGGGTGTATGCACCCATGTGGGAGACCCAGAAGAAGCTCTTGGCTCCTGGATTCAAACTGGCTCAGCTCTGGCTGTCGCAGCCATTTGGGGAGTGAACCAGCAGATGGAAGATCTTTCTATCTCTCCTTTCCTCTGTAAATATACCTTCCCAATAAAACAAATAACTTTTGTGAAGCTGTTGAGGGGAACTGAGCAACCAGAAGGTGGGAGAAGAAAAATGTCAACCGTGTTGTAAAGCTGAAATACAGATGGATGTGGGTTCTGACTTTGTAGGACAAAGAGAGCTCAGTGCCCGGAGGGTGGGAGCCAAGAATCAAGATGGTTCTGCAGACAACCCAGGGGAGCTATGAGCATTAGCGGTCTGAACGTGGAGGTGAGGTAGAGAACAAACACGGGGAAAGTTGGCAAACACCCAAGCCAGAACAGCCACCCATGTCCTCAGCCCTGTCTGGGCTGCCACGCTCAGCTGTTACCATTTTTCTTCAGAGATGGCAGGGGTAAGGGTGGTCCAAGGCTCTTGCCCATCCCTCCCCAACCCTATCCAGGCAGGAGGTTGCAGTGTTTTTTTCCCCAGGAAAAGATTTTATTGACAACACAGAAAGTCAAGGTCCCATACAGGTGTATGGTCCCTGCCCAATCCTTGAGCAGGGAAGTTACGGTCAGAAACCACTCAGGGTTGCAGTAGCTCTTGCTTGGTGTAGAGCGTACATCCTAGATTCCCCTGAGGGTTAGTGTGGAGTGCCCAGCCTGGGCACACCTGAGGGAAGACTCACATCGAGGACAGGTGTTGGGCTTAGTGGTTATGATGCCCACATCCGTCAGCAAAGGACCTGCCTTGAGCACCTGCCTCCTGCTTCTCCCCCCAGCTTCCTGCCAAGGCGCACTCTGGGAGGCAACAGTGATGGATCAGCTGATTGGGTCCCTGCCAGGCTGAGGGGTTAGTGAGCAATTGACAACAGGTCTTGACCTATTTGCTGAGACTATCTGAGAAGTGTGCGAGGACAAGGGCTGCCTGTCCTCTTTTGTCTGCCTCTGTCCCCTTTGATTACTTGTGGAACCTCTGCATAATTTAGAAACATAAACAGACAAATTTCCACACTGAGGAGAGGTTTCTGTGGAAATTAATGTTTTTGTTAGTATCAATGTTTTTATTTTTTTATTTTGACTTTTATTATTTTTAAAAACTTTATTTTTATTGGCAAGGCAAATATACAGAGAGAAGGAAATACAGGGAGAAAGATCTTCCTTCCTCTGGCTCACTCCTTAAGTGGCCTCTACAGCCAGGCTGAGCCCATCCAAAGCCAGGAACCAGAGGCCTCTTTTGGGTCTCCTACGTAGGTGCAGGGTCCCAAGGCTGTGGGCCGTCCTCTCTTGCTTTCCTAGGCCACAGTCAGGGAGCTGGGTGGGATGTGGAGCATCCGAGACACAAATCAGTACCCATATGAGAATCCGACACATGCAAAGTGAGGACTTTAGCCATTTTCAACTTTTTTTATGATTTATTTATTTATTTATTTAAAAGAGTTAGAGACAGAAACAGAAATTGACTGCATGTGCTGGTGCACTCCCAGGGAACGGGTAGGCCCAAGGCAGGTGCCATGACTCCGTCCAGTTCCCTCCATGTGGGTACAGAGGGCACATGGAATCCATTTTCTGCTGCTTGGCAGGTCAATGGATTGGAAGCAGAGCAGGCGGGACTCTACTGGATGCTGTATGGCAATCCTAGGTTATCGGCAGCAGTTTAACTGCTTGTGCTACAACCCCAGCCCCGGTATCTCATTCTAATCTTATTTTCACTTCTGCAGTTTGCCTCAGCAATAGAAAACCACACCTTGACTTCAGTGAAAACTCAGGCTTTGGGGTGGGCCTTTGATGCCTGATACATGCTTGCTTATGACGTTTGTTTCCCCAATTGAAGCTTGAGTCTCAGCCCCAGCTTCCTGCTGAAGTGCACCCAAGGAGGCAGCAGGTAAGGGCTGAAGTATGTGGGTCCCCACCACCCATGTGGGAGACTCAGACTGTGTTCTCGGCTCCTGGCTTCCACCTGGCTTAGCTCTAGCTGTTGCAGGTATTTGCGGGGGAGTGAACCAGCAGATGGAAGATCTGTCTCTTGTTTCTTCAGACAAAATGAACGTAAATAAAAATAAATTGAACAATTTAAAAGCCAGCTTCCTAAAAGAAAACTCAATCCTTGTCAGCATAGTCTTTTTCAAAATGACTTTGGGGGCCCGGCGGCGTGGCCTAGCGGCTAAAAGTCCTCGCCTTGAACGCCCCGGGATCCCATATGGGCACCGCTTCTAATCCTGGCAGCTCCACTTCCCATCCAGCTCCCTGCTTGTGGCCTGGGAAAGCAGTTGAGGACGGCCCAAAGCTTTGGGACCCTGCACCCGCGTGGGAGACCAGGAAGAGGTTCCAGGTTCCTGGCATCGGATCGGCGCGTATCGGCCCGTTGTGGCTCACTTGGGGAGTGAATCATCGGAGGGAAGATCTTCCTCTCTGTCTCTCCTCCTGTCTCTGTATATCTGACTTTGTAATAAAAATAAATCTTTTTAAAAAAAATGACTTTGGTTCTGGCGAATGAGGTTAAAAGCCAAGTGCTTTGCAAGCAAGCATGAAGCAGTGGCCTTGGAGGGGTGCCCCCGGTTCCCAGAGGAAGGGTGAGGTCGGGAAAATTAGGATTAGGGTTAGGGTCAAGGTTAGGGCTGGGGTTTAGGGTTAGGGTTAGGGTTAGGTTTGTGTCCTAATGGAACAGAGCTTTTTAAGCCCAGAGTTTCTACAGCAGAACCTTTCATTTTGGTTGCTCCATAAAATAGCTTTTCAAGGCGGGATCCTAAGCAGGTAGGAAGTTTGGTCTCTTGTGGACACACTTGACTCTGTTGTGGGGGCAGCACACAGCAGGTAAGACTGGCCAGCAAGGAGGCCAGGCTGCCTTCTGTGAGAGTTGGAAGAGGGACAGCGACACAGTGGGGGTGAGGGGATGTCACAGTGCCAGCAGCAACTCCATCACCTTGGAGTGACGGTGAACGTGTCGTCTTGTCCACGTGCAGCACGCTTTGGGGCCAGTTCATAATACCTCCTCCCCGAGTTTCCTGGGAGGCCCAGGCCTGAGCCCCAGCAGCCTCCTACTTTTCTGGTCACTTTCCTCTGCAGCTTCAGGGCTATGGATGACTGCCACAGCCAACAGTGAAGTACAGCCAATCTGCTGCTCTGGAAACTTTTCCATTGCTTACCTGCTCTGGCTACTGTTGGATACAGTCTGAATGTCCAAGGCATCATTGAATTATACTCCCCATCAATGGGAAACTTAATCCCACTGTGATTTGTTGAGGTGGGGCCATAAGGGAGCTTTTTGGGATTCCATAATGTCAAAGAGTGCACCCCCATGACTGAATTTTGGCAGCTTTATAAGAAAAGGAAGGGACTGGTGCTGTGGCCAAGCCATCCAACACTGGCATTCCAGATGAGCCCTAGTTTGAAACCCTGCTGCTCCACTTTCCATCCAGCTCCCTGCTTATATGCCTGAGAAAAATAGTGGAAGATGGCCCCAGTGCTTGGGTCCCTGCAGCCACACGAGAGAGCTGGAAGAAACTCCTGGCTTCTGGCTTTGTTGTATCCCAGCCATGGCCATTGCGGTTATCTGGTGAGTGAATCAGTGGAGGGAAGATCTCTCTCTGCCCTCTTCTCTCTGTAACTCCGTCTCTCACCATGTCATGTCCTGGACTGCCTCGGGTGGGCCTCTGTCACCAAGAAGATGGCCACCAGAGAGTGGGAACTCTGAGCTCTAATAAACCTTTTCTTTGTCAAGGTCCCCAGCTGCAGGTATTTCCTTAATCTAATGCAACGTGCACTAATGCAGCCACTTGCTACCTAATGCAACACCTCGTTGTAGCTGCCTGTACAAAGACTACTGCCCATGGGAGGGAGAGGGAGAGAAGCATGTCTCACAAAAACCTGTGGGGTGAAGACCAAAGCCAAGCATTATTGGTGCCCTTTAAACTGCCACCCTCAAATTTCAATCCGTGGGACTGAAGCTCATCTGTTAAACCACACATAAGTGAGGCTGATGCTCCTATGAGGGTATATGACCTAAGTGCTTGAACAACTGGCACTTCCGGGGAAATGGGGAGATAGGTCCGCATGGTGTCTTTTTTAAAAAAAAAAAATTTTATTGGGAAGGCAGATTTACAAAGAGAAGGAGAGACAGAGAAAGATCTTTCATCCACTGTTTCACTCCCTAAGTGGCTACAAATGGCCAGAACTGAGCCGATCCAATTTAGGAGCCAGGAGCTTCTTCCAGGTCTCCCATACAGGTGCAGAGTCCCAAGGACTGCTTTCCCAAGCCACACGTAGGGAGCCGGTGCAGAAGTGAAGCAGCCAGGAGTAGAACCAATTCCCAAAAAGGTGCTGGTGTTGCAAGACAGAGGATTAGCTTGTTGAGCCACTGTGCCAGCCCCCACGAGGTGTCTCTGATCTGCTTAAAAGCAACACTGTGGTGTGGGTGGGCAGTGTGTTGGCTGGGGAGCCAAGAGTTTGGGGCTCAATTTACTCTTTTTAGGCACTCGTCTGGAATATCACTTGCGGGGGGCGGGTCCCAGGTGGTTGCCCTCACTGCAGACAACAGGGAAAGCAGCCCTTGAAGGGGTTAGGCTTACTGGGGAAATTTCTGGAGATTTTGTCCAATTCTCTCCCAACCTCCTAATACCTATCGGGAATCAAGCAGGAGAGATTCCAGATTCTTCAAAGCCCCAGAGCCAGAAATACGGGTTCCAGGTCAGCCCTGTTCTGGTCGCTCCTGTGTCCTGGGCTGCCCTTTATCAGCCACCTTCCGAGCACGTAGGCCTACAAGCCCTCCCCCCCGCACTGCTGCTGGCAGTGCAGTCCAGCATGTTCCCACGTGGCCAACCTGTCTAGACACCCGGCCTGCAGGGACAGCGGCTGCTATGGCAGGGAGTGTTGTCAGGAGGTGCCCGCTGGGGGCCAAAATCACCTTCTCATCTCATTTCCTACCAGCTGTCTTCCTTCTGCCCTTCATCATCCCACGGGGTAATCACTCTTTTTTGGACAGTGTTGCAAATGTTTGGGTTCTGCCATCCTGAGCTCCCTTCCCTACTTTTGCAGGCCGAATGCTGCGAGTACAGGGCGGAGCTCAGCCTCCCTCCCACTGGATGTCCTGCCAGGGCCCGGTGTGTTCTGCACGTGTCTCAATGGTGGAGAATGACAACAATGCTCTTGCATTCAGAGATCCCAAGAGGGTGGCTCTTCCTGGAGTGTGGGGTTGCCCTATGCTAGTTCCTGTCACATTTCCACATGAAAAGCCCAGGGAACACAGGTTCAAGCCCTCCCGAAAGTGCAAGTCATCTCCTCTACTTTCCCCCGGGATGGTCATCATGGGCACTGACCACCGAGTATGCAGCACTGTGGCCTTGATGCTTCCCTGTCCTCCTGGCTGTCCCAACCTCAGCTGGGGAGGGCAGACAGCTGGAAGTTAGGGTCACCTTGGAAGTGTCTGAGTTAAGAGTCAAGCTGGATCCCTTCAGATTCCAGGTCTAGACCCTCTCAGCAGAGTGGCGTGTGTGTGGGGTGTGTGTGTGGGGTGTGTGTGTGTGTGTGTGTGTGTGTGTGTGTGTGTGTGTGTTTCAGGTAACCCCGCCCCCCCTGCAGAGCAGCAGAACAGGGCAAGGGGCAGCTGAGCTCCCTGCTATCTCCTCCCATGCTGAGCATCCTGGGGCCCTACCCTTGCCAGCTCAGTTAGCTGGGCTGGGGAGGGGGTTCTGCATCTGCTCCTCAAGCTGGGCATGGGCTCTTGGGTCTTTCTTTGTCCAACCGTGGGAAGAACTGCTGGGGTCTGTGAGCTCTGCTCATGGTGGCCTGTGATCATGAGGAAAGACGTACTGCAGCACACCGAGCCAGCCTGGCCTAGACAGGGAGCACCCTGACTCTTCACATTTTGGGGAAGCTGTGGTGTCCCTCCTGGGTCACTCAAGTGCATGAGCCTGGCCATTCCTTCTGCATGAAAGCTGTTTCAGCACCGCCTAGGGAGGGTCCCCAGCTCCCCAAACCTGGGCCAGTCACAGCAGTCACCACATGGGGCAGGGTGGTCTTTGCACCCAAGGGGGTGGCATTAAACAAACCAAACCAAGAGAGGGGGTGCCTGCCCATCCCTCACTGGAACAGGAGGGTCTGGTTCTGAATACTTTAGCCCAGAGACAAGGGGCTGTTGTTTTGGGTGGCTGCTTGATCTGCTCACATAGCAGGTGCAGGCCCGTAAACACACACAGCTCCAAAGCCCAGAAGATGCACTTAAGCATAGGGGGCCTTGAAAAAGGCATGGGTTAGTCCAGGCACTTAGAGGGGTGAATTGACCATAAAGAGGTGATCGGGAGCCAGGGCTCCTGTCGTGGATACCTGGGGCCAGGCCTGAGGCGCAGCCTCTGGTCCTCTCTTAGGACCTGGGGATAGGGCATTTTTGGGTTAAGGGAGGGCGGTAGTAAGAGCGAAGCGAAGATGGAGGGCAGGGGAACGAAAGAAACCGCGTTGGGTGAAGAGATGGCAGAGAGATCAGGGACTGAGAGCGCGAGTAGGCAGAAGGAAGAAAGGGGTGGGCCGAGGGGAGGGAAGAAACGCGGGGGAGGGGAGCGGAGGAGGCGGGAAGGGAGGGAGCGGGGGAGGGGCTCGGCGCCCTCGTCCCCGCGCCGGCCTCCGCGCCCTCGCGCGCCGCAGCATCCCCGCGCCCTCGTCCCCGAGCCCCGCGCCCGCCGCCGCCGCCGCCACCGCTGCCGCCGCCGCCGCTGCCGCCGCCATCGCCATTCCTGGCGCTCCGCTCGCCTGGCCGCCGGGGCAGGGCGCGCGCTCAGGTAAAGAGCCGGGTCGCGTGGAAGGGAGCGCGCGGGGCGGGCAGGTGCCGGGGGCGGCTGGACCCTTCGTGGAGCCCTCTGGCCGCGCCCCGGGGTGCTTCCCGGTCCTATCCAGCAGCCTCCTCCTGAGACCCCCTCCCGGGACGCCACCTGGAGCTTCCTGGCCAACCCTCTCCTTGGACGCCTGCCTGGACCCTCTCCTTCCCGGTCCCCCAGTCCTCCGGAGTCCCATTCCCCTGCCCGTTTCGTGCCGCGCGGGGGGCGCGCAGGTGGCTCCCCGGACTCCGGGGCGCGGGGCATGAGGCAGACCCGGGTCGGGCAGGGGGCGGCGCGCCCGGCCAGGCCCCGCCGCGCCCCGGCCCGCCCGGTCAGGCCCGCTCCGGCCATTCTGGGCCCAGCCCCACCCCCGCTTCCCTCCTTGCGGGCTTGTGTTTTCCATTTCAGTCTCAGAGGCCGCGGCCTCTGGGAGTGGACCCGGCGCCGCGCACTCAGACAGGTGGGGCAGGTCGCCCTCGCCTGGCAGTGGGCGCCACAGGCCTTGGCTTCCTTCAGGGTTTTGGCGGCGTTATTCTACAACCACCCGCCCCGGGAGAGCCACAAGCCTTAGCTCCGCGGTGCTGCACCTGTTGCAGGCGCCTGGCGAGTGCGAGGGGCCGAATCGCCGGGGCTTTGCCAGTGAAAACCTGGCGAAGAGAACTGAGGTTGTGGCTGTCTTTTGGTTTGGTTGAGGATTCTGGGGGTTGGGTGGGTGTGTGGGAGCCTGGAGGTGGGCAGTTGGCTTACCACGAGGCCTGTTGTGGAGGCTGGTGCCTGCTGGCCGCCACGATTGCTACATGAAATTGCTCAGCTTTTGTTTTGAAAGCTTCCACTCTGCTGAGCACATCCCAACCCCCCCTTCCTCTCGATTTCCCTGTACCCCCACCCTCTGCCCCGGGGTGCTGTGCCCTGCCCCCCCCCCCCCCCGCAGCCAGCTTTCTTCCTTTGCAGATCTTAGTTCTGAGTCTTTTTCAACTCTCCAGGGTGCCACCGAGCGGAAGTTTTCTTTCCGGGGAGTGAGGTGACAGCAGCAGCATGTCACCTCCTGTGTGCCCCAGGCCTGGGGTCTGCCAGCCACCGGCTGGCTGCCCAGGAGGTTATTCGGGATTGTTTACTGTGTCTCACAAATAAGTGGCATTGGCTGGGGCTCAGCCGGTTCTGCTTAGATGCTCCAATCTGTGCACGCCATGTGTTGGTGATCGCCCAGCAAGAGAAGAAAGCTGGCCTGCCCCCCCCCCATCCCACCGCCCCCTCAGGGAAAGGGCTGGGCCAGGGAGGAGCGCCTTGGGAGTGACTGTCAAGTCAGCAAGAACACATGGCCGTGGCAGGCCCTCAGAGCTCTCTGCCTTAGCTCCAGCTTGCAAGTCCTGAGGCTGGAGTGGGAGCCTGGCATTGCCTTCCCCACGGTGGACTCACCTGTCTCTGTCTAGACCCTGAGAGAGCACCCCCGCACTTCTGAGTAGCACACAGGCTGTGAGAGTGGCCCGGCCTTGGCCATGCTGAGCTGTCCTGTGGGGTGGGTCTGGGGCGGCGGGCATGGCCTTGGTGACGTCATGCAGTTGTGGGCAGCCTGCTGCAGGTGGGTTGTCTGTGGTGGCGGATGTTAAGCAGTGCGGTCTTGCCCACCCTGTGCCTGTGCTGGGGAATGCTCTCTAATGGCTGGCTTAGAGTGAGCAGGGAGGGGGCGTCTGCTGGGGCCAACCAATCAATAATGCTTTGCAAAGATCAATGTTTTTTGTTCTTGCGCTTCTTGAGGGAGCCTACTCGGGGTTGGCGGGGAGGATGGAGCTAGAAGGGGAGTGGCTGCAGGGTCCCTTCCTGCTGTTGCCTGCCTGTGCCCTCTCTGCTGAGGTCTCTACTCTTGTACCTGTGCTGGCCTGGGGGTGGACTTGGCTTCCTGATTGCTTAGTAATGCGCAGCACCTTTGCCCTGTGAGGGTAAAGGGACTTTGGAGAAGGGTGTGCAGGGTGGCTGTGGGAGGGGTGGGGGTGTGGTGTAGGAGATCATGGGAAAGTATGAATCAGAACGTGCCCCCTACACATGGTGGAGGGCGGTCCCAGAGGCTGGAGGAGTCACTTCTCCCATGCTTTGGAAGCTCCTAGAGGGAAGAGGAGGAGGAGGGTGTGAGAAGCAGGGTGCAGGTGCTGGGGAAGGGGAGAGTTGCTCTCATTGTCTCCTAGGCTTAGCAGGTATAGCTTGGGCAGTGCCCCTGTGCTCCCACTGCAGGGCATTTGTGTCTTGGAATGTCCCCAGGACAGTCTCTTGGAGTTGGGCTGGCTCCGGCAGCTCCTGTGCTTGGGTAGAAGGTTGGCCTCTTGCGATTCTGTCATCAAGAGGTGGTATGCTGGGAGCAATGACCCGTTGAGGGGTTCCAAGGATGACCCAGGTGAGCCTGGGACCTGGAGCTGCGAACCCCCAAAGTGGGATTTCGCTTTGGATTGCCAATTCAGGTGGTCTTTGCGATGAGCGAGTTGGCATTGGAAGCGGGATGCTTCCTACTGCCTGCTGCCCTGCTTCTGCCTCCGGGCAGCCTTCTCTCCCACAGCCTCGCTGAGGTCATCTCTACATGGCAACCCAAGGTTGTGACTGTGGACCAAGCCTGACCCGCAACTCCCAGCCAGCTCCACAGCACATCTGAGAATCACTGCTTTGGAAGTGAAGTTTATTGCATGATTGAATATTTGTTGAGTGATGATTTTTTTAAATTCAAATTTTTATTGATTTCAGAGTCAGGGTGCTGGACAGGGAGGGAAAGAAGTTGAGAGAGAGAGAGAGAGAGCTTTCAGCTGAGTGGTGGCTTCACCATCCCAGGCTGCACCAGGCTGAAGCTAGGAGCCTGGAACTCTGGCCCCAGCACTTGGATCCTCTCTGTTACTTTTCCCAGGTGCGTTAGCAGGCAGCTGGATAAGAAGAGTAGCTAGGAGTCCAGCTGGCACTCTGTATGGGATATGGCGTTGCTTGCAGAGGCTTAAGCCACTGTGCCACAGAGGTAGCCCCTGAATGGTGGTTTTCAGGGAGTGCTCAGTAAGAGCTGCATGGCTGTGTGAGAATGACCTATACCGTGTGGCACTAGGTGTGGAGCCCTCGCAGGCCAGCCCAGGGTCAGTGACAGGTGGAGAGGTGTGCCATTGTCCGCAGGAGGGCTGTTGGGGGTCTGGGTGGACAGCCAGGTCCAGCACTGTGTTTTGGTCACTTCTGTGCTTTCACACTGCTCTATTTTAGTCCAGATGTATGCCGTTAGACACCAGAAAGTGCCATTGGGCCTTAGCTTAGCAGGTCTTCTTTGGTAGATGTGCCAATACATGAAGTGAAGGCGTCTCCTCTCAGAGCAGAATGTGTGGGGTGAAGCCTTTTGTGTGAGCACAGGTATGGGCAGCCCCAAGGAGAACTTACAGTTACAGAGAGAAGATGAGGACAGACCGAGAGAGAGAGAGAGAGAGATCGAGATCTCTTCCAGCTACTCCCAATGGCCATGACAGGAGGAGCTGGTCCATTCCCAAGCCAGGAGCTTCTTCCATGTGTCCCACATGGGTGTATTAGCAGGGAGCTGGATCAGAAGTGGAGCCTGTATAGGATGCTAGGGCCCTACTGTGCCACAGCCTTAGGCCATGTGATTTTCCGGGGCATTTTCAGTCACACTTGGCTTTGTAAACTATCCTTATACAGCTTCAGGCTGGACAGTGTGGCTGTCACAGGCCTGTGGATCGGTTGTTATCGACCTGCGGAAGAAGCGTTCAGGAACCTTGAGAGGGCAGAGCAGTGTATCTGGACCTGGGCAGATGGGTCCCTGAAGATTCCCAAGTGTGTCAGTCAGTAACTAAGTACTCCGGCAGAGGCTGGCCAAGCCAGGCTCCGGTCCCATGGCCCCAGGGGAACCTGCACCAGGGCCTCTTCTAGGCTGGCCTAAGTCCCCGTTCCCCTTGTGGTTGGTGACCGTGAAGCCACAGGCCCCCAAAGAGCAGAAAACGGCACATTTGGCACAGATGTCTACAAAGTGAAGGATAGAGTTTACCCAGAATTCTGATGATTCAGGGTATTTTTTGGAATTTCCTCACCCTGTGCAAGAAATCAGGCTTGTGTGAGCAGCTTTTCTGTGCTTCCCTCTGGTCTGGAATCTGGGGGCTGGTATGGCCCTTTGATGGGTGTGTTTGGGTTATGTTTGGGAGGACAGGATGTTTCCTTTGAGGCTACATCTGGCTTTGTCCATGTGTTTGGGAGTTTTTGCTCTTGGCCTGCTGGGTGGCCCGTGTTTTCTGTGGGCTGGGAGGGTGCAGCCGTGTGCTGCCGTGATGCGGCAGTACACCTCAGAACCCAGCATATTGTGTGTGCAAGAGCCACCCACCTTGGTACCCGGCACAGGTACCCATCTGGTACCTCAGTGAGCATCTTCCTTTTCCCTGTCCAGGTCGTTCTAGCCATCCCTTCCCGCTGAGGTGCCTGGTGCTGGCCCTCAGGCCATGGTGAAGGATTGGGCACCTGCCACCTCTTAGATTTGTATTCTTGGTGCAGTTTTACCACTTCTCCCAGCAAGTGTGTATTTTGTGAGTGCCAATGACAGCCGTTAGCCAGGAGCAGGAGACCCTGCCCAGGAGGATTCATGATAAAGTAGCAGGAGAGGTAAAACCAGCAAGAGAGAGGTAGACCAGGTTACAGTGCCCGTAGCAGGCTAGCAGGGCAGGGGACATCAAAGTGGGGGTGTCTGTGGTTTCGGATCAGATAGCCTGCAGACTGCCGTTAGTCAAGAATGTGGAGATGGTGAGATGTAACACCGGGGGTGCCTGGCACGTGCTGGGACACCTGGACAGGATGAGCTGGAGTTCTGAGCAGCTCCTGTTGAGGTTGGCCTCTAGGTGTTTTGGAGCCCAGGAGTGCTATGGCTGATTCGATGAGGACTCTTTAAGGAATGGGGCATCTGGAGTTGCACAGGGTCCTGGCACAGGCCACTCAGGAGTCACCATCACCATGCAATGGGTGGGGAGGGTTGCAGGGGCGCAGTGCTGTGTGAGTTGGGGCTGGGGTGAGGAGCTGGGTGGGTGTGAAGGAGGCTTGAGTGTTTGGGGAGTGGTCTGGAAGCTGGAGAAGCAGCCAGGGGGCTGAGCCTGGGGCGAGGCGCCAGCAGAGGGGTGGGAGATGTCTGTGGGTCACGGTGGAGTGTGCAGCAGTGGCAGCATGATGGTGGCCACGAGGTCTGAGAGGTAAAGCCGAAGGGTGACCTCGGCCTTTCCAGCCTCGAGGCACTGGGATGTGTAGGGCCTGTGTGAGTGAAGGCCAGGGCCAACCTGAGTTTTGCAGGAGGAGGAGTCTGACTGCCCCAGAATTTTGCAGCACAGGACACTGGTCTGTGAGCAGCTGTGGCTGATGGCGGTGGAGGGCGGGCGGGTGGTGGGGAGAGAATGAACGTGTGTTTAGGTTTCCAGAGAGTGGAGAGTGCTAGGGTGGGAGAAGAGACTTCCACAGGCTGTCCAGGTTCTGCGGTACATCTGCTTGCTCCCCTGAGAACCTTGGTGGACTTGTGAATAGCTCCGTACTTCTGCTTGGCCCTGGGGTCTCCACACAGAGCAGAGGACCCAGCATGGCTGAGACCGTGGTGGTAACTGTGATGGCCGGCGGGCTGTGGCAACTGAGCTGTGAGCACAGCAGTGGGAAGTCATGGTGATGGAGCATCCCTGACTGTGAGGTTCCAAGTCAGGTGGTGAGTGCCCTCCTGGTTTGAGAGGATCCCTAGGGAAAGGAGCTGGCCGGGTGCTGCACAGGTAGACGGGTGGGCCTGGCCATAAGCTCGGGTGGGTTTTGGCTGTCCTGTGCTGTCCTGCTAGTCCTCTTGATGTACACTCACTGGGCCGGGAGGGTGACCTGCATGTCCCCACCACCCTGACCTGTGCTGGAGGATAGAGGGTGTCTCCACAGGAGGTGTCCCTGGGGGACATGCCCCCTGCATCAGTGGCTCTTGGCTGGGACCAGCATGGTGTCTCCGTGCTCTGACCAGGGGCATCTGGTGTACAGGTGTGATTGAAGAACTGCCTGGCGCAGTTTTTCAGGGTGTAGGGGAGAGCAGTTGGGGCGCCAGCACAATTGCACAGTAGACTAGGAGTGGCTTAAGGTGCTCATTTTCAGAGCACCGTGCAGGGATTCAGGCCTGATGTGTGCAGTAGTGTGGCGATTCCACACCCGGGGCAGGTGCAGTGGGTTCATCCGCTTTGTGTGTGTGGTCTGTGGCTCTCTCTTGCCCCTTTACATTCACCCCGACCCGCTTTCCTGGTCCTCCTAGGTTAGCTTCTTGTGAATGAGATTGGCTTCTCTAGGGGTTTCAGAGTGGAGGCATATGTGTGTATTGCACTTTTTTTTTTTTTTTTTTTTTACCTTGTGTAATGTTTTGGAGATTCTTTTGTGCTGTTGTGGATGCTGGGTCTTCAGAAAGTTCATGGGAAACGAGTATTATGGAAAAAAAATGCACCTGGATTGCACATTTTGTGCACCAATATGAATGTGTTGTTCAGTTTCATTGCCCATGGAGCAGTTTGTGTGTCAGTACTTTGCGTAGTGTGGTGTTGTGTGACTGTGCCATGAATTGCATTTGTTCCCTTGCTTTGGTGGATGAGTGGATCATTCCCTGATTGGGATGATTGTGGCTACAAGTGCTAGGAGCTAAAACTCAATACCCGAAAGTTAAATAACCCATTAAAACTTGGGTAAACAAGTCACCAAGTATTATACGCACCAATGGCCAAGAATCGCATGAAGGATGGTCAGCGATATTGGTCCCTAGGAATTGCAGATCAAAACCACAGTAAGGTCATTGCTGGAGGGAAGGAAGGGTGGGGATGAAGGGAGAACAGGAAGGAGGGAGAAGGAGGAAGAGAGGGAGGAGTGTTCGTAATGGTGTAAAGCAGTGGAAATGACTGTACGTGGCAGTTAGAGATGCAAAATGATGCAGCTCTTTTGGGAAGCAGTTAAGTGTATGTCTAGAATCACTGTGTGGTCAGGCAAGTCTGTGCTGAGGTATCGAGAGCAGAGACTCTTCAGAAGAGCAGAATGTGGAAGTGAGCCACGCGTGTGTGTCAGCCACTGGGTGAGTAAGCAGCTTGTGCTGTATCCACACATGGAAGAGGGGTTGAAGCAACGACCCATCTCCTGCGTGAATGAACCTTGAAAGCCGTGTTACGTGAAAACAGCCAAACAGCTGCAAAGGCCACAACATTCATCTGGAATGTTCAGAATGGGCAACTCCAAAAAGGCAGAAGATGCATTCGCAATAGCCCGGGGCTGGGGCAAGTTAGGGGAGTGGGAGTGGCTGCCACTACCTATGGGGATTCCTTGTGAGTTCCTGAAAATGTCCTGGAACTAGATCGTGGCTATAATTGTATAACATTGTGAATGCACTAAATTGTATGCTTTAAAATGATCTATGTGTTTCACCACTGTAAGACAATGATTCCTTTTTGTTAAAAAAAAAAAAAGAAAGAAAGAAAGAAAGAAAAAGAAAAGATTTATTTTTATTAGAAAGGCTAGTTTACAGAGAGGAGGAGAGGCAGAAAGAGCTTCAGTCCTTCGATTCACTCCTCAAATGGCTGCACAGCCTGAGCCATTGTGAGGGGTCCCAGACACTGACCCTAAATGACACTGTGAGCATTCAGGGGCACATCTGGGTGATGAAGCATTTTTGCTTGTCTTGGGTTACCATCCAGGAGGAAAGTTGCTGGGTCCTTGGGTGAGCGTGTGTTTAGCTTGGTAAGAAACCCGCCAACTTTTTCCAAGTGGTTGTATCGTTTTACATTCTCACCACCTGGCATAAGAGTTGCAGTTGGTTCATGTCCATGCCAACACTTGCTGTTGTCAGTCTTTTTAATTTTAGCTGTTCCAGCTCGGACTTTATAGTGCTAAAGCACCGTGGTTTGTCTTGTACGTCTCTCTGCTTGTTAACTTTCTGCATATCCAGTATCTGTTCAGAAACTCTGCTCGCTTTTTAATTGGACGGTTCCTTACTTTTGAGTGGTTAGACTTACATATTCTGAGCTCCAGTCCTTTCTCTCATATTTATTTTGCAAATATTTTTTTAAAGATTTATTCATTTTATTACAGCCAGATATACAGAGAGGAGGAGAGACAGAGAGGAAGATCTTCCATCCAATGGTTCACTCCCCAAGTGAGCCGCAATGGTCGGTGCGCGCCAATCCGATGCTGGGAACCAGGAACCTCTTCCGGGTCTCCCACGCGGGTGCAGTGTCCCAATGCATTGGGCCGTCCTGGACTGCTTTCCCAGGCCACAAGCAGGGAGCTGGATGGGAAGTGGAGCTGCCGGGATTAGAACTGGCGCCCATATGGGATCCCGGGGCTTTCAAGGCGAGGACTTTTAGCCGCTAGGCCACTCCGCCGGGCCCCTATTTTGCAAATATTTTCTCTTCCCCTGTGTCTTGGCTTTTTTATCTTTCAAGGAGCAGGCATTTTAAGACTGACTTATTAGTTGTTTTATTGATTTGTGCTTTTTGTATTAGCAGTCCAACCCATGGATGTAAAGATTTCCTCTTGTATTTTCTTCTAAAAGTGCTGTGGTTTTAGCTTTCCAGCTTAGTTCTGGTAGATGTTCTGAGTTAATTTTCAGCTGGAAGGAGCTAAGGATTGAGATTCATACTTTTGCCTGGTGATTTCAGTGCTCTTTGTTGAGACCGAAAAACAAACCTAATGCTTGCTTCTCAAAGTATCTAAACAGCCTTGATTGAGAAGTATGACAGAATGAAGGGGATTTCTAAAGTGCACAGGAAATGTGGAGTAGGCGTCACTGCTACATGCTTTCAAACGTTGCACCAAAGTATGCTTAGCTTTCATTCCGTCCTCTGGGCGTCTTCACAGTGCCCTTGTTTCTGGATCCTGTTGAGTCCCTGCAGATCCCGGTGCCGTATTGCTTGGGTGACTTTGCCATGTCAGGAGGTGTGACAGCTTTGCTGTATTGTCAGTTCTGGATATAGTTACCTGGATTGTCTGTTTCTACAAGAAGTCAGCCTGGATTTCAGGGAAAGATTGACATTGTCCCATAGAAAGCCTTCTGACCAACGAACATGGCTGCTGTCTTTCCGTCTTGTTTCCTCCCTTTTTAAAAAATTTATTTTTATTCAAAGTCAGGTATACAGAGAGGAGGAGAGACAGAGAGGAAGATCTTCCCTCCAATGATTCACTGCCCAAGGGCTGCAACGGCCAGAGCTGCATCAGTCTGAAGCCAGGAGTCCAGAGCGAGGAGCCAGGAGCCTCTTCCAGGTCTCCCACGCGGGTACAGGGTCCCAAGGCGTTGGGCCGTCCTCCACTGCTTTCCCAGGCCACAAGCAGGGAGCTGGATGGGAAGTGGAGCTGCCGGGATTAGAAGCGGCGCCCATATGGGATCCTGGGTATGCAAGGCAAAGGCTTTAGCTACTAGGCTACCATATTAGGCCTTTCATTTCCTAGTTTTTAATTTTCTAGCAGTGTTTTGCACTTTACAATATACAGGTCTTGCTGTGTTCCTCAAAATTTCATCCTTTTGATGTTATGAATGACTTACAATTTTATTTCTGTATTGGCATATAAAAATCCAACCAATTTTTATGCTGTTTATCTTGTAGTCTCTGAGGATTCTTCAGGAGCTTTGTCCTGAAGTGCCTTACGATTGTCTGCATAATCTCCATGGTTATGAAGAAATACCGTTTTTGCTTTTTTCTTTACAAATACAAATGGAATTATTTTCCATGTCTTTTACAAGTGGTGGAACTGGGCTGGCTTGCTCTTTGCAACCTTAGAAGGAAGGAATTCAGTATTTTGCTTATTAGATCTGATGTCAGGTAAAAATGTTATGTAGGTGAGTTTTGAGAGGCTGAGAAAATTCTCTGTTTGCCTAGATTATTCTTTGGATCGTGAATGGATGGTGAATTTCATCGTATACTATTATTTGATCTATTGAGATGAGCATATGAATTCTCTGATTTTGTAAATTAATATGGTAAATTATATTATTTTTGAGTATTCACTTAACCCTGCACTTTTTTTTCCATTTTTTAAAATTATTTTTTAATAATCTTACTTAGTTGATTAGGGAACAAAGTGTCAAGGGCTACAGGGTGAAAGTGGGTAATACCATTGTTTCCACATCAATATCATTTTTCCCTGTATCTGGGGTCAGGGAAAAAAACAAAGGGAAAAGCCCCACCCAACCTCCCACCCATCCCAGATCCCCAACGGGAGGCAAGCTCTGAGGGTCCTGCTCATACAGTTTTGATAGTTCATCAGTTCTGGATTGCTGCCAGTCTCTCAGTTCCAATCGCAATGAACCCTCTTCAGAATCCATTGGCTGACAGTCTCTTCATGGTTGGGGTTCTAAGATCAGCAGTTCAGTTGGAGGGATCTCCAAAGAAACTTCATCTGAGATGATCCCAGGCCTGATTCTTGTGCGAGTTTGCTAGTAGAGTCCGACACCATCCGTCACACCAATTAGTTTATGCTCATGCTGGTCGTTGGGATTGCTGTAACCCTGCACTTTTTAAAAAAGATTTTTTTTATTTTTATTGGAAAGTTAGATATACGAAGAGGCCAAGAGACAGAGAGGAAGATCTTATGTAAGATGATTCACTCCCCAAGTGGCCACAACATCTGGAATTGAGCCAATCCTAAACTGGGACCCAGGAACTTCCTCCAGGTCTCCCACGCGGGTGCAGAGTCCCTAGGCTTTGGGCCGTCCTCGACTGCTTTCCCAGGCCACAAGCAGGGAGCTGGGTGGGAAGTGGGGCAACTGGGATATAAACTGGCGCCTATATGAGTTCCTGACTCATAGAAGGTGAGGACTTTAGCCACTAGACTACCTTGCCAGGCCCCAGCCTTGCACTTTTACCTTTTTTTCTTTTTAACGATTTATTTATTTTTATTGCAAAGTCAGATATGCAGAGAGGAGGAGAGACAGAGAGGAAGATCTTCTGTCCATTGATTCACTGCCTAAGTGATTGCAACAGCTGGTTCTGTGCTGATCTGAAGCCAGGAGCCAGGAACTTCCTCCACGTCTCCCGTGCGGGTGCAGTGTCCCAAGGCTTTGGGCCGTCCTCGACTGCTTTCCTAGGCCACAAGCAGGGAGCTGGATGGGAAGTGGAAAGCTGGGATATAAACTAGCGCCTATATGAGATGCTGACTCATAGCTGCTGAGATTAGAACCGGCGCCCATATGGGATCCTGGCGTGTTCAAGGCGAGGACTTTAGCCGCTAGGCCATCACGCCACGTCATCCTCTTGACATGCTGTCAGTCTCCCCCTTGTGTGCAGGAAGTAGGCTCCCAAGCCCCCAGAGGATGCCCAAGGCTGTGCTGTTGCCAGGCCCTCTGTTTCACGCCCTAAAAGGGAGTGCTTTATAACTGCTCTTGGACATACCTGAGTTAGCAGCACTACTACCCCTGTGCTTGTGAGCCATTGTAGAATTCAGGGCTTCCGAGCACAAACACTGCTCCCACCGCAGTTGAACTGATGACTCAGGTGGCTGGTCAACAGGCAGGTCGTGTGGACAGCATGAACATACTGGTCGGGGTTGACCCACATCGCAGAGGGAATGGAGCAGGACAGCACGAGGTTTGACCACACTGCTCTGAGTAGGACTCATTTAAAGCAAATGAATTGGGGGTGGTTGAGGCACTGAGCAGGTTAAGCTGCAGCCTGTGACATTAGACATGGATGTCACATGGGGTGTAGTGTGGGGTCCGTGTGAGTCCTGGCTGCTCTGCTTCTGCTGCGGCTCCCTGCTGACGTGCCTGAGAGAGCAGTGGAAGATGGCCCACGTACACGGGGTCCCTGCCATCTAAATTGGAGACACAGATGGAGTTCTCGGCTCCTGGCTTCCGTCTGACTTCCCGTGGACCTTGTGGCAGTCTGGGGAAAGAGCCAGCAGGTGAAAGATGCACTCTTTCTCTCCAACTCTGCTTTTCAAATAAATAAATAAATATTTAAAAAAATATGTGATCGGGCCCGGCGGCGTGGCCTAGAGGCTAAAGTCCTCGCCTTGAAAGCCCCAGGATCCCATATGGGCGCCGCTTCTAATCCCGGCAGCTCCACTTCCCATCCAGCTCCCTGCTTGTGGCCTGGGAAAGCAGACGAGGACGGCCCAAAGCTTTGGGACCCTGTACCCGCGTGGGAGACCCGGAAGAGGTTCCTGGTCCCGGCATCGGATTGGCGCATACCGGCCCGTTGAGGCTCACTTGGGCAGTGAATCATTGGAGGGAAGATCTTCCTCTCTGTCTCTCCTCCTCTCTGTATATCCAGCTTTCCAATAATAATAATAAAAAAAAATATGTGATCTCTGTCTTTCTTGAATTATTCATGTAATATTTTTGGACTGTGACTAAAACTATGGAAACCAGAATGGCAGAGATTCAGTTTGCTAAGCTTTGAAGGATATTTGCAGTGATTGGTGAGGGATATTTTCTTGTTCGCACCTTGATTTAGTGTTGATATCAGCAGTGATATTGATCCTACCAAATGATCTGGGAGTTGTATTCTCTTCATTATTATTTTTAGAGAGTTTTTGTAGGCATGGTATTCTTTTTCTTAAGTGTTTGCAAGAATTTAATGACAGAGCTTTCTGTGCTTTGGACTTCATGGGGAAGGCTTTATACCATGAATTCACGTTCCAGGACCATGAAGATTTTGTGTCTACGTGTGTCATTTCTGATGGTTTCGGTGATTTATTGCAGTATAATGTAAGTTCTGTGAAGTCCAGGCTATTGGTCACCCCTCTGGGTTTTGGTAGATGCGTATGTGTAATCATGTCACTGTGTCCTGCCCACGTGGGAGAGCTCCCTGGCAGCCAGGGAGCCTGTGCTGTCAGACCCACGTGTGTCACGTCATGGGGAGCACAGGCTTGCATACTCGCCCCAGACAGCCACTCTTACACTCCTTTGTGCTTTGGCTTTTTCCCTGGGTCCTGTCTGTGTTTTATTCTGGTAGCCTTTTCCAGAATGTTGTAGAACTGGCATTGTGCTGGTTGTGGCCTTTGGGGCAGCTTCCTTCTGTCAGCATCCTTGTGCTGTCAGACCCGTATCTGAAGAGTGATGTGCTGCAGAGCACTCACTGGGGATCGGTGGGGCATTTAGGGGATAATGTTCACATTGGCCTCTGGATGCGGCTTGCCTAGTGTCGCCTGCTCAGCTCACGCAGTCCAGACCACCAGTTGAGTCTATCGTGACCTCTTGTTAACAGGTGGGGAAATGGACACATGTTCTTGGGGCCACTCAGCCAGACCTTGACAAAGTTGTGATCGGAGTCTAGGAGTTGCGATTGGAAGCCATGTGCTTTCCACAGGCTGCGTGGAATGCACCTGCTGCGAGGTGGCGGGTGGTGGGGGTGGCTGAAAGTACCCTTTGGCTGAAGAAGGTTGAATGAAAAAGAGGTGACCCTAGAGAATGGTGTGTATGAGAAGCGAGTAGTAAAGGATGGTTGCTGACTACAAAATCCAGACGTATCCTGAGTGGCCAGTGCCAGGGTCTGATGAGGTGAAAGTTGCAGAACAGCATTAGTCAACTTTAAAAATGATGTAAATTATACTTACCAGAATGGTAAGGACATAATTTGTCATGTGCTGAGAACCATTCATGAAGCAATACGTTCGGGAAGAGCTGAAAAGTGGCTGGTGAGCCTGCGGCCAGCTGAGGCAGTCAGATGGGTGATTGACCTGCCCAAGACTTCCTCCTTGGTGTTCGTGTGCCCTTCCGGTTCTCAGAAGTCATGCTCTTCACGGGAACCCTAAAGGAGAAACCGGAGAAAAAAAGCTAAAAAATAAATCAGACATGCATACATATACACACACGCAGTGCATGGATGCATGGCACACAGTCCCAAAGCATGTGAGCACACACGTATACACATACTCTGTGTGTAGGGAGAGTCCGCACAGGTGCTGTGGCGCAGGTGCATCGCCCCAGAAAGCAGATGCTTTCGGCCCATCTCTTGTGTGTCATCGGGGCTTGTGTGCAGCAAGCAGCAAACCCACTGTGCCGAGTCCTTGGAGCCTGAGGTGGACAAGCTCAGGATCGGCCCCCTAGCCCTTGCTCGGCCTGTCCTGGTGTCTGTGGCCTCGCCAGGCCAGCCCCCTTCGTGAGGGGGCTTGGCCCTCTGTGTGTCCTGGAATGGAGGAAGAGTGGCTCCCCAGAGGGAGGCTGCACAGCTCCTGTGTTGGCAGGGACTGAGCCGGGATGCGGGTGGAATTCTGAGTCCTGTTTGAAAACAGGCTTCAGAGAAGTTTCTACGCACTTGGGATGTGCCAAGACACGCTCGATCTGAGCCTGAAAGTTTTATGGCTGTTGGGGGAGCCTGGCTGAGGAGGCACCGCCAGGCTCTCCTGGGGACCCACATGTGTGCTGTGAGGCTGGGCACACACCCACACTGAGCACACACGCCACACGTGTGCCACATGGGCCACTGGAACCGCAGCTCTGCTCCCCAGCCACAGCCACCCTGTGCTCTACAGGCTGCCTCCTGACATTTTTATTCCGTTGCAGTTTCTGGAAAGGCTGTGTTGGCAGTCCTCCAGGTTAGGGACTGCTGACCTCTGCATGACATGTGAGTGACAGTGTGGCCCTTTAAAGTGGTAACCGTAAGTCAGTACATGTGTATGTGTAAAAGTCGGTGTGGCTGACGTCTGCCTGTGCTCCCTCACGGCCTCGCCGGTGAGCCCCAAGTCTGCCAGTCCCCTGGCTTTCCAGACTGAGCTTCCCCTGGGGCTCTCAGCGCTGTGCCTGCTGCAGGCAGGGGGTTGGGCTGCTGTGGCTGGAACACCAGGGCAGGGAAATTGGGTCAGAGCAAAGCTCTCGAGCAGGCGGAATTGGATAGCTGGCTCGTCTTTGAAACTGAGGGCAGCGGCTTGGGTTTCCAGTGTGGAATCCTGAGAAGACCGCCAGCTCCCTCTGGGCCCCCTTCTCAGCAGTGAGCCCCACTTCCTGTGAGCTTTGATGGGAGGAGGGGGTGGAGGCAGGGACCACCCACAGGAACCCTGTCCAGCCTCCAGAGTCCAGAGCACGGCTGGGTGTTTTGCTCACTTGGCAAAACCAGGGAGGTGGGGGAAAAGGCAGTTTTAAAATAGACACCCTTTGCTACAGGAGCTGGGACACAAAGCTTCCGGGAGGCGCGGGTGCGTGGTGCTTTAGCAGTCTGTACCTTGTCATGCCACAACCCTTGGGCACAGGTTGTGTGTCGCTGCTGTTTGTCACGAGGATACCCCTCCCTGCAGACACAGACACACTCCCACTTGTCTTCCTGGAGAGGAGGCTCAGCAGGGGCCACTGAAGTCTTCGCTAGCCTTCAAGCTTGCAACTGCAGTTAAAGATGGAAAGGCACTTCCCCTGGCTCAATTCATCAGCTGCCCTCCCCACGCCTCAGCCTTGGGGTCCAGTCTGTTGTGTTAGGAAGCAACTGGCTCCCGCGGGCTGTGGCTCTGTGAGCTTCTACGAGCCCGGGTCTGCAGGAGGCACTATCTGCTGCTTGTCCTGGGTGTCCTTGCCCTCCTGCACAGTGATGCTTCTCCCAGCTCGCCATCCATCTTGGTATCAGGAAAGGTTGTCCTTGTGGTGGCCGTGGCAGCACAGGCTTCGCGTCTGGTCTTCATCTCTCTTCACTTGGGTCTTCCTGCCTTCCTCTCACCTCACAGGGAGATCCTTCCCTCTACCCCTGCCCCAGTGAACCTCAGACCTGGGAAGCCCACTGTGGCTCTTGGTCCGCAAGGCCCGATATCTCCGCACTGGTCCCTAGCCGCGTTGGCTGGTCTTGCTCTGTGTATGTTGGATTCTGCAGGGTGTGTGTCTTTGGCCGTGTCTCTGATGCTCAGTCCTTCTCACTGCTAGCCTTTTCTCACCGCGCTGCCGGGTCCTAGCCAAGCACTCCTCCCTCACAAATCCAACCTCTAAAAGGCTCCAGAGTTGGAAGCTTCTCGAGTGCCCACACGACCTCACACCAGGGCTTTGTGCACAGCATGATTTGAGGATGTTGTCCAAAAGTCAGGCTCAGGGTCTCTTGTGATGTGGAGGTCGATATTCTTCAGTCCCTGGAGTTCTGGGAGCCGTGCCGCGGCCCAGCATCTGCCACGGCTGAAGAGCACTGGGTCTGCCATGCTTGGGCGTGTGCTGCCTTCCTGGCTCCCACACTGGGCCTTCTCAGAACACACTTTGTCCTTCACCCTCCTTTAGGAACAGCAGTAGCCCTCGGGGTTCTGCGACTCCCACACACCTCCCAGTCACTTCCCAGACACCTCCACCTGCCAGAGAAGAAGACAGATGGGAGCCCCTCTCTGCTGCTTGCCTGTGCCTGGTGTCCAGCTGCCACTGTCCACTCAGCCCAGCATGCAGTGTGTGTGGGGGGGGCGGGGGGGACCCCAGGCTGCAGGATGGAGAGTCACACCATGGGCTGGGTGAGAAGTGGTCAGGATGTGGCACATGCATGTGCTGATGGGGGATAGGGGCTGTGGGCTCCTCCCTGGCCCCAGAGGTGGGTGCAGTGTTGTAGTCTGGAGCACCCAGCTGGAACTGGATACCCATGAGAAACAGCGGGATAGAGTGGGAGAGGGTGGTGGCAGTTCTGGTGATGACGTGGCAGGGGATCTGCAGCCATGAATCCTGTCCCCTCCCTGTGGATCTGGGTGGCCTCCTGACTGCTTCAGTGTGTGTTGAAGGGTGGGGCCGAGCGACCTCCAGCCTGGCTTCCCCTCCTGCAGGGTGAGTGCTGCCCACCTGGGAGCTGGCCGGCAGGTGGACAGTCCCAGTGTGTGTTCTCCAGAGGCTGGGCCCTGCCATGTCTGTCCTTGGATGCTGAAGCAGAGGCACGGCCCATGGCTTTTCGGGGCACCCTGATCCACAGAACCGTGGGGGGAAGGGGGACCCTTGTGACCCTGGGATGTGGGTGCTGGGTAGGAGTATGCAGCATGGACCCTCATCAGGGGGCAAGGAGGAAGACCCGTGTCATTTCATCCCCCACATTCTCATGGTCTGTAACCAGCTCTGAAGGAAATGCGTTCCCTCCTGGACTGGCGGCAGGGGGTATACAGGAGGTGGGTCTCCTGGGGCTGTTGTAACTTGTGGCAGCTGTGTGGCTTCTCCCAGTTCTGGAAGCTGGACGTCCCATCCATGGGTGGACAGGACTTCCCCTGTGCTCCTCTCTCTGCCTCTGTGGCTCTGTGTACTACAGCTCCAGCCCTGCTGCCTCGTCACACACGCTGTGCCCCCCCACCTCTGGGTGCCTCTTATAAGCATACTTGTCGCCAAATTTCAAGGCCCACCCAGGCCATCCAGGATCACGTGATCTTGAGACCCCTTTTGCCAGTAAGGCCATGTCCATGGACAGTGGCGTGGCTCTTTCCCTCCAGCCTCCGCAGCGCACAGGCAAAAGCAGTTGACTGCCAGGCTGGTGACCCTGCTGGGACGGGCTAAGCTGCAGACCTTCCCTTCCCTGGGGTGGATTCCAGCCAGGCCTTATCAGCAGGAAAATGGAACAGGCCCCTAGGTTCTGTGGCCGAGGGAAGCTGGAGGCTGTGGGAAGCCACTGCTCCCTGGAGTCACCGCCCACCGTGTGGATGCAGCACACAGGACACAGGAGAGGAGACTTCCGTCCTCTTTGCAGGAGCTGCTCTGTCTATCCAGCGGGACTCTTGCCTGTGGCCAGTGCCTCTAGGAACCTGAAGTCCCCTGTGTGAATAGGAAGTGAGGTGGCTGGGTAGCGTTTCCTGTATTTTAGTGGAGCTTTTCTTGTTCAGACAATGAGGGGAGAAAGCTCTCCTGGTGCTGGGTCTGTGCCACCAGCAGCTTGCCTTTCTTCTGTGCCATTTGAGACATGCACGTGGGCGTGCTTGCACATACATGCTGCATGTCCACAGAGGTGGCATTTCCCCAATGCCAAGGTTATGCCTAGGAGACTTTTGCAGCTTGCTTTATTGGCTTAGTGTGTGTCATAGAGGTCTCCGTCCTGCATCATGCCAAGGGCTGGGCCTGACTCCTTGAGGACTGAATGTCTGGTGATGCTTCTGTTGGGTGTCTCTCCATCCCTGGTGGATGATGTCCCCGTAGACTTGTCACATGCTAGACTGCTTCTCCGGGCGAGAGAATGCTTGTGTTCAGGCATTGTTAAGCTGGGCTGTGCCTGCGTGGCTGCCTGCCTGTAGGACACGTGTTGGCCCTGTGTGAGTGAGGGGCCAGTAAATTGGTTGGTGTGTGTAACAGGTGGACAGTGTGTGTGCATGTGTGGGTGAGTGCATGCTCATGGGTGTTTTATGTTGTTCATGTGTGTTTCTGAGTGTGTAGTGTATGTATGTGTTTGCATACAAGTATGTGAGCACCTGTCTGCACACATGTTCCAGAATAGCAGTGCGTAACAAGCACTGAAACTTTTTTGGGTTTAGCAGTCTCTGCTCATCGGGAGCCTTACTGAACTTGTTTTCCAGCAGTCTGAGTTGTATTTTTAGCCAAACAATGCCACCCACCCCGATGCCGCTCTGGCTTGCCTAGAGTGATCGTGCGGATGGGAGATTGGCCACAGGGCTGCGAGTCGTGCTGCTCCTTGTTGGGGAGTTGAACATGCGAGGGCCCAGCTGGCTGATGGCTACAGGTTTTTGTTGGGGTGTTGTGTGCTCACAGATGTGCTGTCGCCCCATCAGGTTTTGCTCTGAAGCCCTGGGGAATAGGGCACAGATCTAGGGCTGTGAGAAGCCACGCACTGACTTTGCCTTGTCCCTGATTGATTCTGTTAGTCAGGGTCCCTCCGAGAAAAGGAACCGGCTCTGTGTGTGTGTGTGTGTGTGTACGTGCGTGCGTGTGCGCATGTATGTGTGAATACGCACGTACATATGTGTGGGCATGCCCATGGAGAAAGAGCTGTATAAGGAGTTGGCTGCTGTAATTGTGGAGCATCGCGTCTGGGATGTGCAGGGTGGGCTGGCCAGCCGGAGCCCCGGAGAAGAGCCGCAGCTCGAGTCCCGAGGCCATACTGGAAGGCAGAGTTCCTGCTCCCTCCAGGGAGGCTGGCCTGGCTGTCTTCAGGTCTTCAGGACAGTGTATGAGGCCCCCCACACTGGGGAGGATCACCTACCTGCTTGACCGTGCCATGTCTGCCGTGAGCATGAGTGTCCTTTAAGACAGTACCCTCCCAGAAGCCTTGAGTGACGCCCGAACAAATAGTGGGTTCCACATTCCGCCACTGATAGATTGAAAATATTCAGGATAAAAGTCTGTGCCTGTGCTGAACACATGTAGACTCTTTCTCACCATTGTAGATAACGGAGTACAACAGCTATTTACATAGCCTTTACTTTGCATCAAGTCTTATAAGCCATCTAGCGATGATTTACGGTATCTGGGAGTGTGAGCCTGAGCTACGTGCAGGAACTTATCCCTGTTAAGACTGGAGTGTCTGTGAATTTGGGGTGGGGCTTGTGCTGGAATCCATCCTCTCGTGGGTGCTGAGGAACAGCTGTGTGTGATACGTTTATCGGTGGAGCCTGCCCAGTTCCTGCTGGACCCCTAATTGATCCGTAGAGGTCATCCCGCCAGCCCTGGGGAAGATAAAGGCTGATGTTTCTTGCATTCTGGTTAGGCGGGCAGAACCTGCTGCCTCGACTGACCTTTGGCTTGACGGGACAGGTGCCTTGTGCCTGGGCTCTGGCCCCGTGTGTAGGCACAGGTCGCTGGCGGATGCCTCAAGGGCTGGCTTCCATGACCCTCTCTCCACCAATGGCTTCATTTTCCCGGCCAAACCTCTGTGGCAGCACCTGGATCTGCTGGAGGTATCTGTTAACAGCCTTGGCATTTTGCCTCTCTGAGATTTCCTTTTTTTTGCAGAAAAAAAAAAATTCTTTGTGCGAGCCTGGGTCTTGCCGTCATTTCCCTGCTGTTTGTGAGTGCCTGGGACTGGCCTCTCTCCTCCACTTGGCGTGTTCTTATCAGACTTTTATGCCATCCTGTTAACCTGCCTCTGAGCAGGAGACACTGGATGCTGTTCTGGGGTGCTCCCATGTCACTGGGGGCTTGGGAAGGGACCTCCTGATGAGGGAAGAGCCCGGGGTGAGGCAGGTGGCAGAGGAGGTAGTCTGTCTGCTTTTCCACCAGGCATGATGCTGGAGCTGAAGGAATGGGAGGGCACACGAGTGGGTGGGTGAGCGGCTGCAGGCGTCGGGTGTCCGGGGGCTCTGTGTCGGTTAGCCAGGCGGTCACTGTGTGTCCTAGGCCCACTGTCCACGAGGCCTGTCCCTGTCCTGGGTGGGTGAGAGCACAGGTCTCAGCATCGCTGTGCTCCTATGCTGGGCTTCCTGCCAAGCCTCGGTCATGTTTCCTTCCAGGCAGCCTGGGGCATGCAGAGCTTATGGCTAGCTTGTCCTCCCCCTGGGGTGCTGGCAAGGCCTTTGTGACACCTCGTGCCTCAACCCCTTCCTGTTGGGGACAGTTGCCTTGGGGTGAATCTGGTGACATCTGGCCCTCCACGTCCCTCCTTCAAGCTCCTCAAGCAAAAGTTCTTGTTCTCAGAAGGCATCGTTGGGCAGGGCACCTGCGACTTGGAGAGCAGAATTTCCCAGCCTTCCTGGTGGAAGGCTTGGCTGGGAGGAGCCGCAGGAGGGACGTGTCTGCAGCGTGGAGAGCCTTGGGGACCTGCAGCTGGGCAGGACTGCACGTGTTGGCCCTTGGAGAAGATAATGAGGTGCATACATTTAAAATAACAACGCTGCAACTCGGGTTGGCTCTGACGGTCAGTTCAGTGTTTCTAACACCAGAGAAAGAGCAAGAGGGAGATGAAGGGAGACACAGTTTATGGGGATTATTGGCTGTATATACAAAAGAACATGGCTGGAGGTCAGGAGCTTGGAGACAGACGGATCTGCTTACGTTTTATTTGTCCAGCATCATCTCTGTGAGGCTCTTATTTGGATAAAAACGCAAGTGATTTCTCAACCACAAACAGAGTTTCCCCGAAGGTTAATTGCTGCTGAAGAGCTTGGGATCACAGAGCGGGCTGAGTGAGTCACACTGTGTTTATCTGCAAGGCTCGCCGGGGCCAGGTGTCTAGAAGCTGCAGTTTGCATTTAGACGTAACTGGCATGAGTTTTAAACTTGGCAGCCTGTGGGGGGGCAGCAGGAGGACCTGGCGGGGCCAGTGTGTGCTGAGTGAACCACTGGCACTCCTCTGTGTTGGGATGGGGAGTTTGCCCCTGGAGGTGTGGCTGCAGTACCCCCACTCCCGCCCACCCCGCCTTCTGTCTGCCACAGTTCATCTCTGAGAGATGTTTAGGAAAAGGCTGAAGGTCCTCGCATCTGCAGCTGATTAGCCCGGACCCTCAGTAACCCCCTGGCTTCGTTTTCCAAAGGTTCTTGGAAGGCGTATCACAGCAGTCATCCATGCTTCGCGTCTAAGGCGTGCCTCCCAAGACCTCCGGTGGTTGTCTGAAGCCGCGGAGAGTACTGGAGCTCTACAGGCTGTTTTTCCTATCCATGCATGTCTGTCATTCATCTGTGGATTAGGTATGGTCAGAGATGAGCAACAAAAGCAACAATAAAATAGAGCAGTTGTAGCCATCTTCTGTAATAGAAATAATGTGATAGCTCGCTTGCTCTCTCTCCAAATGTTGTGCTGTCACCTTGTCAGTAAATGGAGCAGTTTACAGCTTCTCTGAGTTGCCAGCATTGGTGCTTTTACACATTATTAGGTAACATAATAGTTACTTGAACGCAAGTGCCCTGCTGCTGTGACAGTGGGTCTGATGATGGAGATGGCCGCTGAGAAGCTGAGAGTGGGCAGTGAATACTGGGTGGAGACACTGAACATGTCCAGGAGGGCTGACGGGGAGGGGGTGGCCTGAGACTGTGTCTCATTGTTCAGGATGCTGCCATTTACGATATGCGAACCGTGTATCTGTGGGATTTTCCACCGGTATTTTTCTATCTTGGCTCACCACCCGTAACTGAAACTTTGCAAACGGTCTGGGGGAGGGAGTTGGAGACCTTGCCGTTCAGGTCTGGGGCGTGTTTCGTTGCCCCTGTGGGGAGCAAAAGGCTGGCACTTTGAAAGTCTCAAGGCTTGGGCCAACTGACTTGCAGTTTCTGTTTCCTGTGTGCTCATGGTGAAGCAACCTCATTTTCCCGGGGCACCTGTGCGGTGTGTTCACAGCCAGTGTAGTGCACTTCTGGAATCAGGCACATCCAACGCTCACTTCAGTGACACCCGCGCAGGGAGATGGGTAGGGGCTTCAGCACTTTGCTGGTTTTGTTTGTTTGAATGGGAGAGTTACAGGGCAGGGGAAACGGAGAGAATGTTCCATCTGCTTGTTTACTCCTTAGATGGCCACAGTGGCTGGAGCTGGGCTGGTCTGTAACCAGGAGCTTGGAGCTTATCTAGGTCTCCCATGTGAGTGTAGGATCCCGAATCCCTGGGACATCCTCTACTGCCTGCCCAGGCGCATTAGTAGGGGACTGCATTAGTAGTGGAGCAGCCAGAACGGTGCCTGTACGTGGAAGCATTTTGCTTCCCGTCTCCATGAATCTGACTCCCCTGGGGACTTGTGGAAGCCTGCAGTCACACAGCCGCAATCCTTTTCCATGTGATGTAAGATGAAGGCATTTTTAAGGATGTTTCAATCAAATGAGTGCTCGCATCGAACCCTTTTTTTTTTTTTAGCTTTATTCAAAATATTAAAACAAAATAAAAATAACCAGTGTAAAATTCTAGGAGGTGGACGGCATGGATGAGGGCACCACCACTGTAGTGAGGGTTCAGAAAAGTCCTCCCAGCCCCCTCCCCAAAGCCCTCTGTTATATTTTATAACACACACTCCCCGGCCCCAGCCACTTGCAGTGACCGACCTGCTCTGATCCCTAGAGTCTACCTTTCCAAGGGTGTCACGTGGGTGGAACCAGCAGTGTTTTAAGATTGGCTTTCATCCACTGCCATGCCTTTGAGGCTTATTCAAGTTGTTGCGTGAATCAATAGTTTGCTTTGGATTGCTCAGTAATAGTTAGTCTGTTGTGGTTTTGAAAGGAGCCCTTACAAACCTTTGTATACGGGCTTTTCTTCCGCATCCATGGATTTGTTTAGGATACATGCCTAGGAGTGGGATTGCTGGGTTGTATGGCGCAAATGCATTTAACTTCACAAGAAACTGCCACGACTTTCTTGGGCTGGGTACTATCTTACACTCTTCCCAGGAACATGATCTGCTTTGTTTAAAGTTATTCTAATGTGCTTACGCTGTGTGTCTTGATTTCTGTGGGCGTTTCCTGCTGGCTGTTGATGTCAGTCATCTTTTCTTTTTTTAAAAAATATTTTTTTTGCAAATTCAGATATACAAAGAGGAGGAGAAATAGAGAGAAAGATCTTCCGCCTGTTGATTCACTCCTCAAGTGACCACAATGGCCAGAGCTGCGCTGATCCAAAGCCAGGAGCCAGGAGCC
This sequence comes from Ochotona princeps, assembly GCF_030435755.1. Taxonomy (NCBI): domain Eukaryota; kingdom Metazoa; phylum Chordata; class Mammalia; order Lagomorpha; family Ochotonidae; genus Ochotona; species Ochotona princeps. Next base: position 60,495,106 of record NC_080845.1, read on the forward strand.
TCTTCCAAGTCTCCCACGCGGGTACAGGGTCCCAAGGCTTTGGGCTGTCCTTGACTGCTTTCCCAGGCCACAAGCAGGGAGCTGGATGGGAAGCGGGATGGGAGCTGGATGGGAAGCATTCAAGGCGAGGACTTTAGCTACTAGGCTACCTCGCCAGGCCCTGTTTCTTCTCTTAATGTGGTGGATTGCCCTTATTGATTTTTTTAAAGTTGAATCAGCTTCACATTCCAGACTAAACTCCATGTGGATGTGATATATTGTTTTCCTTTTTGGCTGTATTCACTTGGCCAGTGTTTTTAAGTGTCTGTGTGTTCTGATTGTCTCTACCAAGTATCTGGCTTTGCTGTTCGGGCCATTCAGGTTGGAACTGCCTGTTCCTTTCATTTCAGTTCAGAAATATTTCTTTGCTCTCCTGTTTTCTGGAAGATTCCTGCATAGTGGCTATTATTTCTTCCTGACATTTTTGGTACAGTTCTCCAGTAAAACCATCTGGGCCTTTTGAGATGTTCTTTTCAGAAAATTTTTAGCTGCGTCTTGAAATCTTCATTATTTATAGCTTGGGTCAGTTTATTTCATCTTGGATGTGCTACTGAGAAGTTTGGCCATTTTCTCCAAGTTCCTTCTGTGCGTAGATTTGTGTGCAGTGTTTCCTCTCAGCGTCCATGGGGTCCATAATGAGAGTGACTCTGGCCTGATGTTGGGCACTGGACATCTGTTAGTGCCCTAACATCTGTCCATTGCACTAACAGATGGCCAGTGCAATGGGGACCTGGAGTCTCGTGTTGCAATGCAGCCTTGTTTGGGGCTGGTGGAGTCATTACCTCTGTAGGAACTGCTCAGTTCTCACTTGGCTGGACCCTTGGGTGGGTTTATGTGACATCCTTGGGGAGCGACAAACAGCCACCTCGGCAGGCAGGAGGCTTTAAACCCTGGTGACACTTGGTGCCCAGGAGAGTCGTTGGGTTATTAGCAGCACCCCTCGTGGCCTGCACAGCTTCCATATCTACAGAGGGATCAGGTTGCTGTCTGGGGGCTCACCTAATGGGTGCTGTGGCCACCTCTACTGGGAAGTTAGACAGGATCTCCACTCCACCCCTTGCCTGTGGCATTTGAGGTGATTGTTGTGAGTGGTTTGTGCATAGCAATTTATTTGTGTCTTGTTGATTGCTGATAAAAGCCTCTATGGGTCTACTCACAAAAAGCTTAAGTGGGTGGGGGCATTGGTGCTGTTAAGACACCACCTGTTATCCTGTGCACCTTATAGGTGTGCCAGAGGTTCGTCCCCAGCTCCCGCTTCCTGCTCATGCGCACACTCTGGGAGGCAACAGGTCATGGCCCCAGAGCTTGGGTCCCCGCCGTACACACATGGGAGATCTGGAAGGAATTCCAAGCTCCTGGCTGTGGCCTAGTGCAGTTCTGGGGAATGAACCAGTGGGTGGAAGAGCTCTCTGTTTCTGGCACTGGCTTCAAAGAAAATAATAAATCAATGAATTGTGAAAAAGAAAAACCTCCAGGAGCTACAAGGCTGAATGCAGTGTGTTTCAGGTGGTGACTAAGAAGAACTTGCTGTGGTTTTTACTTGGAAGAGTCGGAGGGGTGGGAGGATTGTTGGTTTGTCTTCTGCTTTTGTCTTGAACGGGAAATGGAAAGTCTTAGAGTGACAGAGGCTGTGTTGGGATTCCCGACTTTGAAATGTGCTTGCATTTTCCAGTGGAAGGCAAAGGGTCATGGTTTTGGTAATTGTTCCAGCAAGATTAATTGTGTTTCATTTAATTAAGGCACCTGTGTCACACTGGGCTTTGGGGTAGGAGAGTGATTGGTGAGCCGTGAAAGGACAGCACCTGTTGGTTGATGCAGGAGGTTTGGAAGTGAGTGTCATCGCCGGGGGAGCCTGACAGAGCTCTGCTTCGCCATGATGGCTTGGCCCTGCAAGACCAGGCCCCACTGGGTGACTGTCCTGGTGTCTCAGCCGCTGCCCTCCTGCAGGCTCAGTGGGTGCATGTGTGGGAGGGCGTGGGCAGCATTACTGCGCAGGTGTACAGCATCTGTGTCTTTAGCCTGCTCAGATGAGACAGTGCTTAGTGACAGTCAGTGCACCCCTCACCATGGGTCCCCTTGCAGCTAGGTAGCCACTCTCTGAGGCTGAAGCTGTCAGGGGTGTCAGGGCCTGCTGCCCTGGCTCTGTTGCCGTCTCATTTTTCCGAGTGTTTATCAGGGAACACGTGTCTGCTGTGAGAAACCCATATCAATCAAAGGAGGGAAACTCCTGTCAATTCCCCCATCCAGAGAGCTGTGCTGTCCATGGTGAAGCAGGACCCTAAGGATGCCAGAATCTCTGGATGCTCAGGTCCTCAGCATCACAGGACGTGGCAGGTGCACGCAAGCTGTGCATGTCTTCTCACACACTTTCAGTTATTCAAAGTGACTTGTAATAGCTGACACAACACGAATGCTGTGTAAACAGTTGTGCTGTATTGTTTAGGGAATCATGACCAGAAAAAAAAAAAAACCTGGGTTCAATACAGAACATTTTTTTTTATATAACTTTAAGAAGATTTCTTTATTTAAGTGAAAGGCAAAGTGACAGAGAGGGCATTTGCATCCAGTGCTTCATTCCTGCATTGCTGCCCGCAAGAGCCAGGGCTTGGCCATGCTGAACCCAGAAGCCAGGAGCTCTGTGCTGGTCTCCCACAAGTGTGACAGGGGCCCAGGTGCTTCAACCATGATCTGCATCCCGTGCACGTTAACAGAGAACTGGATTGGAAGTAGAGCAGCCGGGACTCAAACTGGTGCTTTGGTGTGGGATGCTGGCATTGCAAGCAGTTCCTTAACCTGCAGCCCTGTCAACTCTGAGGATGTTTAGATCTGCAAAAACAAGAGGTGCGTGTTCTTTGGGAACTCACAGTGTGAGTGTCCTTTGGGATTGGCTGCCCATGATCCCTAGGCGGGCTGCGGCACAGGGAGCCCGGGGGCTGGGAGCTGCATGTGTTAGCTTTTTCTGATGCTGTGAAGAGATGGCAAGGTTGTCCTGGTTCTGCAGTGTCAGGAGAAGGCCAGGAGGGACAGGATGGCATGAGCCTGGACTGGAGGAGGTTCACGTGGCTGGATCCATGCGCAACCCCCCAGGGAGAAGGCAGGTGACTTTTGAGCCCAAGCCTTGCCAGGAAAGGAAACTTCCTGCCTTAACAGTAAAGGGGGAACCCCAACTAATGTTCCCGTGTATTCTGTGAACTCTGGAGGTTCATAGTCCAGGAGGTTTGGGACGTTTCGGTTTTCTGCCCTGATAGCTTGTGAAGGACGAGCAAAGCCCTCTTTAGGAGGGAGGTGGGGACCTGTGGAACTGGCGACGCAGAACCTACTGGTTACAGAGTAATGGAAACTTCCCTGGAACTGCTGGCCGGTTAGTATTTGCCATCATCACATGAGCCTGGTGACAAGTGCTGTGGCTTTCCCATCCCCCAAGCAGGAGCCACCTGAGAACACAGGTGCAGAGCTGTGGAGGGCATCCTGTACACTGCCTCTGGGGATCACCACCCAGTGTGTGCCGAGTTACAGCGAGAGGTGCTGTTGGCTCTGCTTTGAGCCGTGAGTGCGCATGTGTCCCTGAACCACGACTCCCCAGCTGACGCACTTCACATTGCTTGGACGTTGCCCTCACACGTGCTCTGGGCAGCAAGGGTCACTTGCTGAAGTCCCCAGAGGCCTCTTAGGTGCCTTGCACCCAGTGGAGGGTGGTCGTGGGTGTACGTGTGTGGGTGGTTCCTAAGCCTTAGTGGAAGAGGGCGTTGTGCGTGTGGGTGCTGTTGGCGGACATGTTGTGGCTATCTCCAGCCCTGTATTCACTCCAAAAATAAAAGGCCTTGGGTCAGTCGCCTTTTCACCATCTTGGGGGCTTGTAGATGTTCAAGGAGCCCTGCAAAGATACTCCAGGTCGGCAGGAAGGCATGCATTTCTGAAAGTGAGCCCCCTCATGGTAACATGAACTCAGATCTGGACCCTCACACTGCCTCTGGTTTGGAGCAGGGGGAAATTCCCTTCTGCTCGTATTATTGAGGGTTTCTGTGTCTGACCCTTGGTGTGCGCTCAGCAGCTCCGGCACTGGGTGAGGAAAGTACCCCCAGTCAGATGCAGGGGCAGTGGCCACACACACAGCCTCCTGGGCTGCCCCTTGCTGTGCTGCAGTGCCTCCGTTTGGTCCTGTGTATACAACAGGCCGACTGCTGCAACCCCAGCGGCACTGCAGCTCATCCCCCTCTCCTTTTCCCCAGGAAGCACAGAGCTGCCCTCACATACACACGCCCTCCCTTTTCTCCAAGTGGGCTTCCACACTGTGGCCTGGTCCTCAGCCCCGGGATCCCCTCCTGGGTCTCTCCATCCACTTCCCTCTGGACTTTGAAGTGAGTGATCTCTGGATGGGGGGGGGGGCTGCGCGTTCAGATGCTCTGCTTGGTCTCTGCTGCTCTGTGGGTTGATGAAAAGCCACAGTAATGCAGTTGATTCGTGAATGGTGTGAGTTGACTGCCGTCCCGCCACAGGCAGAGCTGTTCCTGTGTCCATTGGGAAGTCATTTCCACATTCCTTTCCCACACGGGATTTCTGTTATTGGGGGTGACATCAACATCACATAAGGCCATGATATAGTTGTCTCCCCAAAGTGTATGAAGTACCTGTGTTAGAAACTTAGTTCCCAGGCCTAGTTCTAGTTCCTAGCAGCTAAAGTCTTCATCTTGTACACGCTGGGATCCCATATGGGTGCCGGTTCATATCCCCAGCTGCTCCACTTCCCATCCAGCTCCCGATTGTAGCCTGGGAAAGCAGTCAATGACAGACCAAAGCCTTGGGACCCTGCACCTGCATGGGAGACCCGAAAGAGGTTCCTGGCTCCTGATTTCAGATCGGCTCAGCTCCAGCCATTGCTGCCACTTGTGGAGTGAATTTCCCAGGGATCCCTGTGGCCAGCTATCTTTTGTGATTCCTTGATGCCTCCTTTGAAGGGGTTAAAATGTCAGGCTGGTTCTCCCTGGGTAGTGTGTTAAATAACATTTGTGACATTGGGTATTGTGTTCAGGTGACCCCTTTCCAGCCAGGCATGGTACTGGTGTCCAGGGTTCAGGGGCATCCTCCTGTCTGTTCTCAGTGTGGTACGGAAGGCTAAGGGCTCTTTTGCAAAAATGTTCCGAGGGATGGTTCACAAATGACTTTCCTGGGTGGGAATGGGGGCCGTTGGAGTGACTTGTTGGAAATACGCCTCATTCCTGTCTGCTCCACTTCGGATCCAGGTTCCTGCTAGTGTTCCTGGGAAAACAGCAGAGGATAGTCCAAGTACTTGGGCCTCTGCACCCACATGGGAGACCCAGAAAAGCTCTGGGTTCTGCCCTGGCTCTCATGGCCAACGGGGACGGGAACCAGTGGCCTGAGATCTCTTTTTAACCCTGCCTTTCAAATAAATAAATATTTTTTTTTAAAAGTCAAGAAAGTCCACTGCAGCCTGGAGCCAGCCCACTGTGGTCATCGTCAGTGGGATCTGAGTTTGGGGACCAGACCCTCATCGTCAGAGCTCATGCAGCCCTGTGGCCCTGGCCTGAGAGCACTGAGCACCCCTGGGGTCCTTAACAGGCCTCAAGCACTAGGCTGTGAGTGTGTCCAGCAGCACCCCCACTTTTCCCAGCAGTGACCAGAGCTGTCTGTTTGTCTCTGGATTCTCCTCTGTCCCGTAGCTTTTTGGGGCTGGGGTCGGGGAGTGGCAGGGAGGCCCTGCTTCCCCCAGTGAATGCTTGTTCCCCATGGCCCTCTCCTTATGCGTGATTTTACCTTTCCCCCCTTCGATACTCCAGCGTGTAGGGAAGAAGTGGCTGGAGCTGGCCTGGTCCACATCCAGTGCGGACTCACCATGGTTGTCACTGCACTGTATGGACTGTAGTTAACTGCCTGCAGCTGGCCTCCCTCTGCCAATCCTCTCCCCACCCCCGCCCAGCTGTTTACCTTCTCCCAGACCCAGGAAGGGAGCCCTTGAATTTCTGTCCATGCTTTTTTTCCGCCCCCCCCTTTTTTTTCATAATTACTAGCATCTTGGTGAAAGGTTCAATTTGCATTTAAACTCTTATATTTGACATCTTCAGTAGGATTAGAAGCTAGCCTGTCATTGGCCATCTGAGAACTCAGTGCATTAAAGAAGGAATGGCTTCCATGGGGTTCGGGGCACCCCTGCCGGGAGATGTCACCCCTCTACCTCTGCTTGGCTCCTTGTTCTGAAATTCAGCAAAAGCATGGAACCCTGAAGCTGGTGTCTGAGGCAGAACTTGTGCCAGGGCTTGCAGGAGGGGACAGCTTGCCTTCTGCTCTGTGGCCTGCGTTGGTCGTTTTGTTTGTTTTGTTTTGTGAGTGCTCTCTCATATGCTGGGCCAAACCAGGAGCTGGAAACGCGGTCCAGGTCTCCGTGTGGGTGGCAGGGACCAGCTCCTTGAGCCATCACCTGCTGCCTGCTAGGATCTGCGTTAGCAGGAAGCTAAAGTCAGGAGCCAGAGCCGGGAGTGGGATCCAGGCATTCAGTGGTGGGATGCAGGCGTTTTAACTGTTGGGCTAGACTCCCTGAAGCCCATAAGTTCTTTTAAACTCAGTGTGGGAGCTTGCATGGAATCTGTCAGTGAGGACCTGGGCCTGGCTGACATTAACCAGTACTGCAAACAGTGGAAAAGCAGTAGCAGCCAAAGGCAGTGGGTCCTGACTTGGGTCAGAAAGGGGAACGTCACAGCTTGATTGTGGAAAGCTACCAATCAGAAGAGGATTCAGGGTTTGGGAGGTCGCCCTGTCTGTAAAGGGACTGGGTTCTTGGTACAGATGCTGCTGGTATGAGACTCAAGTCTTTCCAACTCAGAGACCAGCTGATAGGGCCTTTGCTAAGTGGCTAAGGGGTAGCTTGTTCTTTGTTTTTTCTTTTCTTTTCTTTTCTTTTCTTTTCTTTTCTTTTCTTTTCTTTTCTTTTCTTTTCTTTTCTTTCTTTTCTTTTCTTTTTTCTTTCTTTCTTTCTTTCTTTCTTTCTTTCTTTCTTTCTTTCTTTCTTTCTTTCTTTCTTTCTTTCTTTCTTTCTTTCTTTCTTATTTTTATTGGAAAGGCGGATTCACAGAAAGAAGGAGATACAGAGAGAAAGCTCTTCTGTCCACTGATTCACTCCCCAAGCGGCCGCCATGGCTGGAGCTGCACTGATCCAAAGCCAGGAGCCAGGAACCTCCTTTGGGTCTGCCACACAGGTACAGGGTCCCAAGGCTTTGGGCCATTTTTGAGTGCTTTCCCAGGCCACAAGCAGGGACTGGATAGGAAGCAGGTCGTCCAGGATTAGAACCAGCACCCATATGGGATCCCGGTGCGTTCAAGGTGAAGACTTTAACCACTAGGCTATCACTCCGGGCCCTAGGGGGGGTCTTTTAAAAAGTTCAGGAAAGTACTTATGAAGAAGAAAGCTAAGCCTACATTGTAAAAGTTGCACTGGAATAAGCTTACCTTGTCATTCTGATTTCCGTGAGTTTTTTGAAGTCGCCTTCTGTTTTTAAGTCCCAAACACAAAGCAGTTGAGGACGGCCCAAAGCCTTGGGACCCTGTACCCATGTGGGAAACCTGGAAGAAGCTCCTGGCTTCTGGCTTTGGATGAGCTCAGCTCTGGCCATTGTGGCCACTTGGGGGAGTGAACCAGTGGATGGAAGATCTTTTTGTGAATTGGTCTCGCCAATAAAAATAAATAAATCTTAAAAAAAAAAAAAACAGAACCCAAATTCTGCTGCTGTCTTAGCTCCTTCTCTTTTTAAATGAAAGATTTTATTTATTGGTTTGAAATGCAGAGACAAAATGACACAGAAGCAGAGAGGGAGCAAGGCAAAGAAAAAGGGAAGAATCTTCCTTCTACGGTCCACACCTCAGATATCTGCAGCAACCAAGGCTGGGCCAGGCTGAAACCAGGAGCTGAGAGCTCCACCCAAGCCTCCCGCTGTGGGGGATAAGGGTTCCTAACACTTAGATCAGCTTCCACTGCTTCCAGGTGCACTAGCAGGGAGCTGGATTGGAAGTGGAGCAGCTGGGACACAAAGTAGCATGCTGATAGGAGAACTTGGCATCATGGACCAGGGCTTAGCACGCAGTGCCACAATGCCTACCTTGGTTCTCTCTGTTTTACTCTCCTCTCTTCCCTTTCCTCCTGAGTTTGGTTTTAAAGTATGTCATTCCTCTTACCACTGATAAATTATTGAAATGCTGAGTGCCCACACCAGCCTTCTGCTGTGTGCTTCTAGGTCTGGGCTGAGTGGCGACTCTGCTCAGATGGTGTCTTCCTTTTGTCTTGCTTATTGGCTACTCTGTCCGGTCAGGCTCCTGCCCCTTCCCTGAGCTCCTGGAGCTGGACGAGGGGGTGCTGTTTGCTGTGTTGGTGCCTGACAAGGCCCAGGGCAGGGGAGACTCGTCAGTCGGGGAAGGGGCAGGTGGTACCTTCCCTCCCGGTTCTTGCTAATGAACATCTTTCCACTGGGATGCTTCTCCTCACCTGGCAGGTGAGCCGCACTGTGACCAGCTGTTCAGTGGGATGCTGCGCTCTCATTGCCAGGTGTTCTTAGCCTGTGATGGTGGTGGGATTTGCCTTGTGTGCCTCGTTAGGGATTCTAGCTCAGCATTCCTGCTTCTCATTGTCCCCCCCTTTAACTCTTTCAGACTCTACCGACACCTGAGAGTGGGCACAAGTTGCATCCTGGCTGCTGAGATGTTGGACAACCACCACCACTAGGTAAGGCGTGAAAGCTCCTGAGAGTGATGGCTCTTTCTGCAGTGGAACCTTGGAAGGCCCTAGGTGTTTATCCTGCACCTGGGGCTGACGGAGGGCAGCAGGCTCTGCCTCAGGTGGCCACAGTGCATGTATGGAGATGTGGCGGCTGAGGGTCCCAGGGACTCTGTGTGATGTGGGCAGGGGAAGGGAGCGTGCCAGGGGGTGCCAAGGGTAAGGAAGTACCTTCAGGGCTGTGCCACTGCTCAGGAGTTTGTAAGTTCGACTTTGAGAGCTGGTGGTGCTCACTCCTGCCCCCTGGAGTTGGCAAGGTGGAGGGCGCTGTGAGGCTTTCTTGCTTGTCTGGGCTGTTGTGTGTCAGTGTGTTGGGAACATTGCTGTTTCCAGGCAAGACACCCTAGCATGGTGAAGCAAGGTGCTCTCCCCTTGCAGAGTATGGGCAGGCTGCTACTGTCTCGGGCCCTTTTGGCACTCCTTCCCAGTTGTGGTTTGTCCACCTGCCTGCCCTTCATCTGTGACTGTGGAGGGCAGTTCTCTGCCCTGGTTGCCCTCTTCTGCAGCCTGGGGTGTCCAGAGGCAGCCCACAGCATGTGTTTGTGCGGGATCATGGCTCCCTGAGGCTGCAGATGGGCTGGTCACCTGCTCCCAGCCCCGTTGAACAAGGGCCAACAGCTGGTGAGTGAGGGCAGGCACCCTATCCTGAGGCCCACAGCTGTGGTCACTGCAGTGACCATCAAATTTAACCCAGGTTGGGTTGTCCGAGGCCCTGTGGTGGTCTTGGGTGGAGGAGCTGCCTGGGTGGGTCCCTGCGTTTCCAGCTCATCCCCGTGCTGGAATGGTTGAGACGGACTCTGGCAGTACCTCACTATTTGACTTGCTTGGGGTCAGGTGATCAGAGGGTCCTGAGGTCCTGATTCCTGGTGGCCTGGATTCTGGAAGAGGGGACAAGGTGCAGAGGGTTCAGCCATGCCAGCCTCGCCTGCGTTGGGGGAGATGTAGCCATTACAGAGAAAAGCCTTGCATCCTCTGGGTCATTCCCCGAATGCCCACAGTGGCCTGGCTGAAGCCAGGAGCCAGGAGCTCTGTCTGGTTCTTCCATGTGGGGACAGGGACCCAAGTAGTTAGGCCATTTTCTACTGGAGCTTGAACAGGGAAGAGGGTCAGAAGTAGAGCATCCAGGACTTGGCCTGCAGCTCACATGGGGTACCAGCATTGCAGGCAGCTGCTTAACCTGCCGCCCCACACACCAGCCCATGTCTGTGCTTTAGACACACATTGCAAAGTAGGAGAGCCGGACACCACCCCAGCCAGAGCTGAGGCGCACCCACAGCTAGCTGCAGAGAGCTGCCCCTCTTCACAGTGCGTGGGACCATGAAGTGTGGGTATGTGTTGGGCTAAATGGATTCCTGAGATGAACCTCCCTGTTGGCGCCCCCAGGGTGACAGCAGCGTCTGTGTTCACGGGTGTAAGTTGGGCCATATGGACTCCCCCCTTCTTGTTGCCCTACCAGGCCCTAGAGGAAGAGGCAGCTACTGTGACTATTGGGCTTTACCAGCAAATTGGGGCCGGGGGAGGTGTTGGATTTTCTCTTGGGGGCACCCAGCTTCACTTACACTCTATAGAAGACCCACCTTCTACAGGCAGTGGCCGCTCTGGTGCTCTGTGGGTGAGGAAGGTCACCATGCCTGGCCGATTTTCCCTGCCCTGGCTGTGTCCAGACATGCTGCCTGCTCGTGCCAGGCTCGTGTGTCAGTACCATGTGTGGGGAACCCGAGCTGAACTTGACCCACGGTCCACTAGGAGGAGGGGCTGCTCAGCACCCTCCCCCGCCACTGTCCTAGGCTTGCCCTGGCAGCCCTTGGGGTCCTCTGTGTGCAGCTGTGGGGCATGGGACCAGAGCCTGGGAAAAGACACCCACCCACTCCCGCTCGGGTGCTCCCACATCTGGCTGGGCTATTTATATCCCACAAAGGGCCCGTTTGTCATTACAGAGAGGGAACATGTGGCAGTGCTGTCATGTACAGGAGTGGAGCCCATGAAACAAGCCTTTCATGGCAGAGCTCTGGGGGTGGTGGTGGCACGTTCTCATCCCAGGGAGGGCAGTCGGGCTCATGGTCCTATGCCTGCCTGTAGCAGTGTGGACTTTGCAGATTATTGTTCCTGGGATTCCAGGGAGTTGAGCCCTCCCTGCGCCCCCTCAGCCCCGGCAGGGTTGGCTATCTCTGGTATTAGGTGGTAGGCAAGCCTCATCCAGTTGTTCCTACCCACATTATCCTGGAAGGAACATTGTGTCCCATCACATGAGGGCAGAGGAGCCCAGACGTCAAATCGGTCCTATGTGAGAGTGAGGTGGTGGCAAGTGCCAAGGGAGGATTAAGCAGGCAAGGGGACAGGTAAGATTAGGGGTTCACTGAGAAGGGATGGCTGCTTGGTGCCTGTGTACGGAGGAGCCTGCCACACACTGGAGCTGCAGGCACGCAGTCAGGGAATATGTGAGAGAGTTGTGGGCTGAGGCAGAGGCCGGGGTAAGAGGAGCTGTGTGGTTGGTGGGCCTGTCGCTATCTGAGGATGCTGAGCAGGACAGAGAGGAGAGGGGACCCTTGGATACTGGGGAGCATCAGCCAAAGCAGGGGGTGCTAGGTGTGGAGGCTGTGGTGATCCAAGGTGGCCTCCTTCCACAGCGGAGGTGGGAATGACCCAGGACTTGCTTTGGGTGATGGAGCAGAGGTGGTGGCTGTAGGTTGGGTGTGAGGAGGGGGCCCAAGGGTGCTCTGAGGCTGCGGCCTGAGCAGGTGGAAAGCTGGAAGCTCCTGCAGGCTGGGCTGTCAAGGAGGCTTTGCAGCTTTGGGGAGGGGAGCATAGCTTGGGGATGCCTGAAGCCTGGGGTGCTTATTGGGGAGGGAGCTACTGTGCACCACAGGTGGGGACTGGGGTAATAAAGGAGGACCGGGCTGAGGCCTGGATCCCTGCAGTAAGTGTTTGTAGCTCCTTCTACCCTCATCTAGCCTCCGTCACAATTGGAGGGACATATGATGCTAGCTTAGGCATCCAGATGTGGAAAGAGATGTGGCATGGGGTGGTGGCTGCTGTGACAAGGACAGTAAGGAGTCAGGCATGTGGAAGTGTTGGAAGGGAACTTGTATTAGGACCAAACCTTTTTGTTCTGTGTCCTATGATCCTGGGGGCATGGTCCCATATGGATACCCCCCAGCCAAGCCAGAGAGGGGAGCGTAGGCACAGAGCCCTCCCAAGGGCAGCCATGGTTGTGTGTTAGGGCTGGGCATGATGTAGAGGTGCAGGGGTCAGTCTCCTCATAGTCCGCTCCTCACACCTCACGTCTTCCTGCTATTGCCTTGTTTCATTGTAAGGAAATATTTTCGACATTTGATGATTGTGCATGTCTGCTGTGGACACAGTGCCTTGTGCAGTGATCAGATCAGCACCTCGTGCATCTAACATTTCTTTCTGGTGAGAAATCGAAGCTGTTTTCGAATACGTGATGTAATATGGTTGACTGAGCCCCAGAACTTGGTCCTCCTGTCTGTACTCTTGTCACACGGTACCTCCTCCCCTTCCGCAGTGTGTACAGGCTGCGTATATGGTGTGTACAGGCTGCAGTTTCTTATCCAGGTATTAGCAAAAGGTGGCCAACCCAGCTAGGATTTGGACGGCTCCTGCCTGCATTTGAGTCAGAAGGGTTGGTTCCTGTGCAGGCAGCCTGCAGCCTGAGAGCTGCAGGAGCGGATTTGCCTAGTTCTCTGCCATGGACAGGGAAGCCCAGCCTGTGTGTTGCAGTCGTCTTTGGCCCCCTTGGGCTGGGTGGGTGAGTTCACTCAGCCTTGGCCGGGCCCGTTTGGATTCGGAGTCCCAAGACTTTGAGATGATCTTGGTTCTCAGGGTAGGAACAGGTTCTATCTATGGCACCTGTGTGTATGTCAGCCCTTCTGTGCGAAGGCGGCCTTGGCAGGTGTGGTTTAGAGGAGGATCTGGAGTAGGAGATGATTCGCGATTCGCACTCGTGAGGGGGACGAACAAGGCATAGACCGGAGGAGGAAGCTGGGTGAGGATAGGGTAGAGACGGGAGTGACCAGGTGTGATGGTTACATTGCTGTGTCACGTGGCTGGGCCACCAGGATCTCAGATTTGTGGCCCAACATTCTGTGATTTGGGAGGGTGCTTTTGGGTGGGATCAGGCATTTTTTTTAACAAACTGGTTCTTTAAAACAATATATGTATTTGAAAGGCACAAGTAGCAGAGAGAGAAAGAGAGCTTCCATCTGCTGGTTTATACCCCAGATGGCTGCAGTGGCTCGGGGCTGGGTCAGGCCAAAGCCAGGAGGGCAGAATTCCACCTGGGGTCTTCCATATGGGTAACAGGGGGTACAAACACTTGGGTCATCCTGCCTATCCTTCTCAGGTGTGTTAGCAGGAAGCTGGATGGGAAGCAGAGCAGTGGGGAACTTGAATTGGTGATGTGATGAGGATGCCAACATTGCAAGAATTGGATTAACCCCCTTAAAGAGAGGAGCATTTAAATCGGGAGGCTGAGTGCAGGAGATGGCCCCATGCAGTGTGGGTGGGCCTTGTGCAATCAGTGGATGGCTTGGGCGAGACCTGAGCTCCCGGCAAGTGGGCATGGCCCCTTCCTGCCCGAACTTCAGCTCCCCTTGGTCCTCCTCTTACAGACAGACCTTGGGGCTCCTCTGCCTCTGTGATCACGTGACCCAGGTCCTCATAGCACATCTCCCTCTCTCTGCGTGGTGGAGTCCCTGCTGACTCAGCAGTGGCCAGAGGCCAGGAAGGGCTGCTCCGGAGGGAGTGCAGGCCTGCTGACACCTTGGTTTCCGTCAGCCTCTGGGATGGCCAGGGCACAACTTCCTGTTGTTTCCAGGCCCGGTGTGTAGGAGTCGGTGAGCACTGCCTCAGGAAAACAGTGCCGCCAGGATAAACAGGGCTTCCATAAATACCAACCCCCACCCACCCCCAGCCTCGGGCGGGTGCTGCGCTGTCACTTTGTGACCTGGACCACCGGCTCCCAGGGCGTGTGTCTCTTTGTCTTCATAGATCTTGCCAGATGCATTTCCAGAAAGATCTAACAGTAGCTTCTACCCCCTAAGGATGTGGGGGCCCTCCCTCCCAGCCAGCTTCCTTGCTGTGCAGTGGTGGTGGCAGGTGTCTGTCTGATGAACAGGTCACGTGGAGTGGAGGATGAGAAGGGGGGTGGTGGGAAAGCTTTGCTTGGTGGCCTCTCCCTGAAGCTGGGTGAGTTCAGCGTCACTGCCTGTCACTCAGGCGCTTCTGCCCTGCCTGCCTTATTGTGCCATCCCCGACACAGTCGCGGAGCCCCTGGCTTATTTCTGCTCTATCATTTTTTTTTCAGAGGTAGGCAGAGAGAGAGGGAGCTCTCATCTGATGGTTTGCTCCACTAATTGTCCAGCAATCAGGAACTCAATTTGGGTCTCTCCCATGAGAGTGGCAAGGACCAAACTGCTTGAACTGTCGCCCGCTGCCTCCCAGGGAAGCTAGAATTCAGAGCCCACTCAGCCTAGGCTCTCCGATGTTGGGTGCAGGTGCCTTAACCTGTGTGTAACTGCGAGCACCCGCCCCTTGCTTCTGCTCAGGAAAGCGTTTGTTCTTGTTGCACCATCTGCCAGTGACTGGCAGCATGTTGCTTGCCATCTAGATGAAATCACTTCATCTGACTGTGGGTCTCTCCCCCGTTGGCTTGCAGACACAAGCACTCCCTAAGAAAATTATAAGGCTTGCCTCTCGACTTTCTGGCTGGAGTGTTACTGTTTGTGGGCTGGGATTAAACTTGGGCGTGTCTTAGAACGCTTCTGCCCAACCCCGCCTAAGAGGGTTGAGGGAAGCAGCCACCTAGTCCTGCTTCCTTCCAGCCAGTCGGCACTGATTCCTCAATGATCCGGCCTTTGGCAGTGAATGGACGGCGGCTCTGTGGACTGTCGCGTTCCTGTGCTAGCTCGATTGCATCTAGGGAATCTCTGTCATGCCCCACTAGCCTGTTAACCTTTAACCTGCCACGGCCACATCATTCGTGGCTGACGGTGAGTGGGGGACCCAGGCTGAGCTTCGACGCCTGCCTTGCGTTGGAGACTCCAGCGAAGCTGCTATGGATGCAGGCAGGTGATGCATGCCCCTCACAGTTACTACAAGAAGAGGAGGTTGGAGAACTTGGTAGCTGATCTGGGAAGGCTGTGGGATGCAGGAGAAGAAAGGGGTGGGTGGGAAAGGGACACACAGTGATATCTGAACTAGGGGATAATCTCACAAACTATTAAACAGGCGTCATTATGGCATCCAGGGCACGGAGTGGCAAGCAAGTCTGTGATACGGAGTGGGGGCAGTGAGAAGGTAGCAGTGGGCACCTCCATTGGGCATGGGTGACCTGTGCAGCTCCACCTGGTGAGGGTGTGAACGAGGGGCAGGCACATGCAGCTGGTTGGGCATAACCTCACGGTGGACTGTGTCATAGAGTCCATGTGCCTGATCCTTGGCTGCTGGCCCTGGACCCCCTCATGACATCTCTTCCGCCCCCCTGGCCTACCAGGGCACTGCCTGGACCAGTGCTGCATCCAGTATCCTCAGGTCCCCCAAATGTCCTCTGTGTGCTGTCCAAACTGGGAATGTGTTGAGGGTAGGTCCGGTATCTGCCCTTGTGTGGTCCTAGCCCTGTTGAGGGCTGCGATCCCATCCAGGACTAAGTAACTTAACTGTTGCCAGCTCCAGGGTGGGTGTGTGCAGGGCGGGGTCAGCCAGGGGCTGTGGCCAGGCCTTCCTTTGGCAGCGGCAGCTGGCCCAGCCTGCTCCTAGGTGGCAGCTGCAGGCGGAGTGGGTCCAGGCTGTGCTTTATGGGCACAGCTGGGCACTGTCTCTGAGACATACCTGGTGGCTCCGCAGGATCAGCTGGACGGTGGCACAGCTGCTCTCAGGTCAGTGAGAGGGTGGACGAGAGCTGTGCCCCATGGGGAGGTGGCCAGGGCCCCACGGGGCCTCTTGGCTAGAGCTCTGTGCCCTGGGTTAAGGGGATGAATGGCACGCCTTAGCTGTTGCCTGGAAGTCTTACTGTGAGCTCAAGGGAGGGCCTCAATGGGGGTGCACAGCAGGCCTTTGCGCAGGCAGGCTCTGGGGCACCCCCTCCTATAGACAGAGTCCTGGGTTGAGTGGGGCTGTGCAGGGAGTCGGCTTTGGGGTCACCGCCTGTGTTTGTAGCCCTGGTGAGTGGCTTGGCCCGTCATAGGCTGAGTTGTAAGGGGTTTGTCCTCATTCATCCATGGCAGCGGGCTGTGTTGCCTGTCTGGGAGAGATGAGGAGGACCTGGAGAGGGCTGTGGCCATGCCACATGCCTGCTGCTGCTGCCTGCTTCTCAGACCAGCAGCCATGGGCTGTGAGTCCCAACCCCGGTGTGTGTCTAGCGTGCGCCCAGCAGCTCTTGTGGGTTAGGGCCTTGGAACGGGCCCCTGTGTGTCTCTTTGGATCTTGTCCTAAACTCTGAATAATCTGCAGGTATGAGAGGATGACCCTGACAGGGTAGATTGCCAGGCCCTGGTTTCGGTTCGCACCTGCCCCCTCTCCCTGCTGCGGAGCCTCTGGCTCCCGTGGGGCTTGGCCCCACCCCCTGCCTGCTTCTCCTTCCCAGAGCTGTTTGCATTGGACAGAGACTTGGAGCTTCCGGCAGCTCCTTCCTCGTCTGCCTGGAAGGCCAGCACAACTAGACAGGGGGTACAGGCGGGCCCCCATTGCCTGCATAACCCTCTGGCTGCTGACCTTGACCCAGGCCACATGAAGTTGAACATGAGGCCTGGCCAGCTAGCTGGGCAAGGGAGAGCCGTCCCAGCCCACTGGGTACTGAAGGCGAGGAGGTGGCGTCGTCACCATGCTTGCTGATGCTGGTGCACAGCCTGTCAGCTGGATGCCAGTGGGTTGTGTTATATAACAGAGCTGGCCTTGCTGTGCAGTGGGAAGCAGAGATGTTAGAGGCAGAGGTTAGACACAGCTAATGTGGGGCTGGGGGAGGGGGAACATAGGGGGCTGGCAGTGTTTCTGCAGATGCTTTCTGCACTGTGGCCATCGCCTAGGTGTGCATGGGTGGGGGCCCCTCCCTCCAATGTCCATTCCCTGGTAGAAGTTAGAATTTAGCAGGGATTTAGTTGGGGCCCAGGTAGGAAAGCTGGGAGTAAAGTGGCTGCACAGGTGTTGGGGTTGACATGACCAGCGAGGGTGTTGGGGACCTAGCGACCTAGCAGCGATGGCCTCTGGTGGATGGGAGCTATAGCCCGGGACCTGGGAGGCCCAGGAGAAGGCCCAGCCCTGTGGCATGCACTTTCTTTGCCCTTGTCAGGGTCAGGGGCTTGTGGGAACACAGCCACCTGAGCCCCAGCTGCCTGAGTCCTGTGTGTGTGTGTGTGGAAGGGGAGGTTAGGGTGGCCATTTGTAAGGTTTGGGACTTAGGCAGCTTTTCCTGTTCTGGACAGGTCTGCTGGGGCCTGGGCCGAGACTGTGACGATGGGAGGGTTTGGTATTGTTGGGTGGGGTGGGGTGTGGTGCCAGCCTGAAGTGGTTGGTTGAGGCCTAGGGGCATGGCATGTTGTTCTAAGAAGGACCCATTGCTGTGGGTCAGGTGCAAAGCCAACCGCAAGGCTCTGTGGGCAGTGCTGGCTCCACCTCCTTCTGGCCTCAGCTCAGGGCTGTCCTCCACCCTCTGAATAGCCCACTCACCCGCTGCCAGCCTCTCAGCACCCATGGGTGCCCCATCGGGGACCAAGCACAACTAGGCATTCCCTGTGTATACACACCACATGCACACACCCTGGACATTCTGGCCTCCTGCCCGCTGACTGAATCCATGCAGGTAAATCCAGTTCCGTTCGGTTTACAAGGCACGCAGGGCACACCTGGCACTGCTGTACGTACCTAGGGATGATTGGTAGGTAGTTTTATTAAAGGTGCTGGAAAGGTCAGCTGGGGCAGGGGCCTCTCTCTTCTGAGAGACCAGGGGATACTTTGTTGAAAAGGACCTGGCTGTAGTTAAGGGAGGGGAGGATTACAGAGGCTGCCAAAGCAGAGGGCACAGCTTAGGGGGAGCACAGATGGGGTGGGTTGCATAGGATGTGGATGGCGAAGTACCTGGCGCATCGTGTACTTCTCAGTATGTGAAGAGTTGGGCAGTGTGGAGCCATGCACAGGTTTTCAGCACATGAAGGCCAGGCTTGGGTTTTGTAGGGAGACCCTGGTGTTGCCATATGAGGAACGGGGCGGGGTGGAAATGCAGGCTCAGAGCAAGATGCTGGGGCTCGTGGGGAATCTTAAGAGTAGGCAGTGTGGTCACTAGACCAAAGTGCAAGGATGGGAGACCCCCAGGATCCCCAGGCTTGTGAGTGGGCACTTGGGGAGGTACTCAGCCCAGGTGGCTCCCAGGATGAGCTCAGGTCCAGAGAAGGGATGCTGGGCACCTTCTGTGCTCAGTGTGGGCTGCTCCTGGTGGGAGACAGGCAGGCCGGGTCTGCTGCTGCTGAGGTGCAGTAGCGGTGCTGACCCCACGGCAGGCATGTGCACTTAGCGGTTGTGACAGGGTGACCAAGGACCCCTGCTGCACTGACAAGGAGTTACTCCACCGGAAACTCCTGGGTTAGAGTGAGCGAATGCTTATAGCTGATACTGTGCTGGGTGGAACAGAGCTGTGGGTTGGCTGGTTTCCGCTCTGCTGTAACTCATTCAGTGAGTTCTCCACCCGCCTCTGGCCAAGCAGGGCCTGTGCATGCACTTTTGAAGCTCGAGCCAGCCTTGGCCATGCATCACAGTGAACCTTGACTGTCCTTGGGGGGCTTTGGGTCAGTCCGCACTGATGGTGATGGAGGCACAATTGAATGTTGGGAAATGAATGCAGGCTTTTGCAAGCTCTAGCCTCCCTTTGGCTAATGAAACAAGACCCGGTGTGTGGGAGTTGTGGGGGAGGCTCTGTAATCAGAAGGAATATTTTTCCTGAAGTGGGCGTGTTTGTCTTAGTGGGACTGTGGCTTCAAGAACATTGCCTGTAGGGTTACTGATGGTCCTGGGCAATGGGTGGAGCGGAATGTTCTCCTCTCCGCTGCGAGGTCTTCAAGAGGAGGCATGAAACCCTGTTCTTGAACTTGTAAAGCGGTTTATGAAGGTTCTTAAGCTGCATAAATCACACTCGCTTCTAGTCCAAGGGTATCAGGAATGCTCCAAATACCTTGGAGCCAGAAGCACTGTCTCACAAATGACAGAAGGCACAGGTCCTGTGATGCTCTCGGCTCTGTCACAGACGTGGCCTTGATCTAATTTCCTGGTCCCAGTTCTGTCATCAGCTCTGGTCACTGTCGCCCTCCCCCATGGTGAATGGGCATCAGCCAGCTTGAGCTTGGGCTCTTAACGACAGCCACTGCGAGGTCATGGGCTCCGAATGCTGTCCTTGAGCCAGACCAGGGCACCATCTGTCACATCTGCTTGTCTCCAAACTGGATGCTGGATCCCAGGCTTGGGGCGGGGGTGCTGATGTTGGCTCCTCCTTTGGCTTCTCATGGCATCAGGGCTGCCCCTCTCTGCCCAGTCAGAAAGGCTGGCAGCCCTCTGAGGGCTGTTTAGGATGTGGGTTGCACGGACTCGAGCTGTAAGCCAGGCAACAGCTCTGCTGATGTTTGGCTGCATCTGTCCAACGGATGCCGTGGCCTCTCTGTGGCTCAGAGACCCAGGTTCATGGCCATCATCGCCTGTGCCTGGCACCTTGCTGGCCTCCTTCAGCATTCGGACAGATCAGCCATACCTGTGCCCTGCTGACCACTTGAGCAGAAGGCATACCAGGAACCTGCGTCCTTTGCTGGCCACACACAGTGGACCTCTGTGTTCACCAACCACATCTCCCGCCTCAGTGCCTCTTCCCTTGAGCTGGCCACCATCACTGCAGCCCCTTGGGGAAGGAATGTAGTTGAGGGGAGGGGGCAGGTACAGAGGCTGTGGCCTGATGGCCAAGGCCATGTTGGATTACCCAACACACTCCTTCCCCCTGTGGGCCACAGAGGTACTGTGACAACACTCAGTGTAGTATGCTTCCTCTGACCTGGGGAGCTAGGACTGCTCCTTCCACCACTTTCCTAGAGATGCCTGGGTCATCCCCAGTCCCCACAGGACTGGGTGACCTGCTCAGGACCCACTGCCCTGACCATACTCTCCATGGGCTGCCCCCTCCAGCCCCACTCTCCGTGGCCACGCACAGAGATGGAGGAGACAAGGGTCAGCTGTCCTGTCCTCTCTGCACCCCGAGGTGCTCAGAGACTGAGTGGCCAGGCCTGGGGGGATGAGGAGCTGGAGGGCATGCCTGCTGCCCAGGGGTATGTCCGGTGTGGGTGCTGAGCTGAGCGATCCCTCTCCCTGGGTCTGATTCCCCTTCACCTCCTTGGCCTCCAAGGCTGCCTCTCTCCCTCCTCCTTCCTCAGCTCCAGACTGGGCTCTGCCCGGCAGCTCCTGAATTGGCCACACAGGAAAACAATGGGGCCTACATGGGGAACAGCCCTGCTATTTATGGGGAGGAGAATGGGGACTGGCTGGTTCCACGACCTGCAGAGATGGCCACCATGGGGCCTTGTCCCTGCTACTGAAGGCTGCCTTGTTGTGGCCTCATCAAGTAGCCTTCACCCTGGGCTGGCTGCACCTGCTGTGATAACAGAGCCCTTGAAGCCCCTGTGGTCAGTTCAGATGTGCAAGGGAAGCAGAGGCCTGCGTGCGACTGGAACAACTCGGGGCCAGGCTGTGTCCTGGGCACCCAGCTGGCTTTGCAGCCCGAATCTGCTGGCCAGCGCGGGATTGGGGAGCACAGCCCTGGGAAAGGTGAGGCTGACTGGATGGGTGGGCAGTGGGTGTTTGGATTTCTTCCCCTCTTGTTTGTGGTTGTTGTTTCTCCTTGTTCACCGTAGTAGGGGCCACCTGCTTGGATGAGCTTCAGAGTGTCCACCCAGGGTCTGGCACTGCCGTGCGGTGGCGCAAGGAGCCTCCTCTCCCCGGTCCGAAGGAGTCTTGTGTCTGTTTACAGCTGATCAGCGAGCGGGCAGGCCTCGCTGGGCCAGATTCCTCCCCCTGGGCAACTGAGTTCAGCATCCGAGGGACCTGGTCCAGCGGAACCAGGCGCTGTGTGGTTGGGCGAGCCTGTGCTTTCTGCATTTGCCTTGATCCTTGGGGTTTTTCTGCTGTGTGCCAGCTCTTGGTAGTGGCTGGGGGTTCTGGGCCTGCGGCTGCGGGTGTGGCCTCAGCTGGCCTGCCGGCCAGGCAAGGCAGGACAGGGTGTGGGTGGAACCTGTGGGACTGGCTCAGCGTGAGGCCTGAGGGCGGTGGCAGTGCTGGGATCTTTGCTGACACAGCCCCAGGTGGCCTCCCTGGGTCACAGGGTTCCATCATCTGAGGTGCATGCTAGGTTCTAGTGGGTCAACGTCAGAGAACTGAGAAGTGTGTCTTCCCTGGAGGCTGGGGTCAGAGGAGCAGAGAGAAGGGCCAGGAACAGGTTGCTGCCTGCCGCCCACCCCCCCACCCCCCAGCCCAAGCCTCATGCCAGGAGACACTGGAGCAAAGCTGCCAGAAACTTGGAGGGCAGTGCCAGGCTAGAATTTACATCGGAATAGGGCTATGACTTGAGGGGGATCCCTAATCCTCCCCAAATTGGGGTAAAATTTGCATTTGAATGACCCTGCTGAGTCCGGATTCCCTTGGATTCCCTTGGAATGTGTTGCTTTTCTTGTTGTTTTCCAGGTTCTGTTCATGGTTGTTTGCATTTTTCCTCTAGCTGGTGTGCTTACAGTTAAGGTTACAGACTGCGTCTGCCTTTCCTTTCCTAGATCCCTGCCCTCTGTGTGCCAGGGACGGTGCACAGCAGGGGACACAGGTACCCCTGCAGCAGTCCTTGCTAACCCTTCTCCCTTGCACCCCCATGCCTGCAGGGGCCTTGGCGGAGCAGACCGCTAACTCCTTCAGCTCCCAGTAGTGGAAAAAAAAAAGTGTAAATGGTATCCCAGTTTTGAGGATGGTACCTCAAACTCAGGGTCTCAGATGTTTCCTGGAAAAAAAAAAAAGAAGTTGTGCCCGCCTAGGCCCTGTTCTTGCTGCGTCTTTGGGTGGGGCCTGGGCCTTTCGCAGGCCCTGACAGAGTGTGGAGGCTCTGTGTGAGGGTCCCAGCAGTCTGCAGGAGGCTCTTCATGCCTACAGCCTGTGCATGTGTGACCTTCCATGGTAAAGGGGGGAGCTTTGCAGATATGACTAAGTATTTCTTCATTTCAGGGGTGCCTCAATGAGAAGAAGTGACAAGCCCCAGGAGGCAGTGAGAGTCAGGAGTTTATATACCATTTTAGCAAAGAATTATACGGTGTGGAAAAGTGGCTGCACAGAGCAAGGAGGGTTTGGCCTCCACGGGGTGGGAGTGTGAGAAGGAGACTAGGAAACAGGTGATAGCTGAGATGGTTAGGAAGATGTGTTAGTCACATTCAGCTTAAGCCATCTCTGCTCTTGCTGATGGTATGGCGGGCGGGGGGAGCATCCTTACGCGGAGAAAATCTCGCTTGCTGGAAAGGGAAGTGTTGTCCCGCTGGGAGGTAGGAGGAATAGAAAGCTGTGTGCTGCTTTTCGGGGGCCTCTTGGCTCGGATGACTCGCCTACCACACTGGTGTATTAGCTGTCTGTTCCCAGTCTTGATGATGGAGGAAGGCACCAGGAGCCCAGGAAGGCAGGAGTTTCTACAAGGTGGACAAGGCAAGGACCTGTTTTGTCTTCTCCAGCCTCAAGAGGACCACCGCCAACACCTGGCCTGCAGCCCAGCCTGTGTCCTCCCAAACTGAAGGACAATTGTGTCGTTTGAAGCCACCCAGCTTGTGGTCATTTTTACAGCGGCCTTAGGAAGCAAGTACGCCTCTCTTAAGACATAGTCTTGGTTCCAAAGGAGCATTGCAGCCAATTAGAGACACAAGGAAAAAATGAAGCTTTAACTGAGCAGTGAAGTGTGAAGTTGGGTGGGCAAAGGCATCATGCAGACTGCATTCACTCCTCAGCATGTGTCCGTGAGGGTCCAGGATGGCTGAGATGGTGCCCAGCCGCTGCTGCCCAGCTAGGACAAGCTTTGCCAGGCTCTTTCTGAACTACAGGTGCTGGAAGAGTTTAGCTCAGAAGGGGCTAGGCATCCTGCCAGCTAGCAAAGATAGGGTGGAAGGTAAGGTCAGGGGAAAGCAGAGGTGTGTGTCTTGGCAGAACCCCCAGGGTGGAAATAGGTAGATGGTTGGGTTTAGTCCCATTGCCTCAGACAGGTGTCATCCACCTGGACACGCTGGGGCTTCACATGGGGTGAAGCTGTCCTCCATTTGTCCAGCATCCTTGTCTGTCCTCTCTGGGACATGCATTGTACACACAGGTACGTCCATGTTTGCAGAGCCAGGCAGAGCAGCCAAGGAGAGAGAGAGAGAGAGAGCAGTGTTGACATGGAGGGCTTCTTGTTTGGGATGCCCACGAAGTGGGGCATGCTTACCCAGCAGCCTGTTTACTCAGCAGTGCCCTCGGGGGTTGCGGGGTGCTTTCAGGCTCTGAGCACTGAGGGCTCTGTGACTCAGCACCGTGGGGCATAGGAAGGCACCATGGTTTGCCTGGACCTCGTTGTCCCAGGGGACACTGCTGCTGGGGTTTGCCATCAGGGTCCTTAGTCCTCTGCTGCCCCTGGCTGCCTGGGCCCCGGGACTCACAGGAGCTGAGCCTCTCCCAGTCAGTCAGGTGGCAAAGCTGAATGAAGAGAAATGCACCTGGTGGACCAGGCAGGCGAATCAGGAAGGGGTGGAGCATGCCTAGCCCGGTTTGGACTGGAGCTGTTATGGACACGAATACAGCTGTTCTCTTCACTCTCTTTTCTGGGAATTTGTGGGTGGGGCCTCTGGATGTGAAGTTTCCAAAAACCCTCTTATTATCTTTGTCAGAGCCATGTTATGGGTGGAAGATGGGTTAGGGGTGGGGGATGATCAGCCTGGGCTGCTCCCAGAAAAGGGCTGACACCCCACCTGAGGGTTACAGAACAAAGCCATGTCTCAGCATGACTCAGCATTCTTTCTTGCTGGTCAGCTTTTAGGGCTTGTCTGCTTGTTCCAGGGCATGGAAATTAATTGTTCCTTAAAAATTCCCATTATCCTTATTCTTTTGGCTCTACTGACACACAGGCTAATGTCTGTCTCGTACCTAATCTCATACCTAACAACTGGATTCTTTGCCCAGCCAAGGGCAGAGACACCTCTAATGGCCAACTTGGGGAATCTTTTCCCTGCTCGTGGATTTTGGGGGTTTCAGGGTCCCAATGTGGTCACACAGCTTCCCCAGGTGGCTGAGGATGTGCGTTTTGTCAGGGAGGCCCTTTTTTCTTCGTGGTTGGGTGTTCTTGGACTGTGCAATACTTCCTGGAAAGTTGATAGTCTAAGTGTTCAGGTAAATATTGCGCTGCCTCTTACCCCTTCTCACTCAGCTGTGTCTGCAGGAAGCCATGGCCCTGCCCACAGGAACTGGGTTTTCCATAGAAAGTGCTGTCAGCGGTGGGATTGGCTGTTTCTCACTCTGCTGATGTTGGGTTGGTGAGCCCATAGAGGCTGCCTGAGCGGAAACTCGAGGCAGGAGCCACAGGAGGAAGAGCCGGGAGGCTCCAGCTGCCGGGAGAGTGCAGGACAGGCCTGCCTCATCCAGTTCTCATGGACTGTCATGATTATCCCAGGGTTAGTGTGAGTCTGTCCCCTGCCTTCTGCTCTCAGGGCGTGGACTCCTGATGTGGTCCTGATGCAGCTGTGCAAAGTTCACCCCTACCTTCCTCCTGCGTACTCGAGCAGCGAGGTTCCTGACCTGTGTTTCTTTCTGTTGTCTGTCCTGGGGCTGGCACCTGTGGACCCTGGTGGCTCTAGGGAGGGGATGTTTCAGCTGGAGCGTGGCTGGAGCCCCCCAGTCAGAAGCCCCTGCCCCTGACTGCTGGGCTCCTGGCTTTGGACCATGTCTGTTCCCAGGCTCTCAAGTTCCTCGTTTCTCCTGAGGGTCACATAAAACCTTTAACATCTTTGCTGTACACACTAGTGTTATGACACAGCAGGTTAAACCACTGCTTGCAACACCATATCTTGTATTGGAGTGCTTGTTTGTGTCCCAGCTGCTGCGTTTCTGAATCCAGCTTCCTGCTAATACACTGAAGAACAGTGCAGGTACTTGGGAGTTCCAGCCTTAACTGCTGCAGCCATTGCGGAGTGAACCAGCAGATGAAGGATCTCCCTCACTCACTGTCTTTCAGTCTGCCTTTCTAATAAATAACTTCTTAAAGATTTATTTATTATTATTGGAAAGGCAGATTTACAGAGAGAAGGAGAGACAGAGAAAGATATTCCGTCCTCTGGTTTACTCCCCAAGTGGCCACAATAGCCGGAGCTGCGCTGATCCAAAGCCAGGAGCCAGGAACTTCTTCCAGGTCTCCCATGTGGGTGCAGGGTCCCAAGGCTTTGGGCCATGCTTGACTGCTTTCCCAGGCCACAGGCAGGGAGCTGGATGGGGAGTGGAGCAACTGAGACATGAACCAGTGCCCATATGGGAGCTTGACATGTACAAAGGAAGATTTAGCCACTGAGCCATCGCCTCAGCTAGACAGACACACACACACGTACACTCATCCTTAGTTATCTACCAGCAACCACAGCCAAGAATGGAGATGGCCTTTGACTGAGTTTTCTCCGTAAGATAGCGATCTCTGCCCACCAGCCTCATGACTCATTCCGATGACTGCGTATTCAGAGTTTATAACGTGATTTCCAAGAGCAGGCAGGTGCCACAGGCATCTGGCAGCTGTGGGCGGCCGTTCCTGCCCCTGCTGAGGGCCAGCCTCCCCTGGGGCTCAGCAGGCATGGGTGTGGGCACTTGGGATGGCAGCAGCACTCCCAGGTGTGCTTGGCAGCTGGCAGGACTGCCAGTCTGCACGGGGCAGCTCTGTGTGCCTTCACTGCGTGTTCTTCCCATGTGGGCCTGTGTGCTGTTTCTGCATTGGAATGTGAGTTTTGATTCTTCAGAGAGACCACTTTGAGTAGGGGGTGCCAAGATAGGTCACTCGCATGTGTTTGTACTCAGGTAGGCAGCGCCTGTAGCCAGGTGCCCTCAGATGAACCTGTGGCCAGGCACTGTTACAAGAAAGCGAGAGCTGCCCCTTGGGATGGAAAGTTAGATGCTGAGACCCAAAGGCAGCAGGCGCAAAGGCTTGCGTGTCTCTGAGGATAGCCTCTTCCCCTGTCCACAGGATCTTTCGGGAAAGTAATAGAAGAAGCAGATCACAGCGTGCCCAGGGAGACAGTTGGTGATTGAAGCACCTCAGCATGGTGGAGGCAAATTCACAGTATAGTGCAGGGCCTGAGATATGCTGTGATGGTAAACTTTAAAAGTATGATTGCTCATTGTAGTAGTTAACATGTATGATGCCAAGTGGTGACGTAAATAGCTCAGTGGTGCCACCAGTAATCCAGCACAGACGGGTACTGTGAGGCCAGGATTAAGGAGCAGGTGCAGACCACATAGCTAGCTGGCTTAGACCTTGAACCCGTGTGCTACTGTCACACTATGACTGTCTCCAAGGGAAGAAATAGATACACAGAGCAGCAGCTAAGTGAATGTCAACTGAGGCAGACATAAGGAAGAAAAGGGCAAAGCAGGTGAGACAGAGGTTGTGTTGGAGTTTTGAAAGCATTGAGCCCAGCCTGGCTCAGGGGGCTCTGGGCTTGTGTCCCAAGGATGGCAAGAATGGCAGGGTGGGGTTGGAGGTTTCTTAGCCACCTTCCCCATAGTGGACAGAGGGAGGGGGGCAGTTGGAGTTGGGGTAAACCACAAAAATACAGACACTTGGAGACCCTGCTCTTTCTTGTTCAGAAGCAGTATAGCTGTTTGGAATACTGAAAAATGCCCACAGTGGACAAACCAGGAGATCCCAGAAGTCTAGAGCAGATGTGTAAAAACCTAGCTCCTAGGCCAGGCACTGCTGACCTTTTGGGGTCCCCCCACCTGTGTGCCCCTACCAGCCCCCAGGGGTGTGTGTGTGTGTGTGTGTATGTGGAATGGGGCACTAGCCGACCAGGCCCAGGCAATGCAGGCCTTTTGGGGTTCCCCGCCTGTGTGTATAGCAGGTGCCCCTGCCAGCTCCCAGGGGCGTGTGCGTGTGTGTGTGTGTGTAGCGGGGCACTATCAACCAGGTGTGTGTGTGTGTGTGTGTGTGTGTGTGTGTGTGTGGAGCACTAGCCAACCAGGCCCTTCTCTTCCCTGGGCGTGAGCTTCCATGCTGTTTTGTATGCACAGAAGCTGATACTTAGGTGCTGTTTTATCAGCTCCTCTCTGCATTTAATCATACGCTATGCTCATCTGTCCTTGTCTGTAAAACATCCACTTGCTGACTGTGTGCTGGGAGCCGTGCGCTGTTATTTATTTAACCGTTTCCTGATGGGAGCCCATGTGGGCAATGGTTTTTTTCCCTGTGAAGGCATCATGGCGATAACATCTCAGTCTGCTTCCTTTTGTGCCCGTGGGCAGATGAGACCAGGACATACGCCTGGAAGAAGCTGCAGGCTCCCTTCTCATGAATCCTGCTGCTAAAGCAACAGTGTCTGCCCTGGGTCAGGGCAGTGGCCTCCTGCAGGAAGGCTGTCCCAGCACATGCTCTTTCTACCAAGGACAAGGGGCACCCCTGGACCAGGGTCGCTGGCTGTCCGCGCAGCATGTGTATGTGTGTGAAGGGTTTGAGGGGTGGGCTGGGGCGAGCTGGAACAGGTGCTCATGTTTCTGGCCTGCCTGTCGGAAGAGTTGTCAGACTTCCTTCTGTTTCTGCAGTTTTTACCTGTGTCCTGACCTCCCAGGAATCTTGCTCCTTAGGGCTGAAGGGCTTCCAACACCTTCATATTTTTTTTATACTAAGTATTTTTTTTTAAAGATTTATTTTATTTTTATTACAAAGTCAGATATACTGAGAGGAGGAGAGATAGAGAGGAAGTGGAGCTGCCGGGATTAGAACCAGCGGCCATATGGGATCAAGGCAAGGACCTTAGCCACTAGGCCACACTGCCAAGCCCCACCTTCTGTTTTTTTAAGATTTATTATTTTTTTATTTGAAAGGTAGAGTTAGAAAGTAGGCTCTTTCGTCTTCTGTGTTACTCACCAAATGGTCACAACAACCAGAGTTGGACTTGTCCAAAGGCAGAAGCCAGGAGCTTCTTCCTGGTCTCCCATGGTGGTCACAGGAACCCAAGAACTTGAGCCCTCCACTGTTTTCCCAGGTGCATTGGCAGGGAGCTGGATGGGAAGTGGAGCAGCTGAGACTGGAACCAGTGTCCAAATGTGATGCCAGCATCACAGACAGTGGCTTAACCTACTCTGTTACAGTGCTAGCCCCCCGTTGTTTGAGTTTTGAGACAACCCCATCTGATACATTCTGACACTGATCAGAGAGATGGAGACAGAGAGAGAGGGTGCTCTCAGCTGTTGGTTCTTTTCCCCAAACACCCAGAACAGCCAGAGTCTGTTCCGACTGAAGCCAGGAGCCAAGAGCAGGTATTCCCCAAGGATGGTGGGGGCCCAGGTGCTTGAGCTGCCCCCTTGTTCCCAAGAAGCACATAAGCAGGAAGCTAGAACCTAGAGTGGAGCCGGAACTGGAACTGAGGCATTCCATTATGGAATCAGGCATTCCGACTGATCCTGAACCGCTAGGCCCCCTGCTCAGTCTCCTTACGCGTTTACTTTTGAAGCTAAGCAAAAAGAAGTGTGTAGTGTGCGCTCCTGCATTGGCTCGGTTAGCAATGTGCATTTATTTGGTAAAGCTTACCTGCCAGACTTCCTGGAGCCTAGTAGACAGCTCCAGGCCTGAATGTTCCTTTGCTGGTGTTGTCTAGTGGGTGTCTGTTCTCTGTAAAGTGCCCCTGGACTCCTAACGTGAAGCAAATTGGAGGTTTCTGATGCAGCAGCCAGTGTGTTTATTACCCCAACTGCCCTGTCTGCCTTCGTCTCCCACATGGCATAGAGAACTCTTCATTTCCAGACTGGAAGACGGATTGGGGGACAGGACCTGGGTTGGAGGCTGAGTGCCACAGGCTGTCTCCATGCTTAACACATGGGTGTGGCTTCTGAGCATTATCCTTTTTAAGATTTATTTTCTTTATTTGAAAGGCAGCGTTAGGAGAAGAAACACTGTGAGATCTTCCATCTGCTGGTTCACTACCCAGATGGCTGCCACGGCCAGGGCAAGGGCAGATCACAGTCAGGAGACCAAGAACCAGGAGATTGGTCTGGTTCTCCCGGATGGGTGACGGGTGCTTGGGGACTTGATGCATCTGCTGCTGCTTTCCAGGCAGCCCCGCATTGCGAGGACCTCTCGCCTTGACCCACGACAGATGGCCACCTGAGCAGGCACTGCTCTCCCTGTCACAGCAGCTGCCTGCAGGATGCTCATTCAGGCCACATCAACGGCAGCGACGGGTGTTGCCCGATGACCACAGCTCCCTAGGCACCTGTAACACACTTCCCTAAGGTGCTCTCACCACCATCATCTTGAGTTTGTAGTCTGAAATCACAACATGGGGGGGCCAGTATTATGACATGGTGGATTAAGCTGTACCTGCCACCCAAATGGGTGTCAGTTTGAGCCTTGGCTTTTCCACTTCCAGTCCAACTCCCTGCTAGTGCACCTGGGAAAGCAGCAGAAGATAGCCTGAACAGTTTGACCCCTGCTTACCCACGTGGGAGCCCTGGATGAACTTCCATGTTCTCCGCTTCAGTCTGGTCCAGCCTTGCTGTTGTGGCCATGTGGGGGTAACTCTCTCCATCTCTCCCTGCTTGTCTCCAGCTCTCCTCTGTTCCTGGCTGGTGCTCATCCTGGAAGCAGGGGTGTGGGCAGAACCCCTGGACTGCAGGGGACAGGGGGCTTGCAGAAAGCTAACCAGTCTACTTCCATGACCCGTAGTCTGGTGTCTCCTTCAGGAAGGGCTATGTCTGGGCGGTTGGGGGTAGCCCTGAGTGTGAGGCCTGGAGAGAAATGGCTTGAGCAGAATGGACCATAGCTGGGGGCAGCTTCTATGCATCAGGAAATACCTACCCATATGGGGCTGCACCAGCCCAAGCATGGCCAAGGCCACACATGGGCAGCTGAGGTCAGAGGGATGGAAATGGCTCCTCTGCTATACCTGGCATCTGACTGTCTTACTGGGTGTGACAGGGCCAATTGCCAGCCTACACCTGCAGAAGCAGCTGGACCTTCACAGCTGGCCACTTGGCCTGTGAAGCCAGGTAGGAGCTGGGGTGGAGAGTACCCCCACGAGACCTGGGGACTGTGTCAGGGCAAGGGCACCTGCTTTGAGCCTCAGGTTGGCATTAAAAGGGAGCATGGGAGGACGACGGCTTCCCTGTGCTTTGTTGTTGCTACCCACCCATGCCCATCCATGCTGTCGTGGGGTGAGGGCTTCTGCCCTCTCTGGAGCTGGAACCACAGCCCAGAACTGCAGGGGGCCTGCACTGTGACAACTTCGGTCAACCAGGCTCTTCTGCAGGTGAAGAAAAACATGCGTGGGTGCTTCCAAAAGTTCATGGAAAAATGCAATTGCAGGATACATTTATTTCAGTGCAGAAGTGTTTTGAAATACGTGTTTCTTCAGAGTATGAATTTTGTAAAAACTTCCTGAAGAACCCACGTTCACCTTGTGCTGGCGGAATCCATTGGCCCTGATTGGAGGCCAGAGGGAAGATGTCATTGTCTTTAAGCGCTCCCGGCTGACCAGAGAGGCCTGGTACGAGGGGGCACCACTGCTGCCCAGTGCTGAACGCTATCCTCCCACAGAATGGCAGCTTATCTTGGTGTGTGAGAATGTTCTAGAACCCCTTTTGGATTTCGTGGTAGATTTGAGTTCCCGTGAGTTGTGAGGCTTGACAGGTTCACCTGGTCCTTAGGGTTGTGCCAGAGGAGAATGCTGTGTCCCTGAGACAGCAGGGCTGGTGGGCCCCACCGATGATGGTGTGTCAGTGTTGTGTGACTGACTCATCGGCCTGCCCCACATGTGACCCTTGCGTCTCACAGTCTGACTCATCAGGAAGTTCACACTTTGGCCCTCTGGAATCGCGGCCCTGGCTCCAGACATCTCGGTGCCCAAGGACTTGGAAGTCTGTGGCCTCATTTCTGTGTACGGACGCCCCCTTTGATGGAGGGCACTTGGGCACATCGGAAGGGGTGGTTCCTATAAGCAGGTACAACTTCTATAAGCCGGGCTGCTTCCCCGTTGGGAGGCTACACGGCAACAGCCTGGCATCGGGGATCTGCTGGTTCTGGCTGTGGGTTACTGACTGATCATGCTGGAAGGGCAGCACAGGTCACTTCCCAGGTCCCTGTCTGCTGCTCCCTCATGTCACATCCTCCTTGGCCCATCTGTCCCAGTGTCTGCAGCGCAGCGTGGGGGTGGACAGGTCAGACAGCAGCGGCTGGTGCCACTCCAAGGTGCAACTTTTGTCATTCAAGGTGGCATCCTGCCTCCTGGGACTCCCTGGGGAGGAAGTTGAGCCTCCAGTTTGGGCTGGAAACTGGAAGTACCAGTTCCCTTGAACTTCAGGAAGAATGGGCCTTGGCAAATGGGTTTAGGGGATTGATTGTAATTGATAGGATTAGAGTGACTCAGTCTGCAACCCCATATTGAATTCCTAACTAACATTTCACTGGAAGGTCATTTGGAAAGTGGAACTTGATGGAAATTTCGGCCCCCAATTCTGGAAACAGTTGAGTATCTTTATGGCAAAGAGGGGAGCCTGGGCTTCCTGGTGCAGATCCGGGCGTGGCCTGGCAGTGTTTGCCCCCTTCCTTTCAGAGCTGGGTATTGGGTGTGTCGCATTTCTGGCGCTTTGGCGGCTGCTTGATGTCCCAGGGATGATTTGGTTGAAATGTGTCTGAGAGTCTCAAACGAGCTTTGCATCAAGCTGCTTACCTGGTGCACAGGGGCAAGGGGCGGCTCCTTTGGCTCAGAAGGGCCATGGGGGCCAGGGACAGCTGCAGTGGTGGTGTCTGCAGAGCAGTGAGGTGGGAGGGACCAGACTTGCATTTCCTACCTGCAAGGATACATGCCTGAGCCTTTACTGAGGCAGGTGGATTCCAGAATGGGTTTTCATGGCTAAGCCAGGCTAGCGGAAGCCACGTCCTCCGGAGAGGTCAGGAGGGGAGAGAAGGCAAAGCTGGCCTGGGCCACTGCCACTAACTTCGGGTCCTGACCTGTGGTCAGGCCAGCTTGACTTTATAATTTGATGTATATTTTTAAGGAATCACTCAAGATGAAAGCAGAGAGTGGCATTTTGTGGTTGGAGACTTAAAAAAGAAACCCCTGACTTAAGAAAGTAAGCCAGTGGCCTGCCCCTGGCCTCCTAAGCTTGTGCCTTTTCAGTGTCGCCCCTCGGCAAGCCCTGGGGAGAAGTCAGGAGGGTTTTGGAGTTACAGAGTAGCATAGTCTGTACTGCTGGTCCCATAAGACGCAAGCTTGGCAGCAGCGTACAAGCAACACGGGATGGAGGGTGGGAAGGACCTCAGGAAGATGGCCCCTCAGCTGCAGGAGCAGAAGGGGTGGCACCGATGTGTGTGCCTCACTTCCCTTGGGCACAGGTGAAAGAGGAGCCAGGGAACCCAAGTGGGGAAGGAAGTAGTGGGAGAGGGTTGGCATAGGTCATGGTCAGTGGACCCCCAGAGCCTCAAGCCTCGGTGTTAACCGACCCCCTGGGCAGCAGGAGCAGAATGAAGGTGCACACAGGGACACCGGAGCTGTTGGACAGCCTGGCCTGTGCCTGGGGAGCAGATAAGGCAAGGGTCACCATGGAGTGGCTGAGACTAGGGGGCAGGCTCTAAAAGGGCTCCAGGGAGTTTGAGGTGCCAGAAGCTGTGTTGGATTGAAGCCTCCTTAGGATTGCTAACTTAGGGTAGCAGGGGACGCCGTGAGTGGTATGTCCTAGGCAGCTGGGAGAGGGGAGAGGTAATGGCCTGCTGGGTCACATGGCTTCCCGGGTTGGAGGAGGACAAAGTAGCACTTAATTAAGGTGTCTGATGACTTGGAAGAAGTATAAAGAACGCTCACACTCAGCAACTTGTGCTTTATAGCACAGAACGGACAACCTTTTCAAAACTTATTTTATCTTCACTAATGGAAAAAATTTAGAAGAAAATGGAGTGGAAATGAATCATGGCAACAACGCATGATTATTCCCCTGCGGTTGGGAGCCTGCCTGGCTGGCTGGTGAGTAACAGGCCCGAGCGGCTGCTCACTGCTCCCCTGGGGGAGAAACCATGGGACTTGGCACATGGCCATCTCGTGGTGTCCCCAGCTTCTACGAGCCCAGTGTCACTCTGGCCATTCTGCCACAGAAGGTTCAGGGTCGAATTTGGCTGGTGGTTAAAATGATTTCCTTAAAAAACGAACAGGGGTTAAGCCATTGCTTGGGACATTTCGCTTCCTCTAAGACGGCTTTTAATTTTACGTTCTTGCTCTGTTTCTGAGCCAGCTTCCTGTGACTGCACACCCTGGGGGTGGGGAGCAGGGAGTCACTCCCTCTAGATCTTGAGTCCCTGCCGCCACTCTGGGAGACTTGGATGGGGTTCTGGGCTCTTGGCATTTAGGGAGTGAACCAGTGGATGTCCTTCACATTAAAAAAAAATTAAAAGGAAAAAACTATATAAAAGCAATAAAATAAATAATTTAAAATGGGTTTTAAGGTATGGACATGTGGATAAATGCTTAAGATTTTAAGATGTCATGTCCTATATAAGAGGATCTGGGTTCAAGTGCAGCCCTTCTCCCAATTCCAGCTTCCTGCTGATGCGCACTGTGGAGGGGGCGGTGGGGGATGGTTTAGGTGGTGGATCCCGGCCACTCCTGTAGGAGACCTGGATGGATCTCTTGGCTCCTGCCTCTGGTCTGGTTCAGCTCCAGCTGTTTCAAGCATCTGGGGAGTGAGCCAGCAGGTGGGATCTCTGTTAGTTAATCTCTTGAAGTAGCAGATACATACGTTTTTAAAAAGAAATTGTAAGTGGAAGTTGAAAGCACCCAGTTGTGGTGTACCTGATTTTGGGGTGTGGTGGGCATTGTGGCTTGCTTAGGCTCCGTCTGTATAATTAAACAGTGGGGTGTGTATGGACACGGCTCCGTATAAACACGGTGCCCCATGTAGGGGCTGCCCTCTGAAATACCCGTAATATCCAGTTGGAACTGTATACGCAGCTGAAATATTAGATTACTTGGGGGAGACTGACCTGAAGAAAGTCATGTCTGTTCAGTACAAATGCAAGCGTGGCTTCCTCTGGGGTTGGCCAATATCTGGTCGTTGAACCTACGAATATAGACAGCTGATATGTTCCGTGAGGACTTGTTAGTGAGCAGTGGATTGAGGCCTGCTCCTCCTAGCAGTGGCAATTTCATAGCAATAGCAATTTCATTCTTTTGAATAGTTGCAGTGTCCCACCTATGGATGTGTTACAAGTTGTTTATTATCTTACCTAAGAATGATGTATAGCCAAATACCCCTTGACTTCACCGAAGGTCAAGTCCTGAAAAAGCCACCCTAAGCTGAAGGTACTTTGACCCCACCCAGCCTACCCAATACCCTGGCTTAGCCTCACCTGCTTTACGCATGCCCGGAACACTTGGGTAAGTGCACATTCAGACACAGTCATCCTACTTGAAGCCTGTTTTACAGGAAGGTGGTGAAAGCTTCTTTCTTCCCACAGGGCTGGCCTCACAGCACAGTGAAGGGCGTGAGGTGTTCCCCTAGGAATTCAGGGGCTCACTGAGCTGTGCTTGCTGGAGCCACCCAGAGAGAGAGGTGTTGGTTGTACAGCTCTAACCTGGGAAGATTCCAAGCACAATGTCCCAAAGTCATGGATGAGCGTCTCATGCAATAGTGTGTACTTGTTTAAAATATTGCTTATTTATTTGGAAGTCAGGGAGAGAGATCTTCCATCCACTGGTTCAGTCCCAAAGTGGCCACAGAGGCCAGGGATGAGCCAGGTTAGAACCAGGAACTTCATCCGTGTCTCTCATGTGGGTAGCAGGGGGCCCAGCTACCTGCCACTTTCTTTGGCCTTCCCAGGTCATTAGCAGGGAGCTGGATCGGAAGTGGAGCAGCCAGGACACAAACTGGTGTCCATATTGGATGGCGGCTTTGCCGCTGGTGGCTTTACTTGCTGTGCCACAGTGCTGACCTGTCGCTCTGTTTTGCATTCCAGCTTCCTGCTGATGTGTGCCCTGGGAAGCAACAGAGATTATTCAAGAACTTGGTTTTTTGCCTCTGATATGGGAAACTTGGATTGAGTCCTGGCTGTAGCCTAGCCCAGCTCCAGCTGTTGTGGGCATTTAGGGAGGAGGGAACCAATAGGTAGAAGGTATTTTTCTGTCTGTGTCTGTCTGTCTTCTCATCACTGTGATGTCCAGACACTCAGGGACCATCTGTATATTCTCTCTTGTTGCTGGACTTCTGGCTGTCTGTGGAGTACTTCTCTTATATTGCCTGGTGCCCACATGTCTTGCCTACGTGGGGTGTGTCCTCGTGGGGAGCTCAAGGGCTAGAGGGTCTTTGTCTCTCTGCAGGTGCTGCGCCCAGCCCTTCACTGGGCAGTCTGGAGCCAGGAGTCTTCCCCTATCTGAGCAATGTGAAGTGGGTGTGTGCTGGGCTGCTGATTACAGCTGAGGGTCTCGCTGGCCCTCTGCCCCTGCACCTCCTTACCTGCTTTTGAACAGCAGGAGCTCCTGGCACCCTCCCCACCCCCCAGCCACG
Source organism: Ochotona princeps (assembly GCF_030435755.1). Classification (NCBI taxonomy): domain Eukaryota; kingdom Metazoa; phylum Chordata; class Mammalia; order Lagomorpha; family Ochotonidae; genus Ochotona; species Ochotona princeps. Next base: position 60,530,690 of record NC_080845.1, read on the forward strand.
GCTATGCTGGTACCCTCCTCACCCCCCCCCAGCCGTGGCTATGCTGGCCTGAATGGTGTTTCCAAGCCCTGCTGGCCCCCAGAGCCTGGGGGTGCAGGGGTCAGGTGTGCTAGCAGCCAGTTTGTCTTCTGTGTCTCACTGGAAGCAGCTGTAGCTGACTCTGTGTCACAGGTGCTAAGCATCCTGGTCCTTGCTGGGCATTCTTTGGCACCACGTGCTCTTTTAAGCCCTTCACACGTTCCCTCTCAGATTCCAAGAGCAGCCATGTTATTACAGCTTGTTCTAGGTGAGGAAGCAGGGGCCTTGTCGCTGCCCCAGGAAGCCGCCACATGGAGAAGCCAGGGCTGGAGGCTGGCTGGTTCTGCCTGCAGAGCCCTGTGCTACATGTGTCTGCTCCAGGTGCTAAGGAACACCTGGCTGCTGCCGAGGGCGCCTGCTCGTGAGCCGAAGCCTGATTTGCGGTCAGCAACCTACAATGCCTGCTTAGACCTGGGCTGCTGGGGCTGCGGGGAGAGGCTGCGGCCAGGCTTCTGGAGGGAGAGGACAGCAGCCGTGCTCTCGGTGCTCAGGAGTTGCAGTGCAGCTCGCTGAGGTGGTCGAGGCACAGGCGCCACTCCTGGGTGAGTGATTCAGAGGCAGGATGTATGTATTTTGCATTCTGTAACCGGCCGAGGACTAAGTATAACCTGTGGGGTTTTGTGTGGAGGAAGAACTGGTGTGGGTGAAGGGGGATGAGGACAGGGTGGCGCTGAGGGCCTGGGCAGGTCACGGAGCCCGGAAATGCACGGGGGTCACTGGGATTGCCACAAGCCACCTGCTTCAGGCTGATAAGGAGGAGGGAAGGCGGCAGGTGCTGGGCTTGAAGCCTGAACCTCCAGGCAAATGGTTTTAGGCTGTGGAGAGTTACAGTGCACACGGGAGGCTGTCAGGAAGTTGTGGGGAATGGAATAAGAAGGTCAGTTAATTTGGGTGTGAGAAATTTTGAAAGCCATGCTTCGGAGTGGTTTTGTGAAAGTTTGTGAAAAAAAAAAATGAGCCTTATGAAGAAGCTGTGTGGGGGGGCTTTGAAAACCTTTCACAGGGCCCGGCGGCGTGGCCTAGCAGCTAAAGTCCTCTCCTTGAACACGCCAGGATCCCATATGGGCGCCGGTTCTAATCCCGGCAGCTCCACTTCCCATCCAGCTCCCTGCTTGTGGCCTGGGAAAGCAGTTGAGGACGGCCCAATGCATTGGGACACTGCACCCGTGTGGGAGACCCGGAAGAGGTTCCTGGTTCCTGGCTTTGGATCGACGCGCACCGGCCTGTTGGGGCTCACTTGGGGAGTGAATCATCGGATGGAAGATCTTCCTCTCTGTCTCTCCTCCTCTCTGTATATCCGGCTTTCCAGTAATAATAATAAATCTTTAAAAAAAAAAAAAAGAAAACCTTTCACATCCACATAAGCTTACCTTTGCATTCCCTTGAAGTCCCCTGTACACATAGACCCGCTGTCCCCACGTCTCACCACCAAGTGAATACTCTGGCCGGGCTGTTTGTAAAGCGACAGAAGCTTATTAAGGCTCCAAAAAAGAGAGGTTTCCCAGTCCTGGTTGTCCCCCACTCTGTTGTCACCTCCTGATTGATGCCCACACCTGCAGGTGGTCCACGGTGGGTTTCCAGCAGGCACTCAAGCACCTGCTGTCTCCTTCACCACTGCCTGTACCACCCGGTCAGTCGGCCTGGAGCTTCTGCAAGCATCCGTGGTGCTGGGGGAGTTGCCCTCCGGCCACTGGGCGTTTCCCTGAGTTCTGGCTCGTCTTTTCCATTGCTGCTCCTGTGAACATGCTGGGCTTATGTGCATGGCCCTAGCTAAGGACGACTTGGCGTCCATCCCTGGAGGCCATGCTGAGGGGGATGGTTCCCCATGGATCCCTGCAAACTTGAACAGAAGAGTGACAGGACGTGGAGGGGACCTGGACATGGTGGGCCTGGATGACTGGGGCCTGGTCTCACTCCCCAGCGCCGTGCAGGGCACCTGCAGGACGAGAACTGTGGAGTGAGAGGGAGGCCTGGCGGGAAGGACGGGGACATCGGCTGTGTTTCCAGGGGTAGCTGTTCCTTCCCAGCTGGTGTCAAAGAAGTGATCTGTGGACCCAGAAAGCAAAAGGAGCATGGGAAACAGTCCTTTTTTTTTTTTTTTTTTTTTTAAGATTTATCAGCTTATTTGAAAGATTAACAGAAATCTTCTATCCATTGATTCACTCTCCAAATGACAACAGCCAGGATTGGGCCAGGCCACAGCTAGCAGCCCAGAACTCCATCCGAAACTCACATGGCTGGCAGGCTGGCCCAGGGCCCGAGCACCTGGGCCAACTTCAGTCGCCTTCCCAGATGTGTGGGCAGGAGGTGGGCTCAGAAATGAAGCAGCTTGAGGTTAAACTGATGCTCATATGGGATGTGGGTGTCAGAGGTGGTGGCCTGACCCCTGTGCCGCGTCTGAGTCTTGGTAAGCTGTGGATTGCTGGCAGCGGTTGGAGGTGTCGGCGTCACCATCACCGTGGGCCGACTCAGCCGGCTGCTGTGCTCCAGCTTCAGGATTCTAAGCAGCTTGGTTTTCTCCATCTGACTCTAAGACTGGGCTCTGTCTTGCCCTGGCACTGGGGACTCAGCACGCCCTAGGGGGACGTTTTTCTGTTTGACTTCAGGTTCCCAGATGATAAGCATTTATTTGGTGTCTGTGATGCTGTGTGTGTCTGGTTTTTCCTTGCTTGTCCGGTGAAGGTGAATCATCAAGGGGCTCATAAACCTGACACTGTGACAATTACACGATTGCTTCTGATGCATGCAGCCTGAAGGGCTCCATGTGGAAGGAAGTGGCTGTGGTCCGGGCTTGGGAACAGCTATGACCCAGGTGCCGGGCTGGGCTGCAAGTCCCCTCTGCTGGCCCTGAGTGGGTACATGGCCACATCCTACTGTGACCACCTGCACGACCCAGCCAAGGTGCACTCCTAGGCTGAGGGGTCACCTGCCCGGCGACGGAAGGTTAGGAAAACAGCAAGACTGTATGAGCGCCTCTTTGGAAGTGATAATGCGTTTATGAGGAAGGAGCCTGCCAGCTGACTCTCCTGTTCCCTGTTAATTTCAGAACTGGGATTTCTCAAGCCTCTGCTGTGGAAGCGACTGAAAAGTTGCCAGTGGTGCAAGAGCCAGGTAAACGCTTGTGTTCCGTATTAGCAAAGCTGAGACTGGAGAAGCTTCCATCAGGTCTGGCAAACCGTTGGGAACTTTGTGTCTGTGCATTCCTGGGAAGGAGTCACAAGCTTGGCTGTGTTCCCTGGGGTCTGTGGGCGGCATGCGAGGTGGGGACCGGGGTTGGGGGACATGCACTAGAGCCCTGGGATGGTCTGTATTCTCTCCCTCTCCCAAGCGTTACCCTCCCTCCCCATCTTTGTCCCTCTCCATCTGTCTCTCTTGCTCTCCCATCTCTCCCAGCTTTGCTTCCATGCTGGGACCTGGCTCGTGGACAGTTCTGTGCTGATGGAGTGACAGCCCCTAGGACACACACCGAGAGTTCACTTCCTCTCTTGGGGGGTGGGGGTGGGCAGTGCAGAGATGTGGCTGGCAAGGTATGGAGTACAGAAAGGGCTGTCAGTGTCACCCTGCCCGCGATTTGGACCACGTGGTGACTGCTCTTATGCCAGCCCATTCTGAGCCGTGCCTGTTCAGTACGAGAGTGGCAAGAGTTGCCTGTTCAAGGTTTGGGCACAGAAAGGAAGCTTTGCTTCAACCTGGGATTTCTGTGGCTCGCGTAAGGCGAGCAGTATTCACAGCGGCCTGGTTGACCCTGTCGGCTCTTAGAAAGGGCAGTGCCAGCAATTTTGCTGCCCACAATACCCGCTGTGAAGTGAGGGCACCCATTTTGCCAGCTTGTGGGGCAGCTTCATGCACACAATTCATTTCTAGGCAGCCTGAGCGCTTGCCTGTGCAGCTGGCTGTATTGATGCTCGTTATGAATTCCCTGCTGTGCTGGGATATGGGGCAGAGGTCCTAGGGGACTCTTCTTTTTGCTGGTTTGTTGAATTATTTTATGAGGAATTCCAAGTGCTGGCAGTTATATTGTAAGAATTTTTTTTCCTAGTCCGCCCTCCCATCGCCCAGCCAGGTAGTTTTTTTCTTTGAGTTTTGTTTGTTAAACTTCTTTGTTTAAAAGACTCTTTTGAACCTTTGGACATAAGGGACATGAGAACAGGGCAGTTTAAGCCATGCCGTATTGCCGGAAGTCACAAGTGTCCCCGAGAGCTCTGGGGAACTGGGTCCTCTTGCCAGTGTTGTGGTGAGGAGCATGAAGTGTAAGCAGGGACGAAAAGACACTTCTCATTTTTGAGGCAGGTGCAAAAGGGTCCCAGAAGTGACACAAGGCAGTGTCTTTGGCCAAGAGGCGGACAGCATGCAGGCAACCAGCATGGCCCCACGCCTTTCTGTGCCGGGTGTGAGTTTAGGGGTGCTCGCATATGCATAGCATGGAAGAGCTGGGTAGTGAGCTGGATTTATTTTTTTTTAAAGATTGATTGTTATTATTGGAAAGCCGGATATACAGAGAGGAGGAGAGACAGAGAGGAAGATCTTCCATCCAATGTTTCACTCCCCAAGTGACTGCAACAGCTGGTGCTGAGCTGATCCGGAGCCAGGAGCCAGGAACTTCCTCCAAGTCTCCCACGTGGGTGTAGGGTCCCAATGCCGTCCTCAACTGCTTTCCCAGACCACAAGCAGGGAGCTGGATGGAAAGTGGAGCTGCCGGGATTAGAAGCGGCGCCCATATGGGATCCTGGGGCTTTCAAGGCGAGGACTTTAGCCGCTAGGCCACGCCGCCGGGCCCGAGCTGGATTTATTTTTACAAAAACAATACAAAGTGCAATTCATTGTTGGGTAAACAAACACAAAGAGTGAGTTTCCTGGCCGTGTTCTCTGCTCCCCAGGGTGTGTGTCTGTGTGCATGTCTGATGTCGATGTGTGTATCTCTGCTGCTGTCCATGTGCCATGTCTCACACACACTGCGCGGCTGTACCTTGTGGGCAGCTCTGCCTCTGTCCTTGGCCGGCAGGGGATGTGTGGTGTGCTCACAGGTGGTCCATAACACCTGCCACAGCCTCACCTTCCTTCGCCAGCTGTCATTCGGTCCCTAAGTGAGGGACGCCCCTCGGGTTGGGATTGCTGCTGTCCCAGAGCTGCCGTGCTGTTCTCACCCCTCTGCATGCGAGGTCTGTCCCAAGGAGTCAAGTCCAAGAGCTCTTGGGGACAGGAGTGTGTGTGACGCTGGCACTGTTCAGACTCGCCCTCAGAAATCCCGAATCCCTCCAGGACGCTTCTGCACACTGACTGGCAGCAGTCTTTAAATTTTCTGTGTGCCTGTGGACCATCAGTAAGCGTTTTATTATGCATTTATCTAGCGAGGTTAAGTGCCCTTGAAGTTAATTTGGATTACAGGAGAGTTTTATGAGCCATAGGGAAGATTAAGGATATAAATAATTTCCCATCCAAGCAGGGTGTAATGTATCAATGCGTTGTCTTCTCTGGTGCTTTGCACACCTTTGCTGGTCAGATATTTGGGGGGTACAGCTCCCCCTTGCCGTGCTCCACTCTCCTGGTGAGCAGCGTCCTCTGGATCCGCACTCCTGGGCCAGCGGCATCCTCTAGACAGTTTGGATATGTTGGTGCTGAGCTGCCCGGGTGCAGTCAGCAGCAACTCAGGTTGCCATGACAGAATGTCGTCCACTGGGGTCTGCAAGCGCCCTGTGAGCCGCAGCTGTGCAGGCTGACAAGTCCAAGGGCAAGGTGCTGGCGGAGTCAGTGTCTAGGAGGTGATGCAAGGGGGCTGTCCCTTTGTTGGCATCCTCTTAATGGAGGTGACTGGGAGCGCAACCCCCTCTCAGATCTTTAAGGACATGACACCAGGCATGAGTTCAGAACTGGGCAGCCTAATCACCTCTCCGGGACCCCATTTCTTCCACCTGGCAGGATAGGGTTTCAGCAAATGAATTTAAGTGTGTGTGTGTGTGTGTGTGTGTGTGCGCGCACATGCACCTAAGGGGCTGGCCAACCATGACCCAGCACAAACCTTGCACTGTCCTAGGAGCCTGCATCCCACCTGGAGGCTGCCAGCTATTCTGGGAAGTGGCCACAGGGAAGCAGGAGGCCCAGGGAAGATGGTGATTCTGTTTGTCCAAATGCTAAACCCATCTGGGCCTGAGGACATGCTGCACACCTATTCAGTGCACTGTGCACCTGCCTGTGTGCTTTGTGGCATGTCCCCTGTGGTCCCTCCTGAGTGGTTTGCATGTCCATCATTTTGCTGCTGTCGTGCCCCTCCCTGAGTTGCCACCTACACATGTCTCAGCGTTTTCTCAGTTTGTGTGGCATGAAGGAGGGGAAAGGGCTGCTCTGGGCTGCCTGGGGCTTGCTGCCCCTACAGAGCATCCCGAGCCTGCACTGCTGCCCTGCAGGAAAGCTGAGGTGTCAGCCGTGAACAATAAGTTAGGGCCAGATTCCTGATGGGACGAGGCCATACTTCCCGGTGCTCTCTGCTCCCAGCTCAGAGGGAGGCTCAGAGAGGAAGGGCATGACCTCTGCTGTGCTGGTGACAGGACCTCACCTGCCCTGTGTGGGCAGAGCCACTATTTACGAAATGAACCAGCAGACTCCCCAGGCCTTTGTTGTCTGCAGCGAGGTCAGCAGCTGGGTCAGCCTGCTCCAGCTCACCCATGACCTCTTCACAGGGACTCTGAAGTTCCAGCAGGAATGGGGTGTGCTCCAGGATCAGGTTAGCATCCAGCAGCTGGCGGGGGACGGGGGTGCTGAGAACTTGAGTGGCCGGTAGCTGGTGCAATGAGCCCTCCGTGTTCTCTCCAGCTGCAGGTGTCTGATCCAGCAAGGAGCAGAGGGACAGCTGAGGGACGGTTCCCAGGCAGCAGTGTAGTTCCCACTTCCTGCCCAACGGGGCCCCTGAGGTGTAAAGGAATGCAACATTATGACACGTGTGCCTGCATACATGTAACCACGCACACATGTGAGTTCAGGGATGCCCACATATGTATGACAACGTGTGTTCATGTATGTGTGGCTGCTCGTGTACATTCATACAGAGGTGTGCATGTGTCTGCACACACGTGACCTGATGCATATATATGCATATGCATGTGGCTTTGTGATCCAGCCCTCACCCTGACTGGTTGCCGGGGACCCCATTTCCTCTGCTGCAGCTCCTTCCCAGATGTTCAGCCTCCAACCCCCATCTCATGACAGCTGGGGCACCTCCGCTGATGGTGCTGACAGGCATGAGTGAAGGGCTTAGAGCCCCTCTGCATGCCATTCTCCTGGCTCTTAGAGGGAGTTGGTGCATGCCTCACGAGCGGTGCAATTACCTTGAGTAATGGCAGTGACTTCCATAACCCCGACTCTCTAATGGACGCTGGTGATGCTCAGTCTTTCTCCACATGAAGGGAAATGGCGCAGTCAGGCTCAGCTCCCAGCAGGAAACCTTGACTTCTCAGAAATACAAAGAGAGCCAGCCAAGAGAGCATTTCATCCTGTTGTCTTCGTTTCAATAGAAACATGACAGGCTGTGGTCAGTGCCTGGGGGACCACTGGTCCTCAGAGAAGGCAGTGCATCTGGGTGGTTGCCCTGCATGCTTTACTTAGGGCAGTCTCTGATTTACATGGGACAATGCGTGCCTGTTGGAGAGGGGACAGCAGGTCACAGCCTTCCAGTGCGGAGAGCAGAAACCCACCACAGCCGGGACCTCCCCTGGCCTCTGGCTCTTCCAGCCATTTGTCTTAAAGGCTATTGGGGATGCAAGGCAGGGTCTGGTCTTGACCATCAGCATCCGGTGCCTGCTGCTGAGATTGGTATGTTCAGTCCTGAATAGAACCCATGCCAGAAAGCCCTCTTTTTTGACTGTGATCACTGAGCAGGGTCTGGGTGCCAGGAATGAGCCATCAGCCTGGCTGAACCCCCTTTCTGGCGCCCCTAAGTGGCAGCATCCGAGCCAGTCCCAGGGCAAAATGATGCCCCCTAGGCCACTTACATGAACATGGTAATGTCTGGTGGCCCTAACTGGGCATTTAAAGCCCCCCAGGAGGAGTGGTTGGCAGGCTTCCCCTTGGTGGTCTGTGGAGACTCGCTGGGGAGTGTCCCTTGGGCTGGCTCTGCCATGGGAATGAGGGGCCAAGATCATTTCCAATCAGGTCATCGTGTACGCTGTGTGTGAAACAGCACAGCTGCGGACAGGAGAGGCAGCTGGCTGTGCGGAGGTGGCCCTGGAGCAGGTCACTGTGGGGGAAGAAGGTTCTGGAAGAAGGAGCAGCAGGTGCGGTGGCTATGATGCAGTCTGAGGGCTCCGTGCTTGGGAGGAGAGGGAGAGGCAGAAGGCCGGGTCACCCCAGGAAGGAGCTGGCATTTTATCTAAATCCCACACTATTGGTCAGCATACCCCGCTGCTTGGTGAACAGCCCAAACATGGCTGCTCCAGGGAGCCAGGCTCTGCAAAGACTAAGCCAATCCTTCCCTGTCCTTTAAGTCCACCTGCAGTGGGTCTTGTGCACAAGCTGCTCTCTGCCTCCCTGGGAGGAATTGGGAGCTTTTCATTCTGACAGAGCACAGTGGGTGGACCCTGCACCCTGGATATCCCAGGTAGCCTGTTCCAGACCTTCCCCAGGAGGATGTCCGGGCCCTTGGGCTATAGCAGTGTGGAATTTGCTTGAACTCTGCCCAGGCCAAAGCCAAGAACACATCTCCCATGCGAGTAGCGAGACCCAAGCATTTGGGCATTGTGTGCTACCTTCCTATGTACATAAGTGGAGATCTGGGTTGGAAGTAGAGCCGCTGGGACTCCCACTTGTGCTGATAGTGGTGGCTTGGTCTGCTGTGCCCCAGCGCCGACCCCCAGTCCTTCCTTTTTCACACCTTCTGTAACTCCTGAAGGTGAGTTAGACACAGAACTCTTGAATGGAGGCTTTCTATTTCTCTCTCTTTCTGACATCCTTCAACATTTCGGCGGGCTGCCTCAGTTTTGCTCCTGTCTGGGAGCAAAACTGCTCCCAGATGGGATACTTTCTTTCATCAAAATATTGCTTTCTGAACTTGCTTTCAGTTTCTGTAGTTGCATTTCTCTGATTTTCATCCCACCCTGGCTCTGCCATTTAACTCTATTTGCTTGGAAAAGTTTGGGTGGGATTATGTGTTGTGACAGGGTTGTGTGGTGAACACAGCCTGCATTACAAGTTGTGGGGGTGTGAGGTCGAATAAATGAGCCAAACAGCATTCAGAACTCCTGGTGATGCGGTGCATTCTGCTACTATCTGTGTTCTTACTGTTACTGTGTGTCTGCGTGGTGCACAAATGCTGCTTGACTTAACGATGGGGTTGCATCTGGATAAACTCATGGCACAGTTCCTGAAGATACATATGTGGACAATGTATCAAATCCCCTGACCTCCAGTCTCTGCAGTGTGGTTCCCGGTGGGATGTGGGGAGGGGACTGGGGGATGTGTTCCACTGGTAACCTCAAGGCTGAGCCACACCCTGCTCACCGCCTCCACCCAGCATCGCCTGAGAGGACTGCAGCACACAGTGCCAGTCCCAGTGCAGCATCCCAGGCGTGGATCCTGTTGAACTACACCTTGCTACAGCGCCATCTTGCTCCCATGCCATCATACTGGGACTCTTCATAAGCTGGGAGTAAGGGGCACACCTTTCCCTGGCTGTGGCTGCTGCTGTCATGTGGGGAGCTAACAGTGGTTTTTGCCCCTTGGAAACCAACAGGTGCTAAAGGCTGGGCACCTCATCCCCTCTTGGAGAGCCGTCTGTTTCTCACACTGGGATGTTATTCCTACCTCCATTTTCTTTCTTCTCATTGAGTGCCGTTTTACTGAATTTGAGGACAGCGTGGAGGCGCTCATGTCTGTTCCAGGTGTCAGGTTCTAAGGAGTGAAGCTCCCTACCTTTCCCCCGTCTCTTGGCTCTGGTTGTCTGGATGCCACAGGACATGGGCTGTGGTCAGGAGACTGGATGGAGACAGACCCTGTGCTGGCTGTTTCCCTGCACTGGGCACTAGACTTCTCAGTGTCTCACCCATAGTGAACCATGCCTGAGGACCTCACATCTCTGCTCCCAGGCAGGAGTCGGCCCTGCCTGTGGGCGCTTGCTTCTCATCCAGGCCACGGTACTCTTGCGATTGCTCCTTGGGCACTTCTGGTCTCGAAGAAACTACATTTTCAGAGCAGTTTTTAGATCACGGTGCAGAGTTCCCATAGTCTGCGTGCAGTCTCTTTGGACTGGTGCATTGACACACTAGCTGAGCCTACGCTGATACCTGGAGTTCCTAGTGGATGTTCAGCTTGATGTTGGTGCTCTGCGAGTGCCTAATGGCACGTGAGTATCCTGGCAGGATCACGTGGGGTGGTCTCAGTGCCTTAAATCTCCGTGGTGCTGCGCCTGTGCTGCGCCCGCCCACCCTGACCACGGAGGTTGGCCTGGAGATCTGTCTGTGCAAGCACTGCCTGCAAGTGGACCCAGTAAACCACAAAGCCCTTTCAGAGCGCTTGTCTTCACTACACAGCATGCATCTGAGCTTCCTCCATGTCTTTTCATGGCTCCATAACTTATTCTTGTTTGTTTATTTATTCATTAAAAATGCTTATTTGAAAGGCAGCATTACAGATGGAGATAGAAATTAGCTGTAATGGGTAGGACTGGGCTAGGTGGAAGCCAGAAGCATGAAACTCCATCTGGGTCCTCCCATGTGGGTGCTGGGCTCCAAGGAGTTGGGCCATGCTCTTCTGCTTTCCCTGGGCACATTAACAGGGGAGCTGGATCAGAAGTGGAGCAGCTGGAACTGGAACTGGCTCCCATACTGGTTGCCAGCCTTGGAGGCAGTGCCACAGCACTGGCTTTATCTCCTTCCTTTAGCTTCCTCGGTGTGCTCAGCCTGGCTGGAGTGCCATTGGCTGCTCTGCTGTCTGCACCTGACACCTTCTTGTCCTTGCACACAGGTTCCAGGTCAGCCCTCAGAGAAGCAGTGTCCCCTCTCTACCAAGGTCTCCCATGGTTGCCTCTGCTGCTCAGCACAGCTCACAGTCACTTCTCTGTGCGTCTGGACTCAGGGCTGTGGTGTCAGGCTGGGCACTCGGGGAGCCACTGCTGTCCCAGCAATGTGTGTGATCAGCACCTTCTCTGAGGGCTACAGTGGCCTTGGGTGGCCTCTTCTTCCTCTTGCCAGCTGGGGCCTGCATGGGCCGTGGGGGAAGGGAGTGTGGGGCATCTCTGAGGATGGTAGGGACTACAAGACATTTATGGGGTGACTCCAGAGGTCAGACCCTGTTAATGGTGCCTACAATCCTCTTCTCACTTTGGGGGTTCAGGGGCCTCACTCCAGTTTGTTCAGACTCCATGCATCTGTTCCTGTTCATTAGATCAGTTTCTATCAGATATTCATCAATGAACTCTTCTATCAGATATTCATCAATTCTGTCAGGTGCTATTATATCAGATATTCATCAATTCTGCATCATTCTCTGATGTAGTTATCTGATAACTTTGTGCCAAATGATTCTTTTTTTTTTTTTTTAAGATTTATTTTTATTGGAAAGTCAGATCCACAGGGAGGAGAAAACAGAGAGGAAGATCTTCTATCCACTGATTCACTCCCCAAGTGGTCGCAATGGATAGAGCCAAGCTGGTCTGAAGCCAGGAGCCAGGAGCTTCTTCTGAGTCTCCCATGCAAGTGCAAGGTCCCAAGGCTTTGGGCCATCCTCTACTGCTTTCCCAGGCCATAGCAGGGAGCTGGATGGGAAGTGGGCCACTAGAACATGACCTGGTGTCGATATGGGATCCTGGCAATTGCAAAGCGAGGACCTTAGCCGCTAGACTACTGCATCGGGCCCATGCCAGATGATTCTTATGGTAACCTGGTAGCTGGTGTGAGTCTGGGTTTGTTTATGACAGGAACTGGTACTGTTTTCAGGAAGAGATGCAAGACTGCTCAGAGTGTGGCAATCCTGACCTTAGGGCCGAGGTAGTCTGGGGAATTCTCAGAAACCATTCCCTGTTTGGGAGCCCAGAGTTGAGAAACTTTGGGAACCAATGCTAATTCACTCCTATTAGGGTGCCTGAGAAACTTTTTGGGAAAAAAATGGGACAGGTGTTTGGCCCAACAGTTAAGCCACCTGCGTCCCCTAATGGAGTGCTGATGTTCAACTCCCGGCTCTGACTCCTCCAGCTTTCTGCCACCCTGGGGTGATGGCTCAAGTACCTGGGTCCTTGCCAACCATGTGGGAGGCCTGGTGAGTTCCTGGCTCCCGGGCACTGCAGGTGTTGTGTCTAGGTTTTGAGATCCCCAGAATTCATCAGGAGTCGACGCAAACACATAAGGGTGATTTATTCAGACAACTTAGACTCCCAGCCATCACCCAGCCCAGCGGGACTGGGGAGAGGGCAGCAGCAGTAGCAGAAGCAGGGCCAAGGTTGGACAGCACAGGGTTTTCATACACTTCAGGCCAATACCACACAATTCCACAGTCATGATTGGTCAGTTTAACTGTTAACTTTTAAAAAGAGCAAGTTGTCAGGCTTCTATTTCAAATAGTACAAACCGGTGGGCTATAGGGCAGTGGGTCTTACCTAACACCAGGGGCCTCCTTCCTGAGGAGTGCTCTACCTACGTGACCTGCCAGGTGTCATGTAGACTGTCAAGCCTGAGGTTCACACAGCTCCTCAGCCAAGTAAGCAAGCAAGCCAGAAACCACAAAAGCAGAAAACACTGAGGTTCCTCACAGGTAGCTGCGTGGTTGTGACAGCCTCACAGAGGGGCCGGGTTCCATGTTGTATTCAGATGTGGTCAGTTTGCAGGGGGGAGGGGTGGTAGTAGGAAGAGCCTAATCACCATGACCTTGTTGGCTAAGACTGAAAACGGGGCTTTTACCCCGAGTCATGGGGCGGTGTTGAAACATTGCACGTGGGGAAGTGATGCCGCCCGGTTTATATTCACAACACTCTTCTTGCTGTTCTCCGGGAGCTTGGGCAATTTGGAATTGTGTCGGTCGGTAGAAAACTTCAGAAAACAGATGGTTTGAGGAGCTGAAAGTGTACAGTGAACAGAGACGTGGCAGGGAGGAGAAAGCCGATGCAGAGTGTCCCCTGTGTTGCCAAGGTTCCAGTCTCTTGGGGGTTTCCAGTTGGCCATGCCTTCCATCCCCCTGCTGGCCCACCCTCTCAGGCCATGGTACGGAGCTGCTGCTGTCCTTCCCGACCACCACACGGTGTCTCGGGGTCTCTGTGTTGGACACTGCAGGTTCCTGGACTTGACTAACCTGTCCTGGGCCCTAGGAGCCCCTTATTATCACAGTCATCCCACCCTTTTCTTCCTTCTCCAAAGATCATTTATTATTTTTATTGAAAAGGCAGATTTACAGAGAGGAGAGACAAAAGGGGAAAGATACTGCATGTGCTGGCTCACTTCCCAAATGACTGCAGTGGCTGGAACTGAGCCAATCTGAAGCCAGGAGCCTGATGCTACTTTCCAGGTCTCCTACACGGGTGCAGGGTCCCAAGGTTTTGGGCCGTCCTCTACTGTTTTCCCATGTCATAAGCAGGGAGCTGGATGGGAAGTGGAGCAGCTGGGACACGAACCAGTGCCCATATGTGATGCTGGTGCTGGCAGCAGAGGATTAGCCCTTGAGCCATCGTACCAGGCCCTGTCAGTCCCTTACTGGTGGCAGAATAGCACCTACACTTGGGGACCTCAGGACCCAGGAAGCTGTATGCCTCCCTGACAGTCACATTTGCCAGTCGCAATGCAGATGGCTGAGTGACAGCCACTGGAGGGCTCAGCCAGTCCCTTGCTTCTGCCTCATTTCCTGGCTTCTGGTGTCATTGCGAGTCGGGACCATGCCTTGCTGCTGGTGCATCTGGGCTGCTGTCTTAAACCCGCTGGTCAGAGCTCAGCCCCCAGGCTGGCATCTGCTTCTGTGGAGTCTCGTTGCCTCCACCAGGCTTCCCTATTTACACATCATCTGTTGTCTGTGACTGCTTCTGGACTACGATGGTAGCAGGAAAGTTGGGATGAAAGCCACCGAGATGGAAACAAGGACCCAAAGGCCTGTCACAGGCACTGTGCGGCCAGGGGAAAGCCAGCCATGAGCTGACTGCAGGTCCTCTGGCCTGGAGGAGGGGGTGTGGCGAGGGGCCCAAGAGCCTGAGGAAAGGACGGGTATCACATGAGGTCACACCCCCAGCATCAGGCCCGGGCCAGGTCTGGTCACTGCTGCTGCCCCACATTTGGTGGGTTGGTAGTGTGTGCACATGTGCAAACACACGGTCCTACAGTGTGTGTACACACTTGCACACCTGTGCCTCACACACACAGTGCACACATCTGAGAGTCCTGTGAAAACTTTTTGGAACATGGAGTGTAAAAGCACATTTTGGTACCGCAAACATTTGAAATAACCTACCTACAAGAGGTCTTCCAAAAGCATGTGGAAATTTGTGTTATGAAGAACAATGGGTTTAAAAGCACGACTGTACCAAGGTGCACCTGTAATTCCATTTTCCATTGCTTTTTAAAGTGCTGTCCTATGCACGTGAGAGTGTTCGCATGCCTGGGTGTAGTGTGTTCATATGTACATGTAGTGTTCACACACCTGTGTGTCATGCATTGCAGTCCTCCGGCTGTCTCCTTGCGAAGCATTGCAGGAATTGGAAAGTCAGAGTCTTGGATGGGAACTGAAAGCCAGGTTCCGTTCCTCTCAGTTTCATCTCCTCGGCAGCAGGATACAGCAGCCACACAGGAAGGAAGCTGGGCAGCCAGCCAGCCAGCCTTTGTCGCATCCCGCAGCCCCCTGGTGGGCCTCGTCTGCTTGTCCATGTTCCCTGCTGGCTGGGCGCTGGGCTGGGAAGACCTGATTCAGGATGACCCCTGTGGTTAAGGCAGTGGTCTCAGTTGGTAGGGCCCCACCTACCGTCCCCTGCGTTCCTCCGCCACCTTTGGGGTAGAGGAAGTTCAGAGTGGAGCTGAGCCAGGCATTGGGCAAGCTGCATGTGACCCTGTGTTCTCATGCAAGTCCCTGCTCTCTTTCTGTCTCTCTCCAGTGTTTCCGCTGAGGCCGTAGTGAGACTCCAGTGTCCGTGACCCTGCCGTGGTGACAGCAGCGCCTTTCTCACCTTGCCAGTGGGACATGCAGATTCCAGGGGACTGTGCAGCTCACCCGCTCTGTGCTGTGGTGCCAGGACGCTGAGTGGCAGCCTGGGGACAGGCCTGCCCATCGCCCATGAGTGTTTGCTGCCCATGGCCCCCTGCCTCATGAGGATGTGCGCTGCCCCTGTCAGGGGGCTGCTCACCACCCTGGTGGTGCTGTTTGGAACGGCAGTGGCGTTTGCACCTGTACCCCGGATCACTTGGGAGCACAGAGGTGAGAGTGCACAGCCTGAGCAAAGCCTGGTGGCACAGGGGACAGGGAGGGAGGTGGCAGGGCTGGGGAGGGTGTTCCTATTGCGCAGGACAGAGACAGCTGGGGGCAGTGCTGGTGCTTGATCGTTTGGGGTCCCTGCGTTTGGAGTTTGGTGTGGACGGGCACCCCGGTGCTCCCTCTGAGGGGGTTGCCTTGGTAACTGGGGGCATCCTGCCAGGCTCCTACCGTGGTGCCTGAGTCAGGGGAGCCTTCAAAGGAAGCTCACCTCCCTCGTACCTCATCACCTGCAGCCATCCCCAGGCCTGGGAGATGCCAGGTGTGGCAAGGCTGCTCATGTGTGAGGGCTTGCCTGTAAGTTTGTGGAATTAAAAGGAGAGTTTATTTTGGTGTCAAAGAGTTGAAGTCCTTACATATGACGGATCCCGCAGCAGCTGCTCAAAACCATGCATTTTGACAAACTGTGCCTAGATGTCCCAATTTCTTGGCACCAAGATAAACTTAGTCTCTCATTCCGTTTTCCAGAAACTTTGTAAAGCCCCTGGCCACAGGTATAGCCAAGTCTCATGCCAGTTACCATCTTTGCCACTTGCAGGCTTGCTTCTGGTTTAGTTCTTTCCTGTGCTGGGTTAGTGGATTGAGAGAGGAAATGCCGGGTTCTGAGCACACACAGGGCCGAGCGTGCCTCAGGGGGATTTCAGGCTGCACGTGTGCGGAGGGGCCTGTGTCCTGTGTGCACAACTCCCTCCTCTAACAAAGATTAGAACAGACGGCAACGAATGTAATGAAGTGACCCTTGCAAACAAATACCTGGAAAGCCCAGGTTGAAAAGACTGACGCCAGGACTGTGGAGAGGGACTGGCTCCTCCAAAATCGGTGTGGATGCACTTACGACAGCCAGTCATAAATCCTAAGTAGCTGTGGATGCAGTTCCCTGCTGGGAGACAGCTTGTTTCTGTCTGAGTGCTTGGGCGGGGGGGGAGGGGAGGGGTCCCTAGAGCGGGCTTGGGCTGAGGGGTACAGCCTCTGAAACTGGTGTGTTGTGACACAGCCCCTCCCACCCCATAATAAAATCCTAAGAGATAGGGGCAGCGATGACAGCCAGTGGCTGCGTGTGGGCTTCCAGACTTGAGGGTCAGGAAGGAATGTGAACACGTGACCTCAAGACGAGCTTGCCAGCTGTGGGCCACAAGGCTGCCACCGAGTGAGTCCCATAGGTGCTAAACCCTATTGCAGCAATGCATGCAGTGGCAGCTGAACCAGCCGTGGAGAGGTGGCTGCACTGAGACCCCACTTGACATGCCCCTGGTCACCGAGGCAGGATGCCCACGAGGTATCCCCGACCTAAGTGTACTCCCTCACCTCTTTCCTCCCTTCACCTGGTTCTGCCCCTCTTTCTGCAGAGGTACAGCTGCTGCAGTTCCACGAGCCAGGCATCTACAACTACTCGGCCTTGCTGCTGAGCGAGGACCAGAACACCCTGTACGTGGGCGCCCGGGAAGCAGTCTTCGCCTTGAAAGCACTCAACATCTCAGAGAAGCAGCACGAGGTATGTCTTGGCCTCGCACGCCCCCTGGGGCTGCACCTCACCTGTCTTCTGCACCCACGCTTTTGTAGCTGTCTCAGGCTTTCCACTGGCGGCTCCTGCAGGGAACACCCTCTTCATCTTTGACATTCGAACTTTGTATAATAGAAAAATCTCACACGCGCCTGTGATGCCGGCATCCCACGTGGGCACTGGTTTAGTCCAGTTCCCTGCTACTGCACCCGGGAAAGCAGCAGAGGATGGTCCAGGTGCTTGGGCCCCTGCTACTCATGTGGCATAACTGGGTGAAGCTCCTGGCTCCTGCCTTTGGCCTAGGCCGGCTCAGCCTGTTGAGATCATCTGGGAAGTGAACCAGTGGGTGGGAAAATTTATCTGCATCTGTGAGTGTATGTGTCCCTCTGACTCAGCTTTTCAAACAAATAAATCTTTTTTTTTTTAAGATTTTTTCTTTATTTTTATGGGAAAGGCAGATATACAGAGAGGAGGAGAGACAGAAAGATCTTCCATCCAATGATTCACTCCCCAAGCAGCCACAATAGCTGGAGCTGAGCTGATCTGAAGCCAGACGCGCGAAGCTTCTTCCAGGTCTCCTATGTGGGTATAAAATCCCAAGGCTTTGACTTTGGGCCGTCCTTGACTGCTTTCCCAGGCCACAAGCCTGGAACCAGAAGGGAAGTGGGGCTGCTAGGTCATGAACTAGTGCCCATATGGGATCCTAGCGCAAGCAAGACAAAGATTTAGCCACTAAACTATCTCACTTGGCCCTCAACTAAATAAATAAGTCTTAAAAAAAATCAGGCAGTATTCAGTTTTACAACTTTTCTGAGCATTTTTATTTTTTTTTAAGATTTATTTGTTTTTATTACAAAGTTAGATACACAGAGAGGAGAAGAGACAGAGAGGAAGATCTTCCATCCAATGTTTCACTCCCCAAGTGACTGCAACAGCTGGTGCTGAGCTGATCCGGAGCCAGGAGCCAGGAACTTCCTCCAAGTCTCCCACGTGGGTGTAGGGTCCCAATGCCTTGGGCCGTCCTCAACTGCTTTCCCAGGCCACAAGCAGGGAGGTGGATGGGAAGTGGAGATGCCGGAGTTAGAACTGGCGCCAATATGGGATCCTGGCGCATTCAAAGCGAGGACTTTAGCCGCTAGGCCACAGCACCGGGCCCTGAGCATTTTGAAAATAAATTTTAAGTGTATATATATATATATATATATTTGAAAAGTGGAGAAAGATACAGAGATCTTCCATCTGCTGGTTCACAACCCAGATGGCTGCATTGGCCACAGCTAGGCTAGATGGAAGCCAGGACCAAGGAGCTTCTGTCTCCCACATGGGTACAGGGCCCAAGCACTTGAGCCATCTTCACTGCTTTCCAGGTGCACTAGCAGGGACCTGAATCAGAAGCAGAGCAGCCGGTAATTGAACTGGTGGTGCCCATCATTGGTATCGCCAAGTGCGGGGTTCAGCACTGTGCCACACTGCAGCTCATGTTGTCATCTGGTATTCTCTGCCAGCTGTGGGATACACAGCTCACTCTGCCTGATTGGGACCAGTGCTGGAGTCCAGCTCCAGCAGAGTTCGGAATTTGAGAAGGGTGTGTGGATGAGGCGTAGATAGGAAAGAAACGGACCACTACAATTTCATGATCATAATGGACAATGCAGTAAAGCTGTAGCTTTATTCATACAGAAGCCTTCACTAAGGCTGGCACAGACTTCACACCTAGTGAAGTGGGCATTCCTAAGGATAATTCTACCAATTGTTTTACCTTGAGGCAGGATATCAGCCTTCCTAACCCTGAGGTCAGGAAGTTTAATTAATAACACATTCCTACTACAGTCCTCATTCTACAGCTTAGTCTTGAATCAGTTAAGGGAGGAAATGCATCACAGAAGGAAGGACCTAAAGATCAAATAAAGAGGGAAAGAATAAATTCCCACTACACCTGGGGACACAACACCCTTGATTAGCGTATGGTCAGTGGGGCCAGCCAAGACAGCAATAATAAAAGGCCCTTTGGGACAGACTGGACTAGTCTGCTACACATACTGGCAAACCAGGATAGGGGGCAGGCCTGGTAGGGGTTATTGTGGTTCCCTCTGACTAGGCTGCAGCTCCCACTGGTTTATGTGAGGGCCAAGTGTGTGCTGGGCAGACCAGGCTGGACTACAATTCCCATTGGTTCCAGTGGAAGACAGGGCTAGAAACAGAACCAACCCAGCAATTGCAACCACCAGCTGATTGGGGCGATGGACTGTGCCGGGCCCTGTATTTGCAAATACACACAAGAATCTGGTCTGGGAACACCTCAGAGAAAGTTTCTTTGGGGATCTCCCCAGTCGAACTGCCGGACTCAGAACCCTAACCAAGAAAAGACAGAGGACAAAACAAGTCAGTTAACTACCTCAGCCATATGTTGGCAGTGAAAAACCAGGCAAACAGAAACTCTAAGATGGACTATGTCAATTAGTGGATTCTTCAGCGACCTCATCATGCTTGCAATGGCGAGATTGGCAGCGATTCATAACTGGTGAACTATCAAAACCACTTGAGCAAAACCTTTGCAGCATGCCCCACATCCGGGACCTGGGGTGTGTGGGCAACTGGGTGGGGCTTCTCCCTTTACCTCCCCTTTTACCCCAGAAAAAGAAGAGAATGTGGAAATAATAGTCTTACCCACTTTCCTGTAGCCCTTGAACCTTTTTGCCCTAATTAACTATGTAAAGAATGTCAAAAATAAAGAAAAGAGTGTGGCTGATCCGGGAGAGCAGTGTCGGCTCCGTGGCGCTCAGCTGCTCCCCCACAACTGAGCCATCTTCATGGCGCTGTTTGCTGATGGTGCCAACATGAAGACCTTTATTATTATTAACTGCTCTGTGCTCTAGAATTATTTTTGAACCGCTAAGGGAAAAAAAAACCTTTGGTGTCTGAGATTACTTAGAGTTTGTCTTCTGACGAATGACTGTTTGATAGTGGAGTGTTTGTTTTGCAGTGGCTAATGGGGACGGCAGTCGGGCTGAAGTTGGACACCTCAGCCCAGCCCCAGCTTCAATGGCCCTCTCCCAGAGTTCCCTGGGATTTGACCATCTCCATGACCCTGGGGCTCGCTGGCAGGATTTTTGCAACCTCCGTTTTGTTCGTTTACACGAGCATCTGCTGATTGCAGGAGGAGCACACAGAACTCTTGTTCTCTTTGCAGGCATATTGGAAGGTCTCCGAAGACAAGAAAGCAAAATGTGCAGAGAAGGGGAAATCAAGACAGGTACTTTCCTTCACAAACCACAAGGCTTGTATTTCTTCCTTAATTTTCTTTTTTTACCTCCTGCAAGCCTCGAGCTTCGAGAGGTAGCCAGGTGTCCGGCTCAGTAGGCCAAGACATGTGACGGCGACATGTTTTTCCAAGCTTGTTTTCTCTGAATAGCAGGAGTAGGTCTTCCCTGGGAAGGTGCCTCTTGAGAAGTATTTGTGAGCATTTACTAAGTGGCTAGAAACTCTGGCCACATAAAGGGATTTCTGATGCCCACCAGTGAATGCTGTGGAATTCCCAATGGGTTGTCTCACTCCCCCGCTCCAACCCAACAATCGCCTTGGGCTGGGAGGGGGTTTGTCCGTCCCTGTGTCACCCTAGCATGTTAATTGTTTGTAGGGGTGGGGGGCAACACCAAGGATTGTCTCCATCAGAGCTCTGGGCCCCCTGCCTCCCACTGGCCCCTGTGCCCACCCCCGGAACTGGGCAGGTGTCTGGATTCTCAGACTGTTGGAGTACAGTCTATCTTTAAAGCATCTGAATGAATCCTGGGCCAGTTTCAATGATTGTGGATTAAGTTCAAAACCATTTGGAAAAGGAAAAAAAACCAGCAAGGAGTTTCTAGCTAAATCTTTCTAGCAAAATGGCAAACACTTGTGCAGAGGTACTTGCCTGTCAGTCTAGAACCCTTTAGGAGCTGGGTGTGTGGGTTCAATCAGAGGTGTGGCCAGGAGTTCTTGTGGAGCCTACAGGACTCAAACAGTCCCAGAGGGCAAGGCCCTCCCTGTTCTTGGGGTAGGAAAGAAAGGGCAGACTGGGAATGACTCTGGTTTAAAAACAGGCATAGCAAAATGTAGCTGTCCCAAGCTAGGATAATTTCAGACTCCAACACACTTGTAAAGCAAGTGTTCTCGCCTTAGAATAGCCACGGCTTTGTAAATGGCACCTTTGTTTACCTGGTGGCAGGGTGGCTCCTGACCCTTTTTTTAGCCCCAACCTTTCTTGCAGGGGATAGAAGGGGCTGGGTTCTAGCCTAGAGGTCCCTTTATAGCCTGGGTCTGGAGGGGGAGGGTCTTCCTTCTGGAGGGCAGAAGATGTTCCATCTGCGCTTGTGCAGGTCCTGCAGGCGTGAGACCTGTGGGTATCCCTGGTGTGATGGCTAGATCTTTGCTGAGTGTCATTAGGAGCGGAACCAAATGGCTATGGATGCTGCAGAGAGAAAACCACCCAGGCCAGCTTAAGTTTAAGTGTTCCCCCATGGCGTGGGATTGAGGGTCCCAGGGGCCTGCTATGGCATGTGACAAAATATCTCTGTGAGGTGGGCTGTAAGCCGGAGAGAACCCCCACATGTGAGCCAGTGGAAGCATGCAGGTGGAGTGGTAGCTAATGGTGTGTTTCTCTTGCAGACAGAATGTCTCAACTACATCCGGGTGCTGCAGCCCCTCAACGCCACCTCCCTCTATGTGTGTGGGACCAACGCCTTCCAGCCGGCCTGTGACCATCTGGTAAGACAGCCTGCTGCTCTCTGCATTTGGCACACCTGTGCTGCCTGGGCTGTGGTTAGAACTGTGTTGGGCTCCAGATGGGCATGGGGTGGTCTCCACTGTGCAGAATGACTGGATTTTTTTTTCTGGGCTGCTGTAGGAGGGATGAGGGCAGCTCCACCTTGGCAGGCTATGGCCGGGGACACATGGCCCACAGAGTTCCTCCGAGCCACTGAGTCCCTGGCCAAGGGTGTGATTCAGAGAGGCACAGGTTCAGACATACATCGTGAGGAATAGTCTAGAAAGGTGCTGTCACCCTGCCTTTTGCCTATGTCTGTTTTGGGGGAAGCCTGGCTGAAGTAGAGTCCAGGTCCGCCGAGCGTCAGGACCTGCTCCTGGATTAGGTAGGGTCGTGGGGTTTTGGGACATCACTCTTTGGTGTTGATGTGTGGCTTGCCCGCTGAGCTGCCCTGTGTGTCCCTTCCTGGGTCATACCCTTGACTGTCCAGGCTGGCATCTGACTTCTTTTAGGGGGAGGTTCCTCTGTACCCAGATGCAGAGAGAAATCTCCCCAAGAAAGGGGCATGGAAGTCAGTCTAATGAATGGTTCACCAGGAGAAAGCGGCGTGCCAGGTCAGTGTGGGTGGGCCTGAGAACCAAGAGGTATTTTGTAAAGACCCTCCCAGGAGTTCGTGAGCATCTGACCAACGGGGGAGGGGAGGGGTGGGGAGGAAGGCTGTGCTTAGAAACCTTAGCTTGCTGGGCCCGGCGGCGTGGCCTAGCGGCTAAAGTCCTCGCCTTGAACGCCCCGGGATCCCATATAGGAGCCGGTTCTAATCCTGGCAGCTCCACTTCCCATCCACCTCCCTGCTTGTGGCCTGGGAAAGCAGTTGAGGACGGCCCAAGGCTTTGGGACCCTACACCCACGTGGGAGACCCGGAAGAGGTTCCTGGTTCCCGGCATCGGATCGACACGCACCGGCCCGTTGTGGCTCACTTGGGGAGTGAATCATCGGACGGAAGATCTTCCTCTCTGTCTCTCCTCCTCTCTGTATATCTGACTTTGTAAAAAAAAAAAAAAGAAAAGAAAAAGAAACCTTAGCTTGTTAATGCCCTAAGTTCATTGATGTTTTAAAATCTCACCCAGTCTTGAGTCCAGGCAAGTGACGAGGCAGAATATGACCTTGGAAGCCGGGCTGTGAAATGGAACCTCAGGCGTGCCCTCAGTCCTTAGACTGAAAAAAACAAGTGCAGGCCTCTTAGAAAAGTTTTGCTTATCAAAAGATTTCCTGACTGGGGAATTGGACCATTCAAGTACTACTTTGTATACTTACCATCCCGTAGATAGGTCAGCTGTGGCGGTTGGAGGATAGTAAATTTGGGGCTATAATTTCCTCCCAACACTCCGTCACTCGTGGTATACCTGGTTGGAAATGTGTGTGTCTGCAGGCAGCTTGTGTGTACGTGTGTATATACACGTGTGGCTCACGGGATGCCTTCACGGGCCTCCACGAAGAACAACCTTTGCCTGCAGAACTCCAGTTTCATCCCTGTGTCTAAGCAGAGGGATTCTGATTCCCCAGTATCATCCACTCTCCAGGCCTGTTTAGACTTCCCTGGAGGCCTCCCCTGCAACATAGCCTTTTTTTTTCTTTTTATTGATTACATTGCATTATGTGACACAGCTTTATAGGCACTGGGATTCCCCCCCACCCCTCCCCAAACCCCCCCATGCTGGATTCCTCCACCTTGTTGCATTACCACAGTTCAAATTCAGTTGAGATTCTTTCATTGCAAGCATCTACCGAGCATAGAGTCCAGCATCTTATTGTCCAGATAAGTTCAGCAGTTTCTTGGGGAGACCCTCTCTGGTCTGAAGGTAGAGCTGGCAGAGTATCATCCCGATCAATTAAAAGCCCCGACATTACATCAGTAACAATTTATAATGTTATGGAATTAGTTGACATGGTATTGAGTAACCAATATGTTAAAAGAGAGGAAAAAAAAAAAGAATGCAAGTTCTGAACTACATCCTGTGACTTCTACATTGACATTTCAATTATTAGTTTATATGCAACCGGGTGCTATACACCTTAAAATGGCTATAGATTACTATTCGGCTGTCTCATGTCTATTTTAATTTTAGTGTTTAGCAGTTTATAGCGTTGAAGCATGATTTTTCTGCACCTGGCTGTTTTTCGGGTGGTCTAACTCTATAACTCTAACAAGACATATGTCAACAGTTTAGGTGAACAGTTTTAGGAGGGGTGTGCAGAGAAATCTTCAATACCCCAGTGAGGAGTGACTAATCTTTGTGTCCCACCCAGTGAGGTATAAGTGCATCCCCGCTGACTGTTTCCTGTCTGTTTCTAAGCTTTCCTTGTTGTTCTCTATCTATTCTAGTTTGTTTGTTTGTTTGTTTGTTTGCTTGTTTGTTTGTTTTGAGGGGTTTCCTGATGGTTATTACGAGAGAGGGTGGGGACCCAAAGTTGGAAGCAGGCAAGGACCAGAGAAAGCTCCTCTCCCTAGTCCCGAAGGAAGTTTACTGTTCTTCTGTTTCTGCGGACTGCTCAGGGATCCTGGTTGTCGTTCCGATGACCTCGGATCCTGCAAGGCAGGATTTGGGCTTCTTCCATCCCATGTGGTAGATCCAAATGGGGGTGGGTGACCCCAGAGTTCTTGGCCTCCGAAGGCACTCCATTTCTCCGTGGTCTCCTTGGCAGCTGGGCTGTAGTCCTTGGTGCTCGTACTGATAGTCCTTGGTGAGGATCTAGGAGTCTTCAGGGTTGGGATATAAGCCTCCTCTTGTCCGCCTGCTCCACTCTGGGGTGCCCCCCTGCTCTATGCGTATGACCTCTTGTTAAGAGGTTGTTAGGATTGCTCCTGATTCCCCCCATATGCCTTTGTGGTTTTGCTGTTGTCTAATTCTGATTCGAGTCTGTTGTCTATGAGTTACCAGTTATGATCCTAATAGGTTATACTTCCCGTCTTCCTCACACCTTCTAGGGTGATGTAAGATTTCTCTGCTCTCCCACAAGGTGGAGGAATCCACCATGAGGGGAGGGTTTAGGGAGGGGTGGGGAGAATCCCAGTACCTATGAAACTGTGTCACATAATACAATGTAATTAATGAGTAAATTAAAAAAAAAATTTCTCTGCTCTCCCTCCCCATTTCTGAGTAGCGTAGGGCCTTGCAAGTTTATTAGGTTTTACAATTCTTTGATGTAGATCATAAGCAATCTGACTCATATCGATTGTTGGTTCATTGGTTACTTCACAATACCTTATTGCATGAGATACAGGCTGTTTGGGGTTGAAATAATATTACTGTTTTTCGGATTGACATCATTTCATAACAGCCACATCAATAACAACAACAACAACAAATTATAGCACCCTGAAAAAATATCGCGCCACTGAGTAACCAACACATGTGTGACAAAAAGGAAACACAGAAATCTTTTGGGAAAAATGATGCCATCGTATACTTCATGAGCACTTGATGAATTCTACTAGAGAAAAGAGATTATTTGGAAGCAACCAAACTGAGATAAAAACATCAAAACACATGAGATACAGCCAAAAAAGCAAAAAAACAATCAAAAAAAAAAGTATAGATTGGACTGTTGGAGTTACACTTTCCATGTTGGCTTTTTTATATGAGAGAGAATATATGGTATTTGTTCTTTTGTGAATGACTCATTTCACTGAACATAATGGTCTCTAGTTGGGACCACCTGGTTGTAAATAGAATAATTTCATTCATCTTAATGGCTGAATAATATTCCAGGGAGTAGATGTACCACAGTTTCTTTAACCACTCTTCTTTGGACGCACATCTGGTTTGTTTCCATGTCTTTGCTATTGTAGATTGTGCTGTTGCAAATACAGGATTACAGATCCCCTTCTCACATGCAGATTTCACTCCTTTTGGGTATATTCCTAGGAGCGGGATAGCTGGGTCGTATGGCAGGTTTATTTGCAATTTTCTAAGCACGCTCCATACTGATTTCCACAGTGGTTGTACTAGCCTACACTCCCGCCAGCAGTAAAGAAGGGTCCCTTTTTCCCCACATCCACACCAGCAGGTGCAACATAGCCTTTTGAGCATGTCGCATAGGACACACTGTCCCCAAGCTCATGGTGCCTGGCCTAGCGGGCTGATATCTGTGTCTGGTTTGAATGGTCCATCTCCTGGCTTACTCCCCAGATGCCCACAATGGGCCAGGGAGTGACTTGGAGCCAGTAGCTCAGGCCACGTCTTCCACTTTAGGGGACACTGTACCACCCTGGCTGCACTAGTGGGAAGTCAAGCCCAGACCCTCAGGTGTGCAACATGAGCATCTTAACTGGTATTGTGCCCACTGGTCCAGATACCTGCCCTGGTCGCATTTTTAATATTCAGATCCCAGCTCCCTTTGGAGTGTGTTTTGCTGGGTCTAGGAGATAGACACTAGTGTTGCTTTTTGCTTCTGCTTTTGTGTTATATGTTTGTAGGATGCCATGGTTCTGTGTGCCATCTTGAACACCATTATTATTGACATTGAATATGGGCTGCTGGTCACTTCTGCCTTAACCTGTATTTCATTTTCCCTGGCTACTTTTCTAAAGCCATGAGCGGTGCCATTCCCATTTTACAGACAGGCCAGCTCAGCTGAGGCTCTGAGGTCTCAAGTAGCTTGGCTCGGGTGTCCAGGTGGTTGGCACACAGACCTCAGTTGAGTGGTGTGAGGCTCAGCTCTGACGGTGGGACCTTCGTGACTCGATCCATTGATTCAGCTGTGTGGTCTTCCAAGAGTGGAACAGAGGGTAAGTTTCAGCTGCTGTGGAGGTCTAGACATTTTAACATGTACTTTCTTTTTCTTTGAATTGTAGAGCTTAACATCTTTTCAGTTTCTGGGGAGAACTGAGGATGGCAAAGGAAGGTGTCCTTTCGACCCAGCCCACAGCTACACTTCCATCATGGTTGGTGAGTCCTGCCGCCCCACCCCCCCATCCCAAGTCCCTCCGGCCATTCAGTGGCTGTGACATTGGCCTTGGGCTGGTGCATGCCAGCCAGCGGGCCAGGACCCTCATGGGGACCCTCTGTTGTTACCTTTGTGGTGCTCTCAAAGGTCCCTCCTGCGCAAGGTTGAGCTTTGCATTCTGAGTATAGCAGGAGGATGCCTCAGAGTTTCTGTAGAAAGGCGGATTTGAAGGCCACTTTATCTGGGTGCCAAAAGGTTTCGCAGCCCATGAGTAGATCTTCTCATCATAAAGATTTGGGGGAGCCTTTTGCAGACCCCTCACACAGGCTTCAAAAAACTGACATGTTAATAGTTATCTTTCAGCTAAAGTTGCTTTTCCATGAACTTGTTTACAGACTTGTGCTCAGTAAATGACATGAAGGTGTTCAGCACTTAGTATAAACTGGGCTTTGTGCGGCGTAGCTTAGGCTGACTGTGGGCTGAGGGAAGTGTCCTGAGCTTGTGCAGGTGGGTGGGTGGAGCCATGGCACCTGACTGGTGGTCAGCATGAGTTTCGTGCGTTGTCAGCCTGCGGTGGGTTGATCAGGACGTGGTCCTCGCCATAAATCGGGGAGCCCCTTGTGTGTTGCCATTGTCATGGGAGCAGGAGTTAACTGCCTATGTTTTTGTGGTTGCCTCTTGGCTCTGAAAATGCAGTTGGCTGTGGAGCAGGAAATGAGCACACGGGAGAATAGAGGCAGACACTGGAGTGAGGAAGGAGCAGGGGCGGGCTGTCCTTCCTCCTCCATTTGCCCCTGGGGATGCTTAATGCGGTTCTGAAGAAGCGCATCCTTGTGTTGAGTGTGTATTTCATGATCGGTCGATCCTTTTCCCGCATGCCCCGCGCCACCACAGATGGAGAGCTGTATTCCGGGACATCGTATAACTTCCTGGGAAGTGAGCCCATCATCTCCCGGACCTTCTCTCACAGCCCTCTGAGGACGGAGTACGCCATCCCCTGGCTGAATGGTAAGAGCAGAGCAGCCCACAGGAAGGCATGCGCAGCCTCATTCACAGGCCCCTGTGTTGAGTCCCCCTACTTCCCTGGGCCAGCTCTGCACTGGGACGGGTCCTGAACCCTGTCTGGCCTGGTTTGTTCTCTGCTAACTGTAAGTCTGTTGGAATACCCCTTGTCTGAAAACAGATTCCATTTGGGAGATTTAGGTAAAAGCGAGAATCTGATGGGAAATGGCAAACTTTGACTGGGCTGTGTGTGCTCTCTGGCAGAAAAGCCAGGAGCCCTTGTGCCTGTCTGCTTGGACTAGACCTGGGGCCTGGTTACCACCAGGTAATGTGTGCTCAGACTGCTACCTGATTTCAGGGCTCAGACAATGGGACTTTCCTTGGGGCGCTGGGCAGAGGGGTTCTGGCCTTTGAAACCAGAGCTGGGAACGACCAGCTGCTTCTCCAAGTGGGGCAACCAGGGAGCCAGGGTCTCCGGTGCCTGGACCCCAGGCACGAGCTTCTTTGAGGCACATGTGGTTTAAACCAGAGAATATGCACCTCACAGGCCAGTGCTGTCTGACTTTCTTGAGGTGTCCAGATAGCCTGCCAGCAGGAAAGCCCCAGTGGGGTGGGGTTCTTGGGGTACACTGTGGGTTCACCCTTGTGGGGCACCTCTCCGAGGGTGCGCACAGTGGCACAGGCAGTGTCAGGTGCTGGAGCTGGAGTCTAGACGGTACCTTGCACATACCTGCAGGCAGAGGTGCCAGCCTGTGCGGCCGTGCCTGCCACCCCGTGACACTGGGAGCAGAGGATGCCACACAGGGCCGATGGCATGACACCTCATGTCCTCTCTGCAGAGCCCAGCTTTGTCTTTGCCGACGTGATCCGGAAACGGCATGAGGGCGCCGAGGTGGAGGACGACAGGGTCTACTTCTTTTTCACGGAGGTGTCCGTGGAGTACGAGTTCATCTTCAAGCTGCTGGTCCCACGGATAGCGAGGGTGTGCAAGGTGAGTGCTCGCCTGGGAAGTTGACCGCTTCCAGCCCGTGGCTGGCATGTCACTTTGCCTGCTCATGTGTAGGTCCCTTCCTGCCAGAGGGACCTCTGGCTGGCTCTGCCACACCCAGTGCTGGTCAGTGGGGCTCAGTGCCCCCACTGGCTGTGTGTCCATCAGAAAGCTGGCGTGAGATCTGCCTGATCTTGATTTTGACCGAACACCGGGAGGGGTTCGCAAGAGCGTTGGTGAACAAGATGGGGCGATGCTAGAACCACCCTTGCTGAGAGCGTAGGGAAGGAGGTGAGCTCCTTCTGTAAGAGAGAGACTTGGTGTCTGTGATCTCATGGTCAAGTTGAGGAGGAGTATATTTTCCTTGCTCTCAAAACTCTTCCATTTTACCTCCTGCATTCAAATGTCCTTGCTTCTGTGCCCCTGGAGGGTGAGTCCCAAGACCCTCCCGAATGCTTAAAACCAAGGATACCACAGAACCCTGTGTCCGCTGTATCTTTTCCTCTGTGGAAATGTCGCTTACCTGGAAATCCAGGCGCACTAGATTAGCAATAATGGAAGAGTGGTGGCAGCATGCTAGCCTGTATGCACTTGGGAAATGGCAGCAGTTCAGTGTGAGTGTAGCAAAATATCCACATTTTCAGACCAGGCTAGCCCATAGGCAGCTAAAACCACAGCATGCAACGGAGCCATGGTGGGGGTTGCCTGTGCCACTCTGTAGACCTTGGGACGTCCAGTGCGTCTGTAATTGTTTCTTCCCTCAAAGCATGGATGAGCAGCGTAGTCAGCTCCTGCCATGGAGATGCTGGGGAGTGCCAAAGGAGGGGAGGGTTTCTTCCCCCATCAGGGACATCCGGGCCTTCGCCGGGGGCAGGTTTAGTGTGGATATCCTCTGCACTGGAGGGCACCTGCTACCCACATCCTTCTGGCCTGTAACTCAGTC
This sequence comes from Ochotona princeps, assembly GCF_030435755.1. Lineage (NCBI taxonomy): Eukaryota > Metazoa > Chordata > Mammalia > Lagomorpha > Ochotonidae > Ochotona > Ochotona princeps. The sequence continues at coordinate 60,560,307 of NC_080845.1, forward strand.
ACTGATAGGTTCGGCAGAGTCCCACCAGAAAAGGAGCCAGCATGTTGCTGATGAGTTTTGGGTGCAGAGTGTACTGATCTGTTTTGCACTGTATTCTTTAAAAAAAAATTTATTTGTTTTTTATTTATTTGAAAGCTGAAGTTAGGAGAAGAGGAAGAAATCTTCTATCAGCTGGCTTATTTCCTAAGTGGCCATAACAACTGCATCTAAAACAGGTTGAAGCCAGGAGCCTGGAGCCCCTCCAGGTCTCCCATGTGGTTGTAGAGGCCCAGGCACTTGGGCCGTCCTCCACTGCCCTCCCAGGCGCATTAGCTGGGGCTGGATCTGAAGCGGGGTATCCTGGATGCAACTGGGCACCCATATGGGATGCTGACACTACAAGTGGCTCTGCTACTACTTTCTTTTTCTTTTTTAAGATTTACTTATTTTTATTGGAAAGTCAGATATATAGAGAGGAGGAGAGACAGAGGAAGATTTTCCATCAGATGGTTCACTCCACAAGTGACCGCAATGGCTAGAGCTGAGCCAATCCGAAGCCAGGATCCAGGAGCTTCTCTCGGGTCTCCCGTGTAGGTACAGGGTCCCAAGGCTTTGAGCCGTCCTCGATTGCTTTCCCAGGCCACAAGCAGGGAGCTGGATGGGAAGCGGGGCTGCCAGAATTAGAACCTGCTACCATATGGGATCCTGGCGCATTCAAGGCGAGGACTTTAACTGCTATGCTATCGTGCCGGGCCCTCTGCTACCACTTTCACTTGGCAGGGCTGTGCCGTGCACGGAACTGCCTAAAGCTGATGGCAAGGGTCTGTGCCCTTTCCCCCGCCAAGCACCCACACTGTCGCTGTGGTTACAGGGTGACCAGGGTGGCCTGAGGACCCTCCAGAAGAAGTGGACCTCCTTTGTGAAAGCCAGGTTGACCTGCTCCCGGCCAGACAGCGGCCTGATCTTCAACGTGCTGCGGGATGTCTTCGTGCTGTGGGCCCCCGGCCTCAGGGAACCAGTGTTCTACGCACTGTTCACCCCGCAGCTGTGAGTGCCCAGGGCAGGTGGCTGGCTGGGTGGCTCTCCCTTTGCCCACGCTGCTCTGCAGGCAATCAAGTGGCCTCTCTGTTCCCCTCATCCTAGGAACAACGTGGGGCTGTCAGCCGTGTGCGCCTACAACCTGTCCACGGCGGAGGAGGTCTTTGCCCGCGGCAAGTATATGCAGAGCGCCACGGTGGAACAGTCACACACCAAGTGGGTGCGCTACAACGGCCCTGTGCCCACACCGCGGCCTGGAGCGGTGAGCTGGTGGGGCATGGAGTGCGCAGGGCAAGGGGACTCTCTTCCTATTCAAGGCTTAAGGGCCTGGGCATGAGACCTGGGCCAGGTCCCAGGGAGCCGAGAGTGCAGCTCTTCTGCCATGGTTCTCAAACTTTGTATCTTAGCTTGCATCAGCTGGCAGTAACCTGTCTGCTTCCAATTGGACAGGGCTGGGTGCACAGGGGCCACCTTGCCCCATGCCACTCCGTCTGCTTTTAGTTCCTGCTGTCTGCATGGAGACTTGGTTTCTTGACAAAGGCCTCCACTCTTGGGAGATGTTCTTTGGGACTCACACCTCCTTCTCCTAAATCAGTGTGAATTTATGGGGAAATTGGTACACACTGCTGGGCTGCTCTGGCTGCCCCCACATGTTCCCCACGTGGTGAATGGGTGGCAGGTGGCTTGGTCCTGAGGTGCCCTCCGCTGTGGGGGCCTGCTGTTTAGATGTCCATCCCCAGCGTGTGGTCATTCCTCCTATGTGTGCTGTTCAGTACAACTGGCCCTGAACTCGGACAGAAGCGGCGTCTGCCCTGCTCTTTATCCTTGTGCTCTATAGAGTGGAACTGTTTCTTGGGGCAGAGAGCATTTGTCTCGCACGAAAGCTGACAAGTGCTTTATATTTTTACGTTTCAACGCTTGGCAGGCTGCTTCGGGTCTAGACAGATGTCCTTGCCGATGACATGTCCGGAAACATGGTAACATCTTGTGGGCGTGGTGGTTGCTGGGAAAGGGCGACCTCTGTTAAAAGCGTAGCCCATGGCCCCCAGCCTCACGCCCACACTGAGCTCTGGCAGTCGGCAGCGTGGTGCCTCACACCATGACCACGCCCCCTCCACAGTGCATCGACGGGGAGGCGCGGGCGGCCAACTATACCAGCTCCCTGAATCTCCCTGACAAAACGCTGCAGTTCATCAAAGACCACCCCCTGATGGATGACTCTGTGAGCCCCATAGACGGCAGGCCCCGCTTAATCAAGAAGGATGTGAGCTACACTCAGATTGTGGTGGACAGGACGAAGGCGCTTGACGGCACCATCTATGACGTCATGTTCCTCAGCACAGGTGAGTCCCAGGCTCCACGGTCACGTCCTGTGTGTGTGTCCTCGAGTGAGCAGGTGGGGAGACCCAGTTCACCTCTGCAGGCCAGCCTGGCATCTGCCTCGCAGTGCCCCAGGGGGTGTGTCACATAGTCGCTGTGCCTGTGGCTCTGAGCTCTCCCTGCAGCTGCACTGGCCTAGAGTCTGCACTAACAGGAAGCCGGGGCAATGCCTGTGCCGGCAGCAGCACGTGTGAGTGCAGGCTCTGCTGGCGGAATTACTTACCCAGGAGCCAGCTGAAGGGCTGCCCAGTTCCTACCTGTCCTGGGAGGTGCCCAGCTGTCACCTACCTGTGGGAGTGTAGATGGAGTGAGCTTGTTGCTGTGGGTGGTATCCGTGGCTTACCTGTGACCTTGCCCTTGCAGACCGGGGTGCCCTGCACAAAGCCGTCAGCCTGTACGGTGAAGTACATATTGTTGAGGAGACTCAGCTCTTCCAGGACCTCCAGCCTGTGCAGACCCTGCTGCTGTCGTCGAAGGAGGTAGAGTGGCTGGCTGGTGCAAGGATGGAGGGAAGGGAGCCAGGCCTGTGGGTCCCTGGGTGTCTCAGCGCTCTGAGAGGGGCTAGGAACCAATCTCAGCTCACAAATAAATAACACCCCGTTGCTGGCTGGCAGGCTGTAGAGAAATGGCAGGTTCCACCCTTCACTAAGCCTCCCCTACCTGTCCTCCTCTTGGCCACATCCCAGTGGACAATCCAGTGGCATTCCCACTGTCCCTTTTCTTCCCAAACTGAAACCATCCCCATGGAACACTACTGCCCCCTCCCTGCACCCAGGTGCTGGTAGCTGCCCTTCCCTTCCCCTGTGGGTTTGATTTTTCTCGGACCCTCATGAGAGTAGGTTCACATGGTGTTTAGCCTTTTGTGCCACTTCCAGCTTCCCCATGTTGTGGCAGGAGTCAGAATTCCCTTCCTGGCTAAGGCTGGGTGATGCCCTTCATATGAGGCCATGTTGCTGGTCATCAGTGAGGGAACACTAGGGTTTGCTCCCACCTTTTGTGAACGTGGGTGGACAGGTTCTTGCTCAGACATAGTTTTCCCTTCTTTGGGCACATAGGGCAGATGCACTAAAGTTGGTTGTGTCAGTATTTACCCTTTTGAATGGCTGGATGATACCCTCTTGTGAGTACATACGTTTTCTTTACCCACTCTTCTGTCGGCAGATGCCTCAATGTGTATCCGTAGGAGAGGAAATCTTTTCAAGATTTATTTATTATTTGAAAAGCAGAAGTGCAAAGAGAAGGAGGGACCGATCTTCCATCTGCTATTCACTGCACAAATAGTTGCAATGGCTGGAGCTAGGATGGTCCAAAGCCAGGAGCCTGAAGCTTCTTCCATGTCTCCCGCATGGGTGCTGGGGCTCAAGCACCTAGGCCCTCCTCTGCTGCTTTCCGAGGAGCGTTAACAGGCAGCTGACTTGGAAGCAGAGCAGCCACGTCCAGTGGGGATGCTGGTGCCACAGGCAGGTTAACCTGTTATGTCAGAGTGCTGGCTCCAAAAAAGGGAATCTTGACGTGAGCCGGGAGGTTTTTGTAGGGTGTTATTACAGTGACACAAACAGACCCAGGCAGAGGAAAATGGAAACAGTCGCAGAGCTCCAGGTCCTTGTGGGCGGGGGTCGAGGGACAGCGTCAGTCATCTCCACTGATTGTGTGCCGGACACGATGCTGGTGCCGGTGGGCCGCTTTCCCTCAGCTGGCGCTGGTGACCTGCCTAGCTGGGAGCTGCGGGGCCTGCTTTGCCTCCAGCTCTGAGTGTGCCTCTAGTGAGCCTGGCAGTTGCTTTCCTGACTGTGTGCCCTAAGCCACCCTTGTAAGCAGGGTGCAGAGCAGCGCTCCAAGGATGCAAGGGCCAGGGAGCCGCAGCCTGGCCGATAGGGTCTGCCTGGAAATCACACTGCTACCTTTGCTTTCTGGGACAGCAGCATTCCCGTCTCGGGCCCTGCAACACCATGGCCTGGCCACGATGCTGAGTCAGGGAGACTTTGCTCCCAAAGTTGCTCTGGGGCCTCCCTATTGGCGGTGAACTTGACCTGACCCCCTGCTCTGTTCTCCCCGTCACTCACACAGGGCAGGAGGTTTGTCTATGCCGGCTCCAACTCGGGTGTGGTCCAGGCGCCCCTGGCCTTCTGTGGGAAGCACAACAGCTGTGAGGACTGTGTGCTGGCGCGGGACCCCTACTGTGCCTGGAGCCTGCCCGCAGCCGCCTGCGTGGCCCTGCCCCAGGCCGACACCCCCGACAGGTAAGAGGTGGGCCGTGCCGTGTGCCCGTGCGCCACACGTGTGCCACTGAGTAACGTGTGCCGGTTGCTTTGCAGGAGCCTGATCCAGGACATGAGCGGCGACGCGGCAGCATGCCCGGGTGAGTGGCTGCCCACGCGGGTGCCTGCTCCTCCTGAGCGGCGACGTTGGGAGCCTCCTGCACTGCTTTGGTTCTGTGGCATTTGTGTGCGTTTTCCTTTTCTTTGTCCTTGTGGAACAGAGGTCGGTTGCCGTGGGGACAGAGGGTGGTGTTTCTCTGTCCCCTTCATCCTTGAAGCTCCCGGAGGCCACACAGAGCCCGTCTGCCCCCTGGACAATGCCCTCTGCCCAGAAGTGCTGCCTTTTTCCATTCTGGGTGGCTCGAGGCTTGTGTGACATGAAACTGAACTGGTTAGGAAGGGCAAGAAGGAAGCCCTTGGCTCCACAGGCTGAGCTTCCCTAATTGAAAAACTCCCAATCCAAGATGCCTCCAATTCGATGATTTCTTAAGGCTCAGGTGATACTGCGAGTGTGGGAAATCCCACCCATTTCACACACACAAAAACGCCTTAAAACATTATGTGGGGTTGCCGTGGGGCTCTGTGTAGGAGGCGAATAGGAAACGTCAGTGCGTTTTCCATTTTGATGGGAATCCCCTCCCAAGACACTGCATACACGATGCAATACACAACTGCCGACACACTGTGCATATGTTACACACACAGAGAGACAAAAACCCACACTTACGGGGCCAGGCATTCAAGCTAAGGGGTCCTCAGCTGAACTGGTGCTCTCCTTGGTATGTGGCGCGTCTCGCTGCCTGTGAGTCCAGGACAGGATGGAGTCAGGGCAGATGTGCCCCCCAGCTGTGCCCTCCCTCCCTGGAAAGAGCAGCCATCTCCTGGCCGTTAGCAGAAATGTTTCATGCAGAACCAGCAGCTCCCTGACCTGCCGGTTTTCTCCGGAGACAAGGTGGGGTGGTGGGGCAGGGAGAATCAGAATTTCTGCTGCTCAGCACCACCTCTGGTATCCTTGTCCCTGCGGCTGCCATCCGCGACTCTTCCTTGCCTTTCGATCGGTCTCGCATGTCTTGATCTCCTTAGTTGTTCTGGAAGATTCCATCTTGCTCCAGTAGGTGAACCTCTCATGTCGTCTTGTGGGTCGTGAAGTGTTTTGACGGGAAATCTGCTCGGTGAGCGGGGCTGTTGACACTGTACACGTTTATTTTGATGTTCCAGATAAAGTTAAAGCAAGTCACCGGCAGCATTTTTTCAAGCACGGTGGCACGGCCGAGCTCAAATGCTCCCACAAGTCCAACCTGGCGCAGGTGGTGTGGAAGTTCCAGGACGGCTTGCTGAAGGCTGAGAGCCCCAAGTACGGCCTCGTGGGCAGCAAACACCTGCTCATCTTCAACCTGTCGGAAGGAGACAGCGGGGTGTATCAGTGCCTGTCGGAGGAGAGGGTCCGGAACAAGACCGTCTCCCAGGTGGTGGCAAAGCACGTGCTGGAGGTGAAGCTGCTCCCACGGACGCCCACGGCCCCCACCTCGCCCACGACTCACTCCGAGGGCAGTAGGGTTGGGACCAAGGGGTTGGTGCCAGCCACGCAGGGGCCCTCCCTGACAACCCTGGCCATGCGGGCCACCTCCCCCGGGGCCACCACCACCACCCCGCCTTTCAGGTCCGCAGCCACCAGCAGCACGTCGTGCGAACCAAAGATCGTCATCAACACGGTGCCGCAGCTGCACTCGAAGACTATGTATCTCAAGTCCAGTGACAACCGGCTGCTCATGTCTCTCTTCCTCTTCTTCTTCGTCCTCTGCCTCTGCCTCTTTTCCTACAACTGCTACCAGGGCTACCTGCCCAGCCAGTGCTTGAAGTTCCGCTCGGCCCTGCTGCTGGGCAAGAAGAAACCCAAGTCGGACTTCTCGGACCTGGAACAGAGCGTGAAGGAAACGCTGGTGGAGCCGGGGAGCTTCTCACAGCAAAACGGGGAGCACCCTAAGCCAGCCCTGGACACGGGCTATGAGACGGAGCAGGACACGCTCACCAGCAAAGTCCCCACAGACAGGGAGGACTCCCAGAGGATCGACGACCTCTCTGCCAGGGACAAACCATTCGACGTCAAGTGTGAGTTGAAGTTCGCCGACTCGGATGCTGACGGCGACTGACGTGGCCCCTGTGGCCCCATCGCCGTGTTGGCTGGCCGGCGCCCGTGTGCCGAGTCTCCTGTCTTCACCCGTTCTGTAGCTGAGTCTCGTCATCGTGCAACAAACCTCAGTCTTCTGTTTGTCTCCTGGGTTGAGCCTGTGACTTTTTTCCTCTTTGTCCTGTTGGAGAACTGCAAGTGTTGCATCCTGGTCTGGTGCCCCGCGGTCCGAACAAGTGGCGGGCTCAGCGGCCTGGGGGAGAGATGGCTTGCAAGTCCGTCGGCTGAGAAAAGTGCCCCTTCAGCTTCCCCGCCTCCCAGCAGCCACTGAAAGATAATTTAATTCCAGATTGGAAATGACATTTTAGTTTATCAGATTGGTAACTTATCAAGCCCGTTGTCCAGATTGGCACGAACCTTTTCTTCCATGTGATTGTGTTTTTTGGGTTTTTTTTAGGATTTTGCTTAGATTGTGTGGATGTCTTCGGTCGTTCTTTTTTTTAAAAATTACTGAAGCAGATGTTTCCGTGTTTAGAAGATGCACATCTTCTGGATTCTGTTCTGTGTTTGGATAAAATCCGGCTTAGCTAGCTTCAAGAGTCTCAGGGATAAACTTCCTTTGGCGGAACACATTCCTGCTTTCAGAGACGGACATAGAACCGTCTGGAACACTCACTTTGGTTGTCCTTCATTCCTTGAGGGGAGCAGCGTTTCTGGGGCAGTTTTCTTTCTGTGCTCCGCCTCCCCCCTCTGTTTGTTTTTCTTTTCTCTGTTTTCACTCGCGTGAAGAGGAGCGGCTGGGGCGGGTTTGGAGTGAGGAGAGCTCAGAGGGGAGGAGGAGGAAGAGCCTTCCCCTGGCTGCTGCGCGTGGCCCAGGCGGTCGCCCTGTCCCCCGCTCCCGGTGGTGTCGAGCTCTCTGGACGTCGTCTGCTTGCTCTTGCTGCCATCTCGTCCCCACTGCCCATCCAACACAGCTGGCCTGTCCGTGCCCGGAAGAAGAGTAGGCGGCATAGGATGGGGCCATGGCTGGCAGCGAGCTGAGCCTACGACACCGTGCCGCACGAGGGCATATGTCCTCATGCCAGATGGCGTCTCCCGCCGCCGTGGTTGAAGCTGCCGCGGGCGGTTGGGCTGTGGCGCTCCGTCTCCCCGCCGCGTGGCCAGCCCTCGGGAGGAGGCGCGGTGAACTGTGGATGTCAGTGTGTCTGGCTGGATACTCTCATCTTCCAACATGAATAGGATTCGACCACGTTGGTGTCAACATGTGTGTCTTTTATAAGATTTACGTTGTGTTTATTTTTCTACTTTGAGTTGTATATGTTCAGAAAGTACCCAAATAAATGCTAAGGTTCTACCTGTGTAGTGGCCGGGCCGTCATTCTGGGAGCCCTGCACCCCAGAATGCAGCTGCAGCCCCTCCCTACCCCACCCCCCACTCGCTTCCTTGCACCCTTGCCGTGCGTGTCCCCTGCTGTGCCCCACGCCCTCCGGCTGGGCTGTATTCCAGATGACTTTCCTCAGTACCCTTTCTCTTCCTCTCTGTCTCGCAGCCGCATCTCCTAAGCCCTTTCCTCCTCCTGGCTCCTCTTCTCTGTCCTGTCTGGGTCCTGACTCACCTTCCTCTCCCCGGAGCCCCTGGCCAGCCTCAGGGCTGGGGCCCTCCAGCCACACGCGGGTCGCCCTGCTGCCACCCTTCCTGAGTGACCAGACTCAGCAGGTGCACGAGCTGGGGACCTTCCACCTCTTCTGCCAGGCCACAGGTGAGTCGGGGCCTGCTCCGGCCCACGGGGCGGGCAGGTGGGCTGGGTCTCTGCTCTCCAAGGCCCTACTGGACCACATCCACAGGGTCGAGACCACCTCATGCTTTCATCATGCTTTGCTGGATCCCAACAAACAACGTAAAGCTGTTGCTGGCGCGCAGCAGGAGCCAGCTGGCCCTGACCATGAAGGGCCAGTTAACTGGTTCAGGTTCCGTGGGTCATGCAGTCTCTGCTCCAGCCACCTGACTTTGCTCTTCTGTCCAAGTGGCCACAGATGACAAATAATATGTGGGCAGGGTGTGCTGATAAACTTTTTTTAAAGGTTTATTTATTTTTATTGGAAAGTCAGATTTACAGAGAAGGAAAAACAGAAAGATCTTGCATCTGCTGGTTCACTCCCCAAGTGGCCTCAGCTTCCAGAGCTGAGCCAATTCGAATCCAGGAGCCAGAAGCTTCTCAGTCTCCCATGTGGGTGCAGGATTCCAAGGCTTTGGGCTGTCCTCTACTATTTTCCCAGGCTACAAGCAGGGAGCTGGATGGGAAGTGAAGCAGCTAGGATACAAACTGGCGCCCACATGGGATCCTGGTGCATGCAAGGCGAGGACTTTAGCCACTAAGTTACACTTTCTGGGCCTGTGCTGATTTAATTTTATATAAAAACCATTGCTAGGCTAGGCTTGACCCTGGAGGCTGTGGTATATGGCATGTCTTCCCTTTCATTTGTAAAGATTTGTTTATTTCTGGGTAAGGCAGAGTTGGAGGGTCAGGAGTGGTTGTGACTGGCTCGTTCCCAGTTGCATGGAGCAGGGAAGAGTCAAATCGGGTGCCCTCCTTACTTCCACTGCAGGCTGGCTCTGAACAGGGCAGTTGTCACATGGGATGCTGGTCAGCCAAACTCAGCAGTCCGCGGTGACCCAGGCTTTGGGCCACTGCCCTGGTCTCCCACATGGGAGCGTCGGACCTGCAGGCTCCGCCTCTGTCCATTTCAACCATCAGAAGCTAGTGAGAGATTTCAGTTGCCCTGCTTGCTGGATGAGCTTCCTGCTGGCTGGTGGCCGCTGTCTTGCACAGCCTGCAGCTTGGTGGCAGAAGTTGCCCGGGGATCGGGTGCTGTGGTCATAGTCCTGGGCAGGCTGGCTCCAGGGGCCCTACCCTTGTGCTACGTGCTGTCAACCAGGTCTGTCCCGGGCCACCTGAGGCTACTCAGGCACCTGCAGGTCATTCCTCACTGGGTATTTGGCCGTGGGCAGGCAGGCAGGTGGAAAGTCCTGCAAAATCCTGTGGGCCTGTGTTCTGCAATGTCAACGGAGCCCTTTGCAGGCACAGAATGAGCTGAACAGGTGGGAACTGAGGTCCCCGGTCCTTCCCCGGGCCCTCCCATCCGCCGCCGCCTCTCCAGCGTGTTATTCTCCCTCCAGGGAAACACCTGTCCCTCTTCTACTCCATAGAGGTCACAGTCTGAAGGACAGGCTCAGAGGAATGGGTGGCCCTAGGGGTCTCCGGGTTGGGCCTGCAGTAAGTCCAGAGTGGTCTGAATGTCTCAGAGCAGGTGTCGGGTCAGACTGGAGCAGAGAACACAGCGTGGCCCGCAAGTCCCTGTTTGTGAGAAGACCCAGGTTCTGCCCCCTGTGGCAAGCGAGTGGTCAGGGCAGAGCCCAGGCCTGCAGCTCCCTCCTGGGTGGCTTTCTGCCTGTAGCCTCACCCTTCTTGCCAGGGCAGCCTGGGTTTTCAATTTTTTTTTTCTGGCAGAAACAGCTGTTTTTGTAGTCTTTGTCCGTTGTGGTTTGGGGGCTCTCTGATGAAAGGCCTGGTGTGTGTTTTTAGATTCTGAGACCTAAAGAGAAGAGCTAAGTAGAACCTTCGTTTCCGGCACCTCCTGACACCCACAACTTTGCTGGGGACAAGGTGGCCAGGCTCACCCTGCTCCCACCCAGGACTCTCAGTGTCACCCCAAGATGGCTTTGCTATGCCAGGGGTTAGAAGATGTCCCAGGCTGGTGTCCCCTTCCCTGGGGCGACGCCCTGTGGTGTATGCAGGAGAGCTTCCACTGAAGGGACTGAGACAGGGCTCGTGTGGAGTGGCACAGGGCATGGGGGCAGGCAGCAAGGTGCTCTGGGGCTCGCAGGTAAAGGCTGGTGTTCCTGGGTAGGCAAGTCCCCTGATGTGCTAGACATGGTCCAGGCACTGTCTAGGGCAAGGGCTAGCTGGTCCTGGGAAAAGAAGGCAGGACATCCCTCCAAGATGATGAGCTAACACTTCCCAGGTGAGTGGCTTCACTCACAAGTGGGGAGCTGGGGTGCATACTACCCTAAGTTTTGTGATAGGAGGGACCAGGTGGGTGGGACCAGCAACTGCCCTTCTTCCAGGCCCTCCACATGGGAAATACTTTGTTTGCTATACCTGGGTCCTTAGAAATCAGCACAGTGGACTTGAAAGAGCTAATAGTGCCCATACCTGGCCTGAAGGAGCAGCATCCGTCAAGTGTCCCAGCACTGGAGGACTGCAGTGGGCTGACCCGGCCAGCACAAAGCAAGCCATTGTATTTTTCCTGGCCTATGACGAGTCATCCATCACCAACATGCCACCTACTGCAGGGCACTCTCAGCTCTCAAAACCCTGGGGGAAGTCTCCCTGGGCACTCGAGGAGTGGCTGTGAGCTTTTCAATCTGCACCCAGGAGACAGATTCTTCCCAAAGGGCTGTGTGTCACAGTGTGTGTCCCTCCTGTCTTGAGTAGAGCTGGGGATGGAGGTCCTGGCATTGCACACCACCCTGGGTGCCCCTCTGGGCTGGGCTGCCTTGTCTTCCTCCCAGTCCCACTCAGTGGGGACAGTGCATGCTTGGTGACTGCAGTGTCTGTGTTCAGGAATCTGGCCCAGGCCTTCCCGCATCCCCAAAGGCACTGTGGTGAAAAGCAGGCTTATTTTAGGGACATGGCTCTGCACTGGTTCCTGTATCTTTGGCTGCAGGGACCTCCCTTTACAGGTTACTTCTGTGCCACTGCCTCACCCGTTTCCTGATTGTCCTGGCGGGGTCTGTGTGCCTGTATGTATACACACATGCACTTATACACGTGCCTATCTAGGTGAATGCTTTCTGCTCTATGAGTGCTTTGCACGTTGGCCTGGGCAGCCACGTCTCTGTACCCAGGGCCTGAGGTCTGTGTCGGGGAAGGAGGATTGTGCAGCTGCTTCCTGCCTTTCAAGTGAAAGGGATACATGTTCAGTATCAAGAGCATGAAAAATACTGACCAGAGGAGGAGTCCCGAGCCCGGGCTTCGCTCCACCCTCTTCGGTCTGCAGGTGGTGGTGGTGGTGACTGGGCCAGTAGCCACTGGAAGCTTGGTCCTCATGAATTCCCACACTTTTCTGAAGCTAAATGTTGAGGGTCAGAGGTAACTGATTTTCATTCAGGAGCAGAAATTTCCAGCCAGGAGCTTTGCAAATTGTGATGGTTGTACGGGGGTGTTTGGGGGTGTGCAGCAGCTGATGTACAGTGGTAACAGGGTTCCCTGCAGGGAGATGGGAGGAAGCCAGCTGTTGGGCCCTGCATGCCTGAACAGCCCACGTAGGGCACACTTGCTGGCTTGCACCTGCACCCAGGCCCCTGCTGGGGGTATAGAGCTGGTGGGTGGCCCTGCTGACTGCTTTTAACTCTCACTTTCCCTCTCTCTAATCTCTGCTGCATTCAGAATGAGTTGGATAGTTTTAAAAGGAGTGGATGGAACGTAAGTACATTTGACCGTCTTTTTTGTCTTACAGTACCTGATACGGATTTCTTACCTGGGAAGCTTAAGAATGCCATTGCAATAGCAGTGTACAGGACCATTCTGTTCTGGGCTCTGGGTCAGGGGCAGGTACACAGTTGAAGGTCCTTTCCCAGTGGAGTTGGGGTGATGGATTGACTCCGAGGCCAGCTGGATCTTCTGTGCCCGGGGCTGTCCTGAAGCCTTCAGGGGATCCTGGCAGAGGACACGGGGCTGGACTTTTGTTTAGCTGATACCATCATCTGTTCAGACAGGTGGCTCATAACTGCATGGGGGCCCCTCTCAGGAGAACCAGCTAGGGAACAGCCAGCAGCAGCAAGCGTGTTAAGCAGTACAAAGGGAGGACAAGTAAGCCCCAGTGCGTGGACATCTCAACTGGTGGGGAGGAGTATGTGTGTGTGTGCACACGTGTCATGTTTGTACATGGGATTGCCTGCAGTCCCAGTTCAAGGTCCCGTGAGGGGGAAGGACATACAAGAGAGCCACCAAGTTAACAAACAAGTCTGCAAACAAGCCCATGAGGGTGGGCAGCCATGCAGGCCAGTTCTGAAACTTCCAGGATTTGCCTTCAGAACTGTGGTAGCATCTTCACAAGGCATGTGCTTTGTTTACTTTTTTTAATTGTAAAAGCAGTGGTGCTTACTAGGGTGTTGACATAGCTATGAAAAGTATGTAAACCCCAAACCTAGCAACCCAAAGACGGCCACGAGTGGCATGGCCGTTTCCAGGCCTGTTCTCTTGTGTGTACACAAGGGTATCCAGGTACATGTGTGCATGCAAAAAATGTATACGTATGCAGAAATACACCCATACACATACATGTGTTTTCCATCTGATCTACTGTTCCTGTGACTAAATCTTCCTATGCTAGATTTCCCCGGTGGGTGGCAGCAGCAGGCATGGCCTCACAGCATCCAGGGGGAGCCCTGTGACAGTTCCCAGCTTCTCACTGACAGAGGTAGAGCCACAGGGCCTCCTCTGTACATCCCATCATGGCCTCGGAGCTCATTCCCAGTGTCATGTAAGAACCGGGCTTACACTGGGCAAGCCCTTGGGAGGCGCGCTTTGGTGCCCTCTGTGGTGGGTGATGCAGGGAGCAGAGAACGGAGGAGGATGTGAAGTCTGCAGGGTGGGGGAAATCCTTGGCAGAAGTATAAAGTTAAACCGGGAACCTCCTCTTCTAAGTCCCCCATATGACAGAAAAACGGGGAGCTCTCAGGTCACTGCCTTTCCTGAGAAGGGAGCTGGGTCCTCTAGCCATCTTACCCTCATCTGGAGGCCTCCCCCCGCTGCCCCCTTCCTCCCTGCCGGCTTAGACACACACCCAGAGGACGGCGCCAGCTGTTTCTTGTGCAGGCGCTTTTTAAATCCTGAGGCTCTGTAATTTGTTCCTCCTGTGGAGCCTTTTGAAGTTCAGTGCAGACAGATGTGGCTCTTGGCCCTGCTGCCATGTGTGAAGCCATGGTTTGTTTCATCACCCCGTTGGGTGACAGCTCAGGTGGTAGGGGGGAGTCTGGTTTGTAAAGATGGGTTCTTGGGACATCTTGTGGTCAGGTGGGGTCATCTGTGGGGATCTGCTGAGGCTGGCACTGGTCCAGGTCACCTCTAGGCCTGCTTGGGAGGGGAGGGGGTGCGTGGACACACAGGCAGAGCAGGGGATTGCCAGGGAACCAGGTCTCGGGGCTGGAGTCCAGAGGGAATCCCACTGGGGCACACTGCTGAGACACCTGGCTGGTAACAGGTACACCTGTCTGTGGAACAGGGGGACGCCTGCAGCAGCAGGGACAGTGCAAGACAACAGTCCCACTCGTCGCAGCTGAACTCCAGGGTCTGCACACCACAGGACAGAAGCTTGGTGGCACTCAGCCAGCCACCGGCCCTTCCTCTGAATTTTGAAGGGCATCCAGCGTGTAGGCTGATCAGGGGAGTGACTTGGCTGGCTTAAGCAGGGGGGAGGGACTAGAGCCTTTCTCAGCTCAGCCATCAGCTCCTGCAAACTTCACCTGGAATGTCACTGCCAGAGCTGGGCCCAGGGCCCAGAGCAAGCTCGTTTCTCTAGGGTGGGGTGTCAACACCCTACCCTGGCTGCCCTGGAATGAATGCAGGGTCAGGGATGCAACACGGAGTTGGTCCAGCCTCTAGCCTCAGGCCTCATCTGAAGCCTAGCTAACCAATTAGGCCCTAGGAGAGGTGGGCCTCCATGGGTGAGGGTGCACACAGCCATGCAGAGGCTGCTTTCCTAGGACCAGTTCAAGCGATCTAAGTTTTACCCTGGATGAGTTCAACAGCTTGTCTAAAAGCATTCAAAATAGTTGATCCCAGTCTTAAAAATCTAATTAAAATAGGTTTTGGGTAGATCTGATGTCCGGCTCCTTCCCTCAGGTCTGGGCCTGCTTACCTGTGAGCTGCAAGGCCCAGCATGGCTCTGCAGGACCCGAGTCCTCTGCAGCTGCTGCTAAGACCTCCCAGAAGCCCCCAGGTCTTCCCTCCACTCCACTGAAGGCTGAGTTCTGGGCCTCTTGCTTCTGCAGAGTAGCTGGGACCCTGGGTCCGGCAAAGCCTAGGGGGCCGTCTCCAGCCGCACACGCCTGCAGGTGGTGCTTGCACAGCAGCCTCTGTCCCCTGAGCACTGCCATCGGGGCGCACAATGTGTCTCCCACAGACCATGCAAGGATGCACTAAGAAAGGCAGCCAAGGTCTGAGGGCAGAAGCTCTGGGAGCAGGGAAGGCCCAAGGCATCTGGTCACTGAAGGATTCCTGCAGGAGAGGCCCAGGGGCTGAACAGGAGGGCTAGTTTAAGCCTACTTGGGCTGGAAGAGGGCCCTGTGCCTGGGTAACCGCAAGAGTCCTGGGTGAGATTGAGGGCTCACAGGCAGAGATGGTTTGTGTCCCCAACAGGTCCAGCTGATGTCCACTTTGTCTGGGAGAAGAATGGGCGTGCCCTGGAAACGTGTGTGCCGGTGCAGACACACACCTTGCCTGACGGCAGAGCCCACGTGCTCAGCTGGCTGCGGGATGCCATCCAGGAAAGCTCCGAGTACCGCTGCTCCGCACTCTCATCTGCAGGGAACCAGACATCCGAAGTGCGGGTGTCTGTGCTGAGACATGGTAAGCCGTGCCCGTGCCCCGCTGTGAGACCACATTTGCTTCCACCCATCTCTACAGGTGCCTCATGCTGTGGTTTGCAGATGACCCGAATGCTTTCCCAGCACACAAACCACACCTACATTACATAACCGTGTATATGCAGGGACTTCAATGTGTCCATGCAAAATGTGTATTAACAAAACTCAGCATGGATTTCAAAACTGCCTTGTTGGCAAAATGATTTTCAATTCTGTGTGTGAACTGCTTACACCCCTCACTTGCACGCACACCCTGGCTGCTGGCTCCCCTTCCCACTGGGTGTTTGCATTGAAGCCTCCATGCCTGCTGTGATCTCCTCTCTGGCATCTCGCCTCCCACACACTGTGCTGGCTTCCCTCAGGTTGGTTCTTGGGCATGGGAAACTCAATGCTAAGACTGCAGGAGTGATGCAAATGAGACCTGTCACCAGCTTCCCCCAAGCCTTCTGGTGGGGCCGCCATGGGCAGCCCTGGATGGCCAGGCACCTTGAGGCTGCAGGCCCCGAGTGACTGTTCATGTTGGACCAGGTGTCCTGTTGCCTAAAGCGTTGCCTTCCTGACTCTGCTCTCTGCTGTTGTGTGAGCTGGTCTCAGCACACCTTGGACAAGGCAGATGGGAGGATGTTTTGAGGTGCCATTTATCTTTTTATGCTTTGCTCTGGCTGGGTCTAACAGGGGCCTGGTCATCTTGTCATGTGGTTTTTCTGAGCACTGCCTACATTCTGGATGCTTCAGCTCTCTTCAATGTAGGAGTCCTGGTCCTTGGATTCTGGAACAAGTGTTGTATCAACATTTATCCATCCAAACGCTAACAGTTACTGAGTTTGTCCATTTCAGAGCTTTATACTGCACTGTTGGCTCAGAGCTGCATCTCTCCTTTACTCTGAATGCTGGCGGACTTCTGCAAGACAGCTCTCCCCAGGCTATCTTTTTTGCCCATTTCCCTGCCTGACTTTCCCTCGGGGGTGTCAAGTTCCTTCATTGAAGGGTTTACAATTGATGGAGGGGCACAGAAATCCACCTGGCAGCATCAGTGTCCTCTGAGAGCCCACGAGAAATGCCCAGGCCCAGTCCCTGCTGCAGCTCTGGACCGGGTGTCCTGGGAAGAGGGGATCAGAAGCCACCCAGCTGGAGCCTCTGCTGGAATAGAGTGCTCCCATCCCATCGTGCTAAGGCCCCTGGCATTCTGCATTTCCAGCCATGGCTAAGGCTGGGCTCTCAGGAGGGTGTGCAGCCTGAACTCTGAACAGGCATGGGGACATGGTTCTTTCATGGAAGCACCCAATGAATCTGGCTGCTTTCAGTGAAGACCCTGTCTTCCCCTGGAGTACTGGCAGAGGGCTGTCCCTGGATGGCGGCTCCTATTTTTTGTGTGCCCATCTTGCCAGCCCACCTCTCTGCACTGGCAGAGGCTTCTGGACCTTGCTGTGGTGTTCTTGCCCCGTGTCTGCTGCCAGCTTCACACCACTCCCCATCCTGGATCTGCTGTCACCCCCAGATTTTCACTGTGTTCTCTTCTGTCTTTTTAGTGGAAGCAGGGGGGGAAGACGACTCTGGCAGATGTTGGCTCCTGCCATTACCCCAGCTCTTCCCACTTCTAATGATATCCTGGCCATCCTGCTGCCTGGGTTGCACTAGGATGGGGCCTGATCATGCTCATTGTGACCCTACTCAGGAGTGGGGTAGGTAGTGCTGCTGATAAAACATGGCACGGATGGCTCTATAGACTACCGGAAGAACCCAGGTGCCAGGCAGTGTGGAGCCTGACCAAGGTCTGACCACATCTAAGCACTCAGCTTTCACAGTGGGATGCTGCTGTTGCCCAGTACTGATATAAAAATCCAGAGATGCTTGCCAGCCAGTGGGGAGTAATACTTGACTTTGAACCCTGACAGCATCACAGCACACTGCTCTATGAAGAGGCGGGAGCATGACGGTCACACTTGAGACCACTGTTTCTCACCCCCTTTGCTCATCCATGTTGTGACGGTACAGGCAGTGCCACAGCAGGATGTTCAGGAAACAACATGATTGACTGCCATGGGGCCCCCATCACTGCTATTGATCAGCTGTTCTCGTACGGTCTCCCTTTCTGAAGGGCTCATGCTTCCTGTGCTGTTGTTCTGGGCTGGCCCAGCTGAAAGCACTTGGGCTGGCCACTAGGGCCCCTGCTGAGTACTGTTCTGCAAGTCTGAAGGGCTCATGTTTTTGGCACATGAAAATCAAAGCTCTGAATCATCCTTACGTTTACAAAGAACAACTGCAAAGGACAGAATGGCCCTAGAGTCCAGGGACATGCTGCTTCCTGAGATGCCTCCGAGGCCTGGATGGGAGAAAGCTTCTGTGCCTTGGCCCCCAGGCCCACTTGAAATGAGGAGTACCAGACCCAGTGCCTCAGGTGTCTGCAACACTCCCTGCTAGGCAGAAACAAGAAGTGCAAGTGAGATGCCTTAGGGAGCAGGCAGGGTTACCCACAGGTGAGGTGATGAGAACCCACTCAAGATTGGGCACGCCCAATGGTTGTCAGGCCCTGTGGAGAGCAGGATGGAAACTCACCCACCTTGTGTGGCCTTGCTAGGCAGTCCGCATCGGGGGTGCTGCACATGCCTGTAGAGCCATGCACTGTCTTTCAGAGGCGGCCCAGCAGAAGTGGAGCAGAGAGCTTGCTGCCTGGAAGACGGTGGTTGGGGAACATGACCGGCTGATGCAGGGCTGGAGGAAGGCATGGGTATGTACGCGACCCCTGCCTGGCTCCCTCTCAGCAGCAGAGCTGAGAACTGCAGCCCCAGTTCTGGAAGCTGGAGATAAGGGGCACCAGTCTGGTCCTGAAAGACTGTAGGATGTGAGGATGGCTGCCTATGGTCTCCCTGGCCCTAAAAGGGGTCCTTCCATATTTCTAGAGAACATAACGCATTATACAAAATTATAAAATATTGAAAAGCCTGTTCCTGCCTTGCAGACGTAGGGCTCACAAGTGGCTCAGCTGGGTGCTGCTGGGCAACAGGGAGAATTTTCTGAGCTCAGCCAAGGTTACAAGACCAGCACTGTGGCTGCAGGTGGAAGCTGTCAGAGCTCTGGCTCCCAAATCGTTAGTGCTGCCTTCTTGGTGGCCACCAGAGGGCCAAACTGTATTCACCCCGGGATGAACTGCTGCAGGCGAGAGGTTTGTAGAAGCTGAAGCCCAAGGGCCTTAAAAACACTAGTTGTGGGCTCCACAACTGCCCCAAGGACCCTCCATTGCTCCCAATGCAGGCTCCCACCAGGCCTTTGTCCCTCAGAGGTGCAGGACAGTTGGCCTAGGATGGCTTACGCCATTCCTGCTTGCTCCACTCCTCACTCTGTCTTAGCAAAAAGGCTTTAAGAAGCAGGGCCTCCCTTGCTCTACTCTGGCTTGGGAGTGGGGAGACCGCTACTGGAGACCCCAGGACTTCACCACTATATTGGAGAGGATCTATGGGAGGAGAGGCCCTTCTGTTTGGCCAGGAAATCAAAGCCTGCTTGTCCTTTCAGGAAAGCTGCAGCAAGGACACGCTCTAGCCCCTGGGAGCAGCTCCTGACACCTATCCCAACAGTGAGCTGTCTCTGAATGTGGCCACCAGGGGGCCCTGCCGGACTGGCTCCTCCAGAAGTGGATCGCGACAGACAGGCTCTTAGCCCTGAGTACCCCAGCGGTGCCATCTGGAACTGAGGCTGCCAGGATGGTGAGCAGGCCACCCGCAGCACTGCCAGTGAAGGCTCCTCCCAGGCCACTCCTGACCAGCCCAAGGACTTCATCCAGCACAGCACCACATTCACAGGTGTGCGGGCAGGCCTGCTCCATCGCTGCCACATCACATCCAGCCACTTGTACTCTAAGGTCCACTTCCAGGACACGTGAAGGTCAGACTCCAAGAGAAAACTTTGCCTTAACCCAGAGCACTGACGAAGCCCCTCCCTCTTCCTGTGCCGGGAGGGGCCCCTCCCTCGTGGTGTTCTTTACAGACCTCGGCACGCTAGGCTGAGGGTTATGCCCATGAACGTTCAGCAACGGAACCCAAGCTTAGTGGAAAGCCAAACAGGCCAATTATGCAAACCTCCTGGTGCCGTACTACATTTTCTTGATAGTGGTGTGAGAGATGAGTGCTCTGTTATTCTGCTTCTGAGTCTCTAATGAATAAAGCTGTCTACCTTGAAGATGTGTCACCATGTCAGCGAGCCTGGTGAACGTGCAGCCCTGGTGTCCTGGGTCTGCACCGCCTTGAGTCCCAGACCCGGCTCTGCTCTGGGGACGAGTTTCCACACACCCCTCCTGTGCTGCCTGGCCAGCCTGCTCACGCCCCTTCTGGCTGGAGCTGAGCAGAGGCTGGGTAGCGCTTTGAGAAAGCTGCACCCACCTTTGGGCCAGTTTTCACAGACCCCCCTCCCCCCGAACAAGGAGCCTGGAGACAGCTAGCTGGGTTCAGGCTGGCAACACCCTGCTCGCCTGTGCCCCCACTCCAGCCCCTTCCCCAGTGCCTGCTTGCCCACCTTGTTGGTGCACAGTGGACACAGAGCCATCTCGTACTCACACCATGTAGTGTCTGTGGCTCTTGCTGGCAGTGTGGATTTGATCCTAGCCAACTCTCCATGAGCTGCTGGAAGCAGTGGACGCCTTTCCTCAGGGCTGCTTTCTGCATCCTCCTCTGAAGTCTGGATTCAGTGCAACAATTGATGCCCAGCGCGTGCGCGCGCACACACACACACACACACACACTCTCTCTCTCTCTTCCCGTTACAGGAAATGTCCCATAAGAAATGTAGTGGTGAATTTTTTGTTCCTTGTACTGCTGAAAAAGAACTGTGCATTCACATAGTTCAAGGCCAAAGTCACCTACAGTGGCGACCTCCTTCACTCCAATGAAGTGATGGCAATAAACCAGGGCAGTGACAGTGAGAACTGGTTAAGTCAGGAACCCTCTAGAAGCTGGATGAGATGTTCAATATCCAACCAACCTTCCTTCTGCTGCGATGATGCCAGGGTGGCAGAGCAAAGACCACAGACCTAGGGCCGTTACGAAGGAGGTGTGGAGCAGACGGCTGTGAACAGCAGCAGAGAATATTTTTAAGGAATCTGCTGACATACCAAATTCTAAAATTCCAGCTGCTGAGAACTGAGAGGTCTTCCCTCCGCCAAAAAAAAAAAAATTAATTTTGGAGCTTTCTCAGCTCCCTTACTTGTGTGTGTATGTGTGTGTGAAGGGGTAGAGGTTTACTGAAATAAACATTCAAGACCATGGAGGCCAGAAGATCAGCACCATGCACATGGACACTGGCTACGGGAGGCCGCCTGAGCGAAGGACTCGCTGCCTGCACTAGCCCTGTGCTGTCACACGGCCCTGTCGCCACAGGGAGGGGAGCACGTGCCTCCTGCCCTGGCCTCGGGGCTGATGGGTTTCCTTTCTTTGGTACCACAACAACGAAAACAACAATGCTTACAATAACAATTTTTAAAAATTCAGCAAAAACACATTAAAAAAGGATTTCAGAGCTGCAAAACCTTCCTAGAGAATCAAATGACAATTACACATCTGAGGTATTTCGATGAGCCCCGTGTCAGCATGCTGGGACGCAGGGTTGGTGGGGCCAGTTCTCCTATTTTCAACGTAGGGCAGTGGAGGGGGGTGGGGCAGGACAGACCTCTCATCTGCTACCTGCAGGACACTGTCTGTTCCTGGCCTAGCCAACCATCACCACTGTCCACACTGGAGCAGCTCAAGACGTACACAGCTGGCCCACTAGCACTTCAAGCTCCATGGACGACACAGCAAGTGGCTATTCACGTACGGACCCATGGTCACCTCACCAGCCCTGCCTTCAGCTTGCCACTGCCTACTCATTCCTCATCACTACCTTATTCCTAAGGTGCAATGTTTGGCAGGCGCGAGTGCAGTTAAGAGCATTTTCAAAGCCAAAGAGACACTCATTTGCCTGATGAGCAAACAGCAGTAACAGTGCACTCCAGCCCCTGGCTCAGAGATAAGAAGCAAAGCTAGGATCTGACAGCGGGAGGCCCCTGTGGGAGCACTTCGGCAATCCCAGCTTCCGACCCGGTGCTCCCACCTGCACTGCCACAAGAGATAAAGACGCAGGCACAACTGGTGAGACCACAACTACAGACGAGCCTGTGATCAGCAGTCAGAAGTGAAAGCATTTTTATTCAAAATAAATAAGCCCTCTTTCTTACAAGGAACACAGGAAACTAAACTGTCCTGCAGACAAACAACATTCAGAAGTTCATCTAGAAAAGGGACCTGTGAACATCATCAAACTGAAATCCAGGACTTCAATATACATCATTTCTTTGAAAAATAAAGACTAAGAGGAGTAATTACTGTCAAAAAGTCACAGGTTAGAAAACGAGTTTTCCTTCCGGGGCTCAATCTGTGTACCTGAGCTTTGCGCCCTGCGAAAGGGCCCAGCCCACCGCTCTCCTGGCGTCAGGCTGCCCTGAGGGCTGCCCGCCCTGCCTGCTGCACATGCGTGCACTCGGCTCAGTTTAGCTAAAACAGAGAGGCAAATCCTCAGCTATCAGGGTACCCTACAGACCATAGTTTCCAGGGTTTTCCAGATTCACAGTGTGCTGTATTCCCAGCTTTCAGAAGAGACTCCCCCAAGCATATCCCAACAACCATGGGATTTAAAGTGGTGGAAGCCACTGCTTTACGCGCCCTCTCCAGCCAGCTCATTCCCACACTCAACAACCATACAGGATATAAGAGTAAAGAACTGAGAAGGAGGAAAAGTCCCATCGTCTTTTTCAGACCTCCTGCCTCCTTACTGGAGACACAGCTACCCTGGAAAGATCCCCTCTTACAACTTCAAGTTCCTCATGTGAGCAGTTGAAGCCTCCAGTGTTTGCTCCAGCTCCAGGGCATACTGATTGTACGTTTCCAGGTGTTTTCTCCAGACTTCAACTACAACAAGAAACAGTGCATGTGGTGAAGAGACACAGACAAGCAGTACCGCTCCTTTATCAGAAACCCACAAGCAGGGCATGTGTGCTGGCACAGCAGGTCAAGCCAACCGCCGGCAGTGCCAGCGTCCCCTGTGGGTGTTGGTTTGCATCCCAGCTGTTTCACTTCCTATCCAGCATCTTGCTGACGCACATGGGAAGGCAGCTGAACACAGGCCCAACTACTTGGGCCCTAACATTCACAGGAGAGACCTGGAGGGAGTTCTTGACTCCCGACTTTGACCTGGCCAAATCATGGCCATTTGGGGAATGAGCTAGTACATGGAAGATCTCCCCAGACACCCAACTCTGTTTTTCAAATAAACAAAGAGAAAAGCCATCAACATGATCAGGTGAGCTCATATGCCGCCAGCAGGGACTGCTCAGGTGTGTCCATGGCAGGCTGTATCTTACTGCACCAGCCTGTGAGCTGGACCCTCAGTGAGCAGCATCCATCACACCCAGGCCCAAAACATGTCTCAACAATGATCCCAAGAAACTGCAGCTAGGTTCCCAGGTCATGCTTAGATCCAGCGCCCTGAAAGCCACCCTCTGTTCTGTCACATCTAGCTTGAGGTTCAACTGAGACAATCAGTGGCAACAACTTGCAACTGGGCCCGGGATGATGGCTCAGTGGCTAAAATCTTGCTTTGCATGTGCTGGGATTCCATATCGGCTGCTCCACTTCCCATCCAACTCCCTGCTTGTGGCCTAGGAAAGCAGTGAAGGATGACCCAAAGCTTTGGGACCCTGCACCCACGTGGGAGACCAAGAAGCTCCCGGCTATGGATCAGCTCAACTCCAGCCATGCAGCCACTTGGGGAGTACCCCAGTGGACGAAAGATCTTTATATATCTCCTTCACTCTATAAATCTGCCTTTCCAATCAAAATAAATCAATCTAGGCCCGGCGTGATAACACAGTGGTTAAAGTCCTCGCCTTGCACGCCCAAGATCCCATATGGGTGCCAGTTCTAATCCCGGCAGCTCCACTTCCCATCCAGCTCCCTGCTTGTGGCCTGGGAAAGCAGGAGAGGACGGCCCAAACCCTGGGGACCCGGCACCCGCATGGGAGACCTGGAAGAGCTCCTGGCTTCGGATTGGCTCAGCTCCAGCCGTTGCAGTCACTTGGGGAGTTAATCATCAGACAGAAGATCTTCCTCTCTGTCTCTCCTCCTCTCTGTATATCTGCCTTTCCAATAAAAATAAAATACACCTTTAAAAAAATCAATCTTAGGGCCTGGCAGCGTGGCCTAGCGGCTAAAAGTCCTCACCTTAAACATGCCAGGATCCCATATGGGCGCCGGTTCTAATCCAGGCAGCTCCACTTCCCACCTAGCTCCCTGCTTGTGACCTGGGAAAGCAGTCGAGGACGGCCCAAAGCTTTGGGCCCCTGCACCCACGTGGGAGACCTGGAGGAGGTTCCTGGTTCCCGGCTTCGGGTCAGCACAGCACCAGCCGTTGTGGCTCACTTGGGGAGTGAATCATCGGACGGAAGATCTTCCTCTCTGTCTCTCCTCCTCTCTGTATATCCGACTTTGTAATAAAAATAAATAAATCTTAAAAAAAAAATCAATCTTACAAAATAAATAAAAGGAGCTTGTACCTTCCTATGTCTTGGGCAATGGCCTGGACACCATAAGGCCCACGGTGTTCCGGAACCCTGATAAAAGGCAGTACTTGAATCAGGCACCAGAACGCTTGCTAGTACTCACTGTAGTGTGGCACTTGTGTTTCAGTGGGGGCTGCAGAGCCATCTTCTGACGAGGAACTAGGTCCCTGCACAGGCTGAAGAGGGGTCTCAGGCCCTGGCTCTGCGGCCAGCTCATGCTGCACATTCTCCAGCATGTTCTTGTATGCCTGCCGAGCCGCCATTGTCAGCTCAACCATCCTGTGAAACTGGTCCTGGGGCACAAATAAAAGCACAGATGAAGCTCCCCCAAATACCAAGATGACCCAGTGACCACAGAGGGAGGCAGAAGTGACATGGTTCTGCCATTGCCAGGGATGGCACTGGGCCACGGCACCTTAGCTAGGTCGCAAGCCCAGAGTAAAATGCAGAACTTGCTATTTCCCACTGTTAGGAGACAGAGCCACTGCGCTAACTCAGAGGTGGCTTCTCTTCAGTGCAAGCCAACCATAGATTCTACTGCCATGGCCAGTTTCCCTCCACAAGCAGAGACCTCACCTGGGCCCCATCGTAGCTGAAGATGCCCACCACGCTGACAGGAACTGCTTTGTTCAAACTGCGTCCCAGAGCCTTGCGGTTGAGTGCAAACACAAAGGGAATGTTTTGCTCACAGGCATAATCAATAATAGTGTGCAAGGTGTCGTCCAGCCCACCTGTGAGAGCACAGTGAAAGCAAGACAGCATAGGGTGCATGGGGTTACTCAGCACTAATGCCACCACAACTCACCTCACCCCGCTCAGATTCCAGTCCCTGGGCCACCAGAGCACCGGCACTTCACAGCCACCTGGAAGAGGTATTTCTTTACAAGATTATACAGCTGGCATCACGGTAATGGGAAAAACAAAACTAGCCAGTAGAGTATGACTGGACACTTGTTCTGTGCCAGGCCAGGATCAACTGTTTCACTTCTTACCCCTACATTCTCCCCAGTCACGACAGGCAGGAAATGAGAGGCAGCGAGACGTAGAGTATGAACCTCCCCAGGAGCCCTCATGCCTGTGCTTCCAAGGCGCACTCGCAAGGGGAGCAGGAGCCCGTGCTGGCAGCCGCCCACACAGCTGCCTGTTTCAGTCCCAGCTGCTGCCCTTCTGATCCAGCTCCAGCTAACGGTCTGGGAGAGCAGCGGCCAACAGAACAAGTGTTTGGGCCCCTGTAGCTCCACCCATGTGGAAGACCAGAAGAAGCTCCTGGCCGTGGCCTGGCCCACCCTGGCTGTTGTGACCATCTGGGAAGTGAACCAGTGGTTGGCAGATCTCTAATTTTTTTTCTGCCTTTCAAATAAGTAAGTCTATTATCGCAGCAATAAGAGACCAGAGCCGATGGTAAGTGAGCAAGGTCAAAGACTCATAGAAATCTTCAACATGTAATAAAGGATCTGACAGAATATAAAAGGCACCTATGCTCTTAGAACGATCCAAAATGATGAAAACTCAACATTAATCCAAAGCTTAAAAATAGTACAACGGGCCCGGCACCGTGGCCTAGCGGCTAAAGTCCTCGCCTTGGAAGCCCCGGGATCCCATATGGGCGCCGGTTCTAATCCCGGCAGCTCCACTTCCCATCCAGCTCCCTGCTTGTGGCCTGGGAAAGCAGTTGAGGACGGCCCAAAGCTTTGGGACCCTGCACCCACGTGTGGGAGACCTGGAAGAGGTTCTTGGTTCCCGGCATCGGACTGGCACGCACTGGCCCGTTGCGGCTCACTTGGGGAGTGAAACATCGGACGGCAGATCTTCCTCTCTGTCTCTCCTCCTCTCTGTATATCTGGCTTTCCAATAATAATAAATCTTTAAAAAAAAAAAAAGAAAATAGTATAACATACTATATCCTGGATTATGGAAAAATGTCAGACTCCACTGCCATAGACACAGTTAACGTACAGGTGACGTAACTTGATACAACCTGTGGAATCACAACATGGGACAGACTCAATGGGAGAGGATCTAGAAAGATCCATTTGCACTCTTCCATCTAAAAGATGCTGACCTGCCCCAACAAAGGTGAACAGGCATAATGACTGCTAGCCCCTCAGCACAGCGCTCTGGTGACAGGGTCCCATGTACGGGATGCCACATGCCACATGCTTGCAGTGTAGAGGCCAGCAACCAGAAACCAGGCTGTCCCTCTGAGCAGGAGGTGGGACATGTTCCTGAGAAGTGTGACCAGGCCACGGGGGGAGGTGCGGCACTGACAGCTGGACCCTCTGCCCACCAGCAGGGGCTCTCTGAATGGGCTCCTTTTAGCAACTTTAGGAACTTCCTGCTGTAAGTAGTTCTGTAGAATCCTATGCCCTGGACCACCTCAGGCACAAATCCCACAATCTTTTGTCATCACGTGCTAAGCAAACCTGAGAAACACTGCCTCTGGATTCCTGCCACACACTCAGATTTCTTTTTTCTTTCTTCTTTTTTTTTTTTTTTTAAAGATTTTATTTTATTTATTTATTCATTTCACTTCATTTATTTATATATATATTTTAAAATATTTATTTTATTTTTATTGTAAAGATATACAGAGAGGAGGAGAGACAGAGAGGAAGATCCTCTGTCCGATGATTCACTCCCCAAGCAGCTGCAATGGCTGGAGCTGAGCTGATCTGAAGCCAGGAGCCTGGAGCTTTTTCTGGGTCTCCCACACGCCTGCAGGGTCCCAAAGCCTTGGGCTGTCCCCGACTGATCTCCCAGGCCACAAGCAGGGAGCTGGATTGGAAGGGGGCCGCTGGCATTAGAACCGGCGCCCATATGGGATCTTGGGCGTGCAAGGCGAGGACTTTAACTACTATGCTATCATGCCAGGCCCCCAATTTTTTTTTATAATCTTACTTAGTTACTTAGGGTACAAAGCATCAAGGGCTTCAGGAAAGTGGGTAATACCATTGTTTTCACACTAGTATCATCATTTTTCCCCCTGTATCTGGGGCCAGGGGAGAAACAAAGGGAGAAGCCCCAAGATTTTGTTTTATTTTTATTGGAAAGTCAGATATAAAAAGAGGAGGACAGACAGAGATGAAGATCTTCAGTCTGATGATTCACTCCCCAAGTGGCTGCAATGGCCAGAGCTGACCTGATCCAAAGCCAGGAGCCAGGAGCTTCTTCTGGGTCTCCCACATGGGTACAGGGTCCCAAGGCTTTGGGCCGTCCTCGACTGCTTTCCCAGGCCACAACAAGCAGGGAGCTGGATGGGAAGCAGGGATGCCAGGACCAGAACCGGTGTCCATATGGGATCTTGGACCTTGTAAGGTGAGGACTTCAGCCACTAGGATACCGTGCTGGGCTCCCCCAGATTTCTCTTAAATGGGAACAGATAGCAAAGGACCGTGAACAGCTATGGAAAACCTACACCATGAGAAATCCACACCCAGTAAAGAACTTAGAGGTTGTGCAGGCAGAGGACCCTGCGCCACCAAGATCCTGAGAGACCACACACATCCACAGGCAGCAGCAGGCAGGGCTACTGTTGAACCCAGCAGCTAGCAGCCCACACCAGTGTCTTCTGAAAACTAGCTTCCTGCTGATGCGCAGTTCGGTTGGGGGCAGCAGGTACTGAGCAGTGAGGCCTTCCATCGCCCAGGGAGATGTGGGTGGAGTGCTGGCTCTCCCTCCAGTCTTGTGCAGCCCTGGGCACTGGGGGTATTTAGTGAGTACACCAGAATATGGGAGTGTGCTTTGTGCTTGTGTGTCTTCCTCTTACTGAGAAAAAGAGTGAGCTTCAGATAGCAAAATTAGCTTCCTGAGATTAATAACATCAGAAGTGAAAAAATCTATTAGAATATTAGAAGATAGCCTTAAGAAATTCTAAAAGAACAAAGAACTAAAAGAATGCACTAAGAAGCAGAGAACACCAGGCCCAGCATGTTAGCCCAGTGGCTGAAGTCCTTGCCAGCATGCACCGGGATCCCATATGGATGCTGGTTCTAATCCTGGCAGCTCTGCTTCCCATCCAGCCCCCAGCCTGCAGCCTGGGAAAGAGGAGAAGACAAAGCCGTGGGAGGTGCCGCTGCGGGAAGCAGCTCTGCACTGCCATAGCTGAGCAGGAGTCGGCAGAATCTAAGGAGGACTCAAGGCCCAGGACACTGACGCACAGGACGCACAGGGAGACAGAGGCTGTAGAGCCAGAGACCTGCTCTCAAGATCTCTGGTGGACCAGCTGGAGATGCTCAACCGAAACAAGGGCAGCACGCAGGTGGGCACGACCCCCAGGGGCCCCCAGAGAGAACAGAAGCAAAAGGCACGGCAGTTATGGCCTGTCCATCTGCCTGTTGAGAAGGGACAAATGAAGTGGGCCAAGAACATGGAATCTGATTCATGTGAAGTATGCATCACAGTGAAGCTGGGATGGGTGACCAGCAAAGCCCTCTTCTGCACTGTACTAGAAATCTAACATACTTAACCTGAAAAAAACAAACAAAATACCAAGCAGCGCTCTGGCTTCTCATGTGGGGATCTGGAGGAAAATACCCCCAGTTCTGGCTGTGGAGCTGACCAGTTGGGTCACCAGGAAGTGAGCAGCCAGGCCCTGCCTTCTACTTGCTTAGGAAACCCTGCAGGAATGTCGATTCTCTCAGCTATGTAACGCACAAAATGCACAAAGCAACAAGAAGTGAGTGGCCTGTACTCTCCAACAAGCAGGAAAGGCTCCTGGGTACTGACAGACACATAGCCAGACAGGCAGGTCACTGAAACCCCCACCATAATCCAAACAACAGTACCACTAGACTCACACTGAGTGACAAGGACAAGCCACTGAGCTGGGAATGAGGGGTCCAGCAGCTGTTCCTAGGCCCTGAGGCCTGACATGTCTGGAAAACCAGGGCTGAGTTGGGGGAGTGTTGGTGAAGCACAGCAAGTCAGGCTGCTGCCTTCAAAGCCAATCCCAGATGAGTGCCAGCTGGGGGCCCAGCCACTCCACCTGCAGGTCAGCTCCTGTTGGCACACTCAGAAAGCAGCAGGAGATGCCCCAAGACCCTGGGCTCCTGTGCCTACATGGAAGATGGAAGAAGCTCCTGGCTTTGGACCAGCCCAGCTCCACCACTGTGGCAGACTGAAGAGCTTTGTCTCTTCCTCTCTAACTCTGCCTTTTGGGGCGGCTTATATGGGGCAGGGGAGATAGGAAGGAAAATCAACATGCTTCAGATGTGAAATGCCTTAGAAACGCTATTGCCAAAGGCTCAGTGCCAGGGGCTGGGCTCACTGCCCTGCTCAATCCTGGCTGAGGTGAATTCCACCCCGCAGAAAAATGGAAAGGGAAATAAAACGGCCTGAGTGTTCAAAGATGTTCCTCTTCCCTAAGCCCATGGGAGGAAGGGTAGATGCCTTGAGTCATTCTGGTATTTCCTAATTCCCAGTGCCATTCTTCAACATGGAGAAGGGAGTTTTCCAACAACCCAGACACCACAGATGCAGTATGAACCTGACATGTCCCAGATGGCACTCAGTCACCACACTCAGAACCTCACACCCAACAGAGCAGAACACACCTTCGCACTAAAATGGGAAAGTATCTGGAAAAGACCCTGCTTGTAGTGAGCAGGTGAGGAACGCAGAGTGAACAGCTCATCCTAATTGAGATGGGAGCTCTTGGGTACACTCTGCTTTCTCAGAGCATACCTGGATGACAGAGGCACCCAGTGGGAAGCAATCACTCAGTTAAAAACACTGACATCATGATGGACCATATCAATCAGTGGACCACCTCATCGAGCGAAACTGGCAGTGACTCATAACTGGAGAACTATTAACTCCACTTGAGCACATATCTCAGAGCATGCCCCACATCCGGGACTTGGGGTGGGCGGGAAACCGGGTGGGGCTTCTCCCTCAATATCCCCTTTTACCTCAGATACATGATGGAAACAATATGGACATAATAGCATTGCCCACCTCCCTATCCCCCTGAACCTTTTTTTTTTTTTTCTCTTTCTTGTTTTTCCTTCAACTATAGGTAACTATGTAAAGATTGTCAACAACAATACAATAAAATGGATTATAAAAAAAAAACAAAACAAAAAAAAAAAACAACACTGACAGAAAAGCAGCTGCCAAGGCCTGTGGCATGCTCTATTTGGGTGGACCCTGACCAGGGGTGCCCAGGGGCCCACGCCATGGGTGGCTTGGTGCTGTTACCTTTTGACTGTGTCTTCTCACAGTTGGGAGAAATGATGACGCACTTCAGCTTCTTGAGCCTCAGGTGTTTGAGAACCTCCCTCAAGCCCAGTACCAGGCGACGTTTGGTCTTGGCCTTGACGGGATCCTTCTGGTACATCCGGTCCTGGAAGCGGACCAGTTCCTTGAGTAGCTCAGTGACACAAGCATCTACTTCTTTACTCAGCACCTGGCTGCAGTAACTGGAAGGAACAGGAGACAGCATGACGTCTGGCTACAATAGTGCAACCTGCTCCTGTCCAACTTCAGAAAGACACGCCAGCATCAGGTGAGGGTCAACCCACGGGAATCCTGACTTTACAGAAGGGGAAGATGGAAGCATCTTTCCCCACTCCCACATAATGGACAGACATCTCTGGGCCCACACAGGCCCTGGTCTCAGCCATACCACACCCCAGTGTTTCTCTATCCTGTATACTTCAGGGACTATCCTGGGAATGAAGAGGGAAGGGAAACAGCATGAACCAAAATAAAGCTTCCCATCCCTCCGAAACTACAGAGAAACTGCAAGAGGGAACCCCAGTGTCACACCCTGCCACTCCTCCACACCTGGACTAGCTGCCTCCTCCTTTGTTACCAGGATAAACAGCTCAGTGGAAGAAGACACAGGAGAATGAGGAGGCTATCCCCAACTACACGTATAACCGGGTTCCAGCCACGCTCAACTGTGAGGATTAAAACAGTGTGGTCCTACTACATAGACTTACGGTGCTAAGCCAGTATGGAAAGAGCAGGAGCAATCAATGCCAAATAGAAAGTGCGTGTCCCACTCCCCAGTCCCTGGAGGGCAGGGTCTCGCTCACTCTCTGAATCTCCGGCTGTGGATCTTGGGGAGGCTGGCATGGTCAGGAGCAGGTTGGCAGGCCTCTGTGTCCCGCAGCAACTCTGTGCCCAAAGGCTCTTCTGACTTGACCTCAACCACGGGCCTGGAGACTGCTCTGTCAGCTCCCAGTGGACCTTCAACCGAAGAAAAGTCACTGCACAGCACCTCCAGGGCCCCGTGCCCACCGAGGGGCCTCTCTGCTCAGCCCCCCACATCCATTCTGTCCCCAGACAATCCTGTGGTGACAGGTCCCCGGGCAGAGAACAGATGAGAATGCCCTGGGAAAACAGAACAGTTTCTGGAGCATACACAGCACCCTCCTGTTCTGCCTGGATGCAGCAAATGCATGTAAAACGTGCCACGTGTGCCACTGCTAAGTGCGCAGTTCAATGGCCCAAATTCATTTTTAATTCTGAAATTTCACCTGGCTGTCCCCAAACCAACCAAATTCAGGTGACTCAGTGAAACAATCCAAGGCACATAGCCCACGCTGGCCAAAAGGGACACGAAGCAAATGTCACCCCACAGGCTGGGGAGGATGGGCAAGTTTCAGGGCACGCTGCAGAGCAGCTGGAAATGTGCCTGGCAGGAGCCACTACGGCAGCTCTGCTCCAGGAAGCACTCGACAGGATTCAGGGCTCATATGCTCCAAAACACACACACAACCTGTCCACTGCAAGCAGTCTATTCACACAACATAAGACCGTGCAGCGACGGAAACAATGAACTTAACTCCCCCGCCATGACCAGAGCATTGAGACGAGAAGGGGGAGACGCAGTGGCCCACACAGTGCCTGGTTCTCATGGTGCCATGACAAAGCCTCTTCGGTGAAACTGCCATCAGAGCACAGTCCCCAAGGAAACCTTTCACCACAGGGCACAGGGCACAGGGGGTGGCTGGATTCTGCCATTTCCTGATCTGGCTGCTACTGTTTAATTTATGAAAAGTCTCCAAGCTGCACACTTAGGATCTATGTACTTTTATGGAATCATACTTGAACAAAAGTATACTTAAACAACAAGACACAGGTGGGCATTTTGTATAGCACTTGGGATGTCTATTTCCCATATCAGAGTGCCTAGGTTCAACCCCCAGCTCAAGCTCCCTACTAACACCCGCACAGGGAGGCAGGAAGCGATGGCTCAGGCAATGACACAGGACACTTAAGGTCCTAGCCTCTGCTGTTGCCCTGGCCTAGTGCAAGCTGCGCAGACTTCTCACTCTGAAGTCGGGGCCGTGCAACCTTCCACAGCACTCTGAGGCTCCTGCCGAACTTATTTCCACCACAGATGCCACAAGTTGACAAAATCCAGGACAATGGGGTGCATACAGATCTGCCATGATGGCCCTATCTGAAAGCAGCTTAAAATCACAAGAAAGGACCTAGCAGGAAGAAGACACAGCCTGCAAAGCCAGTATCCCATACAGGTCACTCATGTCCTGGCTGCTCCACTTCCAGTCCAGCTCCCAAGCTGAGAAAGGGAACGAACATGACCCTAGTGTCTGAGCCCTCACGCCCACATGGAAGACTCAGCGAAGCTCCTGGCTTTGGCCTGGCCCAGCTGCTGGGGCCATCTGGGCGGTGAGCCAGTGGATGGACAATCTTTCTCTGTCTCTCTGCCTTTCACATAGGTAAGTACCAACACCTAGAGGCAGGTACCTGTTGGCTCAGCCTGGCCAGAAGCCTGATCCTCAGCACAGCTCTCTGGATCCTGCAGTTCATCAACAGCAGGGCTCACAGTGTTCTCCTGGAGACGCTGTTGTTTTCTCTCTTGCCGTTCTTTCAAAATAATCTACAAAATTAAATCAACAATTAAAACATTAAAGTCATTATACTTAAGAGAAAAGCTCAGCTTGCTGAATGTATTTGCTGTGCCCTCACAGTGGGGACCAACTCCCCAGTCCCCAAGGGCTGGCTCAACCTTCCCCTGACATTCAAACAGTGCAGTACCCTCAGGGCACATGGCAGCACAACAATCCTGGGCTCTAAAGCCAGTTCTGCAGCCTCGGACCATAGGCCCTAGCACAGGAAGCTGACCAGAGACCACAGGCACACCACAGGGCGCGTGAGAACTGATGAAATGGCATGCGCGCAGATATGTGTGACACTCACGGACTCACACAGCCAGACAGATCAGCCAGAGGAGATAAATGCTGGAGGAAAGCGTAAGCCCCCAGTGCAGCTTTTCTGCCCACAACACTGCAACACGGCACAGTGGCTCAACTGCTAGTGTGATCTGCCTGCAAGCGTCAGCATCCCATATGGGCACTGGTTCAAGTCCTGGCAGCTCCACTTTCTATCCAGCTCCCTGCTTGTGGCCCGGGAAAGCCTTGGCACCCTGCATCCATGTGGGAGACCCAGAAGAGGCTCTTGGCTCCAGAACAACTCAGTTTTGGCCGTTGCAGCTGTTTGGGGAATGAACCAGCATATGTAAGATCTTTCTCTTTCCTTCTCTGTAAATCTGCCTTTCCAATTAAAACAAAACAAGATAAAACAAAACAAACAAACAAACAAAAAAACCAGAAAAATCTCTTCTTTATAGGGAAGCTGAAGCATTCTCTGCCATCTCAGTGGCAGACAAGAGATCATCGTGAAGAATGATTAACCCATCTTCACACACTCGTTCAATGATACAAACCTGAAACTCTAAATAAGTCAACATGGATACGTGAGTTTAAGATTTTCAGTGCTTTTTTGGCCTGAAACACCACGTACCTTCTTCAGCGAGGTTGGCTTCTTGGCCTTCGGGACCTCCCTCTGTTTCCCCTTCTTTACCAGAGGGGCGCTGGAGTCCAGGGGATTGTGCGGGGTCTTCACTGGGCTGAAGCGGCGGCCCCTCTCTCCTGAGGTAGCCTCCTTGGAAAGGACTGGCACTGCTCCAACTGAAACACAGTGAGACAAAGCCTCACACCATGTCCCACAGCTCTGCCTGCCTCTAGGGGAAAGGCTTACCGTGCCCTGTCCCGTGGCACCTAAGGAGGCCCTGGGCCACCCTGGCCTGGTCCCAACTTCCCCATCTTCGTCAAACTTCCTCCATGTTTTGTAGTTTTTGTTTTTTGTTTTTTCCTGCTTAACTGACAATAATTCACTGGCAATGATTCTAAGTGAAATCCAGTGTTATTTTGGACAGGATCTAAGAGAATTATCACTTAATTTGAGACATCCCTTCCTGTTCATACACTCACACCAAGTCTCATTACCTGTGGATCTTGCTTCCTGCCTCGGCCCTGGGGGGATGGAGCCGTCCTGCTCCACCGCTGTCAGCTGCCACTGCCTTGCCACAAGGGCTCCTGGCTTCTGTGTGTAACTTACCTCTGGCTAACTTATCAAATCTTTAGGCAATTCTAACATTTCCAGTTGGTAGCTGTCAGTTTCCCAGTTATCAACACAGCTTTCAAAATCCCATTACGGGTGGTTGGGAACAACTCCCTTATGCAGTCAATGAATTACTGTCAGCCCTACTAACAACCTTAATGTTACTACTTCCTGCTCATCCACAGCCTTCCTTTGAGAACTGTTTTTCAAGTCCTTTGGACATTTTGAAGTAGCTTGTTAAGTCTTAAACAGTTGTAAGTTTATTCACAGATTTAGGTATTACAACTTTACCAGAGACATGACATCTAAATATTTTTTCTCACCCAATTTGTCGTCTTCCTTTTTTTTTCCCTGAGCAAGTATTGTTTTGCGCTGAAGCTTTCAATTTTGACTAAATTCAAATTTATTTTTCCTGTATTCAGCTTGTACTTTCGCTGCCCTTTCTAAAAATCCATGATCCAATCCAACATCATGAAGATTTACTTCTGTTTTTCCTAAGAGTTCCACAGTTTTAATCCATTAAGTTCATTCTCATCTACAGCATGAGTTAGGGAACTCAGTTTGTGTGAGTCATCCCCAGCCTGGGGAGACTCAGCTGCCCAGCACCAGTCTGGAAGGCTGTTATCTGCTATAAAGGCACTGGCATCTTGATCAAAAATCAACTGGTAGGGCCAAGCATTACAACACCAGCATGCAAAACGGACGCTGGTTCAAGTCCTGACTGCCTCACTTCTGAGCCAGCTCCCCACTAATGCACCAAGGAAATTAGCAGAAAATGGCCCAAGCACCTGAACCCCTGCACCGGTGTGGGAAAACCAGATAAAGCTCCTGCCTTTGGCCTGACCTAGCCCTGGCCATAGCAGACTTTCAGGGAGTGAACCAGGGGATGGAAGACCTTTCCTTTAGCTTCTCCTATTTTCTCTGTACTCTTTCAAATAAATACGAAAATTTTTAAAGAATAAACTGGTTACAGATACATGAGTTTGTGGATGCTCCTGCCAACTCCACAGGGATATGTCTGTGCTTATTTGAGCATCACACCTTTGACTATATGTGAATAATCAAAATGTGAGTGAAGGGCCCAATGCAGTAGCTTAGCAGTTAAAGTCTTGGCCTTGCATGTGCTGGGATCCCATATGGGCGCCAGTTCATGTACTGACCGCTCCACTTCCCATCCAGCTCCCTGTTGTGGCCAAGGAAAACAGTCGAAGACGGTCCAAAGCCTTGGGACCCTGCACGTGTGTGGGAGACCCAGAAGCAGCTCCTGGCTCCCAGCTTCAGATCGGCGCAGCTCCAGCTGTTGCGGCCGCTTGGGGAGTGAATCACTGGACAGAAAACCTTCCTCTCTGTCTCTCCTTCTCTCTGTAGATCTGACTTTCCAATAAAAATAAAATAAATCTTTAATAACTGGGTGAGTGAAAGAGACTCTTGGCTTGAATGGAGCCTCACATGGATCAGCAGGGGTCGGAAGACTCACCTGAGAACACCACGGCTTTGGAAGGCTGCCTGGCCTGCTGGGAGCGCTGCTGCTTCTCCAGTGCAGTCAGCATGCCGCCCAGATCCAGCCGTACTGGGACCTGGCTCTTCTTTCCAGTATTTTTAAATGTATTCTAAAAGGATCAAAATTTAAAAAAAAAAATTCAAAAATTAACTTTACTTATAATATCCTACTTACAAACTATGCTTTTTTACTACAAATATACATGCAGAAAATATATAGAATAAAAAGATCCTAAAATTGGAAGAATCCATGTAATTACAGAAAAACAAATCCCAAATCATCTGCTGTATGTGGTTGTTCATTTCCTCCCTTCAGAACTCTAGGCTCAGGTCAGGTCACCCACATTTCTTTCTATTTTGAGTTAACAGCTCACATCTACAGATTAAGACACCAAGACTTGAATAAAACCTTCATCTGTAAGAGCTGGTGTCTGAGGCTTCTTTGGTCAGCATCATCAGTCAGGTAGGCTCAGTCTCTGTCCAGTTTCTCAAGAGAACCAACAAACTGCCATGAAATTACAGTGAAGTAACCACAGTTCACCTAAGTCCAAACCACACCCAGCAGAAAATACCAAATATGGACCCAACGTTTGACATGCAAGAATGGGGAACCTTTTTTTCTGCTAACGACTATTAGGATATTTATAACACCATTCACAGGACACACAAAATTATCAACTTAAAGATCAGCCTGCTATAGGTTTACTGATTTTGGCAGGGTCAGACCAAATGATTCTGTGGACTTACATGCCCTGTGGGTCAAATCCTTCTCAACCCTTGCAAACAAATATTATTTTTAAGAACTACGTTTTGGAGATTGTACAGAACGTTGCATTAGAAAAACCAGTGGGGCCCGGCGCTGTGGCCTAGCAGCTAAAGTCCTCGCCTCTAATGCCCCGGGATCCCATATGGGCGCCGGTTCTAATCCTGGCAGCTCCACTTCCCATCCGGCTCCCTGCTTGTGGCCTGGGAAAGCAGTCAAGGATGGTCCAAAGCCTTGGGACCATGTACCCGTGTGCGAGACCTGGAGGAAGCTCCTGGCTCCTGGCTTTGCATTGCCTCAGCACCGGCCACTGCAGCCACTTGGACAGTGAGTCAGAGGACGGAAGATCTTCTCTCCATAAATCGGACTTTCCAATAAAAATAAATAAATCTTAAAAAAGAAAGAAAGCCCTGTAGTATCTTCAGATACATTGTCCCCTCTGCTCCAGTGCCTTCACTTCTGTTCCCTGCCCCAAAGCGAAAAACTGTGATGCTGAAAACCGTACTGACTGAGGGCTATCACCAACTACGTACAGCAAAGCTGGCCAAGCAGGCTGCTGCAGGGCTGGTCAGGAAAGTTTTTGTTTCTTGAATAAAAGAAGTAAATAAAAAACTGATTCCTTTCCAGTATAGTTTCATAAGGCAGTTTGCATCTCCCCCTCCTCTGATACATCAACTGAGTCTCATTACAAAAATCAAAAACACTTTTTAGCTTAAGAGAAATTCTATTCAACATGAGATACCAATCTCCTTTGAAGGAAGGAAAGAACACAAAGCCCTCTACATACCTCAACACAGAAAGTTACCCGGAAAGTAGCTTTTCTGGAGAGTTTAGTTTAGCAAGAAAAGTTAAGCCGAAAGCAACGGTGGCTTTGGTCTGAACGTTACCTGTGGTGGGTCCTTAGACTGACACTGCGGTGGCTCTACTCTGTCTCTTCTCGCAGATGCAAGTGCCAGATGGGGAAACTCCTCGTCATCCTAAGTAAACCACACACCTCTTTAGCTCTTCGTGAATCACATCAACGCAAATATGCCAGAAGTTTCTTCTTGCTTGTACTGTCTCTCTTTAATAAGGTCCCATAAAAGTTCTCAAAATTTTATAAAACAGCCTGAAACTCTTTAATGTAAGGGCTCCTGTTTCAGACCCAGAGCGGTAGCCTACTGGCAAAATCCTCGCCTTGCATGCGCCAGAATCCCATATGGGCGCCGGTTGTGTCCCGACTGTTCCACTTCCCATCCAGGTCCCTATTATGGCCTGAGAAAGCAGTACATATGGCAAAGCCTTGGGACCCTGCACCCACATGTGAGACTCAGAAGAAGCTCCTGGCTCCTGGCTTTGGATCAGCTCAGCTCCGGCCACATGGGGATTGAACCAGCAGACACAAAATCTTTCTCTCCGAAAACCTGCCTTTTAACAAAAATGATCTTTAAAAAAAAGGGGGGGAGGTGAATGGGAGACCTTGTTTTATTTAACTCAGAGTAAAAAATAAAGATTACAGTTCTAATACCTCTGTCCCAGAAAATGTGAGTGCCACCAGATGTCTTGGTACACCTGAAGAGTCTGTAAAACTGACCTCAGATCACCGTGGCATGAGTATTTAATCACCTGTTCTTCCACGGGCTAAGTTTTCCATTAGAGAAATCATCAAATATAGATGGAATATAAACATTCTGCATTTATTCTGAACATAGATTGTTAAAAACAATTTTTAAACCATTTAAAATATGAATTTTTTTCAACATTTTAGGTGACTTGGGAAGAGTTAAGTTACTTGGAAAACAGTGAAGAAACATGAATTATTCATTGACCCAAACCATAATGTTCTGACATGGTAGTGGGTCTTCAAACATGCAATCCAGCTGTGCTCTAGTGGATATTCTCAGAACCCCAGGGCCCTTAACAGACTTGCCAGGCCTCTGGAAATGGAAACGCCCCAGGATGAGCCTGAGCTGGACTCCCAGACAGCACAGACCTGTGGGAGTGCACACACTTCAGGTACCAAAGCTTGTCAGACACTGTGAAGGAAACCCCTAGGCCTGTGGATGTAGGCAGAACCCAGGCTGGTTCCTCAGAGTGTAGGGACCTTCTGGGAACATCACAGGATGACAAGAGCACTTTCAGGAGTGCCTGGAATTTTCCTGAGGGGCCCACAATGTGTCCATGATATAAGTTGCTTTCTGTAGTGAAGCACTTTGCATAAAAGCTCTGGATAGAAAAGGAGGCAATGCGAAAGTCAGCATTCCAAAGCAAGGAAAACAGGGAGAAGGCAGGGGAAATGTTAGTAATGTGGCCCACACCATGAAGTTTCAATGAAAGTAGTTTTGTCTCTATACCATCCATTCGTTTAAATGTTTACATGTCTCCTATGGGACCGCCAGAAGCCAAAATCAAAGGTTATTTTCTTTAGCAGCAAGAAATGGTTTATTAAGAAGATTTCTGGGCCCGGCGGCGTGGCCTAGCGGCTAAAGTCCTCACCTTGAAAGCAAGCCCCGGGATCCCATATGGGCGCCGGTTCTAATCCCGGCAGCTCCACTTCCCATCCAGCTCCCTGCTTGTGGCCTGGGAAAGCAGGAGAGGACGGCCCAAAACCTTGGGACCCTGCACCCGTGTGGGAGACCCGGAAGAGGTTTCTGGTTCCTGGCTTTGGATTGGCGCAGCACCGGCCGTTGCGGCTCACTTGGGGAGTGAATCATCGGACGGAAGATCTTCCTCTCTGTCTCTCCTCCTCTCTATATATCTGACTTTGTAATAAAATAAATAAATCTTTAAAAAAAAAAGAAGAAGAAGATGATGTTCTGAAACGTTCACTTAGGAAACCAGTATGAACCTACACTGTTATTAGGAAAGACCCATTTATTGAGTCACACTAGGTAATACATAGAAACATACTTCAATCCTCGGTGGCTCCTGAACTGTCAGGACTTCGCACTTTGACTGAGACTTTTCTTTCTTCTTCTTAGCTTTTCTTGAGGACACATTTTGTTCAACGTTGCCACCCTGTGATGCTTTGAACTAGAACAAAAAAAAGCAAAAACCACCCAGTGTTAAGGCACTCAAGAGCCTTCTTAATACCTAGATATATCAGAGCAAAATTAAGCAACACATAATCCATTTTAAAAACTGGTATATGTGGGGCCTGGCGCAATAGCGTAGTGGTTAAAGTCCTCGCCTTGCCAGGATCCCATATGGTCGCTGGTTCTAATCCCGGCGACGCTGCTTCCCATCCAGCTCCATGCTTGTGGCCTGGAAAAGCACTCAAAGATGGCCCAAAGCCTTGGGACCCTGCACCCGCATGGGAGACCCAGAAGGGCTCCTGGCTTCGGATCAGCGCAGCACCGGCCGTTGCGCTTACTTGGGGAGTGAACCATCGGACGGAAGATCTTCCTCTCTGTCTCTCCTCCTCTCTGTATATCTGACTTTCCAATAAAATAAAATAAATCTTACAAAAAAATAAAAAAAAAAACTGGTATACGTGGACAGTCCAGCTTGGGAATGATGTCGTTAATGATACTAATAATGCCAACTTGAGTTTTCTCACCGATTCAGTCATGCCATTTGGTCAGCACTGCCAGAGGGCCCTAATCTGACTGACATGCCTGCTCATCAGAATCAGCTCTGCAGTCCTCCCCCGTATAAAGGACTGGGCTCAGATCAGGCTGCGATACCAGTCAGTTCACATTAGGATCAGGACAGCAATCAGACTGGGCTGGGATAGGCTACAGCACCCACCAGTAGGAGCTGGAACAGGGGACAAACTAGACTAGACCAGGCTGCACAACAAAACTGCAGACGCTGAGGTGAGATGAGTCATGCCAGCCTGGGCCTAGCAAGGGCTAGGTTCATGAGTCCCAGGGATGGGGTATCTGACAGGGCTCAGGTATCTTGGCTCAGGTCCTAGGGCCCACCTACATGGTGGGGGTCAGGTTCTGAGCCCTGGGGGAAGGGGGAACCGGTAGGGCTTGGGTCACCTGGCCCAGATCCTGGGTCCATCTACTAGGTGGGTGTTGGGTTCGTGAGCCCCAAGGGTGGGTGATTTACTGGGACTCAGGCTGTCCCTAGTCTTACAGCCTGCCTGTGAGGTGTCAGGTTCATGAACTCCAGTGATAGGGAATCCGGCAGGGCTCGGGTTGCCTGGCCTGAGTCCTGGGTTATGCCTGCAAGGCAGGTGCCAGGTTTTTGAGTCCCAGTGGTGGGGGATCCAGTACGACTACTTGGGTTGCCTGGACCAAGTCTGGAGGCCCACCTATGGGCCTATGGGTATGGGGTTTGTGAGCCCCAGGGGTGGGGGATCAGACAGCGCTTGGGTCATCTAGTCCAGGTCTTGGGCCCACCTACTAGGTGGGTGCTGGGTTCATGAGCCCCAGGGGTGGGATCTGGTTAGGTTTGGGTCACCTGGCCTGGGTCCTTGGACTTGCCTGCAAGAACATGTCCTACTTAATGAAAAAGGTGGAGCAGTGGACATAGTCCCTGTTGTAAAAGGAGAATATGGAGCTCATTTGGTGCTGTAACAGAAGAACAGAGCTAACTGGACAACTACCCCAAACGATCACAGCAAAAATTTTGGTGAATGGAGCCAATGGACGTTGGGAGGGTGACATCATCCTTGGATCGGTGAAATCGGTAGCATTTCAGAACTCTCAAAACCACTTGGACAGAACCCTCAGAATAAGCACACATTGAGACTCTGGATTGATATGAGGTGGCAGTTCCTCATCCCTGGGTACTGGCACATGTGGCAAGCCATGAGTGGTTTCGCCCTTTGTCTCTCCCCTTCCTCCAGAAACAACAAGAAGAAATAGCAAATTTGGAAGAAATAAGTTCACCCAAGTTTTCCGAAACCTCAATCCTTCCAGCCTGATCCACCATGTTATCATTATAAACAATAAAATTTATAATTAAAAAAGAGAAAGGAAAAAAAAAAAAAGGAGGAGGACTGGGCTCACAGGCTAAACTCCTTGCCTTGCATGCGCCAGGATCCCATATGGGCGCGGGTTCGTGTCCCAGCAGCCCCGCTTCCCGTCTAGTTCTCTGCTGGTGGCCTGGGAAAGCCGTGGAGGATGGCTCAAAGCTCTGGGAACCTACACCAACATGGGAGACCCCGAAGAAGTTCCTGGCTCCCGGCTTCAGATCAGCTCAGCTCCGGGCACTGCAGCCACTTGGAGAATCAATGAACAGACAGAAGATCTTCCTCTCTGTCTCTCCTTCTCTCTGTATAACTGACTTTCCAATAAAAATAAATAAACCTTTAAAAAAAAAAAAACTAGGCTCGCCACAGCCCTACTCACAAACACTGCAGTCCTGGCCCTTCTAGACAGGACAAACGTGACTGCAAGATCTCTCTGTTTCTCCTTCCCTCTGTAAATTTGCCTTTCCAAGAATAAATCCTTGAAAGAATAAAATTGTTAAAATCTACTCTGAAATAGAATCTGATATGCTCCTATAACACGCAAGGAATGACAATAAACAAAAGCCAATAATATTCTTCAGATGACCACAAACTGTGCAGTTCCATTCGGAGTATTCCGCTACCAGAACTCTGGGATTTGTGACGCTGAACAGCAAGCTTCATGCAAATATTTCAAAATCTGAAAATCTGCAGAAGTTGAAACACTTCCTG
The DNA here is from genome assembly GCF_030435755.1 of Ochotona princeps. Lineage (NCBI taxonomy): Eukaryota > Metazoa > Chordata > Mammalia > Lagomorpha > Ochotonidae > Ochotona > Ochotona princeps. The sequence continues at coordinate 60,602,577 of NC_080845.1, forward strand.
ACCATGGCATTCTGGACAAGTGCTACTCAACTGGAATAAATGCAAATACTTCCCATTAGGAGGAGGTGACACACGCAACGTCACAGAGGACCAACACAATCCAAACACTGTGCGTATCTTTTACTCTATAATTTTTGTTTACTTACGGAGTAACACACAGGCCACACACACACACACACAGACGCAGTTCTGTGACCGTCAATACACACTGTTAGCGACTCCCCAGCCCCCGGCAGGCAGCACCTCAGGCTTCTCTGGGGCGACACATACCTTTGCAGCAGGATGGGCAACATGCTTCTCTGTGTTGTAGGAGGGATCCGGAGATGAGACTTCAGAAGACGACATACTAACACTTTTAGCATCTGCTGATGAAGCAACGGTCTTAAGGTTTGTCATGGAAGGAACACTTTTAGGGGCTGCTGACAGTTCTGTAGATAATGTCTGCCGAACAATATAACCCATTGGTGTCCAAGATAATTCTGCTCAAAGACAACCAAAAGTGTTGAGCAATCTCAACAGTAAAAGAGAAATGTCTTGGTTACTCACATGCATTACATGAGGTAACTGCTCAGAGCATAATTAAATTTATGCTACTATTCCACACATCCCATTGGAAACCATGTCAGTCACTAAATGGGATTTCCTCTTGGAGCATGCACACTGAATTTTACCTTTTAACTTGTAAAGTTAGTTGATTTTCCTAGAAACTAGTCTTTCAAATTGGAGTTTGAGGTAGGGAAACAAATTATAGTCTGGGTTAAAAACAACAACCCACAACATCCACATGGAAAACACACAGAATTAAGGAGCTAAATACCGAATTTTGGCCCTACTAACCTTAATTGTACCTTTAAAACATCATTAGACTTCAGCTACCACAACAACGGATTTATGTCTTTTTTTTTTAAACACAGGATAAGTACAGCAACACCACTCCTTAGGTGGCCATGAAACTCTACATGTAGGCAAATCAAAAAAACAGCCATGAGAACACGGGGAGGTGGCACCTGCGAGCAACCTGTGGCTCCTGCAGGAGGGGAGACAGACTGCTTTTTCACGTCAGAGCCTGAATGCTCAGAGCAGCTTGGGAGTGAAGATCAGGACTAAGTCACATCCTGTCAAACGTGAGTGTGCAGAAGAAAACACAATGATGGACATATCTGTGTCTCCCGCTAGGGCAAGTCACTAAACCTTTTCAAAGCGGAATGTATGGAACTCTGCCTGCACATAGGGGGTTACTTCAGGAAGTCATGGGAAAATGAGAGCGCAAAACTGAAATGCACAGAAATGAAAACGCCAGCATCCCTTACAGAGGGCCGGCTCCAGCTCCAGCACTCGAGCTTCTATCAGCTCCCACTGGAGATGCCGATGGAGCTCCTGACCTCATGTGGCCCAGCTTTACTGTGTGGACACTTGGAAAAAGAACTAGATAGATCTCTCTCTGCTTTTCAACTAAATAATATAAATACATATATTTGAAAAAAAATGAAAAAAGTTCAAAGGAAAAAAAATAAACTTGTCCCTTAATCCCATTTTTCCATGAACATTTTGAAGTACTTCTGTGTGACTTCTTGGCGAGGCCAGGCCAGGTGACACAGAGCCTGGCCCGGGGTGTCCAGGACCCCTTCAGGAGTGCACAATCAGTTTCCCTGATAGCAGCAACGTGGCAGTTGCTTTCCCACTCCATTTCAATTGAACCATAGAGTTCACCTAGGGCTGCATGATGTGGGATAGCAGAGCAGCCAAATGTCAAGAGAGATCTACAGGACCACATGTGGGACAGGCACAAACCGGAAGCCAGGATGCTGCTCACTGAAGCATTTTCACTTCGGAAAACAGTTACTTTTCACCACTCTATGTTAAAACACAATGCAATTAGTGTTATTTTTAAGCTAAGTAGTACTAAAAATTCTCATTTGAACTTCAAAATATGGCAGGTACTGATAGCTATTAACAAATAAACAAAAGCTCTTGGGATTTTAGTTGTTACCAAAACGTTGAAGAATGGCTGATCATTGATGAAAATCCTCGTTTCTGAATTTATAAACTTCTCACTACATTGGGTACAGATTTTACTCACCCTTCTTACCTCTCACAGTCCTTATGTGTGCTTGTGGAACCTCATTTGCTGATTTTCATCTCCTAAACTAACACTGATGCGCTTTTATCAATAATCCATTAGCTGCCTTAAGGAAGACTTTAAAACAAAAATACCTAGATTGCACTGTGGTTAAAAATAAACTTACAGAATATACAATTCATTTTTAAAATAGTATTCTGTAGACACTCTTACCTCTTGCACATGAAGCGACACTGGTAACAGCACTGTCGGTTACAGACTCATTTCGGTTATTATTTTTTCTCACTATTTCACCCTAAAAGGCAAACATCAGTTATCATCAGAGGAAAGCAAATTAAAACAAGATACAGGGCTCAGCAGCGTGGCCTAGTGGCTAAGGTCCTCGCCTTGATCCCATATGGCCGCTGGTTCTAATCCCAGCAGCTCCACTTCCTCTCTGTCTATCCTCCTCTCAGTATATCTGACTTTGTAATAAAAATAAAATAAATCTTAAAAAAAAAAAATAAAACAAGATACACATGTATGAGGATGGTCCAAATAAAAAACACCAACAACTCATACTCTGGTAAGCTTGAAGAATAACAAGAACTGTCACTGACTGTTGGCGGGAATGTAAAATGGGTTAAGTGCTTGCAAGACAGGCTGGCATTTTCTTACATATTAACCACACTCTTACTATATGACCTAGCAATCGAACTCACCGGGATTTACCCAAAAGAACCCAAAACATGCACACTCACACAAAGTCTTCATACAGACGATTATAACAGCTTCACTGGCAACTGCCAAAATCCAAAAGTATTTCAGCAGATGAATGGATAAACTATGGTATGTCCAGAGCAGAATTTTGGTACTAAGAAATAAACTATCATGACACAGAAGACATCAAAGAAACAGAAATTCTTATTCCTAAGTCAACGATGCCAACCTGAAAAGGCTCCATGCTTTCTGATCTCAGACGCTTGTCATTTTGGAAAAGGTGAAATAACAGATGTAGAGTATCACAGGTTGGCAGAGGCTGGGGGGAGGTAAACAGGCTGGGCAAAGAGGATGTGTAGGGCAGTGAGTTTACACCATTCTGTGACGGTGAACAGATGTCAGTGTAGAGTTGCCATAACCCACAGAATATACACAACAAAAATGAACCCAAACTGGATCTGAGAGCCCTAGGGACAGGGATCCAGCGGGGCCTGGGGCCTGGGTCGTTGGCCTGACTCCTTGGGTCCGCCTGTGAGAAACTGGTCCTTTTCAGTATAAACGGAGTGGTGGACGGCAGGCCTTGGTGCACACGGAGGGTATGCCAGCCCAGTGGGGCCTGCAGAGGACATCAGGGCCATAGCAGAGAAAGGAAAACAGAACAAGTTAGACAACTACCCAGCCAAAGGATCACAGCAAATATCTGGGCGAATGGAGACTCTAAGGCCCACTGGGTCAGCCAACAGACATTGGAAGGGTTTCCTCATTCATGGATTGGTGAAACTGACAGCATTTCAGAATTACTGCAACCACCTGAGCAGAACCCTGTGAGTGTGTGCCACTTCGGGACCCTGGGTCATCAGGCAGCCATTCTCCATCCCCAGGTTGAGGTGGTTGGGAGGCTGGATGTGGCTTCTCCCCTTCGCTACCCCCAGAAACAGGAAGAAACACCAAGTTTGGAAACAATAATCACACCCACTTTTCCCTAACCCTGGATACTTTCCACCTTGATCAACCATGCAATCATCTAAAATAAAATTAAGAAAAAAAAAGAAACCCAAACACCATCATGGACTGGGTGATAACAATTTATAAATGGAGATGCATCGGTGGCATAAATGGGTCACTCTGTGGCTGGCTGCTGCTAACATAGGAAACCATAGGAATAGGTAGAGGGCAAAAGGGATGGCTGTCCTTCCTCTCAACTTCCCTGTGAAAGCAAACTGCTCTAAAAATTAGTTTTTAATAAGCCAAAGCATTTATTTTCTTACTGGTTCAAATTAATTATTTATTTTAAAGTATAAGTAGCCTTGAGAGTCTTAACATCTGCAAATACAAACGTTAATTAAGATTTCTCAATATATAAGTACTTACTGTGGGAAATTACTCCCATAAGATCTCATTCTTGGGGCCAGCATTATGGATTCATAGGCAAAACTTGTGCCTACAGCACCGGCATCCCATATGGGCACTGGACCAAGTCCTGCCTCCTCTATTTCTAATCCAATTCTCTGCTAATGTGACGGCCCAAGTGCTTGGGCACCCACAAGGGAGACCCACAAGAAGCTCCTGGCTGTGGTCTGGTCCAGCTGCAGCCATTGTAGCCATCTGGGGAGTGGATCAGCCGACGGAACCTCTCTGTCTTTCCCCTTCTCTAACTCTGCCTTTCCACTAAGTAAATACGTAATCTCTAAAACCAAAACCAGATACAGCTCATTCCTGAGAGGAAAGGAGACTCATCTCCCATCTCAGGCTGAGTTAGTGACCCTTCCAGTGCCAATGTCAGAGTATGTGTGCGAAGAGAGGGAGGAGGAGAGTGGGCAGCAGGGAGGGGAGAGAAAAGCCCCAGCGTGCAGGCACGCTCCGCTGGCTTCACTTCCCAAACCCCTACAGATGCCAGGCTGGACTGGGCCAAAGCCAGGAGCTGGGAACTCCACCCAGTTCTCCAAACCACAAGCAGCTTTTAACAGACATGGAAAGCAAAGTCAGATCCCATCTCCACGGCACTTAGAACTGCAGTGCTCGCAGGGGAATGTGAATGCCACCACCGACCAGGCGAATCCTGAACTCCAAAACACCATCAAAATGGCCACCAAGACAACATGCCTACGCCTCTGTGATGACAAAGCCTCACACCCTGAGCACAGGATACACAGTGGCACTGTGTGCTGCAGGGCAGGACACCTCAGACAGGGGCAGGTAGTTGGCACGGCAGTTAGGACGCCCTTTGGGACCCCTGCATACCAAACCAAGAGTGCTGCACTCAATCCCTGGTCCTACGTCCAGTCCCAGCTTCCAGCTCACGTGCGGGTCCACTACCTGATCCCTGCTGCCCACGTGGGAGACCCAGACTGAACTCTGGGCTTCCTGCTTTGACTTTGTCCAATCCCACTTGTTCAAGAGCGGACCAGTGAACTGCAGATCTTTGTCTCCCCCTCAGCACTGGGAAGCAAACGGCAGTCACTATTCTCATTCTTTCTTCTCCTCGCCTTCACACTAGAAGGTACCCTTACCTCTCTGGAAGTTCTCAGCAAACATTCGCCAGAAGCCATTTACGACTACTAACGTGACACCGTAAATTCTTGGAATTCTAAAATCACCCTGTCTGAAGAAAAGGCCTCAATATTTGATGGACTAAGACTGAGACTAAATACTGAACATCATGTAATTTAAAATGATTCAACAGCAAACTAAAGGCACCAAAAAAATAACTTTTGCTGTCATTTGCAATATCACTAGCGAAACAAAATGGAGATTAAAAAGCCTGGAAAACTCAAATATTATTACACTATGTAGTTTTAAATATCATTATTCCAGTTTTTCTGTTGTTATTGTTGTTTGTTTTTCTTTTACAAAAATGTTCTTTTTTCTGAGTTGGTACTACAATGTCAGAACACAACGCCTGGGCCCAGTGTGATGGCTCAGTGTCGAAATCCTCACCCTCCACATGCCAGGATCCCATATGGGTGCCAGTGTGTGTCCCAGCTGCTCCATTTCCCATCCAGCTTCCTGTTTGCAGCCTGGGAAAACAGTTGATGGCCCGCGACCTTGGAACCCTGCACCCGTGTGGGAGACCCAGAAGAAGATCCTGGCTCCAGGCTTCGGATCAGCTCAGCTCTGGCCATTACAGCCACGTGAGGAGTAAAGCAGCAGACGGAACATCTCTCTCTCTCTCTCTGTATCTCCTTCTCTGTAAATCTGACTTTCCATTAAAAAAAATAAAAGGAAGATCTTCCTAATATTTCCTTCCTAGCAAAGCAGACCTCGAGTGCACACCAGGATTGCAGTGCAGTGCTGAAGTAATGAAATCCCCAAATCATGCAACTCACCTCCAGCATGGTGGTAGGCTTGCCCACTTGCAAGGCAGGAGCACCAGCAGAGGCGGAGCACAGAGGTCCCCAGGTGGGTGACGGCGGTGGCATGTTTCTGTTTTCTGGACCCTGTAGTTCAGGAAAATCCAAACTGCTAAATTCAAACTCAGACTTGGAGGTAGATGCATTTTTTGTAATGATTCTGGATTTCCTATCTGTTCGTTTATCATAACCATCTGGAAGTAAAGAATTGAAAGTAGAGATGATAAGCTCCTGTATCTACGACAAACCTGGTTCATCTCCGGGATGAACACGGCCCAATGCAGCACAGACAGGACCGCCAGCTGCTGCTGGGCGAGGGTGGGTTTTGAGGCCTGCAGTCATCTCCACCAGTCCTCACACAAGTGCGGGAAGGGCAACGCAGAGGCTGCTAAACAGGCAGCCCCTGGGCCTCCCGCCTCCTGCCTTTCTGCTCAACGCAGCAGCTCTGATACCCTGGCTGTGCTGGGCTCCTACTGTTCAGTGCCATCTCCAAGAAGAACAAGTCCACAGAGGCAGCTGGGCAAAGGGCAGCGGGATCTGCGGTCGGCTGCACCTTACCCGATTTCCAGCTATGAGTGTGAGCAGGCAAGCGGGAACCTCTAGCTGACTTCATCTCACATGATCTTGCATCAGCCCTTTTACTTGCAAATTCCTCATCATATGTTTTCTTCCCAGCGAAGGCTTTTTCCTACAGGAAAGATAAAAGAGAAATCTGAGATAAGAAAATTAAAACTAGAAATGCTGAAAATAACAAATTAGTCAAGTGCTCACAGCTCAAAAAGATTAGATCAAATCTTTGAAAAGGCAAAAAAAAAAAAAAAAAACCAACCAATTCCTTGCATTTTAAATGCAATGACACACAAAACCTCAGTAGCTACTCACCTTAGAGGGCGATAATGTGTCTTGCGGGAGGGGGCACGCAAGCTCCTCACCGGGCCTCACTGACTGAGAGCCTGGGTAACAGCTGGCCTGGTTATATTCATAATGGGTGCCGGGCAGTGAGCAAACATTGCGTGTAGACTCCAGCGTGTAAGGGGAATAGGCATATGGCTGCAGGGCCATCTCACAAGATGCATACTGAGGAGGAAGAGCTGAGGCTCCAAAACTCATACCTCCAGGATAGATTTTCTGTCTAAATAAAAGACACAGGTTTTTGTTCAGATTTCACAGTACAAACCAAACAGCTTAATGCTCTATAACACTAATTAAAACTTTTAAATATTTAAGATTTTGAGAACATACACATGTACTAAGCCACAGCTTCCAACTTTTTTTTTTTTTAAAGATTTATTTTTAGGGCCCGGCGGCGTGGCCTAGCGGCTAGGGTCCTCACCTTGAACGCCCCGGGATCCCCTGTGGGCACCGGTTCTAATCCCAGCAGCTCCACTTCCCATCCAGCTCCCTGCTTGTGGCCTGGGAGGGCAGTCGAGGATGGCCCAGGGCTTTGGGACCCTGCACCCGCGTGGGAGACCCGGAGGAGGTTCCTGGTTCCTGGCTTTGGAGCAGCGCGCAGCGGCCCATTGCGGCTCACTTGGGGAGTGAATCACCAGACGGAGGATCTTCCTCTCTGTCTCTCCTCCTCTCTGTATATCTGACTTTGCAATAAAATAAATAAATTAAAAAAAAAAAAAAGATTTTTTATTGGGCCCTACACGATAGCATAGCAGTTAAAGTCCTCGCCTTGAACATGCCGGGATTCCATATGGGCACCGATTGTAATCCCGGCAGCCCCACTTCCCATCCAGCTCCAGCTCCAGCTTGTGGCCTGGGAAAGCAATCGAGGACGGCCCAAAGTCTTGGGACCCTGCACCCACATGGGAGACGTGGAGGAAGCTCCTGGCTCCTGGCTTCGGATTGACTCAGCTCCAGCCATTGTGGCCGCTTGAGGAGTGAACCATCGGATGGAAGATCTTCCTCTCTATCTGCCTTTCCAATAAAATAAATAAATAAAAATTCATTTTTATTTTTATTGCAAAACACTCACTGCCTCACTAGCTCTAGGCCCCCATCTCCAGCTTACAGAGCACTTCCACTTCATATTTTCTGGATTTGAAATACATTAATCTCAACGTTAACAGCTAGTACCCACACTAAACCCACTTCTAGCGCCTCCCTGCCTCTAACCAGGAGCAAATGTCTGGCCTACTGACTTAAATGCCACTTAGGATGCCCACATTCTAGGCCACTGCCTGGGCCCTGACGTCTTTCACAGTTACCTTTCAGTAACTAACTCCAGTGAATAAAGAGGCGCCTTGCAGCTCCTGGAGGACAGATTCTGGAAGGCGGCACAACTCCTTTAGGAAGATCAGGGAAGAGGAAGACAAGGATGATTGGGATTGCTATGGAGTGTTAAAAGCAGCAAAGACAAAACAGGGTTGTTGGGAGGAAAATCTACTTTTTTCAAGGCGAAAGATTTCCACTTGGACATCGGACAGCAGTGTTACAATTTTTAACCCCCGAGACTGTGACAAGTGTACAATCACACTCGACAAGATCGCAATATTCAAGCATGTTAAATCTCATCACTTTATCTCCACTTTTAAGCCTCTTTCTTTCAAACAACTCCTTTCCGGTGCAATGTCTCCTTATTCCTGAACTGTTTTCTTGTCAGGTGAGAATATTGCTAGCCTACTCTTTTCTTGGTAACTTTCTTTTTTTAATAACCAACCTGAGTTACGAAACTGTTAATTTAAATTCAGCATTATGACTACTTAAGTCTATGGCTTCAACCCATGTCACTGCTGAAACATCACTTGAGCCATACAAATGGCTCCCACCTTTATTTTGGGCAACTAAAACACCACCCAGCAGATGGCATAGAGTTCTTGTCATTGAGTGAGCATTAGTTCTGTATTTTTTTATGTCAGTGAAGACAGGAAACAACTCATCTGAGACCCATGCCAAACCACCCCTTCAAAAAGGATGAAATGACAATAGAATAATTGGGTATTCCACTGTAAAGGCTAATTTTAGGAGTATGCCTAACTGGATTAAGAAACACTTAAGAGCTGGCACGACATCACTTCCGAGTGTCTGCGAGATTGTTTCCTGAGCAGCCTGGCACTCAATTCAACAAACTGAGTTGAATGCCCCATGCCAGTGAGTGGGTCACACCCACTCAGGCAGGGTCCAGCGACAACCACAAACGCAGAGCAAAGGCTGTTGCTCCCCCTTTATCCTGAGGCCAGACAGCTCTTGCTCTAACACAGGAGTATTCCAGGCCTTCGGGCTCCGGGATTCACACCACCCCAGAGTTTCTAGCACTTTCCTGCTTCTGCGGCCTTCAGCCCCACACAGAGCTGTGCCAGTACTCCCCCAGGGTGTACAGCCTGCACTCTGTCAAGGGACGTTCCCGTAACTGCAGGCACCAGCTGCCCTCATAAATCCCCTCACATCCCTGTGTCTACATACATCTCTAGTCAGTTCTGTCCCTTGGAGAACTCTGAGTAACACACCTATTAGACCAATTCCAGCACAAAAAGGGCAGGATTTCAAATTCTATCAAAAACCAAACTTTCATTATTTCCTAAATAAACCATTTCTATGCTAGAAAATGTATTTCTAGAATTTTTAAGAAGTTATTTTTGATCACTCTGTGCAGGTGCCAACAAATTACAACAAAAAACAAAACAAAGCAAAAAAAAACACCCTGAGCCATACCAAAGGAATATAAGGCACAAAAATTCTTACACACACTCCTGCAGACGTTTTAAAATCAGGATCTACAAATCAACCTACACAACCACGTGAAAGGTTAATATTCAGTCTTCAAATTCATCCAAGGGTCTGGTGCAGTCGCCTACCAGCTAAAGTCCTCGCCTTGTATGCGCCAGGATCCCATATGGACCAAAGCTCTAATGTTGGCAGCCCCACTTCCCATCCAGCTCCCTGCTTCTGGCCTGGGAAGGCAACCGAGGATGGCCCAGAGTCTTGGGACCCTATACCCATGTGGGAAATCCGGAAGAAGTTCCTGGCTCCTGGCTTCAGATCGGCTCAGACTGGCTCAGATCCAGCCATTGCAGCTGCTTGGGGAGTGAACCAACAGACAGAAGATCGTTCTATGTTTCTCCTCCTCTCTGAATAATGGACTTTCCAATAAAAAATAATAATAAATCTTTTTTTTAATTTTTATTGAAAGTCAGATTTAGAAAGAGGAGATCTTCCACCTGCTGGTTCACTCCCCAAGCAGTCACAATGGCTGGAGCTGAGCCAATCTGAAGCCAACAACCAGGAGCTTCTTCTGGGTCTCCCACACAGGTGCAGGATCCCAAGGCTTCGGGCCATCTTCCACTGCTTTCCCAGGCCACAAGCTGGGAGCTGGATGGGAAGCGGAGCAGCAGGGACATGAACTAATGCCCATATGGGATCCTGCTGTAAGCAAGACGAGGACTTTAGGCACTAGGCTGCTGTACCGGGCCTCTGAATAAGATTTGAATAGCTTAACCTAAAAATTAAGGGTAGTGCCAGATTGTGACATAACCAGTTAGGCAGCCACCTGCAATGCCACACAAATGGGCAGGGTTCAAATACTGCCTCTCAACTTCCTGCCTAGCACCATGCTGTTGTACCTGGGAAAGTTAGGGGAGCTGGCTCAGGTATAGGGCCTCGCCACCCACACTGCAGTTCTGGGGTCCTGGCTTTCACTCTTTAGGGAGGCTGAAAGAACTCTCTCCTCCTCTCTATAGCTCTACTTTTCTAATATATAAAAAATAAATCTTTGTATAAACGAGGCAAAGATAATGTTTATTCACTTGATCCTTCCCAATGCTTTCCTCTTCCCTCTTTCCAGCCATTTTGTCACTCATTCAATACATATGTTTAAACTTACAAACAAACGAACCTTAAAACTACCTTTCCTGATACTAATATGAGTTTCCATCTTCCTTTGCCTAAAATTAACAGAGTATGGAGGGGGAAACAAGTTTTTTGGACAGTCACTAGTTCCTAGCTCAATTTTTTTTTAAGTCTATTTTTATCGAAGAGCCAGACTTAGAGAGACATTCAATCTGCTGCCCCCCTCCCACCCCCAGGCAGAGCTGAGCTGGTCTAGAAGCCAGACGCTTACTCCTGAGTCTCGTGGGTAGGTGCAGGCGCCCAAGCACTTGGGCCATGCCCCGCTTTCCCAAGCCGTCAGCAGGGAGCTGGATAAAAGGTGGTGCGGCCGGAACTGGGCCAGCACAGCCAGTGCTCCCAGCCTGCTGTGGTGCCAGCCTCAAGTCAGGGCCTTGTCTCAGGTTTTCCTCTCGTCACCTGTAGAGCTTCAGTACGATAGCTACAGCATACTGTAAGGCGTAACTGCAACTGATCAAGAAAAAGACCCCCAGGCTACGAAAGACATGAAGGTACCCACTCAGTCACTGGTTGCTCTGGAGCAGGGTAGCTGGGGACAGCGCAGGCTCCCGAGGACCCCGACCAGGTCACATGGCACCCTGTCAACTTGGGAACAAAGGGTTTGACATCTGCAGATAACTTCATGCTGCCCTGAGGAGAAAAAGCATTAACTCAGCTACGGACGAGTTCAGAAGTACACCAAAAGAAAGAATCATCTTCTAACAGTGGCAGAAATGCCAATTCCAAACCGCTACTTTCAAATGTGTCCCACATGAATGCAGGAAGTCATTCGCTAACAATCTCCCCCGAACGTTTATTAACTGGGAAACACTCTCCCAAATATGAAAAGGGGAAAATGATGATTGCCAATGAAAAAAGCACATCTCAAGTCGGGATCACAACTGACATCTTCGTGGCTTCAGACGTGGGCATGGACTCCACTTCCCTGCGTCCAGGAGGACCAGGACAGCCCACCCACTGCTGACAACTACGACCAATACCAGAGGCATTCACAACTCTATCTTCCCGAAAAAGAGAAGCCTTCTACTCCGCAAACTCCAAGCAGCCTTTGTTTTACTGCAAAACAAAAGCGTGATTTGCTACAGAATCACCCCCACAGCCCCGCGTCACTGGAATCTGAATTTTGCGGCAAGGGCTTGTCTTCACCGAGTCTCTTCAGGGACCCGGGCGCCACTCCCGCCCAGCCGCGGCACCTCAGCCTCTCCGCCGGCCCCCGGGAGCCCGCACCTCGTCTCGGGGCTCCCGCCGGCCCTCCGACGCCATGGCGGGGAGCCGGGAACCCGCGTCGTGGAGGTAGGCCAGCCACGGGCCCGACCAGCCACACGGCGTTTCCGCCTTCCCTGGCGGCGCAAGGAAATACGTCAGCAAAGCGCGACAGGGCCGGCCCGCCGGGCGGAAGTGCGCGGCGGTGCCGGTCGCACGTGGCGGGCCCTGCGCGCAGCCGCACTGCTGCCTCGGCCCGAGGGTGCAGGTGGGGCCGGGACGTGCACGGGGTCGGTGCCTGAATGGGGGGCGGGGGGGATCGGGCTGGGGCACCCCGGGGAAGTCGCCTGCAGAGAAGGGTCATCGGGAAGGGGAGCTCCCCGCTAGCCGCGGGCCTTAAGTGCCAAGCAGGGGCAGTTTCAAGTCCTGCTCGCGGGCCGAAGCAGAGCTCGGCTTCCCAGGACCCTTCAGTCCTAGGAAGGGGGCAGCAGGGCCCGGGCGGGGAGGGAAGGCTGCAGGCTGGAGGAAAGCCTCGAGGGGGCTGCGGCGCTGGGGATGGGGATGGGGTCGGTGCGCAGGTGCTGATCAGCTCCCGCCAATGCTCTGCCTGGTGGTCCTCCCCCTGCCCCCCGTCCGTGGGGGCCGCACGCGGCAGTCACCAATTCTGTAGGAATTGTAGTGGACACGCTGTAGAACCCACTGGTCACACTCACACCAGCCATTTTTACTCATTTGACATTTTATTTTCTAAGTTTATTTCCCAAGAGCTAAAATAAAAATTTCGATCACAAATTAACTAGAAAAATATACCTCAGTAAACGTCAAGCGGCATAAATGAAACATACAAACTTTTATTTAACAAAAGTAACAGGTGAACAGGCACTTACATCAAGGAAAAACCGAGTAGAGCACAGCGCCCTGCCCCGTCCCGGGAGCTCGCTGCGGCAGGCCGGAGCTGAGCTCTGTCGCTGTGAAGAATACAGCTCACGCACAGGGCTGCCAGAAGGTCTGTACATCTTAAGTATTCACTGAATACTACCCTTATATACACATATACATTAAATTGGGAATAGAACGATCTCCAGCTACACTTCACTTCTGTTGATCTTTTGGAAGAGGTCGTCTAAAGAGAAGAATATGCGGCTCTGCAAAGAAAATGTTTAAATCACTTTAGTATAATATGCCTGGTTTTTACTTAACATAAAGGTTTCAGCTGGACTAAAACTCAAGCAAGTACTACTAGCAAGTTTCAAGTGTCTAAAATGAACTTTGAACACTATTTTGCACTGTCAACTTTTTAGATATTCTGGCATCATTTTGGTTTCACCTATCCTACTAAAGTGTCCATAAGTAGAAAACCTACACTGCTAAGGAAGAGAAAGGCCATCTGGAGGAAGTGACGTCTCGCCCATGTCACCAGCTAATGGGCTTCACACTACTGCGCAACAGAAACTATCAGATAGGTCGTTTCAATAAGATGGGCCCAGGAATCTACAAATAATTTCCTCAGGTTCTCTGTACTAAGTGTATAAGCTACACGCCCCATTCCCAAGAAAGCTGAATTCTTAAGGAAGATTTGATAATACCATTTTCCATCAGTACAGATGATCACTTTAGTTCCACCTTATTTAACTTCTGCACTGTATCTGGAGTTCTTTCTGTCCGCTCCAAGACTGCAGAAGACAGCTCCGAAATTGGGAGCCGAGACCTGAAGCCAGGCACTGACAACGGGGAGCAACAAGAAGGGCTGAATGCCAGCTCGCCTGTGGCATTTATAACTAATCTAAAACATAGTCAAACTAATAACACTAAAAAGCAACACAGCATGGGCCCGGCGGCTTGGCCTAGCGGCAAAAGTCCTCGCCTCGAACATGCCGGGATCCCATATAGGTGCCGCTTCTAATCCCGGCAGCCCTGCTTCCCATCCAGCTCCCTGCTTGTGGCCTGTGAAAGCAGTCGAGGATGGTCCAAAGCCTTAGGACACTGCACCTGTGTGGGAGACGGGGAAGAAGCTCCTGGCTTCGGATCAGCTCAGTTCTGGCCGTTGTGGTCACTTGGGGAGTGAACCAGTGGACAGAAGATCTTCCTCTGTCCCTCCTCCTCTATCTGACTTTCCCACCTACTTCCCCTTGCCCTGCCTTGTCCACCCCATCCTCATCTGTTATCTTCATATGCATAAATTGTTCTCATCTGTGTAAATATCAAAAATATATTTTAAATTTAAAAAGAGCAATTCTGATTCCCTGCACAGCCATCTTCTGCTGCCCATCAGAACTGGCTAACACTGTGCTCACACCAGTCCCACCTGGCTCATGAATCATGTAGTGAACCCATCCCAGGCTCTGCTGGACCCCGAGTCTCCTCCACTCCTCCTCCGACATCAGGTGGGTTTTGGGTACTTGTTTGGAGAGTTCTCTGGGTAACATGACATGCCTGTGAAGAGAGAGCAAAATGAGTGCTCTGTGCCTTTCCTGCCATTATCATGCACTCGCCCCAGCGCAGCTGGCTCTAGTCATGCGATTCAATTCTGGCCAACAGGACAAGCAGGAAATATTCCATCTGTGAAGTGTGCTCCAGTGGAAAGCACATGCCAAGTCCTCCTCTCCTTTGGACTCCAGCATCCATCAAGGCGCACAGGAACTCAGTGACTGCCCACAGGAGGGCTGCTGACGAGCCTGGTGCCCCTGAGGTAGTGCCCTCGGTTCTCCCGGTACCACAGAGATTGGTGGTAGATCCAGTGCTGGTGTAACTAGAAGATGCTTTTCATGGCAAGGATTTTGCTCAAAATTCGTACCTCTGCAGGCCTTCAGCTGTCTAGTGAGTTACTGCTCTATATTCAAAAATTCAGTTTAAGCCAGCACAGAAGTCTGTATGTAGAAGGACACGTGCACAGCTGTGTGATGTCTGCAGTGCATCTGCACTCCTCCACGCACGGTATTCGAGTTTGTCAATCACAATTCTCAGCTCTGAGTTTACAAATAAACACAAGGAAAACAATCTAGAATATTCAGAAGAAGGAAGCTGCTCGACTTAACTTACAGTTGTGTCCCCCTGCCAGCTAACCTTGCGACCAGGAACTCAGCCGAAGCGTGCTATGAGCCATTAGCCATTAGCACAAGCACTTTTGAAATTCTGCAGTAGCACCTACGTTAAGCCTGTATTTTCAAAATGCTTGCTTTTGCCCTCCACAGTGTTAATTAACCTGGGAGGGGTTAATACTTTTGTACCTTGCCTTTATTATAAAAATAAACTACATCGAAAAGCCAACCAGTGATTTTCATAGATGTTAACACTCTTGCCTTCCTCACTATCCATAGAAACGGACTCTCCCATCAGGGCTTACTGTAAAAACCAACTTCGTGGGGAGCACGGTTCCCAGAACCCAAACTTAATTTCGGTACAAAGTCTGTAAAGCTGTCCACTTCATACCCAAAGTCTGCTTCTGTTTTATCAGACCCAAAGTACTTAGCTAGTGTTAAGGGCGCGCTCGGAAACCTACAGACACAGCTGCTGCTGCCGCAAGTGGGTCCCCAAAACACAACTATGGGCCCTGAATGGATATGTACACAGGTGCACAGACCCCGGGGCCGGAGGGCCGTTCCAGGTGTCGGGACGCCATTGCTGCACGGCCCCAGCAGGGCTCAACTCCCATTCGCCCTTGGCCGGAAGAAAAAAAGAAAAGAAAAAGAAAAGCCAGGTGGTTCTAACCACGACTCCGAAGCACTTCAAACTGCCGAGAGTAACTTCCTTTGCCTCCAAGGGGCCGACCCCACCAAGGGTCGGATCCGTTCCCCTCGCCGAGCTGGCACGGGCAAGGCCGCCCACCCCTGCCCGCCGCGGCGGTCCCCGCGCTTCCGCCGCCGCCCAGCCCGACAGAAGCAGCCAGCGACCCCAGCCCGGCCGCCCAGCGACCCCAGCCCGGCCGCCCAGCGACCCCAGCCCGGCCGAAGCAGCCAGCGACCCCAGCCCGGCCGCCCAGCGACCCCAGCCCGGCCGAAGCAGCCAGCGACCCCAGCCCGGCCGCCCAGCGACCCCAGCCCGGCCGAAGCAGCCAGCGACCCCAGCCCGGCCGCCCAGCGACCCCAGCCCGGCCGCCCAGCGACCCCAGCCCGGCCGCCCAGCGACCCCAGCCCGGCCGCCCAGCGACCCCAGCCCCGCCGCCGCCCTGTCCTCTCCGGCTCCACGCGCACGCCAAGGCCCCCGGCCCTCGGAGAAGGTCAGGGCTGTGGACTGCTCACCGGTACTCGTAGTGCTCGTCGAAGTACTTGTCCGAGTAATAGATCTGCTTGTGAGCCATCCTGCCGACGCGGCGGGCGAGAAGAAAACACAGCACGTCCGCGTCCAACCACACAACGACTCGACTGAGACCAACGACCTCGCAGGCCCAACGCTCGCGATTTGAATCCGACAGCCCGCCGCCGATTGGACGGGAGCACTGACCAATCACCTTCCGCGCAAGGTGCCAGCCTATCATAGCCTCATCTCTGGCGCTTTCGCGCTCAGAGTGCGGCCAATCAGAGCCCTGTTGCGAGGTGGCCCAAAGGAAGTTACAGGATGGGATGAGGCACGGGGACGGAGGAGGCCTGGACGGTCAGAGGCGTGGCTAGGGAAGGGCGGAACCGAGAGTCAGGAACTGCAGAGCGCGTGCGCAGAGCTTTGGAACCTTCCAGGGCGGTGGAACCGTTGGGACGGTGGTTTGTAGGACCTGTGGAGGCCTCGCGGCTTCTCCTCCGGCCGGCAGGGGCGGAAGCACGGCGCGTGGGAGGAGGGATGGCTTCTACCTCAGGACCTTCAACCTGCGCCGGAGAAAGCGGGCAGCGCGCCGCCGAGCTTCACGGAGACCTGGTCCCCTCCCGCGCCGGGCAGCCGCCGACAGGGACGCCGGATGAGTGGCCGACGGAGGGAGGATCCAGTCCCCGTTTAAGAATGCGTGTGCCTTTAGGGTAAAGATTCTGGAGAGATTCGCGAGAGGGGCGGGCGAGTTAAGCTGCCGCTTGGGGGATTCCTGACGCCCCACGAGCCCCATCGCGGGCGCCCCTGTCCCTTGGGAAGAGTTTGCCTGTCCCCTCCTCCAGGACCAGGCAATCCCCATAACCTGGGAAGCCGCCGTCTGCAGGGCTTAGGACCCAGCCCCACATCCGCTCTTGCTCAGTTCCCCTCCCTGGCAGTCCCTCCCGCCCCAATAATAAAGAATTATTCTGTGTGCATTAGTACATGCCTGGGTTATCGGGTGTAATGCTGCATTGCGATTGTGAAGATGTGAATGAACTACCAGACCGTGGGAAAGAAACACTTTCTGGGACTGTTTCACAAAACAACAACGAAAAAACACAAACGCACGCTTCCTGCAGATGTCTTTAAACACATGTGAAAAAGTTGAGCCGCAGGGGGTAGGTGGGCTGGCGTGTGCCATTTGGCTTAACCAGTAGGCAATAATACCAATAATGTCTCAGCTATTTTTTTCTCTTTTTAAGTATTTATTTACTTCTTGGAAGAGTTACTGAGAGAGCGGAACAGACATCTTCCATCCTCTGGTTCTTTGCCCAAGTGGCAGCAGCAGCCAGAGCTGAGCCGATCTGCAGCTGGAAGCCAGCAGCTTCTTCCAGGTCGGCCCCATGGGCACAAGGGCACAAGGACCTGACCCATCCTCCACCCCTTTCCCAGTCTGGGTGGAAAATGGAGCAGCCAGAGCTAGAATCAGCAGCCATATGGGATGCTGGTTCCTCAGGTGGAGGATTAGTGCACTATGCTGTCACACTGGCCTCAATTTCACTGATACTTTTGAGTATATTTCTGCTTAGATGAGCATGTCAGAATTTTTATTAGAAACATTTTTTTTCCTCAGAGAAAATGGAAGGTAACATGACAAGAAATCTTCCAACCCCTTGTTCACTCCTTAAATGGCCACAGCAGCCCAGGCTATGCCAGGCCAAGACCAGGAGCCTAGAACTCCATCCGGTGTCCCGGATCAGGGCTCAATCACTGGGGTCATCTTGTTCTGCTTTCGCTGGCATGTTAGCAGAGAACTGAATGCGAAACAGAGCAGCCAGGACTCAAACTGGCATTTGGGTAATGGCTGCTAACCTTACAAATGGCAGCTTAACCCACTGCACCACAGCTCTCAATCTCAAGGGGAAAAAAAATGAAAGGTTTATTTACTTCTACTTGAATGGTAGATCTCCATAGAGAAGGAATTGCAGAAAGATCTACCTGATGGCTCACTCCCCAAGCAACCGCAACGGCCAGAGCTGAGCCAATCCAAGGCCAAGAGCCAGGAGCTTCTCCTGGGTCTACCACACTGGTGTGCAGGGTCCCAAGGCCTTGGACCGTCCTCGACTGCTTTCCCAAGCTACAAACAAGGAGCTGGATGGGTAGTGGAGCAGCTGGGTCATGAACAAGCGCCCATAGGGGACCCTGAGACAGGCAAGGTGAGGATTTGAACCACTGAGCCTTCACCCTGGGCCCTCAAGAAAAATTTTTGAAACTTACACAGTCATTCAACTTAAGTTCCCCCACATTCTCTGACAGTGGTTTGGTTTCAGATTCCTCGGAGGATTTGGCACTTTGTCACGGTCTGGACGGGCATCTCGCCACGTGGCATTTGGTTACTGCCTGCCAGTGTTTAGTCTCCCCTCTCCACACACATATCCCACACCAGTTTTAAAAAAGACCTGCTGGAGAAATCAGGTCATTTGTGCCTGTGGAACCTTGCATCGTGTGGGCTTTTTCTAATCCCTCTGTTTTTTTAGAACTGCTTTGAATCTAGCTTCTGAAGACAAAATTTGCCCAAGTTCATTCAGCTAGTGAGTGGCATTCTCCTAGTGGACCGCAGTGTCTAAATGCTGCGTAGGCCGTTTGACAGTTATTCAGCACTGACCCGTAGAGATGGACAGTTAGAAACCCCATGGGTAAAAGGCCTTTCCAGCTGAGAAGCCAGCAAGACAAGGGAGTGAGGGAACGGTGCTCTCAGGGAATGCTGACCAGGTTGGACACAGCGTGTGCAGACCACGGGGAGGAAAGATGGGGCAGAAAATTGGCTCCCAAAGGTCACCATATGTAACAAAAAGGACCTTACAGGTGGGTGAAAGAGATGGAGAGATTATCTGGGATTTGGGGGAGCTGCAGTTATCACAAATGATCTTCCGGGAGAGAGACAGGAAGGCATGGGATGTGCTGTGACGGAGGGAGGGAGCACAGGTGTCGGACAGAGGGGGCGGAGTCTTCCCTCCAGTCCCACGGACACCTGGATCTGGGCCTTGCAAAACCTAATCCAGGCTGCTTGGCCTGTAAATGAATCAACCTGGGTTGTTTTAAGCCACTAAATCTGTTCAAGGATTCAGCCAGACTGAGAAGGGATTCGTGGACTCCCCGCTAAATGTCTGTCATTGTGAGTAACTTGAGTCCATTTGATGTCCTCAGGAAGGGAGCGCACGATCAGATCGGATGTGAGACAGGCCCGGGAGGAGTGTGTGTGATGGACCGGAGGAATTGCCTTCAGATCCCCGTGAGGAAGCTGTTGCAGGTGATGGGACATGGCATCTCACTGAGGGGCTTACCTTATAGCCATGTTGATGAGAAGGAAGATGAGACTTTGAGGGAAAACCAGTAGGAGTTGGACTTCGCTACTGCTTTGAGATGAGATTCAGGGAAAGCTTAGTTGCATGTATACATATGTGATTAAGGTGTATTGACTTGGGCCTGGCGCAGTAGTCTAGCGGCTAACGTCCTCGCCTTGAACGTGCCGGGATCCCATATGGGCACCGGTTCTAATCCCGGCGGCTCCACTTACCATTCAGCTAGATGGCGCAGCACTGGCCGTTGCTGTTACCTAGGGAGTGGACCATCGAATGGAAGATCTTCCTCTCTGTTTCTCCTCCTCTGTACATTTTGACCTTCCAATAAAAATAAAATAAGTTTTTTTTGAGACATGCACTGACTTATTTCAAAGGCCGAGTTACAGCAGAAGAGGGAGAGTTGGAGATTTCCATCTTCTAGTTTACTCACCAAATGGCCACGAAGGCCAGGGTTGGTACAGGCCCAAACCAAGAGTCCGAAATTCCATGTGAGTCTCTCACCTGAGTGGTATGGGCCCAAGCATTGGGACTGTCCTACTGCTTTCCAAGGCACATGAACAGGGGCTGTAACAGAGGCGAGAGTAGCCGGATTGGAAGCAGTGCTTCTACGGGTTGCCGGTGTCCTAACCCACTGCTCCACAATGAAAGCCCTGAGAAGATACTGGTTCCCTCCTAAACTAGGGGTGGAGGGTTCACTGTAGTGGTGTAATAGGCTAATGCTCTACCTACTAGTGCCAGCATCCTATGTGGGCACCAGTTTGTGTTCTGGCTGCACCACTTCCGATCCAGCTCTTTGCTTATGGCCTAGGAAAACAGCAGAGGAGGGCTCAAGACTTTGGGACCCTTCACCCATGTGTGAGACCAGGAAGAAGCTCTTAGCTACCAGCCAAGTTCAGCTCTGATCATTGCAGCTATTTGGGGAGTAAACCAGCGGATGAAAGACCGTATCTCTCTTGTCTCTCTTTCTCCTTTCTGTAAAATCTGTCATTCAGATAAAAATAAATCTAAATCATTTTTTGATTGATTGATTTCTTTTTTATTACAAAGTCAGATATACACAGAGGAGGAGAGACAGAGAGGAAGATCTTCCATCCGATGTTTCACTCCCCAAGTGAGCCGGTGCGTGCCGATCCAAAGCCAGGAACCAGGAACCTCTTCCAGGTCTTCCACGCGGGTGCAGGGTCCCAAAGCATTGGGCCATCCTCAACTGCTTTCCCAGGCTACAAGCAGGGAGCTGGATGGGAAGTGGAGCTGCCGGGATTAGGACCGGCACCCAATATGGGATCCCGGTGCATTCAAGGCGAGGACTTTAGCTGCTAGGCTACGCCGCTGGGCCCTCATAAATCTAAATCTTAAACAAACAAACAAAAAAATAGCATGCCTAAGGTATGCTCTTCCACATTCATCTGGAACTGCTCTGCCCTGCAAGCAGACCATTAATGTAACGAGAAAGTCGGTGGCCAAATAGCTGACGGTGGCCCTGCATCCAGTCATCTAGCAGTTGCTAGGTGCTGGGCAGTGTGCTAGGGTAGCACTGATGCTTCTGTGAATATTATGTCTCCAGAAAGTTCTGGAAAGTTCATAAAGTTCATTGTCGCTGTCCCGCAGCGATGGACTTGGTGCGCAGAGCCGATAATAACACACGTGGACCCTGACTGATGGTCAAAAGCCGTAGTTTATTAGTAGCATCAGACTTTATACTCTGAGGTTCATACAGGATTAGGGAGGAAGTATTGAGCTCATCAACAAAACCATCAATGCTTTTGTTTGGAACTCTTTTGTCTTGTATATTCTACCAGGTGTTCTCATATACATACTGTCCACTCAATTGTTCTTATGCAAATGATATCCAATAAGGTATACAAAAGGTAGCCATTTGGTTATTCTCCTCCAAATATTATCCAACCAACTGTAATCCTGTGCTCACTGACC
The DNA here is from genome assembly GCF_030435755.1 of Ochotona princeps. Taxonomy (NCBI): domain Eukaryota; kingdom Metazoa; phylum Chordata; class Mammalia; order Lagomorpha; family Ochotonidae; genus Ochotona; species Ochotona princeps. Next base: position 60,624,266 of record NC_080845.1, read on the forward strand.
TTTTAGGGTCACAATGTCCTCCTACAGTTCATCATCCCAGCAGTACCTCTGGTTGATCATGTACAATAGGCTGGGCACATTGACTCGGGTTTCTGTGACCGACATCTTCCAGCCAGAACAAAGTGAAATTTTGAATGTCCATAGTACAGTGTCATGACAAGTGACTTATGACAGTGGATTCCGGGTGTAAAGAGGATGATCAGGTGTGTAACTTCCAAATGTGTCAATCCTTTCCCTGCTAGTGTGGATACAAAGTCGTAAACTTTTCAGCATCAATGTCCACCTAACCTAGAAGCTCCACACGCTTATTCCCCGCCCCGTTCTGCTGCTCTTCGGCTGAGAACTGCTGATTGCGGTGCTTTTTTCAGGGACTGTACCCACCACTGCTCAATATGCTGGTGTGCAAATGTATGTTATTCCAAATTTACAATTTTAAATCCCCTCCAAAATCATCACCCTATTCCCTGATATGTTTTATTCAGTCTTATGTTTGGAAATTATAAAAATCAAAGTATTCACTCATTTCATTTACAATGATTGCACCAGATTAGAAGTCAGATGTCTGTTCCTGTCTCACAGACTGAACTGCTGATAATACTGTGGTACTCTATAGGAAGAACAAGCCGCTTTGCTTTGCTGTCACACCCACACCACAATCCATACCAAAAATGTCTGTGACTTCAAAAGCTGTGAGGGTGTCTCTTCGAAAAGCAGGCAGAGCAGTCGGTTCTGTGGGGAGGCCCGGCTGGGCACCCTTCAGTTCTGTGCTCACACCATCAGCCTGCAGGCAGCATCAATGAAGCATAGGCGTCAGCCATCAATGGCAAGGTTCAGGGCTAGAGCACAGCCAAGGTGCATTCATTGAGAACTCTATCCCACCAGCAGGCCATTTCACCTGTACTTCTGCCCCCGAGTTCTAAACTCAGGCCCCCAAAACCCCCTCCCTTTGTTGCATTAAATTGTTCAAGTGGTTGGTCTAAGTCAGGGAAAGAGACTTAGCAGTTTACTGTGGAGAGTCCTATACCGTCAGGTGCTGGTCTAACCAAGTAGAGCTTCCACGTCCTCCCGCACAGGCCACCTTCCAGGAGCCTCGAGGTGTTCAGCTCTCCAGATGCCTTTTGGACGTTTGTGGAAACCTGCTAAAAGGCTTGGTTAATTGATCATTGGCAGGTCATGGTGAATTCAGCTTTCAGACTCTTTTCTCCTCTGGGAAGTTGGAGATGGTGGGATGGGAAATGTGGATCCACTACCTGTGTCTTTCTGATGCCTGGCCCCAGTGCTGAAACTACCTAGGGGTCACTAGCCATCATTAGCATAGAAAAGCACCATTACTTCCTAGATTCCCAACAATTTTAGGGGTTCTTAAGTAGAAAATTGGTACAAAGACCAAGATATATCTCAAGTGTCACAGTGAAATCCATCACATAAACAGTATAAAGGAGAAAAAAATTGAAAGATGCAGAAATGTCTTTTTACAAAATTCACTCATTTAGAATGCAAACTCATCGTACATTGCTCAGTTACTCACTAGTAATATCAGTCTTAGGGATTAGGGATAGGAGGAAAGTTTGGCAACTCGATACAAATGTAACAAAAAAGAAGGTTGTGATGCTGAATGCTGCAGCACAGAGCCCTAAGTTGCCATCTGGAACAACGACATCCCCTTATAGGGCGCCTGGTTGAAGTCCCAGCTGCTCCATGCTTCTGAACCAGGTCTTTTCTAGTGGACCCGGGAGGGCAGGCCATCGTGACCCAGATGCTTTGGTTCCTGCCAGCCTCGTTGACCACTCAGGAGGCGTCCCAGGATCAGGGCTTCAGCCCAGCTGTGTGAGAATTTGGGAACTGAAGAGCCTGTCTCTCCTCTGCCTTGCAAATACATACGTGTTTTAAAAACATGGTTAACATAGTTATGCTAGGGAAACATTAGAAGAACTCCCTGTTTTTTATTTTGTTCTGTTAGTTGCAGGCATACTGAATGAAATGCTAGCCACCGCAATAAAGGAATATATTCAAGGCATGGGAGCAGGGTACTTGGGGGGCACAGTCACATGGATTCCAAGTCTGAGAGCCTGGTTCCCACTAATGCCCACTTGGGAGGCAGCAGGTGATGGCGCATGGCCCTGCAACCCATGTGGGAGAGCTTGATTTAGTTCTGGGCTCCTGCCTTCAGCTTGGCCCAGCCCCTGTTGCAGCCATTTGAGGAATAAATCAGCAGATGGAAAAATCTTGCTGTTTTCCTCTTTCTTTCTTCCAAATAAATAAGTGAATCTTTCTAAATGTTTTATTTATTTATTATTATTATTATCATTTTATGATACAGTTAAAGAGGTTTCTGGGATTTCCCTTTCCCCCTCTCCACTCTCCCCACACACATTTAGTTCCTCTATATCATTACTATCGCATCATTTTATGGTACAGCTCCATAGGTTCCTGGTATTTTCCTTATCCCCGCCCCAATTTCCACCCCGCCCCCACCTAGTTCCTCTATATCATTACTAAAATACAGTTCTTCATACACAGTCATATGTCCATCATTACGGGCATGGACAATGGCAGAGAGTCCAGCATCCTATTGTCAAGATATAGTGAGCAGTTTCGTTGTAAGTCTATCTTTGGAAGTAGAAATGCATCCTACATTGTATCGTCACATCTGAATATGTTAGTCTCCATTTCACAGCTACTGTACATCCCCTCAAATGAAAAGTTATAATACAAAATCAACAATAGAAAGAAAAATAGAAATTTACAACACCATGAAGTTAAATAACATGTAACTAGATATCACAGTCTCCATTACACAGCTACTATACATCAGCGAGAAAAAAGAAATTAACAACACTATGAAGTTAAAGAACATGCTACTAAATGACTAATGTGTAGCTGAAGAAATGAAAATCAAGAACCTTCTTGAAGAAAATGATGCTACTGTATGATCTGTGAGTCACTGAAGAATTTAATCAGAGGAAAGTGTTTTAATAGATGAAATTAACAGAAAATGTCAAAACCCATGAGAAACAGTTTCCGCTGATTTTTGTTGGTGAAATGTGTCTCCTCTAGACAATAAATAGATGGGTTTTGTTTTTTAATCCAGTCTACTAATCTATGATGTTTGATTGAGCTTAAGCCATTTACATTCAGAGTTTAATATGTATGGGTGGTACTTTGGTCCTGTCATTTTAGGAATGGGTTGTTCATTGATTTAGTCTTCTGTTGTCATTTTACTGGGATGTTTTTCCCATTTGCCTTTGGTTTTGTTTGGTGCTATTCCTCTTCTCTGTCAAGAGAACATCTTGAAGTATTATTTGTAGGGCAGGTTTGGAAGAGGCAACTTCTTTTAACTTTTCTTTACTGTGAAAGGATTTTGTTTCATTTTCAAGGACAAAGGAAAGCTTTGCTGGATTTGTTATCCTAGGCCGACAATTTTTTTCTTTTAGAATCTGGAATATGTCACTCCATTCTCTTCTGGCCTGTAGAGTTTCCTGTGAGAGATTTCCTAAAAGTTTAATTGGCATTTATTTATATGTCAATTGATTTTTTTTCACGTGCACATTTAAGGATCTTTTCCTGATGTTCGATTGAAGAGAGCTTGATGATCATGTGTCTTGGTGAAGATCGCTTTTGATCAGGCTTGTTGGAAGTTCTGTGCCCCTCCTGGATGTTGTTTCCCAATTCTTTCTCTAGATTAGGGAAATTTTTCTTTATTATTTCATTAAATATATTTGTAAAACTAGTTTCTCTTTCTGCACCTTCTGGGACTCCCATAACTCTTATATTAGGCCTCTTAATAGTGTCTTTCAATTCTTGAATACTTTTTATGGCCTGATCCAGCTCTGCTTCCAGCTTTTTGCTTGCTTCCGCCTCTCCCCCCACCCCATGACAGGAAATACCTTCCAATTCTGAGATTCTTCTGCTTACTTCATTCTGTTTTGGAGACTCTCCACTGTACTTTTAATTTGCTCTACTGTGTTCTTAACTTCTGATATATCAGCCTTGATTTGCTTTATTGTTGTTATTGCTTTTGTAAAATATTCCTTAAATACTTTGAACTCTTGTATGTGCTTTTCATTGTTGATTAGAAGCTTTAAAATGAGTTTTCTGAATTCTGTGTCCCCCATTTTCTCGATGTCTTCCTCAGTTAACTCTGAGGTTGGCATAGGGTTTTGCTCCTTTGCAGGGGAGTTTTCGGCAATATTCATTGTGCCTTTGTCTCTTCTTTTGCTCTTGGTCATTGTACTTCTGGTTAGCAGATTCTTCTCCTTGGTGCAGATTTCTAAGCTGTGTCACCCACACGTCTACAATGCAATTTTACTTATTGCCGTTGGTACACAACTCTTTGCTTGCAGCCAATTGTGCCACTCCCTCAAGTGAGTTCCTGGTCAGGGTTCTTATGTTAGATTTCCACCATGGTCTCCGTAGCCCCAACTTCTGCCTCACCACTCTCCACCTCCTGTGATATCCTGCTGAGGCTGCACTGTTGTCTATACAACTTTATTCCCTCTTCCGGTTGGAGCAGGTCCCAGGATTAGGGAGACACCATGTGTCCTATATAGTTAGGTTGTTGGTGGTGCTGATCTTGCCGGAACTTGTTGGACCTACTTTGACCATATGATGCCACAGTTGGTATTATTTTCCTGCAGGACCAGTGTAATCCACGGAACTCAGTGAGTTCTTGTGAGCTCAGCACATGCGCAGTTCACTGTTGTTCCCTGCAGTCCTAAAGCTTTTGCTGCAGTGTACAAAATGGTGCCTGACATACCACTACTAGAGTTCTTGATCTGCTGGCCGTCAGGTCTGAGGGCTACCCAGACCTGTCTTGGGTGGTACTGTAGAATGCCTTGTTCACTCAGTCAGAAATTAGTTCACCCCCAGCTCAGCATATGCTCAGTCCTTTCTCTTGCCTTTGCCTCCTTACGCAAAATGGTTCCCAGTTTGGCTCTAGGGGGCTGACTGGGCTGTGAAATCCACCCTGTTCTTGCACCGTCCATCTGGGATCTGCTGCTCTGTCTCTGCTCCTTATCAAATCAAACAGCCCAGCAGGACAGACAGTTCTTTGTCTGGGCTCACCTCCCAAGCTCCCAGTGAAAGTCCGTTCCCACCTGGTTGCTGGTGGAGTTCCGGCTGCTGGTGGAGTTCAGATCGCCGTTAGCTGAGTGCCGCTGGAGTATCAGTCACTGCAACACCACACCATTGTGTCTGCTGCTTTCCTGTGTCTGTCAGTCTCCGGGTACCCCTCTGCTGTTGTTCTGTCCTCTCCTATTTCCTGGAATGTGTCCTCTCTGCTTCATCCTGATTAAATGTTTCTCTGTCCGTTTAAACATGTTCTTACCCTATTCTGCCATCTTGGTTCTCTAAATAAGTGTATCTTAAAAGAAGACAAGGGTGCCCAGTGTGGTGCCTTCGTGGTAAAGTCCTTATTTGTGCCGGATCCTATATGGACACTGGTTTGTATCCCGGCTGCTCCACTTTCCATTCAGCTCCCTCCGTGTGGCTTGGGACAGCAGTTGAGGAAGGCCCATAGGCTTGGGACCCTGCATGAGCACGGGAGACCTGGAAGAAGCTCCTAGCCTCTGATTGGCTCAGCTTTGGCTGTTGTGGCTACTTGGGGAGTGAATCAGTGGATGGATGGTCTCTTCCCTATTTTCACCGTAAATCTGCTTTTCAAATAAAAATAAATAAATCTTAAAAAAAAGTGGAGAGATATAGAGATGAAAATATAATGTAAAGGTATAGCAAGGAAATGAAAGTGACAACTGTGGCTATCAGCAGGCACAATGCAAAAGGAGAAATAAGCATAGGGGAGAAAATATTTGTGAAAAGAGTGGCTGTATTTGTACAAACACACACACACACACACACACACACAGAGAGAGGTAGACTGTAGTGCAATTTAAGATCAAAGGCAAAAGGAAGTTCTAAAAACTCCTGAAGAGAAATTGCGGATCACTTACAAAGCAATAAGGAGGGCCCTGCGGCATGGCCTAGCGGCTTAAGTCCTCACCTTGAACGCCCTGGGATCCCATATTGGGCGCCGGTTCTAGTTCCGGCAGCTCCACTTCCCATCCAGCTCTCTGCTTGTGGCCTGGGAAAGCAGTCGAGGACGGCCCAATGCATTGGGACACTGCACCCGTGTGGGAGACCTGGAAGAGGTTCCTGGTTCCGGGCTTTGGATCTGCGCTCAATAGCCGTTGGGGCTCACTTGGGGAGTGAATCATTGGACGGAAGATCTTCATCTCTGTCTCTCCTCCTCTCTGTATATCTGACTTTGTAATAAAAATAAATAAATCTTTAAAAAAAAAAAGGCAATAAGGACAGGTTGACAAAAGCTAGCATAAAAGCAGCCCTGGATTCAAGAAGAAAATGAGTCCTTGTCCACAAAATGTTCCAAGAGTGGAAAAACATTTAAGATAATAATGCAAAATATATTGGAAGTAAAGCAGTTCCTTATAACCTCAGCTTCTAATATCTTTTCTTTTTCTTTTAATTTATTTTTATTGCAAAATCACATATACAGAGGAGGAGAGAGACAGAGAGGAAGATATTCTGTCGGATGATTCACTCCCCAAGTGACCACAATGGCGATGCTGTGCTGATCCGAAGCCGGGAGCCAGAAAATTCCTCCAGGTCCCCATATGACATGCTGGGCTGCAGGCTGTGGTTTCCTGTTTTGTGCCACAGTGTCTACTCCACATCCCTGCTTTTTAGAGGTAATACATGTACTTACAGTTGATTAATAATTGCTTTAGAACCATGAGTATCAATTTTGAACTGAAAAGGTATTCGAAGGCCCAACGAGCTGGCCTAAGTGCTAAAGGCCTCCCCTTGAACATGCTGGGATCCCGTATGGGCGCTAGTTCTAATCCCGGCAGCTCCACTCACATTTGGCTTCCTGCTTATGGATTGGGTAAGCAGTTGAAATTGGCCCAAAGCCTTGGGCCCCTGCACCTGCATGGGAGAGACTTGGAAGAGGTTCCTGGATCCTGGTTTGGGATCTGCACAACGCCATCCATTGCAGTCACTTGGTGAGTGAATCATCAGATGGATCTTCCTCTCTGTCTCTCCTCTATATATCTGACTTATCAATTAAAAAAAAAATCAGAAGTAAGGAGAGAGGGGGAGGGAGAGAAGTGAAGGAAGCATCATTATGTTCTTGGAATTCTACCTGCAAGTCACATTGATTCTGTTAAAAAAAGCTTGTTAAAATTATAGTAAAAAAAATTTTTTTTAAAGATTTATTTATTTTATTACAAAGTCAGATATACAGAGAGGAGGAGAGACAGAGAGGAAGATCTTCCATCCAATGATTCACTCCCCAAGTGGCCGCAACGGTTGTTGAACGCCGATCCGAAGCTGGGAACCAGGAACCTCTTCCGGGTCTCCCACATGGGTTCAGGGTCCCAAAGCATTGGGCCGTCCTCGACTGCCTTTCCAGGCCACAAGCAGGGAGCTGGATGGGAAGTGGAGCTGCCGGGAACTAGAACCGGCGCCCATATGGGATCCCGGGATGTTCAAGGTGAGGACTTAAGCCACTAGGCCACGCTGCTGGGCCCTAAAAAATTTTTAAAGAAGAACATTCTCTTTTTTAATAGAAGATGCATATGAAAACCTGGAGTTGACACCTATTCAGCAGAAAAATTTCCAAATTATTTAATTTGGAAGGCAGAGGTACAGGGAGCAGAACAGACAGATCTTACAGCAGCTTGTCTGAAGGACCAGAAGTGGGATTGGAACTCTGGTCCTGTACGGGATGATGGTGCCACAGGCGGAAGCTTAGCCTACTGTGCCATGCACAGTCCTTTCTGTGTCCCTTCTTGTATAAAGGATTACAGGCACTGTTAAAAAGTGTGCAAGAATGAACAGTAAGGATGCACATTCTTTTTTTTTTTTTAAAGATTTATTTTATTTTTATTACAAAGTCAGATACACTGAGAGGAGGAGAGACAGAGAGGAAGTGGAGCTGCCGGGATTAGAACCAACGGCCATATGGGATCAAGGCGAGGACCTTAGCCACTAGGCCACGCCGCCAAGCCCAAGGATGCACATTCTTTATGAAGACAGCAAGATAAAGTTATATTGGCAGTTGTGATCATCTAAAATGTCAGTGATCCCCAAATGGATTTATGCATTCATTACAATCCCATAGAGGTTTTAGAGAAAGTTGAAAAGCATTCTTTGCTCCAACCAGCAGAGCCAGTAACAGGACAGGGAGAGGGTCTGGGGATGAAGCACTGACAGCAGACCAGTGATGGTGGAAGTCTCTGCGAAGTCTCCCTTTATTGCTCCTTCACCTCCCCTTATATACTCTTACCCCCCAAATCCTCATTTAGCAGGATATTGGCTACAGATGAGTCCAATTAGTCTAGGTGTTTTTAGCCACAAGCCCAGTTCCTATTCCTGCCCAGGCCAATGAGCGCTAATCAACGCCTTAGCTCACAACAATTCTTAGCTGATGGGAAAGGAGAAAGATCCATAAATAGCTAAATCTTAAAGTGTGAAAGTCAGTCTCCCAGGATCTGTGGAGCCCGGTCAGACAGATCCTCAGTAAGCAAAACAAAGGCTTCTTTGCTGCAGGGCACACCTCCCAGGTTTAACATACAGTTTATGATTGGCTGTTGTGTAGAAATATGTTAATTAGCATGGCTGTTTAAATCTTCAGTGAGACCATTTTCACTTAAAAAGCTAAAATGAGTTCATTGATAATATTTTAAAATGTTGTTTTACAAAACCTGTTGTTCTTTTTATTTCTCACTGAAACCAGAAAGGCCAATTATATCTCACCCTCATTGAAAAATGTCTGGGGATGCTGACCCAGCTGAGGCAGTACAGGGAAAGTTAGGGCTATACTTTCAGGGATCATTTCTATACTGGTCAACTACAGAAGTTTCTCTGATCATGTAGTACACTGCAAGCCACAATGAGGAGGTACAGTGTTCTCTCTTGAACATGAAAGCTGGCTCTGGTGTCACTTTGTGGTGACTGCCAATGGCAATCAATGATCGTTCTTTTCTTTCTTTTGGAGGAGAATGAGGGAGAGAATACATCCTGAGTGGTTTTCCTTAGAAGATTGTGTAGCAATAGAACCTGTATTTCATTGCAGCAACTAACTCAAAGTTAGTCATCTTTTCTCTGCTTGCTCACATGGGTCTGTGCTCCTTAGGTTTTGGGCTGTTCCTGACTGTTTTTCCAGGCCACAAGTAGGAAGCTGGCTGGAGGTAGAGTAACTGGGATAGAACTGGTTTCCACTTAGGATCCATCCCACCTTGCTGAGTGAAGTAGAGTTTAACTGCTACGCTATGGTGCTGGGTCGCCATGGAAATGAAACAAGTTTTTAAAAATGATTTTTTATTTTTATCAAGGCAAGTTTTAAGATGCTTCTCCCTAGCAAGAGTCAGTTTAGAATCTTTTACTCATCTTAAGGCCATGCCAGTGACCTGTAACATGTGTAACATTATGTTACTTATCCTGCTGTGCTGAGGCAAGGCCTGAGTGATTCCAGCAGGGCATTCCAGACACTCCTGAGGAGATAAGGCCGCTCTGCCTCAGGCCAGCATCCTGCTCTGCCCATACCCAAACTAACCTAGAAGGGGAGAGGGAGAGGGAGAAAGCTCCTCCGTTCCCTGGTTCACTCCACAAGTGGCTACAAGGACCATAGATGAGCAGTGATGAGCCTTCCCAAAGCCAGGAGCCAGGAGTCTCTTTGGGGCCTCCTGTGTGAGGACAGGGCCCTAAGACTTGGGCCATCTTCTGCTGCTTTTCCAGGCTGTAAGCACGCAGCTGGATGGGCAATGAAGCGTCTGGGGCACAAACCTGCATCCATGTGAGATGCTGTGCTTGCAGGTGGAGATTAACCAGTTTAGCCATAATGCCAGTCCTGCTTAAGAGATGTTAACCTGTAAGGTAAGAATTTTTTCATTCTGCGTAAATATGCAGTAACCTTGGAGAACTGAGATGTATTTTCCTTTACAAATGATCTGTAGGTGGTACTTTAAAAAATTTATGGGTTTATGGAAAATAGAATTAAAGGTTAAATTTAGAGCTGACGTTGTGACATGGTATGTTGAGCTGGCAATGCTTGTTTCCCTTAGCACAGTGCTGGTTCAAGTCCTGGCTGCTCTCCCGTGGTCCAGCTCCTTGCTATTGCAATGGGGAAAGCAGCAACATATGGTCCAAGTATTTGGGCCATGACATCTATGTGGGACATCTGGATGGAGTGTCTAGCCTGGCCCAGTCCCACCTTGTGTCCATTTGGGGGATGAACCAGCAGAGTGGTGGAAGATCTCTTTGTCTTTCCGTTTCTGTCACCCTGTCTTCCAAGTAAATTAATCCTAACAAAAAGATAAATTTATTTTGACACGAGTATTTTGAATTTAATGGCTATTGAGGATCTTCAAACATTTCATGGGAAGCATGATGCATGGATTTCAATTTCTTTTCACCAAAACAAAACATCTTTTTAATCTCATTTTCCACATTTGTTTATAAACGTTTGTTTATTTTTATTGGAAAGACAGATGAGATTTACAGAAAGAAGGAGTGACAGAAAGATCTTCCATTCACTGGTTCATTCCCCAAATGGCCTCAGTGGCTGGAGCTGAGCTGATCTGAAGCCAGGAGCCTGGAGCTTCTTCTGGTCTTTCATATGGGTGCAGGGTCCCAAGGTTTTGGGCCATCCTCAATTGCTTTGCTGGGCCACAAGCAGGGAGCTGGAAGGTATGTACAGCACCCAGGACACGAACTGGTGCCCATATGTGATCCTGGTGCTCGCAAGGTAAGGATTTAGCCATTGAGCCAGAAGACCCAGAAGATGCCCTTGTTTGTGGTATCAGTCTGGCCAAGCCCTGGCTGTTGTGGCCATTTGGGGAGTGAATCAGTGAATGGAAGATCTCTCTCTGTGTAACTCTGCCTTTCCAGTAAATATAATAAATCTTTAAAAAGAAACGAAGAATGGCTTTGGTTCAAAATCGTCCTGGCTTTGGCCAAGGCCGTGGGTGAGATTCAGCGCCTAGAGCCACCAGGAGCTTCAGCTCACTGCCCACAGCTTTGGTGTGGAGAGGTGAAACCCGACAGTGAAGCCCCGACAGTGTTACGGGGTGCAGCCAGTGAAATTTGGCTGGTCCCCTATTCTCTGTCCTGAGGGTGGGTCCTAACAGCAATGGAATGTTAATTCAATCCTCAACCACTTCCCCCATGTCCTAATTTAACCAGGATAGTGGATACAGACAAGTCTAATTAGTCTAAGCATTTTCAGCTACAAGCCCAGTTCCTGCCCATCCCAATGAGTACCAATTAACTCCTTAATTCACAACACTTAGGTATTCGCTCCTGCCCGCCTGTGACTCATGAGCCCCTTTTAAAAGGCCCAGGAAGCAGGGCTCTGGGGCGCTCGGACGCTCTGGCTCTCTGGCTCTCTCTTTCTCTCTTTCTTTCTGACAAGGTGCTTCCATTACGCTAGCACTCTTGGTTGACCCAGGACAGGTGATCCCCTGAGCATGGTCCCTGTGTACTGTTCAGATAGAGCAATGGTTATAATAATGTTTCTGGTTTGCGTGCTGTCAGGAGTTCCAGGAGGGGTGAGGTCTAGCAGTACGGGAATGTGGGCAGAGAAGCCAGGGAAAGGTGAATGTCTGCAGCTTTGTAAGTGTGTCCAGGTTCTTTGTAAGTGCGTCCTGGTTGTTTGGATAACTTATATTGTTGGGGAAGCCGGGACGTAAGTCTTCAGCTTAATGGATGGATTTAAGGATAATGACCATTTGTTCCTTTTGGGATTATGATTGATTGGATTGCTGTATGGACTTGTGATTTGCTATTGTGCTCTATTATCACCAAGCTTGGTTAATAAAGACTCCTTAATAGACCTTAGACATGTCTGGTGTGATCTCGCTCGCACCCTGCAACAGGTGCAAATTAATATTGGTGATGATGGTGAAGTGAGTAAAGAAAGTACAGTGAAGTAGCCTGCTTAGGAACTCTGTAGGATCCCATATGAATGCCAGTTCATGTCCCAGTGGCCCTGCTTCGCATCCAGCTCCCTGCTTATGGCCTAGGAAAGCCAGGGTCTTTGGACCCTGTACCCATGTGGGAGAACCGGAAGAGGTTCCTGGTTCCTGGTTTTGGATCAGCGCAGCTCTGGCTGTTGCGGCTGCTTGGGGAGTGAATCATTGGATGGAAGATCTTCCTCTCTGTTATCTGACTTTGCAGTAAAAATATTATTTAAAAAAAAGAAGAAGAAAGCAAGCAAGAAGAGAGCCTGGCGCAATAGTGTAGTAGCTAAAGTCCTTGCTGTGAATGTGCTGGGATCCCTTTTAGGTACTGGTTCTTATCCCGGCGTTCCCTGCTTCCTATCCAGTTCCCTGCCTGTGGCCTGGGAAAGCAGTCGAAGATGGATCAAAGCCTTGGACGCTGCACCCAGATAGGAGACCCGGAAGAGGCTCTTGCCTCCTGGCTTTGGGTCAGCTCAGCTCTGGCTGTTGTGGCTGCTTTGGGGCGTGAATCAGCGGACAGAAGATTTTCCACTCTTTCTTCCTCTATGTATATCTGACTGTCCAATAAAAAAAAATTAAAATCTTAAAAAAAGAAAAAATATAACCCTTAAGAAATGAAACAGAAGAAAAATCATTTCACGCCAAAGCCCTTGGTAAGAGAAGTCTGAGTGGTATGCTAACACCTTAAACAGAAACTTCTGGAAAACGATTTCCGTCTTAGATCAAGGAGAGCCACGGCACAGACTGAAGTTCACAGCTCTGGACCCAAGCGCTGGTTCCGAGCGAGCATTCCCCATCTCTGTGACCCTGGGCGCGTGCCGGCACCTAATGGAGCATGGGCTCTTCCTGCGTGGAAAATGTTGCTTTCCTTATAAAGTTGTTGGAAAGATGAAATGAAATAATGAATACAAGAGCATTACTGAATCCAGCAGCCACTCAAAAAAGAAAAGAAAAAATTTCTGGCTTTCCTGTGCATTTTTACTTTGTATGGTGACGAGACCTGGGAACAAGCCGAGCAGGGGTTTGAGTTCCACACATCACATTGACTCAGAACTACTTCTGGCAATTCCAAGTCTGAAGTTCCTGCTGGGCTGTCAGCATTTCCACAACTTCCTCCGGGGATTCCACCTTCCCTCCAGGTGCGGTCAGCCTGCTGTCGTCCTTTCCTGCTGCCTTTTTTTTTTTTTTAAAGATTTATTTATTGTATTACAAAGTCAGATATACAGACTGGAGGAGAGACAGTGAATCATCCTCCATCCGATGATTCACTCCCCAAGTGAGCCGCAACGGGCCGGTGCGCGCCGATCCGAGAACCAGGAACCTCTTCCGGGTCTCCCAGGTCTCCCACGCGGGTGCAGGGTCCCAATGCATTGGGCCGTCCTCGACTGCTTTCCCAGGCCACAAGCAGGGAGCTGGATGGGAAGTGGAGCTGCCGGGATTAGAACCGGCGCCCATATGGGATCCCAGGGCATTCAAGGCGAGGACTTTAGCCGCTAGGCCACACTGCCGGGCCCTCCCATTGCCTTTTTACTATCTGTGCTCAACCATTGTCATCTTACCATTACCTTCTTCATTTGAGCAACCAGGGATTGGGTTCCCATTGCCTGGCAGAACTGGAAGCCTAACTTACCTGCCTGGGAGAGCGGAGGGGAGAACCACAGGGGTGTGGGTGGCACAATTCCAGAGTTCTTTCCAAAGCACGAATGTCCACCACTTGGACTTGCTCAACTCAGTGCAGCTTCTTTTTGTCTCCCTCCCATGCCCACTGGGGAAGTTGTATCCCTCTGATGAGTATCTTTTTCTTTCTGGTGACTCACCTTACCCTAAGGTTAGCCAGAGGCCCTACCCTAAATCATCTCATTAGCATAAAGTCTGGTGTAGTCCAGAGGGGCTTGTTGAACTGAAAGACATTTCTGTAACTCAAGAAATTCCCTGGACGTTGAGAGTTCTGTGCCAAGAATGGGGATAAAGAACAAATCATGTTGCCCTTGGGTAGCTATGTGGAATTGGTTCCAGAACAAGCCTGTGTAATCCCTTATATATAAAGATACAGTGTTTATTTATAGCATAACCACAATCTACCATTCACATTTTTTAAAGATTTACTTATTTTTATTGATAAGTCAGATTTACAGAGAGAACAAAAAACAAAGAAAAGATCTTCCATTTACTGGTTCACTCCCCAAGTGGCCTGAAGGGCCACAGCCAAGCTGATCCAAAGCCAGGATCCAGGAGTTTCATTGGGATCTCCCACACAGGTGCAGGATCCCAAGGCTTTGGGCCATCCTTGACTGCCTTCCAGGCCACAGGCAGGGAGCAGCTGGACCTGAACCAGTGCCCATTTTGGGATCCTAGTGTTGGCAAGGGAAGGATTAGGTAATTAAGCCATTACACCATGCCCTACTTTAGTTTTTTGTTGTTGTTATTAAATTTCTATTTTGAATTTTTGAATTTTATGGTATAATTTCATAGAGACTGGGATTCCCCTCACCAAACTCCCATTCCCCACTTTAGTTTTTAACGAAAAATATTTTGACATAAATGAACCAGAGGATTGCCCAAAGGGAAGGGATTGGAAAAGAAAACCTTTGTAGGACCTCCAGCTCACCCCTAATTTATTCATTTTTTAAAGATTTATTTTGGGCCCGGCGCCATGGCCTAGCAGCTAAAATCCTTGCCTTGAACGTGCCAGAATCCCATATGGGCGCTGGTTCTAATCCCGCAGCTCCACTTCCCATCCAGCTCCCTGCTTGTGGCCTGGGAAAGCAGTCGAAGACGGCCCAAGACTTTGGGACCCTGCACCCATGTGGGAGACCTGGAAGAGGTTCCTGGCTCCTGACTTTAGATCGGCACAGCACTGGCTGTTGCGGTCACTTAGGGAGTGAATCATCGGACGGAAGATCTTCCTCTCTGTCTTTCCTCCTCTCTGTATATCTGACTTTGTAATAAAAATAAAAATAAATCTTAAAAAAGAAAAAGCGGCTGGAGCTGAGCTTATTCGAAGCCAGGATCCAGGAGCCTCTTCCAGGTATCCCACGCAGGTGCAGGGTCCTCTACTTCATTCCCAGGCAACAAGCAGGGAGGTAGAAGAGAAGTGGAGCAGCCAAGATTTGAACCGGCGCATGGCAGAGAGAAGCAGCGCCAATCAGCTCTGCTCACGGGTTCATAAGCAACGATCATCCAATCAGCTAAAAGAGCACTGGCGCAAAATGCCAACCATTCAATCAACCAAACTTACATCAGGGCATAATACAAATGATCCAATCAAGTGTAGTGGTGCATCCCACTGAGCAAACAGTGGAACCAGGCAAACAGGACCTTCCCATTCTGTTTACAGAAAACAATTTGGGCCAATCAGCTTACTGCATGAGCTGTGAAAAAAAGCAAGGTCTCATCCTGGAATGAGATAAGCACTCATATTCTCATTTCAGATGAGTGAAGATAATCTCCAAGTTTAATGCTGTGCTGTGTTTTAGGGGAAGGGTTTTTTTCTTTCTTTTGTTTTTTTAAGTAATTTAGTTCTTTTTCAAAGTCATTCTGATGATCAGTTGTCAGATTTTATTTTTCTTATTCTTTCTCTTCTTCCTTCTTTCCTTCCTTCCTTTCTCTCTTTGTCTCAGATTTATTTGAAATGTAAAGCAACAGAGAGAGAGGGAGACACGAGGAATGATTTTCCATCCGCTAGTTCACTCTCCAAATGACTACAATGGACAGAGCTGAACTGATCTAAAGCTAGGAGCCAGGAGCTTCTTCCAGGTCTCCTCCCTGGATGCAGGAGCCCAAGGACCTGGGCCATCCTCCACTGCATTCCCAGGCCAGAAGCAGAGAGTTGGAAGGGAAGTGGAGCAGCTGGGACATGACCTGGTGTCCATATGGGGTGTCTGTGCTGCAGGCTGGAGGATTAGCCTGCTGAGCTGCAGCGTGGGCTTCTCTGGATCTTTTCTGTGCCCGTGAGGTGCACCTTTCTGTGTCTCCACCACACTGGGACCAGCACAGGGTCCTTGCTGGAAGCTGAGCAGTGCTGTGTTCGTGGATTGCCAGAGCCGTGATTCTGAATCAGCCTCTTTCCTTTACAGATCCCCCAGCCTTGGCTTTCTGGTACAGCAGCAGCAGCAGCAGCAACTGGACTGAGACCCTCACCATTTTACCTGAAATTGCTGGGTTTCCCAGGATGAGGGCTTTCCGTGCTAACAGTCCCAGGCCTACTAGACCAAATCAGGTGACCCTCATGGAGATGAGAGCCGGGCTCTCCATCCTTTGCCTAGAGATGTTTCATTTCCTACCCCAGGTCACCAGGTGGCCTGCTGTGGAGATAGCGCAGTGAGCGAGGGACCGGAGCCCTGTGCAGACTCGGCTTCCAGCTTTGCTGCCACTGGAAAGGACAGATGGGCGATGCGTTCACAGAGCCTTTCCAGTTAGAGACGAGTGGCTGATGAAAGCCAGTGCTGTGGATGGATGGGTCGGGTGCTCGTCGGTTAGAACTGGGGACCTGGAGCGGGGCCAGTAACGTTTGCGCTGATGCCTGCATCACAGAACACGGGGCACAGCTAGGAGAGGCAGTGTGCGGATTCAGGTTTCCTAGGACTGGTGGGACTGGGCCAGGAGTTTGGATTTGACTTTGGTCAGGACAGGAATGTTCGAAAAGCCAGTTTGCATTTGAATTGCTTCCCGTTTTGTATTCCCTGTATGGGTTTGATTGCACTGCTAAAGGACATACTGTTTCAGGAACATACTTGCTGCCTTTCATGTGCCCACAGTAACTGACAGAAAACACTTAGATGTAAACCAAGTTACAGGACTGGACCTTCTGGTAGAGGTCAAGGTGCTCGTGTCCCACCTGGACTTAATACCCAGCTCTAGCTCATGATTCCAGTATTCTGCCAACGTACACCCTGGGGGCCAGTAATGATGCCCAAGCATCCAGATGCCTGCCACCCACAAAAACACGAGGGTCCCAGACAGAATTCCCCACTCCTGCTTTTTTTTTTCTTTTTTAAGGAAGTGATAAATTTCATTCAGAAAGTGAGGAATACAGACACACATGGACCGTATTTAGGGCAATTGGGCAAGGAAGGGAAAGGGGCAGGCAGGGAGATTGCAACTTTCCATCTTCCGGCTCCGTCTGTAGGAAGCAAGACAGTGAGCCCCTCCTCAGCATGGGCTTTTAAGGGATGTTGGCACCTCAGGCAGAGGATTAGCCTGCTACACCATCTCTCCCAGCCCTAGAGTATCAAGAGGGGGACTCCAAGAGAGGAAAGATCTCCCCGACCTTGGGCATCAGCCTCACTGTGGACATTAAAGGAGTAAGAAGATGGAATACAGAAGACCATCTCTATACAATCTCCCCTCTCTGCCTTTGAAGTTAAAATGAGAATAACTAAATACAAATTAAAAATTGAGGGGGGTGAATGAACTCGTGATCTTTTATCTTCTCATCTTTTGCAGTTCTGATAACAGCCACGAGAGGGCACACTCCTCTCATTCTTTATAAGCAATTAATTCGGCACTTTCTTCTCTCTCTCTTTCTCTCTCTCTCTCTGTTTCTCTCTCTCTCTCTGTTTCTCTCTTCACTCTGTACCTTCCCGTCCCTCTCCTGAGGGTGTGCAAGTACTGCTGTTCTAAATAAACCTGTAGCATCCGGGGCCAATGCTGTTGCATACTGGGATAAGCTACTGCTTGTGACCCCAACATTCCACACCAGAGTTCTGGTTCAAGTCCACTTTTTGCACTTTTCATCTGGTTCCCTGCTAATGTTCCTGGGAAAGCAGAAGACTGTTCAAGTGTTCGAGTCCCTGCCATCTGTGTAGGAGATTCGTATGGAATTTCACGCTCCTGACTTGAGCGGCCATTCAGGGAGTGAATAAGAGGACTGAAAATCTCTCTCTGTCTCTCTGCCTTTTAAATTAAAAAGCGAAGTATTTAAATGAATATTTAAATAAGTAAATGAATATTTAACACCCAACACTCAAGGAATGGAGTGCATCCTGGTGGCATTTGCAAGAGCTGAAAACAGGGCAGCAAACTGGATTGGATATGGATGCTGCCTCCCTCAGCATGGATATGGACCGGATCTGTGATGTGCCAGACTGCACTAGACTCCAGCACCCAGTGGTGCTCACAAGAGCCAGGATAGGGGCCCTGCACGATAGCCTAGCGACTGAAGTCCTCAACTTACACTAGCTGGGATCCCTTATGGCTGCTGGTTTGTATCTCGGTGGTTCCACTTCCCATCCAGCTCCCTGCTTGTGGCCTGGGAAAGCAGTCAAGGACGGCCCAAAGCTTTGGGACCCTGCACCTGTGTGGAGGACCCAGAAGAAGCTCCTGGTTCTTGGCTTCAGGTTGACTTAGCTCTAGGTGTTGCCCCTACTTGGGGAGTGAACCAGCACATGGAAGATCTTCCTGTCTGTCTCTCCTTCTCTCTGTAAATCTGACTTTCAACAAAAATAAATCAATCTTTAAAAAAAATAAAGACAAAGAAAATCAGGCAAACAACACATGTCAAAATTAGAAGTTCTAATCCTGGCAGCTCCACTTCCCGTCCAGCTCTCTGCTTGTGGCCTGGGAAAGCAGTCGAGGACAATCTAGGGCCTTGGGACCCTGCACCTGCTTGTGAAACCTGGAGGAAGTTCCTGGCTCCTGGTTTCGGATCAGTGCAGCACCGGCTATTGTGGCCACTTAGGGAGTGAATCATCGGACGGAAGATCTTCCTCTCTGTCTCTTCTGTCTGTATATCTGACTTTCCAATATAAATAAAATAAATCTTTGAAGAAAAATGAGAAGTTCAGGGCTTGGCACGGTAGTCTAGTGGCTAAATCTTTGCTTTGCACATGCCGGGATCCAGTATGTGCCATTTTGTGTCCTAGGTGCTCCATTTTCTGTCCTGTGCCCTGCTTGTGGCCTGCAAAAGCAGTCGAGGATGGCCTAAAGACTTGGGACCCTGCACCTAGGTGGGAGACCAGTAGGAAGCTTTTGGCTCATGGCTCTCAATTGGCTCAGTTCCGGCTGTTGCGGCCACTTGGGGAGGGAATCAGTCAACGGGATCTTTCTAATAAAAAATACATCTTTTTTCTTTTTCATCTTTTTATTTAATTTTATGCTTAAATTTTATTTTGATGAGGTTTATATAGTTGATTAGGGTGGGAAGGGTCAAGGATTAGGGGAAAATGGGGGAAGGTGGGTGAGACCTTCGTTTCCAAATTTTCTTTCCCTGCTTCCTGTATCTGGGGGTGGGGGTGAGGATAAGGGAGAAGCCGCACTCAGCCTTCCAACCCCTCAGTACCTGGGGCAGGAAATGGCTACCCGATGTCATCCCAGGGTCCCCATTGTGGAACACGCTCCAAGGGTTCTGCTCAGATGTTTCGATAGTTCTTAAATGCTGTTGATCTCACTGATCCGAGGATGAGGAAATCCTTCCAAAGTCAATTGGCTGACATAGTCCACCTTAGAGTCTCTATTCACCCAGATATTTGCTCTCAACACGTGGTTGGGGTAGTTGACCAATTTGTTCTGCCCTCCATCCTCTGCTATGACACCAAATGCCCCCTGCAGGCCTCAAGGAACTGCCATGTTGCTCATGTGCCTGAGTATGCTGTCCACTGCTCCATCTAAGCCGCCGAGGAGTCCCAGAGCAGACACATGCATTCCAGGGTCAGACCACACATCCTGTGATTCTCCCCATGGTTGGAGTTCTGACTCCACCTGTTCACTGGTGGGATCCCCAAAGAAACTTTGAAGTGATCCCAGACCTGACTGTTGTGTGCTTGCCAGTATGGGGCCCAGGTGTGTCTGTCACCCACACAGTGGTAGTTCCAATTGCTGGGTCGGTTCTTTCTCCAGCCTCATCTCTGACTTCAACCAATGGATGCAATGGCAGAGACTGATCCACACACCTGGCCCTCACGCACACCAGTGGGAGCTGCAGCATACTTAGAGCGACCCTCAGTATCTTCCACCAGACCCGCCCCCAGCCCCGGCTCCTGTGCATGCCAGTATGTGCAGAAGACTGGTCCAGTCTGTCTCATATCCCATTTAGCTCTTGTACGCATCAGTGGGCTTTGAAGCCCAGCTAAACCCATTTGACCTCACTACCTAGTGCACACTCATGCCAGTGGGTGCCACTGCCTGTCCAGCTAGGTCTGCCCCAGCCCTGGTTCTCATGATCACCAGTGGGAGTTGCTGCCCATCAGAGAAATAACCCCCATTTCCCTACTGGGTCCATTCTCAGTCCCCAGTCTTGCACTCTCCAGGTGGTTCTGCACTCTAGCTTGACAGGACTTGCCCCTAGTTCCAGCACTTGCCAGCTGATGTTGCGGCAAAGTCCAACCAGCCTGCACTTACTCTGGCTCATGCATGCACCAGTGGGTAGTCAGCTAGCCCAGCCTGGCTCTCCCCTAACCCAGCACATGTGGGTCAACAGGTGTTGTAGACCTGCCAGGTCTAGTTTGCCCCTTGTCCCAATTCTCACGCTCACCAGTGGGGGGTAGTGGCTCAGCAGGAGAGCCCTCCTCTCCTCAGCCCTGCCACCAGGCTCGCCTCACCCACCGATCTCACATGCGCTGGTGGGTACTGTGGCCCCATCTGGCATGGCCCATTTCACCTTGGCATTTGCCAGTAGATACTGTAACCTGGCCTGGCCCAGTCTTCCCCTGGTTCCAGCTCATGTTGGTGGTTGCTGCAGCCTAGCCCAGCTCAGGCATCAGTCCGCAGTCCTGGCCACCATGCTAACTGACTAGTGAGCCCACAAATCCCCCACAGAAGCTGTCCCCAGCCCTGGTTCTGTCATGTGCTGGTTAGTGTCATGGCCCATCCTAACATTATCTGTCCCCTTTTCTGACTCACTGGCTGGTACTGTGATCTAGTACCATGAGGTAGGCCTGCAGCCCTAACTTCAGTGTGCGATGGTGAGCGGTGGTCAGCGGTGATCCATGCTAACAAGTCCAGCTCAGGTCTCCCATGTGGGCTGGTGTATCAGTCTGACCCATACAGATCTGCCAGATCCTCCCCTCCAAGCCACTCAGTCTCAGCTCCCTCACTTACCTGTAAGTCCCGTGGCCTTGTGGAAGTCGCTCAGAAGTCATTCCTCACCTGCAACATACTCCTTCAGCAGTCCTCCCACTCACACATGCCCTTGGCCCTTGCCCTGATCAATCCACAGTCCCTGTGCCTGGGAGCGCCGGAGTCCCCAGTCTGTCTTCCCAGGTCCAGTTTTCTGGTGGGTTGGTGTGCTAGCCTGGGTAAATCAGTGGAGGATGGCCTAAAGCCTTGGGACACTAAACCTGCGTGGGAGACTTGGAAGAAGCTCCTGGTTCCTGGCTTCGAATCGGCTCAGCTCCAGCCATTGCCGTCACTTGGGGAGTGAAATATCAGATGGAAGATCTTCCTCTCTGTCTCTCCCTTTGTATGTTTCTCTTTGTATGTATATCTGATTTTGCAATAAAAATAAATAAATCTTTTTAAAAAATAAATCTTTTAAAATGCATTTAATGAAATAATAAAGGAAAATTTCCTTAATCTCGAGAAAGAATTGAAAAATGACATCTAGGAGGGGCACAGACCTTCGAACAGGGTTGACTAAAAGCAATCATTACCACGACACATGATAATCAAGCTTTCTTCAGTTGAACATAAAGAAAAGATCTTTAAATGTGCACGTGAAAAAAAATCAATTGACATTTAAGAGAATGCCAATTAAATTCACAGGAGACTTCTCACAGGAAACTCTACAGGCCATAAGAGAATGGAGTGACCTAGTCCAGATTCTAAAAACAAAAAAAGAATTTTTCAGCCCAGGATAATGTACCCAGCAAAACTTTTGTTTTTCTTTGAAAATAAAATAAAATTCCTCAAAGTAAAGAAAAGGTAAAAGAACACTCCTCTTGCAGACCTGCCCTACAAATGATACTTAAAGATGTTCCCTTGACAGAGAAGAGGAATAGCACCTACCTAAACCAAAGGCAAATGGGAAGAACATCCCAGTAAAGTAACAAACGACCCAATCAATGAACAACTCATTGCTAAAAAGACAGGACTAAATTACCACCCATTCATATTAACCCTGAATGGAAATGCCTCACACACATCAATCAAACACCATACATAAGTAGACTGGATTTAAAAAAAAGTCTACTTGTTGCCTACAGGAGGCAAACCTCACCAACAAGGATCAGCGGAAAATATATCTCATGGATTTCACTGTTTTTCTTTTTTTTTTTTTTTTCATCTCCTTAAAAACACTTTTTTTTTTTTAAAGATTTATTCATTTTATTACAGCCAGATATACACAGAGGAGGAGAGACAGAGAGGAAGAACTTCCGTCCGATGATTCACTCCCCAAGTGAGCCGCAATGGGCCGGTGCGCGCCGATCCGAAGCCGGGAACCTGGAACCTCTTCCGGGTCTCCCACGCGGGTGCAGGGTCCCAGTGCATTGGGCCGTCCTTGACTGCTTTCCCAGGCCACAAGCAGGGAGCTGGATGGGAAGTGGAGCTGCCGTGATTAGAACTGGCGCCCATATGGGATCCAGGGGCTTTCAAGGCGAGGACTTTAGCCGCTAGGCCACGCCGCCGGGCCCTAAAAACACTTTTTAAATTTAAATTTATTTTTATTGGAAAGGCAGATATACAAATAGGAGGAGAAACAAGAGGAAGATCTTCCATCTGTTGATTCAACCCCAAGTGGTCACAATGGCTAAGCTGAGGCGATCCGAAGCCAGGAGCCAGGAACTTCTTGCAGGTCTCCCACATGGGTGCAGGGTCCCAAGGCTTTGGGCCATCCTCGACTGCTGTCCCAGGTCAAAAGCAGGGAGCTGGATGGGAAGTGGGACTCACAGATTAGAATCGGTGCCCATATGGGATCCCGGCATGTACAAGGTGACAACATTAGCTGCTAGGCTGCTGCACCAGGTCCTCTTCAAAACACTTTCCTTCTCATTAAATTCTTTACTGACTCATGGGTCATACAGTAACATCATTTTCTTTTCTTTTTAAGATTTATATATTTTTATTACAAAGTCAGATATACAGAGAGGAGAAGAGACAGAGAGGAAGATCTTCCGTCCGAAGGTTCACTCCCCAAGTGACCCCACTGGCTGGTGCTGTGCTGATCCAAAGCCAGGAGCCAGGAACTTCCTCCAGGTCTCCCACGCGGGTGCAGGGTCCCAAGGCTTTGGGCCATTCTCGACTGCTTTCCCAGGCCACAAGCAGGGAGCTGGATGGGAAGTGGAGCTGCCTGGATTAGAACCGGTGCCCATATGGGATCCTGGCGTATTCAAGTCGAGGAGTTTAGCCACTAGGCCACGCCGCCGGGCCCATTTTCTTTAAGAAGGCTCTTTTATTTTTGGGTCTGGCACCGTGGTCTAGCAGCTAAAGTCCTTGCCTTGAAAACACCGGAATCCCATAAGGGCACCGGTTCTAATCAGGGCAGCTCCACTTCCCATCCAGCTCCCTGCTTGTGCCCTGGGAAAGCAGTCGAGGACGGCCCAATGCATTGGGACCTTGTACCCGCGTGTGTGGGAGACCCGGAAGAGGTTCCAGGTTCCCGGCTTCAGATCGGATCAGCGCAGCACCGGCCGTTGCGGCTCACTTGGGGAGTAAATCATCGGATGGAAGATCTTCCTCTCTGTCTCTCCTCCTCTCTGTGTATCTGAATTTGCGGTAAAAGAATTTTTTTTAAAAAAGAGGTTCTTTTATTTTTAAAGATTTATGTATTTAAAGATTCATCTATTTTATTGCAAAATCAGATATACAAGAGAGGAGGAGAGACAGAGAAGATCCTCCATCCAATGGTTCACTCCTCAAGCAGCTGCAATGGCCAGAGCTAAGCCAATCTGAAGCCAGGAGCCAGGAACCTCTTCCTAGTCTCCCACGTAGGTACAGGATCCCAAGGCTTGGGGCTGTCCTCAACTGCTTTCCCAGGCCACAAGCAGGGAGCTGGATGGGAAGCGGGACCACCGGGACCAGAACCGGCGCCCATATGGGATCTCCGATCTTGCAGGGTGAGGACTTTAGCAGCTAGGCCATGGTGCTGGCCCCTATTTATTTATATCGGGAAGTCGGGTATACAGAAACAAGGAGAGACAGAAAGGAAGATCTTCGGTCTGCTGGTTCACTCCCCATGTGACCATAATGGCTGGAGCTGAGCCGATCTGAAGCCAGGAGCCAGGATCTTCTTTCGGGTCTCCCATGCGGGTGCAGGGTCCCAACGCTTTGGGCCGTCCTTGACTGCTTTCCCAGGCCACAAGCAGGGAGCTGGATGGGAAGTGGAGGAGTGGAACACGAACCTGCACCCAGATGAGGTCTCTAGGTACTAGGCTACCGTGCCGGGCCTGTGAGTTGAATTAATATAGTGTTAAAAAGAAGGTAATCCTAACATTTGTTAGAACACGTGTGAACCTGGAGGGCATTATGGTAAGTGAAACAGGCCAGAAGCAAGGACAAAGCTTGCATGATGTTAGTTATATATGGACTCAAGAATTATTGAACTTACTAAGCACTGTGTGGAATAGTGGCTGTTGGGGGATTGAAGAGAAGCAGGGAGAGCTTACGTGAAGAGGACCAAGTTTCAGTTATAAAGAATGAACAACTTTTGGAAACTTAATACCAGGTTAACAACATTGAATTTTGTAGTTGGAATTTGCTATGAGAATGACCCAGAAATGTTCCTCCCACAAAGACACACAGTCTAGCAGTGACTAAAAGGTAATGCATGTCTGGGCCTGGTGCCGTGGCCTAGCGGCTAAAGTCCTCGCCTTGAAAGCCCCGGGATCCCATATGGGCACCGGTTCTAATCCCGGCAGCCCCACTTCCCATCGAGCTCCCTGCTTGTGGCCTGGGAAAGCAGTCAAGGACGGCCCAAAGCCTTGGAACCCTGCACCTACGTGGGAGACCCAGAAAGAGTTCCTGGCTCCTGGCTTTGGATCAGCACAGCACCGGCCGTTGAGCTCACTTGGGGAGTGAATCATCGGACGGAAGATCTTCCTCTCTGTCTCTCCTCCTCTCTGTATATCTGACTTTAAAAAAAAAAAAAAAAAAAAGAAAAGAAAATTTGCAGGCTTCCATACTCATGGCGGGAACTGGAAGCCATCCCTCCTGGAGGCCAAGGGGTAATTGCCATTTTTTGTAAATTACACTGCAATAAAGTTGAGAAACATTACTGTGTATGAGCATAAAAATCTGCTCACTGTAGTATCTCATCAGTGTGACCCAACACGATGGTGGGGCAGGCCTCAGTTGGGACAAGTCAGCAGAGCGCAGGTCCCACCTGTGGCCCTCAGAGGAGCAGGGAATCCCCAGGGCCACTGTGGACAGGCAGGGTTCCAGCAGCAGTGCCTAGCTGCTGGGGCAGAAGCTGCAGGAGCAGCAGTCACGTGCGTCCTAGCAACCCCGCCTGAGGATTCAGCCAACCAGAGGCGTCTGCAGAATTCCTTTTGCTAAAAACACCCACTGTTAGTCCACTCCGTTTGGGTCCATGGCCCATTGCTGCAGATAGAGTTTTGTCCAACGTTTTATACCTTTGTCAAACCAATGGTTAAGGATGCTCTACTGCTACTGTCTTAATGGTCTGTGGTCATTGTAACATTCCTGCATGTGGGTGAGACGGTCACAGTTCCACCTGATTGTTTATAGTCCTTGCCTCTATTCCTGCATCCTTGCTTAACTAGGAATATACATATATTTAGTAAATGCCCACTTTATTGTACACTGCACACGGTAACGTCTTTTTATATGTACTTGTTGATTCTTGAGTGGAGAATTTAGCCCTTCACTGTAAATATACATTAAAAATATGCCATCTCAAAAACTAGAAAGAGCAAAAAGAACTAAAGAAGAAAATGTTTCTGTTTTGAGAACTTTTTTCCAACTTTTTTTTTTTAAACATTTATTTATTTTTATTGCAAAGTCAGATATACAGAGAAAGGAGGAGAGACAAAGAGGAAGATCTTCCATCCAATGATTCACTCCCCAAGTGAGCCGCAACGGGCCGGTGCACGCCGATCTGAAGCCAAGAACCAGGAACCTCCTCCAGGTCCCCCACACGGGTACAGGGTCCCAAAGCTTTGGGCCGTCCTCGACTGCTTTCCCAGGCCACAAGCAGGGAGCTGGATGGGAAGTGGAGCTGCCGGGATTAGAACCAGCGCCCATATGGGATTCCGGCGTGTCCAAGGCAAGGACTTAAGCCGCTAGGCCACACTGCCGGGCCCTTTTCCAACTATTTTAAAAATAAAATTTTATTATAAAATAATTAGGCACAGATAGTTAATGTTTATAAAAAATTAAAAGGAGTGAGGTATTGTTTGTATAAAGTCTTTTTTAAAATTATTTCAGAGGCCAAAGGATTAGTTACCCTTAGAGCATCTTAAAGTTGAAACTCAGCTTTGATTTAAGCATGTCTTGCATTTTTGTCCTCATTTAGAGTGTCCATCCTCATGAATGCTCTATGTGTTTAGAAATTGTGTGCTTTTGTGAATTTGAGTCCACGTCATGACTGATTCACGTTTGAAACCTAGTCTATAGATTCTGATTTTTGTTATAAATCATATTGCCTGATTAACATTCAAAGATTCAGTTTTTCTTTTTTTGTTGTTAAAAAAAAAAGCTGGGGCTCAGGCAAAGACTGATTAAACTAGCTACATAGGCATTAAAAGTTAATACCTTTGTTTCATTTTTATCCACAGATCAGTGGTAACCATGGTTACTGAGAAGGGTTCAGGTAGTGCCAACCAGCAGATGTGCTGGCATTTTCTCTGGCTCAATCTCTTGGTTACTACAACACTGCAATAGCTAATTTTCAGGGAAAGCATCTCTTCTATCCTCAGTTCATGTAGAGGAATTCACGCATTCCTAGTTCACACCCTCGATTCCACCAATTCACTGTGCATGTCAGCCTCTGTATATCCAGTGTGGGCAGAAAAAATACCAATACGCAGAACTTCCAAAAATTGAACCCTTCTTTCCTCTCTGTATTTGTTAATCTTTCAGCATTAGTCACCTTATTTCAAAAGTTAGCTAAAGTTGCATTCTGTAAGTCCTTATAATCTCAGCTGGGATCCTAGAATTTGGCTCTAAATAACAGAAATCAACCGGAGAAATATTGATCTCATGGAAACTGAGCGGGGATGCAACTAAACCTGTCTCAAGCTGTGTCTTTTTCTCTGTCGTTTCCTATGGTTATTTGCTAGTATTTTTTAAAGATTTATTTATTTATTTATTTATTTATTTATTTATTTATTTATTTATTGTTGTTGGAAAGGCAGATTTACAGAGAGAAGGAGAGACAGAGAGAAAGGTTCACTCGCTGGTTTACTCCCCAAGTAGTCACAATAGCTGGAGCTGGCTGATCAGAAGCCAGGAGCCAGGAGCCAGGAATCTCTTACAGGTCTTCCATAAGGGTGAAGGGTCCCCAGGATTTTGGGCTTTCTGTACAGCCCTCTCAGGCATAAGCAGGGAGCTGGATGGCAAGTGGAGCAGTGGGACATGAACTGTACCTATATGAGATCCCGATGGTTGCAAGGCGAGGATTAGCCACTAGGCTACTGTGCTGGGTTCAGTTCTTTTATTTTAACATGGTAGAATACACATAGTAGGGCTCGGTGTGGTGGCCTAGTGGCTAAAGTCCTCGCCTTGAACACGCCGAGATCCCATATGGGCACTGGTTCTAATCCCAGCAGCCCCGCTTCCCATCCAGCTCCCTGCTTGTAGCATGGGAAAGCAGACGAGGATGGCCCAAAGCCTTGAGACCCTGCACCTGCATGGGAGACCCGAAGAGTTCCTGGTTCCTGGCTTCGGATAGGCTCAGCTCTGGTTGTTGCAGTCATTTGGGGAGTGAATCATCGGATGGAAGATCTTCCTCTCTCTCTCCTCCTCTCTGTATATCTGACTTAGCAATAAAAATAAATAAATCTGATTTTTTTTGTAAATTGTTGTTGATGTTGTGCTGGGGCTTTCAATTGATCAGGATGATATTTTGCCAGCTCTACCTTCAGACCAGAGATGGTCTCCCCAAGAAACTGTTGAATTTATCTGGACAATAAGATGCTGGACTGTATACTTGGTATATGTTTGCAAAGAAAGAATCTTGACTGAATTTGAATTGCAATACTGCAGCAAGGTGGAGGAATCCACCATGGGGGGTGGGCACGGGGAGGGGTTGGGGGAATCCCAGAGCCTATGAAACTGTGTCACATAATGCAACGTAATTAATTAAAAAAAAAGAAAGAAAATAAATAAATCTTTTTTAAAAAGAATACACATAGTAAAAAAGTTTACCCTCTTCTCCGTTTTTGGTGTACAGTTCAAGGGCATTGTGTTCATATTGCTCCATTTCTGGAACTTTGCCACCTTCCATAACTGAAACTCCACCCAATGAGCAACAACTCCCCATTGCTCTCTTCTCCCAGCCTTTGCCTCCATTGTTTCCTATCCCTATGAATTTCACTATTCTCACTCCTCCTGTGAGTATAAGGAAAATCAGCTATTTGTTACTCTATGTTTATGGTTGCACTTAGCATTACTTCAAGGCTCATTCATTTTGAAGCACATGTTAAATTTCATTCACTTTAAAGGCAGGAAAAAGTCCCATTATACGGGATCCAGTGCAATGGCTCAGCTGGCTGATCCTCCTTGAAGCGCTGGGATTCCGTATGGGCACTGGTTCATGTCCTGGCCGCTCCATTTCCTATCCAACTCCGTGTTTGTGTCCTGGTAAAAGCAGTCAAGGATGGCTCAAAGCCTTGAGACCCTGTACGCCTGTGGGAGACCCGGCAGAAGCTCATGGATTCTGGCTTCAGATCAGATCAGCTCCAGCTACGGAGTGAACCAGTGGATGGAAGATCTTTCTGTCTCTCTTCCTCTCTGTAAATCTGCCTTTCCAATGAAAATAAATAAGTCTTTGTAAAAAAAAAAAAATAGGATAGGGATGGACAAGAACCTGGCCTGAATCAACATAGTCGCAAGAAAAGAATTCGGACAGCAAAAAAATAAAAAAGCACCACACATTCCTTTTTTTTTCACTATTTTTTTATTATTATTATTATCTTAAATTATACTGTTGACAATCTTCACATAGTTAATTACGGCAAAAAGGTTCAGGGGCAATAGGGAAGTGGGTAAGACCACCATGTCCATATTGTTTCCCTCTTGTATCTGAGGCAAAGAGGGATATTGAGGGAGAAGCCCCACCCAGTTTCCGCCCACCCCAGGTCTCAGATGACACCACACATTCCTAAGGCGAACAGAGTGAATTCAGAAGCGAGCCAGCCCGTGGATAGCCAGTTTTTCCAATATCAGCTGGATAGATTGTTGGATTTCTTTTTTTCAAAAACTTATTTATTTATATATAAAATATATTTATTTATACATATATATATATATACATATTTATTTTTATGCCAAAACGTCAGATGTATAGAGAGGAGGAGAGACAGAGAGGAAGATCTTCCGTCCAATGATTCACTCTGTAAGTGACCACAATGACTGGAGCTGAGCCTATCTGAAGCCAGGAGCCAGGATCTTCTCTCGGGTCTCCCATGCGGGTGCAGGATCCCAAGGCTTGGGGCCATCCTCAACTGCTTTCCCATGCTACAAGCAGGGAGCTGGATGGGAAGCGGGGCTGCCGAGTTTAGAACCAGTGCCCGTATGGGATCCCTGTGCTTTCAAGGAGAGGACTTTAGCCGCTATGCCACTACGCCAGGCTCAAATTTCTTGTTCCCATTCTAAATATTGTCATCTTCATAGACTTCTTACTGACTTAGTGGTCACATGATTGAAACCAGTTAGCTGATGAAGGAGATCTGGTAAAATCATTTATTCAGCAAATATTTATGAATCACTTCCAAGTATCTAGCAATTTTCTAGACACATAGATGCAGCAATAAACAAAAAGAATTTTAACAGCTTTTTGTAATATGTATTCCCTGTGAAGTTCTTGAAGCCCCTTTGTACACGTGAATGTCAATTTTTTGCACTGAAGCAAACTCACCATTTAATTTCACTTCCAAGACCTTTCTGAAGCATTAACCTTTAGCATAAATTATCATATTTAATTCTGCATTTCTTTTTAAAGGAAATCATATGATAATGTAATCTGTAATATATTTTAGTTCTGTTATGTAGGCAGTATTGCTACATGGTGGGGATAAGCATTATGTACTTATTTATTGAGAGGGAGGGCCACACACACACACACACACACACACACACACACACACACACTGAGAGATGGAGCTTTGAGCTCTCTCATCTGCCAGTTAACTCACCAAACGGCTGCAGATATTGGAGCTGGGCTTGGGCTGAACCTGGGGGCTGCCAACTTAGAACAAGTCTGCTAGGTGGAAAGTGGGGAGGCAAGTGCTTGAGCCGTCACCACCATCTCCCAGGGTATGCATTCGCAGGAAGCTGGCCTCAGGAGCCGGCTTCAGGTATTGAACACCACACTCTACGTGAAATGTCCGTGTCTTAAGTGACATTTTTACGACTAGGCTAAATGCTTGTCCCAAAGAAGGATGCCTTTTATATGGTAGAATTAAATCTCTCTCCCTCTCTTTTTCTGTTTTTTGCAAAGTCAGGTATTCAGAGGAGGAGGAGAGACAGAGAGGAAGAGCTTCTGTCCGATGATTCACTCCCCAGACCACAACGGCCTGAGCTGTACGGATCCAAAGCCAGGAGTCAGCAGCTCTTCCAGGTCTCCCATGCGGGTGCAGGGTTCCAAGACCTTGGGCCGTCCTCAACTGCTTTTCCAGGCCACAAGTAAGGAGCTGGATGGGAAGCAGAGCTGCCAGGATTAGAACTGGTGACCATGTAAGATTCTGGCGCATTCAAGGTGAGGAGTTTAGCCATTATGATGTGCCACTGCACCGGGCCCATGACAGTTTCAGATATACAGAGAAGAAGAGACAGAGAGGAAGATTTTCCATCCGATGCTTCACTCCTCAAGTGACTGCAACGGTTGGAGCTGAGCCAATCCGAAGCCGGGAGCCAGGGGCTCTTCTGGGTCTCCCACGCGGGTGCAGGATCCCAAAGCTTTGGGCCGTCCTCAACTGCTTTCCCAGGCCACAAGCAGGGAGCTGGAAGGGAAGCAGGGCCACCGGGATTAGAACCAGCATCCATAGGAGATGCTGGCGCGTTGAAGGAGAGGACTTTAACCACTACACTCTGTGCCGGGGTCAATGACAATCTTAAGAGAAACTAATTTTGACGTCAGAAAACTCAGCAAACTGGTAGCAATGGTACATCCCAAGTGATTTGTTAGTGAAGTGAAAGGCCCGGAGCAGAGTGTGCTTGCCTGAGGAAGCCATGGCCATTCATCACATAAGGATATTCACCCAATAATGTGTATACGGAGAACCCCAAAGCTCTATTACCTAATGGTGTCTTGGGGTTTAGACCTGCAAGCAGGCCCCGAGGTCACCGAGGGAGAGGCAGATGGTGGCGTTCAGCCACAAGAACCACCGGAGACAAGCTGGCGAGGAATGTCCGCTTTATTATGCACAGGTTACAGGTTTTGAAGGATGAGGAAGGGGAGGGCAGGAGGGAGCCTTCCGGGCAGACCCCACGCTTGCCAAAGCCGCTCTAATTGGCTGTATGACACGTCTGTTTCCCTAGATCTTCCCGTCATGTCAAAGGTCATCTTCCAGGTGTACGCCCCTTGACCTTGTTGCCTTGTTAGAGGTCACCCTCCCTGTGTAGGCCTGAAAGCTGTGCCTCAGGCCATGGGAAAGGTGGTGCTTAAGCCACGCCCTCCAGGCAGCAGGGCAGGGGCCTGGGGCAACCGCCCAGAACCATGGATGCCTGTCTCAGTTTGGGTAAGTTTGCAAGGACTTTCTTGTCTCAGACGGTATTTTCAGGGCTGGGCTTGTGGTGCCATGGGTTCAGCTGCTTCTCATGATGCCTGTGTCCCACAGTGAGGTGTCCGTTCAAGTCTCAGCCGCTGCTCTTTCCACCCAGCTTCCTGCTCATGCGCTCATGAAGGCAGTGGGAAATGGGTGGCCTGCGTGCTTAGGCCCCTGTGCCCCATGTGGGAGAGCAGAGTGGAGTCCCCCACTCCTGGCTTCAGCCTGGCCCAGACCTGGTTGTTGTGGCCGTTGCAGAGTGTACTAGTAGATGATAGGTTTTTCTCTGTCACGTCCACATTCTGTGTAAATCACAAAACAAAACAAAAAATACAATTCTCGTGATCAGGAAGCTAGTTGGGCACCAGAGTGTCCGGGGATCAAACTGGTGCTCTGATATGGGATGCCAGCATCACAAAGGCAGCTTAACGCACTGCTCCACAAGGAAAGAGTGCTCTCTGTCTGCCTCGGCCTCTATTGTACCGGTTGAGTGCTCAAACCCTGAGGGTGGACTGGGAACGCCTGGGTGCTAGCCCCCAGGCTGCCAGCCCAAGCGCCCCCTGCTCTTTATTTTACTCCTCATATATGTATGCACCTTCTTCTCTAGGGGAGGAGGAGAATGGGTGGGGTTGGCTTTAGCCACTAGGCTACTGTGCAGGGCCCAATGTTCCAATTTTTAAAAAATATTTATTTATTTTATTGGAAAAGCAGATTTTCACAGAGATGGGACACAGAAATCTTCCATCTGCTGGTTCATTCCCTATGTGACCACAATGGCCAGAGCTGAGCTGGTCCAAAGCCAGTAACCTGGAGCAAGGTCCCAACACTGGGAAATCCTTGACTACTTTCCCAGGCTGTCAGCAGGGAGTTGGACGGGAAATGGAGCCCTGGCGCTCAAATGGGATTCTGGCCGATGCAAGGCGGCAATTTAGCCATGAGACTATCATGTCAGGCCTAATTATTTATTTATTTATTTTAAGGTTTTTTTTTTAATCTTTTGGGGAAGTCATATTGTTGTAGGGTTTTTGACCCCGAATATGGCAGCAACCTCAATTCTTGTCTCACAGGAAAGAAGAATTTTCATACGGACACAGTTTAGTTTTAAAGCAAGATTTATTAGAAAAGCTGAGAAAGTGGACTCCAGTCCTAGTGATGAGAGGGGTCTCGGAGATGGAAAGGACCCTTACCGCCTGCCATAGTGGCAGGAGAAGTGGAGAAAAAGAGACCCGTATTAATGATGGTGAACACATCTTTTAAAGGTTTACTTCCCCCAAGGACAAAAGGAAATTCCTGGTCCCCCTGGTATTTGGCTTTGGGTCAAACAGGTGTCAGACATTGGACATTCCTGGCCTTGGGAATAGGAGTTCTGCACTTCCGCCAGTCCTCTTTTTAATGATAAGGAGATCAGCCTGGGGCCCTCCTACACAATGGCCAGAGATGCTTCAGGTGGGGAATTGATATGCTAATGTCACCCTCATCCCTTGGCAGAGACGTGCTCTGGTGAATCTAAGACATGATGGGGGTGTTTTGGCTGTTTTGTAGTTCTTTGTATTTTCTGGAGATTAGCCCTCTATCACCTACGTAGTGTGCAAAGATCTTCTCCCATTCTGTGGGCTGCTTTTTTACTTTGTTGATTATGTCCCTTGCTGTACAGAAGCTTCTTAGTTTGATGAGGTCCCATTTGTTTATTCTGGTCTTGATTTCTATTGCTTTTGGAGTCCTTTTTAGGAAGTTGGGACCTACCCCTAGATCTTGCAGAGTATTTCCAACATTTTCTTCCAAAAGTTTGAAGGTTTCTGGATGTAGGTTTAGATCTGTTATCCATTTAGATTTGATCTTAGTATATGGTGAGAGATGTGGGTCTATCTTTTTGTTTCTGCAGCTATCAACCAGTTGTCCCAAGAGCATTTATTGAACAGACCTTCCCATTTGCCAGGATTATCATTTGTCCTCTTGTCAAAGATGATTTGGCTGTATCTGTGTGGGTTTCCTTCTGGTGTTTCTATTCTGCTCCATTGATCTTCCTCTCTATCTTTGTGCCAGAACCAGGCTGTTTTGATAACTACTGCCCTATAGTATGTCCAGAGGTCCGGAGTTGATTCCCCCTGCTAACTTCCTGTTCTTCAGGATGGTTCTAGCTATTCA
Source organism: Ochotona princeps (assembly GCF_030435755.1). Classification (NCBI taxonomy): domain Eukaryota; kingdom Metazoa; phylum Chordata; class Mammalia; order Lagomorpha; family Ochotonidae; genus Ochotona; species Ochotona princeps. The sequence continues at coordinate 60,658,209 of NC_080845.1, forward strand.
TGGTTTTTTGTGTTTCCAGATGAACCTTTGGATCATTGTTTCCAGTTCCATGAAGAATGTTTTGGGCAACTTGAATACTACTCAGCTATTAAAAAAAAACAAAATGCAGTTCTTTGTGGCCAAATGGGCCAAACTGGAAACCATAATGCTAAGGGAAATGAGCCAATCCCAAAGGGTTAAATACCACATGTTTGCCTTAATTTAGGAAGATACGATGTTATGCATAACATGTTATGTTATGGATGTTATGTCATATGTAGTATATAAACTAAAATGGAAATGTGAATGAGGTGGTCACAGAATGTGGTTAAGAAATCGCATTTATGGGCTCGGCAGTGTGGCCTAGAGGCTAAGGTCCTCGCCTTGATCCCATATGGCCGCTGGTTCTAATCCCGGCAGCTCCACTTCCTCTCTGACTCTCCTCCTCTCAGTATATCTGACTTTGTAATAAAAATAAATCTTTAAAAAAAAAAAAAAGAAATCGCATTTATTTTTAACATGTTGGCTGCTCAGTACTATGTCAATTAATTCCATAACGATGTTAATTGTTGCTGATAATATGTTAGTGCTTTTATTTGATCGGGGTGATACTCTGCTGGCTCTGCCCTCAGACCAGAGAGGGTCTCCCCAATAAGTAGTTGGACTTGACTGGATTATAAGATGCTGGACTCTATGCTTGGCATATGCTTGCTAAGAGGGAATCTCAACTGAACTTGAACTATGGTTACGCAACAAGGTGGTGGAACCCACCATGGGGGGAGAGTGTGGGGAAGTGTGGGGAGAATCCCAGTTCCTATGCAATTACAACACAGTGTAATTAATGAATAAATTTAATAATAAAAAAAGACATGGTGGGGGGTTTTATATTTGAGAAAAAAGAAATGACTTGGGGACCCAGAATACCCTAACTGCCTACTTCCCAGTCTAACTCCTCTCACAATATTTACAAAGAGAAGGAGAGACAGAGGGGAAGATCTTCCCCCTGCTGGCTCACTCCCCAAGTGGCTGCAACAGCTGAAACTGAGGCAATCCTGTTGTAGGGTTTTTGAACCCCGAGTACTGCAGCAACCTCAAATTCTTGTCTCGCAGGAAAGAAGAATTTTCATGCGGACGCAGTTTAGTTTTAAAGTAAGATTTATTAGAAATAGTTGAGAAAGTAGACTCCCATCCTAGTGATGGGAGGGGGCCTCGAGATCCTCTGCCATAGTGGCAGGGGGAAAGGCAAGAGAGAAAAACCCATACTAATGGTGGGGAAAGCATCTTTTAAAGGTTCCCCTCAAAGATGTTTCTCCATAAACAAAGGAAATTCCTGGTTTCCATGGTACCTGGCCTTGGGACAAAAGGCCAGAAAGGTGTCACTGGCCAACTTCCTTGGTCCCTTTCTAATGATAAAGAGGCCAGTCTGAAGCCCTCCCCCTTGGCAATGGCTGGAGACAGAATTGGGTGGAGGCTTCAGGTGGGGAATAGATATGTTAATGTCACCCTTGTCTCCTGGGGGAAACACTCCTGATAAAATATGCATTTGTCTTGGGAGAGACGTGTTCTGGTGAATCCAAGACATGGTGGGGAAAATACCCCTTTATATTTGGGAAGAAAAATGACTTGGGGACCCAGAATACCCTAACTGCCTACCACCCAGTCTAACTCCTCTCACATTCCGCCCCCCAGAAGAAGTGACCTTAACTGCTGTTAAGGGGGACAGGGACGTCGTTCGTTCTTAACTGCTTCCCGCTGACAGAGGACGTAGTTCAAGGGCAGCAGTTAGGTACTCCTCTGGGGGCCGGTCTAAGGGTCCCCAGTAGAATGTAGAAGTCATCGGAGGTGCCTGGTGGGTTGTCTGGGCTCCGAGTGTTCCTTCTTGTTGAAGTCTAGATGACAAAACAAAGACAATTATAATCTTTCCCAACCTAGTGTGTAATGGGATCAGTTGTAAACACTAATTTGAATGTTTGTATTTTAGAACTTAGATATGAGAAACATTGTGTTGAACATTCGACTTGAGCAGTTTAGCTTAAGGTTATGGATTAGATTTTTTTCAGTTTGAAATAATTCCTTTTAAGCTCAAGTTTGGAAACAAACTCAGTGAACACAATAGAACACATGAAACTGAGCTATATGAAATTGTTATCTAGATCCATTAGAACACACAGAGACAATGACAAGACTAACATGTGGCAATAGGACATGAACCCATGCAGGGCATGTAAACGTTAAGTCTCCATGGAGTCATAATTTCATCTAGCAATGACAATTCTGAATTAAGATTTAAACTTACTTGGCTTTTGAGAATACTACAGTTGTTTTATATAGAAGTGGTGGATTTAAAAAAAACAAAAACAATTGTACTTTACCAGTTGCTGGAAACCCTAAGAGTATCAGAAGACATTGAGCCTAGAACATAAAGCATGACACTTAAGACATTTCATTACAAGACTTATCTGGATCATAGTATAGATGGTAAGAGATTAAGTTAGTTGTGAGTTATAATAACCCAGCAGTTGATGGCAATCTAGTAAGAATTCACAAAACTTCACACATTAGGGGGTAAAGGCAAGCAATGAACTAGTCCTGTAGTTGTTACAAGCCATATGTTGACAATTGGAGAACGCAAGAGTCTTAAATAGACGGACAGAGAAATCCAATAATTTAGTAAATGAGGAGGACATGAACCCTGCCTCAGAATAGTGAGGGTGTCCTATCCAGTGAAGTCTAGCAAAAACTGAAGAGGGAGATGGCAAACATGCCGGTCGGGAGCCTGGTCAGTGCTGCAGACTGAGCAGTTACAGGCTGACTTTTCCCTAGAAAAGCTTCTTTTCTGAGCTTCAGTTAAGAATCTGTCACTTATTCTTTTCTACATAGAATCTAATGGAATATACTGAAAGTCACTCCTCAAGCGTGTTAAGAAGCTTGGAGATCTCTGTGGCTCTTAGAGATTTATTTAAATCAAAAGATTCAGTTTAGAAATTCTCATTTACGAACACTTTATAAGTCAATTGAAATAGACTACATAGCTTGCCACATAAACATGTACATGTATACCAGATAACATACATTATAAAAACAAATAGCTTTTGTAACAGTTTTTTGAAAAAAATCTTTTAAAGTTACCAGTTATTTAGAATTATATTTTGCTCTTAGTAACACTAGCTAAAGACTCTTTTAGTTGGAACCTGTAGCTTACTGTTTAGCTTTAGCACTATCTGCAATGGATGTAATAGCATCTGTTGGAACTAGAAGATGAAGCATTCATTGTTAGAATTTTAAAATAACAAATGTAAACATCTATTTACTGTACAGGGCACACTGTGGAACCACCTGTAAGACTCACACACACACTTGTACTGTTTAGGCCTCTAGGCCTTGTTCACCAGGATAACAGCTGTAAACAATAATGCAATAAGATTATTAGACTTTAGTGATGTTTTTTCATTTGTACCAATAGCAGTCTGTTAATATTTCATAATTAATGCTGGAGCTAGCTAGTAGATTTAGTCACCATTAAGATGAAAATAAGTTAAGAAAACATCGCTTTGACAAAGAGTCAGATTTCAATTCCATTGTACCAAAGATGAACATTTAGAATATGTTGTATACAATATGTTCAATCATACCATACATCCTTTAAGAACTTGCTGTCTTCCTGTAAGACAAAATCTCACAAATGATGCTTTTTGCAAGTTAGAACATGAATAATCGACAAAGCAGGAACACAAATAATCTCACAGCTTGGTACAGCTTCACAATTAAGACAAATTGACCAATAAACATAAGCACCAGTATATGCATTAGCAGCTTTTGAAACTTTAGCAAGCACTGCTCTAGGTGTAAACATTGTAGGCCAGATCTGATCAGAGCTAGGATGGCACTATAAACTATTAGATAGTTAAAACTTTAAGAAGAAAAAGCAACAAAAGTAGCGGAAAACATTGTAAAACACTGAGAGCTCATCACTGAAGTTAGTTCCAATAACACAGAAAAAAACTTGATTTAGCACATGAACACAGCATTAACAGTGAGATATACCATGAAACAAATGGCACATTGAATGAAATACTCCTAGTCAAGGGCAGAGGGAACTGCAAAGGGAAAGAATCTCAGGCTAGAATGAGTTAATGAATTTTAAGTTCTCTCCTGGGGTGCGGGAGTCTGGGGTCTGGCCCTTTGTTAACTAGCAAAATACCCATTCCTTTCTGATATCAGTGACTAAGGAGAGACAAAATGAACTTCTACCTCCTGTTAGATATCTTACAATAAAGGGTGCAGTCAGGAGACTTGACTAAAAGGCAGAACTGGGAGGAGCCAAGGTAAAAACCACATGTGTGCTCCACGTGGTGATGGAGCCAGCACAGCAGCATAGTTATGCAAAAAGGCCCATTTAGACTAACTCTAAAGCTCAAAGCTGGCAGCCAGGCTGTGGCATCCCTGTATTTGCGGAGGCACCCAAGGGGTATCTCCGTTCAGCCCCCCATTCCTGTGACATGCTAGTTCTGGGACTCCTGCCAGTACAAGTAAATCTTGGTTTTGCACCTAGACATACTCGTCAGAATAGCATGTGCTGGGAGTACTGAAATGAGGATAAAAACCAGAAGCGTCCCTCAGTTTCTATCTCTCCTGAGTTTAAGACGTCTCTTAAGACTCCTATTGCTAGCCCATGGCGTCCAGGTGTACTCTGGAGACCACAGAAGTAGGGAGGGAGGGGGGAGTGAGGTCAGTACACTTGACCCACGTCGCTTGGCCTCCCACGCCTTATGGGATGTGTCTCAGTTAGAACAGCATGTGCCAGGAGTGAACAATCCGCTCCTGTTTCCTGCGCCATGCTAGACCTAGGCCTCTGCCTGGTGTATTCTGATGCCCTGGAGAACATATAAGTCAGAAACAGCATGTGCCAACCCCTGCGCCACGCTGCATCTGGGACTTCTGCCGGATAAATATGCTCTCCCTTTGAAATTTGTTCTAACCTCAAGTTGACAAGCCTGACCTCAAACTTTGCCTGATTCTATAAGTCTGTGTCCTTAACTAAGGCTAAAGAAGAATGTGTTGACTCTAGCTTTCTGCTCACATTAGCGACTACACTTGTTAAGAACGATCCTGGAGGAACTGTCTCTGCTGCCTGCCTCGCGAAGGGATTAAAGGTGTGACGCATTCCTCCCTCAAGTCTATCTCCATTGCTCATCTTACTGATAGAGGGGCCTAGAAAGAAACCCTGCCTGGCTTTTCCTTTTCCCTATCACAGCCCAATTGACCTTTAGCACATACTGACCAGTAAAGCAAACCCAAAACCTGAATACATAAGAAATGAGGGGACTTAGTGAGGAAAAGCTCTTGAGGAGATCCTAACAGAAAAGGAAGCGGAGGACTTGTCAGTGCCTGGGGCAGTTTGGGAATTGAGGCACGCAGCGCAGGGCTCCTGGCCTCCGTGGGTTGCGCCCATTTTTACTGACAACTGAGTCCCCGCGGAAGGAAGGAAAGAGTGCAGATTTCAGCCCGACACCCTGACGGGCTGTCGGAGTCCGGGGTACAGTCCAGAGGCCTTTCGAAAAACATCAGGGAGTGGCCCTGACCAGAATTTCTGAGGCACCCTAAGACTTCCCCACAGTCTCACGCGACGGGCTTAGTCCGCGAAAAGGAAACTGAGTTTGAACAAAACCGACATTCCTGGAGCTGAGGAGAGAGAAGAGAAAGGTAGAATCCCAGCTTCCTTAGACTGAGTGCCCAGGTACCTTTCCCATCAGGAAGCGCTTCACGGTCCTCTGCTCGCTAGAGGTCTAGGGTCAGGCAGACGGACTTTAGGGGAACGCCAGGGAGTGCCCTGGCCAGATCTCCTATTTGTCCAAGCCTTCTCCCACATCACCAAGGGCCAATCCGCCAGGGTGGTGTTTCACAGCGCCGTGCCCACTGGGCTTCTTGGGGACTGAGGTCAGTCAACGGGGTTTCAGGGGACGCCAGGGAGTGCCCTGGCCAGACCCCCTAGTCGTCCAGGCCTACCCTCCCTGCGGCGCCGATCCACGGAAGCGAGAGGAGCCGTTTCCCAGCGCCTAGCCCACCGGGCATTTGTGGGGACCAGGGTTAGCCGATGAGCTTTCGGGGAACACCAGGGAGTGCCCTGGCCAGGACCCCTACTTGTCCAGGCTTTCCCTGTCCTTCCTGTGGCGCAGATCCACGGGAAGCGGGCAGCGAGAAAAGATCAGAAAAGTGTCCCAGCTCCAGGGGATCAATTTAGCCAAACTCAGCAAGCCTCGCCCCTGAGTCTTAAGACCGGCGGCCGCGCTAGACGCATTTAACTGGCCGACAGGGACCCGGTGTTTCTTTTTCCAAGAGTTACTAATTGTGGAGAACTAGTGTCTCCGAAAAACAGGATAGAAAGTCCGCTTTGCTCACCGTCCGACGAGATGGATGTTTGCAGGCTGGCTGGAGAAATTTCGCTGGTAGGATCCGAGTCACGGCACCAAAACTGTTGTAGGGTTTTTGAACCCCGAGTACTGCAGCAACCTCAAATTCTTGTCTCGCAGGAAAGAAGAATTTTCATGCGGACGCAGTTTAGTTTTAAAGTAAGATTTATTAGAAATAGTTGAGAAAGTAGACTCCCATCCTAGTGATGGGAGGGGGCCTCGAGATCCTCTGCCATAGTGGCAGGGGGAAAGGCAAGAGAGAAAAACCCATACTAATGGTGGGGAAAGCATCTTTTAAAGGTTCCCCTCAAAGATGTTTCTCCATAAACAAAGGAAATTCCTGGTTTCCATGGTACCTGGCCTTGGGACAAAAGGCCAGAAAGGTGTCACTGGCCAACTTCCTTGGTCCCTTTCTAATGATAAAGAGGCCAGTCTGAAGCCCTCCCCCTTGGCAATGGCTGGAGACAGAATTGGGTGGAGGCTTCAGGTGGGGAATAGATATGTTAATGTCACCCTTGTCTCCTGGGGGAAACACTCCTGATAAAATATGCATTTGTCTTGGGAGAGACGTGTTCTGGTGAATCCAAGACATGGTGGGGAAAATACCCCTTTATATTTGGGAAGAAAAATGACTTGGGGACCCAGAATACCCTAACTGCCTACCACCCAGTCTAACTCCTCTCACAATCCGAAGCCATCAGCCAGAAACTTCTTCTGGATCTCTCACAGGTGCAGGGTCCCAAAGCTTTGGGCCGTCCTTGACTGCTTTCCCAGGCCACAAGCAGGGAGCTGGAAGGGAAGTGGAGTACCTGGGGTTAGAACACGTGTCTATATGGAATCCTGGCACATGCAAGGGAAGTACTTTGGCCCCTAGGATATTGCATTGGACCACAGTTTTTAAAATTTTTTTTTCTTTTTTATTTATTTATTTATTTATTTATTTATTTTTAAATTATCTATTATTTTTACTTCATTAATTACATTGTATTATGTGACACAGTTACATAGGTACTTGGGTTCTCCCCACCCCTTCCCAAACCCTCCCACCATGGTGGATTCCTCCACCTTGTTGCATAACCAAGTTTTTAAAATTTTTAATGATACAGTGCCATAGGGCTCAGGGATTTTTCTTCTTACCCTTCCCATTCTCCCCTTCCCCATTGATTTCCCCTATATTATTAAATACTATAGCTCTTCAACAACAAATCCATCATTATTCTGATATTTGTTTCCTGACAATGTAGATATAGACAAAAATCTCTTTCCTAAACCTTGCCTGAGTTGCCCTAACATATGTTTTATCCTATCTGCTTTCTGCTGAGACTCTGACCCCTATTATTGACTGAGAGAAAGGGAATTGGGAGTGGCTTTGTCTCTGGGATTCACTGGCACCCCAGGGGAATCCCCAAGTGCCCGGCGACATACATTCATCGTTTCCAGCACCGGAGCACGGCACGGAGTTAGGGCAGCCAAAGAGCTGATTCTCTGGAGGACTGATAATTCAAATGGGCTGGGTACAAATTCTGGAATACTTGGGTATCATTAGAAAAACATACCATGTTGCAGAAGGGAAGACTAGAGGAAAAGGAATAGAACCCTTTCTGTGAACCAACACACACACACACACACACACACACACACACACACACACACACACACTCTGCAACAGACAGCCAGCATCCGGAGGTGCAGGAGGTGAGAGCAGAGGAAGAGAGAAGAGAGGCTCTGAAGGGGACGGCAGCACATGTGTTTCAAAGGCACGCTAGCTACTGTTTTGGAGTAATTCCTCAGTCCCAGAATATCTGATTTTCTTTAAAAACTCATCTTTCAATTGTTTTTTTAAAATTGTCTTTGTATTTTGCACAAGGCCTGATTTTGCCCAAAGAATCTGGAATTAATTCCTCCCCTCTGTGTTTTGGCAAAACATGCGTTGCCATGGTTTCTTAAAACAAAATTTCAATTAGCAGATGGAGCCACTGAAAGGAAAGCATCTTATTGGTGTAGAAATTTGGAGCAGAATTAAGGCTAAAATAAACACATTTCAAACAGTTCTACCAGTTAGAATTATAATAAATTACTGCCAACAGTATGGTGGTGCATTAATTATTGTGTTAAACATTCTTAATTGATATACATCTCATAAAAATTAGCAAATTCAGTACCAAAGTTTATGCTTTATTTTAGTCAATAATATTTTTAAACTTGGGGAATGTTGGATGGAGGTAGAAGAAATACAGGAACTTATTTAGAATTCACTGTGGATGGTTATAAACTATTGGAACATTTTGAAAATGCTGAAATGAATCAGTGTTGATAATCTCACCATGGCCAGAATTTAAATTTGTATTATCTTTTTAGAGTATTTTAAACATTTGGGAATTACAAGGTGAGATTCGAAATCAGTGGTTTGTTATTACTCAAAATCTGTTCTCCCCAGGGTAATTTAATTTTAGCTGGGTGCATAGCTGTTCAGGATGCAGACAGCAGCTCTGAGTCCCTTGCAGCTACCCATGGTCATGTGACTCACTCTCCTTCCTGCGGCCTTCCTTAAGGAGGCACAAGCCTGGGCCCTTGGTGGCCTTTTTTAAGAATTCATGTTTCCTTCTTTCTTTCTGGCATACAAGAGCTGTTACATCTTCCGGACTTGCCTCCTGTGTGGGAGAAATCCAATTTCTACCTAGAGGAAACGGAAACTGCTTGGAGTTTGCTTGCTGCTTGCAGAGCAGGATGGTTCTCACTGAGACAAGCTCTTCCATATGTCCTTCGGGCTGAGCCTTTAAAGGAGCAGTTGGGGTGCTTGACACGCTTTCTGGGAACGAGCGAGCACATGTCCACTGACAGGTGCTAGGATGCAACGCTCTGTTCTCCCACACGCTGTCGACACCCACTAGGAGTGGGAAGAAACGTGACTATGGAGCACAAATTAAGAGTTGGGTAGCAAGCCTCCTGCTTCTGGTCCAGGCTGCGGTATTTGGGGTCAGGATTTTGGCTCCATTTGAAAAGGACTCGAGTTTGATGGAGACTTTGAACCGCTTGCCTCTCTAGTTCTCAGCAGTTCTGTTTTTTTGTTGTTGTTGTTTTTGCAATGCTGCTGCCAGGCAGCACTGCCCACACTTCTCTGACTGCTCTCTCCTCCAGTGCTCTCAGGGCATGGCCATCCATCTGGTGATGAGCCACAGGTCAAGGTGTCACTCTCACCCTAGAGCTTCCTCAACTCTAAGTCCTCATGTCACACCAGGACTCCCATGAGCCTATCCCCTTCTTGCATTTCCAGGTTCATGTCATGGTCCAAGGCACCGCGAACCGCTGGTCTAGGCACTCGCCTCCTGCTTAGCCGGGTGCTCTCTGTTCTGTTCCTCTCTGACACGGCATGCAGGGACCACATCCCTGCCTGTTCAGAAGCCTTCAGATGCTTCCTCTTGTGATCACCACATCAATTCTCCAGGGTCCCAGAGGGTCTGCTGGCCTCTGCTGGCCTCTGCTGACTCCACTTCCTTATTCTCTTCTCAGCCACACTGGCCTTCGTCATTTCTCCCTGTAGCCCAGGCTTTTCTGCTTCTCTTCCTGCAAACTTCTTCCTACCTTCACAGCGTTTGGATCTCAATACCCACATCTCTTGCTCAGGGGGATTTCCCCCTTCCCCCCCAAATAGGTGTGGTCCCCCTGTGGATAAGCTTTCATAGACAAGGAGTACTGTAGGCTAAGTACACAGCACCACACTTTCCAGCTCCAAGTTGTCCATCTTTTGATAACACAATATGTACTATCTGGTTGATACATACTTCAGGGTTTCACTCTCTCAATTCTCTCAGCTATAATCTGAAAACATTACATGGAAAATCCCAGAAGTAAACAATTCATACATTTTAAATTGCACATGAAGTAGCAAGATGAAATTTCACAGTATCCTGTTCCCTCCCTTGGGGACGTGAATCAGCCCATGTCCAGCAGATCCATACCATGTATATTCTCCATCTGCTGGTCACTTGGTAGCCACCAGGGTGATCTGATCAACTGGCAGGGTTTCACAGGGTTTGGACTCAAGTTACTTCTGTTACTTAGCCAAGGCTGCAAGGCACTAAGGAAGTGATACAAATACGGCATCAGATCATAAACCGCGGAAGGAGCGGTGGGCGCTGGAGCCATGCAACAGCACTGCACGGCATTTAGGAAAAAGTCAAGCGCCCGCAGGGCTGAGTCTGACCTGCAGGTTCAGGCATTCACTAGGAATCTTGATATGTATCTCCTTAGGGTAGATGAGGAACAATTGTGCATTTATATTCTTTTTTTTAAAAAAAGTTTATATTTTTTTACTGGCAAGTCAGATATACAGAAGGTAGGAGAGACACAGAGGAAGATCTTCTGTCTGCTGATTCACTCCCCAAGTAGCCACAACAGCTGGAGCTGAGCTGTTCCAAAGCCAGAAGCTTCTTCCAGGTCTCCCACATGAATGCAGGGTCCCAAGGCTTTGGGCCGTCCTCAACTGCTTTCCCAGGCCACAGGCAGGGAGCTGGATGGGAAGTGGAGTGGCCAGTACATAAACCGGCACCCATATAGGATCCCAGGCTTGAATGGTGAGGACTTCAGCCACTAGACTACTGTGCTAGTTCCTCCTTTTCATTTCTTTATTTCTGGTGCCAACCTGGTATTGGCCCCACATAAGGTGTTAATTAATTAATGAAATAAATGAGAACATTAGGTCATAAACTCAGTTTATTTTTCTACCTATATTCACCATCTGTCCTTCCATCCATCACATTTGGAGTATGTGTATATTTGTATATCGACCAATCATCAGTATTATCTTAATTTTTATTATTATTATTTACATAGTTGAGAGGGATGCATGCCCATATAGGTCTCTGATTAGGGTGGGGAGTGTTAGGTACAGAGGAAGGTGGGTTGGACATGTGTTTCAGTCTTTTCTTTTTCTTCCTGTGGCAGCAGGGGAGGAGGTTGAGAGGGCCACTGCTTGCTATCAAACCACATCAGCACCTGGGGGTTGGGGATGGTATTTTGTGACCCTTTAGAGACCCTGATATGGGGAAGGGTGTTCTGAGGGACTTATTTGAGTTGCCTTGATAGCTCTGAGACATTGTCAGTTTCATTTGCTCCAGGGTTGAGAAAATCTCTCCAAGATCTGCTGGTTGACAAAATCCTCCTTGGTGCATCCAAAGGCCCAGAAACAAGCTGCAAAGCTTGGCCAGAAGAATTGTTCAACCTGTGCTGCTTTCCATCTTATTTTTATTTTTATTTTTACTGGAAAGTCAGATATACAGAGAGGAGGAGAGACAGAGAGGAAGATCTTCCGTCCAATGATTCACTCCCCAAGTGAGCCGCAACGGGCCGGTGCTGTGCTGATCCAAAGCCAGGAGCCAGGAACTTCCTCCAGGTCTCCCATGTGGGTGCAGGGTCCCAAGGCTTTGGCCTGTCCTCGACTGCTTTCCCAGGCCACAAGCAGGGAGCTGGATGGGAATTGGGGCTGCCGGGATTAGAACCGGCACCCATATGGGTATCCTAGTGCGTTCAAGGCGAGGACCCCAGCTGCTAGGCCATGCCGTCGGGCCCTGCTTTCCACCTTTTAATGGTGCAGTTGACATCCTCTGTTGGCCCAGATGAGCTAGCTGTCAGGTCCGTTGCGTGCATCTGGACATGCTGTTCACTGCACAGGCATCAGCAACTGAGGAGGCCTAGTGCCAATACAAGCACTCCACGGTTAGATCACACATCCTGTGATTTTCCCATTGCCAGGGTCTGAGTCCAATGGTCTAGTCAGGGAGTCCCCCAAGAAACCTCCCCTGGGGTGACCTCAGACTTGACTCTTGCATGTGCCGGCCAGTGCAGGGTCAGGTGTGGTTTGTCACCTGCACGAGCCAAAGCACATTCCAGTGGATTTAGCTGCCTGGTCAGTTCTGCCTCAGCCCCATATCTCACACACACCGACAGGAGCTGTTGCCCAGCCAGCCCACCACAGACCCAGTTCTCATGCACATCAGTGGGTAGGTACTGTGGCCTAGTCAGGGTGAGCCCAACAATCCCCACCAGGTCCGCCCTAAGCCCTGGTTTTTGCAGCCAGCCTGTGCTGCAACTTAGCCCTACTCTGCCCACATCCCATCTGGCTCTTGTGCACACCCATGAGTGCTGCAGCTGAGTTCAGCCTGATTTACACACGTGCTGACAGGTGCTACCACCTTGTCCAGCGTGGCCATCCCTCAGCCCTGGTTCTTGTGCTCACCAGCAATAGGTACAGCCTAGCAGGGTGGTGCCCACAGTTCCTCTGCCAGGTATGTTCCCAGCCCAGGATTTTGTGCCTGCCAGGGTGGTCCAGCCTGTCATGACTTACACCCAGTCTTGGCCTTGCCAGCCTAGTTTGACTGGCCCACACCCATTCTGGCTCTCATATGTGCCAACGACAGCATCTTACCCCAGCCTGGTCCACTTCTAAACCCAGCTCTCATGCACATGCTCACTGTGGAAGTAGGATCCTAGCAAGGGTGTCCCTGAAGTTCTTCTACCTGGCCTACCCCTAGCCTTGGGTCTTGTGTGTGCCAATCGGTGTTGTGGCCCAGTCTGAGATGGTCTGCCTCTAGTCCCAGCATCCACCAGCAGGTTCTACAAACTGGCTCAGCCCGGCCTGCCCCACCCCCATTCCCAGCTTTCACTGCTGAATTCAATAGTTTAGGCTAGCCTGGCCCACTCCTGCTCCAACACTTGCATGCTGGTGCTGCAACATCACCCAGCCAGGCATGCTCCCCAGCCCCAGCTTTTGTGGGCACCAGTGGGTTGAGGCAATGCTATTTAGCCCAACCCAGATATCCCCTGGTTTCCCTCTTGTGGATCACTCTGTCTCAGCTCCCTTGCCTACCTGCTAGTACAGTGGTCTCATGTGTGGCAGACCCCAGAAATCATGCCTTCCTTGTCAAACATGTCCTCAGCTGCTACTACTCCAGTAGGTCCCCAGACCCCTTCCCCAGGCAATCTGCAGCCCCCTGATCTAGGGGCTGGGATGGAACATCCACTTATCTTTACAAAAAAAAAAAAGTGAAAAACAGAAGAAGAAGAATTATGCTGGCGTACTGGTGTAGTTAACACAAATTTGGCATTAATCGGGCTCAGAATGCCCACCAGCTATTGGCTGTTTTTCTGTCGGCAGTGTAACACTTGCCTAAGTGCAAGGCCACCTAGGCAGTTGTTTATAGCTGGGGTATCAGTATTATCTTCCAGATGGATCCCAAAGTACAGAATCATGGAAGAGGAGCTGTCTCCCACCTTTTCCTCAACTGAGTCCCTTTGCCTTCCTTTCTCACCTCCATCCCATCCCATGTTTTCTTCACTCCACGTTAGAAAGTGTATCCTTGTTAGTGGATCTCCAGGTTCGTCTCTCCTGTGCTCTCATGGACCTGTGCAATCTGTCCTAACCATAGTAATACAGGTTGTCGAGGACCGCAGTTCCTCAGTGCGAGGGTGCATCCACGGCACATCCAGTTCAGCACAGCTGCAAAGAGGCTGGTTCCCCTTCATTTCTTTCATGTCACTGGGCCACCTTTCTTTTCCTTTGACTCAGGGCTTGAATGTCCTTCTGTTGTCTGTCCATACACATGCCTTGGTCTCACGCATCTGTTAACTGCAGACAGGCTGACCAGGCTCAGGGGGACGTGTAGTTCTTCCTAAATCCTGGACCTCTGTATCTAAAGTGCACACCTCATGCTGCAGATTTCTCACAACAGAACTTCCCACACAACAAACACCAGGAATTGAACTAGAATTCCACCAGTCTCTCAACACCACCACTCCACTTTTCAGTGGTTAGCCATTCTCTCCAGTCAGCATCCTCCCCACTTCTAACAGCACCGATTAACTTGGTCTATTTAAAAATTCTGTACCAGTAGCATCATGCTATATATACTTCATTTTTGATAAAGAGATAGATAGATAGATATTTTTCATCTGCTGGTTCATTCTTGAACCAGGACGAAAGCAGGAACCAAGAATTCCATCTGGGTCTCACAGATGAGGATGGGGCCCAATTGCTTGGGTCATCCTTTGCTACTTTCCAAGGAGCATGAGCAAGGAGCTGGATTAGACTTGAATTGGCACCCATCCATATGGTAGGCTGGTGCCACAGGCAGTGGCTGTGCCACCATGTGCTGCTTTGTGTGTGTCTTCTTAGGGTTGATCAGATGTCTGCTGGACTTAAACAGGGATTCCAGTTTGCCTGGAATTGAGAGGGTACCTAGGACATGGCACTTGCAGTTTTAACGTTGAGATGTCCTAAAGGAGATGGCGGCAGTGACTCACTCAAGGCTTAGGCCAGCTGTGAGTGAACGGAAGAGGGGCCACTGGAGTCACGGGTGAAGTGCCCAGAGTGCACTGTCCAAGTGTCCACGCTATTTTGCTGTCAGACCCAGCTCTCTGGGAGTGCACAGCTATAGTTTTAACATTTGCCTTGTGTCAGTGTAGTCACATCTGTGAACACATGGCATAAATACAATGGGATATCTCTACAGATAGAGCCCAGGTAGGGAGATGCCTCCAGGTTGATCCCTGAACTTGGCCCGAGTGTCCAGGAGCTCCAGATGACCAGGGAGCCCTGCCTGTTTCTCCCTGGTCCTCTACCCTGCTGCCAGGGATCTCAGGGTGGGATTCCACCTGGAGCACAACCCCTTGTTTGTGATATGTTCCCATCCCGGGGCAAGATTAGTGCTGATGAAGCATGCTGAGAGGGGTTCAGATTCTTCAGTTGGATATAACCACATTGTTTTTGAGATAATTTTCTTCTTTTCTCCTGAATGCAGAAAGCCAATTAGAATAGATCTCATCTAAGAGAAGAATAAGGAGCATAATCCACAGCACGAATGGCCTAAAGTTGTTTCCAAAGGAGGCAAATTGAGAAGAGAGAAGTAACGAATCCCAGAATGTGATAAGTAAAGCAAGACTTCTTTTTCCTGATGGAATCCATTAGAACTAAACTGTCTTTCCAGCTTTTTGTTGGTGCGTTGCCAGAAAGTGATTCGGTGGATTATCAGCTGTATTCAGAGAGATGCTTTGGGGGCATGTGGGAACATGGATTAGGGAGTCAGGTGGAGGTGCAACTAAGTTTGCAGGGAGAACTCGATCCTTTCTCCGAGCTGCTCAACACGTGGGAGAGCTGGAATGTGTGGACACATGGGAAGCATGGAGAAAGTGGGCTTTGATTTGAAAATTTCAGTGAGGAGGCCTGGGGGCCCTGTCCCAGGGCTTGGATTCCCATGAGGTCATTTGAATGACCGTTCGTTGCTCGTCCTGGGCAATGCCAGGGAGGTTATGCCAGGACTTGGAGCAGGAGAACCAAAGAAGAACCCAGGTGATCAGCACCAGGAAAGCTAGCCCTTGGTATAGACTACTTTCTCCACCGAACTCTACAGTCAGGAACCTTTTCCCAGTTACACCTTGGTTTCTGGATGTCTTGTCCTTCTTGGCATCACCAGGTTTTAGCAAGAATTCTTGCTAACTGGTATGGTTGGAATCCCCCACCTTTAATATATGATGGGATGCCTCATCTTCCATCACCTCCATATGATGTCTGATCACCTGGGCCTGCCTTTAGCAAGATCCTGTTCAGATGGGTGCTATGAGTACAAGTCTCATGTGGTGGGAGCCTGACCCCCCCAGTGTGGGGGAGGTGAAGGGATGCACGTCCTTTGAGAGTTGGAAAGTCATCAAGTCACTGGAGCACTGCCCTTGGAAGGGATTAATGTAGTCCTCAAATAACTGTATAATTTATTCCTATAAGAACTTTTTTTTTTTTTTTAATAAAAAGAGAGCCTGGGGCCTGGCGGCGTGGCCTAACGGCTAAAGTCCTCGCCTTGAATGCACCGGGATCCCATATGGGTGCCGGTTCTAATCCCGGCAGCTCCACTTCCCATCCAGCTCCCTGCTTGTGGCCTGAGAAAGCAGTTGAGGACGGCCCAAAGCCTTGGGACCCTGCACCCGCGTGGGAGACCCAGAAGAGGTTCCTGGTTCCTGGCTTTGGATCAGCTCAGCTCCAGCTGTTGCGGCTCACTTGGGGAGTGAATCATCCGACGGAAGATGTTCCTCTCTATCTCTCCTCCTCTGTGTGTATCTGAGTTTGCAATAAAAATAAATAAATCTTTTAAAAAAAAAGAGAGAGAGAGAGAGAGCCTGGCTCAAGAATCCCACTGTTTTACTCTCATCAAGTGGCCTCTCCCTCCTCTTGCCCCAGCTCACCAGAGGATGGAGCCAGAGAGCTGCCAGATGTTGGACTTTCAGTCCCCCCCCCAAAATGATGAGTGATATACACCTCTTTATAAAGTATGCAGCCTGAGGTATTTTGCTAGAGCCACAGGAAATGGACTGAGATAGCCTACAGCCAGAATCCTCCATACCCTTGACATTTCTTCTTGGCAATTTTGCATCTACTCCACTCTGATGCTTCGTTAGGAATTCTCACTTTTCTTTGCTATATTTAAGAGTTAGCATTCAGAATGCAGTCTCTCCTGTTGCAAAATACTGCTGCAATAATCCACATATATCCATGAAGACAGGGGTCCCTTGAGTAAAAGACTTGAGTGGGCTTTGATGAGTGACATGGACCTTTCTGTTGTTGCTGTAGTTGCTGTCAGGGCTGGCTAATCAGACAGAGAGAGCACCAGCTTACCTGCTTGTGGATGTTGGTGTGAGGAGCCCAGGGAGGTAGGGAGGAAAGTGCCCTGAATGTCCTTGGAGCAGCTCGGCAAGGTTACAGGCTGTCCATACCCTTGACCCACTTCACTTGCTGGACAACAGCTGGCACTTCCTTCATGTTTTTGAAACTTTGAACTTGTGCTTCCCTGATGAAATGATTTTGGCTACCGTGCAGACTTGATAAAGTCTACAGGTAGTTGTGTGTTATCGAAGATTAGCAATGGGCCCACACAGTGTAAAATGATGAAGTTGGAATCTCTCATGATAAAAACCTCAGGCTGATGTTTTAAGACTACGGAAATTGTGTTCTCCTGGTAGAGCAATACTTGTTATGTGAGCACGTTATGCTTCCTTCTGAAGGGTTCCAGTGACAGTATATCTGTTCCTGTTAGTGGGTGGAACCGTAAGACTATGGGTCTGTGGAGATAATTTTAGCAGTTTTTAACTATTTGGTATTTAGCATTATATTTAGCATTTTCATGTTCTTGTTTTTATTTCCAATTTTTTTTTTCTCGTTGACTGAAATAGAGGAAGAGAAGTTCAGTTAGTTCACAGTTTTGGAAATTCAAGATCCAAGCAGCAGCATGACACAGGCTCTGGCAAAAGGCTAATGGCAGGTGGTGGGTGGTAGAGAGTGGAGTGTGTTCAGAGCAGACCAGGAAGCTGAGAGAGCTGGGCAGGGCCGGGTTGGTTTCTCTTGAAAAACTTTTGGGAAGTCTGTTGTCGCCGACGAGTGGCGACACTACCTACGAGGCACGCTCTTGAGGGTCTGGGAAAACAGGAACCGCAACTGGACCCCTTATTGCAAAAAGCGGCTGATTTTATACCCTTCTCCGCTGCTTTTCTCCCCCCATAGGTCTTATTGCAAAAAGTGGCTGCTTTTCTACCCCTCTCTGCTGCTTTTAAACAGTTCTCCATTAATCACTTCTCCCTGTGGGTCCACTCGGCGCTACATGATAGGCCAGTAACAATGGCATAATCGCAGCGAGGGCATCAGCCTATCCCTGTGACTTCCTGTTTGCCTGCTGGTGGGACCAACCCTGCCTCCTGGCCCTGGTCTGGCCGCCATCTTGCGATGGCCCTCCCTATTTCTGGGGGCGGCTCTGGCACCCTGCTCCCCACAGTCTGTCAAGGGTGGTGTGGGAACTACCATCTGAGAGAATGCCTCTGGTGATCTAAGGGTTTCCCAACCAGGTCCACCTCCTAATGGTGCCACTAAGACCCGGTAACACCAGCCTGGGGACCAAGCTTCAGGCTCATGAATCTTTGAGAGGGCACAATTGAACCATACCTGAACCACAGCTGTAAGAAGACTAGCAGCAGTTTCTGAATAGGCTCGCTATAACCTGCCTGGGGTCCGTGATGCTGCTGGGTGATTCTCTCCGTCAGCCCCCATGTCAGGTGTCTATTACAGGGATGAAGAGCTGACACTTACCTCCATGGACACACGGCCTTGCCTTGCGCACCTTTATCTTCTTTCTTGTCAAGGGTCATGCTCTGTAGGTGAAAGGTTTGACCCAGGGAGAGGGAGGGGCTGTTGAGGAGCCAACACACAGCATAAGTCGCACAGTTTCTGTTCAGTGTCACAGAGTTCTGTCCCCTGCCCCCCTCTTCTCTCTGTACTCAGTGTATGAGTCCTGCCCATGCTGTGCGCAGGGCTCCTGGGCTCAGTAAGATGTTGTCTTTGCGGAATGAAACCCCTTAAGGTTCATTTGGAAACAGGTGCCAATTGGTCACCGCAGACTATTTCAATGAGGTCTTCCGGAGACAGAACTTCCTGCCAAGTACAGCAGAAATACATGTTGTTAAAGCACAGGCACGTTTTGTTCCTGATTCTAAGCTACTTTTTATTCCCATTATTAGTTCTTATTTTCTTCATAATGTAGAATTTTAATACTGCATGATTCCGGTGATTTCATAACCTCTGGAGAAGAAGTTTTGTGAATGTGGATGATTTCACCTTTTATTGAGTCTGTGAGGAATCACTTGCCTCAGGGGCCACATGGCCCAAGCAGTTTCGAAGTCACAGATTTTTAGGTCCTTACTGTGGCTTCCTTTTGGAAATGTGACCCCACTCCACTCCTGACAGTACTGGTTCTTCAGGGGGATGTCAGTCACCTGGCCTGTTTTCCCCAGGCCGGGGCCACATTTGGCCTTAGCTGGCCACTTAGTTCTTTGCAAGGATTAGTGAAAGAAAAATGTTGCTAATTTAAAGGGAAATAGAGTAAGCAGAAAACAAAGTTAGAGGAAAGAAATCACTAAATATTATATATTGTGTCTAAATGATTGTGTTGTAAATGGACATGGATTGAACACATTCATTTTGTTTGGAATAAGAACAATCAGGTCTGTGGTCTAGCACAGAGACACCCTGAACACCATGAAGGCTATGTCAACTGGAATGTTGTAGCCAACGTCTATTGCTAACAGCCAGAAGAAAGGTGCAATAGTGAAACCGTACATTTCAAATAAAGCAGGTTCTGAGAGTGGATGGGCTTTAAGAATGAACAAGGGTCTATGTTGGATGATGAAGGAATAATTTACTAGGAAGTCAAGAGTCTAACAATCCTGAAATGTCTTAATAATACATCTTCAGCCTGTTAAAAATCCCAACCTGCTTGGGGCAGGTTCTCACGAGGCTCCTCCAGGAAGGCACAGATAATCAGACAGATCTTCAACGAAGCCATGAAGTCTTTGAAGAACAAAATTAGGAGCCAGAACCGAAGTGCTTTCTTCAAGGCCACTGAGTGCTACCCTTTGTTGAGTGTTGACCATGTGCTAGGCAGTGTTATAACTGCTTTACACAATGAACTTGGATTAACTGAGACACTAATTAGAAAAAATTCAGACAAGGAGTAGCTGAATAATGAAGTCAAGAATACTTGGCTAGTAAGTGGAAGGAGCTGATACTCTGAAATTTTAATTCTTTTTTTAAAGGTTTTATGTGTTGCAGGAAAATTTGTCCATTGTGAAGTTTGCTTTTTTTTTTTTAAAGATTTATGTATTTATTTCAAAGGTGCAGTGGGAGTTGAGAAAGTGATTGAGAGGGAGAGAGAGAAATAGAGAGAAACATAGACATCTTCCATCTGTTAGTTTACTCCCCAAATTACTACCACACCCCAGCTGGCCCGGACCAGAGCTCGGATCTGGGCACTCCATTTGAATCTGTCACACACGTGGCAGGGATTCAAGCACTTGAGCCATCATTCAGTGCTTTTAGGAGCATTAGCAGAAAGCTGGATCAGAATCGGATATTCAGCACTTGAAGTAACACTTTGATATGGGATGCAGGGGTCCCAAGTGGCAGTTTAAACCTCTGTGTTACACATACTGGCAAGCCAGGGTAGGGGCGGGCCTGGTGGGAGTTATTATGGGTCGCCCCGACTAGGCTGCAGCTCCCACTGGTTGAAGGGCCGAGTATGTGCTGGGCAGAACCAGGCTGGACTGCAACACCCATTGGTTCCAGTGCAACTCGGGACTGAAAACAGAAACAACCCAGCAATTGAAACCACCAGCTGATCGGGGTGATGGACTGTGCCGGGCCCTGTGCTTGCTAGAACATACAAGAATCTAGTCTGGGAATACCTCAAAGTTTCTTTGGAGATCTCCCCAATCGAACTGCTGGACTCAGAACTCTAACCAAGAGAAGACAGAAGACAGAACAGGTCAATCATTCATCTCAGCTATATGTTGGCAGCGAAATATGGGGCAAACGGAGACTTTATGATGGACCATATCAATCAGTGGACGACCTCATCGAGCGAAACTGGCAGCGATTCATAACTGGAGAACTATTAAAACCACTTGAGCAAATGTCTCAGAGCATGCCCCACATCCGGGACTTGGGGTGGGCGGGAAACCGGGTGGGGCTTCTCCCTCAATATCCCCCTTTACCTCAGATACATGATGGAAACAATATGGACGTAATAGTATTACCCACTTCCCTATCCCCCTGAACCTTTTTTTGTTAACCATAGTTAACTATGTAAAGATTGTCAACAACTATACAATAAAATAAAATAAATTAAAAAAAAAAAAACCTTCTGTGCTACAACGCTAGCCCCAGAACCCACATTTTTGTCTGCTGGCCAAGTTTCTGTGTTAAGCACTGGCAGTGTTTTAGGTATTATCGATTATATGGGCTCTGTAATTCCTACTCCACATGTTATCCGAATGAGAGGACACGAGCGTTTCGGTAAAGGTTTGCTCATGTCATCAGAGTGCTGACTGCATTCGGCTCATAGTTTACTCAGCACAGATAGCGCGGTAATGGAAGGTGAGCACATGGCAGGTAGCAGTGAAGGACTCCAGTGACGTGAAAGGATCAGTGTCACAAACACCACACTCACAGACCTTAAAGTGACATTGTGCTGGTGTGTGTGTGACTGCATGCTTCTAACGAGGAGTGGCTGAGGAAAGCCCACACACTTAGAAAGCAGGTGCTCATTCCTAAAAATATCAGTGATGGTAAACACATTATAACAGGAGTGATGTCTATTTTGAACCACAGTGAAACTCATTCAAATTTTACAGTTTGGAGCATGGCGCAGTAGCCTAGCGGCTAAAGTACTTGCTTTGAAGGCGCTGGAATCCCATATGGGTGCTGGTTCATGTCCTGGCTGCTCCACTTCCCATCCGGCTCCCTGCTTGTGGCCTGGGAAAGCAGTTGAGGACGGCCCAAAGCCTTGGGACCCTACACTCACGTGGGAGACCTGGAGGAAGTTCCTGGTTCCTGGCTTCGGATCGGCGCAGCACCGGCTGTTGCGCTCACTTGGGGAGTGAATCATCGGATGGAAGATCTTCCTCTCTGTCTCTCCTCCTCTGTGTGTATCTGACTTTACAATAAAAATAAATACATCTTTAAAGCAATTTTTCAATTCAACATATATTTATCAGGAAAAAAAGTTAAATATATGAGCCAACCATTCAACTCAAGAAGTTAGACAAAGAGCATAAGAGTAATCTTGAATAAGTAGAACCACAGAGATGTGAAAGTACAATAAAGCAATAAAATTACACCTCTTTTATTTATTTGAGAAGGGAAGCAGGGGGTGAGTGGAGAGCAAGCTCCTATCCAAATGCTTGCAATGGGCTTGGCTGGTGTCAAACTCCAGAGTTGGAGATTCCGTCTGGGTCTCCCCAGGGGGTGGTGGAGGGCCAATGATCCGAGCTCCCACCACTGCCTCTTTGCATTGCATGGAAGCTGGAGCCAGGAGCTGGAGCTGGACTCAAGCGTCACACACTCCAATGTGAGACGTGGGATGTCTCAACAGCAAGGTCTAATTCCAGCTCCAAAATTAAACATGTCTGAAGCAAAAATAATAATATAAGGAAGTATCTGGCTAAACAAAATGAAGATCAAAAAAGGAAAGTTTTTAAATAGTGCTAGAAGAGAGGGTATCAGTATTGATAGGAGTAACAATTGTTAAGATTAACCTTGTGTCAATGAATTTGAAAATTTAGACCAACTTGGTGTTAGATAAAAACTGCACCAAAACCAGAACAATGGTAAAACCACAGTTTATTGAGATATGCTCCCAGGCAAGGTTCACCCATCCTCCGGGGAGTGGGCCTGGGGAAGTCGTGCAGGGCGGAGGTGCACCTAGCGTAAGTAGAGGTGATGACGGGGCTTGAGGTAGAGGTACGTGTTGTCTTCTGATTGGTTGGCTCCATTTAAATGTGTCGGGGTGGGGAGTGGGGGGAGCTATTCTTGGCAGGAACTTTTGGTGCCAGCTAGAGGTTTTCTGCTTCCCCCTGGGCCCTCTGGGCTAACCTCTGGCAATGACCAAATGACCAAAATGGACATGAGAAAAATACCAATGATCCTATAGTTTGTTAAGAGACAGACTGTACTGAAGTCTACTTACTTGTATAGCACCCTTTTTTTTTTTTTTAAGATTTATTTTATTTTCATTACAAAGTCAGATATACTGAGAGGAGGAGAGACAGAGAGGAAGTGGAGCTGCCGGGACCAGAACCAGCAGCCATATGGGATCAAGGCGAGGACCTTAGCCACCAGGCCACGCTGCCGAGCCCCTATAGCACCCTTTTTAAGAAAGATACATAGAGCTCAATTCACCTACAAAAAGATGGTGTAGAGTCTGATTGATTTTGACATGTGAATACACTTGTGAACGCACTACTACGATTTCGGTAATGAGCGCATCCATCACCCCTCTCCTGCTCTTCGCTACCTGCCCTCTCCTGACAGCCGCTCAACAAAGTCACCACTTTAGAGGGTGCATTTCCTGGAGTTTTACCGAAATGTGACTTCTTTCCATTCAGCCTCTTTCAGTCCAGCCAGTGGCACTGATGTATTTATACCGTTTTGTGTGTTACTAGTTCGTGCACTGTATCATATGGCTGTACCATGACTTCTATATCAGTTTGCTTGCTGATGGATATTTGGGTTGGTTCCAGTTTTGAGATTTGACAAACAGAAGTGCTGTAGATATTTGTGTATAAATCTTAGTACAGATGCGTACTTTCATTTCTCTTGGGTAAGTGTCCCGGAGTGAGAATGCGGGGTTCTGTGTTACTTTTGCTTAAAATGCCTCGCTGTTTTCATCTTTACTTGGAATACCCGGCAATCTGGTCACACCCGTTTGCATCCCTGCCAGCAGAGACAATGGTTTGAATTCCACCCATTTTTCTGAGGATGTCAGGCTTTTTTTTTTTTTTTTTTTGATGGCAGACTGATTCTCCATGATGTACTGATGCGCCATTTTCTTTAGTCAGTCCTCCACGGATGGACACCTAGGCTAATTCTGTGTCTTGGCTAATGTGAATATCGCTGCAAAGAATGCAGAAGTGCAAGCATCGTTTCAGATGACCTCATTTCCTTCAGATAAATATCCAGAAGGGGGACAGCTAGGTTATACGGTGAAGGTATTCAGTTTCCCAGCATCATTTATCCAAGAGAAGGCCTTTTCTCTAAGGTATGTGTTTTTTTAGCTCTTTAGTCAAGATATAGGTTGGCTGTTACCCAAAGTAATTTACAGGCTTATGGCAATTCCCATCAAAATACCCATGACCTTCGTCTAAGAATTAGAAACACAATCTTAAAATTCATATGAGAATGCGAGACCCATAATCACCTCTCTGGGCTTAGTCCAGAAAAATCACCACGAGCTGTTAGCCAGCAAGGGAAAGTGTGACAAAGAGGGGAGAATGGGACCAGCTGCACCTGCCTGGTCATGACCACTCTCTGGGCCAGGGAAGGAAGACGGGCCACCAAAATGAAGCTGTCTTGGTCCTTTGAAATGATTGTAAGGCTTTTTTTTTAAGATTCATTTTTATTGGAAAGTCAGATATGGTTCCACAACGTGATTTTCATTTGTATCGCTCTGATGGCTAGGGAGCCTGAGCATCTTTTCATATGTCTGTTAGCCATTTGAATCTGTTCTCTTGAGAAATGTCTGTTCATTTCTTTTGCCCATTTTGTTACAGGTTTTTTTTTTTTTCTGTCCCTGGATTTCTGAAGCTCTTTGTAGATCCTGGATATTAGTCCCCTATCACTTATATAGTATGCAAAAATTTTCTCCCATTCTGTTGTTTGCTTCTTCACTTTGCTAATTGTTTCCTTTGCTGTACAGAAGCTTCTTAGTTTGATGCAGTCCATTTGTTCATTTTGGATTTGATTACCTTTGCTTTTGGCGTCTTTTCTAAGAAGTCTTTCCCTGTTCCTGTATCTTGGAGTGTGCTTCCTGTGTTTTCCTTTAATAGTCTGATGGTTTCTGGGTGTAGATTTAGGTCCTTGATCCATTTAGAGCTAAGTTTTGCATAATGTGACAGATGTGGGTCTTGCTTCTTAATTCTGCAAGCTGCTATCCAGTTGTCCCAACAGCATTTGTTGAATAGACCAGGCTTTTTCCCTGCATTGTTTTCAGTTTTCTTGTCAAAGATTAGTTGACTATACATGTGTGGGCTCCATTCTGGTGTTTCTATTCTGTTCCACTGATCTTCTTCTCTGTTTCTGTACCAGTACCAGACTGTTTTGATAACCACTGCTCTGTAGAATGTCTTGAGGTCTGGAATTGTGATTCCTCCAGCTTAATTTCTATTTTTCAGGATAGCTTTAGCTATTCGTGGTCTTGTGTGATTCCAGATGAACTTTTGTATCATCTTTTCTATTTCTGAGAAGAATGTTGTTGGGATTTTGATTGGGATTGCGTTGAATCTGTATATTGCTTTTGGCAATATGGTTATTTTTATTATGTTGATCCTGCCAATCTAAGAACATAGTAAGGTTCTCCGTTTTTCAAGGTCTTCTATTTCCTTTCTAAATGATTTATAGTTTTCATCACAGAGGTCTTTCACATATTTAGTTAGTTTAATTCCTAGGTATTTAAGATTCCTCTCCTCTATTTTAAATGGGACTGTACTTACACTTTCTTTCTCATCCATGGAATTATTTGTGTACACTAGTGCCATTGATTTGTGTTCATTAATTTTGTATCCTGCTACTCTACCAAAGTCTCTTGTGAGTTCCAATAGTCTCTTGACTGAGTCTTTTGGTTCTCCTATGTAGAGAATCGTGTCATCTGCAAATAGCAATAATTTCAATTCCTCTCTTTCAATTTGTATTCCTTGAATTGCTTTTTCTTGCCTAATAGCTCTGGCAAGGACTTCCAAAACTATATTGAAGAGTACTGGTGAGAGTGGACATCCCTGTCTAGTTCCAGATTTTAGTGGGAAGGCTTCTAATCTTTCCCCATTTAGTATGATGCTGGCATTGGGTTTTTTGTAAATTGCTTTGATTGTGTTGTAGAATGTTCCTTCTATGCCTATCTTGTTTAGGGTTTTCAGCATGAAGTGGTGTTGGATTTTATCAAATGCCTTCTCTGTATCTATCAAGAGGATCATATATTTTTATTTTTCAATTTGTTGATGTGATGTATCACATTTATTGATTTGTGGATGTTGAACCATCCTTGCATGCCTGGGATGAATCCCACCCGGTCCGGATGGATGATCTGCCTGATGTGCTGTTGGATCCTGTTGGCTAGTATTTTATTGAGGATTTTTGCATCTATGTTCATCAAAGATATCGGTTTGTAGTTCTCTTTTTCTGTTGCTTCCTTATCTGACTTTGGTATTAAGGTGATATTAGCTTCATAGAAAGAGCTTGGAAGGATTGCCTCTCTTTCTATTGTTTGAAAAAGCTTGTGTAGGATTGGGGTAAGTTCCTCTTGAAACGTTTGGTAGAATTCAGCAGTGAAGCCATCTGGTCCAGGACTTTTCTTGGTTGCGAGGGCTTTAATTACTGATTCAATCTCAGTGCATGTTATTGGGCTATTTAGATTGTTAATTGCCTCTTGATTCAATTTTGGTGGATTGTATGTGTCCAAAAATCTGTCCATCTCTTCTAGGTCTTCTGATTTGTTCGCATATAGTTGCTTGTAATAGCTCCTGATGATTCTTTATATTTCTGAGGTATCTGTTGTTATATCTCCTTTCTCACCTCTGACGCTATTGATGTGTATTTTCTCCCTCCGTCTTTGATTAGTTGGGCTAGTGGAAAGTCTATTTTGTTGATTTTCTCAAAGAACCAGCTCTTTGATTGATTGATCTTATGTATAGTTCTCTTAGTTTCTTTTTGGTTTATTTCCTCTCTTATTATTTTTTTAAAGATTTATTTTATTTTTATTACAAAGTCAGATATACAGACAGAGGAGGAGAGACAGAGAGGAAGATCTTTTGCCCATTGATTCACTCCCCAAGTGAGCCGCAATGGCCAATGCTGCGATGATCCAAAGCCGGGAACCAGGAACTTCTTCCAGGTCTCCCACACGGGTGCAGAGTCCCAAAGCATTGGGCTGTCCTCGACTGCTTTCCCAGGCCACAAGCAGGGAGCTGGATGGGCAGTGGAGCTGCCGGGGTTAGAACTGATGCCCATATGGGATCCCGGGGCATTCAAGGCGAGGACTTGAACTGCTAGGCCACGCCGCCGGGCCCATTTTCTTATTTTATTTTAATTTATTTTTTCCTACTAATTTTGGGATTGCTTTGTTGTTGTGTTTCTAGTTCTTTCAGCTATAAGGTTAGCTGATTTACTTGGTGCTTTTCTAGTTTCTTGACATAAACACTGATTGAGATGAACTTTCCTCTTAGCACCGCCTTGCTTGTGTCCCATAAGTTTTGATATGTTGTGTTGATGCCTTCATTTGTTTCAAGCAATTTTTTAATTTCCCCTTTGATTTCACCACTAATCCTTTGCTCATTTAGTAACATATTATTCAGTCTCCATATGTTTGCCAGTCTTCCTTGGTGATTCAACTTCTTGGTCTCTAGCTTCACTCCTTGACATTCTGAGAAGATGCATGGTATGATTTCAACTTTTTAAAATTTGCTGAGGCTTGTTTTATGACCTATAACATGATCAGTTCTGGAGAAAGTTCCATGTACTGATGAAAAAAAATGTATTATCTGTCTGTAGGATGACAGGTTTGATAGATGTCAACTAAATCCACTTGCTCTAGAGTTTGTGTGAGTTCTATTGTTTCTTTGCTGAGATTCTGGTTGTTTGACCTGTCCATTTGTGTTAATGGGGTGTTAAGGTTTCCCACTATGATCGTAAATGAGTCTGTTTCTCCCTTTAATCCCGTTAATATTTGTTTCATGTAGCTAGATGCTTTGGTGTTTGGTGCGTAAACATTTATTATGCTGATCTCTTCTTGATGAATGCATCCTTTGATCATTATGTGGTATCCTTCTTCATCTCTTTTGATGCTCTTTACATCAAAGTCTATGTCATCTGATATAAGAGTGGCTACACCTGCTCATCTTTCCTTACTATTTGCTTGGAATATCTTTTTCCATCCTTTCACTTTCAATTTTCTCTGATCTTTGTTGGTGAGATGTGTCTCCTGTAAGCAGCAGATAGCTGGGTTTTGTTTTTTGATCCAATCATCTAATCTATGGCGTTTGACTGATGAGTTTTAGCCATTTATATTCAGCGTTATTATGGATAAGGGGCAGCTTGGTCCTGTCATTTTGGTGATGTGTTGTTATATGATTGAGTCTTCTGTTGGTCTTTTAGTGGGATGTTCTCCACATTTGTCTTTGTTTTTGGTGGTTGCTATTTCTTTTTTCTTTCATGGGAACATCCTTAAGTATCATTTGTAGGGCAGGTTTAGATGAGACAAAATCTTGAAGTTTTTCTTTATTGTAGAAGAAGTTTATTTCGTTTTCAAAGACAAAGGAGAGCTTTACAGGGTAAGGTTTTCTGGGCTGAGTATCTTTCTCTTTTAGAATCTGGAACATGTCACTCCATTCTCTTCTGGCCTGTAGTGTTTCCTCTGAAAGGTCAGTTGTGAGTTTGTTTGGAGTTCATCTATATGTCACTTGATTTTTTTCACGGGCACATTTAAGGGTTATTTCTTTTTGTTCATCTGAAGAGAGCTTGATAATCATGTGTCGTGGTGAAGTTCGTTTCTTTTCTTTTTTTTTTTTCTTCTCAAATTTGCCTTCTTCATTTGCTCTTTAATATCTTCTTTTGTCTCAGATAGAGCTCATGATGTTATGTTGGTTCCCTATCACAAATCACTGATTTTTTTAATTAAATTTATTCATTGATTACATTGTGTTGTAATTACATAGAATCTGGGATTCTCCCCCCCGCCCTCCCCCCATGGTGGGTTCCTCCACCTTGTTGCATAACCATCGTTCAAGTTCAGTTGAAATTCCCTCTTTGCAAGTATATGCCAAGCATAGAGTCCAACAGCTTATAATCCAGTCAAGTCCAACTACTTATTGGGTAAACCCTCTCTGGTCTGAGGGCAGAGACAGCAGAGTATCATCCCGGTCAAATAAAAGCACTAATATACCATCTGCAGCACTTAACATCGTTATGGAATTAATTGACATGGTATTGAGCAGTCGACACGTTAAAAATAAATGCGATTTCTTAACCACTTTCTGTGACCCCCCCATTCACAGTTAAATTTTAGTTTATATACTACATATGACATAATATCCATAACATAACATGTTATGCTTAACATCATATCATCTTAAATTAAGGCAAACATGTGGTATCTAACCTTTTGGGATTGGTTCATTTCCCTTAGCATTATGGTTTCCAGTTTGGCCCATTTGGCCACAAAGAACTGCATTTTGTTTTTTTTAATAGCTGAGTAGTATTCCATGGAGTAGATGAACCATAGCTTTCTTATCCAGTTCTCTGCTGATGGGCATTTTGGTTGTTTCCATGTTTTTGCAATTACTGATTGTGCTGCTATGAACATAGGAGTGCATGTTGGTTTCTTGTAAAACAAGTTTTGTGGATATATTCCTAGGAGTGCTATAGCTGGGTCATACGGTATGTCAAATTTGAGTTGTTTGAATATTCTCCATACTGATCTCCATAGAGGCTGTACCAATCTGCAGCCCCACCAGCAGTGGAGTAGGGTTCCTTTTTCCCCGCAACCTCGCCAGCAAGTGTTGTTGGTGTTTTTCATTTGGGCCGCCCTTACTGGCGTTAGGTAGTATCTCATTGATGTTTTAATTTGGATTTCCCTTATTGCCAGGGAGCTTGAGCATTTTTTCATATGTTTATTTGCCATTTGGCATTGTTCCTTTGTGAAATGTCTGCCCAGACAAATCACTGATTTTTTTAAAATAATCTTACTTAGTTGATTAGGGTACAAAGGGTCAAGGATTACAGGATGAAAGTGGGTAATACCATTGTTTCCACACTATTATTATCATCTTTTCCCCTGTATCTGGGGCCAGGGGAGAAACAAAGGGAAAAGCCACGCAGCCTACCACCCATCCCAGACTTCCAATATGAGGCATGCTCCGAAGATCGTGCTCAAGCAGTTTTGATAGTTCAACAGGTCTGGATTGCTACCAATCTCACCGTTCCAATCATGATGAAACCTATTCAGAATCTACTGGCCGACATAGTCTCTTCATGGTTGGGGCTCTGAGATCAGCAGTTCAATTGGAGGGATCTCCCAAGAAACTTCATCTGAGATGATCCCAGACCTGGTTCTTGCGTGAGTTTGCCAGTACAGGGTCCGACACCATCCGTCACCCCAATCAGGTTATGCACATGCTGGTCATGGCAATTGCCGGGTCAGTTCTGTTTCCAGCCCTGTCTTCTATGTGAACCGATGGGTGCTGCAGTCCAGCCCAATCCTGCTCACTTCATACTCGGCCCTCATGCAAACCAGTGGGAGCTGCAGCCTGGTTGGGGCGACTTCCCATAACCCTCACCAAGCCTGCCTCCTACCCCGGTTCCCATGCATGCCAGTATGTACCGCAGACTTGTTCAGTCTGTCTCAGATCCCATTTAGCTCTCATACTTGTCAATGGGCATTGAAGCCTAGTTCAACCCAACCAATCTACTATCCAGCCCACACACATACTGGCAGGTGCCTTTCTGTCTAGCCACCCCTGCCCCTGTCCTGGTGTTCGTGCTGTCCAATGAGAGTGGTAACCCCGAGGGAGGTGCCCACTATCTCACTTCTAGGCAACTCCCACTCCCAGATTATGCACTCTCCAGGTGGTTCTGGCATTTGACTTGACAGCATTAGCTCCCAGTGCCAGCTTCTGCCAGCTGATGCTGCGGCTAAGCCCAGCCATCCCTCACCCACTCTAATTTTAGCTTGTACCAGTAGGAACAGTCAGCCCACCCTGGCTCTTCCCTTATCTAGCTCATATGAGGCCCACAGGTGTTGTAGCCCTGCCTAGTCTGGTCTGTCCCCAGTCCAACTCACGCTTTCCAATGGGAGTGACTGTCCAGTAGGGGAGCCCACATTCCCCTGTTGGCTTTGCCTCCTCACCCTGGTTTTCACACATGCTGTTTGGGCACTGCAGTCACATTTGGTACAGCTCATCTCACCTTGGCATTCTGTAATGTGTACTGGTTTGTGTTGCAACTGAACCTGGCCTGACCCACATCCTATTCTGGTGCTCGAATTCACCAGCGGGTGATGTGAATTGATTCAGTCTGGTTTGCCCCCGACCTATGCCAAATGTATGCCAGTGGGATAATTTCCATAGCCTTTTGTGGGCTGTTTCCTATCGTGTTTCTTGCACTTACCTGTAATGTCTATGTCCTGCCAGAGGAGTTGCCCAGTCTCCTCCATCAAAATCTCTCCCAATGCCAGATTTATCCATGATCCAGCCCTACTCAGTTCGCCTCCAGTCCTAGCAGGAAGAGTGGCTTTTCCTGACTGGCCTTCAACCCAATCTGGTTCTTGCTGTTGGATGTTTCAGCCCAGCCATGGCTCGTCCATACCCACATACAGCTCACATTTGGCTCAGTAATGGTTGAAACCTAACCTAGACTGTCCCACATCTACCCTGGTCCTCCAGAGCACCAGATGGTGTTGGAGTCTGGCCCGGCTTGGTGCGTCCAGTCCCAGTCCACATTTGTGCCAGGGGAGACTATAACCGTATCCTGATGAGAACACAGTCCCCATTCCAGGACATGTGCTCCTTGGTGGGAAACTCAACCCAGCTAGGGTGTCCTCTTAGCTCCCAACCGGGCCTATTCCCAGCCATAGATCATGTGGTGTATCATGTGGTATATCAGCCTGAATTTGATTTATTGCTTCTATTTCTTTTTTGAATTCTTGTTTGTGTTTCTCATTGTTGGTCAGCAGTTTTAAAAGAAGATTTATTTTAATTATTTGAAAGGCAGGGCTGGGTGCAGGGGAGAGAAAGAGAAAGAGAATGAATCTTCCATGTGCTGGTTCAATCTCCAAATGACCTCTCTGGTGAGGCGGGACCTGGCTGAAGCCAGGAGCTTCCTATAGAGCTTCCGAACGGGTGCATGGACCCACGAACTTGGAGCATCTTCAGCTGTTTTCCCAGAAGCTGTATTGGAGATAGAGCAGCTCAGGTTCAAACTGGCACCCATAAGGGACTGTCGGTAACTTGCTATAAGCCACAATGTGGTCCCATAAGTCTCTACTATGTGTGTATGTATGTATGTATGTATGTATGTATGTATCTAACTTCTAATTAGAATTTGACTAGCAAGTTTGGTACCTGCCCAGTAGGGGAAAGACCAATGAACACCCCTTATTAAATAAATTGTTAAATTGAGGACAGGAAAATCAAAATACAGTTGCATTTTTGCTACACTGCAGTAGTGTGCTTGCTATGTTCATGTTACAGACATGTATGGCACACACATTTTCAGAGGGTCTCTAATAGTATGCAAAGGAATATTAGAAGGCATTTATTCCAATACCTTCTATTCTTTTAATCTGGAATCTGCCCTGCTGTTTCTTTAAGCTTCAAATGTTTACATGTCACAGACTTACATGCATTTAAAATTAATGGAATTCATGGTGCCAAAGCTTCCCATGGCAACAACGTTGCAAGTTTCCCAGGCACATCATTGATAAAGCAGCAGGCAAAACTCCATGTTCCTGCAGACACTGCAAAATCTGATGGAGGAGTTTGCAATTTTGGTCTCTGGCCTGGTGGGAAATTGTGAGGGGTGGTACCTGGAGTGTTGCTGAAGAGGCAGTTAGACTGCCCCAGCCTCATCTGGCTGGAGTCACCTGCTCTTGTCCTCAGACCACTGAAAATCCTGCTCCCGTGTGAGAGGGTCCCTGTGACCTGTGCGAGTTGTGAGTGGTGAGAGTGGGGTTTGATTTCACCTTTGCAGTTCTTTGGAACCCAAAGCTGTTGGATGGAGCCCAAAGTAGGAACACCATCTTGGAGTGGGGGAGCCATCCTTCCTGTGAGGCACAGCCAAAAAGGGCAGCCCATTTCCAAGTGGATTCCACCTTGGCGTCTTTCTTCTCAGAAGAGCCATGCTTTGATTCCCTCCTGGGCGGGAGGGGACTTTGCTAGTTGACTTTATTCTTTGTGATGACAAACTAAGGAGGGGACAGGACCGACATGGCTGTCAGTGCTCCTGTTAGGTTGGGACCTTTAGGTCAGAGCGTTTGCTTAGATTTCTAAGAATTAGGCAGGTAGTGCTGTGGTTTTAGACCAAAGCCCCGCCGCCTTTTGGCCACCCCCCACCCCTACTCTCCCCAGCTGCCTACGCCTTGCACCCAGCATGTTCCCCAAGCCTGCTGTTTTACCCTCTGGGGAGGCCTTCCCGTGTCGAGTTAATCACCACTTGGCACGTTAACCCCCAAGCAGGTTGGACTCTGTTTCCATAACAACCCAAGTCAAGTGGTGCCTGGAGTCCGGGGATGCTGGTCCCTGTGACACAGGTAGGCCATTAACATCACAAAGTCGGGGGGGCGAAGGGGGGCGAGAGGGAATCCTTCAAGAACGGTGTGAGTTTCTGCGAAATCCAAAAGAACTTCACTTTGCACACTAATGAGCACTTGGGTGCAATCCCGCTGAAGTCTCCCCGTGGGCCCTGAGCGGTGACAGGAGCAGCGGCATTTCAGAAGGATAATGGTGCAGGAGTGGCCACACCTAAGGATCACATTTCCCCAGGAAGTATGGCCTTAATTGGCTGCCGTGGAGCGGTGTGTGCGAGCAGGCATTAGAGAAAGCAGAGCAGACATAGAAATTGGCTGGTTAAAATCTGCTGCCTTCCACCAAAAAGTAATTAATACATTCAAACCCATGTACATTTTTACTTAAGTTAGGACGCTGCTGCAAGCACGGCTAAGCAGTTCAGATTTCGTGCAAGGAGTTTGTTTTACATTCTGAAGCTTTTTTTTAATGAGTGGTTAGAAAAGCTGTATTCAACAATGATTTAAAAATAGACTTGCTTGGGGAATGTGTTTTAAAATGTGTAATGTGACAGTGTTAGAATATAGTGCTACAAATAGCTTTTGGGAATTATTTATAATTTCAAAAACCATTTTAATTCTCAGGTTAGCTTGTTGATTTGGTTAAGAAGAAAATTATTAAAATAAGTATGACTTACATAAAGTTCAATCTGTAAGCAGAGTATGAAAAGCTGCATTTAGAGCCCGGCGGCATGGCCTAGCGGCTAAAGTCCTCGCCTTGAAAGCCCCGGGATCCCATATGGGCGCCGGTTCTAATCCCGGGAGCTCCACTTCCCATCCAGCTCCCAGCTTGTGGCCTGGGAAAGCAGTCGAGGATGGCCCAATGCATTGGGACACTGCACCCGCATGGGAGACCCAAAGAGGTTCCCAGGTTCCTGGCTTTGGATCGGCATGCACCGGCCATTGCGGCTCACTTGGGGAGTGAATCATCAGACAGAAGATCTTCCTCTCTGTCTCTCCTCCTCTCTGTATATCTGGCTGTAATAAAATGAATAAATCTTAAAAAAAAAAAAAGCTGGGCCCGGCGGCGTGGCCTAGCGGCTAAAGTCCTCACCTTGAAAGTCCCGGGATCCCATATGGGCGCCGGTTCTAATCCCGGCAGCTCCACTTCCCATCCAGCTCCCTGCTTGTGGCCTGGGAAGGCAGTTGAGGACGGCCCAATGCATTGGGACCCTGCACCCGCGTGGGAGACCTGAAAGAGGTTCCTGGTTCCCGGCTTCAGATCGGCGCGCACCGGCCCGTTGTGGCTCACTTGGGGAGTGAATCATCGGACGGAAGATCTTCCTCTCTGTCTCTCCTCCTCTCTGTATATCTGGCTGTAATAAAATGAATAAATCTTAAAAAAAAAAAAAGCTGCATTTACAATCAAGGTGTGAGAAATAGCCTATTTTTTATGATCTTCCTCATGTGGTTTCTAAAACTGTGTTTGGGATCCATCTCTATTAAGAGGAACATTTTTCATTCTTCTGAATTTGTACAACTTTTTTTTTTTAAGATTTGTTTATTTTTGTTGGAAAGACAGGTTCACAGAGAGAAGGAAAATCAGAGAAAGATCTTCTACCTGCTGGTTTGCTCCCCGAATGGCTGCAATGGCTGGAAGTGAGTTAATTCGAAGCCCAGGAGCCTGGAGCTTCCTCTAGGTCTCCCGCGTGGCTGCCAGAGCTCATTTCACTGCTGCTTTCCCAGGCACATTAGCAGGGAGCTGGAGTAGAAGTGGAGCAGCCAGGACTGGAATGCAGATGGGATGCTGGCAGCACAGATGGAGGCCCAACCTACAATGCCACAGCATTGATAGTGTAACCTTTTTTGTCATTCATGATGAAAAATTTAAATACTCTTCATATTACAAGAAATTTTCAAGTAGGACGAAACATTTTAAAACATTTTAATGTGTGTAAGTATATTACAGAAAAATTTTTGTAGCCAAAGTTCAGACATATTTCAAATGAGGCTAAATTTACATTTTTCAGCACCAGCTCTTGCTGAGATGTCCCAAAAGACTTCCATGAATACAGGAAATATTTCCTTACAGATAATTGGCCCATCATAAAAAAAATAGAACAAAATATCAACATAAATAAAATAAATAACTTCTTCAGAAGTAATTAAGAATTCAAATAATCCAATGCTTTCTTTCCCAGGATTGGTCTCCTAGGAATTATGTGGAATTGGAATTTGTAAGTTGAAAGCGAAAGATTGGTTTCCTGGAAATAACCTGGAATTGTTATTCTGTAAGTTGGACACTAAGACCATTTCAGTTGTATATGTTGAGTGTCCATACAACACACGCAGCAAGCACAACTGGTGCACTATAACAAACATGCAACTCTATTTTGTGTTTGCTTTGTCTCTTTAAGAATTTACTCAGTGACAGATGCTCCTTCGCCTTCCTGGGAGGATTGTTGAATATGCACATCTGAGATTCATTCAAGTTGTTGCAAAGATCAGTAGCTCATTCTTTTTGGTTGCCAAGTAGTATTCTGTGGCATGGATGTCATATGGTACCACATACTGAAAGGTATACGGGTGGTTTCCTGTTTTTAGTTACGGCAAGTAAAACTGCTGTGATGACTTGGCACAGCAGCCTAGTGGCTAAAGTTCCCGCCTTGCACGTATTGGAATCCTATATGGGTGCTGGTTTGTGTCCCAGAGCCTGTATTTCTCTTCCTCTCGCTGCTGTGGCCTGGGAAAGCAGCAGAGGATGTCCTACGGTGTTGGGACTCTGAACTCATGTGGGAGACCTGGAAGAAGCTCCTGGTTCCTGGCTTTGGACTGGTTCAGCTTGGTCCGTTGCAGGCCACATGGGGAGTGAACTATGGATGGAAGATCTTCTCTCTTCTTTCTTCCTCTCTGTAAATCAGATTTTCCAATAGAAATAATTAATAATTAAAAATCTTTAAAAAGTACTGTGAACATTTGTATATACATTTCTGTATAAAAATAAGCTGTCATTTCTCTGGGATAAATGCCTAAAAAGTACAACTGCTGGGTCACATGCTCAGTCCATTTTTAGTTTGCAAATGAGCTGTCCAAAATGGCTGTCCCATCATTCCTGTTGGTGAAGTGTGAATGAGCTACTTTATCAGCATCCTCCCAGTGTTTGGTATTATCACTATGTTTTATCATAGCTATTATAAGCGGTGTATAGTAATAGTTTAATTATGTAATTAATTATGTAATAGTTAAATATGACTTTCTTTTGCATCTTCATAATGACTAATGAAATCGAATGTGTTTCCTTGTATTCATCACTGTGTATTCTTGCAAGTGAAATGTCTGTTCATATTGTTTCTTCATGTTCTAGTTGGGTTACCTGGGCATAATTTTAGATACTCTATCTTTTCCTTCATGTGTGAGTCTGGCCATCTGATAGTGTCATGTGATCTGGTAGCTAGGGACAGCCCTTAACATCAGAAGTGATGCTTGCCACTCCATTTTTCAAAATGGTTTTGGCTATTTCCATTCTCACGTAAATCTTACAATAAGATTATCTATAGATTAAAATAGAATACTAATTAGAATTGTGTTAAGTGTATAGATCAATGTAGGAAGAATTGATGCTTTTTTGAAAATGCTTTTTTTCATGTTTATTTTTACTTATTTGAAAGTCAGAGAGAGAGAATCTTTAATCCATTGGTTCACTCCCTAAATAGACACAATGGTCAGGGCTGGGCCAGGCTAATGCTAGGACCATTGAGTTCCGTCTGGGTCTCCCATGTGAGTGGCATGGGTCCAAGTACATGGGTCATCTTCCATTACATTTTCAGGAACATTAGCAGGGAGCTGGATTAAAAGTATAGCTGCTGGGACTTGAGCTAGCACTCATATGGGATATTGTTGTCACCCCAAAGGCAATTTAACCTGCTGGGCAGCAATGCTGGTCTTGGGTTAGCACCATTCCTTTGATAAGTTTGCTTGACTCATGAACAACTGTATTTCTTTGCAAATACTCAGATTTCTTTAATTTTTTCCATCAGTCTTTTAAAATTTTTGTCAGAGACCTGTACATATTTCACTAGATCTATATCTAAGTATTATATCTAAACAAGTGGCACTGCATTCTTGCTTATGGTTTATTGCCAGGATGTAGAAATGCGATTAATTTTTATATGATTATTTTAGTCCTGTGACCTTAAGGAACTAACTTACGAGTTCTAAG
Source organism: Ochotona princeps (assembly GCF_030435755.1). Classification (NCBI taxonomy): domain Eukaryota; kingdom Metazoa; phylum Chordata; class Mammalia; order Lagomorpha; family Ochotonidae; genus Ochotona; species Ochotona princeps. The sequence goes on from NC_080845.1 coordinate 60,695,663, forward strand.
TGGTTTTTAACAGATCCCTTGCAATTTTCTTATTATCTGAAAATAGAGATGGTTTTACTTGTTCCTGTTGGATCTGATTGTGTTTTACTCATTTTTTCCTTGCTTTATTGCAATGTAATATTCCATTGGACACTTCCAAAAAAGTGTCAATTCTCCCTAAATTGATCTAGACATTAAAAAAAAGATTTTATTTATTTTTATTGGAAAGGCAGATATACAGAAAGAGGAGAAACAGAGAAGATCTTCCGTCTGCTGATTCACTCAGTTAGCAGCTGGAGCTGCACCGATCTGCTGGAGTCCAGCTCCAGCTGAGTTCGGAGCTCGAAAAGGGTGCATGGAGTCAGCGATAAGAAAAGACACAGACACTGTCACTTGGTGCCTTCTTGCTACAGCTCAAGAAGAAGCCGTCCTTTTTATTTACTCAGACACAACACAAGCCTCTACACAATCGTTTGATTGTTCTTTTTTTTCTTCGTGACTAAGTGGGTATGCACAGATGTTTGATTATTTTTTATTTTATTTCATGGTCAACCAGGTACTCTTAAAGATAATTCTGTAAGTTACTGTAATCAGTTTCTTTAAAGCAAGTAGTTATTCATTCTTCAGAAGTAGCCATTAGGTGACAGCCAGAACTCCAAGGCCAAAGCACAGATGGTTACCTACTAATCAGTAAGACATTCCTGCTACATTTTATTTTCACAATTTATCTATCGCTTACTGGGAGAAATACAACAAAAGAGAAAAAAAACCATAAAGATCCAAGACAAAAAGTTTCAAACATTAAATCCCCCTACAACTGTATGCTCTACAACCTCATAAAAAATCGAACAATGATCCCAAGTATATCTCTATGATGTTAATAAAATCGCCCTGCATTTCCTCTAGTTAAAGAATTATGGGGCCCCGCGCGATAGTGTAGTGGTTAAAGTCCTCACCTGGCATGCGCCGTGATCCCATGTGGACATCGGTTCTAATCCTGGCAGACGGCCCAAAGCTTTGGGATCCTGCACCTACGTGGGAGGCCCGGAGGAGGCTCCTGGCTCCTGGCTTCAGATTGGCTCAGCTCCAGCCGTTGCGGCTACTTGGGGAGTGAATCATTGGATGGAAGATCTTCCTCTCTGTCTCCCCTCCTCTCTGTATATCCGCCTTTACAATAAAAAAATCTTAAAAAAAATTATGAAAGTAGCTAAAACAACTACATTTTCTGTGCTGTAAAGAGTTGCAAGGACAGGCTAACCGTTAAGGTCACATAGTAACTATATTTTTTGCCATAGCAATTTTTGCTTATACTCTCATCACTTTCATTAGTTTGTAAAATTCTTATCAAGCCGTTTCCCAGAAGGAATGTTATATGTCTGGGCCAGATTTCAGGGCAGTAGGTAAGTATACAATAAGGTGTCCAGAAATGGTATGGGCTTAATTGTACTCCTGTGTGCAGTTCAAGACCCACTCACCAAGACATTATCAATAACATTAACTCTCAAGCTCACGTTGGTTGCAAAAGCCAACTCACAGGGGGCAAACAATGCTTCAATAGATTACAAAATTCTTAGTGGGGTGGTTGAATGTCCATGCGTCAAGGTGGTCAGAGAGACATCCCCTGGGCCCTGCCAAACAGCTGGAAGCTCCTCCGGGCCCTGCCAAACAGGGAAGCTGTTCTCTTCACACCTTCCTGTCATCCATATCTACTGCAAGGACCCCAGCACCGATCTAAAGCCAGGAGCTTCTTCAAGGTCTCCTGCATAGGTGCAGGGTCCCAAGGCTTTGGGCTGTCCTTAACTGCTTTCCCAGGCCACAAGCAGGGAGCTAGGCGGGAAGCAGAGCTTCCGGGATTAGAACTGGCACCCATATGGGATCCTGGCGAGTGCAATGCTAGGAATTCAGCCGCTAGGCTACTGTGCTGGGCCTGATCTAGACATTTAACACAATTCCTAACAGTATGCTTTTTCAGTCTACAGATAATCTTACTCTAAAATGCATGTGAAAGTGGAAAGACAAGGTATGCTGAGAGTGGACATCCTAACCTTGTTATTTTTTTCTTTTTTTTTTAAATTATTTTTGATGTTTACATAGTTGATTAGGGTGGGAAAGGTTGAGGATTAAGGGAAAGTAGGTAAGACCTGTTTCCAAATTTTCTTTTTCTACTTCCTGTTTCCAGGGGAAAGAGGGAGAAAAGGGGAGAAGCTACACTCATCCTCCCAACCCTATTCTGATTCTTGGATCTTCCTGTGGGTGTTATGTACTGACCCACATGTGTGCCAACGGGTACCAAAGCCTGGCCTTGGTCTGGGCTGCTTCTGACCTTGTTTCTTGCACTCACCTGTAGGGACTACATCCTGATAGAGGAGTTCCCCAAGCTGTTCCATCAGGCCTGCTCCCAGTGGCAGATCTCATGCACAACAATGGGTCCTTGGCCCAGACTGACTTAGTCCACTTCCTGTCCTGGCAAGAACAGTGTCCTTGTCCAACCAGCCCACACCCATTCTGGTTTCTACTTTTGGGTGCTGCAGCCCAGCCACACCTGATCCACGCCTGGATACAGCTCTCTTGTCATTCAGTAGAGCAGAGACCTAGCTCAGCTTGTCCTTGTCCTATACCCTCCCTGGCTCTTTCGAGCACCAGTGAGTGCTGGAGTCTAGTGCAGTGTGACACACCCCAGACTCTGTCCACATCCATTCTGAGGAACACTGCAGCCATATCCAGCCCAGACTGCTGCCCTCCTTCTGGCTCTTATTCTCAACAGTGGGAAGCACAACCAAGTCAGATGTGTCCCCTTAGTTCCCCAACCAGGCTTGTTCCCAGACATGATCTTGCACATGACAGTGGTTCCTCTGACCCAGCTTGGCATAGCCCATCCCCTGCCCTGGCCTCTGTCATCAGATGCTACATCCTAACCAGGCCCAACTCTTGCTGTAGGCGCTGCAACACAGCCAGGCCCTGTCTGCTTCCATCCCTGGTTCATGCAAACCAGTAGGTGTGCCAACCTAGCCTGGTATGACCCGCACTTCAGCCTGGCTCCTGCACATTCCAGTGTGCTAAGATTGGCCTGGCTCTACCCGGTCTATGTCCCATCCATAACCAACCCACACACTTGCTAATGGGTGGAGTTACCTTGCCCAGCCTGACCAACACCCAGACCTGAATCACATGCTTACCAGTGGGAGCTATGACCCATCAGGGGAGTTTCTCAAGTTCCCCCACCAGGCCCACTCCCAGACCCAGATCTCACATGTGCTGGAGGGTGCTAGGCGTTTGCCTGGCATAGTCTGCCCCCTCTGCCTGGCCTTAGTATGAGTTGGTGGATGTTGTGACTCGGCCCATCTCATACCCTATTCTTGGGTGCAACTGTGGGTATTGCATCCTGGACCAGCCAAACCCCAGTACCCATGAGTGTCAAAGGGTTCCATGTCATGCCTAACTCAGCCCATCACTACCGCCAGGAAGTTGCAGTTTCACAAGAGTGGGCCCACATATTGTCCACAGAATCATCCCAGACCTGGTTCTCTCATGTGCTGGTTGGTGTCATGGCCCATCCTAATGTTAACCATCCCCTGTTCTGACTCTCATCGGTGGGTACTGTGATCTAGCCCTGCCAGATAGGCTCCAATTCCTTGCTTTTGTTTGCACTGGTGGGTTGTGGTCAGTGGTGGTCGATGCTAACTAGCCCAACTCAGGTGTCTCATGTGGGTGGGTATATCAGTCTGACTCAGAAAGGCCCTCTAGTTCCCCCCCTCCAAAGTGCTAAGTCTCAGCCCCCTTACTTATCTGCAAGCACAGTGGCCTTGTTGATGAAAATTAATACTCATTCCTCATTTGTAACATACTCCTTCAGTGGTCCTCCCTTCCTCACATCTCCAAACCCCTTCCCTGAGCACTCTACAGTCCCCGTGCCTGGGAGCATATGGGTTCGCCAGCCTTGCCTTCCCAAGCCTAGTCTTCTGGTGGAGTGGCATGTGCATTGGCCTGGCGTTCTGCCTGCTCACCAGTGATTCAGGATCGTTGATGGATTCCCAGACTTGGACCTCTGGCACACATGCAGGTCTGGGACCTTACCTCTACACTCACCTGGAACACAAGTGCATGTGTGAAACCTCAGGCATGGCCCACGTGCAAACCATGCTAGCCTGGGGCCTTTCCCTTCCTGCCCCCCCCCCACCAGCCCTTGAGACCGAAACACGTGTAAGAACTCAGGCCAGCTTCTACAGCCCTCAGCGTGAGTTCCCAGACCCTAGAGCTCATGGAACAGAGTGAAGCTGCTGGTGGCTTCATTTCCACAAAGATGGAAGGAAGCTCCCAGTGGCTCCTGCTCCACTGTTACAATGTTCTTGATTTCAATGTCTCACTGTTAAATGTGAGGTCAGTTTCAGATTCTTTTAGAATTAGTGATCTTCATGAGACTAAGAAATTTTCATTTTAATATTTATTTCTTTTGTTAGGGGAGGCTTTCTAACATGAATTAATTTTGCATTTTTCAAATACATTTATTGTGATATATTTCTCTACAATTGCTGCCTGATATGGTGGATTATATCTACTGATTTTCACATATTGAGTGAGCTTCACATCCCTTGAATAAACCTTACTTTATTGTGGTAGAAACTTCTTTTTATATAATTGCTGGATCCAACTGGAACATTTTCTTAGGTGTTGTGCATCAATGAGATACATGAGATTTATTGTTCTGTAATTCATTGTTTTTTCTATGCTGCTTTTGTCTACTTTTGGTATTTGGGTCTATCAATGAGTAGGGAATCATTTCTTCCTCTTCTGCCTGCTGGAAGTGGAGGTGTAGAACTGGTGGAAACGCTTCCAATGGTTAGTGGGTTTCTCCATGACAATGATGTGGAGGTCTGTTTTCCAGAAGCTTTTAAACTACAAAGTCAAGTTCTAATGTTGTGGGATTCCCCAGGATACCACCTACACTTGATGAGTTTTAGGCTGGGCTTTGAGCAACTGGAGCATTTCCTCTAAATTATTGGCCATATGAGTGTAGTTAATCTGCAGTTTTGCTTAATTTCCCCTTGAATAAATGTAGAAATTTTGTTGACTACTCTTCATTCATGATATTGGTGATCTGTGAATTCTCTAATTTTTTCTGGTATCTTTCTCATCAGCAGAGGTGTGTGTATTAGGTTCACTGATTTTCTCTCAAAGCACCAGCTATGTTTTGTTGATGCTTTTTTCTGCTTTTAATTTCATTGATTTCTTGTTTCCTCATTACTACTTCTTTGGTTTGCTTTCCTTGAGTTTTACTCTTTCTTCTTCTTCTTCTTCCTCTCCTTCTTCTTTTCTAAGGATTTACTAATTTTTATTGCAAAGTCAGATGTACAGAGAGGAGGAGAGACAGAGAGGAAGATCTTCCATCTGATGATTCACTCCCCAATTATTTGAGGTCTTTCTTTATTTTACAATGAATTCATTTGGTGGCAACCAAATCCACCTTAGTGCATCCACAGGCCCAAGGATATGCTGCAAAACTTGGCCAGGAGAGTGGTCCAACCTGTTCTTTCCATTCCCTGAAGAGGTACTTGACATCTTCTGCTGGCCTAAATGAGTTGGTATCATGCCCTGCGTGTGCATCTGCACAGGCATCAGCAACTGAAGAGGCCCAGTCCTGACACAAGGTTAGACCACCCAGGCTCTCCAAGGTTAGACCACACAGCCTGTGATTTTCCTTGGGGCTGGAGTTTGAGTCCAGCAATCTTGCTGGGAAGTCCCCCAAGAAACCTCACATGGGGTGACCGAAGGCTTGACTATGGTGTGTGCCAAACAGCACAGGGTCAAGTTGGTTAGCCACTTGCACCAGCCAACCCACAAACCAGTAGGTACAGCTGCCTGGTCAGTTCCCCTCCATCCCTATCTTTCACGTGAACTGATGGTATTACAGTCTGGTCCAGTCCATCCTGCCACACACCTGGTCATTTTTTTAAAGATTTATTTTATTTTTATCGCAAAATCAGATACACAGAGAGGAGAGACAGAGAGGAAGATCTTCCACCCAATGATTCACTCCCCAAATGACCACAACGGCCAGTGCTGAGCCAATCTGAAGCCAGGAGTCAGGAGCTCTTCCTCCCGGTCTCCCAAACGGGTGCAGAGTCCCAAGGCTTTGGGCTATCCTTGACTGCTTTCTCAGGTCACATGCAGGGAGCTGGATGGAAAGTGGGCTGCCAGGATTAGAATTGGTGCCCATATGGGATGCTGGTACGTTCAAGGCGAGGACTTTGGCTGCTAGGCCACGCCACCGGGCCCCAAACACCTAGTTTTAAAAATTTATTTATTTATTTATTTTGTTGTTGTTGTTGTTTAATTTTATTTTATGACACAGTTCCATAGGCTCTGGGATTGCCCCAACCCCTCCCTAAGTCCTCCCCCCACATTTATTTTCTTCATATTATTACAGCAGTACAGCTCATAACCAGTCATAATTCCATCATTGTGGGCATGGACCATGCAAGGAGTCCAGCATCTTATTGTCCAGATAAATTCAACAGTTTCATTGGGAGACCATCCTTGGTCTGAAAGCAGAGCTGGCAGAATATCATCCCCTCCAATGAAAAGCCACAACACAAGTTCAAGAATAGGAAAAAACATGGAAATTTATAACATCATGAAGTCAATTGACATGGTACTGAGTGACCAATGTGTTAGAAAATGTGAGTTATTGACCACATCCTGTAACTACTTCCTTGACATCTCAATTCTAGTTTATACATAACCGACTGCTATAAACCTTAAATTGGTTATAGGGTACTATTTAACTGTCTTGTGTCTTTTTCTTTCCTTTTTTTCTTTATATTTCTATTTAGCAGCTTATAGTATCCAAACATGATTTTTACTGAGGTTTGTGAATTATAGGAGAGTCCAAACAGGCCCATAACTCTAACAAGCCATATGTTAATGATTGAGGAGCAGAATGGTTTTAGGAGGGGTGCGCACAGAAATCTTCAGTATCTTAGTGAGGAGTAACTGATCTTTGTTTCCTACCTAGCAAGATATGTGGGAGTCCAAGCTGGCTTTTTTTTGTCTGTTCTAAGCTTTCCTTATTGGTCTCTCTCTGTCTATCTAATCTAATTTTTGGGGCTCCGAAGTGACCCTGATGGTTGCAAGAGAGGGTGGGGAGCCAAAGTTGGAGCTAAGTAAGGATCAGAGAAGGCTCCTCTCCCAAAGTCCGGAAGGAATTTGACTGTTCTTCTGTTCCTGAGGACTGCTCGGGGCTTCTGGCTGTTGCTCCAATGTCATTAGACCCTGTGAGGAGGATTCTGGGCTTCTTCCATCCCATCTGGGAGATCCGATAGGGAATGGTTGACCTCAGAGTTCTCGGCCTACGAGGGCACTCCAATTTCCTGTGATCTCCTTGGCAGTTGGGATATAGACCTTGGTGCCCATGCTGATAGTCCTTGGTGAGGATCTGGGAATCTCAGGGGTTGGGATACAAGCCTCCTTCTGTCCTCCTGTTCCACTCTGGGGTCCACTCCCGCTCTGCACACCTAGTCTTAACGTACACCAGTGGGTCTGTGGCCTAGTCATGACAACCCCCAGTAACCCCTATGAGGGCCTCCCTCAACCTTGGTTTTTGTGTGTGCTGGGATGTGCTATGGCTTAACCTGATCTGCCTTGCATTCCATCTGGCTCTCATGCACACCCATGGGTGTTGCAGCTTAGCTCAGCCCACCATTATCCCAGACCTGGCCTAAATGTGTGCCAACAAGTGCTGCCACCTCCACCAGCCTGGCCTGCCCCCAGCCCTGGCTCTCATGCTCATCAGTAGGAGCTGCAGCCCAGTAGGAGAGTGCCTGCAGTTCTGCCAGCCCTGCTCCCAGCCCTGGATCTTGGTCCTGCCAGAGGTACTGTGGTCTGGCCTGACATGACTTGCATTCAGTCCTGGCACTTGCCAGTGGTTGCTGCTACTCAGACTGACATGGTCAGCTCCCAGTGCTGGCACTCATTGATGGATACTACAGCCTAACCCACCCGACCCACACCCAGATCCAGTGCTCATGTGAACTAGTGAGTACTAAAGCCAGATTGGCCTGTCCCAAACCCATCCTGGGTCTCTCAATTGCCAGTGGGTACTGCAGCCTGGCCCAACCTAGCCCCCTTCTAGCCCCAGCTCCAGGGAATATCAGATGATTTATGTGCTGTAGCCTGGCTCAGTCCATCCCTGCTCCCAGCTCTTGGCACATACCAGCAGGCACTGCAGTCCTACAGAGGCAAGCCCACAAGTCCCCTACAGAATCTGTCCCTAGATCTGGTACTGCCATGTTCTGGAGGGTGCTGTAGCACAGCCTGACATGGCCTACTCCTACTCTGACGCTTATGGGCAGGTACTGCAGCCTAGTCCAGCCAGGCATGCCTCCCAGTTCCAACTTTTGTGTGTGCCAGTGGGTAATGGGTGATGTTGTTTAGCCCAGCCAGGGTCTCTTAGGTGGGAGGGTGCCTTGGCCTGACCCATACATACCCTCAGATTTGTTCCCTCTAAACCATGGTCTCAGCTCCCTCACCTACCTGTGAGTGAAATGGTCCAAGCCCCCAGAAGTCATTCCTCCCCTACCAAACATGCCCTCAGCTGCTCCCACCCCAATATGTCCTAGACCCCCTTCCCTGGCCCATCTGCAAACTGTCTCCCCATCTGATGACCTGTCTTCTCTCCCAGGGGCCGTCCTGGCCAGGAGTTCCCCCTGCATTCCCCACATACCTAAAAAACAAACAAACAAAACAAAACCAGGATAGGTAACTGCCGGAGCACTGGTATGGTTAACGCAAATTTGGCATTAACCAGGTCAAGAATGCCCGCCATCTATTGGCTGCTTTTCTCCCAGCACTGTAACACTTGGCTGGGTATAAGGCCACTTAGGAAGTTGCCTACAGCTGGAGAGTCTCATATATTTTGAATGTCTGTTGTTGGGGGTACACGTGTTTAGCATTAGTATTTTTATATGTATGTGTGTGATTTATCCTTTAATTTCTTGCTTTATGGTAATTTTCCTTGGTTTAAAGTATACTTTAACCCATGTTAATAAAGTCAACTCTTGCTTTCTGTTTTAAAAACTCACTGTTTATGTAGCTTTAGTCCATTTTCTGTTATTATAACTGAATACTACAGACTGAGTAATTTGATTAAAAAAAAATGAAGATTTGATGAGCTCATAATTTTGCAGGATGGGGTGGGAATCCAAGAGCACAACGTGAGCATCTGCTGTGCTTAGTGTGTGGTCTCCTGGGGAGGCCATCCCGGTCCCTCCTCATCTGCTAGTGAAGGCTTGGACGTTGTCGTGGGGGCCCCACCCTCAGTCACTGGAATCTCAGTCATCTTCCAGTGGTATTAATGCGTGACTTTGGAGCTTACATTTCTGATGCCTGAGCATTTGGGGGACATACTATTATTATTATTCAAGAGGTCTTTTGTAACAGATCTTTTCGTAGCTTTTATTTCAAGCTCCCTACATTATTAATTTGACATGTGCTTCTTGTAGATAGTAATACGATTATAATGCTTTCCAATCCACTCTTCTAATCTCTTTGTCTTAACTAGTGCATTTAGATATTTTTTCACCAGTCAAGCATTTAGATAATTTACATTTAAAGTAATCATAGGTAGTGCTTAAGTAACTAATTAAAAAATAATTATTTTTATTTGAAATTTAGAGTGACACACAGACAAATTTTTCTACCTGGTGGTTTGTTCCCAAAATGGTTGGAATTGCTGTGGCTGGATCAGGTTGAAACTAGGAGCCTGAAGTTCTTTCAAGGTCTCCCACACTGGTGACATGGGACTATGTGCTTAGGCCATCATCTGTTACTCTCTAAGGTGCATTAGCAAGAAGCTGGATTGGAGCTGGAGCAGCCAAGACCCCAACTGGTGCTCACATGTGGTGCCGCCACATGATGCGTGATGGCCTAGCCCTGTGTGCTACAATGCCAGTCTGAGTGTGTCATTTTGTCGCTCGCTTTCTGTTTGTTTGTTTGTATCCTAGTTCTCTATTTTTGATTTTTTCCCTTTTTTGTCTTGTACCTTTCCGTAGACGTGAAACTTTCCCTTTTAGTTTGAGAGGCAGAGAGATAGAGACAATTTCTGTGCAATGATTCCCCATGTGCCTGCAACAGCCTGGGCTGGGCCAGACTGAATTCAGGAGCTGGGCATTTTGTTCAAATCTCCCATGTGTGTGGTAGGAACCAAAGTACCTGCTGGGTCAGAATTAGCAGAAAGCTAGAATTTGAAGATCAAAACCAGAATGCACTGATGGCCTCATCTCCTGGACTTGTAGGTTTTCCTTCTGTCCATTACATTCACTTCTACTTGTAATCCCACTAACTCTCCCTCTCTCTCTGTCTTTATCTCTCTCTGTGTGTATTTATTTTTCTCTCTCTCTTTTTAAAAAAAAAAAAAATCTCTGAATGTCCTAGCCTACTTCTGTTGACTTTTTCTTCCTGTTTGGAAAGACTTTGTACTTATTTTTAGGGGATAAGCTTACTAAAACAATTTATCTTCATTTTCCCATTCGAGGATGTCTATATTTTTCTTTCATTCCCAAAGGACACCTTTAGCAGACACTGGAGTCTATGCTGACAGCTCGTTTCTGCTGAGACTTGGCAAGTATCCACCTGCTTTGGGCCTCCTGGGTTTCATTGAAATCTGCTGGCATGCATGTTGCTGTATGGATAATCTGTCAGTTCTTTCTGGCTAGTTCTAAGATTTTTTTTTTTCCTTAGGGCTTTGTTGTGGATTTCTTTGGACTTAACAACTTTGAATTTTTCTCAACTTATTGAATCCTAAATGTATATCTGGGATCAAATTTGAAAAATTGTTAGCCGTGGTTTCTTTGAATACATTTTTAGTCTCACTGTTTTTTCCTCTCTTGGGACTCAGGTAATCATGAGAGGTAGTTTTTGTTTCTGCGTCAGATTCTGAAACTCTGTTCCTTTTTAAAAAATGTTTATTTGGCATGGCATGGTAGCAAAGTGACTAAAGTCATCTTTTTGTACATGCAGGGATCCCATATGGGCACTGGTTTGTATCCTGGCTGCTCTACTTCCCACCCAGCTCCCTGCTGGTGGATCAGGAAAGCAGTCGAGGACGGCCCAAATCCTTGGGACCCTGCACCTGCGTGGGAGACCTGGAAGAGGCTCCTGGTTCCTGGCTTTGGATTGGCTCAGCTCCTGCAGTTGCGGCCAGTTGGGGAGTGAGCCAGTGGATGGAAGATCTTTTGTGTCTTCTCTCTGTAAATCTACCTTTCCAATAAAGAAAAATAAATCTTTAACAAAATGTTTATTTATCTATATAATCTAGTTGAAAAGTATAGGAAAGACAGAAAGATCTTCCATCTGCTGGTTCACCCATCTCCCACCCTCACCCGAAATATATGGAGTGGCTAGGGCTGGTCCGCACTGAAAACAGGAGCCCAGAACGCCATTCTGATCTCCCACTTGGGTGACATCAGCTCGAATGCTTGAACCATTTTTTGCTACTTTCTCAGGATGCCTTAGCAGGAAGCTGAATTAGAATCAGGGCAACCAGTTCTCAAGCAGAGCCTTGGATGCGTTATGCTGGTGTCCCAAACTGCTCCAAAATTCTTACCACTCTGTTCATTTATAAAAAAGATTTACTTATTTATTTGAAAGCTGGACTTAAAGGGAGAGAAGGGAAGAGTGAGTGAGAGAGAGATTTTCCATGCGGTGCTTCACTCCGCAGGTGGGCACTATGGCCAGGGATAGCCCAGCCTGAGGTCAGGAGCTTCGTCTGAATTTCCCATGTGGGTGTCAGGGTCCCATGTACTTGAGCCATTTTCTCACTCTGTTCGTTTTAGAAAACTCTATTCTAAATTGGTTGTTCAGGTTGAGTAAATGCTGTTCATGTTCCCAGTGTTGGTTGATTCTGTCTTGCCAAGTCTGTTCTATTATTGCTATATATTAAAAAACCTCAATTATCCCGTTTGTCAGTAGTATAATTTCCGTCTGATTCTTTATTGTCACTTTGGTTTCTTGGCTGAGTTTCTGTTTTTATCATTTAGTATAATTTGCCATGGTGAATTCCAGTTGTTTGTTACTATCATGAGGGATTTTTTTACTTGACTGGGACATTTTTGCTCTGAGGCTGACAGATCCTAGGTGCTGTTAAAGCCGTCTTTCAGGCAGAGTCTTTGCAGTGTCATTCTGGTTGCCCAGTCTCTGGGTGCTGCTGGCAGTGCTGTTACCACCTGCAGGGAGGAAGGCTCCTTCAGAGGCATCTCCAGGATGTTGAGTCACATATGGAGGAGAGAAGCAGGACAGAGTTGCTACTATCTTCTTATGGAGCCGAAAGTACCCAACGGACACTCTCAGAACTTGTTTTTCTTTTTTCTTATCTTTTTTTTTTTTTTAAAGATTTACTTATTTTTATTTGAAAGTCAGATTTACATGAGGGGGGGAGAGAGAGAAAGGGGGACAAAGAGAGAAATCTTCCATATGTTGATTTACTCCCCAAATGGCTGCAATGGCTGGAACTGGACTGATTCAAAACCAGGAGCCTGGAGCTTCATCCAGGTCTCCCATAAGGGTGCAGGGTCCCAAGGACTTGGACCGTCTTCTTCTGCTCTCCCAGGCCATTAGAGAGAGCAGGATTGAAAGTGGAGCATCTGGCACTAGCACCAGTGCCCATATGGGATGCTGGCACCTCATGCAGAGGATTAGCTTACTATATTAGCCCTAAATCTGGAGTATTAATTTTAGTGATATGTGCCCATAGAGTGGGTTTTTTCCAAGGTTATAAAAAGTTTTAAAAATAGATTTCTCTGAGTGGCTTGCAGAACCCATCGTAAGGTTCAAGACAGGTTGTGGATCACATAGCAAGGTTCTGGAAGTTGGAGCTTCTTGGTTTTCTGATGCTAATGGAAGAAGTAGGAGGGAGGAATAGCGCGCAAGAGAAAGGAAGACATATATGCATTCATAGTGGTCTCTACTTGTTTTATTTTTGAATTTTTCTGTTCCATTATTAGCAATTTTCTTTTTATTTTAATGCAACAGGCCACATGTTGGGAGGTCAGCTTTCAGCACCGTTCATTAGTTAGGAAGATAGGGGACAAAATGAACTGAATTCATACCTACAGGACAGCTGGGTGGGCTCCCAGCAGTCAGGATCAATCAGAAGCGGCTTCAGTGCAGAGAGGATCATCTGTAGATGCAGAGGAAGGCTGCTGGGCCAGCAGGCCTTGGGGAAAAGGGTGGGAAGCAGCTCTGAGGCCCTGTAGGAGGACAGAGGGTCGCATTGTCAGGACTGTGCACCACAGGCACTGAGAATCCGAGTTCCGGGCGCTCAGAGAAGGCACCTGCTAGGTTTCCCTGGCAACAAGCCCCGCCCGCTTGGTTGCGCTATGTGGATATGAAAAACTCCATGCAGATGAAGCAAACAGTGCTGCGTGCCTGCCTGGATCTGAGCTGGCCCTTCAGAGAAAGGCCCAGGGAGCAGCTTTCCAGGAGGGCGCTGATGTGGTAGGACTTGGGGAGACAGTTAATGGAGGATAGGATCACCCGCTGAGCTCCTGCGATCCTGCTGTGTTGCCACAGAAGCATATTTGGGCTCTCTGGAGCCCCCTTGCCTGATTTGTTCTCTGCTGTGTTTTGTCTAGCAGGAATTTGGTGTGGCCTTTGCGGGGACATGTCCAAGTCAGTTTCCTCTGGGGCTGGACAGAATCCACAGAAGGCCACCATCCTGACGGTGAGCACTGGCCTGGCTGCCACGCTCTGGAGGAGAATAGAGGAAGACAGCAGCGAGGTCCTCACATTTAGTACGCATGTTCCTCAACCGCGTGTTTCCCCGTGGTACTGTGTACTGTGGTGTGGGCGTGGTTGGAGCATGCCCCAGCAGCTTCCTGTGTTGAAATCTGATTCTCACTGGAAGCTCTTAAGAAGGTAGAAACTGATCTAGCTGTGGTGCTCAGAGTATGGGGTATTTGGGAACCGATCCGGAGGAAATCCCATGATTGCATCCTGGAGGCTGCTTTTTTAAAAAATTTTTATTTGAAAGGCAGAGAAGGAGAGATAGAAAGATTTTCATCTGCTGGATCATGCCCCAAGTGGCGATAATAATCAGAACTGAGCTGATCTGAGACTGAGAACTGAGCTTTGGGACTCCCACACCAGTGTAGGGTCCCAAGGCATTGGGCCAGCCTCCATGGCTCTCCCAGGCCATAGGCAGGGAGCTGTGTGGGAAGTGGAGCAGCTGGAGCATGAACTGATGCCTATGCAGGATGCTGGCGCTTACAGGAGGAGGTTTTAGCCAACTGAGCCATCATGTTGGCCCAACCCTGGAGGAGCGGAGACCAGAAGAGATAGTGCCATGCATATGCTTGCTACCTGAGGCTCTGTGCTGCCATGTGACGGTCCCAACAAGGAGGCCCTTTCTCAATGGGACCTCTTGACCTGGAGCTTCCATAAGCAGGAGCCAGAGAAATCTTCTGTTGATGACTCATCTTGTCGGCAGTACAGAGTTGTCAGCCACACAAGTAGACCAAGAGGGCGTTCCCATCTCAACTGACCAAGGTGTCCTCAGACCAGAAACCTTGCGGCAGATGCAGCGGAGGAAGCCGGGGTCCATCTGGAGCCTGCCTTCGAAGCAACCCACCTCCAGATGACTCAGGGGTTTCTGATACCTAAACATCAGAGGGGCTCCCCACGGAACGTCAGGCTTCTGTTGAGCTCGCCACTGTCAGCTCAGACTGCAGCTCTTCCAGGTTGGACTCATTACTCATCAGCTTCCCCAATTTCATTGCTGTTGGTTCCTCTCTCCTTTTTCTGTCTTAAGGTTTATGCTTTAAAATTAGCTATTTATTTTGCTTTAGCCTCATTTTGGGAAGAGATGCATTAAAGGAATGTCTTTAATCTGCTTTTCCTCTTCTAAAATTAGAGTAAATTTTACTGAAATACTATGTTCACATGTGGGAAATTTTTGTAATGGATCTATGAATATAAAGTAATGAGACTGCGATAGCTTGTGAAGCCGCGTTTTTACTTGATAAGCATATGTCATTTAAGGAGGGCTTTTTAAAAGCCACAGTATAGATTACAGAGTGGGTGAATGATGACCTACTTACCATCGGCTTTCTTCCCTTCCTCCTCCTTCTCTGCTCTACTCCCCTCCTCTTTCCTCCCCTCTTCCGGGTCTCCCATGCGGGTGCAGTGTCCCAAAACTCTGGGCCGTCCTCGACTGCTTTCCCAGGCCACAAGCAGGGAGCTGGATGGGAAGCAGGGCTGCCGGGATTAGAACCCACGACTATATGGGATCCCGGTGTGTTCAAGGCGAGGACTTTAGCCGCTAGGCCACGGCGCCGGGCCCAGTCACTGCTATTTGTAGTAACTTCTCTACCCATTGGCATAGTTAATCATGACAGTGGTTGAATAAAATCACTCATCCCTGACATGACTTTTCATGACAGAAGAGCTACAGGATGTTTTACCGGCTATGGTTTTGTGAAGAACTGAGTTAGCCACAGAGATGAGCCATGTGTTCTCTTGCCCAGGCTGTTTCCAAAGCTGCACTTGCCTCAAGCCTTCAACAGCACAGCACACTGCAGCTTTCTCACAGTGCTGGAGGCTGCAGGTCCAAGATAAAGGTATAGACAGGGTTAGTTTCTCCTAAGACCTCTCTCCTGGGCCTTCTCCTGGAGTCTTTGCAGCTCATCTCTCTGTCTCTTTGTGTTTCTCTGCTCCAACCTCCTGTTTTGATAATGAGCACAAGTCATGTTGAGTTAGGACCCATCCCAATCACCTCATTTTACCTTACTCATCTCTTTAGAGATCCTGCCTCTAAATGTTGTCCCCTCTGAGGTCCTGGGCGTTAGGACTTCAGCCTGTGCTGTGGTGTAGGAGGGAATGGACAGCATCCTGTGACAGCCCCTTTTCCAGTCACCCCCGGCCGTTGGTGTGTTTCTGCCTGGAAGCCTCAGACCAAGGTGTGCAGGGTGCCTTTTCACTGTGGCTGCCCAGGCTCCAAGTACAGTAACTGCTGTATTAGTGTTGGGTCACAATGTGGTTGTCTTTATAACATGAAGACTGAAACAAGGCAGCACAATCCTGGATCTCAAATCACAGCTGGAAATTCTGGTCCAGAGTGGGTGAAGTACCTCCCTCCACTTGTCTGGGTGGTCAGCAGCAGTAGCTCACAGCCAGAGGCCAGCTCACAGTCTTCTCGTTCTCTCCCACGCATGGTACATGCTTTCTCAAAGTGCCGCTAGAGGAGGGTGTTGAGGTTGGCTCCATCTGACAAAGGGAAGAGGTGCATGTGGTCGTGGCTCACTCTTTGCAAGTCAGGAAGGGTGGATAGTTTGAACTGGAATGATGCACTCAGCTCACTCTTGGGGTTATTTTGTGTCTTGTGTGTAACAGGCACAAGTGGGATTGACAGCGTCCTTCCTCTGTCACCTGGTCCAGTGGAGATGGTCTTTCAGAGCCAAGAGTCCTATCTGGAGGAGGAGTTATAAGGAGGTGGTCGCCTGGGACCAGGGGTGCTTCATGCACTTCCTGAGTGAGAGTGAGAGTTCCAATCTATTGAGCCACCTCTCAGCCCCTATTCATCAGCTGCCCTCCCATCAGATGGGGTTGAAGCTGCCCTTTGGGTTTCAGAGAGTTATAGGAAAAGCCTGGCTGATCACCTGCCATGAGGTTAGGGCTTGGTAGGTACTAGCTAGTTTAGGGTTAGTGGGAGGTGTCTGGGAAGGCCTTGATGTGGACCCGGTCTAGGGGCAGCCAGGCCTGACTCTGGGCTAGCCAGGCTCCTCTCGTCCCCGTGCATACACCCAGGTAGGATGTTTCTGTGAAACTCTAGTTGGCCGAGTGATTTTCAGCTGTGTTCACAAAAGCTCACAGGTGGCGGCTGTGAAGGGACTGGATTATAGGGTCTCCTTTAGTCGCTTATATGAAATGCCAAGAACATAGTTTGCTCCAGAAGATTCCAGTTCAGGGGACCTTTGTTCTTTTGTACCTTAGCATCTTGTCTGCATGACAGGATCCCTACACTCACTCATAAGCTAAAAATATGTTCCTTTGGTAGATGAAAAGCAAGGGCCTTTGAATTCAAAGGGAGGTTCCCAGGCAAGGCATTTTTTTCTTCCTCCTTGCGCTCAGTTCTCAAGTGGATGTCAAGTTAAACCTCAGTCTTTGAAGGATGTTTCTAGGTGCCCAGGAATAGCTGAGAAGGAAGGAGGGGACCAATAGTGGAGCTGTCAACTCCAGCAGGTGCACACAGTCATCTACAATGAACATCAGAGAACCTCCAGGAAAATTCAAAGGACCCTGGATTTGGGCCTTCCAGGCACACTGAGATGGTTGGTCATCCTAAGGGCCTATGCCTTCACCATCTTAGCTTGCTCCTCTCTCCAGGGTCTTGGGCATCCAGCATCTTGACTTCACCTGTATGACCCTGGAGCCACATTGGCTCTGCCAGGCAGGCCCTCTGCTTTCATAAAGCTGTCAGGGGAGCAGAAGGAACTGGCGCCTGGGAACACACCACCCTCAGGAATGATCCCTTTCTAAACCAATAAATCTTTAAAAAAACAAACAAACAAACAAACAAACAAAAAAAAAAAAACCAAAGCTTGTCCCCAACAAGCAAAATGGTGTGGGGGAGAATGGTGGGTTCCAAGTCAGGATTTTTTTTTAACGATTTATTTATTTTTATTACAAAGTCAGATATACAGAGAAGAGGAGAGGTAGAGAGGAAGATCTTCCATCCAATGATTCACTCCCCAAGTGACCATACTGGCTGGTGCTGTGCTGATCCAATGCCAGGAGCCAGGAACTTCCTCCAGGTCTCCCACATGGGTGCAGGGTCCCTAAGTCTTGGGCCATCTTTGGCTGCTTTCCCAGGCCACAAGCAGGGAGCTGGATGGGAAGCGGGGCTGCCCGGATTAGAACTTGCGCCCATATGGGATCCTGGCGCGTTCAGAGTGAGGACTTTAGCTGCTAGCCACGCCATCGGGCCTAGGATTTTTATTTATTTATTTATTTTTAGTGAAATATTGCAGTCTGTTTTCCAGAATATGATTTCAGAGAGACATTGGAAGTCAGACTTCAAAAATATTTTGATTTGCTTCATTTGGGACTTTCTAAACATTTACTGTTTAAAGTCTTTGATTAATGATTCAAAATGCTGCTTATTTTTGACAACTTATGTTTGCTGTACCCTTGCCATTCACAAACATTCAACAAAATCAATCTTGTGTGGTGTTCAGTAGCGGCCGTGACTCCTGGGAGCATTCTGTCTCCTAGTTCCAGAGTCTAAGCCAAGGAGGGTGCTGACAGGGTCCTATTGGGAAAGTTGATCCAAATGGGAAAGGGTATCCAAACTAAGAATATGGAGGGGAAGGACCCATAGTCTTCCCTCCTATAGGGACAACCTCTAAGAGTTTCTGACGAATTCATTGTGAAAAGATGGAGGAATATGGCCTCAAATTAAATCTAAATATTCCAGCCAACCCGGGCTCTCAAACGAAGACCATCTCCAAGCTGCAGATCCCCGGCTGCTGTGCTTACAGGGTTCCCCCTAGCAACAAGGTCGCCATGGCAACACCCAGGCCTCACTGAGAAGCAAGTGAAGGGGAGCAGGCAGGGGGAGAATGCGCAGGAATTTCTCATTGAAACAATTGCAGCAGCTCTCCATGTGTCTAAGGGATGAATGCACTGTGCCGCCTTGTGTTTTTACATTTCCTTTTCCAAAGTGTGTGTGTGACAATCTTGCTTCCAGAGTTAAGTTCATATGCTTAACTATTTTGAATCTAAATCATGTTGTGGGTTTTGAAAAACGTGTTGGGGAAGCATTTGGTGACCAATGATCTTTTCTGGAATATGGAGAAGCATGCGTATTTCAGTGATTACTCAGGCATTAAAATCCTGCAGAGGGGCTGGTGACGGATGCATGAGGCAGAAGGGCTGTATGTGACAACTGTCTGTGCGGCAGGTTCAGCCAAGATTTCATGGAATTGGGTGTTCATGGGATGACTGTGTACCATTCATGCTTTTGTTCAAATACCAGATATAATGACATTACTTTTTGGGTTGATCCCAATTATCCCAAGTTAGGTGACTAGGTCAGTGCTTTAACCAACTAGTACTACCAGCCATTGTTTTAATCAAACTTTTTTTTGCTGCTTTGTTTCTTATCTCTTAAAATGTGTTTTATTTTATTTGAAAGAGTTACAGAAGGAAGGAGAAACAGAGAAAGAGATCAAGATCCTTCCATCTGCTAGTTCACTCCCCAAATGGCCACAGTGGACAAAGCTGAGTCCATCCAAAGCCAGGAGCCAGGAGCTTCGTCTCAGTCTCCTACATGGATGCAGGTGTCCATGGACTTGAGCCATCCTCCGCTGCTTTTCCAGGTCATAAGCAGGGAGCTGGTTCGGAAGTGGACTAGGACTGGTGCCCATATGGGATTCCAGTGCCATAGGTTGAAGCTTAGTCAGTAAATAGCATTATCCCTTTCCTTTTAATTAAAAAAAAAAGCTTTTGTTTTAGGGGTGATGGGGGGGGGGGAGAAAGAGAGAGAGAGAGAGAGAGAGAGAGAGAGAGAGAGCGAGCTTTCCTCTGTTGGTTCACTCCCTGAAATGTCTGCAACAAATGGGACTGGACCAGGGTCTAAGCTGGGAGCTGAGAACTCAGTGTGCCAGGAAACCAACCACTTAGGTGATCAGTTGCTGCCTCCAGGGTGTGTGGAATCTGGAGTGGAGCCAGCACTGGGACCTAGACACTCTGACACGAGGTGCAAGGGTCCCAACCCTTGTACTAAACACTTGCTCCTAGTATCAGCTTTCTGGATGTCCATGAGTTGGAAAACTCTAGGGCCACTATGGGAGTTTTCTTTTTCTTTTCTTTTTTTTTTTTTAAGACTTCTTATTTACTGATTTTAAAGTCAGAGTTGAGGGAGAGGGAGATGCTTCTATTGATCGGTTCACACCCCAGACGATCATATTGACTAGTGTTGTCCCAGGGTGAAGTCAGTAGCCGGAAGTTTCTTCCAAGCCTCCCATGTGGGTGGTAAGAGCCCAAGCACTTGGGGCACCATCTGCTGTTGTGTTCCCAGGAGCATCAGCAGGGAGCTGGGTCAGAAGTGGAGCAACCAGGACATGAACTGGTGCTTATCGGAGATGCTGGACTTTACCTGACACACCACAATGTCAGCCCAAAGAGATTTTGTTTGTGTTTAGAAAATGTTTGGTGCTTGTCTGAATCAGAACCAGAATAGTAGAATAGCATTCAGTGAACTATTCCTGGCTCTTTCAAATGAGGACCTGATGTGGATATCTTCGATGTAGAACTGTTGGTAGGTATACAAAACTGTAAAGAAAAAGATGCAGATTCTCCAGAAATGTCACCGTTGAGAAAGACCTGTTGTCAGATTTTGGAAACTTTTCTTGAGGTCTTGATTTTAAGCTTTTCTTTCTTTCTTTTTTTTTTTTTAAAGATTTTTTTTATTATTATTGGAAAGCTGGATATACAGAGAGGAGGAGAGACAGAGAGGAAGATCTTCCATCCGATGTTTCACTCCCCAAGTGAGCCGCAACAGGCCGGTGCTGCGCCGATCTGATGCCGGGAACCTGGAACCTCTTCCAGGTCTCCCACGCGGGTGCAGGGTCCCAAAGCTTTGGGCCGTCCTCGACTGCTTTCCCAGGCCACAAGCAGGGAGCTGGATGGGAAGTGGAGCTGCTGGGATTAGAACCAGCGCCCATATGGGATTCCGGGGCGTGTTAAAGGTGAGGACTTTAGCCACTAGGCCACGCCGCCGGGCCCAAGCTTTTCTTTATTGTAGTGACTATGGTCAACAACATTTAGGACACGCGTTCTTCAAGTACAAAGCAAAAAGATGTCAAACTCTTCAGCTAGGAAGGAAACTGAAGCGTAAATGATGCAGCTGATTAGACCTTCGGAGAGGTTGATTCCTTGATCTTGTCTATGTTGCAGACTTTCAGCCCTTTTCCTAGTTATTATGAAATAAATGTAATAGTCGAAGACTGCTAATTCCAGCACAGTAGTCAAGAAATGACGTCATTCAAGGTGTCCCTGAGTGGATGGATGTAAACAGGATATGTATACACTGTGTAATTTTATTCAGTTATAAAATGCATGTGAGCCTTTCTCTGGCAACAGCATGGATAAAACAGAAGGAAAGTCACCCTGTGAAGAATCAGTCTTTCTTTGTTCTCTGTTTCTGCTTCTGCTACCCTTTCCTGCCTGTAATATCACGTTCCTCTGCTCAGCTCCATGGAGCACCCATGTCATTTTGTAGAATGAGGTGTTGTCTGCTTCAAGAATCAAACAATTCAACTCGATCTTTAAATGAATTGGTTGAAATTTTGTGGTTCGGTGTAGACACAAATCACAACCCCCCTCTATAGCAACGCAAATGTACACAATCCGTTCCATGTTCCATACACTTCTCCAGGTGATTTTTCCTGCAGTTCAGCCACTGGGACTAGGGTTTCCAGGGAAGAGTTGAACTCAGGTATACCTGAGGACCAGGCTGGAAGAGTGCCCTCAATCTTAGGTTGTGTTGTGGGGCTGCTGGGTCAGCCTGAAGTATGGAGTCCTGGCACATTTAAATTTTTAAAAAATTTATTATTTTATTTTGATAATCTTTACATAGTTGATTAGGGCACAAGGGGTCAGGGGCTACAGGAAAGTGGATAAGACCATTGTTGGTACACAGCTCTTTGTTTGCAGTCACTTGTGCCACTCCCTCCAGAGAGTTCCAGGTCTGGGTTCTTATGTTAGACTTCCACCATGGTCACTGTAGCCCAGCTCCTGGCTCACCACTCTTCACCTCCTGTGATACCGTGCTGAGGCTGCACTGTTGTCTGTACAACCTTTCTCCCACTTCTGGTTTGAGCAGTTCCCAGGATTAGGGAGACACACCAGGTGTCCTATATAGCTAAGTTGTTGTTGGTGCAGATCTTGCCAGAACCTGGTGGCCATTAGGTTTGAGGGCCACACGGAATTATTTTGACCATATGATGCCAAAGTCTGTATTATTTTCCCTGTGGGATTAGTGCACTAAGATCAGTGAGTTTGTTCCCAGCTCAGTGCATGCACAGCTCACTGTTGTCGCTGCTGTCTTAAAGCCTTTACCACACTGTACAAAATGACGCCTTATGTACCACTACTGATTTCTCGATCTGATTTCCAGCAGGCCTGAGGGCTACCTGAACCTGTATTAGGTGGAACCTGTAGGATGCCACGTTGTTGCAGTTCACTGAGCCAGAAATTAGTTTAAT
This sequence comes from Ochotona princeps, assembly GCF_030435755.1. Taxonomy (NCBI): domain Eukaryota; kingdom Metazoa; phylum Chordata; class Mammalia; order Lagomorpha; family Ochotonidae; genus Ochotona; species Ochotona princeps. The sequence goes on from NC_080845.1 coordinate 60,717,898, forward strand.
CCCAGATCAGTGCATGCACAGTCCTGTTCCATAGTTGGCAGGTCCTGACTCAGCTCTAGGGGCGGACTGTGTGGTGAAATCTACCTTGTTCCCTCTCTGCCCGTCTGGGATCTGCTGCTCTGTTTCTGCTCCTGGTCAAATCAAATAGACGAGCAGGACGAGTAGTTCTTTGGGTTCACCTCCTGAACACCTGGAGAACTCTTTCCACCTTGTTGCTGGTATAGTTCTGGCTGCTGCTGTAATTCAGATTACTGCTCGCTGAATGCCGCTGGGGTATTGGTCACTGCAACACCACACCATTGTGTCTGCCATTTTCCTGTGTCTGTCAGTCTCCAGGTACCTCTTTGCTGTCATTCTGTCCTCTCCTATGTCCTGGAATGTGCCCTCTCTGCTTCATCGTGGCGAATGCTTCTCTGTCTGTTTAAACACTTCTTTACCCTATTCTGCCATTTTGATTCTCAGTTTTCCAATCTCCCCTTTTCCTTACATATTTGGGGAAAGTGGAGAGAGAAGGGGAGAGAGTCTCTCCTAGCAACACAACCACACCAGTATCCGGGAATTCTGGGAAGGACACCCAATGTCATCCCAGCTTCCCCAATGTGGAGCATCTTCCAAGATACTGCTTAAGTGGTTTTGATAGTTCTGAGATGCTGTTGATTTCATTGCTCCAAGATTGAGGAATCCTTCCAAGGTTCATTGGCTGACATAGTCCACCTTAGAGTCTCAGTTCACTCAGATACTTTTCTGGGGACCTGTTCAGTTTGTTCTGTCCTTTATGGAACTAGATGTCCTCTGCAGGTCTCAATGAACTGGTTGCCATTTTCCCCCTGAGTATCTGGGCGTGCTCTCCACTGCACAGGCCTGAGCAACTGTGGAGGCCCAGTTCTGACACATTCACTCAACAGACCACACATCATGTGATTTTCACTGTGGTTGGAGATCTGAGTCCAGTGATCCAGTTTGGGGTTCCCCAAAGAAACTGTGCCAGAGTTGACCCAGACCTGGTTCCTGTGTGTGTCAACCAGTGTGGGGTGCAGTTCAGTCCATCACCCACATCAGCCTACACACACACTGGTGGTTGCAGTTGCTGGGCTGGTTCTTGCTTCATTCCTGTCTCTTACATAAACCAATGGATGCTGCAGCCCAGTCTAATCCTGCCCGCCACACACTTACCCTCACACATACCAGTGGGAGTTGCAGCGCAGTCAAAACCACCCCTAAACCCCCCCACTGGGCCTGACCCCAGACCAGGTTCCTGTGCATGCCAGATGTGCAGTCGACTGGTCCAGTCTGTCCTACATTCTATTCAGCTCTCTTACACATTAATGGGCATTGTAATCTACACAACCGACTCCACTATCCAGCCCACACACATGCTGGCAGGTGTCACATACTGTCTAGCCAGATCCTTCCCCAGCCCTGGTTCTCATGCTCACCAACTGCTTGCAGCCCATCAGAGGGGTATCCATAGTAACCCTTCTGGGCCCACTCCCAGTCCTGGGACTTTCACTTTCTGTCGTGGCTAGCTGAGCCGGCATAGTAGGCACGGCAAAAAGCACCTACACAAGGAGACCATGATGGTGTTAGAAGTGCTGGGAGCCGTCTGCTCCTAAGCCTCTTTATTACCATATTATATCCTCTTCCCCCCAAAGCCCATTAACAGGACAATAGGACGCCAAAGAGTCTGCAAAGGGCAGGTGCTACTGCCGTAGGCCCGATTCCTGAGTGCTCAGCTTAAGGAATGTAAATCAACTCCTCAGTCCACAACAACTTTCCATGTGGTTCTGTGCTCTAGTGTGACAAGATTTTTCCCCACTACTGGTACTACCAGTACTTGCCAGCTGATACTATGGAAAAGCCCAACCGGCCTGCACTTACTCTGGCTCATGCATGCACCAGTAGATATAGCCCAGCCAGACTCTCTGGCTAACCCAACTCACAGGCAGGCTAACTGGTTCTGTAGTCCTATCCAACAAGGTGCCCCCCAATCGCAGTCCTCACGCCCACCTGTAGGGGCAGCATCCCAGTAGCAAAGTCCCCAGAGCTCCCCTGTTGGTCTCGCTCTCCATCCCAGGTGTGCTGGTGGCAGCTGTGGCCCAGACTGGCACGGCCCACCTCAGCTTGGCAACCACCAGTGGGTGCTGCAGCCTAGCCCAGCCCAGCCAGTCTCCAGTCATGGCCCTCATCTGAAGTAGCTGATATTTTGGCCCAGCCCGGCCTGTCCTGCATCCTGTCCTGGTTCTCATATTTGCCAGTAGGTGTTATGAACTGGCCCAGCCTGGACTATCCCCAGACCTGACCCACACGTGTACTGGAAGGTACTATAACCTGGCCTGGGCTGGGCTGCTCCCAGCCTTGGTTTTTGTGCTCATCTGCAGCAACTGTATCGTGACAGAGTAAGTTCCCCAAGCTCCTCTATCAGGTCTCCTCCCTGTGGCAGATCTTGTGCACACTGGGTGGGTCCTTGGTCTAGAATGACTTAGCCTACCTCCTGTCCTGGCAGGAACACTAGCCTTGCGCATCCAGCCCACATCCATTCCTACTCTTACTGCTGAGTGCTACAGCCCAGCCATGCCTGGAATTCCGAACTCGGCTGGAGCTGGACTCCGGCAGGTGATGTGAACTTGTTCAGCCTGGTTTGCCCCTGACCTATGCCAAATGTATGCCAGTGGGTATCTTTCTCTGGCCTGGTCTGGACTGCTCCCTATCATGGTTCTTGTGTTCACCTGTAGGGACTGTGTCACAATAGAGGAGTTGCCCAGGCTCCTCCATCAGAACCTCTCCCAGTGCCAGATCTCACGTATACCAGTGGGTCCATGGGCCTATTTAGCCCACCTCCTGTCCTAGCAGGAACAGTGACCTTTCCTGACTGGCCTTCAACCCATTCTGGTTCTTACTGTTGGATGTTTCAGCCCAGCCATGGCTCGTCCATACCCACATACAGCTCACACATGGCTCAGTAGGGGGAGAGGCCCAGGCTAGTCCATTCTACATCTACCCAGGTTCTCTAGAGCACCAGATGGTGCTGGAGTCTAGCCTGCCTCAGTGTGCCCAGTCCCAGTCCACACTTGTGCCAAGGGAGACTGCAGCCATATCCAGACCAGAACGCAGCCCCTACTTCAGCCCCTGCACTCTCCCATGGGAACACCAACCCAGCAAGGATGTACTCTCATAGCTCCCCAACCAAGTCTATTCCCAGCCCTAGATTATGCGTGTGCCAGTGGTTACTCTGACTCAGTTGGCTTAGCCCCTCACCTGTCTTAGCCTTTGTCTTTGCTGATGTGGCAGAGTATCCCTGGCTCATGCAGACCAATCGGTGTAAAAGCCTAGTTCGGCATGACCTGTGCTCCATCCTGATTTCTATTCTTCCTTGTGAGTTGAGTTTGCTTGGCCCTGCCTGGTCCGCCCCCTTCCCATTGCAGCTTGGCTCACCCCACATCCTATTTTAGGATGCACATTCGGGTGCTGCTGCCTTGACCTGCCCAGACTGCTGTTGGTTCCTTTACCAGTAAGTGATGGCAGGTTCCATGGTCACACCTAGCTTAGCCCATCGCCACCCCAGCTCGCGAGCTAACCTGCGGGACTTGTATTTCCACAGGGTTGGGCCCACACTTCCCCCACAGAATTGACCCTGCCAAGTGTGACCCATCCACTGTTCCACCACTCAGTCAGGTACTGGTGCCTAGCTCTGCCAGACAGGGCCCCATCCATAGCTTTGGTGTGGACTGGTGTGTGACAGTCAGTGATGCTCTATGCTAACAGCCCATCTCAGGATTCCCATTTGGGCTGCTGAATCAGTCTGGCCTAAATAAATCTTAAGGGCGTTCCCCTCCAAACCACCAGGTCTCAGTCCCCATGCTTGCCAGAAAGTTCCGTGACTCCATTGCTGGGAATCACCCAGAATTCATCTCTCACCTACACTCACACTGGCCTTATCCATGGATGTCCCTAGGCAGCAATTACATATCCTAAAACCCTAGAGCTTTCTGCCGGGTGGCCAGCAGGAAGAGCCCAAAGCCTAGGACTCGGTAACCGCCTGGCAGCAGTGACCATGGCCTAAGTTCCTAGTGTTGGGTCTGGCCTGGCTGGGGCACCCCCCCACAACCGCCACACTGCAGGGGGCTTCTTTTGCCCCAACCCCACGGCCGAACACTGCCCAAACTCTTCCTGCTGTAACATGATAGCAGCAGGGCAGAGCCAGGGCCTTAAACCAGTTCCCATATTTCCCTCATGCTGTACTTACCCTGAGGGAAGAGATCATTCGGGCCTGGAGAAAGCTGAGTGCATGAGTATTTCATTAGACACTTTTTTTTTGCCAGAAGATTTCTAGCGGTGGAGATGTGAGATAGATAAGTGAACTGTGTTTGATCTTTAAAGATACCAAACTGGGCCCGATGTGGTAGCCTAGTGGCGAAAATCCTCTCTTTGCACACGTTGGCATCTCATATGGGTGCCAGTTCATGTTCTGCCCAGCAGCGCCACTTCCCATCCAGCTCCCTGCTTGTGGCCTGGGAAAGCAGTTGAGGACAGCCCAAAGCTTTGGGACCCTGCACCCATGAAGGAGATCTGGAAGAAGCTCCTGGCTCCTGACTTCAGATTGGTGCAGCTCTGGCCATTGTGGCTGCTTGGGGAGTGAATCATCGGATGGAAGATCTTCCTCTTTTTATATCTCACTTTCCAATAAAAATTAAAATAAATCTTAAAAAAAATCTCAAACTGTTTCCCAAAATGGTTGTGCGATTTGTGTTCCCACCAGGTTAAATTTTAACTGAGCCAGCTGTGTGTCCTCTTGCCCTAACGAATCATGAGAGGGACGCCCCACCTCCGAGCATAGAGCGCCCACAGTGACACTGCCTGCAGATTCCGACGAAGCATCTGATTGCCAACAGGTAGAGTTCTTTGTGCCAATGTCGATCGAATCAGCCATTAGATTGGCAACCACGCAACATGCAGAGATTGTCCTAACAAAGTTCACTCAGTAGGTCTGTTCACTTAGCTATCTGGACACAATATACTGCAACAGTCCCTACGGGCAAGACCACAAAGATAGAAAGCTGTCAATATCAGAGTTTTAAAGGAGAATCATTTTTCCCCCCGGTGGAGTTTTGATGGTGACTCCTGCCCTGCAAACCCAATCTCTGGGCTAATGTTATGTGTGTGCTGCATCCAACGTGTCCATGACACTGCGTCACGAACAATAGCTGTGCCCAGCCTAGCTCTGCCTGATTCTCATGCCCTGGCATCAATGACTTTCAATTAAGCTGTGGAATTAACTGATTCCCTGGGAGTTTATAATATGTCCTGATCTCCAAATCTGTGCTATGCAATATTGTAAGGTTGTGTGAAAAGGGGTACCCACTTCTATGAGTCTTTGAACAATGCCGTGCCTTAGATATGGTTTTTAAGTGTTCCCCCAAAGCATCTTTTGTTGAAGTTAATCCCCCATGTGATGAAGAGGGTGGAAACATTGTCCAACCATGGTTTCTAGAGGTGGATCCCTTTGGGATTAGAAAGGACATCAGAGACAACGCCTGTGACTGATCTTGGAGGCTTCGTCAGAAGTGGCAGTGAGACCCAAGGGTCCACACACTGCCCATGTCTCACCACCTGTGGACTCTGGCAGCAAGCCATCACCAGAGGCTGCCTGTTTGCCTTGGGCTAGGACATGGGACACAGTATCTATTTCTCGTCGATCATTGACCCAGCCTCTGGTGTTTTCTTCATAGTGATCCAGAATGGCCTCATGGGCATATGTGCACTGGCCTCTGCTCTCCATAGCCCTTGATGGGGACCCAGGAATCATCCGAGTCGTCTCACTACAGCCAATGGCACTTTGCTCTTTCCACCCAGGTACTTGGTCGCGCTGCATAGGTTGGTCATTCACAGCTCAGCCTGTCAGTCTCTCCATGCATAAATCAGGTAATAGAAGTGCCTACATGTGAAGAAACACTGGAAAGGCTCTTAGAAGATTCCCAGGCAAGTATTCCTACGTGTGATTCTCTTTTCTTTCTTTATCATTTTTTTTGCAGATTTATTTATTTTTATTTGAACGGCATATTTTATGTATAGAGAGAGGAGAGATAGAGAAGGTCTTTCATTCGGTGGGTCACTGCTCAAATAGTTGCAATGGCCAGGAACTGAGCTGATTCCAAGCTGGAGCTGGGAGTTTCTTCCAGGTCTCCCACCCAAGACTTGGGACATCCTCTGCTGCCTTAGCAGGGAGCTGGACTGGCAGTGAAGCAGCCGAGGGATGAGCTGGCACCCGTATGGGATGCTGGGGCCACAGGGTAGAGGATTAGCGTGCTGTGCCACTGGGCTAGACCCTTGCTGTAACTCTTATTTTGAGGGATTCTTGGTTTAAATTGCTGGCGTCCTTCCTAGGAAGTTCGCCAGGTGTTTCCTGGAGTGTGTAGCTAGTTGGGAGCTCTGCGGGGGGAATGAGCTCATGTCAGAGCCTTCTCAGAGTACCAGGAAGACTCCGCAGCACAAATGTATCCAGAGCTTGTCTCCATAGCCCTCTCAAGGCTTGCCACCTCGCGATTCCCCAAATGCTGGGCTGTGCTGTCTGCTCCGGAACAATTCAGTTCAGCTTTTGATATGGGATCAGAGTTATGCACAGTGGCTGAGTGATCCACAAACGTGGGAACCCATCAGGTGGCTTTGTGGTCATCTAGGAGCCACCCACACACCTGCTGAGTCAGAAATCTTGGACAGGGCCCCAGGGCTGTGTGTGCAGCCAGGCAACTGGGAGCTTTCTCAGGGTTGAGAACCACAGAATGCGGGCAGCTTCTTGGTTTGTGCTGAAGCATGAAGCCTCAGCAGTCTTCCCTTTGTGTGACCTTCCAGTAGAGCAGAGAGCTTCCCAGCGTGTCAGCTTCCGGATCAGCGCCTGTGTGCCTGCTGCTGAGTCTGTGTGACAGAGAGGAGGGCACCAATATAGGCTTTGCATAATGTGTAAAACATGATTCATCATGAGTCCATAGGAGGAGCTAACATATACCATGGATATATTTAAATATTACATAGGTATAGCCTGTACATTAGTATCCACACATATCTATAAATCATAACAGATCCATTTGAAAGAGAAATAGTATATATAACATACACAAGTATTCTACCAATAGAGATTTAAAACATATCAGTGTATGTAATTATGTATAACCACAATGTAACAATGTACAGTTTATCCATGTGAAAGAGAAATAATTAATATAGTTAATATAAGTATTATACCAATATGGGTTATATGAATATATTTGCATATATACTTATGTATAAACCAATGCACATTCTGTTACATAACTTGCAGATTCTTACATAATATACTGTGATTACATTACACATAAATCTATGTGTGCTAAAATATTTATCTAAAAAGATAAAATGATAAATATTTGAAGACTATAGGGAAAATGCGCAGTTTGGCAGAAGTAATTTAGTCAAAAATAGCTAAAACCACTACAATAAATACAGAGAAGCAAATCTGAAGTTCAAAATGATGTCATTTAAATATTATTTCTTGACAGAGAAAAAGAGAGACAGAGAGAGACAGTGAAAAGCTGAGAGGGAGAGCTATCACCCAACTGGTGGTGCACCTGCCAAAAGCCTGTGTTAGGCTGGAGCAGACGGGGAGGAGGGGGAGAGGGGACTGTGCCAAGCTCAGCCAGGAGCGTGGAACTGAGTCTGGAGCCCTGAGTTGGGTGGCAGGATCCCAAGTACTTCGATCATTACCCGCTGCCTTCCTTTAATAGGGAGCTGAAATCCAGAGCAGAGCCACGACTCAAGCCCAGGTACTCCGATATGCCATGTAGACATTGCAAGCGGCATCTCACCTGCTGCGTTGAACGTCTGTCCTGTGAGCCCTCACGGGTGTAGGTGTGGGTGACAGTCAGCAGGGCTCAAGTGCACGGGCAGGCCGCTCTCACTGAACCCTGGTAGAACTCAGAGCTCTTGGTTTGGACCTGATCAGTGGACAGAAATCTTACACTCCCTCTGCTGTGTGAGAGCCACTGACCCTTCCCTGAGTAACCTCACAGCCATTCCAGAAGGGGCCTCACTGGCAGCTATGAAAACAGCAAAAATAATGAAACTCAAAGCTGCTGAGGTCCCAAGGAAATGAATATGCTACTGGTGATGACTGCAGGCAAAAAAACCTGGTGAAACCTTCAGCAGCACGATCAAGAGTTACAGAGAAGTCCACCCCCCGGGGGATTGTAGCGAGAAACATTGTAACAGACATACTATCAGCCTTCTGTGCAAAGGCTTTCACTGTGGCCTTGCTGACTACATTAGGAAAGGCCAAGGTGTGCATCCACTGGGGCGGGTGTAAGAGAACGGAACTCGCCTCAGCTGCACGGACTGTTAGTCACTAAATGTGTTCGTGAAGACGATTAAATTCAGAGACTCTAAAACAGGTCTCTTAGAGGAAGAAGGAGGAACACGAGTTTGTCTCTACATCAACTACATATGCGTATAGTCAAGGCACTGAAAGCAATGTGAATTCTCATTAAGATATTTCTGAGTGAATTAGTTCTTCTTTAGGAAAAGCTATACTTTACTATTTGACCAATAAAATGAGTCTCCTACATCTGAGATCCATAAGAAGTCCCTGGAAAATGTGTCTTATGAGACAAGTATGCATGGGTTCCACTTTTTTTTTTTTTTTTGCACTAAAATAAATTGCACTTTGAATTCCATTTCTATGGGCTTTCAGGAGTGTCCTCATGTTTTAACCAGGCAAATGTTTCTAAGCAGGTGACAGCCTCCTATGTCCCTGATAGAATGCACATCCCTGGGATTCTCTCCCTGTGTTTCTGAGGGACTGTCTGCCTGCATTCTTCTGCTTGAAATGAGGGATTGTTTTCTCTTGTGCATCTGTTCCAAGTGTGTTGAAGCCTTCTCCTGCCTCTTCATCTTCCCTGCATGTCCGTTGCATTCTCTGGGGTGTACTTTGTCCCCTTTCTGTGTGTAAAGTAGGAAGAGACTTGCTGATTTCCCCAATCATAACAAAACATCTCTTGCTGAGCTCACGTGTGTGCTGTGCTGGGCCTCCTGGTCACCATGGCAACAGTGTGAGGGGGGTGGTAGGCTGCATTGTTATTCTCCCTCCATGGAGGTGGGAGCTGAGCAGCCACAGAGCCTTCTTATAGGGTCGTTCCTGTGGGGATGCCAGGTCAGGCTGGCTTTGGTGGAGCCGGAATGAGGATGCCCCTTCTTATAGGGTCGTTCCTGTGGGGATGCTAGGTCAAGCTGGCTTTGGTGGGATCCGCTGCTCTGCCACCTGCTAGTTGAGTGTCTCTGTGAAGTCACTGAGCTTTTCCTGGCCTCAACGGCCTCACCTATGAAAGGGGGTAACACTAGGACTGGCTAGGTCAGGTTCTGAAGCTGAGAAGTACCCAAGATGCAGCAAGAGGTTACCTCTGAGGAATTGCGTTTTCTGTCACACAACTCACGAAGGCTGGGGGGGGGGGGGGCTGGGTGAAGGACAGTACTCTGCACTTGAGAAATAAACATAATACTTGCACCAGTGGAACGAGCTGTTCTTCCTGCTGGCAGAGGCTCCAGACCAGCCCTGTGAAGGCCTGCCACCACAGGCGTCCTTGTATAAGGAACTCTTCTTGATGCTGAATGGTTGGGTCCCACTGATTGGTGACCTTTTTCAGAACCTCCCTTACCCTATAGATATTCCCACACCCAGTCCTATCCCCTCCCCTCTACCACACTGGGAAGTGACTGTGTGGTCACTGAGAGGTCCGGAGAACAGATCTGCAGCTCAATATCAGGAACTCTTGCTCTTGTTGCTTCTTTTCTTTCTTTTTAAAGATTTATTCTATATATATATATATATATATATATATATATATATATATTTTTTTTTTTTTTTTTTTTTTTTTTTTTTGCAAAGTCGGATATACAGAGAGGAGGAGAGACAGAAAGGAAGATCTTCCTACCAATGATTCACTCCCCAAGTGAAAGCAACGACCGGTGATGTGATGATCTGAAGCCAGGAGCCAGGAACTTCTTCCACGTCTTCCATGCGGGTGCAGGGTCCCAAGGCATTGGGCCGTCCTTGATTGCCTTCCCAGCCACAGGCAGGGAGCTGGATGGGAAGTGGAGCCGCCAGGATTAGAACTGGCGGCCCTATGGGATCCCAGCACATTCAAGGCAAGCACTGTAGCTGCTAGGCCACCATGCTGGGCCCTGTTGCTGCTTTTCCAAACCCCTGCTCTCATTCATTGTTCCCCTTGAGCTTGGCTCTCTCATGACCCCTTCTGATGGGGCTTCTCCTTCTCCCACTTGTGCATTAGGGGATGTCAGTAGGAGCCTTTTGCTTCCCTTTCATCCACTCCTCTGTTATTCTTATTCAAAAGGTCCTGGCTGCATCTCCCGCCAACATGGGGCTTGAGAACTCTGGGCCTGAGCTTGGTTCTCTGGTGGCCACGGCTGTGTTTCTCCCTCCCCCGTCCCATACCCCAGTCCCAACGCCTGCTAGTCTACGTTCTTCACACCTTCCCTTGTTTGCCTTCACCCTTGAATAAACCCCCCACCTAACAATTCACCCTCTTTCTTCATAGGCCTCGGCAGAGAAGCATGTACAGAGAAAACCACACCTCTTTTGTCAAGGACAGCCCCCGATTTGTGGCAGTTCCTTCTCTTGTCTGACTCTCAGTATCTCCACCCTCTTCAGCAGATATTCTTGTTGCAGGGTGCGAGATCACACCAGACATGTCTAAGGTTTATTAAGGAGTCTTTATTAATCAAGCTTGAAGACAACAGAGCACAATAGCAAATTACAAATCCATACCGCAATCCACCTAATCATAATCCAACCAATCATAATCCCAAAAGAAACAAGTGGTCATCATCCTTAAGTCCATCCATTAAGCTCAAAACCTATGTCCCAGCTTCCCCAACAATATATGTTATCCTAAGAGACATGCAACAAATAACCTGGACACACTCACAAAGAACCTGGACACACTCACAAATAACCTGGACACACTCACAAAGAACCTGGACACACTCACAAAGAACCTGGACACACTCACAAAGAACCTGGACACACTCACAAAGAACCAGGACACACTTACAAAGCTGCAGACATTCACCTTTCCCTGGCTTCTCTGCCCACATTCCACTACTGCTAGGCCTCACCCCTCCTGGAACTCCAGATAGTACACAGACCAGAAACAACATTATTATAACCATTGCTCTATCTAAGCAGCACACAGGGACCATGCTCAGGGGATTACCTGTCCTGGGTCAGCCAAGAGTCGAGGTGGCAGAGTAACAGAAGCACCTGGCCAGAAAGAGAGTGAGCGCCCCTGCTTCATGGGCCTTTTAAAGGGGCTTGTGAGGGGAGTGGTTACACAACAATGCAATACTGTCCCCTCTCAGTTGATAGGTGAGTCACAGGTGGGCAGGAGCGAATACCTAAGTGTTGTGGGCTAAAGAGTTCATTAGTGCTTGTTAGGATGGGCAGGAACAGGAACTGGGCTTATAGCTAAAAACACCTAGACTAATTGGACTTCCAATATCCTGGCTCATTTAGGATGTGGGGGAAGTGGTTGAGGATGCAATTACTATTCCATTGTTAGGACCCACCTTCAGGACAGGGGTTGGGGGACACAGCCAAATTTCATTTGCCCACTGTCAATGGGTGCTAGCTACCACAGGCTGCACCCCATAACATTCTGAACACTTACTTGCTGCTCAGCTCCTACTTAAATGCATGTGCTCACTTTTGAAGTACGACTGCCTTTGATTCACAGAGAAAATCAGGAGTAACATCCAATTAGGCATAAGATCCTGGAGTTCCTCCTTCAGTCCCAAATGAACATGTCTGCACATGCATTGGCTTTGGTTTCCTTTCCCACCACTGTGTGCCTGGATGCTGCCTCTCTTGCTGCTCCCCTCTCTCCAGGGTCCCTGGCTCTCTGCTTCGTGGGTTTTTCCAATGGGCAGCACCAACAAGAAATCAAGAGAGTAAGAGGAGAGAGGGGGAGGCCGGGTTTTCTCTGCAATGTCCTCAATAACTTCAGCCCAAACCATGGCTCCTCTTGAAGGCTTCTCCTCTAGCATCAATTTCACTGTCACCTTTAATGCCATTGCCTTCTTGTCCCTCCAGTCCTACAGTACCAATGCCCTTTGCCCTTATGACTCCCTGGGTGGGATGATTCTTTGGACCACTGCAATCCTACTCCATTGAGTTAAAGTGAGCCATTTTAGGGTGTTCCTGTTGTCCACCTGAGCCCTAACAATTTGATCATCAGTCCCCCATCCAGCTGCAGGAGGTGAGGCTTCTACCATCCACATGAGGTCCTGGCTTCGCTTTGGTTTTTGTCTCTCCCATTTCCCAAATCTTCCTTTCTCCCATGCTGTTCCACCTGCTTATTTGACACAGTTCACAACCCTTCCATCACCTGCTTTGTATTATTTTCTCTTCTTTTTTCAAAAAAAATAATAAGGCTTTATTTATTTACTTGAAGGGCAGAGTTACCCAGTGAGACAAAGGCAGGGACAAAGCAAACAGAGGCTGGGCTAGGCTTAAACCGGGAGACTGGAACTCCATCCGGGTGTTCCATGTGGATGACAGGGGTCCAAACATTTCATCCATCTTCTGGCACCTTCCCAAGTGCACCAGCAGGGATCTGGGTTGGAAGGGGAACATCTGAGACTCAAACTGTCACTCATTTGGGATGCCAGCATCCCAGGCAGTGGCCTAACACACGGCACCACATGCTGGCTCCCATCTCTTGTATTTTTTGAACTACTGCCTTATATTTTACCTTTCAATCTTTTGTAAAGTATGAACTCTTCACTCACCTCCTCACCTTCATTCAGTTGATACCAATCTCTTTGCTAAAATTCTGAAGATGGATATGATCACTACCTGCACAGCGTGGTTCTCAACAGGTACCTTTTGCAATCTCTCTAAATCACAATGATTGGTTTTTTTTTGAAAGGTAAAAAGACAAACATAAGGGGAGGAGGGAGGAAGAGATGGAGGGAAGAAAGGAAGAGAAAGAGAGAAAATGAATTTTCTATGCTTTGCTTTATTCCCCAAATGGGCTATAGCCAGTAATAGCCAGGGTTGGGTTATGCAGAAGCCCGCCACCAGGACCTCCGTCTGCATCTCCCGCAAGGGTAGCAGAGACCATCCACTGTCTCCCAGGGTGCACATTAGCAGAAAGGTAGAATAGATGGGAGAACCAGGACTTTAAACCAGGCATCCAAGCATGGGACCCCACATCACTGTGATTCTGTGGTTACGATCAGGGCCTTGGAGTCAAACCACTCTACGTCCTCCTGTTCTACTCTCTTCCTACTTGTCCCTAACACAGTGTGGTACTGGCACATTTTATAGCAACTCCTGTGACCCATTGTACCAAATGGGTCTACCTATAACCATGACCACTGTTTAATGCATGGGAATACTCGGTCAAGGTCGGCACAGTGCTCACCACCACACTTGTTAATCACCATGGATTTGCTTTCGAGATGCTTTCTGGGCATTCACCACCCAGGTTTCTGTATTTCTGCTCCAAGTTGTGACCATTTTTGCTTAACTACTAACTGCAAAGTTGGGCATTTTCTTTCTTTTTCTTCCTTTCTTTCTTCTTCTTCTTTTTTTTTTTTTTGAAAATGGATCTTCCTCGGGCCTGGCGGCGTGGCCTAGCGGCTTAAGTCCTCGCCTTGAACGCACCGGGATCCCATATGGGCGCTGGTTCTAATCCCGGCAGCTCCACTTCCCATCCAGCTCCCTGCTTGTGGCCTGGGAAAGCAGTGGAGGACAGCCCAAAGCTTTGGGACCCTGCACCCGCGTGGGAGACCTGGAAGAGGTTCCAGGTTCCCGGCTTCGGATCGGCGCAGCACCGGCCCGTTGCGGCTCACTCGGGGAGTGAATCATCGGACAGAAAATCTTCCTCCCTGTCTCTCCTCCTCTCTCTGTATATCTGACTGTAATAAAGTGAATAAATCTTTAAAAAAATGGATCTTCCTTTATTTATTTATTTATTTATTTTTTAAGCTTTATTATTTATTTTTATTGGAAAGTCAGACACACAGAGAGGAGGAGAGACAGAGAGGAAGATCTTTCATCTGTTGATTCACTCCCCAAGTAGTCACAAAGCCAGGAGCCAGGAGCTTCCTCTAGGTCTCCCACGTGGGTGCAAGGTCCCAAGGCCCTTTGGCTGTCCTCAACTATTTTCCCAGGCCACCATCAGGGAGCTGGGTGGGAAGCGGGACTACTGGGCAGAACATGAACTGGCGTCCATATGGGATGCCGGCATGTGCAAGGCGAGGGCTTTAGTCACTAGGCTACCATGTCTGGCCCAGGTTTGGCATTTTCACATTTGCACTGCAGCTGGTCAGCACTGGACAGCTCTCCTTGGAACCTGTGCCAGTCAGAGCCATTCAACCTCCCGCCCTCTCCTTTCCCTCCCATCTCCCCTCCTACTCAGGGCTCAGGTTCAACTCCCCTCAGTTGTCCAAGTCAGAAACACAGGTTACTCTCTCTGCCTGCCACTCAGGCCAGGCTTGCAGGTTGTAAGCAGCCTCACTATCAACTCTGCCAGCATTCAAAGCTCCAGGTGTCTTCGTCTGTGTTGTTGACTGTCTTATTCTATTTTCTCTTACTAATATTATTGTACCACCTACTGGGTAATTTAGAAGAGATATGCTTTGGCTCATATTTCTGAGCCATGGTCAAGGTCAACTACTTGAGACAGGTCTCAGTCTTCTTGTTTGGCAGAGTTCAGTGATGAGGCAGGATGGAGTGCTGACAAAGCTTTCAGGACCCAATCGTGGGGGCTCCTCCCCTGATGGCCTTGGGCAGCTCTCATCTCCTCCCAAGGGCCACACTGCAGTTGGGGTAGAGTTTCCATGCTTTCAGGGCCTCACAATGAGCATTAGATTTCAGCTTGAGTTTCCAGAGGGAGGAAGTCATATGCAAATCATGCCACAGACTGAAGGCTTCATTCACATTTCTGGGGACCTAGCCTGGCAGCCGCATTTCTCATCCATCTCCACATTGTCTTACCGATAAGACACTGCGCTTTCTGGAAGAGGGTCTAGCACAGTGGTTCAGCCCGGTGAGCAAGGTGTGCAAGCTTTTGTGAGTGGCTGTGGCAGCTCTATCACGGCGTGGGGACGCCTCTGGCCACTGCTCCTTTTTTTTTTTTTTTCTTTTTTTCCACGTTCCAAACTTCAACATCATCTTCCCAAATACGACCTTACCCACCCACTGGATGATGTGTCACTTGGTCTGTATTGCTACGGCTATTTTACAATGATCAGTTTCCCTCCACTGACCGACCTTGTGAGAAGAAAAACCCACAGCCTGCCATGGATGAAAGGGTTAAAGATGTCGCTTTGGTTTTTTTTTTTTTTCTTTTCTCTTCCCTTGGAAACTGAGACCAGGCCGAGGTGCTCGGTATTCCTTCCACGGAAACCAATCGGGCCAGGAGCCTGGGTTTTCTGAATGTGCCTTCCACGTACATTCATAATAAAAACTGAACCGAATGGCACATTCATGGCTGTTCCTTAATGTAAATGAACGGGTGAGTGCAAGTGTGGGGGCGGTCGGTTCGCGTTCAGCCCTGACCGAGGAATCTGGACTTTCCCTAGGAAATGACTTCGCCTCTCCTCCCCGCTCCGCGGCAGCTGTCCGCTTCCTCCGGCTTCGCATCTTTTTGATTAGGCTGGCTAGTTTTATTTTCTTTTATTATTTTTTTCTTTTTCCCACACTGCTGTTGGGTAACAGATCCCGCCTTTGATTGAAATGGAATCTTCCACTATTGAGCGAGCCTTTGTTGAATGAGTCACCGGGGCGGCCGCCCATTGGCTGAGGCCGCTGCAGCCCAGGGGGATTGCCTGGCACCGGCTGCAGGGCCCCGCTTCATTCACAGAATTGCTGGCTCGCTCGCTAGCCCTTTCATTCACACAAACAGCATTTCATTCACATTTAGCTGTTTTTGTCTGCTTCTGATGAAGATCATGGTTTGGGAAATGACAGGGCTATTTTGCTTCAGGATAGGGGGGTGTTCTGAGAAACCTCAAAATCGTCCATGGGGTGCGCATTTGCTGTTGCTATGCAAGCCGGGGAAAGCGAAAAAATGAATGCCTGCTGGCTGCTCTGCCAGGGCTGCGGCATCGGCGGGGAGCTGGGGGGACGCGCTTCCTGCGCCCGGGCTGCCGCTGCTCCGGTGCGCCCCTGCGTCCTCGGCGCCGGCCGCACCCGCGCGCCCGCCATGAGCCGCGCTGCCTGAGCCGGGGTGCGCAAAGCGCTGCGAAACGCCTGGGACCTGGGGAAGCGCGGCAGGCCTAGACTCAGGGGGGTGGGTGACCTGGCGGCGTACTAGGGGCGAATGCCTTTGCTTGCCCCAAAGTTGCTGGACAACTTTGACAGTGTTGCGTGGTGGCGCAGGTTCTCCGAATGCGTGAGGAAGACTGGCAGCGCCTGCTGGATGAAGGGGCCAGTGGGCTGCGGAGGCTCCGTCGAAGGTTCTCGAGGGCTTGCGGCACTGGCAGGAATAAGGCCTTGTGCGTTTCACTGTAGCCTGAGCTTGGCGCTTGAGAAGAAGGCATTTCTTCTTTTTTTTCTCCTGTGGATTTGATGTGCAGTGCAAACCGCTGCAGTTTTCCCCCCTTCCTGACTGCAGGGTTGCAACCAGCAGCTGAAGGGGCACACCGCAATGTGTTGGTGACGTCTCTCAGGCATTTTTCCAGAGCTTAAACACATTCATTTGGGATAAAGCTTCCCAGGCAGCTCCCCCCTCTTTGGGGGAATGAATTTCTGGAGCCTGTTACCACTCATCAAAGAAGCATTCTGCTTTTCTTTCTTCTTCTTCTTCTTCTTCTTTTTTTGAAATAGACATTCAGCTTACCCTTGGCTGGAAAAGACCATTGAAATGAACAGGGAGACCCCCTTGGTTGGCACTGTGCATGAGCTCCTAGGCAAATTTTTTTTTTTAACTGCATTGCCACAAAGAGACCCGTCATGGCCGCTCTGTTGATTTGAAAGAAAAAAGAAAGAAAGAAAGAAAGAAAAATTCCAGGAACCTGGCATTTTATGCTCACCTGGGAGGTGAATATTTCCTTTTATTTATTTATTTCATTTTTTTTAGCTATCCAAAAATTTCCTGCTGTCTTCCCTATTCAAATCCCTCCGGATTCGCTGAAGGCTTGTTCTTAAAAAGCCTTCGTCACATCGTAGCGCCTCGCCGTCCGGCTCCCCCGATGAACTGAGCCGGGAAGAGGAGAATCCGACCTAGAAGATCGGGTTTCACAAAGTTCGTGTGAGCCACTGGAGGACCTCGATTTACCTTTGGCACAAACGCATAGTGGAGGCGGGGGTGGGGGTGGGGAGGTGAAAAACCCGCGGCTGGAAGGGAATATCTGGGAAGGTAGAAAAAGGCAATTTGAGAATTGATTGGCTCCAGTGTGCTGACAGCGCGTGGATGTCGCTTTTTCTCTTCTTTTTCTCCACCCCCCCCTCCTTTTCTCCCTAACAGGAAGTGATTTGCAGCGCTCTCGAGCCTTTGTTGAGAAGGGTCTCCTCTCCGAGTGAGTCATGCTTTCCCTGTGAGCAGCCCGGAGCAGCTGGGCGCTCCATCAGAGAGCAACTATGACTTTGGCAGCACAAACGTGCAACCGCAAGCAGCGGGCGCAGGGGCCCGGGCTGCGAGGCCGCCGCTGGGCTGGCTTCTAACGGCGGGAGGGCACCGCGCCCTGGCTCTGCTGTCCCTCTCCAGGAGGCTGTCCCGGGACCCCCAGGTTCTGTCCCGCGGCCGGGCCCGCGGCTCGCCTGCTATGCCCGGCAGCCCGCGCCGGGGCCGGCACCAGCAGCGCCCGGGCGGATGTGGCGAGCCCACGGAGGGGCATGCTTCCGCGCACCAAGTACAACCGTTTCAGGAATGACTCGGTGACATCTGTCGATGACCTTCTGCACAGCCTGTCGGTGAGCGGCAGCAGCGGCGGCCGCAGCGGCAAGGTCTCGGCGGCGCGCGCGACCCCCGCGGCGTCGCCCTACCTGGTGTCCGGCGAGGCGCTGCGCAAGGCGCCCGACGATGGGCCCGGCAGCCTGGGGCACCTGCTCCACAAGGTGTCCCACCTGAAACTCTCCAGCTCGGGCCTCCGCGGCCTGTCGTCGGCTGCCCGGGAGCGGGCGGGCGCGCGGCTCTCGGGCAGCTGCAGCGCGCCCAGCCTGGCGGCCCCGGACGGCACCACGGCCCCCGCGTCCCGAGCCCCGGCTGGGAGTATGAGCGCCGCCAGGAAGGGTCGGCCGGGCGACGAGCCGTTGCCCAGACCCCCGCGGGGGGCGCCGCACGCCAACGACCAGGTGCTGGGATCGGGAGTCACCTATGTTGTCAAGGTGGGTGCCCCGTCGCGTGGGCCGCGCCGACAGGGGGACGGGGGACCACCTCGGAGCACACCGGTTCCCTGAAACCTGGGATGTGGGGAGCGCCTCTGCCCGCGTTCCGCTTTCGGGGGCCAGGAGTCAAGCTCTTCAGTTAGCAAGCTGCTGGCTTGACAGCAGCGAGGAGGGAATTTATAAATGCGCCTTTTCCGCATCCACCTGGAAGAGGTTGAAAGACTAGGTAATCTCACTCTGCCCTGGTGGCTTCTTGGCTCCAGTCTTTGAGCCTGGTTTCCCAAATGTGTGGCAGGTGTCCCTTTGGGCATGGGCGCCCGTCCCTGGCTGTGTGTGTGGGGGGTCAGGCCTGGTTGATATTATCTGGGACACACTATTTAGATCTGGGAGGTTTGTGGGGCTAGGCAGGCAGAAGTGTCACTACTTCCGGGGGTGGGTGGGGGAGTAGGGGTGGTGGTGGGTTGCGTTTTCTTTTCTCCAAAGCAAGACTCCCTGACTTTGAGCAGGACTAACCAAATGCTGTCATGCTGTCATACTTTGGTGTTTGACTTTTATTCATTAGGATCCGTCTTGGTTTACTGCAGCAGAGAGACAGTTTGGGATGTTCTTAGCAATGGTGTGGTCTTCCACTGAAATAGGCTAAGGGGGAGGTTGGGCTGCATCAGGAGACACAGGCTGGCTGAGAGGGCTGTTTTCCCTCTAGCACGCAATTATACAAGGATGATATGGTCATCCCTTATGCAAGTGCCTTACCTTGTTCTGGGAACTCTTCAGCATGGTTCCGTTGCTCTGCCTGACCCTGATTGCCTCCCATACGTCTGGAGGGACGGTACTGCTGGGGGCCTACTGGGCAAGGGGGTATGGGAGATCTAAATGGCCATTTCACTCCTGCCTCTCTAAGGCATGGCTTTTTATTGGAAAAGACGGGAACCCTGTCCCCAGGATGCGTTGGTAACATCCAGAAGCCAGCAGAATGTAAATACTGGCTAAAATCTAGTGCAAGATTTCCACAGTATGCATCCTCAGGTCCAGTATAGCACTATGGGCCATTTTGGAGTATATATATGTATGTACATACATATATATGTATGTATTTGTATATATACACACATAGACATAAATCACTCTGCGGGCTTCCTGAATGTGACCACTGGTGTTAAAAATGGGGTTTCTTTTTCTTTGGAGTCTATGCCTTATTTTAACCTGCATTTTAGCTTCTGACTTTGGATTAGTGTGTTTTACCAAAAAGAGATGTAGGTTAGTATGAAATGCACATAGTGGGTTGAGTTTGTCTTAAAAGGAAATGAATACTGTTCTTGTGTTGCTTATTTAAATTATGTAACCAACGCCAAAACCAAAAAGAAAAAAAAATCCCTGAAAATATTGAAGTTAAACAGTGACATCAGAGTGTGTCAATGTCTTCTACAGTGTTGCTGTGATTACTGTTCAAAAGAAGCCTGAATCTAAAGCATGTAGACATTGACAAGCCTTTTGGCTCAACAAGACTTGAAAAAGTTTGTGGAAAATGAAATAAAAAGATTGGTTTATTTTGGTGCAAGACAGTATCTTCCTAATATACATGAATGATTTTTTGAAGACCTCTCATACCTGTTGTGTTGGACACAGAGGGGGGTTTTCAAATTGGAGGACAATTCGGCAACTGATGACCTTATAGCTTTCCTTACAGAAATCTCTTTGCTTAGGGCTTTGCTTTTGCTTATTTGAAGAAGGCAGGCAGACATCCAGCTCTATTGGTCAAAACTGGCAGAAAGAATTGGAGAATGTATTAAAAATAAATCCGCTCGGTACGGCCATCCAGTGGCTGTGAGGTTTTGTGGCTGAGTCCGCATTAGCAGCAATGAGGGCTGTGGCTACTCCCAGCCGGGCGTGTTTCAGGCTTGCGGTGATTCCAGGGTGCCTGGGTGACTGTCCTAGTTTGTCCCTTTGTCCAGGAGCAGCTGTAAGCTATGGTGTCAGGGGGTTGTTAAGGTAGAGATGGATGGTTTCTGCTTTCCTAGAGCAGTTTAAAATCACGCAGAAAGGAAACCAGACAGGAAGGGATTATTTCTGGAATGCATATAGGATTCAAATTAGCACATGGCCCTCTGTTGGCATACAGGTGCAAATCCTCGCAGAGTTGAGTTTAAAACTATGAACTTGTTTCACTGAAAAATGATGAAGCTGAAAAGGAAATGATTTGATGTTGTTTACGTTTTCATGAGTAGTTCTATTGGTGTCCTTGCTTTAAACAACCTTGGGTAGATAGAAATGGGGACCCTTTATAATGAGACTGGATTTCAGTGATGAAATCCAAAGGTTGAGATTTTGGCAATGAATGTATTATTGCCTTACTTGTCAATTTTTCCTAAAAATATTTTGTTTTTTTTTTCCTAAAAGTTTCTAAAACACTAAATGTTTTTCCGGTTTCCTGGAAAATTCACTTACTGTGTCATTGTAGATTTTCTCTTCTGATAGAAATACCTAGTTACAGGTGAGAGTAGGGATATTTCACATCGGAGTTCTGAGTCAACATGATTTCAACTTCATCTGTCTACATGAGAGCAGGATTGATGAACATGAAAGTCTGTTGGGCTTTGATTGTCTCAGAAATGTCACCCTGTTGGGGCAGCAGGTCGTAATGTTAATTAAGGAAAGACCTAGAATTTAAAAGTGTAAGAATTCAAAGCTTCTAATGTGTGCAACTGACCCTTCCTGCCATTATCATTTGCTGTTAACAGTGTGAGGTTGGTTTGAGGGGAAGGCTCTAACTTAGCCAGTCTCCAGGTTTTGGTTTAGATCAAATTGACTTCATGATGACATCTCTTACCCACCCTGTGTTTATCTGACACCTGTGCTTTTTCTTTTGCTGATGTAAAAGGGAACGAATAGCACCATATACCTTTGATGGATGGAAAAGAAAAATCCAACTGCAAAGAATAATGACTGTTTTAGTTGAATTCCCAGTAAAGGCTATTTTGTATTTGGACCTAGCAGTTGGTAGAAATACAATCAGGTATTCATGTTTGTGCTGTACACCTTAAATTCTTATTGCCTTGAAATCAGAGCTGGTTAGGCCCCCTCCATCCAGGGTAACAGCTGATCTTGATGCAGTTCAAACGTTGCTTGTTGGAGTTCCACCTTCTCCTTCCTCATATCCTGTGGCAAAGACAGGAGGAAGAAAAGATGTATATGAACAGTTGGTTAACTTTTTTTCTAAGATTAAATTCTGTCTGTATCTTTTCACTTCTTAAAAATTGCATTTATTTAAGAAGTTGGTAAGGGCGTGGGAAAGAGAAAGAGAGAGGGAGGGAGAGAGATTGATTTTTTCTTTGCTTCACCAACTATCTAAATCATTGCAGTGGGGCAAACTAGGTATCAGAAACTGAATCCAGGACTTCTGTGGGACTGGCAGGGACCAGGTCAGTTGAGCCATCACAACTACATTAATGAGAAGTAGGAGTCAGGAGCCACAGCTGGGTATTGAACCCAGATACTCCAGTTTGGGGTGTGGGCCTCTTAATTAGTAGGTCAAGTGCCTGCTCTGGATGCTAAGTTCTTTTTTTTTTTTTTCAAGATTTATTTTATTATTATTGGAAAGTCAGATATACAGAGAGGAGGAGAGGCAGAGAGGAAGATCTTTCATCCAATGATTCACTCCCCAAGTGACCTCAATGGCTGGTGCTGCACCTGGAGTCAGGAACTTCCTCCAGGTCTCCCACGCAGGCGTAGGGTCCCAAGGTCTTGGGCCGTCCTTGACTGCTTTCCCAGGCCACAAGCAGGGAGCTGGATGGGAAGTGGAGCTGCTTGGATTAGAACTGGCACCCATATGGGATCCCGGCGTGTTCAAGGCGAGGACTTTAGTCACTAGTCCACGGCGCTGGGCCTGGATGTTAAGTTCTTAAGAGTCTCTGGATCCTAGACAAGAACAGTTTTGAGCTTCAAGTTTAGAAGTGCCTGATGCAGGGGATGAATGAGGAGGCAGTACTGGACCATGGTGGTGCTCCAAAAGAATGACTCCTCCTAAGGGCACATCACAACCTTAAAAAGGATATGCAGTGACCACATTTAGGAATGACACAAGTGCTTATGGTGAGAATGAGGCCCAGTTTAAAAGTGATGAAATCAAGCGGTCACTCCTCAGAGCTGTTAATACAGTGAAGAGCAGTAATGAGTGAGATCACCCCATTCGTCAGTATTTCTGATGACTCCATTAAGCTTACATAGGTTTCCATTTGTCACATCTTGAATGACAGTGAACACGATGAGCTATTTAGAGGCGATTTTAAGAATCAGGAGAGGAGTGAATTATTCCCCAGGATAAAACCTTGTTTTGACAAGAACTATTTGAAAATAATTCTCTTTCTCTCATTTGTGAATCTGGTGGTATTTGGAGTGTGATAAATCATTTATTTTAGTTATTAGTATTTGGTTACCTTTACAGATAGTGTGTATAAACTGGAGTTTTTCTAGAATATGTGTTTTTTTTTTCCCCTTTGGTTTCTATAAAAATATGTTACATTCTCTTTTTTTTCTCAGATCTCCATTTTTGGTTTCTGAACAAAGACCACACAGACCAGTCACCAACAACACTACCTTGGGGATAAATGATGCTTTACTCGTGGGGGTCCATCTTGGGGTCTGAGGACTTGGTGATGGTGAAAGTGGTCCTCAGAGTGTTGACTGTGGGTCATTGCCAGGCTAACACTGGGCAGGCAGATCTTCTGTGGCATCTCTGGATGGCACTGGCGGCAAAGGCAGCTTCCAGTGAACACCAAAGTCATGCAATCCTGAGGGAGCAGCCGAGGAGCTAGAGGGCACCATGTTACTAGGCTAGGGTGTGTGGGAGGCTGGGGGCATTCGTAATTGCAGCTTCTGAGGGGTTTATGGGCAGAACCTTGGTGACAGTTGGTCACCGCCTGTGTGTCTGTTACACATTGCTGTGGTAGAACTGATGGAGGTTGGTTTTAGTTCTAGATTTAAACATTGTTCTTTGATGTGGATTTGAACTTGTTGAAAAGTCTCACAACATGGACAGCTTACATATAAATATTGTCCAAAGAATTTGAAAACTAGTTTAAGAAGCTATAATATATTAAGCTGTTAATCCACACACACCACATACATACATATACTATACACACACTATACAGATCGCAGGTAGATGACTTGTGATGACTTTGGATGGGAGCTGTTTTTCTTTCTTGTGAGAAAATCGTGTATGTCATATTTCCAGAAATACCCGATGATCTCATTTATGTTCATGCTTAAAATCCTCCTGAACGATGAATGATTAGTGCGACTTTGGCCCTGTGAAGAATAGGCCGGTGCTCCTCTGCTTCCCTGCAAGGCCTCAGGGAATGCATGTCCTGTTTCTCAAGAATGCATGAAAAATACCCTTTAGGCAGAGTCCTGGGAACAGAAAACCTCGCTGACAAACCTCCTACATGCAGACTGATTCTTGTCTTGGCTCCAAAAAAGCAGTCAGGTCAGGCTTGGCCAGGAAAGGGAGACTCGGTCTCAGCTCCACTCACTGTCCATGTGTGGGTTTGTCTTATTGGCCTTGTGTCATGGCAATGGGAAGAGGTGGACAGGCATTGCTGGGGCTGTCCCTGTAGCCCAAGAGTTTGTCTGAGGCAGAAACAGTGGCTTCCCGACCAGGATGGCTCCTCGTTCCAACACCTGCTGTGACTGGGGGAAGATGGCCCACTGATGGACATGCATGGCAGAATCAGGAGCAAGCATACCGGTGTTGCTTGCAGAAATGGCCAGTGGGCTACCTTGCAGAGTAGTCAGCCACAGAAGGAGGCAGGATCTATAGGGACCCCCTAGGAGAAGCCAGCTCATCCAGTAAAAATACCCAAGGAGAAGTGGAGTGCTAATAATCCAATTCAGAAGCAAGAGAGTTACAGACAAAATGGAAAGAAATGGCCAGCTGTGCATATTTCCTGGAAAATGGCAAGAAGAAAACAGTTTGCATTTTCCTGTGAAATGTCTACACTATGCAGTTTCTAAGTGCATCTTCACAGTAGGAATCTTAGAGCATAGGACAGCCTATGAGTATGTGAGCGTTGACTTCTGAGCTGTGTGTGTGTAACTGTATAGTAGGATGAAGGCTGACATGTGTGTTGTGTGTGTGTGACTGCATGTTAGGACAGATGTAGACTTGAGCTGTGTGTGTGTGTGTGTGTGTGACCACATGATGGGTGTTGACATGGGGAATATGTACCTGCACAATCAGGATAAATGTTGACTTAAGCTGTATGTATGTTAACTGCACAATAGGATGAGAGTTGACATGGAACATGGGTGCATAGGGTGGATACTGACACTGAAACAAGAGCGCATATATGTGTGTGCAGTGGCAGAGGTAAATTCATAATTATTGATTTTTAGTTGAGGTAAAAATATGGTAAACATAGGGTAAACCTCACTGTGATGTCACTATAATCCCGTCCACCAGAATGAAGCCAAGGCACTACAGTGGTCCACTGAGGTGCACATCAGCCTGAAGTGCTCAGTACCATGGCTGGTAACTTTCCTGAGTGATCATTTCAGAATTAAGACAGCTGTGATAATAAGCAAAGAGAGCTGTGTTAGTTACACTGGGACGGGTGATCAGGCATCTTCCCTGGATTGCTTGATCCCCAGCTGTGTGAAGGGACCACATAGGTTCCTCTTGTTACACATGCCATGCTTCTTCGTCTTCATGGGGGAGTTAGAGAGAAGATTCTGGGTGTGCCTGGATCCTTCTGCTCCATCTGATTTGCCTGCAAAAAGAGGACAGATGCTGCTGCAAGACAGTTGGCATCTCCTTAGCTTCTGGTTGTCCCCTCTCAAGTCTGCCCTCTGCTCTTTCTTCCCAGGGCACACGGCAGCCACTTCTTTGGAGCTTGGATTCTGTGATTGGCTCAGATTTGCTTTACCTTATTGCATAGGTAGTCTGGCCAGTTCTGTTACCACTGAAGATTTGGGTTTCTGGCTGTGATTCTGCTCCCAAAAGGTGTTCCAGACAATGCTGGAAGCAGCAGCGAGGAAATGTTGAGCAATAGCCATGCCTTGTCCATTGAATCTACAAGTCTCTGAAACATCCAGGGCCCGGCAGCGTGGCCTAGCAGCTAAAGTCCTCGCCTTGAACGCACCGGGATCCCATATGGGCGCCGGTTCTAATCACGGCAGCTCCACTTCCCATCCAGCTCCCTGCTTGTGTCCTGGGAAAGTAGTCGAGGATGGCCCAAAGCCTTGGGACCCTGCACCCGCGTGGGAGACCCGGAAGAGATTCCTGGTTCCCGGCTTCGGATCAGCGCAGCACCAGCCCGTTGCGGCTCACTTGCGGAGTGAATCATCGGACGGAAAATCTTCCTCCCTGTCTCTCCTCCTCTCTGTATACCTGATTTTGTAATAAAAAAAATAAATCTTTAAAAAAAAAGAAAACATCCAGAAAGTCCTCCAAACCGAGATTTTCTGAGGAGTGATATTGTCATGCTGCCAAGCTCTAGCTTGCAACCAACCTGGGGTATCACGACAGCCCCGCAGAGGAGTCCTTTTTTTTTAACTTCTTCCTTTAAAAAATTACTTTATTTACTTATTTTAGCGTTATTGGAGAGGCTGTTCTACAAAGAGAAGGAAACACATAGAGAAAGATCTTCCATCTGCTGGTTCATTCCTCCAGGTGGTTGCAATGGTTGGAGCTAAGTCAAAGTCAGTGGCCTGTAGCCTCTTCTGGGTTTCACATGTGGGTACAGGATTCCAAGGCTTTGGGCCATCCTCTACTGCTTTTCCAGGCCACAAGCAGGGAGCTGGATGGGAAGTGGAGCAGCTGGGACATGAACTGATGCCCATGTGAGATTCTGGCACTTGAAAGGGAAGCATTAGCTAGTCAAGTCATTGTGCTGAATCCCTTGTTCCTTCTATTGAGAAGGCAGAAAGAAGCCCGGAAGCCATTGTGAACATTAAGAGCTTAAACTTGGGCCTTCAGACTCCGTGGCACTTGGCCTTCCCCCCAGCCTCACACTGGAATTTCTCTCTGCTGAGATCTTTCTAATAGACTTCTTCTGATCACAGTTCACTAAATGGGAATGTTGGCAGTCTAGAGGGACTGATGGATGGTGTGTTTACTACTATTGCTTTTTACTTTGCAGACACTAAAAAATCTCTAACGCCACCTGCCCATATGGAAACCTGAGGTTTTTGTTTGTTTTTAATTAGAAGTCAAAACAGGTTTTTTGGTTTGCTGAGGGACAGTTAGCCTGTGCAGTGGTTGTTAGCAGAGGTAGGCCTGGGTCCTGAAAGGCTTTCACCAAAGAACAGGTAGCAGCGAGCGCTCAGGATAGAACTAGCGAAACTTGACAGCACCAGCTGTTCTCAGCTGGGAAGAATGAACCTTACCTGTGGTTTACTGAGGTCCTACTTGGAGAAAGAATATGTTAAGGGTGAGGGCGTCTCTGTGTCTCATCATCCCCTTGGGAACCTCCTGATCTTGGTGACCCATATTTCCTTCTACAGAGACTGTAGAAGCAGTGTGATACATAACAAGTGCACAGTTCCTGCTTAGGCCACTGGGTTGTACTGTGTTGGGCCTCAAAGATTGCCTTTCACCATCCAGGCTTAGCATGCCGCTTCTGCTTCTTCTCCTTCCTTAAGTCTCAATTTGGGACCCATTGGTCTTCCACAGTCCCCTCGGCAGGAGAGACACCCACAAGCTGGTGGCAGGACAAAGAAGGTCTTGGTGTCATTTATATTGCCTGCCCCTCAATCAGGGTGGGCAGACATCTGCCTCTGAACTCTGAATCAGTTTTGTATATGGGAATTCCAGTCTGGTTATGACAAGGGGAAGGGAGCTCTATGAGGCTGGGAATTGCCTACCTGTAAGGTCACTTGATTGACAACAATCTGCTCTCCTGGTAGCCAATGCACTCCCATGAGACGGACATAGTCTTCTCCAAGGGCAGTGCCACTGATGACATAATCACCTCCTACTGGACACCTTCCACCCAGGGACTTCACTATGTACTTCCAATGTGGAAGCCTTTTGAGATTAAACCACAGCTGAGCTTAATGGCAGGAAAAGCCCAGTGTATCCCAGTATGATCAAGGCAGGTAGACAAGGGCGATCCCTTCCTTGTCAGGGGGTGGTAATCCATTTAATTCTATTCTGGTACCACCTGAATGCATGAAGTTCACCCCATTTAGGGCGACCATCTGCTCTACTAAGCTCATGAATGTGACTTCCCATCTTTTTTCTTCAGGAATCCACTTCTTTCCCAAACCTCTCACAGACAGACTCAATGTTTAGCCAAATCCTTGGGCACCCCATGGTCTAGTCAAGTTGACACTTGCCCAAGGATAGCTGGCCTGATACAAGGATTTGCAAGGATATGTGTTCCTTAGCAACGTGAATGTGTAGCATGAGGAACAACAGATGAAAAGCACCTGGAAGGATCTCAGATTTACCACTGCTCCTGTGGGTATCATATGGAAAAACAGGAAAGAAACCCTTCAACATTTCCTGAGGGCCGAGCAAGGGGTCTGGGGTATAACCCAGATACTCCTCTGAAAAAGTACTTTGGTACATGGCTCTATTTGACCTTGGCCAATCTCGGAACAGACAGCAAATAAAGACCAACAGGAAAAGGGTCAGTATGTGAAGTGAGATAAGCTAGACACAGAAAGATACCGAATGGTCTCTGTCCTATGTGGCAGTTTAGAAACAGCCATTCGGAAGCAGACAAAAGTTTAGAGTGATTGTGGAGACTGGGAAAGGTCAGAGGGAGAGGGCCAACTCAGGTGGCTGAGGAGTCCCTGCATTCTGATGCTCGTTCGACTGCTGGCCCTTCACTACCTCCGTTTGCTGTCTTCTGCTGGGTCTGTTTTCCTGCCTCTTGGGGAGCTCCTGGTAGGTGTACATGGGTGAGCTGTTAACAGCTGGCCCCTGGACAGAGCACTTGGATGGTTTGTGCTTGCCAGCTTTTGAGATGTGACCAATGCCCACCCTGTGGCTTCCTCGTGAGGCTTGCTGAGTTTTGCTGCAGACAGACTGGCAGTGAACTCAAGTAGGGTCAGCCTATAGCCAAATGTAAGCAAATGTGGGTGAATGGAGTCCTTGCTAGGTTTGTTTTTCACATATGGGTTGGACATCTCTGCTGTGAAAATCTGAAATCTAAAACCTTTCCAGTGCCAACCCAGTGCCGCCAAGTGAAAAAAATTCCACGCCTGACCTCATAAGATGAGTCACAGTCAAGGTTGCCATTCCAGAACCTGACTTTACCTTTCTGTTAATGCTGACCTTGGCAGGTGCTGTGGTGACTCCAGTGGCAGGGTTGCTGCCACCCACACTGGAGATCTGCATTGAATTCCTGGCTCCCAGCTCTGGCCTCAATCCAGCCCCGGTTATTGTGGACCTTTAGAGAATGAGGCAATGCATAGGAGCTTTGTCTGTCTGAAACCAGGAACCAGGAACCAGGAGTTTCTCCTGTGTCTCCCACATGGTTGCAGGAGTCTAAGGACTTGGGACATCCTCTGCTGCTGTCCTAGGCCATTAGCGGGGAGCTGGATCAGAAGTGGAGCAGCTGGGACTTGAACCAGTGCCCACACAGGGATGTCAGTGCTATAGGCAGAAGTTTGACTGGAATTATTCTTGAAGAGCATTACCTTCTTCATTCATGTATCCATTACTGTGTCTCTTAATCAGTTCATTTATCATTTGATTAATTCAATGGGTATTTATTGAGCCTATCCTAGGAGTTGGGAATTAGTCTTGCTGATGGAGGAGAAGGGGAGGGAAAATGCCAGGACCCACATTGGTCGTGGTGATGTGGACGTCAGGAATGGTTCTCCCAGGAGATGGAAAGCATGTGTGTGCAGGTGAGTGTGAGTGTGTTTAGGGCCATGGGAAGGAGGAGCTAGGAGCTGGGAGCAGTGAGCAGCGTGTATGGAGTCACCATAACTCTCTGGACGTTGGCAAATGCAGAAGGAAGTCACTGGAAGTTTCCAGATTATTCTGTCTCTGTGTGCTGAAATGATTGGAAGAGGAAGAATTAAATTGGAGGCAATTGAGAGACAATTCGAACAGATGCCAGCAGCTTAGGCTAGGGTCACGGGCCCATGTCTGTGTTGCTATCAGAACAGGGTATACGTTTACTGTTTCAGGGACCTCTTCAGCACTGCCTGTCCCACACTGTTTCTGCCACCTTTCCCTCCTGCGTCTGTTTCTTGTTAATGTGTCACCCTACTTCCGCTTCTCCAACCACAGGCCTCTGAGTCATCCATGAGTGCTTTCTTCCCCCAAGCCTGTTAAATTTCAGTCACTAAACTCTTCTACTTCAAGGCTTTTCACGTCCTTCTTCTCCTTTCCTTTCACCTTGATGCACACCCTCACCACTCCTTGCTTTAATGACTACTGATCTTGGCAGGTGACTGCTGTGGGAGGGGATCTTCCCATTAAATCAGAGGAAAAGGCACAGAATATTGTGACCTTGTAATGTTTCAAGCAATATACATGTGTACAGAATGAGTAGTCAAAGTTTCCTCTCATATAACCCCCCTTCCCATTGTTTCCAGTTTATTTCTTTCAGGGTTAAATCGCACCAACCATTGGCTGTCTCCAATGTGGGTCTGTGAACAGGCATGCCATTTTTTTCTTCTTCCCTCTGTCCTGCCTTTATTTCCTTTCTCTCTTGCTTTCTTTCACCTTTTCTTCTTTCTGTTAGACAAAACAAAGCGTTCCACATGGCTATGTGCTGTTCAGTAACTTGTTTTCATTTTATATGCCTGGGAAATCTTCCGGCATTAAGACTTCTATTTATTTCTGTTTTATAGTTTTCCATTTATGGATGAGCTAAAAGGTATTCAAATACTTCTTACTGATGGCCATATACATAGTTTCTAATTTCTCATAAGCAGTAATAAATAGTGACCACTCTTTGATATTTGTTTCTCCATTTGGGGTAATACTTTTTGCCTGAGTGGATGATAATTGTTAGCTAGTATTAATCCTCTTCTTACTGCCTTGGCTGCCACCTTGAGCACAATGATTTATTCTGTTGGCAAAGTTTCCTACTTGCCTCTGACTACAAAGTGTATCCAACCAGGGCAGGACATTGGCTGTCATATACACTGTTGTAAGTTAAGAAAAATTTCCTATGATCTAGTTTTTAGAAATGTTCACAAGATCTGAAATGGTTGCTGTATCTTATCAATGTTATTTTATTTTTTCTTTATTGAGATAAAAATGTACCTTTTTTCTTTTCCTCTGCATGTGGTGAATCATTTGTCTTTCTGAAGTGTGTGTCTTTCATCAACCTGATTAAAGGTTCCTCGTGGGTTGCCTTGCTCACAGGATTCCACCCAAATTCCTTAATATGAATGTAAAAACTGTTGGTCTGACCATATTTTTGTGATTGAGCCTCTCCTATTCTAATAATCCAACCATATGGAGTTACATGGCTTGCTCCAAACCAACTGAACCTCTGGGCTTAACTCAGACTTCCTCCATGATACTGCTTTTCTGTAGTACAAGTTGGCTTTTAGCCTTCAAAACTCAGCGCAAATAAGCACCCATTCCTTTTTTCTCTTCCATCCCTGGGTCACCAGCAATTCACTGCTTAGGGCATTTACAGCTCTGTGTGTCTAGGCTTGCATTCATCACCGCAGTCCATATTATAAGTGCTGGGGCCCCAGAGGGCCCAAGATGAATTTAACAGTCTCTGCTCTTAAAGAAACCATAACCCAGAGAGACTTACATGTGTGATATGTAATGTGTTGTGGAGTGGAGGTTTGTGTCCTCCCCAGATTCAAGGCTGAAAATTCTCAGCAGGTGATGGTATCAGGAGATGGGACATTTGGAAGGTGACAAGGTCATGAGGACCCAAACAGGATTAGTTTTCCGGCTGTCTGTAAGCAGCGCCATTTCTATCTGTTTGTCTTACAAGCACAATCAGCCCCACAAGTGAAAGGAGGACCTCACGAGAACAGGCATCTGCTAACACCTTCGTCTCGGACTGCTACACTCAGGGCTGTGAGCAATAAATGCTGTTTAAACCACCCTGAGCTAATCATAGGTTGTGGTTAGGACTTGCTTTTTTTTTTTTTTTTAACATACTGGTTACTCAAAACCATGTCAATTCCATAATATTGCAAATTGCTGTTGATGTTCTATTGGGACTCTTAATTGACTGGGATGATATTCTACCAGCTCTAACTTTGGACCAGAAATGGTCTCCCCAAGAAACTGTTCAACCCATCTGGACAATAAGTAGCTGGACTCTAAGCTTGGTATATGTTTGCAAGGAAAGAATCTTGATTGAATTTGAACTGTAATACTGCATCAAGGTGGAGGAATCTACCGGGGGGAGGGGTGGGAGGATTCCCAGAGCCTATGAAACTGTCACATAATGCAAAATAATTAATAAAAAAAAAAGAACTATACCTATGAAAAAAAAAATAAACCACCCAGTCTAGCATGTATTTGTAGGGCACTCCCAGTTGACTCAAATTGTGTGGGAAAGGTGGTCACGTAATTCTTAGTCCACGCTCTGTTATGACAGAATACCAGAGATCAGGTGAGATTCAGAGAAGTGAGATTTATTTGACTGGTAGTTGTGGTGACTGAAAAAAATTCAGTATAGAGCAGGCACACGTTTGGAGGGTCTCGTGTTGCGATAGCCAGTGGTAGAAAACAGAAGTGCAAGCAAAGTGGGTGTGTGCAGAAGGGGTCAAATGTGCAGAGTGGCTTCCTTCGAGACAGCCTGCTCTCGCAGTAACTAATCCAGAGGGTTAGGCGCCAGGAACTCACTCATTCCTGCTTGGATGGCATTCGTCCATACATGAAGACTCTTCCCTCATGACCCAAGCTGCTTGCTCTGGACCCCACCTCTCAGCAGGTAGCAATGGCCATCAATTTCCAGCAGGTGTTTCAGAGGGAACAAATGGTATTTCAACCCTAGCAGCCAGCCCTGCCCAACACTTTCCTGGTACAGAGATGGTGTTGAACTCTTAGTGTGTGAAAACACAGAGATAATGGTGGTGGTTGAGCCCTGGGGGAATGTGAAAGATGAGGAACAACTGGTTAGTATGGTGACCTTAGAACCTGTTGGGATTAAGACAGTGGCCCCATGGAGGCTCGTTTTGTACTCTGTTCTGTTTGTAAATTCTGTGAGCTAGAGTGCACAGGGATAGCCCGTACAGGCTCTCTAGGCTGTTCTGTGCGTGGAAAGCATTGTTGGCAGAGCCGTGGCTTTTGTTTTCTTTTCCTTTTTTTTTTGCCCCTCCTGTTCCTTCTCTTTAAAAGTTAATTATAGGAGGGTTTCAGTAAACCTCAGCTTTAATGAGGACCATGGGAGATCATTATTAGGTTAAAATATTGTATGGCCAAATTTCACGGGGACAGAAAGCTAAATGCTTAACACTTCCCCATGCCCTTACCTCTAATGAATGTCATAGGGATATAGAAAAAAAGAATGGGTAAGTGAGCAGTGCAACAAGTTGTTTTCAAGGGATCATTATGTACTCTGTGCTCTGAAAAGTATTGGAGGGTGTGAAGGATGAGAAGGTGGTTTTCTGAAAGGAAATTGTGATTCTGCTGAACACAAAATGCTGCTCCATTTAAAAAAGAAAATAAAAGTGCCTTGTTCCTCAATATACTAATTATGTGTGGGAGAATATCAGTGGTGGGCTGTAGTTACCAGGAAGGGCTTCATGAAGGAGGTGGGGAAGTATCCAGATGGGGTAGGTGGAGAGGTGGAGGTGGACAGGGAGCTCTTTGGAATGGACATTAGCTTGGCCTTGGCCAAGGGCATGGGACAGACATTCTGTGACAGACTGGACTGGTCAGAGAGAGGCATGACAGCAGACAGCTGTGGACATTTGTAGTTTGGACCGGACCCAACCAGGGTTAGGAGCTGGACTCTACTCATATGCCTTCAGTGGCTGCCTGCTGAGTGACCAGCCCGTTGCTGGCTGCTGTGCTCTACAGGGGATGACCTCCCCCAGTCGGCAGCTGCTTGCCTCTGGAACCCTGCAGAACCAGAGCCAAGGGCATGTTCACCCTCAGCCTTCTCTCCTTCAGGCTTGCATTTCCCACCTGGAAGCATGATCCTGATGTGCCCTGGCTTCTCTTATACTTTCTGGTCATTCAATTAAGTGTAAGAGATGCTGCTCATGGTAAAGAATAGGATGAAATTACTGGGTTTGGCTAGGGTTGGTATCTATACAGTATATATACTGTTTTCAGAGCCTGTCCTAAGGATAACCTGGGCCTTTTGTTCATGCACCCATACGACTAAGAGAGATACGGCTTCTCTCTTGTCAACAAAAGGTGATAGAGCTTTCTTCCTTGCTTGTTGGGTTCTACAGGTTGTGCTGTTGACAATGTCCAAAACCACCTGCTGCCTACTGAAAGCCACTCAATGATTAGAAGTTTGGAGTCAGTAGCTCCCATCATCAAAACCTAGACTCATCCTGAGAAGGCTAGTGGACTCATTGCTGCCATTCTGTCATCCATCAATAAAGCTAGTGCCCCACTGTTCATGCATTAGCTTTTGGTGCATTTACTGGGGACTACTATACAGCCATTTGGTACAATTGGCTTGAAAGGTTTTCACAGGGCATTATTGTGTGAGGGAGACATTACACATACATGGAATGTGTAGTAGGAACTCATTCTTGTGTTGGGAACAATGGTAAAAATGTTTATGTATCCACAAGCAGAGTTGAAAATGTCAATAACCCACTGTCAGCAGCTGCTAGAGCTACTAGATTGAAAAGCATCAAGAATATATAAAAACTGGGGCTCGGCAGCGTGGCCTAGTGGCTAAGGTCCTCGCCTTGATCCCATATGGCCGCTGGTTCTAATCCCGGCAGCTCCACTTCCTCTCTATCTCTCCTCCTCTCAGTATATCTGACTTTGTAATAAAAATAAAATAAATCTTAAAAAAAAAAAGAATATATAAAAACTGAGCTAACATTCAACCAACAAGATCTAGGATACAGACACAGAACAAGCCATCGAACCAGAGAACAGACCCTCTTTTCAAGCATTCACAAAGCACTCACCAAGATATGGTGTATGAAACAAACCTAGCAAAATCCAAAGTCTAAAATCACAGTATATGTTTTCTCATCACAATGCAACTAAATTTAAAATGGAATTGTTAGAAATTAGTATTTGAATGACAACAAGGAGATCTCCAAATGGACATGTCCACAAATCAATTACAGGACAAGGAGAAGTTTCCACGAAAATTTCAAAAATGCATTATTGAATGAGAACGAAACTGCAACACATTGAAATAGAGAGGACAGGGCTGGAGCAGTGGGAGGGGAATTTATAGCTCCAGATTCTCACATTAGCAGATAAAAAAGCTCTCCAACCAATACTATGGTCTCCTATCTCAAGAAACTAAAATAGAAGTATAAAAGCAAGCAGAGGGAAGGAAGTAGCAGTAACAGAAACAGAGGGGCATTAAAAATAAGGACTCAATGGAAAAAAATAAGTTATATTAAAATATGTCTCTTTAGCAAAATAAATGAAATTGGTATGCTTCCAATAATACAAAAATAAGAAGAGATAAAACACAAATCACAAATAGCAGGTATGAAATAGATCTATCAAAACATTCTGTGGCCATTAACAGAAAAAGAAGGGAATACTACAAACAACTTTATGCTCATAAATTCAATAACTTAGAAGAAACGGACTAATTTCTTTCAAATCACTAACTGCTCCAAATCAGCCAACATGAAAGAGACGATCTCAACACTTTATAACCATTAAAAAAATTGAATTTGTAATTAAAAAGCTCTCCAAAAAGAAGCACCCAGATCCAGATGGTTTCACTGGAGAACTTTACTGGATATTTAAGGAATTAACACCCCTTTACTTAATCTCCTAGAAAAAAGAAAAGGGAACATGTCCCAATCCAGTTTCCAGAAGCAGTATGATCCTAATACCAATGCCAGACAAAATGGTGCCAAACAGGAGAAAGGAAAAAGAGCACCATTTCTCATGAACCTATATACAAACTCTTCAGCAAAACATGATCAAATATAGTACACAATAGCCAAAAATAATTAAATATCATGACCAGCAGGGAATTTATTTTGGATATTTAAGCTTTGCTCAACTTGAAAATCAACGTGATCTACCAACTCAACAAGAAAAGCCATATGATCATATCCACTGATGTAGAAGCAGCACTGGCCAAGTTCCACCCCCATGCACTTTACAAGCTCTTAAAACACTGAAACGGGGGGCTTGGCACAGTAGCCTAGTGGCTAAAATCCTCTCCTTGCATGTGCCGGTTCATGTCCCAGCTGCTCCTCGCTTCAGATTGGCTCAGCTCCAGCCACTTGGGGAGTGAATCAGTGGATGGAAGATTGTTCTGTCTTTCTGTCTTGCTTTTCCAATAAAAATAAACAAATCTAAAAAAAAAAAAAAACCACCCAAAACTGAAACAGGAGTGGTGCGGATTGAATACATCACCTGAAGTTCATATGTGGGAAACTTAACATTGGGGGAGGGGTCTCTGTGAGATGATTAGGGTCAGATGAGATCATAGGGCTGGGGCCTTCATGATGGCATCGACAGGTGGTTTTATAGGAAGAGGAGGGACAGAAGCTGGCATCGGCTCTGCCTCACTGTGTGATAACATAGCCAGAAGCCCTCGCCAGATCCCAGTGCAATACCCTGGAACTTCCCAGCCCTGAGAACTCTTATTCTTTATCAATCACTTGGCCTCAGGTATTTAGCTTAAGCAGCAGAAAAAGGACTGTGCCAAAGGGGGGACTTTCTCACTTTATAAAGAACATTTATAAAAGCCCTACATCTAACATCACACATGATAGTGAAAAACAAGTGCTTTCACAGACAATGCATCTGTGCAAAAACCAGTCTCATTTCTAATACTAAGAGCAAACATGTGGAAACTGAAATCAATGATCATTTACAATCCTAACAGTGAAATGAAATATTCAGGTATCAACCTAACTAAAGTGTATAGATGATTTATGCTAAAAATGACAAAATTCTGATGAAAGAAATCAATATCATGTGAGCAAAATGATACATACTTCATGAAGATTCAACCCATGAAATATGTCAGTTCCTAAAATTGATAATAGTTTTTTTATGGTTAAAATTTTTATTTTCATTTTATTTGAAAGACAGGGAGAAAGAGAAATATTCCAATTGCTAATTTACTCCCCAAATGTTTGCAACAGCCATAGTTGGGACAGATTGAAGCCAGAAATCTAAAATTCAATCTGAGTCTATCACACGTCTGGCAGGCACCCAGGGACCTGTTCACCTGCTGCTTACGAGGGTGGACATGGTCAGGAGTCTAGATTGGAAGCTGAGCCTTGAACCGAGCTCTCCAGTATGGGAGGCAGGTATCCCAACAGGCAATTTAATGGTTACACCAAACACCTACCCCAACTGCAGTTTTCATGCAATTCCAACCCAAATCTCCACGAGGTATTTTATACACAAACTTATTCTAGAAAGTATATGAAAGTCGCAGATGTGAGAATATTTGAAAATGAAGGATAAAATGGGAAGAATCACTATATACATATGTATACATATCTTAATAAAAGAACCCTTTAAAAAGCCAAGACCTGAATCTCATAACTTATATAAAAATTAATTCAAAGTGAATCACGAACGTAGGAGTAAAATGTAGATTACAAAACTCATAAGAAAAGAATAAGAAAAAAGATTCTGGAATTTAGGATTAGGCAAAGAGTCCTTTGATTTGACATGGGAAGTACAATCATATAAAGGGAAAATGAAAAATTAGACCTTACAAAATTTTATTTTACAAATGCTTTTTTTAAAGCAAGATGACAAACTACAAAATGAGAAAAAATATTTGGAAACCAAATGCCCGATAAACAACTGGTATTTAGAAGCAATTAAAACTAAAAAAATCAGCACCAAAATAATAAATATATAATAATAACTATAAATAGTACATAAATAATAAGCAATAGAACAGGTAAGTGTAAAAATAAGTCCTGTTGATGATAAACACTGGTCTTTAAGAGAAATGGCTTTGCTTTACTGAGAGATTTCTTTTTTTCAAAAAATATTATTTTATTTTTATTGGAAAGTTAGATATACAGAGAGGAGAGACAGAGAGGAAGATTTTCTGTCTGATGATTCATTCCCAAGAGGCCACAATGGCCGGAGCTGAGCCTATCTGAAGCCAGGAGCCAGGAGCCTCTTCCCCCATCTCCCACATGGGTGCAGGGTCCCAAAGCCTTGGCCGCTGCTTGACTGCCTTCCCAGGCCACAAGCAGGGAGTTGGATGGGAAGTGGAGATGCTGGGATTAGAACCGGCACCCATATGGGATCCCGGCCTGTTCAAGGTGAGGACTTTAGCTGGGCTCCACCAAGAGATTTCTCGGGGGTGGGGGAGGCTACCTGATGCAGGTGTGCATTTCTGGGGCTTGAGGAAGTTACAGCAGACAAACCATCAGCTACTGCTGTGGTATGAGTGTGGTTTCTCCCCAGAGGTTTGTGTGCTAAAAACCTGGTCCTCACCACCATGATGATAACCATATAGTGGCATATTTAAGTGGTGGGACCTAGGGCAAGGTCCTGGGCCTGGCAAGGTCATTGGGGGGCATCACCCCGGGAAGAGATTAGTGCTGGTTTCTTAGAGTGAGTGATTTCTTGTTAGAATAGTTTGTTGTAAACAAAATGATCATG
This sequence comes from Ochotona princeps, assembly GCF_030435755.1. Lineage (NCBI taxonomy): Eukaryota > Metazoa > Chordata > Mammalia > Lagomorpha > Ochotonidae > Ochotona > Ochotona princeps. The sequence continues at coordinate 60,755,979 of NC_080845.1, forward strand.
GCCTGTGGGTCACACTGGCTTCCTGTCTGGCCACATGACCTCCTCCACGTGTGCTCCTGTCTTGTGATGTTAGCTATTGTATCTTCTTCCCCAGAGCTGAACAGATAAGACCATTGGATCTTGGGCTTTCAACATTCAGTATTGTGAACACGATAAGCATCTGTTGTTATCACAGGTTTTTCATTATAACAATAAAAAACGGACTAGATAAATGCCAGGGTAACTTGACCAGAACTGGGCTGACTCTTGGCAAAAACCCAGGGCTATTACTGCCATTTGGGGAGTGATGGAACTTCTCCTAGATACTGTTCTGCATCTCCAATTAATGATGAATGAATAATTTTTAAAAATGAGACACAGGAAGCTCACACAAACATAGCCACGTGGGGGAACAAACAGGTCACTGATAATTTGAAGACCAGATGTGGTTCGAGGCCAGGCTGAAGCCAGGGTTAACAGTTGATGTTTGTGAACCAGCATGGCTATTTGGAGTGGTCCCATTAGGCTTGATGGCACCCAGAGCAACTCCATAATGTTAGCTGGTGGCATCAAGACTTTGCCGACTGTTTCAAAGGGGATGGAGCCTAGTACTATTCCATGCAGTGTGGCCCGTGCACATCCTTGAGGTACTGATTTTTTTTTTTTTAAGATTTATTTATTTGAAAGGCAGTTTTAGAGATAGGCAAGAGAGTGAGAACAAGAAGGATCTTGCATTTTCTGGGTGACCCTCAGTGACAAGGGTGCACCGGGTTGGAATCAGCAGCTCTATCTGGGTCTCCCACATGGGTGAAGGGGCCCGTGTACTTAGGCCATCTTCTGCTGCCCAGCGAGCTGCATCAGAAGGGGAGCACCTGGGACATGAACCAGTGCCCACATGAGATGCAGGCATTGCAGGCAGTGGTTTGACATGATTTGTCACAATGCCAGTCACTGTGAGGCAGTGTTTTTAAATCATGTGTAAGCATTAGTGGTTCAGAATGGAGGAGCTGAGAACCTCAAAATAAGCACTGTGCCTGCCCCACGTCACTTGAGCAGACCAAATGCTGAATAGGCCTTCCCTAAGAGGAAAGTTTTGGGTTTTTTGGATGGTGTTGTGGAGTGGAGCAAAACCCAGACCACAGACAGTCCAAGCCAGTGGTATGGGGACTGGTATGCAGAGTATGCCGAAAGGCTACAAAGGAAAGAGGAAGAGCACAGCATCATCGGACTGGACACAGGATCAAGACCTTGGCTAGTAGCCCTAGCCTGAGCTGTAGAGGGCAGAGCTCCACCGGCTGCATCCAGGCCTATTTTGGCATAGTGTCATTTTCTGGGGGTCTGAGTGAAGACAGCTAACGCTCATATTGAGGAGAAGGCATTTCCCGACGCTAAACAGCACAATTTACCATCAGAGAGAGCTCTAGAGTGGCAAATGGAAAGGTACTAGACTACAAATGGCCTGTTAACTTTGCACCCCTCCCACATTAGCCAGAATGTGGCTTTAAGCTGGACTCCAGTATGTATTTGGAGACTATTTCTTCTCTCTTGTCCTTGACTTTGAGCAGCAGACGTGTTCCACGTGGAACTCAGCACAGAGGGTTACTCGGAACCAATTCTCAGTCATACTTCCTCCCAGTGAGTCAGCTTCCTCCTCATCAGGAGCCAGATGACACATGCCACCAACGTGCGCTCACACAGGCTCCCAGGTCTTCTGATGAACACCTATTTGGCTTTTATAGGAATGCAGTTATACCCCGGAGAGGAGAGATGAAAAGAGAGTGGTCCCCACTAGCTGTGGAAGTTTAAAGAAAGGATGTGCCCAAATGGCTGGTATCTTCCTTGGATTAACTAGGAGAAGGACTTGAGAAAGAAGGCAGGAAAACTGAAGGTGGGTTGGCACCTCTTCAGACCCAATCCTTCTGTTCCCACAAGTACCAGGACTCCCTGGCCACGATGGCAACTTCCTGTTGCCCTGTAATATTCCACTTCCCCGGCAAGTTACCTATCAAGTGGAGAGGGTGTGCCTGAGTGCCAAGCCCCTTTATCTGTACAACGGGCCAACAGCAACACTGCTTTCAGAGGGCTGTCCAGAGGACCAAAGAGCATGGGAGTCGGCCAAGAACTTGGCAGTGTGCCTGGCAAGTGGCAGAGGCTTCCAGAATATTTGCTTCGAGCCCACTTCCTGTTCTATTGTTCAATGCAGATCTCACCTCTCCAAGTCTCTGTGAGTCAGAGACAGCCTGTGCTTTTAGTTGAAGCATGGATTATTCACATTTGCTTTTATTTGAGAGCAAGCAAACCATTATTATGTCACAAGATTGTGACTCCAATTGTGTGCCAGCTTGGCCCCTTCATTCCTGAGAAATCCACTCTGTCCTATGTGCTGTTCTCACACCCAGCAAGGTGGACAGAGGGATGAGAGGATCCAAAGCTAGAGGGGCCCGAGTGCCCTTCCTGGTCACCAGTGTGGGGTCACAGCTTCTGTGCGTGATTTCAGGGGCTATAGCAGCAAGGGTACAAACCTGCCACAGAGGATGAATGACAGGGGGATATCCCACCATTGCTCTGAAGCCCTTTCAGTGGGAAGAGCTTGGCAACTGGGCTTGTTCATCATTGTCAGGGTTAGGGGGCAGTTTCCTGTGTTGCTGCTGGAGTTGACTGTGCTGGTAATGAGCTTGCCAGCAGCAATTGTCTTCTAAGCAGGGCTTTTTTTTTTTTAATGGATTGGTTGAAGCGATTTTAATTTTTGATTCATGTTTATCTTTTCTGAAGTTTTCCATGTGAAATACATTCTTCAGTAGAAAGAGATGAGCATTAAAAACAAAAAAGTCAAAGGATCTTGTATTAGTTTTTTTTTCCCCCCAAGGGATCTTTTATTCTTTTTTTATTGGCTGCAACAGATGTAGTAGACAATGCCACTCGAAGTGTCCAGTTGACCAAGCACACACACCCATACATGAGGGAGTTTCACAAGATTGGTAGAAAATTTAGTCCAGAGTAGTTCGATTTTGGGGCAAAAAAGTTTGAAATCCATGCATAGAGGTGTTTTTAAAAAAGATCAGGGAAAGCATTTTACGAAAAAACCGCAGGGGCCAGTGCTGTGGAGCCACTGCTTGCAGCATCAGCATCCTATGTGGTTTGAGTTCTGGTTGCTCTATCTGTTCCAGCTCTGGTTATGGCCTGAGAAAAGCAGTGGAAGATGGCCCAGGTGTTGGGCCCTTATCAACCATGTGGGAGAGCCAGATGAAACATCGACTCTTACCTTCCTACCATCCCAGCTCCAACCATTGTAGCCATTTGGAAAGTGAACCAGTGGGTGAAAACTCTCTCTCTCTCTCTTTCTGTTTCTAGCTCTGTCTTTCAAATAAATAAGTCTTTGAAAAATTTAAAAAAAATTGTGTGATTTTGGGCCTGGTGTGGTGGCCTAGTGGCTTAAATCCTCACCTTGAATGCGTCGGGATCCCATTTGGGTGTAAGTTCTAATCCTAGAAGTCTTGCTTCCCATCCAGCTTCCTGCTTGTGGCCTGGGAAAGCAGTCAAGAATGGCCCAGAGCGTTGGAACTCTGCACCCATGTGTGAGCCCTGGGAGAGCTCCTGGCTCCTGGTTTCAGATTGGCACAGTTCCAGCCGTTGTGGTCACTTGGGGAGTGACCCATTGGACGGAAGATCTTCCTCTCTATCTCTCCTCCTCTCCATATATCTGACTTTGCAATAAAAATTAAAAAATCTTTAAAAAAATCGTATGATTTCAAGTATTTTTGCAACAAAATAAGCTTATCTTCAATTTCATTTTCATGAAGTTTTTAAAGTCTATATATCCAAGGGGTGCATGTACACATTGGCGAACTGAATGAAGCATAATCACGCCCTCCCTTCCCCACACCTTGCTGAGTGTCTTCATCAGTCCTGGACCTTCCAGAGGAGTTTAGTATTCTGACTTTTGCTGCCATTGATCAGAATACAGTAATGATCTTTTTGAGAGAAAAAGAAAAAAGGCCAACATATTGATCAAATTAGTACTGTTAAGTTTGGTCCATTCTTTTAGTTTAGATCACGATTAAAAAATATTTATTTACTTTTATTGGAAAGGAAATTCTATGGAGAACGGAGAGACAGGAGGAAAAGATTTTTCATCCACTAGTTCACTCCCCAAGTGGTTGCAATGGCTGGAGCTCAGCCAATCCAAACCCGGGGGGCCAGGAGCTTCTTCCAGATCTCCCACATGAGTGCAGGTCCTAAGGCTTTGGATCATCCTCCACTGCTTTTCCAGGCCACAAGTAGGGAGATAGATAGGAAGAGGAGTAGCCAGGACATGAACTGGTGCCAAATGGGATCCTGGCTTGCAAGGTGAGGATTAGTTAATTAAGCCATTGCACAGGGTCCAGTTTCAATCACATAATTTAGAATAAATTCAAGGTTATTATTTAAAGGTAGTTTTATAAATCATATGCTTTGATAAAGGCTTGTGCAAAATAAACCAGACTTATTATTTATTAATGAAATTCAGAATTTTCCCCCTCAGGTACACACAAACCTCGCAATGATTATTTTAAATTTGATATCGCTATGTTGAGTCATTATGGAAGCTCAGATGATTTCAATAGTATCATCAGATAGATGTGCATGTGCGATGTTACACTTGGAGAACTTGGTAAATGGAATTAAAGTTCATGGAAAATGGAATTAAAAGATAGGTATATATTGGTGCAAAAATGCGAAATGCATGCATAGGCTTTTCCTAAGACACATTTTCTCCTTTAGTATGGGAGCCGCCTCATGGATGGTGGGCAGTGGTTGACCTGTGAAAGGGGCTGTTGGCCATGGTTATGTGGACATGGAAAACAAGCGAAGACGATTGGTGGGATGCAGATGTTTAAGGTGGCTAAACCTCAGCTAAGTTGCTTAATTGTAAAGGATTTTAAAGAGAAATATTTGGGAACCATACTTTGCTTGAATTAAAACAGCCACATCTGTGAGCTGGTTTCATTTGATCTTTTGTGTACAGAGCAGGTGGTTACACTGAGCCAACCCTGGGGAAGCGGAGAGAAATCCACAGGACTCAGACGCTACAGATGAAGGGCTTGTGCCAGACAATAGCACAGAGATTAGAAAATCAGTTTAGAGACTATTATTCATGTTAATATTACAATTCATTATTATGAAGCCCTAAACATGCGATTTAGAAAATATTTACTTATTGATATTTTAGGATATGTGTCTGTAGTCTCAATTTAATGCCATGTGTGTCCATTTTCTGCATGTTACTTTGTACAGGGAAATACAGGCATGTAGGTAAACTGAGGACAAATGTAGGGATCTATAGCAATGCCATGATAGTCTTCTTCCCCTCAGATTTCCTTTGTTTTGTCTTGAAGCAGTTATAGACTCATAGGAAGTTACAGCTGTAATGCCTGTTTTACTTCCTTTTCTCCCCTGGGCTACTGTCTACGTACTCTCAGGTATTCACTTGGACCAATATATCTAAGCAGATAGGCTGTTCACTTAACAGTGAATGTCTGTATTCCACAGTAATTTAGGGAAACACAGAGAAGTTCAAACATATTATATATCACAAAGCAGTGCAAATTGAAGCTAATAAGTGAAATAAAAAGCTAATGGAAGATTGTGATTCATGAGATTCCTGCATTATCAAGTGGAGTACTGTCAGCTTTCTAGTCCCAATCGCTGAGAGGTTGTCAAAAGCGTTGTAACTTCATTAGCCTCGGTGAGTGCTTTTGAGAAACACTTCTTTCATATTCATTGTCTGTGAGCCCTTAGGAGCATGCCGATTCCAAATGGCAAAAGGCTGTGGCCTGTACTACACCGGAAAGCTGCTGCTACCTCAACACTAAGTGTGGAATCGATCCAAGTGTCCACCAGTGGAGAATGGAAGAAGGAAATGTGGTGTTTGCATAGTGGAGTAGTATTTAGTCTTTTGAGGAGAACGAAGTCTATAACAACATGCACCCATCGGGAGATCAGTATGTCAAGTGAAATAAGTGAGGCACAGCCAGCCAGCCGCTGTGTGCTCTCACCCACATGTGGAATCTGAAACAGGCTGATCTAGAAATGGAGAGTAGAATGATGGTCCCCAGAGGTGGTGAGGGTTAGGAAGGGTGCTGGAGAGAGATAAGACCTTACCCAAGTGATGGATGTTGATTTTGTTTTATGGCTTTTCACTTAAGGGGATGTGTAGAAACTATGTAGTAGAGACTATCACACAGAGATGTGAAAATATAATGCAATGTGACCCTCTACTTCCATTATCAAAGATGGACTCCCAATGCAGCTGTTGAATATATCTTGACAATAGGATGCTGGACTATCTGCCAATGTCCATATCTATAATGTCAGGATGCACTTAAATAGCAGAATGATTGACTTATGACTGATTGTGAAGGATTATACCATTGTAATTATATGGGGGAAATCGGTGAGGGGGCAGGGATTTGGGGTGGGAGTAAAGGAAACTCCAGAGCCTATGGAACTGTATCATGGAATAATAAAATAAAATACTAAAAAAGAGGAGCTTCTTCTGGGTCTCTCACATGGGTACAGGAGCCCAAGGACTTGGGCCATCATCTGTTGCTTTCCCAGACTACAAACAGGGAGTTGGATCAGAAGAGGAGCAATTGGGACATGAGCCAGCATCCATGTGGGATGCTGACACTGGAGATGGAGGATTAGCTTGCTGTGCTACTATGCCAGGCTCATATTAATTGCTTTTTGATAACACTGCTGCTTTTGCACTGTTAGGAATAGCTTCATTAAATGAGAGTCCTACATAATGGTAAAGATTTTCAGTTCTGAGACAAATGTGTGAAAACGTCTCCATAAATTCTATTCTTTATATTTCTTAGCCCAATATATTGCATATAAGTCCCTTAAAAATCATTTTTCCTCACAGACACTGATGAAGCCCAGAGAAGTTGCTAATTCAGTGCAAGCATAGATTCTGACCTCATTCATGGATATATTAAACTACTTCAATTTAATCATTTCAGGGAGAAAGCATACTGAAGCAACACAAAAATGATCCGGTACTTAATTCCATGGAATTGCACCCTTAAGAATGGTCAGAATACCATATTTTATCTCATGTGTGTTTAAACAACATCACATCCACACACACATGAAGTGTTTTGAAGCATTAAAAACTAAAATTGAAGGAAATATGTTTTTCCCTTTTAACTTCAAAAATTTTTGAGAATTCATTGTGATAAAAGTTGGAGATCCTCAAAGCATTTATAAGTATACTGATTGTGAATAAATATGTTATAGTGGGGAAAAACAATATAAATTTGATCAGTGGTAGATGTTTTGTTAAATGAATTTCATCATAATCTTGTAAGAAAATGGTATTGAATCATTAAATGTGTTATTTTGGGAAAACACACACAATTTAATTAATTTATTGAAAGCAGAGTTAGAAAGAGAAACAGAGCTCTTCTACCTGCTGGTTCACTCCCCAAATGGTTACAATGGCCAGAGCTGGGCTGCCCCAAAGCCAGGAGCCAGCAGCCGTTTCAGCATCTTCTTATGGGTATAGGAGCCCAAAAACTTGGACTGTCTGTTGTTTCTTTCCCAGGTACGTTAGCAGGGAGCTGGATTGGAAGTAGTGCAGCTGGATAGCGAACTCATATGGTATGAGTGCTCATATGGCATGCTGGTACTACAGTTGGCAGCTTTACCTCCTACAACAAAGTGTCAGCTCCAGCCAAGACTATTATAATGAAAATTCGGTGAATGAAAGCATAAATTATCTTCATGGAAACCGCAATGGCTATAGATAAGAAGGGCAGGAAAATGCACACTGGGGAGAGCTTTGGGGTAGAAGTCATTACTGCTTCCAGATTGGTGATGTTAACAGTCCAGAAAGTTTGTATCTCAACACTGCACAGTGGCCCTTGGGGTCAGCTATGATAAAGATTGTAGTCAAGGTTTCTTCATGTACTCATACCTATTAACTAAGTAAGGTCCCTAGTCTCTTTCCCCTACATCTTTTGGCCCTTTTAATTGTTTTGAGGAGCCTTGAAATTTTCTGTTGTGCATTTCTGTTGACTCTTCTGTGTTTCTGTTTCAACAACGTGCTTCCTAAACCTCCAAACCCTCCAAACCCTCCAAGAATCCCAGCACTGCCTAGAGTTTGGGGAAATGGCAACTCCCAGATTTCAAGGGTGGGGCAGGAGCCCCTAGGGTCTACAGAGGGTGACAGAGCTGCAACTTTAGCCTTCCCTGTTCTTGTGTTGCTTCTGGCTTTTCACATACAGTTGCAGAAGAAGGTGTTCAGCAAGCTGGCTTTAGAAAATGATGGCTTTTGTCTTGTGCTCTAGGCTGTTATTGCTGTTTTCATGTGTTGAAGGAACAACATGGCTCACATAGTTGCCTCTTGCTCCTGATGAATTGAATTTTCTTTTGAGGCCTTTTAAGTTGCAGTTCTTTTTTTTCTGATGGTTCTGATTTCTTGCCTACACACTCCCCATTATTTCTTTGAATTCTTTTGCAAGCTAGCTCAGTCTATTCTGTTGGTGACATTCTCATTTCTGTTCTAGGAACTCTGTCTCCACCCCTCAGGATTTTTTGCTTTTAATGTTTCTCATTCAGAAAGCCAGTTTTATTCTATACCCTTGAGCTATTATTTTTAATTACAATGCTGTTTCCCCAACATCCCTGTTTCCCAAAGAAAAGATTTCAGAAACTTGATCAGAATTAGGTTTTTTTTTTTTTTTAAATACCATGAACTTTCCAAAAAGTCTTTCTACCACTTTGTGCCATTACTTTTCCAGTTTTGGGGATTTCACTAGTGACCTGACTAGGAGTCATGTACCCAGGACTTACTGTAGGACCACTTTGTCACCAGAGCAAGCCACAGTGTTCTGGAATCTTCAAGGTCGCTTTGGAAGAAATGAAACACCTAGAAACTTAAGCCACTTCTAGCTCGGCATGAATTGCAGCAGAGCCCTCAACCACATGTGTGAAGGTGGCCGTAAGAACCTAGACTTAAGGGAGCCATTTATTCTCAGTGATACAGTTAAAATTAGGTACAGGCTGCTGGGTGCTGGACAGCCTGTTTACCAGGTTGAAGCAAGAGAACAGGTTTAATCAAAAAGGTGGCTGTCTTGGGGGGAAAGCCAACTTTGTTAGTCCCCGTTATGCTTTTTCCCAATTTGCAAGTTAGCAGGAGAACTTTCGAAAGGAGAGTGGGGTGGTATGGGGAGCAAAGGCTAGAGCCAGCTCTGTGTTGGCCTCCAGCCAGTCGATGAAGGGCTGGTTGGAGTCATAGTGGCTGCTTGCAGCCTGTAGCCATAAATCCAGTCTCCCAGTTGTGCTGAGGTAGGCTAGATTTCGTAGGTGAGGAATACAGAAGCACACGGCCAAGTTCCGGGAGAGTGGCCTGGAAGGGAAGGGATGGGAGGGAGGAGATTGCTACCCTCCATCCTCAGAGTCTGTGAGTCTGTCCTTATAGTGCAGAGGAGAGGCTCGCTCTCCTCCGCTTGGGCTTTTACCGGGCTTGAAAGGGGAATGGTTAGACAATCACCCCCACCCCAAGGTCCCAGGTAATGATAGATATGTGTCGTTTTGACTTACAGGTGGACAGAAGGATTACATAGACGAGAACGTGTGGATTCCAGATTTGCAATTCTGAACTAGCTGCGAGCCTGAGTCCATATCAAGGGAACTGCCTGCTTACTGTTCTGGAGTTCTGATGGTCATTGACGCCTTTGGGGAGGCTCTGTGCCTGCTCCATTACTCACACTTCAGGGAAGCCTCCCTGCTTGAATCTGGGCTGACCTGTGTGACTTGCTTTAAGCAACAGGATATAGAGGAAGTGATATTTTGTTGTTTGACACCTCATGAGGGCATCATTTACAAATTGGTACCAGTTGGATTCACGCTAGCTCTATCAATAAACACTGGGGAAGAAACTTAAAAATTTTAATCCATTGGGCCAGCAATTCATGAATGTATTGCATATAATATCATCCAATTACATATGAATAGTGTTACAATTATAATTAAGAAATCAAAAATTTTCCAATTTCGAATAAAAATTGTATTTCTTGATTGTCAGTTTTTTAAAAAGATGTATTTATTTTATTTGAAAAATCAGTTACAGAGAAAGAGATGGAGAGGAAGAGAGAGAGAAATATTTCATCATCGATTTGCCAGCTAAATAGCCGCAATTGCCAGAGCTGGGCTAGAAGCAAGGGACTTCTACAGGTATCTCATGGGGATGCAGAGGCTCAAAGGGCTTGGACCATTCTCCATTACTTTCCTAGGCTGTAAGCAGAGAGCTAGATCTGAAATGGAGCAGACAGCACTTGAACCGACATCTATATGGGACATCGGATGCAGGCAGAGGATTACCATGCTGGACTCCATGTTTAGACACCAGCTGTTAGTCTTTACAGATGTATGTTGACCAGTTGGTTCTTCTGTGAATTTCCTATTTAAATGCTTTGCCCATTTTTTCCTCTTCATTTGATAGAGATCCTTAGTCACTCATAGACATTGAGTACTGTAGGCTTTTTTCTGTTAAGTCTACTGCATTTTCCTCAGTTGTTCACTTGCCTTTTCATGCTATTTATGTCATTGGCTTTGCCCCATGAAAATTATTGAGTTTTGCGAGTGCACTTACAGAATTTAACTGTTACGTTTTGTCATAAAATATTTTTGGGGCCAGCACTGTGTTGTAGCAGGTGAAACTGCTATCTACAATACCAGCATCCCTTATGAGTACTGATTCAATTCTAAGCGGCTCTGCTTCCAATCCAGTTCCCTATTAGTGTGCCTGATAGTAGAGGAAAGTGCCCCACATGCTCGACTCCCTGTGCCTAATGGGAGACCTGGTTTTGGCCTGGCCCAGCATGGCTGTTTGGGCCATTTGGGAAGTGAACCAGTGGATGAAAGAAAGAAACTGAAAAAATATTATTCTCATTATTGTAATGTTTTTGTAATTCTGTTTCTTGGCTGTATCCTTCTGACCCCTTTAGGCTTTATTTTTGTGTGTGGATTTAAGGTGGGCCTGTTGGAAAAGAAGGGCCACTCCTTTACCGGTATGTGTAACATTGACCTTATGTAAGTAAAGTGTTGCAGAAACAGGTCACCTAATGGTGGGAAAGAGGTGAAGAATACAGAAGAAACAGGGAGTGAATTCCAGCCACATTGAGTTTATTAACAATTAATAAAATCCACAGAGGTGCCCAGCTGCTGACTGCGCAGACAGAAGCAGCATGACACAGAGGCCCAGTCCTTCAGCAGGATGGGCTTTCTATAGTTTGGAGTCTTGGAATGTTCAGAGGGGTGGGGGGAATTTCAAGAAATGGGGAGTTGGTAAGGACTAGAGTGGCTTTTCTGGGGCATTTCAGCCTTGGTAGGTCTTGCTCTCTGGGTGCAAGGTGGTTGGAAGGAAATACAGAGGGTGGGTTGGGGACAGCTCAGGGTGGTCTTTTCAAATGCAGTAGAAGGGTCTCTGGCAGTAGATTCTCTATTGTGTCTTTGTTGCTTCACCCCATAAAACCACCCAGCACCCTGCTGCTGAGCTCAGTGTACATGTCCTTTTGCTAGAGTCTGATCAAATATATCACCATACTTATTACCTCAACCACCTTTTCTTATGGGGTTATCATAGATATGTATCTTTCCTCCCTGGATGCTAATGTTTAAATGTTTGGCTGTTCCCATGGCAGTATCAGGTACTTTTCACCTGTTCCTTCTCATTTTTATCTTCTTGAGATTGTGTGTGTGTGTGTGTGTGTGTGTGGTTAAGGATCTTCTTTTATTATTTAAACTTCAGAATTAATTTTCTAACTTCTGGGGTAAAATTCCTATTGGGACTCTAATTGTCATTGCAGAAAAATTTCAGAATCATTTGGGGGAGATTTGTCATGCTTTAATATTAAATTCTGTAATATAGAAAGAATGGAATTTTTTTTCATGTGGGTAATAGGTCCTTTTAATTTACTCATCCTTCTTGAAAATATTCTTCAATTTAGCATTGTGCATTTTTTGCTAAATGGATTTCATGCTTTTTCTTTCTTATTATTGTCAATGAGATAATTTCCCTCCAATTATATTTTGGGTTTCTTTTGTTTTGCCTTCTTACTATTTTCTTTATCATTTTTTAAAAGCACATGTATGTTTCTAACCCACATGAGTAGCATCAGCTTTTAACTGGCAGGTCTAATCCATTCACGATTGTTGTGATTACTGATGGGTTTTGATTTATTGCTGATGTTCATATTTTTCCTTTGCCTTTCACTTGTGCATTTTTAATTTTTAATCCTTTCTTCTGAGTGGGCTGTTTTCATTTGGTTCTTTGTTTTGTTCTGTTGTAATCTGAGGTCAATAATTCTACTGTTACTTTTACATACATGGGAATATGTTTTTCTCTTGCTACTTGGAACCCATCCATTCTGGAGCTTCTTCCACAAAACACAATCGCCCTTGTAATACTTTGCATCGGAATCTGTGCTTACCATGCAGGTTGTCTTCTGAGATTTTGGGTTCCTGACAGTAGTTTTTACAAATGCATCTTTGAAGAAATGCATTTGCAGTTAGGGAGAAAAGCGTGTACCTGTAGCTTTTGCTGATTCTTTTCCCCTCATTGTTTCTGCAGCCCACATCCTCCTCTTCGTTGTATTCACTGTTTTTCTGGAATAATTTTCTGAGATCATCTGTGGGTGGTATCTTTCTGAGTTCTCGTTCTGCCCTCCCACATGCTTGCTAGTTTGGGTGGAAACAAGAAGCTTGGCTCAATATTTCTCTTCTTCAGATTTTTGAGGATGTTGTTTGTCTTCACGTGTTTTGCTGCTGGCAGAAAACTTTGTCGCCACGAGTCTGCTTCCTTCATGAGTAACCTGCTTTTCCCCCTACTCATGAAATACTCTTGGAATATTTCTTGATGTTTTTGTCTTGTAATGAAGCTACCAAATGTCCACGAGTAGCGTCTTTTCCTTTTCCCATCTATTCTCTGAGAGAGCTCTGGAAATAGGAACATTCTTGTGTTTAATGTTAATCATTTTATTTGATTTGTTACTGAATATTTAAGTTTTATTTTCTTTGAATTACATTAAGGAAGACAGATCTAAAATCTAAGTTGTTACACTTGTGTAACAAGTGTGTTTCAGTGTTTTTTGACGTTAGGAGTTTTCTGGAATCCACTGTCCAACTGTAGTAAGTTTTTAATGTTTTTATAACTTTTAAATTTAGATTCATTTGTTTTTATTGGAAAGTAAGATTTACAGAGGCAGAGAGAAAGGTCTTCTGTCTGCTGATTTACTCCCCAAGCAGTTGTAATGGCCAGAACTAAGCTGATCGTAAACCAGGAGCAAGGAGCTTCTTCCAGGTCTCCCACATGGGTGCAGGGTCCCAAGGTCATGGGCCATCCTCTGCTGCTTTTCCAGGCCACAGGCAGGGAGCTGGATGGGAAGTGGGGGAGCTGGACACGACTCTGTGCCCATATGGGATTCTGGCACATGCAAAGTGAGGATTCCGTCACTATGCCGTCACCCCAGGTTCTAATTCGTCAATTTTGTACATTTTTAGAGTCCATGGATTGAGATTGTTACTTTCACCTAAATCAATAGATTTTTCTCTCTGCTAGCAGATCTATAAAATTGAATTGAAAGAAATTACTCTCAATCCCCATGGGGACTGAAACATTAAAAAAAAAAAGGAGGAAGAAAACGAGAAAAAAGAAAAGATGTAATATAAAATTTCAATTAGAAGCCAAATAGTTTTAGAGCAGTGAGCGAACATCAAAAAATGATTCTTGAATTCTGGAGTAAAAATATACATAGGAGGCAGCTCTGGTAAATGGTGTATAGCAGAACAGGCTTCATATGAGAGTCCACATGGACATCAGAATTTATTGTACCACCAAGTTGCCAATCAGTTGAGAAAGAAATGGATGAGTGTTAAGTAAATGACACTGGTGTAAGTAACAGTTCAAGTGGTAATTCAAGTGGGTAAGTAATAGTCCAAGGTTGTTAAAAGTCATATGATACCCTAAGGAAACACAGATATTCGGAGCAAAGGAAGAACACGAAATGAAACGTGGGAATAAATAACTACAGATAGAAATAAATAGTCAGGGCCCGGCGGCATGGCCTAGCGGCTAAAGTCCTCGCCTTGAACGCCCCGGGATCCTATATGGGCGCCGGTTCTAATCCCGGCAGCTCCACTTCCCATCCAGCTCCCTGCTTGTGACCTGGGAAAGCAGTTGAGGACGGCCCAAAGCTTTGGGACCCTGCACCCGCGTGGGAGACCCAGGAAGAGGTTCCAGGTTCCCGGCTTCAGATCGGCGCACACCGGCCCATTGCGGCTCACTTGGGGAGTGAAACATCGGATGGAAGATCTTCCTCTCTGTCTCTCCTCCTCTGTGTATATCCGGCTTTCCAATAATAATAAAATCTTTAAAAAAAAAAAAGAAATAAATAATCAATACATCTTATTAAAATAAAGTATAGCTGAACATTTGTAAGGACCAAGAGTTAGAAAAGCCTTCTTCAGCAAGACTGGAAGACTGGACACTCAGAGGTCACACAGAAAGTAGTGGGCAGCCCAGGTGCAGTAGCCCAGTGGCTAAAGTTCTTGCCATGCGTGCGCTGGGATCCCATATGGGTGCTGGTTCTAATCCTGGCTGCTCCACTTCCCATCCAGCTCCCTGCTTGTGGCCTGGGAAAGCAGTTGAGAAGGGCCCAAAACCCTGAGACTCTGCACCCATGTGGTAGACCCGGAGGAAGCTCCTGGCTTCTGATCAGCTTAACTCTGGCTGTTACAGCCAGTTGGGGAATGAATCAGTGGATGCAAGATCTTTCTCTGTGTCTCTCTGTAAATCTGACTTTTCAATAAAAATAAGCAAATATTTAAACAGGAGAAAATAATGGGTATATGTTACTGTGGTGTTCATATAGAAATGACTGTTAAGGAAAATATGGAAACTGTGAAACCAAAGATGACAGAATAAGAGTTTGCATATTAATCTGTGAGCAGAAGACAAGAAGCTGGAGAATAACTTGGGCAAAAGATGCGATTAGCAGAAGAAGAAACTCAAATGATCAATAAATGAGGAAAAAAAGACTGAAACATGAAGAACATGTAAATTAAAATATTTTTTCTCCCCCCCCAAAAAAAAGACTGTCATCCACTTACTTGTTTAAAAGGCAGGTTGACTGAGAAAAAGAGACAGAGAGAGAGAGAGAGACAGAGAGAGAGAGAGATTTTCTCAGCTGGCTTACTCCCCAAATGGCTGCAAGAGCCATGTCTGTGTCAGACTGAAGTGACGAACTCCACACTGGTTTTTCATGTACATAGGAGGACCTCAACCACTCAGACTGTCTTCCAGTGCTTTGGCAGGAGTATTAATAATAGGGAGCTGGATTAGAAACATAACAGCTAGGAATCAAACTGGCACCATGTGGTACCAGTGTCACAGACTGTGTTTAAGTTGATGTACCACAAAGCCAACAAAAATGAGATACCCTTGCCCATCACTGGCAAAGATGGATGTGGTATGGTGGTGTGAAGGTGGAGACCACCGTGCTTACCTGTGCATTGCTGTTGGTGAGAGGGTCGTCCGGTTCTGTGACACTGGTGGTGGTGGTGTTCATGTCCTTTGCAAATGTGGTGGAAATCATATAACTGAGAGATTAGTCCTGTCCACACACAACTTTGCAAGGGTACCATGGCATTATGAATTCTGTGATGATAGTCATGGAGCCACCATGGGAACCAGGGGCAATGTAACATTCATATACATTTGCAGCAGTGTTTGTGATTTTTAAATTGAATTCTGTGACAGAAAAGCCAGACAAATGTGAATTATGTCACTGTGTAATTCTAGCTATTACTGACACAATCCTGCCATGTTGTACATGAGAACCACATACCTCTGTGACACTGATGCTGTGGTTTGGATGGGACTTCTTCCCCAAAAGATCATGTGTTGGAGACTTGGTCCCAACTGTGGTGTGTTGGAACCTTTAAGGAGTGGGAGTGCCTGTAATGGGGTTACTTGGAGCATCATGCAGAAAGACATTAAGAGAGTGTGGTGAGGCTCTGATCAGTTCTCAGGGGAGTGTGCTACAAAAGCCCTAGCATGGTCCCTATGTCTCTAGGCTTCTGTGTCTTGTCATGTGAACTTTCTTTCTTGGAAACAATCCTGCCAGCATACAGGACCTGTGATTGCTCTACCAAGGGAGTTCTCACCAGAGGCTGAGTCTATGAGGTGTCTAACCATGAGCTTTCAGCCTCTAAAACTGAGTTAAATGAGCTTCTTTACACACTACCCAGATTCAGATATTTCATCATGACAATAGAAAATGAATGGAAACAACTGGTGATGGTGCAGTTCTGCCATGGTGGTGGTGATGACTGGCCTTGTCTGTGCAGGGCTGGTTACAGCATTCAGATTCCTCTGTCCTCTATGTCCGTGTAGCTTTTCTAGATTGGCAGTTACATAGTGCTGTGGTGGTAATAGTGAGTAATAGCGGTGTTCACATCATCCTGTGCTAGTGATTGTGGTACAAATCACAAATCACGTGGTGTAGGTGGGAGTTACATAAATGTAATGTTGTCATGATATCCCCATAATTGTGCAATGTTGTTCGTGGTGTTTTCTATCACTCTGTTATGCTGCTGGTGGTGTTTAGGTCATTCTGAGATGGATAATGTTGAGATCCACATACTCAGTGACATTTCTCATAGTTATGTGCACATGTGATACTGGCACTCATGGTGTTCATACGATTTTGAGTGTTGATTTTGATGTTATTTATTCTTGTGTGATTGTTGATGATGGTCCCATAACTGTGTTGCTGCTTGTGGTATTTACAGGATGTGCTGATCTTAGTGGTGATGGTTTTCATATCTCTGCCACATTGGTGGCATTGGTCATGGTATCCGTGAACTCCATGGTGGTGATGAGGATTGCATTCACGTAATTCTGCAATGTGGTGCTATTGGTGTTTACATTATTCTGTTATGTTGGTTGTACTGCAAAACACCATGATGGTGGTCACATCATATGAAAAGTTTGAAATGATATCCACATCACTCAAGACATTTGTTGGCATTGACATTGCCATGTGACATTGTGGTGGCGTTCTGCACATGGCATGCTGGTATTTTTGTTGTTGGTGGTGTATCTGCAATGCTGGTATTAACTCCGAGGTTCATTTTGGTAGTGACAAAACAAAAATACTCAAAGCATTCATTTTGAAACACTAGTTGGGGTATACATATATCTCTGCGATGACATTGCTAATGGAAATTGCATAGCTCTTATGTTGATTGTGGCATTGGCACTGTGAAAGTGGTGGTCTTTATATATTTATGTGACATTTGTGGTGGTATCCACAGAACTTTGTGATATTGGTCACAGTGTCCACATAATTCTGTGATGGTGGTGATGGTTGTATTCCCACAGCAATAGTAGTGGCAGTTGTATTTGCATAAATCTGTGACATGGGTGATAGTATCCTACGAGGTTGTAATGTTGTTGGTAGTAGTTGCATAACCCAGTGACACTGTTCAGAGTATTTACATAACTGTGATAGTGGGAGAGGTAATGTTCAGTTAAATTCAAGATGGTAGTTATGATAGCTATACAACTCAGCAACACTGGTGCTAGTGAGATTGACATGTGAAGTTCATATGGTATATGTATAACTCTAAGATGATCACCATGGTAGTCAGGTCATTTTGAGAGATTCTTCAAGGTGCTGTCATTATTTTGTATTGATGGAAGTATTTACATGGTCCTGTGACATTGTGATCGTGGTATTTGTGTAATTCTCAATCGGTGGCAGTGGTGGTATTCATATATACCTCTAATGTTTGTCATCAGCACGCCTGTGATATTTGCCATGGTGGCTACATAATTTTGTGTATTCATATATGTGTATTCATATAGATCTATTATAGTGGCTGCTGTGGTCACACAATGCTTTCGTGTTGGTAATGGACTTCATATGGCTTTGAGTTGCTGTGATGGTGCTCTGATGTTGGCCACCATGGGACACTTGTCATGATCACAGTCATATAACTCAATGGCTGCCTGGATTATTCTAAGAAATCTGCAGTTAGTGGGGACATTGGCAAGACTCTGTAGTGATGTAGGTGACAGCATTAATCTAACTCTGGGATGTGGCACGTGTTACTAAAATACTGTATGAAGTTGGTACAGGTGGTACTCTGCTATGTTGGTCATGATATTTATAGAACGGTGATGGTGGCGGTGGTAATAACAGCCTGGGACACAGTTATGGTGTTCACAAAACTCTGCTAAAGTGTTGGTGGTGGTCTTCCCATAACTGTGTCGTTGGTTCTGTATTTATATAACTGCTTCATTGGACAAGAATTCTGTGGCATCAGTGGTAGTGGCGTTCATATATTCCTATGATGTCATGGGGACATCACAGTTATTTCTGTTGATGTAAATCTGCCATTGGCATGGTATTCATGTAAGTACAAGATAGTAGTTTAGTGAGAATGCATGTAATTCTGCAGCTGCAGAGGTTCTGTTGATGCAATTCTATGATGTTGTTGATCTTATTCAACCAACACTGTGACATTGTTTGCAGTATTGATATAATCCATGTTATTGTCAGATGTGGTATTCAAATAGTTAAATGAGAGTGGTTGTGTGTTCACATGGCCTTGTAACATTGATCTAGTCTGATGCACATGTCCTATGAAATTCATTGTGGTATTCATTCAACCCTGTATGGTTTTGAATGGCATTGGTAATTTTTTTGGTTTGTTTTGTGACATTGGTGGTGGTAAAGTGCTGTGATGACGGCAATGGTGGGAACTCATGTAATGGCCAGTTGGTCATGGTATTGATTGACTTTGGCACACCATTGGCTTTAACGTGGCACTGCATGGTTGTTGGTGGTATTCTTGCAAACCTGTGACTTTGGTCAGGATTTTCACAAAGCACTGCAGTGCTGTTGGTGGTGGAATTCAGATGACTGCTTTAGTGATGGTGTTCCTTTAACACTGTCGTTGTGGTCGTGCCCTTCAGATGACTCTGTGATGATAGCAGCAGTCATCTGCAGGCATGGTGAGCTCATTGCTCTGCACTGCTGTTTGCAGTCTTCTGGCATCCTGGGGACAGTGACAGTGGTGATGGCATAACTCTGTGATAGCTGTGGTATGCACACCGCCTCTGACTGTGGCCTTCACGCACATCCCTGAAGTTGTTTCTTGTTAGTTCACATAGCTGCACGCTGTTGCGGGCAGTGGTGTTTTTAGAACTGTGGTGTTGGACACGGTGGAAATACCACAGCCCTCAAAGAGGGGTGATGCTGTCCATACACACCTGCACCTTCAGTCACAGTGCTCACATAAATATGAAGGTACTTTGAAAATTCATGGATTATTGGATTAAAATATAAATTTATCTTAATAACTATTAATGTATAGTTCTTTTTAAAAATCAATACACACATTCTAGGAGCTTTTTGATAATCTGAGTGTGCATGAATTTCAGTTATTTTTGCACCAAAATAAACTTTGAAGTTCATCTTTCTGTATGACCTTTTTAAATTGCACTTAAAAAGTCTCTGGTGGAGTAGGTATTCCTACAACTGCAAACATCAGGCCTAGTTTCAGCTTAACTCTATGATAGTGGACAGGTATTTGCCTAACGCTGTGACTTTGGTCATGTCATGCATATAAGCATGCACCCATATTGGGGCAGATGTTCATACAACTCTCAACAGTGTTGAACTTTTAGTCACTGTTTTCACATAATTGTGACACTGTCATGGCACACAATTCTACCATGATGGTACCTGTGCTACGTCTTTTGGTAATAGTCTCGTGAATCTGTAACATGAATCATGGTTTTACTGTGACTTCACAGTGGTGATGTTAGTACTCCCGTAACTATAACCTTGCCATTTGTGGTATTCACAACTGTGAATTACAACAACTGTGTTGTTAGTGTTGGTACTTGGTTATTGTTTTCCTATCACGTTGGAACAGAGATGCTTCATTTGTATAACTCTGTGACGCTGGTGCTATTGGTTGTGGTAGGGTTCGCTAGAATTCAGAATTGACAGAATATGCATATAAGCATATGCAGAGGAATTTAGTAGGAGGTTTGACTCATGCCATTGTGGCAGCTTAGTTCCACAATGGGTCTTTTGGGCAGGCTGGAGAGCCTGGGTTGCTGGTAGTGTGGAAAAGTAGTAAAAGCTGAGGATCTGAGTCTCACTTTTTGAGGCCTGAAGACCCAAGTCCTGGCTGGAGGCAGCAGGTATAATGCTGAAGTCCAATTGCCAAACTGTGAAGAAGAGCCCTAGATTCCTCTTTGAAGGAGTCCTGAATCATTTCTCACTTAGTCTTTCCAGACCCCACAGCCCACTGAATGCTCTCCCGCATAGGGGCTGGGTCTTCCCACCTGGCACACTCAGATTCATGGGCAAATGTCATTTGGAAATGCCATAAGAGATATCCCTCCCCTTCCCCAGAAATGCTTTTCTAGATTTCTAGATTTCTAGATATTACTTAATCTAGGCAATTTCACACCATACAACTCCCTGTGATGTTGATTAGCATGTAACAATGTCACATTAGTCCCATTACATGAACCTATGATGTTAGTGATTGTAATTTCATAACTGTAATGTAGGTGGTTTTAGTTCATGAATCTCTGTGACATTGGCCATGGAATTCTCTTATGATGGGGGTAGTAGAATTCAAGAATTTTATGGTGTTGGTGAGTAGAATAGACCTAGTGATTGACTCTTGATGAAGACTTAGGCTCAGAGAAGTTTGAATGTTTTGCTTAGAGTTGTATAATAATATATAACAAAGCCAGTCTCAAAAATTTGGGTTTTCTGAATAATTCAAATGCAGTATTTTCTGGATCATACCATGAGATCTCTTCCTGTTAAATCTAAATTTAACTTTTTTCTAACACATTTGTACCTTCAAACTACTCAAAGACTTTGGAGCATAAATATTGCACCTAGTTCTTTATCTGTAATTGTAAGTATGTCCATATATTCACATGTACCATTTTTATATGTGAAATTGATCAAAATTTAGTTATACATAATGAATAAATTTGAATTTCTGAAAGTTCCTGCCAAAGATGGCAGAGGAGGACTTCTTGGCAAACCAAAGTCTTCTATAGCTTATTAATAGATACCAAAGTATATGTATTAAAACCTTTAATATTGTCATGTAGTGTTTCCATTCTTTTCTTAAAAGCTACGAACTTTTAGGAGCCATATAGAGAGGTAGAAATATGATGTTGGGGTCCAGTGCAAACAAATGTTTAAATCATCGTTGAAACAGACATCTGAGACATCTGCATTTTATAGTGTGTGTTTATAGAATGAATGTTTATAGAATGAACTTACTAATGAATTTTGGAAAGGCAAATCTAAGTTCTCAGGATATTTTGTTATGGGCATGAGGTGTTGACTCTTAAATAGAAGGGTCAGTGCTGTGACCCAGTGGATTAAACTGCTGTCTGTACTTAATCCCAGGTGCTGTGATCGAGCTCTCTGCTAATACACCTGGGAGGGCAGTGGAAGACTGCCCAGCTGCCTGGGCCCTGCCACCCACAGGGCAGACTCAGCTGGAGTTCTAGGCTTCTGGATTTGATCTGATCCAGCCCTGGATGTTGTGGCCATTTGGGTAGTGAACCAGTAGATGGAAGATCTCCCTCTTTCTGTCTCTCCTTCTCTTTATAACTCTGCCTTTCACATAAAGAGAAAAAAATGTTAAAATAAAATTTATTTGAAAGAACTGGGTCAGAAGAAAGCCAGGAACCTATACCTCAATGCAGATATCCCATGTGTGATAGGATCCCAAGTATTTGACCCAAATATTTGGTGCCTCCAATGGTGCACATTGGCAGGAAACTGAAATTGTGAATAGAGCTGGGACTCAAACACTGTGATATGGGATGCAGCTGTCCTACACAGCACCTTAACCTCTGCACCCTACAATACCTGCCCCTCGTTATTGCTTTTTTTTTAAAGATTTATTTATTTTTTATTACAAAGTCAGATATACAGAGAGGGGGAGAGACAGAGAGGAAGATCTTCCGTCCGATGATTCACTCCCCAAGTGAGCCGCAATGGGCTGGTGCGCGCTGATCCGAAGTCGGGAACCAGGAACCTCCTCCGTGTCTCCCACACAGGTGCAGGGTCCCAATGCATCGGGCCGTCCTTGACTGCTTTCCCAGGCCACAAGCAGGGAGCTGGATGGGAAGTGGAGCTGCTGGGACCAGAACCGGTGCCCATATGGGATCCCGGGGCATTCAAGGCGAGGACTTTAGCCACTAGGCCACGCCGCCGGGCCCTCATTATTGCTTTTTTAAAGAAATGGAAGGAATCCTTGTGATAGGATCTAAAGTATAAGACATGTGTGTCACATGCCAGCCCCCAGGGTTCATGTTTTCTATTTTTTTTTTTTCGCTCTTGCAGTACTTGGGATGCATTGAAGTTCTACGCTCCATGAGGTCTCTTGACTTCAGTACGAGAACACAGATTACCAGGTAAGCTCACCTTAAACATGAACTCCTGTGATTTTGCTGCAAAAGGGAATGATCTCAGACCTCTAATAGTCTAGAAACTCCTAGAAGGAAACACCTCCCATTGGAGTGTCAGTGGCTGGTAGCAGTGTGTCAAGATTTACTATGTGTCCAAGACGTTGGCTTGTCTATGTAACACGTACCTCTTAGCAAGGGCATTTCCAAGGACTTGTGCCCTCCCAAGGTCTTTATCAAGCAACCATTGTGCTTACGCTTATTTCTTGAATCTACAAAGCTCTCACGTATAACTGATACCTCAAAAATTAGCCAAACCATATAATTTTCATAAAAGAAAGTCAAGATGTGAAGTGAGAATTTCCAGCAGTGTACACTGAGAATAAACTGCATAGAACCTGAGTATGGAATATGAATGGAAGTGGGCGTTTTAATAGGCAGGTCAGTTCTATAAGGTGTCGGTGGTTTTGACCAGGTTTTGTATATTCCCTATCACCAACTAGATGCTAAACTTCTTGAGAGCCAGTAATTAAGCATTACTTTTGTAACACATTTTAGCATGGTGTAATTCTTGGTAGAAGTTGCATCTTTCGGTAAATGTCCATTCTGAGTCACTTTGAAGTTTGGGAAGGATTCTATGAAACTGCTATATTTCTATGGATATAGGAGGTTTAAGTTGCTTCTGCACTGTAAAATTGCTTATTTTAAATAGTGACCTCAGAAAATGCCTTCTTGCTTACTTCCTTTAAGTCACGCCTTTGAGTTAGACAGCCAGTCTAAAACTTGAGCTTTAGGAAGCAATTTGTGTGGTAATTAGCTGCTAAGTCATGTATGCACCTGGGTTCTGATTTAAGCACCAAACTGACACCTATTTTTCTTCACTGAAGAAGTTTTTGATAAAAAAATTGATGTTTCTCTTCTCTCTAAAACAACTTGAGACCCATGGTTTGGCAGCATTCCAGTGCTGATGATCTGCACGAAGGAAGGAATCAGCTCCTTCATAGCCCGGGACTAGACCGGGACTTCAGAAAGTCCACAGAAAATGAAATTAAAACATATGTTTATTTTGGTGCAAAAGATTTTTTGGAATCGTGTTTCTTTTCATAACACACTTGAGCTTTTTGAAGGTCCCTTATAATTGTAGAAAATGAGAAGGTCATAGGTGTTTTGCAGCAAGAGCATTTCGAAGAAGTTTGGGTGTTCCGTAGTCACCTGTACATTCACTTGGTGAAAAGGTGACATGGTGTGGTGTCATGTGCAGACCACTTTGCTAGTGCTTGGGGGGATGTGTACATTGTATGACACTGTTTGCACTCTTCCTGCTGTTTGCAAAGGCATACCAATTGATTAGAGAGGCTGGACTCCAATTACAGATTTCAGAATTTTGAGATGATTTCATGTCATAGTTTTCCTGTTGCATTTATAGAGCATTGGTTATTGGCTATTCACACACAATGAACTAGGCAACAAGGCTTTCTGTTTTGCAATGTTTCCTAGTGTTGGGGACAAAGATATTTATGCAGATCATTGATGTCCACTTACCTGGTTCTGTTCCTTGGAGGTGAGTCTGGGATGGATGCACAAGATGATAATACTAATTTTCCATTCATTGGGGGATGTGATTTTAGTACTCTCTGGTATGGAACCTAAATGGGAAGAAGCAGTGACAATACTGTTAAAGAAGATGATGCAGATGGTGATGGGATTGGAGGTTAGGATTCCTCCTGCTCCAGTCCCACTCCATTTAGATTTGTGCAAAGGAGGTGCAGTGTAATGGAGCAGGTTGAGCACCATTGTTGGACTTGGAAAACTTGGTGTTGAATTTTGGTTGTACCAGAGTTGTCTTAGGTTCTAGTAGATTTTTTTTTTTTGGAAACTGCATTTGCTCACAACAATGAAGTTTTCTGTATCTTGTGGCCTTTGTATCATGTGGCATGCTTCTTACTTGCTTAACAACTGGAGATCACTCAAAGCGAACAGCAGAAGGAAGCCCTTCGCATGCCTGAGCAGAGTACACACAGCCATGTTCTGTAGGTGTGGCACTCAGTTGAGCTTTGAAGATCTCAGTGGTAACTGTTGTGCCTGTGACTAAATTCTGTCACTAGTTTGCTTTGTATACCAAAGACATTCTTGGAGAGATATAGAGAAAGTGGATATTAAAGTTAAGTTATACTATACAGATACTAGGAAAAGTTTGTTTCCGAGTTCGTCTTTAGAAAAACATACGAGGCATTTTAAAAACTAAATAATATCTTCTTTCTTTTGTTTTCAATTTTGGATAGAAAAGCATTATACATAGATGTAATTTGCAGGTTCTGGTAGCTTTATCATACATCTTTTGGTCAGGGTTGGTAGAATTTTCTACTGTTTCATGCATCTGAGCATACATTGATCGTGGCACCAGGTGTGGATTACAGATGTCTAAGAATGGAGTTGCGTCAATAATGTTGTTAGTGCCCAGGTAGCTATTACAGGTCACACAGCCCATACATCTTGGGCTGAAATGCTTGGCAAATCAGTGCCCTGTACATGGAGGGGACAGCTTAGCTGTAGAACCCAAGTCTACAGATTTCTACCTGTATAGGTTTGGCCTTGACTCCCAAAGAACACAGTGTTTGAGAAAGCCTTCTTTTTCATTCTATTTTATTTTTAATTTCATGATACAATTCCATAGGCTCTGGGACTTCCTTACCCCCTCCCCAAATTCCATCTCCTCAACCGTTTCTCCCCCATATTAATACAATAGTATAATGCTTCATAAGCAGTCATAAATCCATCAATCTCTATTCAAGTGTGTCCTGACTTTGCCAGTGCAGACAGTGCCAGATAGTCCAGCATCTTCTTGTAAGGATATATCCAACAGTCTCATTGGCAATCCTTTGAAGTGGAAGCAGAGATGCATACTGCCCTGCCTCTTCACATCTGGGTATGCAAGTCTCTGTTATGCCATTGCTACACACTCCTTTAAATGAAAAACCATAAAATAAGATCAGCAATAGGAATAATGTTAAAAAATGTACACCACCATCATTGAATTAAATAACATGCTATGGCATTACCAATGTGTCAATGAAGAAATAAAACAGAAAACAAAAAAGAACATGGTGCAGAACATGGTGCTACTGTATGATCTATAAGTCAATGAGGAATTTAAGAGAAAAGAAGCTATTTGGAAGAAATGAAAACAAAAACAAAAAAATCAAAACCCATGGATTGCAGCAAAATCAGTATTGAAAGCGCTATTGATCTTATACTTTGCATAAAGGTTGCCTTATATCAGAGAGAACATGTGGTATTTGTCCTTTTGGGATTATTTATTTCACTGTCCATAATAGTCTCTAGTTGGGAACATTTGGTTGCAAATGGTAGAATTTCATTCTTTTTAGTGGCTTCGTTATTGATTTCTCTTTGGATGGGTGGCTGGATTGTTTCCATGTCTTTGCTATTACAGATTGTGCTGCTGTAGATATAGGATTACAGACCCCTTTCTCATATGCAGATTCTTTTGTATATTCCTAGAAGTGGGTCACACAGCAGATCAATGTTTACTTCTCTAAGCACTCTCCATATTGACTTCCATAGTGGTTGTACTAGCCTGCACTCTCACCAGCAATGAAGAAAGATACCTTTCTTCCCACACCCATGCCAGCAGGTGTTGTTAGTAGGTTTCTGAATGTAGGCCAACCTCACTGGAGTTAGGTGAAATCTCAATGTGGTTTTCATTTGCATTTTCCTGACTGCCAGGGAGCCTAAGCATCTCTTCATATGTCTGTTAGCCATTTGAATTTGTTTTAAAAAATATCTGTTCGAGCCTCACCAAGGACTATCAGTATGAGCACCGAGGACTACATCCCTACTGCCAAGGAGACCACGGGGGAAATGGAGTGCCTTCAGAGGCCAAGAACTCTGAGGTCACCCACCCCCATTTGGATCTAGAATGTGGAATGGAAGAAGCCCAATTCCTGCCTTGCAGGATCCAGGGTCATCGGAACGACAACCAGGATCCCTGAGCGGTCCGCAGAAACAGAAGAACAGTAAACTTCCTTTGGGACTAGGGAGAGGAGCTTTCTCTGGCCCTTGCCTGCTTCAACTTTGGGTCCCCACCCTCTCTCGTAAGGACCATCAGGATAGCTCCAGAAACCCCTCAAAACAAACAAACAAATGAACAAACAAACTAGAATAGATAGACAGAGAACAACTAGGAAAGCTTAGAAACAGACAGGAAATGGTCAGCGGGGATGCACTTACAACTCACTGGGTGGGACACAAAGATCAGTTACTCCTCTCTGGGGTAATAAAGATTTCTCTGCACACCCCTCCCAAAAACGTTCACCTAAACTGTTGACATATGTCCTGTTAAAGTTATAGAGTTAGACTACCCGAAAAACAACCAGGTTCAGCAAAATCATGCTTCAATGCTATAAACTGCTAAAGACTAACATTAAAATAGACAAGAGACAGCTGAATAGCAATCTATAGCCATTTTAAGGTATATAGAACACGGCTGAATGTAAACCAAAATTGAAATGTCTATGAGGAAGTCACAGGTTGTGGTCGAGATCATGCATTTCTCTAGTAACATATTGGTTAATCAACACCATGTCAATTAATGCCATAATGTTGTAAATGGTTGGAAATATTATGTTGGGACTTTTAATTGATTGGAATGATACTCTGCCGGCTCTACCTTCAGACCAGAGATGGTCTCACCAAGAAGCCATTGAACTTACCAGGACAATAAGATGCTGGACTTTATGCTTGGTCAAAACCTCCAATGAAAGAATGTCAACTGAATTTGAACTATGGAAATGCAACAAGGTGGAGCAATCCACCGTGGGGGGCGGGGAGGGTTTGGGGAGGGGCGGGGGGAATCCCAGTGCATAAAAAAATGTGTCACATAATGCAATGAGATTAATAAAAAAAAAATCTGTTCATTTCCTTTGCCCATTGAGAAGGCCTTCTTGAGGGTACAGAGACGCACACCAGTAGAAAAAGATTCTGCTGATGAAGTTTATTTCCCAGTGTGCCCTGCGCTCATGCCTCCTGAAAGTGTCTCTCTTTTTTTTTTTTTAAAGATTTATTATTATTGGAAAGCCGGATATACAGAGAGGAGGAGAGACAGAGAGGAAGATCTTCCGTCCGATGATTCACTCCCCAAGTGAGCCGCAACAGGCCGGTGCTGCGCCGATCCAAAGCCGGGAACCAGGAACCTCTTCCAGGTCTCCCACGCAGGTGCAGGGTCCCAAAGCTTTGGGCTGTCCTCGACTGCTTTCCCAGGCCACAAGCAGGGAGCTGGATGGGAAGTGGAGCTGCCGGGATTAGAACCAGCACCCATATGGGATCCCGGGGGGTCCGTTCAAGGCTAGGACTTTAGCCGCTAGGCCACGCCGCCGGGCCCCTGAAAGCGTGTCTTGTTGAATGTGGCTTCGAAGTGTGGCAAATAACACTGCTCTCTTGTAGATCCACAGTGTATGTTTACAAAATCAAAGGCTACACTGAAATCTTGCTGTAACGGGCAGTGACACTTGACCATTCTAGAGTTCACTAAACTTACTCAATGGCCTCTGTCTGTGACTTGGATTTCACCCCAATGTTCAGGGAGGGGGCAAGCTAGAGTTGCCCTGTCTGAGTTGTGCAGGTAGTTTTCACACTGGTCTCTGTGGCTATAGGTGCTGGACAGCCACAGTGATGGACGGATGCTTTGCTGTGCCACCCATCCCTCCCTGAAAATTGCTGTTATTTCATGCTGAGGGATGATGGGAGATGTGTAGCTGTAGTTCTCATAGGAGCAGAACACACCAGATCTCACAGTGAGGGTTGTGAACATGGGGTGTCATCCTGAGTCTGAAAGTGTACAGTGGTTGTGGAGGGGTTGTGGTTCTTCCTCTCTGCCCTCCACTATACCTGGGGTGCTGAGCTCCAGGATCTTTGAATCTGATCTTTGCAGCCTGGTGGGGCCCAGTCCTAAGGATGTGCAGGAAACTCCTGTTGGTTGCTAAATCTTCAGAGATATGACATTTTCTCCCCTGTAGTTTTATTTCCTCACCTACTTATTTATCTTTTTGTTTATTTATGATGTTTAGTTTTGCATGTTACTTAAGACACCCCAACTTATTCCTAGAACATAGAAAGCTATAAACAAATCTGTTCACAGTTAAACCCAAAGCACTTGGCAAACTGGCCCTTTCCCCAGGTATACATTGCAAATACCTGGTGTGGATTTGGGGTGTGTATATGCTGCCGACTTCCTGCACTGCTCATATGTGCCAACATGAGATCCACTTCCACCTAGAGTCCTGAGGATACACGCACTTAGCTGTGTGAGCTTCTGCCACACTTCCAGGGTGGGTGGCAGGTGGGTTTATAGCACACCACCCAGGAATCAACATACATCTACCTGCTCAAATTACAGCGTGAATAATGCATCTACCTTACTAATTTTTTCTTTCTTCATTTTGGAAGTCACCATAGTTTCAATGGCCCTGGAAGCATTGTGTGACCTAGACTTACACAGGCCAGCACCAGTGCAACTCCAGTAACAGGCCACCATGCCAGAGGCACCCTCAGCAATGGATATTCTATCCCAGTCTACTGCACTTGTTCACGTGTGAGTGAGCACCTTTTCAGAGACCCGTGTGCATCCTTGTCTGACTTCTTGCAGAAAAGGGGCTGGCCAGGGTGTGTGCTTGCAACCTCCACCACCCGCAAGCATCCACTGACATCCCCTATCAGACATTTCTGTGTCGCAGAAATATTTAATCCCAAGTTTATTTGGTTATCCAACCATGCACCTTGCATAGTGTTAGGAGAGACCACATTGATCAACAGGACATTTGTGTTGTTTGTAGAGGATTTTCTGTTTTCAGAACATTGCTCTGGCTGGAGAAGGTGCCTGGGACCAGAAGGTGGATGAACTCAGGGAGCCTCAGAAGTCAAGGGAATGCCTTGCAAGCGCAAATGCACATGTCCAGTAGCAGGACACCAGTGCCCCGGAGGCAATGGAGATCTGGGTATTTTTTGTTCAGGCTCTGTGGTCTTTATTTGCTTTTTGAGAGTGGGTAGTATGAACTCTACCAAGTGCCTGTGCCGTCTGTTCATGAAGGGCATTGTGTTAGGGAGAGGGTGACTTCTTGCTTTCCCAGCCCAGTAATCATGATTCCGAAGGGTCTTACCTTTGGAACTCCAGGGCAGCAGTGGTGTTCAAGACACACACCTGCACCCTTGGACACATGAAGTAGGACACAGAACTGACTCTTGCACCTGATCTTCCTTAGATTTGATCTTCCAGAATCCCTTCTTCAATTCTCAAAAATAAATGCCACCAGACTTGACTCAGGATTAACGTGCCAGGGAAAGGAGCAAATCCATTTTTGCGGATTGTTGGAAGCTGGTTGAATTTCAGAATCAGAAAGGAAAGCTCTGGTGTGAATAATACATCCCTCCCACCCTGTGCAGAGTGTCTAGCGTAGGCTTGCAGCCATCAGGCCTCATTCTAGAGGTGCTTGTCTAAATGTCTTTTGTAACTGAGTGTCTTGCCACCCTGCCCTGCAGGGTCTGGCCTACAAAGGTTTGGTGTCTTCACAGTTTAGAATTCTGTTTGAAACATACTGTTACCTGCATGTGTGTGCCTGCTGCCTTTGTAATAAAGTTCACCAGGGCAGATACCAACTACAATTATAATGTGTTTAGGTGTGCAAAAAGTGTTAGATATAGGGGTGCCACTACAGGTCTTTGGGGGTTGCAGGACAGGGACCGGAGCTGCGAGGCAGTAGCATACACATTCGCTGCAGATGTGTCCAGCTTATAATGGAAATATGGAGGAGGGTGCCTGTGGGCCTAGTTGAGTCCAGGAAGACTTCCCAGAGGGGACTATATTTAGGCCAGGGTGATTGTCTCCTCACTTGAAGAGTTGAAAGTGACATAGGACTAGGTGATTGCTTACACTTGGGCTGGACTCTCAGGCCAGACCACCAGGTGCCTTGCAAGGTGAACAGAGTCACTCCTGAAATCCTGTCATCAGCCCACACAATTTCGAATTCATGTCCAATGGTAGGGCCAGAGTCCCCTTGGGGAAGCTCCTGGGTCAGTTGGTGCCCACCAGAGTCCGTCTGGGCCCCACAGGCTGGGCTTCCTCCAGGCTTCACCCTCATCTACTATGTCCAGTCCCTCCACCGTAATGCATGCTACTAGCTTAGTTCAAATTTTGAGGTCAAGCAAGACTGTTATCGTGGAAATGCCTGGGTCAGTCATGGGGGTGGAAAGACCCCAGGCATGGGAGTCTCTGTATTTCCTGGCCGCTGCCAGGCAGCCTCTGAGATCAAGTGTGAGCAGCCTATCCAAGGAGTCAGAGTGGAGCTGACCACAGGGGCTGGGCTTGCAGTGGGTGCTGGGCTCAATGGGAAGCTGGGTGTCTGCCACCAACTTCCTGCTCTCATCACTGCCTGGTTCTTTGGGGTCAAGAGCAGCCACCTGAGGAGGCTGGAAAAGGTTAGAATTAGGGAGACCAGACACGGCTGCTCAAGGGAGAGTGGTTATATTCAGGGGCTGACCATGTGGCTCAGAGTGGCCAGGGCTGCCAGCCGGTGGCACTGGCTGAAGGTAACAGTGGCTGTCTCCTTGCCTTGGGCTGCTTGGTGGGGCTCCTTTGGACAACTGCTCTGTTCCAGTCTTTGGACAGCAAGCTAGCATTGGCCCCTGGGAGCAGAGATTATGGACATGATGTGAGTTTCCTTAGCTAGTTAAAATGAGGTCAGGCACTTTGCAACCACTGAGAGAGGGACACATGTTCTCCAGTGGGGCCAAAATGTCTGAGCACGGAGCCTTCCTATTCCAGGGAATGGCACTGCCTTCCCCGCCTACCTGCTCACTGGGAGACTTAAGAACAGCTAGGTGCTAGGCAAACTCAGAAATCCAGATTTAGGGCTGTTTATCTCCAATATAATTTTTAAAAGCTTTGTTTTGCTTATTTGAAAGGCAAAGTTGAGAAAGAGAGGCGTCTTTGACCTGCTGGTTCACTTCTGAAATGGCTGTAAAGATGGGCTGGGAAAGGCCAAACCTTGGGACCAGGCATTTCTTTCAGGTGTTTCATGTAGGTACAGGGACGTGAGTATTTGGGCCATCTGCTACTGCTTCCCAGGCACATTAACAGAGAGCTGGATGGGAAGTGGAACAGTTGAATCTTGAACCAGTACCATATGGGATGCCAGCATGGAGATGTTGGCTTACCTGCTATGCCATAGCACTGGTCTCACCAATCTTATCTTGACAAGTTCTCTTTATACATTTCCATATAGGACAACACCTACTATTTATTGATACTATTATGGTTATCAACCAGTTCACCCCAGGGCATTTTTTTCCATAAGCACACCATCTGTTCATTCAACCAATGTTTATTACACATGAGCGATGTTCATGACTGCTTAGATGTTGAGAATGAAGTGCTACGGAAGAGCTTACCTTCTCTGGTGGGGAGAGGTCCGCATAAGCAGTCTGTTAAGGAGAACCATAGAACAGCTCATGTCATTCAGCATCTCTGGGTGGTGATGTGGGTGCAAAGCATCTTCTCAGTAACTTGGGAGACAGATTGGGTGCACAGGGTGGGAGGTGGGGAAGCTGAGCATTGGGAACTCGGCACAAATTGCTGGAGAATACTTGACTAGAACATGGTAAAACTGAGGTTTCACAAAACAGTTTGAATCCAGAGCTGGAAGTGTTGAGTTAGTCCAGTCTGCCTCTATGTTGAGCATCCCTCGTCTGAAAATCCAAAATTCCAAATCTGAAATAAGTGGCGATTTCTACAGCATGTAGCTTTGCTTCATGCACAACATTATTGTCTGTTGTATAACATTACCTTCAGACTGTATGTATAAGGGTCTATGAAAAACAACTGAATTTTGTGCTTAGACTTGAATCCTACCACTAGATATTATTATGGATATGCAAAAGTCCCCAAATTTGAATGAGAAGACACTGTGGCCCCAAGTATTTTGAACAATAGATGTCCTTTACTTGGTTTTGCATCCTTTAGGAAGTCGTGTGTAAGCAGAAGTCCCACAAAGAGACTGAGCAGGTGGGTACCCTGTGGAGGGTGGAACTCACCAGTTAATACCAAAAACAATCAAGGCACATTGTTTCTCACAGTGTTGTGGTACTGTTTCTCATGGCTTGAACAAAGTCAACAGGAAAGCAGGGCTTGTCAAGGCACTAGCCATCCTATGGAGAGGGATGACTACAGGACTAACGAGGTCTCAGCCAAAGCTGCCCTTCTCTCTTCTGCTTTCTTTCATCTTGGGAGCAGCAACTGTTATTGTAACTCTGTGCCAGCAATTCTTGGTTGAATTTCTGCCTAACAATAGAAGGAAATGGGACAAGATGAAGGTCTTTATAGCAAAACAAAAAACAAAAAAACAAAAACCAAAAAAAAAAAAAAAAAAAACCCACAAAAAACCCACACAACAATTTATGTAAACATCTTGCTGGATGGGGTAGAATGTGGGGAGGTAGGAGGTCTGGAATGAGGTGGGCAAGATGGGGCGCAGAGCAGTGTGGACTGGCTGGAAAGAAAGGATGAGGTGTCATCTTTCTCGGGAGAGGTCTGCCTTTCTTTGCTCATCTTGAATAAGACCCTCTGGCTTTGTTTACCACCAGCACTGGGAAACAGACATCATTCTGTGTCCTTGTTTCCCCTGTCATTTCATTCCCTGATTAACAGGCCATGTCAGGACAGGCAACTCATCATCCCTTTCTGGCCAGCTGCTGTGGCATTCGGTCGGATGCAGCTGTTTCTCTCCCAGCAGGGACATATGTTGCCTCAGGGCACGGACACTTCTGATCAGGTGTCATGTCTCTGAGAACCCCCAGGGGGATACCTTCCCCACGGCTGCGTCCCAGTTGACTAGGTATGGATGGGTGCCAGCAGCTCCTTACCCAAGCGTGAGGGTGGACAGCCAGCTGGCCATGAGGGTGACAGTGATCTGGCAGAGTGTGTGGCTAGATAAGTTGTCATTGAAATGTAGAGGAAAGACTTCAAGCTCGTGGGAGCAGGTGGTTAGACACATGGTGCCTAAGAATGCTTGCACAGAAAGTTGAGGACTTTGTTGAGCTTAACACATGGAATGTCAAATCTGTTGGTTAGTTTACTTCCAGACTTCTTTGTAAGTCCCAAAGCTGGCTCTGCATCACTCCTGATTGGAACTGCCTGGTTCTAAGGAGATGTCTCTCTGAAGGCTGGAGAAACAGAGTGCTTCCCCATGGAGATTTTGTCTCAGGGGTGGAGGGTAAGTCCTGGCAACCCCAAAGGATCCTGTGAAAAGAACATAGTGCCAGAAGGAAAGGAAATGGGCTCCGTTGGAGTGTGAGTTTTGTAGAGAATCAGGCAAGCTGCTTTGAGCAAGGCTGAAGTGGGGGTGGGGCAGTGTCTGCATTCCATGACTCTGACTTGGGGCAGGGTCCCCAGACAGTTGATAAATATACAAGGGTCTTGAAAAACATTCACAGGAAATGTGTGTTATGAAAAAAAACTAGGTCTGTATTTCATTTTGGGGGGGTGTAGTCATATAAACTAAGCTTCCATTGTTCATTTTTTGTAAACGTGGTGGCCATCATTGATACACAGATCATCTCCTTTTCTAACAGAGTGTTTCTCAAGTTTGGCACATCATCAGAATGACCTAGAGGCCTTCTGACCATACAGATTCTGGGACCTACCCCATAGCTTCTGGCCAGGCAGGTCTAGGGGTGTGTGTGTGTGTGTGCACGTGCGCTCCAATTTAAATTTCTATCATACTCTTAGGAGATACCAGTGCTATGGGTCCAGGTACCTCATATCTCATTCTGAGAATCAGTGTCCTAGAATCCTATTTTTAACTTCTGAGCTGTTTGCAGCCACCATCTAGGAAGCTGTAGCTTTGAAGATGAGCCTGCCTATTCCCCTCCACCCCCAACCAAGTGATCCCACTCATGCAGAAATGTTACAAATGGAGAATGTAGATAGCTTGGTGGCTGAGAATGGTTTAAATAGAATCCGTGACACGAATCTGTGGTATTCCTTCCCAGTCTGTTCCTGAGGGCCATCTGGATGGCACATATTTAGAATCCTCCTGCCAGAAGCACGTTCGTGTCACAGGGCACCCTTCTGACTGCTCCTTTCCCGTTGGGCTCTGAGCTCACTCATCCCCAGAGAGATCATTCCACGAAGGCGGATGCCTTCTCGCTGGCAGAGGCATCCGCGTGGAGTAGGTCTTGAGGTGTCCTATCGGGGTCTTTCTGCCAGGCTCTACAACTTCCCAGCTTTGTTCTGGTATACCTAATTCCAACTTTTTGGTATCTCAGAGATGTACTTGGAGCCATTGTGGTATTGATAGAGAAGTGGTTAGTATCAGAAAGGTTCTTTATTTGCTTTCTGGGACACGGAAGGCCTCAGACATGTTGGTTATTATTGATATTTTCATTTGGAATAGCATTCTCTTCCTGTTGCTCAAAACCCTTCCACGTATAGGAGTTCGTGCATCCACATCTCCACCTGTGGGTTTTCTTGGATGTTCAGGCCTGTGTGAACAGCCTCTGCTGGACACAGGTCTCAAGCAGCGGTGGGGCCGTTGTTCACCCACAATCTACAGAATATGTACAATGATTAAGTCCTCCTTGAGTGCCCAACATGCTTTTGTGAACATTCCTGGTGATGTTTCCTTTGCACCAACCACAGGGAACACCTGTAAACATTGTATCTGTGTGCTTGGGCTTGAATATCCAGCCACAGACCAAAAGATAATCGGGTGGAATTCATCTAGAGACTTGCTTCTTGTACCTTGTACTAGAATCTTAAAGGACACAGAAAATCTTTCATCCACTATAAAACATCTGCTGTGAAACACTCCATGATTTTGTAATTGAAAAAAACCCCTGCCCATTAACATTGACGCAATGGTGTCGTATCCCTTGGAATAAACTGATGTGTCTGTGTGTATAAAGTGGTGCACACAGATATATATCATTATATTCTTTGTCCATCTGCTTAAAGGGAATTATGAGCTGTGAAAAAAAGGCATGCCTCATAACTTTTTCGTCTAGGATCTGGATATTATGGAGTAATTTGTTCTGTCATCATTATCCATGTTTTTTAAAAATTTTATTGGAAAATCACATTTATAAGACAGAAGGAAAGACAGAAAGATCTCCTGTCCATTGGTGCACTCCCAAAGTAGCTGCAACGGCTGTTGCTGAGCCTATCTGAAGCTGAACCAGGAGCTTCTTCTGGGTCTCCCACACGGATGTAGGATCCCAGGCATTGGGCCGTCCTCGACTGCTTTCCCAGGCCACAGGCAGGGAGCTGGATGGGAAGTGGAGCAGCTTGGATAGGAACTGGTGCGCATATGTGATCTTGGCATGTGCAAGGCGAGGACTTTTGCTGTTAGGCTACTGCACTGGGTCCTATCTGTGGTTTTTTTTTTCCTCCCTGAAGTTTTATTGTTCTTCATACAATGCCATGAGCATTGGAAGTCAGTGAAGGCAGAATCAGAAAAATAGTAAAAATGTTTGTATCTAAAGTATTTTTTTAAGAGATCATTAGCATTGACAATTGACTACTTAGATTTATCAAAAAAAAGTTGAAGTGATCGATACCAGGAATGAAAGAAGGTGTTTTTCCTATAGGACTAGACACTGCAAAAAAAATAGTAAAGGCATATTATGAACACCTTTACGTCAATAATTTTGGCAGTATGGGGTAGGTGGTTAAAAACAGCATTAGGAATGCCTGTGTCCTGCATCCAGGTACCTGGGTTCGAGTCTTGGCTCTGCTTCCTGCTGATGCACATCTGGGAGGCAGCACGGCGTATGCCAGGACACAACAGGTGCAGTGAACAAGGCGGAAGGACGGGGACTGAAAGAATGAGGGCAGTATGTCTCAGAAAACCAGGGAGGGACCAGGGGTCCCTGTGCTCAGAGGCACCAGGGCAAACAGCCACCCCAGTGTCCTGTGTTTACTGATCAGATGCGGAAGTAGCAGTTAATGATGACAACTTCTGAGGAAGAACATCAGACAGCATGCTTCTACACAATTTTTGTTTCCCGCATCCTAAAGAACAATCTGATTAGTACAAGGTGATTTGCAGTTTTGTGTTCTGGATCCTGTTAACATCCACCTAAAGCCTTTGGTGCCAGCCTATCCGATTTCCCATCCCTGGGGACAAAAGCTTGAGGTGTTGGCGTATACTGTATCCTTGATTTGCAC
The DNA here is from genome assembly GCF_030435755.1 of Ochotona princeps. Lineage (NCBI taxonomy): Eukaryota > Metazoa > Chordata > Mammalia > Lagomorpha > Ochotonidae > Ochotona > Ochotona princeps. Next base: position 60,792,707 of record NC_080845.1, read on the forward strand.
ACGTACACCAGTTGTCTCCTTTGGAGTTTCCCAAGCCACAAGTGTAATGGCTAACTTTGGGTCACTTCAAGGGTAGCTGCCATTGTGGCAGTGGCCTTACAAAGACAAGGCAGCAGTGATCATGCAGGGATTTCAGTTCCTGACACCCCCGTGGGAGACCCAAGCCTGGCCTAGCCACATTGTTGCAGGTATTAAAGTGAGCTAATCCATGGAAAATCTTTCCTTCCCTCCCTCTGAAATAAAAATTAAAAATAAATGCATATTAAAGCAAATACATTTGAAAATATAGGTGAAATGGATGTGAAATACAAGTAACAAAGGTTACCTAATAAGTACCCTCAATTGGCTATGTCTGCTAGAGAAAATGAATTGCTATTTAAAAAATCCCTTCCCATAGAAGAGATTTCTGGACCCATGGTTTCACTGGTCAATTCTACTAAACGTTTAGAAAAAAAAAAAACTAACACTAATTCTCCACAATGTTTTCTAGAAAACAGGAGTGGACACCCTCCAGTTCATGTTGTGAGGACAACATCATCCTGAGACTAAAAGCCAAAACAGTACAAGAAAACTCATGAACGTGGAGCATAAAACTCCAGAGATTTTCCCACATTGATTGGGCAATGTTTCAAAAAGATGATGATACATGATAGGTTGGAGGGTTTTTCCAAGGTTTGAGATGTCGGTTTGACATTCAAGAAATCAATACATACAATTTCCCATATAAGTAGACTGAAAAGGAAAAGCTCACCAGAGACAGAACACTCTTTGAGAAAATTCAACAATAAGCTCATGATTAACTGCTTGAAGAACACTAGGAATATAAGGCAGCATTTTCAATCTCTAATGAGGCATCCACAGAAAGTCTGCAGCCACTCCCACCGTGCAGGTGAAAACTGAGCATTTGCCTTGTAGCATCAGAAACGAGATAAATATGCCTTTTCACCACTATTTTTAATTTTATCATTTTATTTTGAAACATTTTATTGAAATACAGTCTAATTATCAAGAAATGGATGTTTTACTCTCTGACCCCGCTCAAATCCAACACCCAAATGAAGAAGAAAACATTGAAGTATCCAAAAATCCTCACTTCTCCTTGATATTTCTTTTTCTTTTAACTTGGGGAAAGAGGAGAATTTTATTATACATGGTATAATTCTGTGAAGCAGTATTTATAACTAAAATCATGGTGATATGATATGCACACAGTTTTTTTCCTCTCTATAGATTAATTTCCCGTATAGAAAACATGTACTTTTTTCTTTGGGGCATTTGTCTTTCTGTGTCTGATTCATTTCACTTAGCATTAATATCTTTGGTCACATCCATTTTATTGCCAGTGTCATAATTTCGTCCTTTCGTATAGGCTGAGTAATGTTCCATCATGTGTATCTATGCCCAGTTTTCGTTACCTAGTCAGCAATCGATGGGCGTTTAAGTTGGTTCCATACCTTAGTTATTATGGGTTGTACTGTACTGAATATGACAGTGCAGGTAGCTCTGTCATATGTTCATTTCATTTCCTTGGAGTGTATTTCAGGCAATGAGTTTGCTGAGTTATATGTCTACTTTTAATTTTTTGAGGAATCATCATACTATCCTGCTCCTAGAAAGATACCCAGTGGAAATGAAAACCGCATGTGAGAAGGGGATCTGTAATCCTATATGCACAGCAGCACAATCTACAATGGCAAAGACATGGAAACAACCCAGGTGCCTATCCAAAGAGGAGTGGTCAAAGCAACTGTGGCACGTCTACTCCATAGAATACTACTCAGCCATTAAAAAGAATGAAATTCTACCATTTGCAACCTAATGGTCCTAACTAGAAACTATTATGGTCTGTGAAATAAGTCAATCCCAAAAGGATAAATACCATATTTTCTCTCTGATAGAATGCAGCCTTCATGCAAATTGTAAGATCAATAACAGTTTCCATATTGTTTTTGCTGCAACTCAGGGGATATGATATTTTTGTTTTTAATTTTCATTTCTTCCAAACACCTTCTTTTTTCTCTTACCAAATTTGTCACTGACTTGTAGAACACACAGTAGCATCATTTTCCCCAAGAAGCTTTTGTGTTTTCATTTCTTCATCAATATGTTGGTTATTTAATAGCATGTTGTTTAACTCCATGGTGCTATAAACTTTTTCTTTTAACTTCATTCCTGTTGTTGAATTTGTTTCATGGCTTCTCGTTTGAGGGCAAGTATAGTGACGGTATAATGGAGACTATCATATCCAGTTGTGAAGACACAATGCAGTATGCATCTCTACTTCCAAATCAAAGCTGGACTCCCAGTGAAACTGTTGGACATATCTAGACAGGGATGCTGGACTATCTGACATTGTACCAGCAATGTCAGGGCACATGTAAATAACAGACTGATGCACTTATGACTGCTTATGAAGACTATACTATTGTAATAATATGGGGAAAATCAATCAGGGGTTGAGAATTTGGGGAAGTGGTAGGAAAATCCCAGACTCTATGTGATTGTACCATACTATAATAATAATAATGATAAAATTAAAATTAAAAAAGGTTGAATTGACTATTTTGAGACTTTTGTGTTTCCACATGAGCTTTAGAATTATTTTTAGAGAGTTTTGAAGAATCTCTGTGCTGTTTTAATCGTAGTTGCACTGAACCTTAATGTTGTTTGGGGGCTTAAAGAGATTTGGATGACATTGGATTCTTCCAATTCATGAACATAGGATATTTTTCCATTTTAAAAAATTTTATAATTTTGTGATACAGTTGCTTAGGCTCTGGGATTTCCCCTCTCCCATCCCCGGCCTTCATTGATCTCCCCTATGTTACCATAGTAGTATAGTCCTTCAAAAATAGTCATAAGTACATCATTCTGCCATTTAAGTGTATCCTGACATTATAGGCATGGACAATAGTGGACAGTCTAGCATCCTATTGTCAAGGTATGTCCAACGGTTTCATTGGGAGTCCATCTTTGTGTTGGAAGTAGAGAGTCGTACTGCATTGCATCTTCATATCTGGATATGATAGTCTCCATTATGCCATCACTGTACTTTCCTGCAAATGAGAAGCCATGAAACAAATTCAACAACAGGAAGAAAATAGAAATTTTCAACAACATGAAGTTAAATGACATGCTATCAAGTAACCAATATGTCATTGAGGAAATGAAAAATAAAATAAAAAACCTTCCTGAATCAAATGATGCTACTGTATGACCTATGTGTCACTGAGGAAATTGATAAGAAAAAAAACTTTTTTGAAGAGTGAAAATTAAAACAAAAATATCAAAACCCATGAGATGTAGCAAAAATAATATTGAAAGGAACACGTATAATATCAGGTGCTTATAAAAAATGAAATATCTCATCATCTAAAACTGCATCTCAAGGACTTGTTGAAAAAGAAACAAGAAGAGAAGGCAGTAAATGATAAAGATCACTGCAAAAATAAATGCAACTGAAGCTGAAAAACTACAGATTGCAGCAAGAGAGAGCCACTTTGAGGAAGATGAGCAAAACAAACTTTTAGCCGGAAGGAAAGAGAGAAAAACCAAGTAAATTTAGAGATGAAAAGGTAAACACCCCAAGAAACTTGTAAGGTGATTTTTTTCTTGCTGAATGGATTCTTTGATCATTATGTGGTGTCCTTCTTCATTTCTTTCTTTTCTTTTTAAAAGAAGATTTGTTTATTTTTATTGGAAAGTCAAACTTCACAGAGAGAAGGAGAGACTGAGGGAAAGGTCTTCCATCTGCTGGTTTACTCCCCACGTGGCTGCAATGGCTGGAGCTGAGCGAATCCGAAGCCAGGAGCCAAGGGCAGAGTAACAAGGTGCAGAGTAACAAGGCTTTGGGCCGTCCTTGACTGCTTTCTCAGGCCACATGCAGGGAATTGGATGGAAAGCAGGGCTGTCAGGATTAGAACTGGTGCCCATTTGGGACGCCGGCATGTTCAAGGTCAGGACTTTAGTCACTATGCTACCATGCCAGGCCCCTTCTTCATTTCTTTCAATATTTTCATATTTTTTTTCACATAGAAGTCTATATTATCTGGTATAAGAATGTGAAATAAACATTATCTGATATAAGAATGATTACACCATATCATTTTCTTGTCCTTTACTCTTGATCTTTTTCCATCCTTTTTTTTTTTAAAGATTTATTTATTTTTATTGAAAAGTCAGATATACAGAGAGGAGGAGAGACAGAGAGGAAGATCTTCCGTCTGATGAGTCACTCCCCAAGTAACCACAACGGGCCGGTGCTGCGCTGATCCGAAACTGGGAGCCAGGAGCTCTTCCTCCAGGTCTCCCACGCTGGTGCAGAGTCCCAAGGCTTTGGGCCGTCCTCGACTACTTTCCCAGGTCACAAGCAGGGAGCTGGATGGGAAGTGGAGCTGCCGGGATTAGAACCGGTGCCCATATGGGACCCCGGCACGTTCAAGGTGAGGACTTTAGCCGCTAGGCCAACCATCCTTTTTACTTTGAGCTTCTGTATATCTTTGTTGATGAGATGTGTCTCCTGGAGGCAACACATAGATGGGTTTTGGTTTTGTATTCGGTCTACTAATCCATGACACTTGATTGATTAGTTTAAGCCATTTACATTCAGAGTTAATATCAATAGGTAGTACTTTGGTCTTGTCATTTAGCAATAGGTTCTCCATTGCTTGATGAAGTCTTATGTTATTACTTTACTGAGATGTTCTCCACATTTGCCTTTGGGTATGGAAGGTTTTATTCCTTTTCTCTGTCAATAGAATACTTCAAATATCATTTGCAGTGCAGGTCTGGAAGAAGTGAATCTTTGAGGTTTTCTTTACTGTGGAAGAATTTTACTTCACTTTCAAAGACAAAGGAAAGCTTTGCTGGGTAAGTTATTCTGGGCTGACAATTTTTGTCCTTTTAGAATCTGGAATATGTCACTCCATTCTCTTCTGGCCTGTAGAGTTTCCTCTGAGAGGTCAGTGGTGATTCTGATTGGGGTTCCTTGATGTTAATTTTTTTCACATGCATATTTAAGGACCTTTCCCCTGCATTTAACTGAAGAGAGCTTGGTTGTTAGCTGTCTGGCAGTGATAGATTTGGTACATGGAGCTGATGACATGCATGGACTACTGACATGGTCACTAGCCAAAGTTTATTCACAGTATCAGGCTCTTATAGACTGAGAGTCACGTAGGATAAGGTAGAAGATATTGAGGGCCTAACGTAGTTTCCATAAACCTGTCAGTGAAATGCATCAATTGTTTCCACACCCTTGTCTGAATGTATCTCTGCTTTGTATATCCAATCAATTGTTCCCATTCAAATGCTAGCCAATCAATTGTCCTCCTACACTTTTTTTTAATTATTTATTATTTAACTTCATTAATTACATTATATTATGTGACACAGTTACATAGATACTTGGGTTCTCCCACCCCTCCCCAAACCCTCCCACCATGGTGGATTCCTCCACCTTGTTGCATAACCACAGCTCAAGTTCAGTTGAGATTCCCCCATTGCAAGCGTATACCAAACATAGAGTCCAGCATCTTATTGTCCAGTCAAGTTCAACGGCTTCTTAGGTATACCCTCTCTGGTCTGAAGACAGAGCCAGCAGAGTATCATCCCAGTCAATTGAAAGCTCCAACATACCATCAGCAAAAATTTACATCATTATGGAATTAATTGACATAGTAATGAGTAACCAATATGTTAAAAGTAAATGCGAGTTCCCAGCCACCTTCTGTGACCACCTCACCTATACTTCAATTTAGTTTATACACAACATATAACATTCAAAACATAACATGTTATACATAACATCATATCATCTTAAATTAAGGCAAACATGTGGTATTTAACCTTTTGGGATTGGCTCATTTCCCTTAGCATTATGGTTTCCAGTTTGGCCCATTTGGCCACAAAGAACTGCATTTTGTTTTTTTTAATAGCTGAGTAGTATTCCATGGAGTAGATGTACCATAGCTTTCTTATCCAATCCTCTGTTGATGGGCATTTTGGTTGTTTCCATGTTTTTGCAATTACTGATTGTGCTGCTATGAACATAGGAGTGCATGTTGGTTTCTCATAGAACAAGTGTTCTGGATATATTCCTAGGAGTGCTATTGCTGGATCATACGGTATGTTGAATTTGAGTTGTTTGAATATTCTCCATACTGATTTCCATAGAGGCTGTACCAGCCTGCAGCCCCACCAGCAGTGGAGTAGGGATCCCTTTTCCCCCGCAACCTCGCCAACAAGCGTCGTTGGTGCTTTTATTCATGTGGGCCAGTCTTACTGGCGTTAGGTGGTACCTCATTGATGTTTTAATTTGGATTTCCCTTATTGCCAGGGAACTTGAGCATTTTTTCATATGTTTATTTGCCATTTGGGTTTGTTCCTTTGTGAAGTGTTTGCCCATTTCCTGTGCCCATTTCTTGAGTGGCTTGTTTGTTTTGACATTTTGGTTGTTTTGTAGCTCTTTGTATATTCTGGAGATCAGCCCTCTATCACCTATGTCGTGTGCGAAGATCTCCCATTCTGTGGGTTGCCTTTTTACTTTGTTGATTGTTTCTCTAGCTGTACAGAAGCTTCTTAGTTTGATGAGGTCCCAATTGTTTATTTTGGTCTTGATTTCTACTGTATCTGGAGTCTTTTTTAGGAAGTGAGGGCCTACCCCTAAGTGTTCCAGTGTGTTTCCAACATTTTCTTCCAAAAGTTTGAAGGTTTCTGGATGTAGGTTTAGATCTGTTATCCATTTAGATCTGATCTTAGTGTATGGTGAGAGATGTGGATCTATTTTTTTGTTTCTGCAGGCTATCAACCAGTTGTCCCGACAGCATTTATTGAACAGACCTTCCCATTTGCCTGGATTGTCGTTTGTCTTTTTGTCAAAGATTATTTGGCTGTATCTGTGTGGGTTTCCTTCTGGCGTTTCTATTCTGCTCCATTGATCTTCCTCTCTATCTTTGTGCCAGTACCACGCTGTTTTGATAACCACTGCCCTATAGTATGTCCAGAGGTCCGGAACTGTGATTCCCCCTGCTAACTTCCTGTTCTTCAGGATAGTTCTAGCTACTCGTGTTTTTTTGTGCTTCCAGATGAACCTTTGGATCATTGTTTCCAGTTCCACGAAGAATGTTTTGGGCAATTTGATTGGGATTGCGTTGAATGTATATATTGCTTTTGGCAGTATAGACATTTTAATGATATTGATTTTACCTATCCCGGAGCGTGGGATGTTACTCCATCTTTTGAGGTCTTGTTCAATTTCTTTTTTAAGTAGTTTGTAGTTTTCTTCAAATAAGTCTTCTACATTTTTGGTTAGATTTATTCCCAGATATTTCATATTTTTCTCTGTTATTTTGAATGGTATCTTGCTGGTTAAGTCTTTTTCCATCTTGGGGCTGTTCGCATACACCATGGCTGTTGATTTTTGTTCATTAATTTTGTACCCTGCCACTCTACCAAACTCTCGTGCAAGTTCTAGCAGTCTCTGTATTGAGTCTCTTGGCTCTTCTACATAAAGAATCATATCATCTGCGTATAGTGAGAGTTTAACTTCTTCGTTTCCCATTTGGATTCCTCTGATTTCTTTTTCTTGTCTTATGGCCTCAGGAGTACCTCTAGGACTATGTTGAATAGTAGTGGAGAAAGTGGACATCCCTGTTTTGTTCCAGATCTCAGTGGGAAGGGTTCCAGCTTTTCTCCATTCAGTATGATGCTGGCGTTGGGTTTTTCATATATGGCTTTAATTATGTTGTGGATTTTTCCATCTATGCCTACCTTGATTAGGGTTTTTAGTAGGAAGTGATGTTGGATTTTGTCGAAAGCTTTTTCTGCATCTATTGATACTATCATGTGATTCTTGTTTTTCAGTTTTTGGATGTGGTGTATCACATTTATAGATTTTCGAATGTTGAACCATCCCTGCATTCCAGGGATGAATCCTACTTGATCTGGATGAACGATCTGTCTGATGTGTTTTTGAATTCTGTTGGCTAGGATTTTGTTGAGAATCTTAGCATCAATGTTCATCAAAGAGATAGGTCTGTAGTTTTCCTTCTCTGTTAGTTCTCTGTCTGGCTTTGGGATTAAGGTAATGTTGGCTTCATAGAATGAGTTTGGAAGGGTTGCCTCTTTTTCTATTGTTTTGAAGAGTTTGTAGAGGATTGGGGTCAGCTCTGTTCGGAATGTTTTGTAGAATTCTGGAGTGAAGCCGTCTGGGCCTGGGCTTTTCTTTGTTGGGAGGTCTTTAATCACTGATTCAATCTCTACTTCAGTTATGGGTTTGTTCAGGTCGTTTGTTGCCTCTGGGCTAAGTTTTGGCAAGTGGTAGAAGTCTAAGAACTTTTCCATTTCTTGATGATCTTCTGATTTGTTGGAGTACAGTGCTTTGTAGTAATTTCTAATTATGGCCTTAATGGATGCGGTGTCTGTTGTTATGTTGCCTTTTTCATCTTTGATGCTGGTAATTCTTGCCTTCTCTTGTTTTTTCTTTGTCAGTCGGGCCAGTGGGGTGTCTATCTTGTTTATCTTCTCAAAAAACCAGCTTTTTGATTCATTGATTTTGTGTATGGTTTTTTTAATTTCTATCTGGTTGATTTCCTCCCTTGTTTTGATGATTTCTTGTTTCCTATTGTGTGTGGGGCACTTCTGCTGTTGTTTTTCCAATTCCTGGAGGTGTGTGTTTAGTTCTTGTATTTGGCGCTTCTCTTGGGCCTTGACATGAGCTCCAATTGCGATGAGTTTACCCCGTAGCACTGCTTTGGCAGTGTCCCACAAATTTTGGAATGTTGTGTCAGAGTTTTCATTGGTTTCCATAAATTTTTTGATCTCATCTTTAATTTCTTCTCTGATCCATTGTTCTTTTAATAGCATATTGTTCAGCCTCCAAGAGTTTCTGTATTTCCTGGGGCATTTTGAATTGCTGATTTCCAGCTTCATTCCATGGTGGTCTGAGAGGGTACATGGTATGATTCCTATCTTTTTGAAGTTATTTAGGTTTGCTTTGTGTCCTATCATGTGGTCGATCCTGGAGAAGGTGCCATGCACTGCTGAAAAAAATGTATAATCTGTGGCCTTAGGGTAAAAAATTCTATAAATGTCAACCAAGTCCAGTTGTTCTATTGTTTGTATGAGCTCTGTTGTTTCTTTGTTGAGTTTTTGTTTTGTTGATCTGTCTATAGTTGTTAGTGGGGTTTTAAGATCACCCACTATTATTGTGTGCATATCTATGTCTCCCCTTAAGTCCGTGAGTAATTGCTTCACGTAGCTAGGTGCGTTTGAATTTGGTGCATATATGTTCACAATGGTAATTATTTCCTGATGGATCAGTCCCTTCACCAATATATAATGTCCTTCCCTGTCCTTTTTGATGTGTGTCAGATTGAAGTCCACATCATCTGAAATTAAGATAGTTACTCCAGCCTTTTTTTCTCATCCATTGGCATGAAATATCTGCTTCCAACCTTTCACTTTCAGCTTCTTCGAATCTCTTCTGGTTAGATGTGTCTCTTGTAGGCAACAGATAGTTGGGTGCTGTTTGATAATCCATTCTGTTAATCTATGCCTTTTGATTGGTGAGTTCAGGCCATTTGTGTTAAGAGTTAAAATTGAAAGGTTGTGATTTTGCCCTGCCATACTTGTTTTTGTGGGTGTTGATATCTGTGTAATTGCCCTTCCTTGTGTGGACTTTAGTGGGGAGATCTTCCTGTTTGCCATCTTTGCTTATGATTCACCTCCTTTTTTTCTGGATTTAGTGCATTTCTAAGGAGATTTTGTAGAGCTGGTTTTGTGCTGGCATATTCTTCTAATTTCTCTTTGCTGTGAAAGTATTTGATTTCATTCTCAAATACGAATGAGATCTTTGCTGCGTACAATATTCTTGGTTGACAGTTGTTCTGATTCAGGATTTGGAAGATCTTTGTCCATTCTCTTCTTGCTTGTAAAGTCTCTTCAGAGAAGTCAGCAGTGATCCTGATTGGTTTTCCCCGGTATGTGATCTTTTCTCTGCTTCGTACTTGTCTCAGGATTCTTTCTTTGTCTTCATTGGAGTGGAACTTGAGCACCATATGTCTGGGTGAAGATCGCTTTCGGTCATATCTGCTAGGAGTCCTCTGACCGTCCTGGATTTGGGCTGGGTTCATGTTCCAAGTGTTTTGGAAGTTTTCCTGTATAATTTCGTCGAGCACCATTTGCATTCCTGACTCTTTTTCCGCTCCTTCAGGAAGGCCAATAATCCTAATATTCGATTTTCTGAGGTTGTCTTTCATTTCTTGTATGGTCTTATTGGCTTTGTTCAGACTTGTCTCCAGCTGTTTAATGAACTGGGTATGTTCGTTTTGTGTGTCTTCCGTTTCAGAGATCCTCTCTTCTGCTGTATTTGTTCTGTTGGTTAGGCTCTCAATTTTGTGCTCTAAGTCAAGGATTTTACTTTTCATTTGTTGTATTTCTGAGGCTATGTGGTTCTTGAATTCCTTGAAGTCCTCCCAATTCTTCTCATTGTCTCTGACATATTTTAACATTATTTTTTTGAATTCCTTGTCTGGTAGATCTTCTATGTCTTCATCTCGCATCTCCGAAATAGACATTGGCTTTCGATCCTTTATTGGTAGGGTGTTGGCACTCTCATCTGGATCATTACCTTTTCTGGTATTTCTTCCCATTGTGTTAGTGTTTCTTTTTTGAGAGACCTAGGCACCAGTGTGCTGAGGGGTCTCCAAGCACTATCCTGTAGAGATCGGAGTCTGCAGGCGTGGAGTAGCAGGGTGTGGGAATTTTCAAGGCACTTTTGGTGTGTCTCCAGAACACTGAACCTCAGGCCGCCACTTCCAGGGCCCAGAGGATTCAAAGCGCACTCTCAGCTCGTCCCCTACAGGTATGCTACCACAGGGCGTGGGGGAGTGAAGGCACTCTCTGTGCGCGCCCCCTGTGCGCGCGATCACAGGGCTCGGAGGATTCTAGGTGCTTTCTCGGTGTGTCCCCAGTGCCAGGGACTGCAGGGCGTGGAGGTTCCAGGTGCTCTCTGGGAACGCCTCCTGCACGCGGGTCCTCAGTGCTCTCCTGGTTCGTCTCCCAAGCACAGGACTATAGGGCTTGGGGTATTCTAGGTGCTCTCTGGAAGCGCCTCCTGCGCAGGCCCGCCCACCCCAGCACTTGCAGGGGACCGACTGCCCCAGCGCTAGCACGGGACCGCCCAGCCCAGAGGCGTGCTTGGGTTCCTGTGGGATAGCACCGCCCAGCTGAGTGCCAGACCGCAAAGGCACGGGGGAGTATTCAGTATGCCTTTTGCCTTTCTCCCAGACACAGTTTTGGCAGTTTCAAGGCACTCGCCCTGTGTCTCTAGACGCTGGAGTCTGGGGGTGGGGGAGGGGCGGGGAGACGAGCACCAGTTGTGTTCAGGCTCTGTGCATGCCCCTGGGGGGCCAACTCCCGAAGCCTCCAACCCACCACTGTCCCCACCCAACTCACTCAAACCTCAGGTTCTTGCAGTCTGCCTCTTCCTCTGGTGGGAACCCTTGCCGCGGGTGCGTCTCCCGGCTACTGCGTCCGTTGCTGGTCCCGGCGGGTGTAGGCGGGTGTAGGCGGGTGGAACCTGGAGGCTGCGGTGGTCCCGGTGGGGCTTGGCGACCAGGGTGGGCGGATGCCGGCGGGTCCCGGTGACTCAGGGTTCTGGTGTCCGCAGCGGGCGGAGGTCCTGGCGGGTCCTGGTGACCAGGGTGAGCAGATGCCAGCAGGTCCCGATCACTGCTGGTCCTCACGGCCACAGCGTCTGCGGGTCTGTCGGCGGCTTTCAGCGTCTGTGGGTCGGTGGGCGGCTTTCAGTGTCTGCATTCAAAGGTGACTCAGCAGGTCAGGAGCGGAAAGTCGTCTTCCCTGCCCTTCGTTTTGTTTTTCCCTGGTTGCTCTTCCGAGTTGTGTGGATTTTTTTGGTTCCACACTGTCCAGGGACTTTCACGTTCTTCTCCCTGTAGTTCTATGCTGCTCCACTTAAGCTTTTGTCGCGTTCTAGCCCTCTCTGTCTGTGAGCTCTCTCACAGTCTTCCTCCTATGTCGGCCATCTTGCCAGTCTCCCTGTCCTCCTACACTTGATCGTTGTGTGTCATGGTAAAGATCTCTTTTGATCAACCCTATCGGAAATGCCCTTCCTGTATTTTGCTTACCAATTCTTTCTTTAAATTAGAGAACTTTTCCTTAATTATTTCATTGAGTACAGCTCTAAGACCAGCTTCTCTTTATGTGCCTTCTGAAACTCCCTTCACTTTCATATTTGGCCTTTTAACAGTGTCTTTTATTCTTTTTTTTATTATTATTTTTTAAATTTTAGCTTCTTTTTATTTTTATCATTTTATGATACAGTTCCATAGACCCTGGATTTTCCTTATCCCCTCCCCAATTCCTTCCCCCCTCACTGAGTTCCCCTATATCATTACCATAGTAGAGGTCCCCATGCACAGTCATATGTCCATCATTGTGGGCATGGACAATGGCAGAGTCCAGAATCCTATCGTCAAGATATAACAAACAATTTCATTGGGAGTCCATCTTTGCCTGGAAGTAGAGATGCATACTGCATTGTATCCTCACATCTGGATGTGACAGTCTCCATTACATAGTTACTATACATCCCTTAAATGAAAAGCCACAAAACAAAATCAACAACAGGAAGAAAAAGATCAAATTAAGAACACCGTGATGTTAAATAACAGGCTACTGAATGACTAATGTGTTGCTGAATAAATGAAAAAGAAAAGCAAGAACTTTTTTGAAGAAAATGATGCTTCTGTATCATTTTCACTGAATAATTTAAGCAGAAGAAAGTGTTTGGAAGAGGTGAAACTAAAAAAAAAAAAAATCTAAATCCATGAGATACAGTTTAAGCTGATCTTTGTTGGTGAAATGTGTCTCCTGTAGGCAACAAATAGATAGGTTTTGTTTTTTAATCCAGTCTACTAATATATGATGTTTGATTGATGAGTTTAAGCTGCTTACATTCAGGGTTAATACAAATAGGTGGTAATTTGGTTCTGTGGTTTTAGCAATAGGTTGTTCATTGATTTATTCTTCTGTTATTTTACTGGGATGTTTTTCACTTTTGCCTTTGGTTTTGGTGGGCGCTATACCTTTTCTCTGTCAAGAGAACATCTTTAGGTATTGTTTGTAGGGCAGGTTTGGAAGAGGCATATTCTTTTAACTTTTCTTTACTGTGGAAGACTTTTATTTCATTTTTCAAAGGCAAAGGAAAGTTTTGCTGGGTATGTTATCGTGGGCTGAACCTTTTTTTTGCTTTTAGAATCTGGAATATGTCACTCCATTCTCTTCTGGCCTGTAGAATTTCTTTTGAGAGGTCTCCTCTGAGTTCAATTGGCATTCTTTTGTATGTCAGTTGATTTTTTTTCACGTGTACATTTAGGGATCTTTTTCTTATGTTTTATTGGAGAGAGCTTGATGATCATATGTCTTGGTGAAGATTGCTTTTGGTCAAGCCTGTTGGGAGTTCTGTGCCCCTCCTGGATCTTGTTTACCAATTCTTTCTCTGGATTAGGGAAAGTTTCCCTTATTATTTCATCAAATGCATTTGTAAACTCAGCTTTTCTTTCTGCACCTTCTGGGATTCCCATAACTCTTATATTTGGCCTTTTAATAGAGTCTTTCAATTCTTGAATACTTTTTTGGGCCTGATCGAGCTCTGCTTCCAGCTTTGTGTTTGTTTCATCCAGTTCTGATATTCCTCCTTCTGCCTCCTTCATGTTATTTTGGAGACTCTCCATTGTACTTTTAATTTGCTGTACTGTGTTCTTCATTTCTGATATATCAGATTTCATTTGATTCATTTCCAGTGTGACATATTCCTTAAATTCCTTAAAGTCCTGTATTACGTGCTTCTCATTGTTGGTAAGAAGTTTTATAACAAGTGTTTTGAATTCTGTATCCTCCATTTTCTCGATGTCTTCCACAGTTAACTCTGAGGTGGGCAAAGGGTTTTGCTCCTTTGCAGGGGAGTCTTCAATAATATTCATTGTGCCTCTCTTTTGTTTGCTCTTGGTCATTGTACTTCTGGTTATCAGAGTCTTCTCTTTGGGGCAGGTTTCTAAGCTGTGTCACCCACAGGTTTACAATTCAATTTCACTTATTATGCTTAGTACACAACTCTTTGTAGTCACTTGTGCCACTTCCTCTAGTGAGTTCCGTATGTGGGTTTTTATGTTGGATTTCCACCATGGTCTCTGTAGCCCCAGCTCCTGGGTCATCACTCTTCATCTCCTGTAATCCTGTGCTGAGGCTGCACCATTGTCTGTACAACCTTTCTCCCACTTCCAGTTGGAGTAGCTCCTAGGATTAGGGAGACTCCAGATGTCCTTTATAGCTCGGTTGTTGGTGGTGCTGATCTTGCTAGAAGCTGTTGGCTGTTAGGTCTGAGGGCCACCCGAACCTATTTTGACCCATACGATACTGTAGTTGGTATTATTTTCCTGTGGGACCAGCACAATGCACTGAGTTCATTCAGGTCTCACAAAGCTTAGCACATACACAGCTCACTGTTGTCCCTGCAGTCTTAAGTTCTTTGTCACACTGTAAGCAATGGCGCCAGATGTGCCACTACTAGAGTTCTTGATCTGCTGGCCAGCAGGTCTGAGGGCTACCCGGGGACCTATCTGGGGTGGTACCTATAGAATGCCACGCTGTTGCTGTTCACTGAGCCAGAAATGAGATCACTCCCAGCTCAGTACAAGCGCAGTCCTGCCCCATAGCCCTTGCCTTCTTCTGCAAAATGGAGCCCAATTCGGCTTTAGGAGGCAGACTGGGCTGTGAAATCCATCCTGTTCCTGCACCGCCTGTCTGGGACCTGCTGCTCTGTCTCTGCTCCTGGTCAAATCAAATAGACAGCAGGACGAGCAGTTCTTTATCTGGGTTCCCCTCCATAGCCTCCCGGTAAATGTCCCTTCCCACCTTGTTGCTGGTGTAGTTCTGGCTGCTGGTGTTTGCTGAATGCTGCTGGGGCATCCGTCACTGCAACACCACACCGTTGTGCCTGCTGCTCTCCCGTGTCTGTCAGTCCCCCGGTGCCCCTCTGCTGTTGTTCTGTCCTCTCCTATTTCCTGGAATGTGCACTCTCTGCTTCACACTGGCTAATATTTCTCCGTCTGTTTAAGCCTGTCCTTACCCTATCGTCTTTTATTCTTGAATTTTTTTTTTAGATCGATCCAGCTCTACTTCCAGCGTTTTGATTGTTTCCCTACTGTGGCAAGAGATATCTTCCAATTCTGAGATTCTTTGTTCTGCCTCACTCATTCAATTATTGAGGCTTTCCTCTGAATTTTTAATTCGCCTCAGTGTGTTCTTCATTTCTAATAATTCTTCTTGATTTTGTTTCAGTGATTCTACTTCCTGTGTGATATAACCCTTAAATTGCTTGAAGTCCTGCATGTGTTTCTCATTGTTGCTAAGAAGCTTTATAACAAGTTTTTAAAGTTCTTCATCCCTCAATGTCTTCCTCAGTTAACTCTGGGGTTGGCAAAGGCTTTTGCTCCTTTGTGGAGGCTTTTTTTTTTTTTTTTTTTTTTTTTTATTGCTCCTGTTCATTGCTATCCTGGTTAGCAGATTCTCCTTAGTGCAAATTTCTAGGCTGTGTTGCCTGCTGGTCTTCAGGTTAATTTTAATGATTGCGTTTGGTACCCAGTTCTTCATTTACAGCACTTGTGCCACTCCATCCAACAAGTTTCAGGTCTGGGTTCTTGTACTGGATTTCCTCCACAGTCTCCACATAGCCAGCTCTCCACTCCTTCCCATTTCCTGAACAGCCTTTCTCCCCCTCCTGGTTAGAGAAGTGCCTGGAGTTAGGGAGATGCCAGCCGTTCTAAATTGCTGGGTAGTCAACAGTGCTAATCTTGCTGGAACCTGCTGGCGGTTAGGTCTAAAGGTTTTGAGTGGAACCTTCACTGTGGCAAGTATTTGGCTTATTTTTTTCTTCCAAGACCTGTAGTGTATCTCTCCTTTCTTTCTTGGCTTATGGGTTTCTGTTGCTAAATCTGATATCAGTCTTTTAAAGGTGTTTTGGCATTTCTTTCTTGCACTTTTAGTGCATTTTCTTTATATTTTACTTTTAAAGTTCTACTATAATATGTTGACTTAAGGATGTTTTCTGCTTATGCCTATTTGGGGCTTTTGGTCTTTCAAATTTTAATTGGCTGGCTTTCTTTCTTTCTTTCTTTCTTCCTTTCTTTCTTTGCCGAAGACATTTCAAAAGGCTTGTGTTCTATAGCAAGCATTTTGTCTTATGCTTCACACAAGTCTGTTGTCAATGCTTTCCATTGTATTTTTGTCTCTTAAATCCTTTATGTTTAATAGTTCTGTCTGACTTTTCTTAGTGTCCCTATCTCTTTGCAGAATTTCCTGTCCATGTCACATACAAATTTCCTTACTTCATGTAACTGTTGTTGAGTAACTTAAAAAATGTCAATCTCTCCTTTTTCTCAGTCCAGTATTAGTGCATTACTATGTTCCATTTGGGGAATCCCATCTCCCTCCTTTTTCATGTGTCTCACATTTGTGTGTTGATTTTGTAAGGTAGCTATGCGAACCGCCAAGCCAACACCTTCATGTGTGTTGATTTTGACACACCTGGGATCGTTTGTTATCTCTTCCAACTGATGGCTTTATTTGTGGCAGTGTGCTACTCTGGCTTGATGGAGTGCCTGATGCTCGTGTGGGAGTTCTGCTGGTGTGTGTTGGGCAGTGCCAGAGAGCCCTGGCCACCTTTTGTGGATAGAGCAAGATTGCAGAGTGACATCCACTTTGGGTGTGCTGTAGCACTTCTGGATACAGTCAATAGGGGGAGGGAATGTTGGAGCTGGTCGGCGTGTTCACAGCCTCAGCCTCTCTCTGTGCCAAGGTGGGTCAGCTGATTGATGGCCTGGAGGGGAGCTCATGGTGCCTGTGCCCCTTCCCACCTGGGCATGTCATGGAATGTTTCCTGAGCCCTGTGAGAGACCCATCCTTGGCATGCAGGCTCCTCTGCATTTTCCCAGTCAGACTGCATGGGCACACATGTCACAGTCCTCGTCCCTCTTAGCTGCATGGTCTGTGGTCAGAACTCACAGAGTCCAGAGGGATGGGTCTTTGTTCCACCTGTTGCCTGGTTACTGGCACAAGCTTCCCATTATTCTGTTAGTTAGAACAGAGATTGCCTGTGGCTCCACCTCAACAAAGTTAGTTTTGCACTTGGGTAGGGGGAGCGGAGAGAAGCAATGTGTCTGTCTTCATGGATCAAAGCTTAGCACCCACACCAGCTCTTCAGACTGGACTCAAAATCGGTGAGCACCATGGAATTCTCCTTCAGGCAAAGCCGTGAGGCAGCCTTCTCAGCTTGCTTGCGAAGGTGGCACTTTGCAGCTGAGTACCAGCTGTGTAACTGCAGGTGTGTGGCAGCGTGCAGCCAGCAACTGCATGGCTGTCCTGTCTGCTCTGATGGGAGGGGGGTCTCTCTTCTGTTTTGTCCACATTTCACTACAGATTTCTCCCAACAGTTCCCCTGGGAACATGGTCCCTCCTATGTTTTTCTGGTCTCCCTGTTTAGTGATCCTGAATGTCTCCTCTAGGCGTCTTTCCCCACTCAAGCATTTGGGTGGAAGTCTGGTGTCTCGGGCAACTTGGTCTTTCCTGGCAGTGTCTCCAGTGCTACAGTGTCTGCCCTTCGCCATCCTAGAGCAGGTCACCTCCTCAGTGGTGCTTCTGTGAGGCCCTACCTGTCTTTTGTTCTGTTGTCAGTGTCCCAGAAACAGCGCAGCAGAGCAGTGTCATGTGGGTGACCACAGGGCCCTTCCCTCTCCTGCAGTGTCTGCAGGGTCTAGGTCACCCTGTGACTCCCTGGAACCTTGGTTCGGGAGGTGTTTGCAGTCCCCTCCCTGCTGTTCCCAAGAACCACCCAGTCCCAATTATCTGCCCTTTTTTTTTTTTTAAAGATTTATTTATTTTTATTACAAAGTCAGATACACAGAGAGGAGGAGAGACAGAGAGGAAGATCTTCCATCCGATGTTTCACTCCCCAAGTGAGCCGCAACGGCCGGTGCTGCGCCAATCTGAAGCCGGGAACCAGGAACCTCTTCTGGGTCTCCCACACGGGTGCAGGGTCCCAAGGCTTTGGGCCGTCCTCGACTACTTTCCCAGGCCACAAGCAGGGAGTTGGATGGGAAGTGGAGCTGCCGGGATTAGAAGCGGCGCCCATATGGGATTCGAGGCGTGTTCAAGGCGAGGACTTTAGCCGCTAGGCCACGCCACCGGGCCCCCAATTATCTGTCTTTAAATAGCTACCCTGTGTGTCAGGTGAGGAGGGAGGGAATGCAGAAAACCCAGCATTTTTTTTTTGAGGGAAAAATAATTTTCCCTGTTTATCGACTGTGATACATGATTAAGAACATGAATTTATTGTTGTTTGGCCTAGAATGTTCCCATTTACATTCTTTTAAAAATTATTCAAAATATGGTATGGCTTTATTTGAAAGGCAGAGTTATAGAGAGATGGAGAGATAGAAAGACCTTCCATCTGCTGGGTCACTCCCTAAATGGCCACCATGGCCAAAGCTGAGGCAGCTGGTTTCAGTTCTCCCACTTGGCTTCAGGGCCCCAAAGCTTTGGATCTGCTCTTCGGCTTTCCCAGTCCATAAGCAGGGGCTGGATCAGAAGTGGAGCACTTGCACGTGAACCAATGCCAGTATGGGGTTCTGGCACCACAGGCGGAGGATTAGCCTGTTATACCATCACTTTGCATTCTCCCTTCTTCCCCCTGCCTGCTCCACTAAACTCTTACCTTTTTTTTTCCATGCTTCTATGAGACCTGCCAGACAGCAGAACAAAGATGACACAGCCACTCCTGCCTTGTGCTGGCAAGTAGCTACTCCAGTGACTGTGATGGACCAGCCTGCCTCAGTGCACATCCAGCATTCTGGGAAGAGCAGCAGTTAAGACACTGCCTAGAGGGCTGCATCATATGTCAGAATGCCTGGGTTCCAGTTCTTGCTCTGCTCCACAACCCAGTTTCCTGCTAACGTACACCCTGGGAGGCTGCAGGTCATGGCTCAAGTCCTTGTGTCCTTGCTCCCCCCGTAGGAGACCCTAGGCTGAGTTTCCAACTGCAGCTTTGCAGGCATTCAGGAAGTGAACCAGCAGGTGACTGCACACTCTGTGTGTCTGACTCATGCTTCCTCCCCGTCTCTCTGCCTTTCAAATAAAAAAGACATAAAACTAGTGTGTTACACATTCACAGTGTTCTCTGGAGAGAACACACCTCCCAGGCATGGCTGGGAGCAAGGCCCCCAGGCTGCAGCAGGGGCCCTGGTCACAGAGAAGACCGACTGCCTGGCTGCTCATCCAGGACATGGCTTATCTTGTGTCAGTGTTAGGCTGGGGGATATTTGCTACCTACCCCCACCAACCTTTACTGACCAAATGCCATAGCAGCACTCCTCTCCTGACGTCATGACAATCAAATCTGCCTTCAGATTGTCACATGGGTATTAAAACTGCTATCTGCACTACCCTGCATCCCTTAAACTTAAATTGATTTATTTGTAAGGTAGAGTGACAGAGGGGAAAAAGAGAGAGAGAGAGAAAGAATCTCATCCACTGGTTCACTTTCCAAATGGCCACACAGCTGGGGCTGGGTCAAGCTGAAGCCAGGAGCCAGGAGCCAAAAACTCCATCTTGGCCTTCCCCGTGCAGGTAGAAGCCTGGGTACTTGGGCCTCTTCCGGTGTCTTCCCAGGTGCAGGAGCATGGAGCTGGAGCAGGAGCAGGGAGCCCAGGACCCGAACCAGCACTCCCATGTGGGATGCCAGCTTAACTCATGACAGCACAAGACCTATTTTTTAAAAAACAAATTTTATTTCTTGATTAAAAGAACCACACAAACACAAATTAACTAGAAAATTAAAATAATGACAGTAAGTGCAGAAGAAATGGAGGGGTGGGAGAAGGGGTAGAGTTTTCCTTTACTCCACATACTTGACCTTCTATTCTGTGAAAAATTCTGTGTCTTTCCTTTTTTTCTTAAGTGTCGTATGAGGGTACTTCAAAACTCTCATAAAACGGAATTGAAGGATGCTGAGTTAGGTGCACATCTTTTTGAAATCTGTGCATGTGTGGGGCCTTCAAAAAAGGTCAGCCAAACATGGTTATTATGAAAACACTACGCATGGTTCTCTAAGTTCTTTGCACCAAAACTCCACTTACTTTTAAAATTTATTTCTGTTTTCACACTTTTTAAAGTCCTCTCACGTTCTCATGCTTGATTTTAAGTTGGGTGCATGGGCAATCGTTCTCATCCTCTCCCGCTGGCTCAGTTTGTAGAAACAGAAATGAGCTGCTGAACACTGTCGCTTCAGTGGAAGCCAAAGGAAAACCCAGGTTTCCTGTGACAGGGAGGGTGTGTAGCTGGGGGCCCGCCTCTTAGACTGGGGGAAAGTAAGGCTCTCCCAGCTGGAGGGAGTTCACACTCATCTTGTGCCCTCTTCCACAGGCAACCTGCTCTGCGTGGTTGGCTGACTTCTTGTTTTCTTTTGAATGTCGCTCTGTCTTCATTCAACGTTTGCATATGTAGTAGAGCTGGCTTCTCTGAGATGTGATGTTTCTCTCTCTCTCTCTCTCTCTGTATATATATATACATATACATTTTTTTGTTATTTTTTGGCCACGGTCTGTTTATATCGGAGGCAGTGCTTCCTGCCATGTGGCCGACGCCCACAGAGCCTTTTCCTAGCTGCGGAGGACAGAGTGTGCCACGGGACGATGCTGAGGGCGGCCGCTCAGAAACATCCTCAGCGTTTAGGTTGGAAAGCACTTAGCTTGTGTATTTATAGGCTCGGGCAGGAATTCTAACATGTGAGGCCTAAAAATACCTTGCAAACGGAGGGTGAATTTGACAGGGAATACTGAAGGCTTGGTTATGCCTGGTGTGAAAGGTGAACCGGCAAGCTCCGTTGGAGCTCAGCCGGTCCCGGCAGGCCTGCAGGGTGGGAGTGAAGGGACAGGCTGCCAGTTTTCATTAGGTACTGTGTGCACACCACTTGATGCTTGGCTTCAGCAAGTCACGATTTTATTTTGCTTTTGCTCCTTTGTAATTGCTTTTTATTTCTTTATTTGCTATATCTATATGTGTGTGTATATATATATATTTAATCACCACCATCCATGCCTATAATTTTGCATCTTGCAGAATTGGAGCTCTGTCCCTATTCGAAAACTCATACCCTATTTCTCCCACTCAGCCTCTGGAAAGCACCATGCTACTCCGTATAGATCTGTCTACGTGTCTCCCTTCAGTGGACTCTACCAGGCTGTGTATGGACTGGTTTACTTTCCTTCGCGTGATATCTTCGGGGTTCATCTGTGTTGCAGCATATGCCAGAATTTCTGCTTTTTTAATTTTTTATTTTATTTTTTTAAAGATTTATTTTTATTACAAAGTCAGATACAGAGAGAGGAGGAGAGACAGAGAGGAAGATCTTCCGTCCGATGATTCACTCCCCAAGTGAGCCTCAACGGGCCGGTGCGCGCCAATCCGAAGCCAGGAACCTGGAACCTCTTCCGGGTCTCCCACGCGGGTGCAGGGTCCCAAAGCCTTGGGCCGTCCTCGACTGCTTTCCCAGGTCACAAGCAGGGAGCTGGATGGGAAGTGGAGCTGCCGGGATTAGAACTGGCACCCATATGGGATCCTGGCGAGTTCAAGGGAGGACTTTAGCCGCTAGGCCACGCTGCCGGGCCCTGCTTTTTTTATTTAACGGCCTCAGAAGAAACGACGTATGGGCCCTCTGTACTGTGGATGGATAGCCATCCATCAGCTACTAGAAGTGGTGCAGCTGGGACTGGAACTATCACTCAAATGGAATGCTGGCACCACAGTTACACACTTGACCTTCTCCACTTTGGTGCTGTCCCTGCAGGCTCTTGCAAGAGGCGTCTTGGATCTGGGCCTTCCTTCTGCCATGTCTCAGGCCTCCCAAGCTTCGTTTCTTCACCTCATGAGCTGACTGACCCTCCTTCCTCCTTCAGGGCTTTCTGAAAAATATCAGCACATCCCCACTTTGAAATCACTTTCTTAAAAAATTTTTTACTATATATATATTTTTAAGGCATACACATGAGATTATGGGAGATGTACAGGTGGTAAAATTGTTAGTATAGTATAGTAAATTAACAGATTGATCATGCCACATCATTGCCTGGCTTTTTTGTTGTTCTGGCTTGCTCATTTAGCAGAACCTCAAATATTACTTCACTTTATCACCTGATGTCCTCAAGTTTCCAAATGGTTCATCCACACACCTGCTACTTGCTGTCTGGGTGACATCACTCTAGTTTCTTCTCCAGACCTATCAAGTTGCCACCGTTTTCTTCTTTATCTCTGTGTTTGACCTCTCTAGCTTGTAGATTCCTCGTGTGGAACAGTACAACGTTCTCTTTCTGTGTCTGTCTTATTCTCTGTACACGATGTCCTCCAGACTTTTCCATTGCTGTGGCAAATGGCAACATCCAGTCTGGTTTTTTTAGCAATGAATAATAATTTATATCATAACTGCTTTTTAAAAAGTCATTTATTTTTATTGGAAAGACAGATTTATAGAGAGAAGGAGAGACAGTGAGAAAAATCTTTCATCTGCTGGTTCACTCCCCAAATGGCCACCACAGCCAGAGCTGAGCCCATCTGAAACCAGGATTTAGGAGCCTCCTTGGGTCTCCCACAGGGGAATAGGATCCCAAGGCTTTGGAGCATCCTTTCCCAGCCATAAGCAGGGAGCTGGATGGGAAGTGGAGCAGCTAGGACATAAAGTGGCACCCATATGGGTTGCTAGGAGGAAGATTAACCAACTGCTAGTCCATCCCGACTTCTTCAGTCTGCCAGCTACCTGTGCACACATGGGCTTTTCCCACAGTTTAGCTATTGTGAATAATGTTGCAATGAGCATGATGGTAGTGATTTTTATGGCGTTGTGGCTTCATTGTGTTGGCTGTATGAAGAGAAGAGATTGCTGAATCATATGGTGTTTCTATTTTTATTTTCTTTAGAAATTTTCTTGTTTCCCATAATGACCGAACCTATCTACATTCCCACCAGTAGTCTCTAAATTGTCTCTTTTCTCCATACTCTTGCAACATTTATCATTTTTCTTTTCTTTTCTTTTTTTTTTTAAAGATTTATTCATTTTATTACAGCCAGATATACAGAGAGGAGGAGAGACAGAGAGGAAGATCTTCCATCCGATGATTCACTCCCCAAGTGAGCCGCAACGGCCGGTGCTCGCCGATCCGAAGCCGGGAACCTGGAACCTCTTCCGGGTCTCCCACGCAGGTGCAGTGTCCCAAAGCTTTGGGCCGTCCTCGACTGCTTTCCCAGGCCACAAGCAGGGAGCTGGATGGGAAGTGGAGCTGCTGGGAACAGAACCGGCACCCATATGGGATCCCGGCGCGTTCAAGGCGAGGACTTTAGCCGCTAGGCCACACTGCCGGGCGCAACATTTATCATTTTTCATTTTAAAACAGTTATTCTTCAATTTTTTGTTCGATTAAAAGACAGAGAGACAACTCTTCCGTCTGCTGGTTCATCTCCCAGATGTTGAGAACAGATGAGGCTGGGCCAGCCTGACAGCAGGAGAGTGGATCTCGGTTCAGGTCTCCCACGTGGGTGATGGGACTCAGATCCTCAGGCTCCCCTCTGCTGACTCCCAGGGTGTGGGATCTGCACAGTCAGGCCTTGACGCAGTCGCTCTGAGTTGGGATGTGAGCTGCTGTGCTGGATACCCATCGCTGATGTTATAAAAAAGCCATATTACTGGATATATGGTGCTGTCTCTTAATGGTTTGAGCTTAAATTTTCCTGATGTTGAGCAACTTTTCCTATAATTGCCCATTTTATGTCTTCTTTGGAGAAATGTCTATTCACATCTTTTGCCCAGTGTTTAAAATGTGGCTATTTGTTTTCCAGTGAATACATTGCATGAGTTCGATATTGCCTCTTATCTGATACCAAGCTTTCACGTATTTTTTCCCCTATAGGCGGTTGTGACTGTTTACTGATTGTGTCCTTTGCTACGCATAAAGTTTCTAGTTTTGTGTAGTCTCATTTATTTATGTCTACTTTTGTGTCCTGGGATTTAGATGTGATGCCCCCAAAGCACTGCCCAGACAAATGGCTAGGAGATTTTCCCTTGTTCTCTTCTAGTATCTATGATTTGTGGTTTTGTCTATTTTGAGTTACTTTTTGTGGATGGTATAAAATAAAGCTCTTCTTTCCTTTGCATGTGGAATTTTGATTTTCTCAGCATGGCTCATTGAAGAGATTGTTTTCCCCATTGTGTTCTTTAGATATTTTTTTTCAAGAATTAATTTACTAGGCCATATTTGTGAAATTGTATCATTGGAAAATGGTTATGGAATACACACCATTGAATTAAATAGTTAAAAGAGAAGTTTATTTTGCTAAAAACTGTTTAAGTTGAAGCCCAGTTTTTTCTAGAGTGCCTTCTCCTGAGCTGTTTGGAGGCATCTTTCCAATCTGTGCCCTGTTCCATTGATACATGTATTTGATATTATACCAGTTCCATGATGTTTTTTATTTCTTTAGCATTGCAATATAATTTTAAATCACAAAGTGTTATACTTACAACTTTGTTTTTTCTTCCTCAGAATTGTGCTTGCTATTTCAAGTCTTTTTTCTGTTTCTCTGTATATTTGAGGATTTTTTTTCCGTGAAGAATGCTATTGAAGTTCTGAATCTGTGTATGGCTTTGGGTCATACGGCTATTTTGACAATATTAATCCCTCTGACCTATTAGCACAGCATATCTTACAGTCACTTACATAGTCAGTGTTTCATAGTTTTCATACTGTATTTTACCTCAGTATTTATTTTTGTGATGCTGTCACAGTTTTGAGGGCATTTTCTTTTTCAGTTAGATCATTATTTATATTTGGAAATAGTACAGATTTTTAACAAAAAGATGTATTTATTTTTATTGGAAAGAGAGAGAGAGAAAAGGAGAGAGAAGAGGAGAGACAGGAAGAGATCTTCCATCTGCTGGTTCACTGTCCCAGATTGCCCTGACTTGGGGCTGGTCTGAAACTGGGAGCAAAAGCTTCTTCCAACATCTCCCATGTGGGTGCAGAGGCTCAAGGCCTTGGGTGAAGCAAGGCCATAGCAGGGAGCTGCATCAAAAGTGGAGCAACAGGGATTTGAATTGGTGTTTGTATGGGATATTGGTTCCGCAGGCATAGGTTTAGCATAATACACCACTATAATGGCTCCTTGATTTTTAAATTTTGGTTTTATATCACTGAATATCTTTATTAGTTCTTTTTTCATTTTTTACTTTACTTTTGACGATCTTTACATGGTTAATTAGGGTAAAACGGTTCAAGGGCTATAGGAAAGTGGGTAAGACTATTATGTCCATATTGTTTCCTTCATGTATCTGAGGTAAAGGGGGATACTGAGGGAGAAGCCCCACCCAGTTTCCCACCCTCCCCAGGTCCCAGATGTGGGGCATGCTCTGAGATACTTGCTTAAGTGGTTTTGATAGTTCACCAGTTATGAATCGCTGCCAATCTCACCACTCTGAGCACGATGAGGTTGTTGAAGAACCCACTGATTGACATAGTCCATCATAGAGCCTCCATTTGCCCAGTATTTTGTTGCCAACATATAGCTGTGGTGGTTGATTGACTTGTTCTGTCCTCTCTTTTCTTGGTTAGGGTTCTGAGTCCAGCAGTTCGATTGGGGAGATCCCCAGAGAAACTTTGTGTGAGATGTTCCAGACCAGACTCTTGTATGTACTAGCGAGTACAGGGCCTGGCACAGTCCATCGCCCCGATCAGCTGGTGGTTGCAATTGCTGGGTTGTTTCTGTTTTCAGTCCCGAGTTGCACTGGAACCAATGGGTGTTGCAGTCCAGTCTGATTCTCCCCAGCACATACTCGGCCCAGCTAGGGTGTCCCCTTAGCTCCCAACCGGGCCTGTTTCCAGCCATAGATCATGCGCATGCCAGTGGTTGCTGACTCAGCTTGGCTCAGCCCCTCACCTGTCCTGACCCCTGCCTTAGACACTGTGGCTAAACGTCCCTGGCTCACGCAGACCAGTAGGTGCAAGAGCCTTTTATTAGTTCTAATAACAGACACACATTTATATGTTATACAGACACACATATATGTTATATAGACACATATATATATCTATATTAGAATTTTATGTTTTTAAGTACAGAGTTGTAGAATCTGTCAGTACAGATACTACTTTCCGTTTTCATTTAGATGCCTTGTACTTTTCTTTCTTGTCTGATTACTTTCTGCTGAGACTTCCAATTCTATGTTGAATAGCAGTGGTGACAATAGACATCTCTACTTTCTATTAGATTTGAGTGGGAAAGCTTTGAGCTTTCCACCATCAACTACAGTGTCCGTTGTGACTTTTTTTTTTAATATAGAGTGTTTTTATTTTGTTGAGGAGTTTTCCTTCTGTACAGAAACTGTTAGGAATTTTTATCAAGAGTGTTGGACTTGGCTGGATGAGTCTTCTACATCAGTTGAGATATGATTTTTTCATTCTGTGAATGAAGGATAGTATACTAATGGAACCAGCCTTGCATGACAGGGATATGTCCCACTTGGCTATGATACAGAATGTTTTTGGTGTGTGGTTGGACTCAAGTTGCTAATATTTGAGGATTTATGCATCAGTCTTCAGCGGAGATGTTGGCCTGTGGTTCTCGTTCGTGGTGATGCCATTGGCTTAGTTATCAGAGAGATGCTGGCCTTGTAAATGTGTTAGAGAGGGTTTCTTCCAGTTGCATTTTTGAGGGGAACATTTAAGACATAGTTTAATAAAACTTCTTTGAATGTTTGGTGAAATTCCACCATGAAGCTAACGGTCCTAGACTTCTGTTGGTTGGAAAGTTTCTAATTACTACTTCATTCTCTTTATCTCTTCTTAGTCTGTTCAGACTTCCTATTTCTTCTTGAAGAAAATCTTTTTAAGTCGTATTTTTGTAGACAGTTTCCCATTTCCTCTTAGTTATCCAGTTTGCTGGCATGTGATTGTCTATACAAATCTCTGTGGCTCTCTACCTCTGCTACATTCACTCGAATTGCTCTGCTTTCATTTTTATTTTACTGATTTTCATTTTTTTTAGAGTATCTGACAACTTAGTTTATTTTTAAAGGAATAAGTTAATCACCTTGGTTTTTCTGTTCTCTGTTTCTGCTGTGATTATTATAATTTCCTTCCTTCCTCTCATTTGAGTTTTAGTTTGTCATTTCATTTTTACAGTCCTTAAAGCATAATGTTAGACTATTTCAGAGCTTTTTTCTTTCTTGGCTGTAGCCATTTGTTACGACTGACTTCCCTCTTAGGACTTCTGCTGCATCCCACAGGTTTTGGTAGGCTGTGTTTTCATGGTTGTTTGTCTCCAGATTTTTAAAAAGTATTTGTCTTATTTATTTGAAAGTCAGAGTTATAGAGAGAGTGAGACAGAGATCTTCCATCTGCCGGTTCACTCCCCAAATGGCTGTAATGCCTGAAGTTGGGCCAATCTGAAGCCAGGAGCCAGCAGCTTTTTCTGGGTCTTCTATGTGAGTGGTAGTGGACCAAGCACTCAAGCCATCTTCTGCTGCTTTGCCAGGCACAGTAGCAGGGAGCTGGATCTGAAGTGGGACAGGCAAGACACAAACTGGCACCCATCATGAGATGCCATTCTTGTAGGCAGCGGCTTAACTTGCTATGTCACAATATCGGCCTCTGTGTCAAGATACTTTAAAATTTCCCCTTTGATTTCTTCTTGTGAACCACTGGTTGTCAGCGGCAGGTTGTTTAATGTCTGTCAGTTAGTGGATTCTCCTTTTACTTATTTCTTCCTTTTACTTATTTCTAGTTGCCTATCCTTGTGGTCCTAAACAATACAGTTTCAATCTTGAATTTTTAAGACTGAAATAAATGTCAACCTTTTTATCTAGATCCCAAAGCTGCCAAGACTCCTAAGGATACAGAAAATGATGTGCTTGACTTGCTTCCTGGTCTACTTGTTTTTGTTTTTGCATTGAGTGTCAGTTTGCTGAGATACAGCAAGCCTATGGAGAGGGCACACATGTGAAGTGTGGAGAGCCAGGGCTCTGACTGGGATTCTCTGATGAACTGTCCTTAGACCCCAGAAGGGCCCTGAACTGTCCCAGCCACAGTATCCTCCCATCACTGGCTCTGTCCACCTGCCCATGCAGGCGTGTCCCGGCTCTGCTAATTGCTTTGCCTCGTGGTTTTGTTCTGGCCTTCCCAGAGGCAGCCACCTGCTTCCTGTCTCCATGGCATGCTCCTTGTCCTCACTGAGCACAGGGGCAGTAACTCGGTGGTAACTGCTGCTGGTACAAGCCCTTGCTCTCCTAGACACCTACCTACGTGCAACTGGTGGCCTAAAGTGTACGCTATATGTCTTATACTGTTCAAAATATTTTTGGACTGTATGTTTTCCATGGCTTCATTGAGGTTCCTGCTCTCCTGCTCCAGCCAGCAGAGCCAATAACGTGGACAGGAGAGGGTCTGCGGATGAGGCACCAACAGGAGACCAGTGCTGGTGAAAGTCTCTCCCAAGCCTCTCTTTAGTACTCCTTATATACTCTTTCCCCCAAGCCCTTTAACCAAACAATAGGATGCCAATGAGTCCCATTAGACCAGGTGCTTTTAGCTGCAAGCCCATTTCCTGTAGTGCTCAGTTTAACAAGTGCTAATCAACTCCTTAGCCCACAACATTCCCCTTTGCATAAATAAGGTCCACCTGTTTTATGTATACAGTTTGATGAGTGTTGGCAATTGCCTACAATGCGTTCATTACCACCACAGTCTAAATATGGGCCATGGCCCCACTTCTTCCTCCCCACCTCGCCAATTCTCCTGTGCCTTTTTGTAATCATGAGTCTTCTCAGACATTCCCCCAGGCCACCCCAGGAAGTATATGCAAGTACACATTTGGCTTCTGTTATTCAGTTCAATGCCTTGGGAAGTCACCATGTCGTAGCATGGTACTAGTGTAGGTAGGAGTGTAAAACAGTACAAGCACTTAGGAAAACAGGTAGATAGCTGACTGTACAGGTAAATGTGAGTTTACCACTAACCATTGGTAAAAAATCATGTGATCACTACGTATTCATGTCCCAAACCATTTTATTTACATAATCTCGAAACAGGAGACTTAATTAATTGATTGATTAATTAAATTTTATTTATTTATTTATATTGGAAAGTCAGATACACAGAGGAGGAGAGACAATGTGAAAGATCTTCCGTCCGTTGATTCACTCCCCAAGGAGCCACAATGGTCAGAGCTGCGCCGATCTGAAGCTGGGAGCCCGGAGCTTCCTCCGGGTCTCCCACGTGGGTGCAGGGTCCCAAGGCTTGGACCTTCCTGGACTGCTTTCCCAGGCCACAAGCAGGGTGCTTGAAAGGAAGTGGGGCTGCGGGGATTAGAACTGGTGCTCATTTGGGATCCCGGCACGTGCGAGGTGAGGACGTTAGCCACTAGGCTATGTATGGCACTGGGTCCGATTTCTGGGTTCTTTATGCTGCGCTGGTTTTATATCACTACCAAGCTATTTGAAGTCCTGTAAGTTTGTGGTCTTCTATGATGTCAGGTACTGTGATGCCTACAGCCTTGTTTTTTCTTTTTTTCACTCTTTCTCTCTTATTTTTTTTATGGGGAGGTACTATTATGGGTCTTTTATGATTGCACGTGAATTTTTTTCTTTTTTGTGAAGAAGTATTTTCATATGTTGATTTTGTACCTTGTAACTTCATTGAATTTGTTTATCAGCTATAACAATTTTTGATGAATTCTTTAGATTTTTCTTTATGTGAATATAAAATCATGTCATGGATAATTTTTCTCCATTCAATTATTTCTTTCACTTGCCTAATTGTTCTTGTCCAGACTTCCAATGCTATATTGAATTGAGTGAATGAAAGTGCACATCCTTATTCTAGATCTTAAAGGAAATGCTTTTGGCTTTTTACCTTTGGGTACATGGGTTTGTAGCACATAGTCTGTTTAGGTATTTTTTAAGTTCCTAGTTCGTTGAGAGCTTTTATTATATACTGATGTTGAATCTTATTAGATGTTTTTTCTGCATCTATTGAGATGATGGCATGCTTTTGCTCCTCATCCTGTTGAATTTTCTGATTGGTGAATTTTGAAACATCCTTGCATCCTTGGGATAAATCCATTTGATCATGGCATGTGATCTTTTTGCTGTGCTATTGGATTTGGTTTGCTAGTATCTTGTTTATTTGTACTCATCAAAGATACTGGTCTGCAGTTTAGTTGTTGTTGTGTCTGATTTTGATACAAGAGTCATTCTGGCCTCATAAAAGAGTTTGGTGGTTTTCTTTCCCTATTAATTTTTTTTTTTTTGGAATAGCTTAAAAGGAATTGAAAGTAATTCTTGCAAATAAAATCCACTATGAGGTTCTACCTAACTCCAAATCATCAAATAATTGCTGGTCAGAAGATTGGGAGAAAGATCCCACAGTGCACTGTCGGTGGGCATGTAAACTAGTACAACCACTACGGAAGACTGTATGGAGGTTCTTCAGATCTACCATGTAACCTAGCCATCCCACTTCTGAGAACATATCTAAATGGAACAAAGTCTGTATTTGAGAGAGTTACCTGCAACCCCATGTTTATAGCAGCACAATTCACAATAGTTAAGACATGAAACCAACCCAGATCCCGTAGGGAAAGAATAGGTTATCCTGGTTCTTGTGACACAGGAACATTGAAGTATCTATATTCCACCTCAGGAGTTATGTGAAGATCTGGGAGTTGCTGGTAGCTTTATGGTGTGAGGACTGGTCCTAAAACATCATGGAGCCAAGCAGCGGTTGTGAATTCCACCTTTGGAGCAGAGCACTTGGCAGATCTGGACCTCAAACCAGTAAGGGCTGTGGCATCCTCCTGTTATGAGCAGGGCTAGTGTCCAGTGGTGAAGGGATTGATGGTGCCTTGCGTCGTGGAGCCCCCCTCCGCGGGCTGGGTTGTAGGTGCAGGAACTCTGTCTGAGACTCTGCTCACTTGCTGAGTTTCTGAATGCTACCCCAGTCACCAGCCTCAACAGGCAGTCCTTGTTTTGTTACCCTGGTTCTTCTCTGTGGTGTAGAGTGCCAGGCATCTCTGTTCAGCCACCTTGGGTCCCTCCAAGTGTGGACATTCTCCAACAAACACAGGATAGCTTCCCATTCGTGTCCTCTTCAGTTTCTAGCACCAACATTTTGTGACTGCTTATGAAGAATTATACCTTTGTAATAATATAGGGAAAATCAGTGGGGAGGAGAAGGGGGAGGGGACTTAGGGAGGAGGAAACTCTAGAGCCTATGGAACTGTATGGTAAACATTTTGTTTCTTATTATAATAAGTCAAGCAATTACAGTGATGTAGAAAGAAAAGATAGAATTAACTAATGTTAATAGCTGGTGACTATTTTCCTCGCTTTCGCACTCAACACATATATATACAAGATCCTCTCCTTTACAGAAGGAAGGAAATCCTATCACATGTGTTATTCCGTAATGTGCTCTTTCTTGAGTGGATTAGATTGGATAGAGTAGGTTACAGCCTAACTCATTTTTTTCCCCACAACTACAAAGAATTTGAGCTATAGGGTGATACAGCCAACTGTCCCAGTTTTGTTTTATTTTGCTTGGCACAGCAGAGCTGCCAGAACTCTTGCTGTATCTGCAATGCATGTGTTGGGGTTGGGTTTTTCAGGGTATCCTCCAAAGGTGGGCTGCTGCAAATGTCCCAAGCAATTTAGGAAATTGACTCTCTTCCAGCTTTGTGGCACTGAGTGCTATTCATGTTATCATTTCCCCCCCAAGCCCTGTCATCAGATCTATCCATTCATATAGTTCCCTTTGAGGTTTTAGTGTACCTGGAAGCTGACCACTTTCAACATCTGTTTGCATCTGTTTGCTGGCTGGCTTCATTTCCTTTCATATGCATTACCAGTGCATATCACCTGCCCATTTTTTTTTTCCGTTGGATTCTTTATTTTTCCATCAGTTTGTGGAAACTTCTTGGAGATTTTAAATGTGCTGAAAATATTTTTATATTCTATTTAAAATTGTTGTTAGATTGTGTCTGCCAATCAGTCATTCATGGCTGGCAGTTTTCTTGTGTTTAATCTCTGCCTCACTAAGAGATCATTGAATCTTCTAGTATTTTCATTTATCCTACTAATGAATTTTTAATTTACTGTATTTCTTTTTTTTTTTACTGTGTACTCTTTTTCCATTTTAGTGTTATTTTATGATACACTTACATAGGCTCTGGGAACTCCTTAATTCCTTCCTAAATCCCCTCCTTCCCCACTGGTTTCCCTATATTATTACAATAGTATAGTTCTACATAAGCAGCCATAAATCCATCATTCTGATATTTAAGTGTATCCTGGTACTGTAGGCATGGCTAATGGCAGAGAGTTCAGCATCCTATTGTCAAGATATATTTATATATTTTAGTTTCATTGGGAGTCCATCTTTGAACTGGAAGTAGGGATGCATACTGTGTTGTATCCTCACATCTGGCTATGACAGTCTGCATTACGCAGTTACTATACATCCCCTTAAATGAAAAGTCACAGAACAACATTAGCAAGAGGAAGAAAGATAGAAATTTACAACTCCTTAAAGTTAAATAACATACTACTGAATGACTAAAGTGTTGCTGAAAAAATGAAAAAGAAAATCAAGAACCTTCTTAAAGAAAATGTTGCTACTGTATAACCTATGAGTCAGTGAAGAATTTAATGAGAAAAAAAATGTTTTAAATAGATAAAAACAAACCAGAACATCCAAATCTATGAAATATAGTTTCCACTGATTTTTGTTGGTAGGATTTGTCTTCAGTAGGCAGCAGATTGATGGGTTTTGCTTTTTAGTCCAGTCCACTAATCTATGACGCTTGGTTGATTAATGAGTTTAGGCCATTTATGTTCTGGGTTAATATGAATGGGTAATTTGGCCATTTTAGCAATGGGTTGTTCATTGTTTGATTTAGTCTTCTGTTGTTATTTTACTGGGATGTTCTTCATACTTGCCTTTGATTTTGGTAGGTGCTATTCCTTCTTCTCTGTCACAGGAACATCTTTAAATATCAGTTGTAGTGCAGGTTTGGATGAAGTGAATTCTTTGAGCTTTTCTTTACTGTGGAAGTATTTTATTTCATTTTCAAAGGCAAAGTAAAGCTTGCTAGGTATGCTATTCTGGGCTGACAATTTTTTCCTTTTAGAATCTGGAATATGTCATTCCATTCTCTTCTGGCCTGTAGACTTTCCTCTGAGAAGTCAGCAGTGAGATTGATTGGGATTCTGTTATATGTTAATTTATTTTTTCACATGTACTCTTAATGATATTTTCCTTATGTTCTACTGAAGAAAGCTTGATTATCATATGTCATGTGAAGATCATTTTTGGTCAATCATAATGGGAGTTCTGTGCTACTCTGTGTGTTGCCGCTAAATTCTTTCTCCAGATCAGGCAAGTTTTCCTCTATTATTTCATTGAATACATTTGAAAAGCCAGCTTCTCTCTCTGCACCTTCTGGAACATCCATAATTCTTATATTTGGCCTTTAAATAGTGTCCCTTCATTCTTGAATACTTTTCTTAGCTAGACTCAGTTCTTCTTCCAGCTTTTTAAAAAATTTTCCTCCATTGTTGAAGGAAATAGCTTCCAATTCTGAGACTGTTTGTTCTGCTTCGTTCATTCTATTGTTTAGGCTCTCCACTGAATTTTTAATTTGCTCCATTGTGTCCTCATTTCTAATAATTCTGCTTGGTTTTGTTTCAAATGATGCTATTTCCTGTGTGACATATTCCTTAAATTTCTGCAGGTGCTGCTTGTTGTTGATAAGAAACTTTATAGCAAGTTTTTAAAGTTCTTTATTCCCATTTCCTAGATGTCTTCCTAGTCAACTCTGAGGTTGACAAAGGCTTTTGCTCCTTTACGGGGAGGCATCAGTAATATTGATTGTACCTCTGTCTCTTCTTTTGCTCTTGGTCACTGCACTTCTGGTTAGCAGATTCCTCTCCTTAGTTCAGGTTTTATGCTGTGTTGTCCACTGATCTACAGGTCAGTTTTACTGCTTGTGTTCAGTAACCGGTTCTTTGTGCCACTCCCTCCAACAGTTTTAGACCTGGGCTCCTATGTTAGGCTTCCATTACGGTCTCTGTAGTCCCAGCTCCACTCACCACTCTGTCCC
Source organism: Ochotona princeps (assembly GCF_030435755.1). Lineage (NCBI taxonomy): Eukaryota > Metazoa > Chordata > Mammalia > Lagomorpha > Ochotonidae > Ochotona > Ochotona princeps. The sequence goes on from NC_080845.1 coordinate 60,826,976, forward strand.
CTGTGATCCTGTGCAGTGGCTACACTCTTGCTGTACAACGTTACTGAACAGCTACCAACCTTACTCCCACTCCCAGTTTGAGCAATTCCCAGGATTAGGGAGACACCGGAGTTGGTGGTGGTGCTAATCTTGCTGGAACCTGTTGGCCATTAGGACTAAGGCTCACTTGAAACTATTTGGCTGGGACCCATACGATACCAACTGTGGCACTATTCTCCCTGTGGAACCAGTGCAGTGCACTGAGCTGGAATTGAGTTCTCTCCCAGCTTAGTGCATGCACAGCTCACTGTTGCCCCTCCAGTCCCACAGCCTTTGTCACACTGTACCAAATGGTGCCCGGCATGGCACTTGGTGGAGTTCTGAATCTGCTGGCTGTTAGGTCTGGGGGCTACCCAGACCTATTTTGGATGGAACCTGTAAAATTCCATGTTGGCGGGGCCCCAGAGGCATGGCCTAGCAGCTAAAGTCCTCGCCTTGAACGCGCCGGGATCCCATATGGGCGCCGGTTCTAATCCCAGCAGCTCCACTTCCCATCCAGCTCCCTGCTTGTGGCCTGGGAAAGCAGTCGAGGACGGCCCAATGCTTTGGGACCCTGCACCTGCGTGGGAGACCTGGAAGAGGTTCCTGGTTCCCGGCTTTGGATCGGCGCAGCACCGGCCGTTGCGGCTCACTTGGGGAGTGAATCATCGGACGGAAGATCTTCCTCTCTGTCTCTCTTCCTCTCTGTATATCCAGCTTTCCAATAATAATAATAATAATAATAAATTCCATGTTGGCACTGTTTTCTCTGTGGGGCCAGTGCAATGCACTGAGTTGGAAATGAGTTTGCTCCCGGCTTAGCACATGCACAGCTTGCTGTTGTCCTTCCAGTTCAACAACCTTTGCTGTACTACATAAAATGGCACCTGATGTTGCGCTGCTGTGGGTCTGGGCTGTGAAATCCACCCTGTTCCTACACCACCTGCTTGGAGTCTGCTGCTCTATATCTGCACCTTGTTGAATCAAACAGGTCAGCAGGATGAGCAATTCATTGCCTTGATTTACCTCTTGGGTTCCTGGTGAACTTCCCTTCCCACCTAGCTGCTGGTAGAGCTCTGGCCACTGGTGGAGCTCAGATCATTGCATGCTGACTGCTGCTGTGGTGTCTGGCTACAGCAACATCACTTTGTTGTCTCCACTGCTTCCTTGTACACAGGTCTCCAGGTACCTTCTGCGGTTGGAGTGGCCTCTCCTAGTTCCTGGAGTCTGTCCTCTACGCTTCGCCCTGGCTAGTGATTCTCTGTCTGTATAAATGTGTTCTTATCCTATTCTGCCATCTTGATTCTTTCTTTACTGTATTTCTTTGAAAGGAAGAAAAGGGAGAAAGATAGGTATAGATTGATGATAGATAAAAGATAGATAATAGATAGATAGATAGATAGATAGATAGATAGATAGAGAAGTGAACATGAGAGGTAGAGAGAAAGAGAGCTCTTACACACTGATTCATTCTCCAATGCTCACTCTGGCCAAGAGCTGGTGAGTGAACTAGCCTTGGGAACCTGGGCACTCTGATAAAAGATGTAGGCATTGTGACTGGCATCTTAGTAACCAGGCTAAACCCTGCCTTGGATTCTTGTTTTGATGTCGCTACAGTCATGTTTGCTTCATAACTTTATGTATTACCTTGCCATTCTTTCTCATTATCTTTCAAAAAATTTCCACAACTTTTCCACGTTCTTTGCATCCTTACATATTATTCTGTGTAACAATGATCTCTTTAGGGTTGCAGTTACAATTGAGTTCAATTGTTGTATGAATTGGGTTAGGATCTAAATTTTTATCACACCCTGAACTCTCAGATGTTCCCTGAGATGTTGCTTTCTGTCTTTCAACATGGTGTTGCTTGTTCCTCATGCAGGCTACACCTGACTTGTTGCCTCTGTCTTATCAGGCTGTCCTGCATTGGGGATCCTCTCAACTCTTCGCCACCACCTCCATTTCTGTCAGAGGGAGAAGCTTCTCACCTGTTTCTCTGTCCATACCCTCACCTCCCTACTAGTTCATGGGTCACTTCTCTTAAGTCTCTTAGGAAGACCATTTCTCCAGCATTTGGGATGTCACCCTGATGGACATTTTTGGATTCCCCTTGATGGTTTTTGTAGCCCTTCCATCGCAGTGCACCTCTGGTCTACTTGGCCCATCCATATTTCTCTTCCCTTGATTGTTCTATGCTTGTCTTTCCCTCCTTCTCTCTCTTAAATTCCCTCAGCCTCCAAGAACTATGTGAAGCTCTTCTTTGGGCCTCCTTCATTTTTTTCTGACTGTGTCCATTGAGTAACTTGTTAGTATGTTATATTTTTTCCCTGCTATTAAGATTTTCTTCTTTGAAAAATAATGGAACTTTTTTGGTTTACGGAATATTTATTTCTAGGAGTTTATACTTTGGTTGCTTGTATTCCTCAATGTTCATCCTTCAGAGTTGATTTTTAATACAGGTTGACCATCCCTATCCCAAAAACCTAAACTCTGAAACTATTTGAGTGCAAATGTGACACCACTCATGGAAAATTCCACATCTAACCTCAGGTGAGTGGATGGGAGTTAACATATAGGTGTAATAAAAGCACTGTTTCATAGGTATAAGGTGTACAGGAAGCACAAACTCTGTGTTTAGATTTGGGTCACATCCCAGTGATATATTACTTACTATGTAGAGGGAAACACTCGAGTATCTGAAATTGGAGACAGTTCTGATCCCAAGCATTTTGGATTAAGCCTGCTCAGCCTGTAGCAGCAATCTGTAGTCATCTTATGACTAATAAGGATTATGTTATGCACATGAGGTGACAATGCATCAAAGAGTCGAGTCCCATGGGGCAGGTGTGTGGGAGCCCTGCTTCCGCTCCTGACCACTTGGGCTCCTAGGCAGTCCTTGAGAGCACTAAGAGAGTTTGTGAGGTTGGCCACAAGTCGGCGTGAGGCCAAGTGAGAGGGTGTTTGTGGAATAAGTCACATGGCACTTCCACTTCATTTGTTCTCAACACAAAGGGGCCTGTGTTGGAGAAGAAACGGCCATCTTTCAGCTCAGGAGTCCAGGAGATGTTATTTGGGGTCCTTGGGAGAATGAGCCTTTGGAATTTGTTCACTGCCAGCCACTTGAGTACTGCATACATGCTTGATTCAGTCAATCTTCCTGATTGAGAAGTAGGGCCATTAGTTTTCATTAGTGTTGTGTATTGCCGCTAAGGATGTCTGGAGCCAACTGAGGCACCCGTGCATGCTCGCCATGGTAATACATAAAGGTAATACATAAAGTTATGAAGCAAACATGACTGTGGATGTGGGTGCTGCATCCCAAGGGATGCAAGATCACCCCCTGCCCCTCAGTGTAGTCTCTGGCATGTAATAACAATGATAACAGTAATAAAAGCTATTCCAAGGATGAACTCCACAGCAGCAAGTAGCACATGGTTACTCATGGATCTGCCTATTTTGCAAATTCTCGAGAGACCATATGTTTCTTGGGACGTTATGTCTATAAATGAATCAGATTATGGTCACTGTGAATGTATGTGATGTCTTGGGCCAGAATTAGCTACCAGAACTTTATAATTTATATCTATCTATAGATCTATATCCATAATACATTTGTATGAGGAAACTTCAAAATGTTCATAGAAAAATGGACTTAAAAGATAAATTTCTGTTGGTACAAAGCGTTTTGAAACCTTTGCATCCTTTTCCCATCATACATATCTCCATGAACCTTTTGAAGAGCCCACAAGTGTGTGGAACCAACCTTAGCATCAGCTTACAGGCCTCCATCTTCTGAAGCTCTCCTTTTACATCCAAAGAATGACCTGAGGGGACATCTGGGATTAGACTCTGATGATGGTCATCATGTTATACTGGTTAAGGAGTCTTCGCTCTGGGCTGGGCACTGTTAACCGCTTATAGAAGCTTAGTGTTATTGATGCCTTACAGAAAGCCCATGGGGGTAGATTGCCATTATCCCAGACTGAGGCTTGGATGCCTGGCAGAAGCCCTGTGTGTTAGTCCAGGAATGTGGGTACAGCAGCCTCGAGGGTCATACTGACGACAACGCTAATACCTGCTACTTGCTGGAGAGCCAGGAATGTTGGGGAAGCATGCGTAGTTGTCCTGCCTTGTGGACTGCTAAATTCTGTGTCCTTGATTTAGAAACTTGGTGCATGTCTTTAGGAGGTCAAGTACAGTGTCACTTTCTGTGGGTTTGTGCCTCTGGGAAATCCTTGTACAAAGCCAGATTCAACAGACACTGTTGGGAAACCTGCTAGGTTGCATGTGGACCAATATGGATGATACATCCTTGTTTTACGATTGCTAATCAGGGCTGAGGTATAAAATTTCCTGTTTCTTGAACCCATCTTTGTCTGCTTCTTCCACCCACATCTGTATACCTGCTGAGTCCTGAGATGTCAGAGGAACTATGAGATGCTAGATGACAGCCAAGGAGCCCCACGGGCCGGGATTGATGAAATGGGTTGAAATGGTAGCTGTCTGCAAAAAACCCCATGCACATTTAAGATGGGAAATATGAGGTCCTCCAGGGGGATGGTTATCTCCTTTGTGAGTGCCTGGAGTGATGCAAGGTTGCAGAAGTCATCACTTTTTAAAAATCATTTTTTAAAAAAGATCTATTTGATTAAAACAAAGAGAGAGAGAGAGAGAGAGAGAGAATCTTCCATACTTCCATTCACTCTCCAAATGGCAACAATGACTGGAGTTAAGCCAGCCTGAACATGGGAGCCAGGAGATCCTTTTAGGTCTCCCACATGGGTGCAGGGGAACAAGCACTTGGAGCATCCTTTGCTGCTTTCCCAGGCACATTAGCAGGGAGCTGGATTGGAAGTGGAGCACTTGGGATGCAAACTGGCATTCACCGGTGATGCTGGCACTACAGGTGAAGGCTTTACCTGCCATGCCGCAGAGCCAGTCTCAGAAGTCATCACTTTTAGTTGGCAGTAAACAACCAGAGCAGACACGTCTGTGAAGAGGAGCCCTGAGGTACCGTCTGTTTCTGGCCTTTTCAGGGAGTCGGCTTCCTGCTGCTCTAACAGACTACATGAGGCTGGGCAATTTATACGCAGAAGAGGTTCGTCCAGCTCACAGTTCTGCAGGCTGGAAGTGCAAACATGTGGCGCTAGCATCTGTTTGGACTCTTGCAGCTTCAGCTCCTGGTGGAAAGCAGAAGGGCTGGAGGATATGTAGAAGAGAGAAAAGGGCCGGAGTTCCATGATAGTTAATACATTCTCCTCAAAAGATGCTGCCATGTTCTCCGTAACCCACATGGCTCCCACCAGACCCCATATCCCAGCACTGCCTCAGCAGGGACCAAGCCTCAGCTTAAGGGTAGGTGGGGACAAGCCATATTCCAACCACAGCAGTCAGTGTGTCCGCAAAGGAGGGTGGCCAGGAAGCCAAGGTGGTTGGAGACGAAAATCTTGTAGTCCTCTGCTGTGGCAGCTGGCACTCTTGGAAAAGAAGCCACACTTGCAAGGTTGTGAGAGTTGCCTGCAAAGATTTAGAGGTGGGGTCTGGGAAGATGCGAGGTCTACTTGGTGTTGGAGATGAACAGAAGTGAGGAGAAGATGGATTTGCTCCCTGATGACAGCACTTCTGTTGTAAACAGTCTCCTTCCTGTCCCAGGTGTGCTGGTGAAGCTTGCTGGGGTTTTGAAGGCCTTTGTCTATCTGTAAAGGAGGTTCTGTGATCTGCATTAAGCACTTCAGTTGATCACCTCATTTCCTCTGCAAGGGCTTAAATTCCTCTCCGTGCAACAAGGGTTGGAGAAAGAGAGAGAGAGAGAGAGTGTGTGTGTGTGTGTGTGTGTGTGTGGGGAGAGAGAGAGAGAGAGAGAGAGAGAGAGAGAGAGAGAGAGATTCTTTGGTTCAGTCCACTGTCTGGCCAGGACTGAGCCAGGCAGAAGCCAGGTACCAGGAACCAGGGACTCAATCTGGGTTTCCCATGTGGGGGCAGAGACACAGGCACTTGGGCCATGATTTGCTACTTTCTCATACAGGTTAACAGGGCTTGGAAATGGAGCTGCCGGGGCTAGAATCAGCACTGTGATATGGAATGCCTGTGTGGCAAGCAGAAGTCTAATCTACAGGACTACCACACGATCCCCCACCATGTTTTTCTTGTGCACAATTTTACAAATTGTTATTTTTTTGTTATTGGGTGTGTCAGCATTTTCCTGTATGGTTTCTAGATTTTGTGAAGGTAAGTGAAAACCAAATTCTTCCCAGCTTTCTTTTTGTACTTTCATGGTCTCATTACAAATTCAACATGCTTACAAGGTGGGAGGAGCCAGTAACCTAAGTTAAATTTTGAGCTGTCCATTGACTCACTCAAATGCAACTTCTTCCTGGCTGGTGTTCTCTGCTGATGTGCAGTATTGCATGTATCACACAGATCACTCTGTGTGTGTGTGTGTGTGTGTGTGTGTGTGTATCTGGGGAAGATGAGCCTGTTAGTGGTGAGATAGATGAGTAAAGAGGAGCGTGTTGTTGGATTTCAAAGGATCCAGTTCTAAAGTCCAAAATTCAATGAAGAAGTGATTATATGGGAGGTACTGGCTGTGAGGAGAAGGGTTTGGAGCTGGGGAGGGGAAGCTGGTCAAGCAGAGAGTGAGAACTGGCATCTGGGGCAGGCCTGGCCCTACTTACTTGCAGGGTGCCAAATGTTCCATTTTTGCATTAGCTGAGCTCCGAGGTCAGGATTTGGCTTGGCAAAGTGAGGTTGTACTGAACAGAATGTGAGGGAACAAGCTCTGTTATTAAAAACAGGGCCAAATTGGTACCTGAGACCCAAACGAGGATTAAGGGGAATGACACAGAGCTAAATAGTTATTACTATATGAACACATTGAAACTGTGTTGCTCAGTAAAATGCACTCTGCTAAAACAGTGAGGGAAAATGGGAACAGCTATATTTAAAATTAGGCTTTGGAGTTTAAGTCACTCATTTCAGGCGTCTCAGTGTTGCCATCATGAATAGTTTTGACACATTTCTGTTTCCATGAGAGATGGTTGAAATGAGGATTCACACACACGTGGTAGCATATGCATGCTAGCGATGAACTTAGGCTGATTATGAAGAGGGAACATATTTCTTGTTGTTGTTCTAAAAAGGTTATTTGGAGGACATCTTGGAGGATTGAAGGTCTGCTGGATACATGAACCCTGAGAGGTTTGGGAGAGTTGTCACATTTGCAAAGCTTAAGGATGAACGATTGAGGCCCTCGATGTCCCCTGAAATCCTAGCCTGCCTTCCTGTGTGATGGTGTCATGCGTAGACCTGCTCTGTTGTTCTAGGATTTGTTGGGCTCATCTTAAGGTTGATGTACGATGCCCACTGCCCTCTCCAGAAGTAGCAGGTACTGGCCAGTTGTTAAGAAACGATCCAGGGAGACATTCTGCTGTAAGATACTTCCCAGGCTACTGGGACCTTCAGCTGTCCTGCTGAGCTGAATGTGTCACTTAACATACTGAGCACCATGCGGAAATCCACTTGAATGCCCTTTTAAAATGCAATGGATAAGATATGGACGCGAAAGTTGATGTAATTCTGCAAAGGGATGACTCGACCTTCTTCAATATGGAACTTTCTTTTAGCAAGTACATTGGATGATTCGCGATTGATCATTTTGAAAGGACTACAGTTAGAATATTATTCTAAAATAGGAGATTCAGAAACCTTAGAAACATTCCTTTCTCACTTTCTTCAAGTCACGATGAATCATAGTTTTCAGTTTTTCTGGCATCTGAACTTTTAGAAAAATATTTCCTCCCTCACTCTCTATACTGAATTAAATGGTAAATGTAAGCTTGGCTCAACAGTCTCTTTGCTAATCTGACAATGACATATTTCTCTTAAAAGCATTGCATTGTGATGGTGATGATTTTCCATCTAGACCCTGGAAAGTAATTTTGAGATCTATTCAGCTTGGGACATTTGGAGAATGTTTCTGAAGACCCATTATTTTCTTTCACATTCGATGTGTCTCCAAATTCCTGTTTATTTTTTTCTACGTTCATGTGATAGTCCCCCCCTTTCCCACATAGGAGTTGAGTTCTCCCAGTCCCTTTCTGGGCCCCTGAGGTGGACCCATCTTCCTGCTATGCCTCACTGTGGCTGAATCCAAAAGCAAAGCTGTGTTTTCTTTCAAGTTTCCCCTTCCTTGTCAACCATCTGCATTTGTCCTCAGCAATCCCCTTTTGCCTTCTCAGCGTTCCTAGGCCCCCTGTCACCATGAGATCAGACCCCCATGGGAGGGTCCTGTCCTACTGGCCTCATATCAATGTCCCCTGACTCTAGGGACACTGCCACCTTGGCCCAGAACAGTAACCTGGACATGGTAGCTGTCTACCTAATGGTATCCCATGGACCTGCCTTGCGCATGGCATCCTGCTTGGCTCACTCGGGATTTCCACTGGAGTTCTTCCCTTTCCATAAAACCTTCTGGCTTATAAAACAGGTCCTCCTTGACTAACATGGGGTCTTGGCCTGACAAAACCACCTTTCCTATCCAAAGCAGAAATAGTTGTGAGTGGACAATGTATTGAATACCTTGAATCTACTGCATATTCTCATTGAGCCTTGACTTATTGCCGTGTGCTCAGAGCACTGATGTCACTCAGCAGGTAGACTTTGCAAGAGAGGGTGGGGCTCCATGATTCTAGCATGGGAAAAGATCAAAATTCAAAGTGCTATGTGTAGTTTCTAGTCAATGTGGGTGGCTTTCACACCATCCAAATGCCAAAGACTTGTAACTTGTACCTTGGAAGTTGATTTATGCTGTTTATACCCACAAGCACCAGGAATAAGACTCAGAGGACCACATTCCTTTTAATTGCATCCTAACTCACTGCATGAGGGTTTTGATCCGTAAAGGTGGTCTGTTAGAGTTGGCTCCTAAGCCCTGACTTGTAGCAATGAAGGCAGTACCAGGAAGAAGACAAGTCATGATATTGGTGTACAGCAGCATCCAGAAATAGCTGGGAGGGTGTCGGTTAGGGGTTTTCAAGTGACCTGTTGGTGCTTTATGAGGTGTTGCTTTTGAGGGTGGTGGGAGACTCGGAGTGGGCAGGTCTGCTGTCCAGGCTCTCGTCTCTGGGTGTGCCGGTAGTGAGCATCTGAGTCACGTCATCCCTGCCCACGTGTGCTAATCCCTCTCACGTCTCTCTCCCTGTTCTCCCAGGGAAGCCATCAGCCGTGTCTGTGAAGCTGTGCCCGGTGCCAAAGGAGCCTTCAGGAAGAGAAAGGTACTGGTGTGGAGGCTGAACAGCTACCAAGGCTTCCCTTAAAGCTCTCCTCATTTCCCCATGAAGCATTTTCAGCTGCAGAGCCGTTTTCTGTGCCCTTGTCACTGCTAAAAACCTAAGAGCTAAAATAGCCCCCTCTCTTACATGATGGGCGGTAGAGGGGGAGAGGTAGTGGGGAGCTGGCTCTCATATACAAAACATAAACCTGCATTCCTTACTGTGGTTTAGACCTTGAAGACGGTGGTAGTAACAGACACAGTGGGCCCAGGGAGCCCTCAAAACGTCACATGCATTTGCTGAATTATAATGACTCTTGGTAGTAGATAGCCCTGTGGTGTGCTGGCAGTGGTGAACAGCCACCTCTTGGGGTTGACGGTGTGTTATGCTGAGTTTGTAGCGTTTGCCAGTGTCTCTGGTGGGACTGTTTTGACTTTGACTTCACGCTCTGAAGCTGACCTTGCTAGTGCATCGTTCTTTCTATATGTTTTCTCTGTGCAGGTAGAGTAGGCACTAATATCCCGAAAAGCACAGTTAATTGTGAATGCAGCAAAATACTTAGGACGTGATAAATGTTCTCTGTTAGATGCAATTAGGTTAATTATGAGTTTACATAAATTAATTTTTACTAGCAGCTACATTTAATGACCAGCTCATAGAACTCCTATAAATTGAATAATGGGCTCTCATTAGCTGATCTAAGCTGTTGGTGGAAATCCACATGTTCACGGCAATAAAAACCTAAGTGCCAAGTTGATAAGTCATGATGTGAGCAGGGAGTAGGGCTGAGATCAAGTCCAAACCACCTGCTCCCAAGGCTCCTGTCCCAAGACTGTGTTAGAGGAAAAAAAATGCATGCATTAAGAGAAGGTACAAAAGAAAAAAACCCAAAAACAAATTTCTTTAGTTAAGTGTCCGTAAATATATAACTAAATGTCCTCATCAAGGTTTTTTATTTTTATTTGAAAGGCAGGATTACAGAGGGAAGGAGAGACAGAGATCTTCCATCCACTGGTCCTCTGTCCAAACGGCTGCAACAGCTGGAGCTGGGCCAAGCTGATGCTAGGGGCCAGGAGCTTCTTGCTGATCTCCCACATGGGCTCTGGGGCCCGAGGCATTGGGTTATCTTCCTCTGCTTTCCCAGGCCACAGGCAGGGAGCTTAATAGGAGGTGGAGCAGCCGGGATACGAAATGGCACTCATATGGGATGCTGATGTCGAGTTCAGCCTACTATGCCATGGTGCCGGCCCTTCACGTAAACTTTTCCATGCCTAGACTGAGCAGCAGGATAAGTACCCCCAGCCACACTCTGAGTCTGCATGTGGGTGTCTGCTCTTGATGCTGCCTTTTTTGCTCTGCTATGCCCAAAGCACTGTGTTACTTCTGTCTTTGGAGCTTGGGAACAATTCACACAGCTGCAGGGCTATGGGTTTCAGGTGAGAGTTGCGATGAGCCAGTCCGTGTTCTGCTCACTGCTGAGGAATGTTGGGCACCAAATAAGCTGTAGACTTCTGAGTACAGCAGCCCCAAAGGCCTCTGGGAGCAGAGAGCAGGAGGTTTGTCTTTTGAGAGTGAGTTGTGCTACAAAATCTTGGGGCATCCTCCTGGTTCTGTTGGTGGGAGTGGAGGAAACAGTGCTGATTTCTAGGCTGTACCCTGAGTATGTGTGCTCAGAACCTTCCAGATGGGGCCTGGACACTTGTATTTCAGCTGGCTCCTTTAGGACAATAAAAAGCAGGAATAAGAATAATTGGCATGGTAAAGGAGAGGGTGTCTTAATCCCAGAAGAAAGATTGGTGTGTCTCAAAGGATAGAGAGATAAGTGTTGGTGGAGCCCTCTCAGTGGCTGAGAGAAGGCACCTGGTTAGGAAACAGCCTGTTCGTGCCTGGGACAAGGACAGACCTTCATGCTGTGATGATGTGGACATGAGAGCCACACTGTGTCTGTCCTGTGCACATTCAGGTCAGAGGTGCGCTTCTGATCCTGCAGGATGTCCTGTCCACCCCACCAACTGGTCCACATTAGTCTTCCCTCTCAGAGCTGGTGTCACTCTCAGAGTGACAAAGCCAGGCTGACCAGCCATAGCCTGTGACATCTCCCCCAGATTTACCTACTAGGGACCCGCAGAAGAGGCCCTAGTGTGGCCGAAGACTGAGCCCTCTGATTGTCCTGACCTTTGTCTAGTAGATGTTCTGCAGTTTGCGTATGGCATATGCTACCAAGTGCATGCTAGCACCAGTGCCGATCTTTCCAGCTTGCTCTTTCTAGTTCCTGGGCTTGAGGAGGAAGGAGCGGTGAGGGCAACTGCAGGAGCCGGCAGACACGCACATGCCCACGCTCACAGTTCTCTGGTAAATAAAGAGCTGATGAATGCTCTTTGATTTCACAGCCTCCAAGCAAAATGCTGTCCAGCATCCTGGGGAAGAGCAACCTCCAGTTCGCAGGGATGAGCATCTCCCTGACCATCTCCACCGCCAGCCTCAACCTGAGGACACCCGACTCCAAACAGGTGCGTGGATGCCCAGGCCTTCCAGCCCTACCCGGAACCAGGGGCAGGTGTTCTGCAGGCTGTGAGCCCTCATGGAATACACTTATACCCTAGTTCAGTTCATCTGTGAGCTTTGATCGGTCTCCTGGAAGGATCCATATAGGATGATGGATGAGACTAGCTCTTTTTAATTCTGTTCTAAATTACCTTTTTTTTTTTTTGAGGATAATACATGAAACCTTTGGCTTATTTATACCATATAAAGAGGTGATGTATGAGTATTGACAAAACTCTCCTTTTAACGCCCTTGCTTCTGTTTTTTTCTTCTCTCATGCCATTTTTCCTCCTTGATTTTATAAGCTGCATTTAATTTTGTCCCCTAAGAACCGAGTGGCATTAGATGGCATAGAGGAAGTAGATTTTTCTTCCCCTAGTGCTTCAGTGTTTAGGGGCATCTTACAATTCACAGAGCTGCAGATAAATGGGATGTAGGTCTTCTATGGTGAACGCAAGGTGGAGTGAATTCAGAGCTGACCAAGGAGACCCAGCTCTGACATTTAAGGGAAGTTTTGTTTGGGATGGTTGCTCCCTGAGCAGTCTCTGTTTTTCAGGTTTCTCTGATTTGTCTATCATGAACTCCTGCAGCTGGAACAAAGAGTATATGAGTAGCTGTTCTTAGGGTTGAGTCAGGCAGGCGAAGACAGGAAGAGGCTTGTGTAATGCAAAGGGAGTGGGAGGAAGTAGATGCTTTTCTGGTCCTGCCCTACAACCACATAGTAATGGTCATGTGTTGTGCTGGCCAAATTCCAGGGTCCTTCCACATTTTACTGAAAAACGGATTGAAAGATAAGCTTATTTTTGCACAAAAGAGCTTTGATATATCTTCCAAAAGTCATAGAAAATATGTTCTCATGAGATATATGCATGACTTTCGAATTTTTTTCCAACAAAATAAACTTGCCTAATGCATATATGTGCTTATTAAATATCTACTAAGAGGGGGGGAGAGTGCTTTTATCTAATGGTTGCCTCCTCAAATACCCCACTCCAGTGGAGGCAGGGCTTGGCCAATGCTGGGAGCTAGAGACTCAATCTGGGTCACCCCTGTGAGTGGCTGGAGCCCAGGGATTTAACCCAACACCACCACTGCCTTCCAAGGTCTTCATAACAGCACACCCGAAACAGGAGCCAGCGTTGGGCATCAAACCCAGGCTCTCTGGTGTGTGATGCTGCCATCTTGACTGCTGTGTTGAGTGACGGCTCCATCAACTTACCTTCTAATTCCTCATGTGATATCCATGTACCTGTTTCCCAAACCATAGCTTCCAATTCCCAGTTTTGGAGTTACCTTCTAGATGAACATGAACACCTTTGACAGCTGTCATTGATCATGATTTAGGGAGTGCTTTCTCGGGGCTTTCCCGGGAAATCTCCGCCCTGGGCTGGAGGCAAAGTTTCAAATAGCTGTGAGGTGACTGGGATCAGTTTGACTCAGCCGGGGTTGGGGTGCAGGCCACCCAGCCTGCCTCCCTAGTGTGCATTCATTTATATACTCAGATTTTTCTAGGCTCCGAAGATTTGCAAGTGCCAACACACAAAGTAGGCATTTAAAAATATCTTGTAGCTTGGTTTTTTTTTTTTTTATTTCGAATTTTATAGGAGCTTATTTAGAGCAATCCCTCGGCTGGCATGATGATAGCAGTGTATGGATTCTACCTGCCTGAGAAGTCAAGGCCCTGGGAGACTGTGCAGAAATAGACCTGGTTATGTTAGGATAAAGACAAGCATTCCACTCCTACCCTGTGAAACTTTTCTTCAATGTCATTGCATTGTCTTTAAAAAGATAAAAATAGCATACAAGACTTAACACAGCTTTTTAAATTTAGGGCAGCATCCAATTTACTCAGTGTCTACTAAATTCCACTGTACATTGCAATTTATAAAGCTAATGGAAATTTCCCATTTAAAAATTAACTTGGAATGTCCTCTCGAGTTTTTAAATTGATCAATGACAAGAGTGCTTTAGATGGCACTGAGTTTGAATCTTGGGTGCCAGCTTTCTAATGTATGTACAGAGGTACCCCAGGGGATGGAGGGAGAAGGACCTAGCCACCCTGGTCCTCACCCCTGCCCACAGCCTCTCCTATCCTAGCTACAGGATCTGTGTCAGAGGCCCCATGTGCTGTAGGAGATGGAAGGGACTCATGGAAGTGTGTGTGTATATGGCGGAGACATTTTCCTTGTGGAGGAGGCATGGGTTAGGGCTTGGAGTCCCCACGTTGCAGCACAGCCCTGCTGATGGCTCTGGTCATGTAGTAGCATGGCAGCTACAGGTGTGGCCCCTCATGACAAGTGACCTGTTGATGTTTTGTGATTGCTCGTTTCTCCTGCGTGACAACCTGAGGGAAAACTTGTCCATCGTCTGGCCTGAGACCCGACGACTAGGTTTCTGAGGCACACACAGGGAGCTGATGGCACGTCTCGTTTCTTGTTTTGGACAGATCATAGCGAACCATCACATGCAATCCATCTCCTTTGCCTCTGGGGGAGACCCGGTAAGTGTTCTTGGACTCTTACTCTCATGAGGAGTTCCTGAGAGGGACCCTGCCTCAGAAGTGAGCTCCTGAGCCCTCATGAAGATAGCCAGCCAATCCCCCAAAACTGTCGGCCTCTCAGTTGCATTTCATTTTGTCAGCCCTGGGTGTGGGGAACCCTGAAGGCGCTGGCCCAATGGCCAGCGGCTCCCAGCATCTTCTGACCAGCCACAGGCCAGTCCTGCGTGGGGACTTGACTATTGGGCCTTCACTAAGGGCCTGTGTTTGAATCCTTGAGATCTCTGTAGAGATGATGAATTTAATTAGTCTGGTGTTTTGGTAAATTAAAACTGACCTTTCCTCTCTCTGAATGTAGCAGGTATTTTTTCATGGTTTGCTTGGCTAGCAAGGAGAGATTTGCAGAGACACGGGGAGGTAGAAATAGAAAAGGAGGCAGAGAGAGACAGAGGTAGCCATAGGGACAGACAGGCAAGTGAGAGAAGGAGAAAGAGAGAACACCCAGAGTTGTAGAGGAGGGAAAGAGACAGAGGGAATGGAGAGTGAGATGAGGTCGTCCTGTTTCTTCTCTGCGTCTTACACGAGGAAGGTTGAGTCATAAGTGGTTCATCTCATCATGTTTGGTCAGCGGCACTGCGATCTGACGTCAGTACCCAGCTTCAGTGAAGCACAAAGGCAGGACTCGGAGGACCACACCCTGCCCTGGAGATGTCGTCTCGGGCTCCCTGGCCAGCCCTTCAGATAGACTAGGCGGAAGTGCTCCATCACCGGGAGTGGGGCGCAGAGGAAGGGGGAGACCACAAAAACAGGGGACA
Source organism: Ochotona princeps (assembly GCF_030435755.1). Lineage (NCBI taxonomy): Eukaryota > Metazoa > Chordata > Mammalia > Lagomorpha > Ochotonidae > Ochotona > Ochotona princeps. Next base: position 60,842,119 of record NC_080845.1, read on the forward strand.
GAGTTCAGCCATGAAGGCTGCTGTATCCCACTGGGCTCTGTCCAGACCAGTCCAAGGGAAATCGCAAAGGTGAAATCATAGAGTAAACCTAGAACCAAACTGATTCAATTGGGAAAAAAAAGTCCTATATGTTCATTTCTCTGGCATTAAATGGCCCTTTCATAGTTGAACAATGACGGCTTATGAGCAGTGTTTTTGCTGTTATTATTGTTCTATATTATGAGGCTACTTGTCAGTGGGTCACACCCAGATTTTACATGGAAGTTTCCTGTTCCCGGATAGCTCAGATAATTTGCACATTATGTGAGGGTGCTTCAAAACATTTGTAGAAAATGGAATTAAAATTTAAGTTTGCTTCTATGCATAGGAAGGATACTTGAAAAGTTTGTGGAAAACTCCTATTTAGAAAAATCGATGCATAACTTTCAATTTTTTAAATTTTCGCACTTCCAACATTTGCCTTTCAGTTCCATCTTCCACAAACAGTTGAGGGAGGTTCCCTCGTGTTAATGATTTATCGCTAGGCCGGGGATCCTGTCTGTTTTGTAGTCGCTGAGTGGAATTTCTCCAGGGCCCCTGCCCTTCTCACACGGTAACCGGAAGGAGAACTACTGGGGGCGTATTGGGAATCCAAGAGACAACAGTGTGTAGTGCGGGCCCCAGAGCTCCGAGTTCTCAGTGGCAGGAAAGCTGAGCTCCTCCCCGCCCAGCCGCAGCAGCAGGGACATCGCTCCTGCCAGGGCCAGCCTGGGCTGCCAAGGCAGGCTTCCACTTCTGTGTAGGACTTACGCCTCGGATGCTGAGCCTGGACACTCCACACAGGAAGGGTGTGGCCCAGCCTGCTGAAGAGTTGGTGCTCCTTTTCTGCCTAGTGGTCCAGGGTGACTGGAGTACCCTTTAGTTGTGCCATTCTGTAGGTTTGAATGGCAATGGCCCTTTTCCTTTTCTGTTTATTTTCTTTATTTAAAAAAAAGAGAGAGAGATCTTTTATCTGTTGGCACACTCCTTGAGTATCTGCAAGAGTCAGGGCTGATTCAAGCCAAAGCCAGCAACCAGGAACTTAATCCAGGTCTCCTGGGTGGGCGGCAGGAAGCTGAGCATCTGAGCTCTCAATGCTGCCTTCCAGGATGCGCAGAAGCAAGAAGCTGGCTCCAGAAGCAGAGCTTGGGCTTCAGGTGCTCTGATTCCGGATGCAGTTGTTCGAAGCAGCATCCCAGCCACGGTGGCATAAATCCGTGCTGGCTGTGGTCCTTTTCCACACTTAGTGTGCTGAATTTAAAAATTCTCTGTCATGATTTTCATTTGTTTTTCTCTTCATTTATTATTATTTTAAAAGATTTATTTATTTTTATTGGAAAGGCGGATATACAGAGGAGGAGAGACAGGAAGATCTTCCATCCGATGGTTCACTCCCCAAGCGGCCGCAACAGCTGGGCTGAGCCAATCCGAAGCCGGGAGCCAGGAGCCTCTTCTGGGTCTCCCACGCGGGTGCTTTGGGCTATCCTCGACTCCTTTCCCAGGCTACAAGCAGGGAGCTGGATGGGAAGTGGGGCCGCCGGGATTAGAACCGGCGCCCATATGGAATCCCGTCGCGTACAAGGCGAGGACTTTAACCACTATGCTATTGCACCAGGCCTTGTTCATTTATTATTATTAAGACTTATTTATGCATTTATGTGAAAGGCCGATTAGACATTTTCCATACACTGCTTCACTCTTCTGATGCCTGTAACAGCTGGGTTTAGGGCCAGACTGCAATCTGGAAACAGGAATGCAATTCAGGTCTCTCACATGGATGGTAGGGACCCGGGCCACCTCCTGCTGCCTCCCATGGAATGCATTAGCGGGAAGCTGCAATGGGGAAGCTGCTGTGGGAGCTGGGGCCAGGACCCAGCCCTAAGCAGTATCATCTGCTGCTATACCCATCAACCACCCCTAGGCGGCAGTGTTTTTGAAGCGCCTTGGCTGTTCCTGCATGCCAAGAATGGCTGGAAATGCAGGACCTTGGAACCCGCCCAGGGATGTCATGTCAGGGTCTACATCTCTAGGCTTTCCTGGAGGATCCTGAACAGGTGCTGGCTAGGCAGGCTCGATTGTTCCGTTCTGTGAGGGTGAAGTCCTCGCAGACTGTGGTTAGTGCACTGAATCTGGGCGATGGCCTCTCCCTGCGATGAGTGATGTAGCCTCTTGTTTTTCTTCCACAGGACACAACGGACTATGTCGCCTATGTAGCAAAGGACCCTGTTAACCGCAGAGGTAAGCCAGGGGTAGCTCCTTCGATCTCTTATTTCTGCACAGCCAGGCTTGAGACTGTCTGCCAGCTGTTCCTCATTATCCCAGCCCCTTTCACCAAAATGAGCACATGTCTCGTTGTGTCATTAAGATCATGGGGCCCTATCGTGTTCTTTTTGCTTTGGAATTGTCATTACTACCCAGTAACTCTCATCTCCAGCAGTCTTATGTATCATTTCACAATTCTTTGCTTTCAATTTTTAATTTATTATATTATTTATTTGAAAGACAGAAACACAGAGAGAGAGAGAGAGAGAGAGAGAGAGAAAGAGAGATCTTCCATGCATTGGTTCACTCCCCAGATATCTGCATCAGCCAGAAAGAGGCCCGGCCAAAGCTGAAACCCAGTGACTCCATCCAAGGCTGCTTTGCCTTGCAGTCTCGCCTCCTCTGGAACTGAGGGCAGCATTTCCAGTATGACACAGAAAAGGCACAGTGACTTGTGGCGCATAGTCCATGTGCTAGTCATTGCTGGCCACAGGGTCTGGGGACAGGAGCTCCATGCAGGCTGTCGAGAGCTTGGCTTGCTGAAGAACTGGAGTTAGGTGTCTTGAGGTAGTGGAGACACCTTTTATAGCTAGGTTATAGCTGGTTAAATTATAAATTGGTAGTTAACATTAAAGGTTTTTCTTATGTAGCAAGATATTTTGAAGTGAGATGGTTTGCTGCACAGTTAACACTTACATGATGGCTCAATGATCTCATAGCATTTTTGTGATAAGAGTATTGAACACCCATTGATCACATACTTTTTTCCCCCAGGAATACAGCATATCACTGTGTTGTGCAATAGTTCTCTCAAAAAGTCTTGCTTTGGTCTAACTTTAAGTGTTTATGCTTTAGACGGCATCTCCCTTCTCCTCCTCTTCGCACCACTTTCCAGCCTCTGGGAACCACATTTCTACTCTCTGTTTCCATGAGATGGACCTCTTTAGACTGGATTTGTAGACTCAATGTAACCCCCCACCTAGATACTAATAACATTCTTCTCAGAATTAGAAAAATAGATTCCAAAATTTATATGGAATCTAACATAAAACCCTGAGTAGTCACAGCAGTCAACCTTGAGCAAATGAAACAATGCAAGAGGCATTACAGTATGACTTTGAAGTATATTACAAAGCTACAGTAATTAAAATAGCATGGTTCTGACACAAAAACACATAGGTCAATGGAACAGAATAGAGATCCTAGAAATAAGTCCATGTGCTTATTACCAACTGGTTTTCAACAAAGACACTAAGAACCAACATTGGGAAAAGGGCAGTCTCTTCAAAAATAGTGTTGGGAAAATTGGGAATCCACATACAAAATACAGCTAGATCCCCCCTCTTATTACACACAAAAATCCACTTAGAATAAACTAAAGACATAAATGTAAGACCCCAAAAAGAAACTGTTAGAAGAAAACCTGAGTAGTTTAGAACATTGGAATGGGCAAGAAATTTTTAGAAAAGAGTTTAAAAACACACATAGCAAAAGCAGAAACAGACAAACAGCGTTGCATTATTAACTATTAACTAGCTTAAAAAAAAGATTATATTTCTTTTACTTCAAAGTCAAATTTACAGAGTGGAGAGTGAGAGAAAGGGAGAGAGAGAGAGTTTTTTCTCTCTTGATTCACTCCCTAAGTGGCCATGATGGCCAGAGCTGGGCTCGTCTGAAGCAGTGAGCCAGGAGTTTCTTTCAGTTCTCCCTTGTGGTGACAGGGTCCCAAGGACTTGGGCCATCCTCAGATGCCTTGCTACGCCATTGTCAGAGAATTGGATTAGAAGTGGAGCAGCTAGGACTGGAACTGGCACTCTTATGGGATGCCAACGCTACAGAAGGAGGATTAACATGATATACCACATACCAGCCCAGCCCTCTATTGACTAGTTTTAACTAATCTATACTTCTTGGAAAAAAACTATACATCAGAAATTGTCCTAATAAGAGAAACTCAAGCAAACAGGAAACAAATTGAAAAGGGCATAAATGACATTTACTTATTAAGTTGTATTTCAAGATACAAATAATGATAGTGTAATTAATTAAGAATGTAGTCCTTCCAAATTTAAAATGACTAAGAGAGGCATTTCCAAGACAGAAACATGAATTCCTATCTAGTGCTATTAGTGATGACTATATCCAGACGAGACTGGATGTATTCAGGGTGGTATGGCTGTAGACATGATGACTATATCCAAAGTATTAGGCTGCTTCAAAAAAGATCGTAGAGAATGCATATTGTGGGAAAAAAGAATGTGTAAAGATTTCCACGTATTTGCACCAAAAATCAGCTTATTTTAATTACATTTTTTTCATGAACTTTCCAAAGTGCCCTCAGATTTTTTTATGGTTTGAAAAAATTGACAGTGTAATGCTTTCAGGGCTAATACGACATCTGAAAGTTTTATTTATTTTATCTTATCTTTTAAAAAATATTTATGTATTTTATTTGAAAGGTAGAGTTGCAGAAAGAAGGGGAGCAAAAGAGAGAGGGTTCTTCTATTCATTGGTCCAAACTCCAAACAGCTGGGATTGGACCAGTTTGAAGCCAGGAGCCATCAACTCCATCTGGGTCTTTCAAGCAGGTGTGAGAGACTCAAAGCATTTGGGCCAACATCCGCTGCCTTTCCAAGGGCATTATCAGGGAGCTGGATTGGAAGGGACTTGGACTGGAAGCTCTGCTTACCTGTGGGGTTCCATTCCAAGACCCCTAGTGGACGCTTGAAGCCAAGGCTAGCACTGAACCTTGAAATTTAATGCCTTGCGTATCTTGACTAAGCACTCTTTATGAACAGTGGCAGTAACTTTTGCAGCTTGGTGTGTGTCAGCAAAAGATGAATTTATTCATTTTTCTTCACAGTTTTGTCAATACAAGATTTGCTCTTACCATAGACCTTCACAGTCTCTCAGCATACACATTTTCTTTTTTTCCTGTTAGGTAGAGAGTTGTCCTGCCATTTTATGGATAAGCACTGTGATACCGTGAGAATTATCTGATAACCCAGACAGCTGCCCCATGACTGGTGGGTGGGCAGGGAATGCAGTGTGGACACGCTAGGCGGAGGGCTGAAGTGCATTCCAGGCAGGATGGACTCTGAATGGTGTGCCATTTAAAATGTATGATTAGCTGTTTCTAAAATTTCCATTTCACGTGTTTTGAACTGTGGTTGACTGTTATAAGCTATGGAGAATGAACTTCTTTTCCTTGCACTCCCCTCTCCTTCCAAGCTTACGAAAGATGGCACCTGCCATCCGTCCTGTCTGGAAGGAGCTGGCTGCAAGGAACACTAGTGCTGATACAGAGCTGTGCCACCCCTCCCTCCATAGTATGTGGAAGAGACTTTATGTTGTGACCCAGGACCCAGAAGGCAGAGCAGCCTGGACTAGTCAGGCATCCACTTGCAGAGCTGCCTGGATGTGGGTGAGCGGGAGTGATGCATCAGAATGGCATTGGTGGCCAGTCCTGACTGATGGGGTAGGAGTGACAGGCCAGATGCTCACTTGGGCATGCCTTATACCACCTCCTGGAGGGTCCACTTGGTCTGCAGACCACTTAATGGGCAAATGGTCAGGGTGTGATGGACAGGTGTGGCCATTCCCGTCTGCTTTTTGGGAGGGATGGGGAGTTGGCGTTCTGATGGATGAGATGAAGTTGGGTACTGCCATGATAAAATAATATTAGGAGTCAATAAAAAGAGCCAGCAGGATGCCTGTATCTCTGTGGAAGAGATTCTAGGCCATAGTTGAAATAGGACTGCCGTGGTCAAGGAACAGCACACACACTGAGGCCACAATGTACTCATGCCTGTTCTTCCCAGAAAATGCTTTCTCCCGTAAACTCCCCACAGAAGCAGTCCCAAGTCCCTGCCAGGGCTAGGGAACAGCAACCCCTATGGAAATGCACTTCCTCATGGTGAGCTTAGAGCTGGGGCACGTTTGTGTTATGCTGACTCAGGTACTCTGTTGTCTGTTTATAGAAATCTGACCTGCTTTAGGGTTTGTCCACTGCTGCATAGCTTCAGCTTGATGATGGAGCATTTGGTAGGAGTGGCCCCATTCTGCTTGGATCAGTTGGAGCTGGTCCACAACCTTGCACAACAATCGAGTTGATTAACTTGCTGCTCCTGAGCATCAGCTTGTGGGCCCCTCTGAGATGAGAGGTGGTTGTGGTTGAGGGGCAGGGCTATGGCAGTTCTGGTGGGGCCATGCACATGCTATGGGGGACTGGATTAACTGTTCATACTCAGAGGTAGGACTTCCTTCTGAGACGGGCTGGGAGGCCCTCACACCTCTTGCCCCATCCTACCCTCTTTCCTGAAGACCTTCCCTGGATTACCTCCACAAGCACAGCATGTCCTCATGTGATAGCCAGCCCCTGCCAACCAGCATGAAGACTGCTCTGGGCTTCTCCGTTGGTCCTCGCTGTGATCTTGCCGCATGGCTAATGTTTACCTACTCTTTTCATGAGCTGCCTTTCTAAGAAATGTGTGTAAATATCCATCCTGCATTTTAGGGTGATGCACTTGGCATGCAGTTAGGTTGGTTGTACTGATTTACTTTTAAAAGTTACTGCCCCTTTGCAGTCATGTGAGAAGGTTACACTTAATGTTCTGAGTGGCCATGCTCAATGGCCAAAGCTTTACTCCTGTTGGTAGGTAAGCAGACAATTTACTCTAAGTCCATTGCCTAGACCAAGAATGATCCACCAAACACCAGCTTAAGTTCATTGTTTAAGGTTAATGGGACCAGAAAGGGATTCAGTTTGTGAAGATCAGAGCTTTTGTCCTGCTGGGGTATGATCTTAAACAGTTCCTTGTAGAGACCAGTATTGGTGTTTTGACACACTCTAAAGAAGTTGAAGAACCATCCACTTGGACTTGAAAGCCCTTTAGTGATGGAATCCACACTTGTGGACAATAGGCTGCTAAGAAGTGTGTGCGTGCTGTGAAATCTTATGGCTGTGGATGCCCCAGCAGTGGAACTGCAAGTTGACTGGCTTATCAAGTTGGAAAGGACAGTGCAAACCTCTTTGCCCCTCTATCCTCAAGAAGAGGGACTTGGAGAGCATCAGTGTCCATCTCTAATGGATCTATGTCCCCTTCCCTCCCAGCTTGTCACATCCTGGAGTGTTGTGATGGGCTGGCCCAGGATGTCATTGGCTCCATTGGACAGGCCTTTGAGCTCCGGTTTAAGCAATACTTGCAGTGTCCTTCCAAGATTCCTGCTCTTCAGGACCGGTGAGTAGCCCCGTGGCAACTGTTGGCCTTGGCTCCACTGTATTTTACGAGCTTTCCTCTGAACACTGTCTCACCCGGAGCTGTGCTCTGGAGAAGCCCAATTCATCGCAGCTTCCTGCACTTACAGATACCTGGTCAACACTGGGACAAGGCAGATAGAAGCCAGTGTATGGATGATGCTTGGCATGTGCAGAAACATTTCTTGTAACTAATAGTGATGGTAGTCAAGGTTACAGAAGAGTGACTTCATTGTGATTTTTTTTTCATTCAATTCTCTCTGCAACCATGTGATGCTCCCATATGTCGCCTCCTTGGATCTATGTCACCTCAGGTTCTGTACATCCTGCTGCAGGAGGCGCCTGCTGGCTCCCAACCTGTTTCTGCTTTACTGGGCTTGGTTTCACACCAGCACTGTAGCATGTTCCCTTTCTGTGTGGCTCTGGGATTGCTCTCTACTCTCCCCGAACCTCAGCCATGTTGGGTATAATATGGAAATGATAGTGAATGTGAACAATGAATGTGATGTATGTCATTTATTACAGAACATGTTCAGGGTTTATCTCATGTTCCCATCTACTTGGTCTCTGTCATTTTGCCTTTGCTCATGGTCAAATCAAGCAAATCAGTAGGATGGACTGTTCTATGCCTGGTTTTACTTCCTGAGCTCCTGGTGAACTCCCCTTCCCACCTGCTACTGGTGGAGCTCCGATTGCCACCTGCTGCTGGGGTATCTGGTTACTGCAACACCTCTTTGCTGTCTCTGCTGCTTCGCTGTGTCTATGGGTCTTCCTCTGCCATCAGCCTGTCCTCCCTTATTTCTGGGATCATGGTCTCTCTGCTTCACCCTGGCTACTGATTGCCCATTTGCTTAAACGTGTCCATGCCCTAGTCTGCCACCTTGTTTCTCTGCCACTCAACATTTTAAAAAGATTTGTTCACTAATTTGAGAAGCGTAGAGACAAAGGAGAGACACAGGCAGAGATGCCACCTTCTGGTTCACTTGCCAAATGTCCACAACAGCTGGACTGAAGCCAGGAGCCTTAAGCTCAGTCCAGGTCTCCCATGTGAGTGGCAGGAAATCGGCCACCTGAGCATCACCACTGTGTCCATGGATCTGTACTAGCAGAAAGTTGAGCTCAGGAGCCCTGAGATGGGGTTCGAATCCAGACCTAACTCCTGTTAGGTTAAGAGCCTATTGAGAGAAAGAGAGTCTTTTAGTTTAGGCAAAGAGTTTTGTTACGGGAGAGTCTGATGGCTTGATCCTTGCCAGGAAGACAGCTTAGGACCTCTCCCTGTGATGTGAAGCAAATGGCCACTCAAAGTATACAGCACTGGGCCTTTATACATCTTGGCTGTGGATGGGAGAAGGTAGCAGTTCCTAGGTTTGGGCATGCTTGTGACGTGTAGCTCAGGTACTCCTCATGGCAGGTGTTGACCTTCTATGTAGAAACAAGGTCTGGGTGATCCAACATTCCAAACATTCCCAGGTCAGAGTGTCAGCTTGACTTGAGCAGGGTGCTGGAGTCACTTCTACTCTGCCCAATCTAACAACTCTGACATAGGTTACAGGTGTCTCAGCTGGTGTCTTAACCACGAGCCCAAACATCTGCCCCTAACAGCTCAGGAGTGGATGTACAAATAACTTTCATATACGTTACTATGGTTTTATGTATTTTTTTCAGTGTTTGTGTAGGCATCACATACATGCTATTGAAATAACATGAGTGCTTGGCATTGTGGCACGGCATGTTAAGCACAGTATGTAATGCTGGATTGAGTCCTGGCTGCTCCACCTCCAATCTAGCTCCCAGCTAATGCACTGGGGACCAGTGCAAGAGGCTCCACCCACATGAGAGAGCCCACTTGTGGTTCCGGGGTCCGGGCTTCTGGCCTCTGGCCAGGTTCACTAGCTGTTGTATTCATTTGGGGAGTGAACCAGTGAATGGAAGATTCTCTGTTTGCTTTTCAAATGGGCAAAATGAATCTTGTAATAAGACAAAATAATAGGTACACAAAGGAATAAGGCCAGTTGCTTGCACAATTGGATCCCTCTGGCAACACACTTAGGCATCAAGTCCTGTGTATATTTGCAAACAATAACGTCTAAAGAACTTCCAGGAAGCAAAATTAAGCAGACAGGACCTTACCCACTGAGAGCAAGCAAATATTAACATGTAATCTCTAGAGTATAAGAAACAGGGTCCTCCTTGTAGACTTACCCTGCTGGTCTTATTGCCATGCAGACACACGCATCTGAGTCAGAGGGAGGAGGGGGCTCTGGGACTTGCTCCACCCTCTTCTCCAGGCTCCTGTGGAGCAACCTGGGGCTATGAGAAACTTCACTCCAGAGCCCCAAGTTCCCGGGCTGTGGGCATAGACCACACTGACAGGGTTTCCCTCTGAGGCACCAACATTCTAGGGATAAGGCAAGAGAAGGGCTTCTGGCTGGGTTTTCTGCTCACTCCCTCAGGCTGGGAGATACCTGGTGGGGGAAGAATTTGTTACATTCATGTCTTTGCTCACATCCCTTGGGATGGCGACCTGGACAGTGAATAGGTGAGGATGGAGAGTGTGGCAGTGTTAGAGGCTAGCAATCTAAGAGGGAACCTGCCTGCTGTCCGGGTGTGGAATTGGATTCCTCTTTCTCTCTCTTTTTAATTGCCCCGGTGAGTATACATATCTGTTGGCTGATGAATTATTCGTTCTCCACTGTGTTGATTCTCCAGGCAGAGGCTTTATGATTTTGATTCATCGTCTATCTTTAGCTGGAAATTGAAAAATAGTACTTAAAAGTGAATGAGGTTTTGGGGTAAGGCCTGATTTTTTTTTTCTTGCAGGAATCCAAGGACATTGCAATAAAAACCAGAGAAAACAATGGGAAATAAATCATATGTAACTAAAAGCTCCACTTCTCATATTTAAACATGATGTCATTCATAGGTGATAAAATGCAGCCTTCTCAAGTCAGCGGTCCGGTAGATTTTGTATATTCAAAGGCTGCACAGTCATCACCATGAATTCAAGAGTGTTTTCCTCCCTCGGAAAGGAAGCCTGTCCCCTTTGGCAGACACTGCCTGCATGCTCTGCCCTCTTCTCTCCAGGAAACCACGAATCTTGGCCTCTTGCAGATCTGCCAATTCCACACATTTCAGATCATTACACTGAGTATTAGGCTTCTTTAACTTTGAAGAATGCTTTTAGGATTCACCATATTGTAGGCTCTTCTTCTTTGTATTGTTACAGCGTTCTTAGTCACCCTTTTGTGAGTTCACAGACATTTGGGTTGTTACCACTTCTTAGCTCCTAGGAATAATGCTGTTATGAAGACGTCTGTATACAAGGTCTTGTGCAAACATGGGTTTCAATATTCCTGTGTGTACACCTCAGCATGGGGTTGTTGAGCTAAGGTTTTTGAGACATTTCCCAGCTCTTTTTTCAAAGTGGCTCCATCATTTTATACTCCCATGCAGTTAGAACACAGGCATGGGAAATCTACCATTCTCACATCTCTGCCAACACTTGTTATGGTCTTTGTTATTGTAGCCATCCTAGAGGAAATGAAATTGTCTCTGATTGCAATGTAGAATTGCATTTCCTGGTGATTAATAACATCTCGCTTCTTTCATGTGCTTCGTGGTCACTCTGCGTCTTCTGCGGAGGAATGTCTGCTCAAATCCTTGGCAGCTTTTAAAGATCTGTCTTGTAATTGTTTATGTGTTCATTGAATATCCTGGACACGCGTCTCTCTTTGGATATGTGATTAGCAAATATTTTCCCCATTTTTGTGAGTTGCATTTTTTATTTTACCAGGGAACTTATTTGAAGGACAAGTTTTTTTTTCTTTTTATGTTTTTTAAAGATTCAGTTATTTTATTGCCAAGGCAGATTGACAGAGAGAAGAAGAGACAGAGTGAAAGATCTTCCATCCTCTGGTTCGTTCCCTAAAAGGCCATAGGACCAGATTGGAGCCAATCTGAAGCCAGGAGCCAGGAGCCAGGTGCAGGCGTCCATGGACTTGGGTCATCCTGCACTGCTTTCCCAGTCCATAAGTAGAGAGCTGGGTTAAAAGTGGAGCAGCAGGGACACGAACTGGCACACATATGAGATTTGGCGCTTGTAGGTGGAGAATTAGCATTTTGAGCCACCGCACTGGTCCCAAGTGTTTCAAATTTTGTTGAAATCCAATGTGATTGCTTTTTCCTTTGGAGTCAGGTTGCCTAAATTAACAGTAAGGATTTATGCCTATGTTCCTTCTAAAAAGTTCTATTGTTTTGACTGTTACTGTTAGGTCTTTAATTCATTTGGATGGTGTGTGTGTGTGTGTGTGTGTGTGTGTGTGTGTGTGTGATGGCAGAGCTTCTACCTCATTCTTCCATATATGGATATCCAGTTACTCTGAGACCATGTGGTAAAACACAGACTTTTCAATAACAGCAGACCACAGATCCATGGATCTATTTCAGAAATACCAGTTCTGTTCCATTGAGCTATATGTCTATTCTTACATCCTTTATACTGTATAGCACAGTCTGAAAGACCGTATCTTTGTAAGTATGAGTCCCCTCGTCTTGTTCTTTTTCAAGATTGTTTTGACTATTTTAAGTCCCGCACAATTCTATTTGAATTTCAGACAGCTTGCAAAAAAGACAGTTGGAATTTTGACATGGATTAGGTTGAGCCTGGAGACCAAGTAGAGGGTTAGTCTCATGTTAACTATTTTAAATCTTCCAGTCCATGAGTACAACACATCCTGCCATTTATTTAGATCTTTCTTCTTTTGATAAAATTTTAGGATTTTCACTGTATGGATTTTGTATTTTGGGGGCCAATTTTCTCTTAAATATTTTATTCTTTTTTATACTTTAGTATATCCAAGTGTTTGTTAATCTTATTTTTTCATTAGTAGTGTTTTTTTAAAAAGATTTATTTTTAGAAGTTTTATTGGAAAATCAGGTTTACAGAAAGAAGGAGAGACAGAAAGGAAGATCTTCTATCCACGGTTCACTCCACAAGTGCCCGCAATGGCCAGAGCTGAGCTGATCTAAAGCCAGGAGCCAGGAGCTTCTTCTAGGTCTGCCACACAGGTGCAGGGTCCCAAGGCCTTGGGTCATCCTTGACTGCTTTCCCAGGCCACAAGCAGAGAGCTGGATGGGAAGTGGGGCAGCTGGGACACAAGCCAGCACCCACCTGGTGTCCCTGCAGATGCAAGATGTGGGTTAGGCACTATGCTATCACACCGGGCCCAAATCAATTAAATTTGTATGCAGATTTTGTGTCCCTCAGTCATGTTTGACTAACTTATTACTTGTAAAATATTTTTTGTAGCACTTTAGAATTTGAAAATATATATTGCCCATCACGTGCAAATAGAGATAGTTTTTACTTATTCCTTTCTTTTTTTTTTTTTTAAAGATTTTATTATTATTGGAAAGTCGGATATACAGAGAGGAGGAGAGACAGAGAGGAAGATCTTCCATCCAATGTTTCACTCCCCAAGTGAGCCGCAACGGCTGGTGCTGTGCCGATCCGAAGCTGGGAACCTGGAACCTCTTCCAGGTCTCCCACGCGGGTGCAGGGTCCCAAAGCTTTGGGCCGTCCTCGACTGCTTTCCCAGGCCACAAGCAGGGAGCTGGATGGGAAGTGGAGCTGCCGGGATTAGAACCGGCGTCCATATGGGATCCCGGGGCTTTCAAGCGAGGACTTTAGCCGCTAGGCCACGCCGCCGGGCCCTACTTATTCCTTTCTAATCTGGATCCCATGTGTTGTCTTGGGTAGAGCCACGAGAACCAATGTGAGTGAAAGAGCCAAGAGGGAAGTCGTAGATGCCTTTGTCTGGAATATCTTTCTTCTGAATTTGTGGGATATTGGTATCATACAAATGTGTTGGCTGTTATTAAGTGATGATTCCTTTGCTCCTAAATGTAAGCTACATGCCGTAGTGCGGATTTCAGTCAGTATCTTCAACAATGAAGTCTTGCCCTTATCTAATTCCATTCTTTTCTCCATGCACTGTAATGTTAACATTTATGGAAAATTACATTTTCACGCACTGTGTCCTCATCAACAGACATTTATAATGACTTGTAATGATTGCTTTATTTGGCTGCTTTTTAAATGAGAGGAGATGAATAAGAGAGTTCTTGGCAGATTTACATTTATGCTTTGCAATTAATTTTCTTGTTACTTTGTATTTCTTCGTGTTAGACAACTCTTTCCTTCCAGCCTAGAGCACTCTGTGTTTCTTGAAGGGAAGGTTTGGTCAGGCTAAGTTTTCTGCATCTTTATCTGACAGTATGTTTATTTAAGCTTTGCTTTTGAAGGATAGTTTTATGCCTTGGAGTTCTTGGTAGACAGTCTCTCGGCAGCTGGTTTTTGTCCTTCCACTGTCTTCCGCTCTCTCGTTTCTGGCAAGAAATGAGCTGGTAACATTACTGATGAGCATGTACACATTGTGAGTAGTTTCTCCTTTTGCTTCAAGATTCTTTTTTTTTTTTAAGATTTATTTATTTTTTTTTTTTTATTACAAAGTCAGATATACACAGAGGAGGAGAGACAGAGAGGAAGATCTTCTGTCTGATGTTTCACTCCCCAAGTGAGCCGCAATGGCCGGTGCTGCGCCGATCTGATGCTGGGAACCTGGAACCTCTTCCGGGTCTCCCACGCGGGTGCAGGGTCCCAAAGCTTTGGGCCGTCCTCGACTGCTTTCCCAGGCCACAAGCAGGGAGCTGGATGGGAAGTGGGGCTGCTGGGATTAGAATCGGCGCCCATATGGGATCCCAGGGCGTTCAAGGCGAGGACTTTAGCCGATGCGTCACGCCGCCTGCCGGGCCTTTTTCAAGATTCTTTTTCGTTGGCTTCAAACAGACTGAGTGTATTTCTTTAAATTTATCTGAAGTTTTTTTAAGCCAATTGTATATATAGATCAGTATTTTGCACCGGTTTAGGAAGTTTTCAGCCATTATCCTTTGAAATATGTTTTTTTGCTTTGTCGATGTTTGCTTTCCTTGCAGGATCCTGTCGGGTGTAAGTCAGGAGGTTTAATGGTGTCTTGGAAGCTTCTGAGATCCTGTGTACTTTTCTTGATTTTTTTTTTCTCTTTATAGTTCTTACGCTGGATAATCTCAACTTCATATGCTCTCATCCTGAATGAACCTGCTGTTCATTTCATGAAACGATTTTCAACTCTAGAATTTGTATAATGTTAAATTATCTTTGTATTCCTGTTGCATTCCTTATTTGACGAGGTATTATTCTATGCTTAGTTTTTTTTTTTTTTTGAATGCACTGTTTCCTTTAGACCTTTAAAGATTTTTAAAGTAATTAATCGAGAGTCTTTGTTTAGTTAGTCCGCAGTATGAGTTCCTCAGGGAAAATTTCTATTGATTGTTATTTTTTTTCCTGGACATGAGTCATACTTTCTTGTTTCTTTGCATGGCTCACAATATTTTGTTAAGACTGGGGATTTAAATAATAGAATGTACTACATTGAAAATAAAGTTTATCCCTTCCGCAGAGTTTGTTGTCATTGCTGTTTGTTTTCCTTGTCTTATGGCTTTTTCTGAAATTGTCCTCTAATGTCTATATTCTCTCTGATTTATAAAAGGACGTCAAATGGTTATGGAAGAATGGAGTTAAAAGTTAAATTTATATTGGTGTAATGTATTGGAATCCATGTATTTTTAAAAAAAAAACAGAAATTAATTATTTTTATTTAAAAAGCAAAATTGTTTAAGTTGAAAGGTAGATATACAGAGACAAGAAGATGCAGAGAGAAAGATCTTCCATCCACTGATTCAGTCCCTAAGTGACTGCAACAGCTGGAGCTGCACTGATCCAAAGCCAGGAGCCAGGAGCCTCTTCTAGGTCTCCCACGTGGGTGCAGGGTCCCAAGGCTTTGGGCCATCCTTGATTGCTTTCCCAGGCCACAAGCAGGGAGCTGGATTGGAAGTGGAGCAGCTAGGATGTGAACCAGAGCCCACATGGGATGCCGGCGCTTGCAGGCAGGGGATTAGCCTGCTATGTCATCATGCTGGCTTCTAATTTTTTCATAATATTAATTTTCTGTGAAGTTTTGTAAGATCCCTCATACGCTCATTTTCCATGAACTTCTTGGTAAGACTCCTCACATGGGATTACTTGGCTCTGTTTGGTTTGGTTATTATCAGAGAGGTATTTCTGAAATTCCATGGAATTCTCACGTCTATCTTGAGTGGGCACATGGCCTGGTTGAGAACACAGCTCTCCACGCGCCTGAGCCTTCTCGATTCCAGGACCATGTCAGAGCTATGCAAGTCTTGGTGAACATTGAATTTCCCAGTTCTGCTCAAGCTTTGACCCAAATGTTAGACAGCTGCCTGTGACTGTTTTTGACAGATGCCCCTGGGAGAAGAGAAACTTTGCCCTGAGTCAGCTCCAAATCAGGTCAGATAAACACAGCCTGGCAGCTGGGTCTTGCAAGCCAGCAAGGATCGGAGGGGTTCAGTCATGACCCTTCTCTTGGAATACGGCTTTGAAGGAGCATCAGAGCCATTGTGCCCTGGCTGTGGCTGCTGGCAAGCTGGTTTGCACTGAGATTCAGGGCTGTTGGTTTTCCAGGCTACCAGAGGTGTGGAAGCAAGTGATTAAAATGCTGCAAAGATACCGTTTCTTGTTGTTTTTTTTTTTTTTTTTTTTTCAGCTGTAAGCACTACCTGACTTACTTAAGCTTCTGGATCCTGTCCAGAGTTTTGGCAAAGTTGGTTTTGAAAGAAGATTTCTTTGTGCCAGTTTTCTTGTTGCTTTTATTGAGAAGAGAATTCTTGCAGGCCCTTACTCTGCCATCTTCTCGGTTGCTACTAAATCTCCACTCTTTTTTTTTTTTTTAGTTGATTTTGTTTTGGGTAAATTTCACGACTTACTGAAATGTGTACCCGGCTGTGGGACTCTGGTTATCTTTAGACATACATTATGTCTTCCTTAGTTAAAATGTACTTTTCAAAAAATAGCCTATTTCAAATTGGGTAGGAATTTTCCAGTAGGTAGGACCCCCCCCCCAATAATGCAGAGATATTTGACCAAGCCATCCACCTGCTTTTCAAACATACCTGAGAACTGGGTGGCTGGAGGGGAACAGGAACTAAACTGTCATTCCTCGGAAACAGATACTAGCGTTAGATGTTAGTTTTGACTCCCAGCTCACTTTTTTACTAAAGCCTTTGAAAATCCCCTTTTCACAGAATGCAGAGTCTGGACGAACCTTGGACAGAGGAGGAAGCGGAGGGCTCCGACCACCCATACTACAACAGCTTCCCCAGCAAGATGCCTCCGCCAGGGGGGTTTCTAGATGCTCGGCTGAAAACCAGACCCCAGGCTCCTGACACAGCCCACGTAAGCCAGGCGTTTGCCCTTGGATGGAGGCTAGCTGAATTTTACTTCCTCTTATTTATTTTTCATTTAATTTCAGACTGACACTGTTCAGTTTCTGACACAGTAACTCACCAGGTTTCTTTCATTGGATTTCACAAAGCACACAAAGAATAAAACCTATTTTTTTAAGCGTGGCAAAGCATTGGTCATATGCCCTGGAACTGTATTGTGACTTGGAGGTATGACTTTTCAAAAGGCCTAGTGGTTTACATTCTCTGAAAAGAGAATGACTGTTGATTCTTCAATTGATGGGAATTGGTTTCTCTGTTTTATTCATTCCCTTTATTTTCCCTCCAACTGAAAATTTCAGAAGGCAACTGCTTTTAGAGTCACAATATTTCTGCTTGTATCTCCTTATAGACATTTTTGACATAATCTACCTTATATAAATAATAATGGAACAAATAACAAGGGCAACATAGCACTGAAATTAAGGATTTGACCCTTAAGAGAATTTCTAGGTTTTCAGACACTGGGCTTGGCTGAGAGTATAGGATTCTGCGTATGTGGGCGGCACACACAGTCCTTGCCTTACAGCGACTGAACTTAAAATGATTTGACTTTGTGGTGATGCAGAAGAGTCATGCATTCAGTAGTCGCCCTCCCTGGAATATTCAGTTTGGATCTTTCCCAGCTAGTGGTTCCATCCTCTAGTGACATTGGATGATGGCAGAGAGCAGCCTTGGGTCAGTCCAGTAGGCTTCAAGGGATCCCCAGAGGATTTGCAAGGTGCTGCTGAGCTAGGATGTGTGGGAGGTCAAGAGGAAGCAGGCAGTGTAGACTACAAGATTTTCAGCTTAGAACAGGTTCATTGAAATTAATCCCACTATCAGTGGAGGAGTTTCGACACACAGGTGATCCCCAATTGAAGTTAAGCTGAGTGATGGGACTAATAGATATAGAAAACTTTGGCATACAGTCACACATTTTGGAGGAATCGTGGGGAGGAGGTGATGAAAACAGAAGAAAAGGATGTGTGTGGCTTTGGTGGAGGTGCTGCCTTTTTCTCACATCCACCCAGACTTGTTGCCTACATGTTATTGCCAACCATGAGGCAGGAAGGGAACACTGGGTACAATAGAGAACGTAGATGTGTCCACCTCTAAGGCCTGTCCTGTGTCCTGTGGCATTCACAAATGAGGAGATCATCATTCTGAGTGTCTACATATAATTCTCTCACATGTATCTACAGTTTTCAGGAAAAGAGCAAACATACTATCAGGGAAGACACTTGGGAGATGCATTTGGCGAAGACTGGCAGCAAACACCAGTCAGGCAAGGTGAGAAATTTTGGGGGAAAAAAAAACAAAACAAAAAGCTTCTAAAAAAGTGATGTGTTTATCTGGTAAGGCCTCCACTTTCTCGGGAGGGGAGGTGGACAGGGTGACCCCCTGGATGGTGTATCCACTTGTTTTCTGTTGTTGAAATAAAATGCCTAACACTGGGTCCTTGGTAAAGTACAGCGTGTTGCCCGTGGTTGCCTGCAAGCTGAGTCACATCATGGCAGGTAACATCATGGTGGGAGCACAGAAGGAGAGGTCCCATGATGAGACAGGAAGTCAGGAGAGGGGAGGAACCAGCGTGCTATAACCACATTCTCTTGTGAACTATTTTGGGTCCCAAAGAACCACCTTAATTGCTTCTGAAAGCATATCCCCCAACTACCTAACTGCTTTCCCTGGGTGCTGTTTCTTCAAGGCCCCACCTCCCACCACTACTACATTGAGGATGAAATGTTTGGCATGGAAAGTTTTAGAGGACACGCCACATCCAAACTATAGTAGGAGTGCTGGAGTCCCAACTAGGGCGCAGAATTGAAAACACTGTCACAGATACCCTTCGGCACAGATCTAAAGGGGGCATCCTATAGTACCAGATCCAGTTCACACCGTGTCGGCACTTGCCCTTTCCAAACATCTGCTACTGTCAACTGAAGGGTTCTCCTGATGGACAACTTTCTTGCTCGGGGCTGCTGAGGAAGTGACATCCCAGGAGCATCACTGCTGATTTCATCCTTCTCCAAGTTCTCACTGCCTCTCTTTCCTTGTCTCACTCCCTTCCCACCTGCCCATCACTCAGGGTCAGCACTGAAGCTGTTGGCCTTTCGTGAGTCCTGCCAGTGCTCTTAGAAGGTGCTCATCACACTTGGCAACGGAAGCACACACTGAGCGTAATATACATGTAACCACACCTAACTTAGATTTAACTCTCTGTAATTTAGGTGCCTCAAAACAACTTAGATATATCAAGCTAGAGCTGTCATAATTTAGGTAGCTGTAAGAACCCAGCTGCTTGCTTCTCACATAAGCCCTCATTCTCTAGACAGTTATTTATATACACTTAAATGTATTTATGCATAGATCATATCTATAATTTGTCAAGTGTCCTATTATTATTTGCCATCTATATCTCTGTTACCTATCCAGGCATTAATCGGTCATTTATCTATGCTTAAAATATTTCAGATTTTCAAAAAATTTTGTAGATTTTCAGTAGCTCTTAACCTTGCCATTTAGGTTTATAGATTGTAAGACAATGGATCCCACTGATGTTTTTGTACATATGAATTTTATCAAGTGATTTACTCTAATTCTTTGAAAGGCAGTTCTTACACACACACACACATAGCTGGAGGAAGAGAGAGGGTGAGAGAGAGAGAAGCAATCTTCCATCCACTGGTGCGCTTCCCAAATGGTCGCAACAGCTAGGGGTGGACTAGCCTGAAGCCATGAACCAGGCTTTATGAAGGTCTCTAACGTGTGTGTCCAGCACAAGTGTCATCTTCTGGTGCATTAGCAGGGAACTGAAGCAACCAGGTCTCAGAGTGGACTAGGATTGCCCTGCAGGACTGGCCTTATGCATATGGATTTGGCATGGGTATGTGTGCCTGTCCTGGCTTTGTACCTGCCATCATCTTTACTTGGAAAGTCCTGACAGGAAAATCATTCATCTTCCCTTTTAAAAAGTTAAGTTTGTGTCATTCTTTTCTGAAGACTGACTTGTTTGCAATATAGATAGATGTTTAACCTGCAGCTAGTGGTCCCTCAGAAAGGTTTGATAACCCAAGAACAGCCCCTTCAACATAGAAGTCAAGGTAAGACTAGGAGCTCAGAAGATCATAACATTTCAAGATTTAGTGGGTGTTGTTCTGTAGCAAAGAACTCTTTGTGTGGCTTTTCATTCTCCACTGGGAAGCAAAAGGTTGGTGCCCAAAGGATCTTGGGAAAGCTTTTTGAAAACTCTGAACTGACTCCATGACAAGTACATACAGCAGGCTTCAACACACCGCTGCCCATAGGACATTCCAGACATTCTCCTTACAGACCCGTGAGTGCCACAGCTGTTCCTGTGAATGGTTGTGTCAATGGATTCAAGAGAGGGCGCACATGGTGACCCAACAGCACAGGCGGGGATTCTGGGCCCTACCTCAGCCACACCATTTGGGAAGTCTACCGAGGTCATGTCACTGCTTCAGGGAAGGGGAGTTCTCAGGCACACACTCATCCTGGGGTCTCTTTGTAAAACCACCTCAGCAGTGCCAGCTCCATTTTGTAAGGAAGGCATGTCCTGTGGGATGTTCACATTCCCTTCCACTTAAAAACAAACAGTTGAAATGAGATTCAACTTGGGGTTCTGCTCAGGTCTTTGATCTGGTAGCACTTTGTAAGGAAGAGGAAGTGGGTGCATCTCTGTTCTGCTGGCGTGGTTCTGGGGTGGTGAGACTTGAGTCTTTGGGAAGGCCCCCCATGATCAGTGTCTATCCTGGTGTTGGCTGGAAGATCACAGGCGGCTGTGAGGGACTGGAAAGCATTCTAGTCAGGACACAGTAGTATGCTGTGACAAGCCCAGAAGAGATGTGGTCCATGGGATTCTGCAGGAAGCATTTTCTCTACGGAGTGCTGGCTGATGTAACTGCAGTTGCCACTGGCAACACTGTCCTAACCTAGACGGGCTTCCTTGTCTTGTTACAGGCTCCTTGGACATCTATAACACACCAGAGGGGAAACCACAGGCGGCCCCTGCGGGAGATGCACCTACCTACGTCAACACACAGCGCATGCCCACGCAGGCCCCGCCAGCAGTGTCCAGCAGCACGGAGAGCAGCCCACGCAGGGACCTCTTCGACATGAGTGGGTTTCCCTTTATCTCTCGTCTTATTTTCTTTTTTTTTTTTTTTTTTTTTTTTTTTAAATTATTTATTATTTAACTTCAGTAATTACATTGTATTATGTGACACAGTTACATAGATACTTGGGTTCTCCCCACCCCTCCCCAAACCCTCCCACCATGGTGGATTCCTCCACCTTATTGCATAACCACAGCTCAAGTTCAGTTGAGGTTTCCCCATTGCAAGCGTATACCAAACATAGAGTCCAGCATCTTATTGTCCCGTCAAGTTCAACGGTTTCTTAGGTATACCCTCTCTGGTCTGATGACAGAGCCAGCAGAGTATCATCCCAGTCAATTGAAAGCTCCAACATACCATCAGCAAAAATTTACATCATTATGGAATTAATTGACATAGTAATGAGTAACCAATATGTTAAAAGTAAATGCGGGTTCCCAGCCACCTTCTGTGACCACCTCACCTATACTTCAATTTTAGTTTATACACAACATATAACATTCAAAACATAACATGTTATACATAACATCATATCATCTTAAATTAAGGCAAACATGTGGTATTTAACCTTTTGGGATTGGCTCATTTCCCTTAGCATTATGGTTTCCAGTTTGGCCCATTTGGCCACAAAGAACTGCATTTTGTTTTTTTTAATAGCTGAGTAGTATTCCATGGAGTAGATGAACCATAGCTTTCTTATCCAATCCTCTTTTGATGGGCATTTTGGTTGTTTCCATGTTTTTGCAATTACTGATTGTGCTGCTATGAACATAGGAGTACATGTTGGTTTCTCATAGAACAAGTGTTCTGGATATATTCCTAGGAGTGCTATTGCTGGATCATACGGTATGTTGAATTTGAGTTGTTTGAATATTCTCCATACTGATTTCCATAGAGGCTGTACCAGCCTGCAGCCCCACCAGCAGTGGAGTAGGGTTCCCTTTTCCCCGCAACCTCGCCAACAAGTGTCGTTGGTGCTTTTATTCATGTGGGCCAGTCTTACTGGCGTTAGGTGGTACCTCATTGATGTTTTAATTTGGATTTCCCTTATTGCCAGGGAACTTGAGCATTTTTTCATATGTTTATTTGCCATTTGGGTTTGTTCCTTTGTGAAGTGTCTGCCCATTTCCCGTGCCCATTTCTTGAGTGGCTTGTTTGTTTTGACATTTTGGTTGTTTTGTAGCTCTTTGTATATTCTGGATATTAGCCCTCTATCACCTATGTCGTGTGCGAAGATCTTCTCCCATTCTGTGGGTTGCCTTTTTACTTTGTTGATTGTTTCTCTAGCTGTACAGAAGCTTCTTAGTTTGATGAGGTCCCAATTGTTTATTTTGGTCTTGATTTCTACTGCATCTGGAGTCTTTTTTAGGAAGTGAGGGCCTACCCCTAAGTGTTCCAGTGTGTTTCCAACATTTTCTTCCAAAAGTTTGAAGGTTTCTGGATGTAGGTTTAGATCTGTTATCCATTTAGATCTGATCTTAGTGTATGGTGAGAGATGTGGATCTATTTTTTTGTTTCTGCAGGCTATCAACCAGTTGTCCCAGCAGCATTTATTGAACAGACCTTCCCATTTGCCTGGGTTGTCGTTTGTCTTTTTGTCAAAGATTATTTGACTGTATCTGTGTGGGTTTCCTTCTGGCGTTTCTATTCTGCTCCATTGATCTTCCTCTCTATCTTTGTGCCAGTACCACGCTGTTTTGATAACCACTGCCCTATAGTATGTCCAGAGGTCCGGAACTGTGATTCCCCCTGCTAACTTCCTGTTCTTCAGGATAGTTCTAGCTATCCGTGGTTTTTTGTGCTTCCAGATGAACCTTTGGATCATTGTTTCCAGTTCCATGAAGAATATTTTGGGCAATTTGATTGGGATTGCGTTGAATGTATATATTGCTTTTGGCAGTATAGACATTTTAATGATATTGATTTTACCTATCCAGGAGCATGGGATATTACTCCATCTTTTGAGGTCTTGTTCAATTTCTTTTTTAAGCAGATTGTAGTTTTCTTCAAATAAGTCTTCTACATTTTTGGTTAGATTTATTCCCAGATATTTCATACTTTTCTCTGTTATTTTGAATGGTATCTTGCTGGTTAAGTCTTTTTCCATCTTGGGGCTGTTCGCATACACTATGGCTGTTGATTTTTGTTCATTAATTTTGTACCCTGCCCCTCTACCAAACTCTCGTACAAGTTCTAGCAGTCTCTGTATTGAGTCTCTTGGCTCTTCTACATAAAGAATCATATCATCTGCGTATAGTGAGAGCTTGACTTCTTCGTTTCCCATTTGGATTCCTCTGATTTCTTTTTCTTGTCTTATGGCCTCAGCGAGTACCTCTAGGACTATGTTGAATAGTAGTGGAGAAAGTGGACATCCCTGTCTTGTTCCAGATCTCAGTGGGAAGGGTTCCAGCTTTTCTCCATTCAGTATGATGCTGGCGTTGGGTTTTTCATATATTGCTTTAATTATGTTGTGGATTTTTCCATCTATGCCTACCTTGGTTAGGGTTTTTAGTAGGAAGTGATGTTGGATTTTGTCGAAAGCTTTTTCCGCATCTATTGATACTATC
The DNA here is from genome assembly GCF_030435755.1 of Ochotona princeps. Taxonomy (NCBI): domain Eukaryota; kingdom Metazoa; phylum Chordata; class Mammalia; order Lagomorpha; family Ochotonidae; genus Ochotona; species Ochotona princeps. Next base: position 60,865,737 of record NC_080845.1, read on the forward strand.
ATGTGATTCTTGTTTTTCAGTTTTTGGATGTGGTGTATCACATTTATAGATTTTCGAATGTTGAACCATCCCTGCATTCCAGGGATGAATCCTACTTGATCTGGATGAATGATCTGTCTGATGTGTTTTTGAATTCTGTTGGCTAGGATTTTGTTGAGAATCTTAGCATCAATGTTCATCAAAGAGATAGGTCTGTAGTTTTCCTTCTCTGTTAGTTCTCTGTCTGGTTTTGGGATTAAGGTAATGTTGGCTTCATAGAATGAGTTTGGAAGGGTTGCCTCTTTTTCTATTGTTTTGAAGAGTTTGTAGAGGATTGGGGTCAGCTCTGTTCGGAATGTTTTGTAGAATTCTGGAGTGAAGCCGTCTGGGCCTGGGCTTTTCCTTGTTGGGAGGTCTTTAATCACTGATTCAATCTCTACTTCAGTTATGGGTTTGTTCAGGTCGTTTGTTGCCTCTGGGCTAAGTTTTGGCAAGTGGTAGAAGTCTAAGAACTTTTCCATTTCTTGGTGATCTTCTGATTTGTTGGAGTACAGTGCTTTGTAGTAATTTCTAATTATGGCCTTAATGGATGCGGTGTCTGTTGTTATGTTGCCTTTTTCATCTTTGATGCTGGTAATTCTTGCCTTCTCTTGTTTTTTCTTTGTCAGTCGGGCCAGTGGAGTGTCTATCTTGTTTATCTTCTCAAAAAACCAGCTTTTTGATTCATTGATTTTGTGTATGGTTTTTTTTATTTCTATCTGGTTGATTTCCTCCCTTGTTTTGATGATTTCTTGTTTCCTATTGTGTGTGGGGCTCTTCTGCTGTTGTTTTTCCATGTCTTATTTTCTTTAAGACTTATTTTGATTGGACCTGGTGCGAGAACTTTGAGTGAGTACTGAGGTTTCCACTAGCAGGGTTTTGAGGAATGGTGCTGATGGCCTGCCCTTTTCCTGGTGCGGGACCTGGGCCAGGAGGTAGGGGTAGTGGGAGGCTGTGAGGTTCAACACCTCCTGCAGTCACCCTTCTGTCCCGCTGTTAGGAATGGACTTTCCTTGGAAAGATCTGCATGAATGTTGAGACACATGACATGTAAGGAAATGTGTCCGTATATATTCACTTAGATATTCATCAGCTATTTAGAAATGAGACATCACGTCTCTTTCTCCGCAGAGTTCTCAATCTGTTGAGAAATTGCAATGTAGTTCTGTCTTTGGAGAGTTCTTCCCCCTGTGCTGTCTTCTCTTTCTCTGTATGTCTATTTCTCTCATTCTGTCCCTTTCCAAATATTAATGAAGCACCTACTATGTGCCAGAAACCTTCCTACTTACTGAAGATATATATTAAAAAAAAATCTCTACTCCCATGGGATTGACATGAACAACCCTGCCTTCCCAGGGCCAGGAGAGTGGTGGGAATCCACGGGGACTCAAGGTGCAGGGAATGTGCACCGTGGGCTCTCTTTTTGCCATGCGGATTAGTAAAATTAAATCATTCATGGACTTATCCATGAAAGTGAAAATTGCTGTTAAAGAATGTGCAAAGAGTTTCCCAAGTCCCTTAAACTTTAAGTTTCTTCTTTTTTGAAAAAATTGCTTGTGGATCGTACAGGCTTAAGAGGGTGAGGGGAAGAGAGTAGCACTGAATATCCTACTACATCTTGGACACCTATGTTTTCATTAGTTTTCACAATGACCTTCAAGTATGTGCTATTAAGTCTATCAGCATCCCATTTTACAGAGAAGGACATGGAAAAATATGAAGAGTAAGTAAGCTTATCATTTGGGTTTTTTAAGATTTATTTATTTTATTTAAAAGGCAGCGTTACAAAATAAAGAGAGAAAGGGAGAAAGAGAGTGAAGTTTTTTGTCTACTGATTCATTTCCCAAATGGCTGTCACAGTTAGGTCTGTGCCAGGCTGAAGACAGGAGCTCTATTCAGGCCTCCCACATGGTAGCAAGGGCCATCTGCTGCTACTTTCCCAGGTGCATTAGCAGGGAGCTGGATCGGAAGCCATGCAGTCAGGACATGAACCAGCTCTCATAAGAAATGTCAGTAGCAGAGGAAACGGTTTAAACGGCTGTGCCACAATCCCAGCCCACTTACTTTAAAAGGCGGTCCCACTGGTTGAGTGCTTGCTATGGTGAGATTCAGTGTCACAACAAGGATCAGAGCTTTTCTGCTGAGGCTGCATTGTGACACCGATGGTCATGGTGGCTTCCCAGGCACTGGACTCCTGATTCGACTTACAGAAATCACCTGAGTCGGAAGAAGTGCAGCACCTCAGTACTCAGAAGCACTTTGTCCATACCTTTATCCAATTCCTTCACTTAGCAATTATGGGTACAGCCCAAGAAATGTGAAGTCATTTTACCACATTGCGGAGCAAATTCCTGGCTCTCCCAGCCTCCCTCTGCACATTAAAGTTTCTCACTTCCCCCCATAGCTCAGTCATTATGCTTGTGGTTAGGCCATTTTTATTGGTTAATTTAGTCAATTTACTAATGGCTTTTAGCTCCAGAACCTGAAGAGAGTCAGATTAGGCTGGAGTTTGAGATGATACAAATGAGAATCAGAGCCAGTATCTTCACATTAATTAGCTTCTTCACTTGTTCCCAAAACCAGAGCAGGGAAGACAGCACACAGAATGGGCCATTGAAAAGCCAGTGTCTATGGAAAAGCATGGAAATGGGAAAGGCCAGTACTTTGTGTTGTTTATCTTGAACCACTAGAGCTAAACGAGAATGTTGGTGATAATTATGCCAATGATGAGGATGGCATAAATGATGATGATGATAGTGATGATGTGTAAGGTGAAGATGATGGTTTAGGTGCGGATGATGTAGATGGTGGTAACGGTGATGATGGTGATGCTGACAAAAGTGATGTAATGATAGTGAAGATGGTGATGATGTAGATGGGTATGATTATCGCTATGGTAATGATGATGGTGACAACAGTAATAATGATAGTGAGATGCTGATGATGATGGTTACAGTGATGGTGATGGAAATGGTGATGATGGTGGTTATGGTATCAACAATGTAGATGATGATGGTGATAATGGTTATGGTGGTGATGACAGTGCTGATGATAGTGTAGATGGAGATGTTGATTGTTACAGTGACGGTGATGGAAATGATGATGATGATGGTATTAACAGTAATGATGCTGATGATGCTGATGGTGATGATGGTTAGGGGTGGTGATGACCATGATGATGACAGTGGTGATGACAATAATGTTGGTGAAGACAGTAATGATAGTGAGGATGGTGGTGATGATGGTGATGCTGATAAAAAAGGTGATGGAGTAGATGATGATCACTGTGGTGATGGTGATGATAGTACTGACAATCTCTTCAGTGACACATTGGTCCTTCAGTAACAAGTTATTTAACTTCATGGAATTTTATTTAAAAGGCAGTGTTGCAAGGTAAAGAGAGAAAGGGAGAAAGAGAGTGAAGTTTTTTGTCTACTGATTCACTTCCCAAATGGCTGTCACAGCTAGGTCTGTGCCAGGCTGAAGACAGGAGCTCTATTCAGGTCTCCCACATGGTAGCAAGGGCCATCTGCTGCTACTTTCCCAGGTGCATTAGCAGGGAGCTGGATCGGAAGCCATGCAGTCAGGACATGAACCAGCTCTCATAAGAAATGTCAGGCCCACATCCAAGAGACTTTTCCTCAGGGATGTGACAGTCAGGGGGAGGTATAGCTCCCAGCCTAGAGCAAGTTGCATAAAATCACTTATGTCAATTTAAAATGTTTGTCTGATGTAGAGGTGTAGAAGCAGACCTTGGGTGGGTTTAAGTTTTGTATGAAATCAAAGTTTTGTGGCTCACCATTTCTTGTGATATTGACAGACTCTTGTTCAGAATTTGTTAGAGAGATTGGTTGATCTTCACGAGAAAGTATTTGGGATCCAGTTTACACGATCCCTGATGGTATGCAAAATGAGATCCTTCTGCAGTCTAGACAGGGTGATGCCTGGATCTTCGCACAGTGTGTGCCTTCTTGCTGTCTGTGGAAAGCAGACTCATCAGAAAGAATCATGCCCAAATCCAGGCTGTGTTTGTAAGTACATGTTATGCCAAGTTTGATCATGTTACCAACCACTTATTTTTTTTTTTTTACTTTTTTCTTTAAAGATATCCTTATTTGTTGGAAAGAATGGCACAGTGAGACAGATACAGAGAGACCTACCATCTGATGGCTCACTTCCCAAAATGGCTACAGTTGAATCTGGGCCAGGTTGAACTCAGGAACCAGGAACCTCATATCCAATCTCCCCAAAGGAACAGTGACAGAAAACTGGATCGAAGTGGAGTATCTAGGACTCAAACCAGTTCTCTGGAGGGTTGAAGTATCCCAAGCAGTAGCCCAACCCACTGCGCCACAATGCCCGCCTTGCCCCTCTAGTATTTTTTTTTTAAATGGTGGAGTTACCTTTGTATTCCTGCCTCTCACATTTTTTAAAGTTTTATTTTAAAGTAGGGCTCCCAATGAAACTTATAAATACACCTGCATGTTGTGATACTAGGTTGTCTACCTTTGACTGTACTTATCATGTCATGACACATTCAAATAGCAGAAAGTTACGCTTATACAGGGGAAAATGGCAAGAGGGCAAAATGAGGGGTGAAGAAGGGAGGGGGCGAGATCAATCCCTATACTTACAAAACTGTATGGAAAACAAAAGAAAAAATTGTGTTTTACTTTTTAATTAGTTTATAACAGATTCAATGTGATTTGTAGATAAAATGCTGAGAACACAATGCTCTTCTCTTCCTGCTTCCCCTCTCTCTCTCATTCTCTTTCTCTCTTTTCTTAGATACCATGTTTTATATTTACATTATAATGAAAAGGCTTAATACTTTACTGAATAAGAAGCTTAACATGTAATAAGCGAAAGACCCTAGTTTAGTGGGAATTTAGACAGTGATGATAAACAATTGAATGGGAAAAGAGTATTTCACTCATGTATAGTAAGTCTTAAAGTAATCACAGGTCATTAAAACAATAGTAATAGAACATTCTATTTTTTAAAGAAAACTGTGCCACAAGAATAAACACAAAGGATGTAAAGAATAACCAAATCTCAAAATGTCAGTCACCCATAAAGATTGTATTTTTGTACTCTGTGTGGTTAGTCACCACTAATCAGGGAAAATAAGGTATTTGTCCTTTTAGGACTGGGTTATTTCACTTAGTGAGACTTCCAGTTGCATTGATTTGGTTGCAAGAAACAGGATTTCACTTTTGTATGGCTGAATCATATTCCATAGCGTATGTATACCAAATTTTCTTTAGCTAGTCATCCACTGATGGATATTTGAGTTGATTCCATTTATCACCTATTGTGAATTGAGTATGCATGCTATAAACATGGGTGTATAGATGATTCTTAAATACTGATTTCGTTTCCCTTGGATAGGTTCCCAGGAGTAGGATATTTGGGTCATATAGCAGATTGATTTTCAGATCTCTGTTAGTTTACGCTCCCAACAGTGGATTAGGGCACCTTTCCCCTACATCCTCTATAGCATTTATTGTTTTCTGATTGTTTGAATCCTAGCCACTCACACTGGGATGAAGTGGAACCTCAATGTGGTTTTTCACTTTGCATTTTCCTTCCTTGGCCTGCTGGGACCTGACCTGTGCTGGCAAATGTTGTTGTTGACAGGACCTTTTGAAGATGCTCTCAAGAACCAGTCCATAGGGCCTGTGTTGAACAAGGCTGCCTCTGTGGAGTGCATCAGTCCTGTCTCACCCCAAGCTCCGGATGCCAAGATGCTGGAGACGTTGAAGGATGAGCCCTGGTACCAAGGAGAGATGAGCAGGAAAGAGGCGGAGGGGCTGCTGGAGAAAGATGGAGACTTCTTGGTCAGGAAGAGCACTACCAACTCTGGTTCCTTCGTCCTCACAGGCATGCACAATGGCCAGGCCAAGCACCTGCTGCTTGTGGACCCTGAAGGCACGGTGAGTGCATAGCAGGATGGCACAGGACTTGTTGCGGCCTGGTCACTCCTTCAGTGGAGGATTCAAACCTTCAGACTGGAACGGGTTGTCAGAAACCCACTGTTAGGGCCCGATGCTAGTTACAGAACCTGGGATATGTCATGGTCCAGTCTGAAAGCCTTGATATATATGCCTGTCTGCCTGCCTACCCACCTTCCTTCTTTGCTCGTTTGTTTTCTTTTCTTCTTTCTTTCTTTCTTTCTTTCTTTCTTTCTTTCTTTCTTTCTTTCTTTCTTTCTTTCTTTCTTTCTTTCTCTCTCTCTCTCTCTCTCTTTCTCCTCATATTCCTTCCTTCCTTTCTTCCTTTCTTTCTTTTCTTTTTCCTTTCTTTCCTTCTCTCATTCTCTCTTCTTCCTTCTTTCCCTCCTTCCTTTCTTTCCCTCTCCCTCTGCTTTTCCTTTCTCTCTCTCTATCCTTCCTTTGTTTGTCTCTTTTTCTCTTTATTGGATCTATTGCATGTGTTTATGCCTCTCAGAAATCTACAAGCATGCTCTTATTTCACAGATTGCCTTATAGGCATTTCCTTTTTCCTTGATGTGTGTTTTAGGCCTTCTGCATTGGATTGTAACTGTGATGGGTTGCACATGCCCCCTCATGTCACTCACTGAGCTCTTGAGAAGGACGTCTAGGCTGTTGAACCTTCGTGAATGTTTTCCCCTGTAGCTGGGACAGTCTTCTTAGGAGGGTACTTGGGTGGACCTTCAGAGCACAAGGATAAGCATACATGTAACTTCATAGGGTTTGAATTTGCATCCAGGATGGCTTGGTGTCTCAGGTACAGACGTCATGTCTTCCTGCATCCTTGCTGCTTCATGGAATTACCTGTCTAGTGAAGAGCCCAGGGGTAATGGCTTTGGTTGAATCTCCTTTGCAAATTAGTGGGTTTCTTCTGTGAAATTTTTGTCTTTCCCCTCTGTTTTCTTGTGATTTCCTGCTGAGTTTTTCAGCAATGGGTTTTCCCTAAGTATTCTCTTGCCTCTTCTCTCCTGACACTTTGCGATGTACTTCACCAGACGAAAGTTTTGCTTGGGAACATCCTGGAGTCTGTCAGTTTTTCCCTTTGTGGTTTGCATTTCAGCATCTGTACAAATCACAAATATGCAAGGATTCAATATTGTCTTCTAGTAACTTTATAGCTTTATTTTGCTTAATTGGGTTTTCGTTTCCAACTGAAGGAGCTTTGCATTATGATGTAAGAAAGGGACCTCACATAAAAAAAGACTATCTCGTGGGCTGCTTGTTTCTACCATGGTTTGCTAGGCTGTTCATCTTTGCTAGGCTGCATCCATGTGCCTGCTGTACTGTGGAGAGTTCTCCCTGTCCAGATTCTTAGTTCTGTTTTCAGTTCACTCAGTATTCCTTGTGCAAGTTTTAATCATCAGGGCGTGGAGATTCCCCCAACATCTGGTGGTGTGATCCCTTCCTCTCAGTTCTCTCTTGTCCAGATTGTCCTTGCTGTTCTCAGACATTAATTCTTCATTTTGATTTTAGAATCTTTCAAGTCACCAAAAAAACACATGCTGAAATTTTGATATGATTGACATTGAACACATAGAATCACTGGGAGGAGAACAGATGGTTTTAAATTTTGGACCATGCATCATATCTATGAATGGGACTTTAGTCTTCATTGACTCAGTTCTTAACATGTCTCTTGTTAGAATTACAAGATTCTCTCCAGGAGGCTCATGTATTGCCTATGTTAGGGTATTTCCTGGTGCCTGGCTTTAGTTCCTGCTGTAAATGTATGTGATTTGTAAGGACTTTCTTAGCAATTACTGCTATAATAAATCTTGACAGCTCTAAAAAGGAACACTTGAAGAGGTTCTGTTTTTTTTTTTCATTTAATTTTTGATTGACATATACTAGTTACACATTTTTATGGGCCACAGTGCAATGTTTCAATAGAAATGCACAGCCTAAATGGATCCAGCCAGGCAACTGGCGTTTCTGTTTCCTAGTCTTCATGCTTGGAGCCTTCCAGGTCCTCTCTCCCTGTTCATTCTGGGGAAGCTGATCGTGATGGTGAGCTGCAGTCACCCCGCTCCACCATGCAATAGTAGACTGTCCTTTGTTTCTGTGTTTTGATGCCTCTGTCCTTAGTCCCCCTCCCCAACTCTTTCCAACCTCTGCTAACCAGAATTTTAAGTTCATGAAAACTTTTTAAAATTTTCCCCATGTGAGAGAGGAGGGTGCTTTTGGTCTTCCTGTGTCTGGTTTGTCTTTTTTCTGTTAAGAACGGCAGTGGGTTTTGGAGAGATTACCACCTTCTCTCAAAGGACTTCACTAACTCATTCAGCCAATGTGTACTGAATGCCAACTGAATGCAGACGTTATTTTTGGCACTTTGTGTACATCCGAACTAATGCAGAAAGATCTCAGCTCTTGTAGCTCTTATATGTAATAACCACCTAATTCCATGTGTCACCATAGGTCTTTAACGTCATCAAATATTTCTTCGGATGTTTTAGGTAATAATGTGGCTTTTGTTTTCTTAAATCCATAAATATAGAACCTAGAGGAGCAGATCTTTCTGGTGTTTTAGTGCCGTCACAAACCCTGCTTCTTCCTGATGTGGTGATCGTGCGGATTTGATCATCAAATATTTTCCTTGGAACTTTGTTTTTTTTGGTGTCTCCTCCTAGGTGAAACCCGCCCTATCTGTCTGCTGTTTTTCCTTGTCTGTGCTTATCTGGTGCAACGATTAAGGTGGCCCAGTCATGGTCACCACTTCAAATGAGCTAGCCTTATTCCAGGTGCAGAGAGCTTGTCAGGGTGGTCTTTCATTTGATCTCCAATAGATTCTCCTGGATTTCTCCTTTGTTCTGATTGATTTTTTGCTTTAAATCACTTCCACAAATAAGCATGTGTTCATACATTTGCTTAGTGTTTGGCTGTCCCTCCTCCACTGGGCCATCGTCTCCGTGGGAGTGGCATGGAGCCCACCCCCTAGAGCAGTGCCTAGCACGTGGCAGGTGTCCAACAAGCAGTGGCTGAATGAGCATGGGGAGCAGCCCTGGCCAGCTTGCACAGGTCAGGAATTGAGAGCCCAAGGAGAAGATGTTGAGCGTGAGGTTGCTCCTTGCACGTGGAGGATCACAAACAATCCTCCTTTTGGCTTACCTAGACTCTGCAACAGTTTCGTGGGAGAAGACAAAATACACAAGTGGGTCTGATGGGAATATAAACCTGTCAGTTGAAAATTTTAGTTATTGAAGAAAACAGAAAGTTAATGTCACTTCATAAACCAAATATTCCAAATACTTTTTGTTCACTCAGTTCTTATAGACCAAAAAATCCTTTTTAAAAAGAGGTGTGTACTAATAATAATACATTTATTATACATTCACAAAGAAGTACCCAGATGGTGTCAAAAATAAGGAGAAAATAAACTTATGGCAATATGGCTAAGCAGGTTTCTAGCCAGCACTCAGAGCTGGGCTGCTGAGTGATTTTAACCTTGGTGGTAGAATCTATAGTGCTACTGAGTCCCAGCTACTCACGACTATCCTTTGGTGAGCTGAATCTGATTATCTGCTTTAATGGATCACACGGAACACAGTGCTAGCTTAGGGAGAAATGGAAATGAAAGACTTAATTACAAAAGTAATGTCACTTCCTCGTGCGAGACCCTAAAATAGATACTGAGCACATTCTCTTCAATATTTATTCATCTGATTTTCATGGTAATTGTGGGTTCCTGACTAGAAAGGGGGAACGTGGCAGAACAGAGAGCTCAGAGGGATGAGGATGTGAACCAATTCAGCAACTTCGTTTACCCCAGAGCCCACCAACTTTCAAGCCCTCCCTTGGACAGAGGACCCCAGAACCTCACTTCTCCCAGCCTCCCAGGCACAGGTGCGGAAAACTCCAGCCCTAAGCAGCAGCTGAGAGAGCCAGAGATTGGGTCGGTCACAGTGGCCTCAGAGAGATGGAGTCTGGAACACTTGTTTTTCTTTTTCAGCATCTCTAGATCGGTCTGCCAGCCCTCCAGTGTCTAAAATTACTCCCTGAGTCACTCATCGCTGACTCATCCTCTGGCCTTGCGGGGCCAGCTCAGCGAGGCAGGCGCTGTCCCCCGCGGGAGGGATCCACAGAGCCTCCCAGGGCCTTGTTCTGTGGCTCTCAGGTCATTGCACATTCGAGAGCTCACCCTGCGGCTTTTACCCATCCCATCACAAAATAAGGATAACAGTCCCCACCCCACAGGCGTAATGATGAAAGCACCAAGTCCCCTCATGCCCTCTACTTCTTCCCGACTTGCCGTCGTCCTCAGGTTTCCTTTGAGTTCATCCCCTGGCCTAGGCTGAGTCTGACTCCTTGGGGGCTTCCTGCACTAGAGGTTCAGTGCCCTCATGGACTCTCCCCACCTCCACTCCATGGGCCACACTGCTCCCTCCAGTCCCTCATCCTTGGATGACTCAGGTCCCAAGCATTGTCCATCACAGGCGTATCTCCTCCACTTGCCTTCTCGCGCACTGGCTGGGGGGCACAGAGGAATGGAGAAAGCTTAATGGTTCTCTCCTGGTAGGTGCCAACTCCCCTCGTGGTCCAGGAGTCCTGACCTGATGTGACAAGGGGGTGGGAATGAAAACCGAGTCCCCACAATGTGCCACAAAATGCACTAGTCCTTTGTTCCTGTCCCACCTTCTTTCTCAGCAGTATCACTGCCAACAGTTCTCTTCTTCACTGCAAGGAAATCCCGCGGACAAGGGCCACCCCATCCTAAGGGCACGGTAAGCTGTCACTCTTTCATCCAGTATTTCAGGTAGCATTTCCTCATGTTGCAAGAGAAAAACTAAAGTTCAGGTCACTCTTGCTGCTGCTTTTGAGTTTTGGCAAACTTTTTAGATCACCTATAGCCTAGTGCTTGCACTTGTGCCTTTAGTGCATCAAGCTTCTCTGCTTTGTGCCATCCACATAGACAACCACAGCTGATGACTTTCTCCCCTCCCCCATGGAGAACTGGCCCGTCTAACCCACCTGTACCTCAGGCGAGTTTGGAGTGTTTTTAAAAATTGTTTACTTATTCAAGAGGTAGAAAGGTGGGGTGAAAACAGAGAGCAGGCTATGCATTTCCCCAGTGCTTCCAACAGTTGAAGCCAGGAGCCCAGAACTCGACCCAGGTCTTCCATGTGGGTGGCAGGTACCCAATCCAATCAGTTGATTTAGCATCTCTGATGCCCAGTTCTTATTTGCAGAAACCTGGAGTCAGGAGCCAACGCATGCGGTTGTTACGGGATGTGAGTCTTCAGAGCTAAGCTAAACTCCCCACTCCCTGAAGTTCCTTTCAAAGTCTAGAACAGAGAACTTTTGTCTCAGCTATCCCTGGGGGGTGACTTGTACAAGTACTCTGTCACCCCGGACATTAGAAGGCAAACTTGCTGTCCAGAAGGTAATTTTCCTGCATAACCACAGTTCACCCTCAAATCCAAGACTCCAACCTTGATGCCGCCCACCTCCATCCCTGCCATCCCATCTTTCAGGGTCCACGTGGGCATCACCCACTGTCCCCAGCCACGTGCTCCGTGGCAGAAAGAATTGGCTCTGAATGGTGCACTGCCTCAAATTGTCTTGTCTGTGGCCTCCTTCACCCAGAACACTTCTCAGTGTGAGCATCTCTGCTGGGCTGAGGCCAGCATCTCACAACAGAGGCACTGTGTCTCTCCGTGCCATGCCAGGTGAAGGTGAATGACGATGCTCACTTGGGAGTCGTCACTTCAGTAAGGAGGCGTCTGCTGGAGTTTTTCACCCCAAAGACTCATTCCTTTCCCTTGCTAGCTACTAAATATTACATCAGTACTCCTTTTAAAATATTCATTTATTTATTTGAAAGTCAGAGAGAGAGTTTCCACTGTTTCACTCCCCCAAATGGCTACAAGGGCCAGAGTGAAGCCAGTCGGAAGTCAGGAACCAGGAATTTCTTCTAGGTCACCCACATGGGTGTGGCAAGGGCCCAAGGCCTTGTTGGGTCATCTTTTGCTTTTCACAGGCCCTTAGCGGGGAACTGGATCAGAAGTGCAGCAGTAAGCACATGAACCAGAACCCATACGGGATGCCAACATTGCAGGTGGCACCTTTACCCAGTACAACACAGTGGCAGCCCTACAGGGAGACATTTTGATATTATCTAAATACTGCCAACCAGATGTTCAGTCTGTTCATTAATCTGTTCTTTTCAGTGTGGGTCCGTGGTTTGCCGTCTTCTTTCGTGGATGTTTGTTCTCATGCCCCATCAGGCTGGCTTCTTGGTCTCTCTGCCAAGTCCCTTGTCTTGGAGCATCTCCCTCCTTTGAATTCAAAGCTACATAATTGGCTTATCTTTCTATGCCTTGTGCTGCGATCGACCAGTTCTCCAAAGGCTCTCGGGAACCTGTTATGGATTCCTTGGTCTTTTGAAACCGAGAACTACATGTGCCTGCAGTTATTGAGGGCGTGGTTGACTATGGATGCCTCCAGTGAACACAGACAGGGTACACAGATGTGCACCCACACGTGAATGCACACAATACACCCCCACACACGTTCGCCCACATCCTGATACACACCCAGTGTGCACACATGCATGCTCGTAGACCACGTACATACACTCACTTTCACAGATACACATGTGCACAGCTCCATGAGCGCACATACGTCTACGTCTCATACTCATATTCACACACATACAACACATGCGCACACACATATACATACATGTGCATGCATGCACAGGTAGAAGTTAAACATGTATTTGTTTCTATATTTATCAGTATCTACCGGAAACCATGAGTTCCAGGCTTATTGAGCACCTCAAAGAGTTCGCAGCGAAAACGGAATTAAAAAGCACTTTATTTTGGTGTCGAAAAATGTTGAAGTTTGAGGTCAGTGTGCACAGCAGGCTAAGCTGCTGCTTACCTCACCAGCATTCCATAGCAGACTATTGATTTGAGTCCCAGCTACACTATTGCTGTTAACCCAGCTTCCTGCTAATGTGCCTAGGAAAGCTGCAGAGGATGACAACTACTTGTGTACTTTCCATTCATGTGGGAAACCTCAGGGAGAGCCAAGCTGTTGGCTTTGGCCATGCCTAGCCATGACTTTTGCAACCGTTTGATGAGAGAACCAAGATGGAGGATTCATCTCTCTTTCTCTCTCTCTCTTGTTCTATTTATCAAATAAATGAATATGTATTTTTAAAATGTTGAAGTGCATTCAAGTGTTTCTCATCAACACATTTTCCATGAATTTTTCAGACTCATATAGACAATTTGGATTTTTGCCCCAAGCTAAACATATATTTTAATACCATTCTTCCACAGAATACCCTTTAGGAATACCCTAGTACTTGTCATTGATCCTATAAAAGCCTCAGCGTGCATCCCTACATTTTTACACATACTTATTTGAGAAGTGCACACAGAGAGAGAGAGAGAGAGAGACAGAGACAGAGAGATCTTCCATCCACTGATTCACTGTCCAAATGGTTGCAACAGCCAGAGCTGGGCCAAGCTGAAGCCAGGAGCCAAGAACACTTTGCAGGTCTCCCACAGGGGTGGCAGGGACCCAGGAACTTGAACCATCTTCTGCCTTCCCAGGTGCTAAAGTTAATCAGGAGCTGGATTGGAAACAAAGCAGGCTGGAGGAAGCAGGCATCACCGTGGTTTAACTTACTGCATCACAAATGTCCTCTTCAACAAGAACATTTAAAGCCCTATGGCATTGTTACCTCCAGTGTGTTCCTTCCACGCTAAGGTGCACTTTTGTGTTTTGTTGGGTCCCTTAACGCTTTTTTTTGGCTGCTTCAGTTTTTCTTCCTCTTCTCCACACCAGAGGTTTGTAAAACTGGACAGTTCTCCAGAGAGATCCCCTTGCTCTGGTCTGGCTGCACCTGCTGCTCTGTGATGTGCTGCTTGTGCCTCTGTCCTCTGTGTGTTCCGTGAACTGACACACAGAAGGATCTTTTTCAGCCTTATGAGTTGTGGTCTACACGCCATACTCCCCGAAGGTGCCTAGCTTGCTGATTTCTAAGACTTTGTGTGCAGCCATCGGCTTTAGAGCGTTGTCACCGTGAAAAGGACCGCTGTGCTGTTTAGGTCACCTCCTTGACCTCCCACCCTGCTTTCTCACCTAGCCCTCAGCCATCACTGCTCTGTTTTCCCATCTATTGATTCTCCCATCCCGGACTTCAACATAAATAGAAAAATGTAGAGTGTGAGCTCTGGTGTCTGGCTTCTCTCAATGCCTGCAAGGTTCACCCATGTTGTAGCATCTGTGCCTCACTCAATTCTTTTTTTTTTTTTTTAAATTTCATTGTAAGTCAGATCTACAGAGAGAAGGAGAAACAGAGAGAGAGAGCTTCCATCCTCTGGTTCAGCCAGAGCTGAACCGATCTGAAGCCAGGAGTCAGGAACCTCTTATGGGTCTCCCACGTAGGTGCAGCATCCCAAGGCCTTGGGCCGTTCTCTGCTGCTTTCCCAGGCCACAGACAGGGAACTGGATGGGAAGTGGAGCAGCTGGGGTACAAACCGGTGTCCACATGGGATCTTGGCACATGCAAGGCAAGGACTTCAGCCACTAGGCTACCACGCCAGGCCATAGTGCCTCTCTCTTTTAAGAGCTGCGAAATTCTCCATGGCGTGGGCACATCACATTTTATTTTCTTGTTTATCTGTTAATGGAGACTAGGGTTACTTTGACTACCATAAATAACATTGCTATAAATATTCAAGTTGTTATGTGAACACACGCTTTCATTTCTCTTGGTATAAACTTAGGGGTACAACATCATGATCCCATGGTAACTGTTTATGGTACTTAATTGTTTGAGAAACTGTCAGTGTTTTCCAAAGTGGCTGCAGCATTTTGCATTCTAACCGGCGGTGTGAGAAGGTTCTGGTTTCTCCACATGCTTGTCAGTCCTTGACAGTTCCTGACTTGTTGGTTTCAATGATCCTGGAGGTTGTGAAGTACAATTTCAATGTGATTTTAATTTGCATTTTCCTGAGAACTAAGGATGCTAAACATTTTTTCCTTTATCTGTGGACAATTTGTATAGCTCATGAAAGAAAAGTAGATTCAGATATTTCCCCTGTTGTTTTACTGCGTTGTCTCTTATTATTGAGTTGCAAGAGGGCTTGTTATAATTATCTAATTAAGGATTTCTATCTCAAATACCAACAGCTAGGGATGCGTAGACAGGTGCCAGGAGCCAGGGACTCGATCAGGGTCTCCCACGTGGTTGCAGGGGTCATTGTCTTGAGGCATCCTAGGTAAGCACTAGCAGGATGGATTAGAAGTGCAAAGTAGCTGGGACTTAAATCAGGTACTCCTCTATGAAATGTAGGCATCCCCCTTGACAATTTAACCACTGTGACATAACATCTTCCCCTGTGCTGTTTTTTTAAACCCTGTAGTTTAAAAGGCTGAATTCCTCAACCTTGCTGTTTTTAAGCTATTTTGTCTGTTTGGATTGCCTGCAGCTCTGTATGAATGTTAGAATAATTGGTGAACTTGTGCAAAGAAGTTGGCTGTGCTTCTGACGGGGGCTGCGTGAGCACTACACATTAGTAACGGTAATGGTGACAGATGCTGCGTAACGTTTTAGCCAACAGTAATCTATGTACGAAGCCCTTCCAAAAAAGTTCATTAAAAAAGAAAATGAAAGGATAACTTTGTTTTATTGCAAAAAATTTTTGAAATTCTACCTAGTGGAGGTTTTCAAAAAGTTCATGGAAATTGTGTATTATGAAAAACTTACAGGTGAATCTCAATTTTTGATTTTGCAAAACGAGTTTATCCTTTTTTAAAAGATTTATTTATTTTTATTGGAAAGGTAGATATACAGAGAGGAGGAGAGACAGAGAGGAAGATCTTCCGTCCAATGATTCACTCCCCAAGCAACCTCAACGGCCGGAGCTGAGCCAATCTGAAGCCAGGAGCCAGGAGCTTCCTCCAGGTCTCCCACATGGGTGCAGGGTCTTGAAGCTTTGGGCCATCCTTGACTGCTTTCCCAGGCCACAAGCAGGGAGCTGGATGGGAAGTGGGGCTGCTGGGATTAGAACCAGTGCCCATAGGGGATCCCGGGGCGTTCAAGGTGAGGACGTTAACCACTAGGCTATCATGTCAGGCCCGAGTTTATCTTTTAATTTCACTTTTTCTGCAGACTTTTCTGAAGTACCCCTACATACAACAGTAGTTGTAAAGTAACACAAGTGAAAAATTGCTGTTGCCTAGTGACATTGTAACCACGGTAACGGAAGGCAATGCATGACTCAGTGATGGTACTAATGAAAACACAACTACGCTGCCAGTCACAAAAACGTATAGCACATGCGATTATATGTAACCTGTGATATCTGAGTATGGCTATTTGCCATGCTCTACTTTCTGTCCTTTCTTTAAAGGATATTCCCTCTACTATTAAACTAAAACCAAGGAAACAGAGTAGCCTGTAAAACAGCTTCAGGCAGAAACTCAGAAGGTGTTGGTGGCTGTTGTGGTAGGAGATGAGCGCTTGGTCCTTGTCGCTGAAGACCCTCGGCGGGACAAGCTGTGGAGGAGGAAGGCAGTGATGTGGAGGCCCAGGCTAATTTATGTGTTTGTGTCTTAGTTTTTAACAACAAAAAAAGTTTTTAAAGTTAAGAAAAATTTAATAGGAATAAGTTTGTAGAATGACATAAAGAGAATATTCTTGGAAAGCTGTAAAAAATGTTTGATGTTTGATTTATTTAGTACAACTGAATCAAAGTGCTTTTTAAAAAGATCTGAAAGTTTCTCAAGGGAAGTGATGGATGCTTGGTGCAGCGGCTGAGACGCACTTGGGGTGTCCAGATCTCGGGTTTGTTTGGGTCATTAAGAGTAGACTAGTGGAGGAGAGGTGTCTGTTTGTCTTTCTGCCTTTAAAATAAACTAAATATAAAGAAAAAAGTGATAGTAAGCTAAATTTATTATGGAAGAAATACTTTAGAGTAAATTTGAGTTGCCTCTTGCACCCTTTCTGTGTTCAAATGCAAATATAATTATCATTGGTTACGGTCATGTTTCAATTGCTTATAAAGTTTAGTACAGTTGAATTTTGTGTCCAAGTACTCTCTTCATATAGAATTGTTTTTTACTTTCATTTTCAGATTGTTCATGGCTAGTGTGTCTAAATGCAAGTGACTTTTCCCCCTGCTAACTTACTGGAGTTATTTGTTAGTTCTAACACTTTTACTCAGTTTCTTAGGGGTCTCTTGGTCATCTACAGATCTGGTTTTATTATTTTTTTTCCTTCCTAATCTGTACGATGTTATTTCTTTATATTACTTAGTTACTTCATCTTTGAGCCGCACCCCCACCCCCCATGCAATAATAAGCAGGAATGGTAAGGGCAGGCAACCTTGTCTTTCTACTGGCTGTAGGGGGAAATGTACTTGCTTGCTTTGGACTTTTCAGGGATACTCTTTTTCAAGGTGAAGAAATTGCCTTTACTCCTAGTTAGGCTCATTAAAAAAAGATTTATTTATTTTTATTGGAAAGGTAGATATACAGAGAGGAGGAGAGACAGAGAGGAAGATCCTCCATCCGCTGATAGAGTGGCCGCAATGGCTAGAGCTGCGCTGATCCAAAGCCAGAAGCCAGGAGCCTCTTCTGGGTCTCGCACGTGGGTGCAGGGTCCCAAGGCTTGGGGCTGTCCTTGACTGCTTTCCCAGGCCACAAGCAGGGAGCTGGATGGGAAACGAGGTTGCTAGAATTAGAACCGTTGCCCATATGGGATCCCGTCATGTCCAAGGTGAGGAAGGATTTTAGCCACTAAGCTACCGTGCCAGGCTCTGGCTCAGTATTTTCAATATGAAAAAATGTTGTATTTTGTCAGCTCCTTTGCTATTCTTTTTTTTTTTAATGCTGTTGCCATGTGTTGCGTTAACTGACCTTCAGATGTTGAACCAAGCTTGCGTTCCTGGGATAAATCCCTCTGGGTTGAGAATTCGTCCATCTTTATTCATGAGGGACACTTTTGTTATGGTGTCTTTTGGTACCATGCTGGCACCTCCCAGCGTGAGTTTGGAGTTGTGTTTCCTTGCCTTTCTAATTCTTGGGGGAGTTTCTGAAGAGTTGGTTTAGTCTGACCTAAACATCAGTGGGTGTGTCTGTGCGTGGTATGTGGGAGAGTGGAAGATGAGGCAATGATGTGTCACAAGGGGCAATGGTTGACCAAGAAAAAAGAAGGGGTTTGGCCTTTTAGTTTCTTCCAAGAGGACTTTACTTGGCATCCCTGTCAGTCTCCTACATGACTTTTAAAATGTATGTATCTTCATTCTATTGAAAGACAGTGAGGGAGGGACACCTTCCATCTGCTGGTGCACTTCCCACACGCCTTCTTTAGCCAGGCCTGTGCCAGGCTGAAGCAGAGTAGAACTCAAGCCAAGTCCCACACAGGGGCGGCCAAAGTACTTGGGCCATCTTGTGCTGACTCCTGGGGTGTGCACTGGCAGGAAGTGAAAACTGCCAACATAGCTGGGACCAGGACCCAGGCATTCCAAAGATGTGGGGTCCTTAGCAGCATCCTACCCCCACGATCAAAATTTTAACCAGAAGACATCCCCATCTGACATGCCAAGGTGACCCTCTGAAAGGGCCAGACTTGATCACTTTGTCGTTGCCCGAATGCACTTGGTGAGGTTTCTACCTGTCCACAGGTGAACGCCGCTGCATTGCGGGCAGTGAGAGCCCACCGTGTCCATGGTGGCGTGTGGGATCTCCACGTCCCGCCTGGCCACACTCCCTGGGGTCCTTCTCACAGCTTGGGGATGGGCGGTCACCCCCTCACTTTCTGCTTGTGCTCCTTCAAATGCATTCACTGTCTGTCCACAGCTTCTGCTTCCAGGGAGCTCGGCACCTGTGGTTGGAAAGCATTTAAAACAGAAGGTGCCTCTGAGCTAAGCATGCACACACCACTTGCTCTCCCCCGAACAGTGCAGCGTCACAGCTGTTTACATGGCATTCACAGGGTATTATGTGTCAGTTGAAAATATGAAATGTACCTAAGAAAGGTTCTGTAAAGAATGTTGGCGTGTATTCAACGGGAGTGCGTGCGTCTGAGGAGACCGTGCGTGTACTCACAGAGGTTGCTTGCGACAAGGAGAAGTTTTTGAAGGCCAAGTTGAGGAGGATTACATCACACAGTTGGAACATTGAGCTTCAGGCCTGGGGCTTAATGACCAGGGTGATGTCAGTCCCAGAGGGAACAGGCAGCCACTGACACATGTCCTTGTACAAGTGCTTTTTGTTTAAGGTCACAGTGGCCTCTGGGGGTGTGACTCCAACAGGGTCTCGAGTGCTGGTGACCTTCAGGCAGTTCCGTGGAAGAACGTTGCCTTCATAACCTCTCAGCTTTGTTGATGCGTTTTTCTAAGGAGCAACTGCATCTTGGCTCTGACCACGTCCGTGTTCCTTTTACTCGGGCATGCTTGACAGTGAGCAGCAGGAGGCGCCCAGGCTCCATGCAAAAGCTGCTCCATTTTTTTTTTTTTGACATTTCAATTTTAGTTTATACACAACATATAACATACATAACATAACATGTTATACATAACATCATATCATCTTAAATTAAGGCAAACATGTGGTATTTAACCTTTTGGGATTGGCTCATTTCCCTTAGCATTATGGTTTCCAGTTTGGCCCATTTGGCCACAAAGAACTGCATTTTGTTTGTTTTAATAGCTGAGTAGTATTCCATGGAGTAGATGAACCATAGCTTTCTTATCCAATCCTCTGCTGATGGGCATTTTGGCTGCTTCCATGTTTTTGCAATTACTGATTGTGCTGCTATGAACATAGGAGTGCATGTTGGTTTCTCATAAAACAGTGTTCTGGATATATTCCTAGGAGTGCTATTGCTGGATCATACGGTATGTTGAATTTGAGTTGTTTGAATGTTCTCCATACTGATTTCCACAGAGGCTGTACCAGCCTGCAGCCCCACCAGCAGTGGAGTAGGGTTCCCTTTTCCCCACAACCTCGCCAACAAGTGTTGTTGGTGCTTTTATTCATGTGGGCCAGTCTTACTGGCGTTAGGTGGTACCTCATTGATGTTTTAATTTGGATTTCCCTTATTGCCAGGGAACTTGAGCATTTTTTCATATGTTTATTTGCCATTTGGGTTTGTTCCTTTGTGAAGTGTTTGCCCATTTCCCGTGCCCATTTCTTGAGTGGCTTGTTTGTTTTGACATTTTGGTTGTTTTGTAGCTCTTTGTATATTCTGGAGATTAGCCCTCTATCACCTATGTCGTGTGCAAAGATCTTCTCCCATTCTGTGGGTTGCTTTTTTACTTTGTTGATTATTTCCCTTGCTGTACAGAAGCTTCTTAGTTGGATGAGGTCCTATTTGTTTATTCTGGTCTTGATTGCTATTGCCTTTGGTGTCCTTTTTAGGAAGTCGGGACCTACCCCTAGATCTTGCAGAGTATTTCCAACATTTTCTTCCAAAAGTTTGAAGGTTTCTGGATGTAGGTTTAGATCTGTTATCCATTTAGATCTGATCTTGGTGTATGGTGAGAGATGTGGGTCTATCTTTTTGTTTCTGCAGGCTATTAACCAGTTGTCCCAACAGCATTTATTGAACAGACCTTCCCATTTGCCTGGATTATCATTTGTCCTCTTGTCAAAGATTATTTGGCTGTATCTGTGTGGGTTTGCTTCTGGTGTTTCTATTCTGCTCCATTGATCTTCCTCTCTATCTTTGTGCCAGTACCACGCTGTTTTGATAACCACTGCCCTATAGTATGTCCAGAGGTCCGGAACTGTGATTCCCCCTGCTAACTTCCTGTTCTTCAGGATGGTTCTAGCTACTCGTGGTTTTTTGTGTTTCCAGATGAACCTTTGAATCATTGTTTCCAGTTCCATGAAGAATATTTTGGGCAATTTGATTGGGATTGCATTGAATGTATATATTGCTTTTGGCAGTATAGACATTTTAATGATATTGATACTACCTATCCAATATCCATGGATATTGCTATCCGAGGGGCTCCTATTCCCTTAGATATGGTGTTGATCAAATTACCCCCAAATATCTCTGAAAGCTGCCTTTCCTTCCCCAGTGTCACCAAACACTGCCAGCTGAAGATTCTCTCTCTACTTAAAATCCTCCATAGTCTGCTGCCTCCAGGGGAATGCTCAACTGTTCCATATGGAGAGAAAATAGAACCGGAGAACCAGTCCTGGGTAGTTCCTAGTGGCCCTGCCCCAGTACTCATCATTTAATGCCAAAAGCAGTCTTAAGGGGTAACTGCTTTACAGAGGGGCTAAAAGCTGGCCACTGGGGGGCACCAGGACGTGGTAGGTGCTCAAAACTGCTTCCCTGTCACTTGTCAGGCACCAGACATCTGCTCCTTGGGAGTACAAGGGCCTGGGGCACCTACATTAGGTACCTGGTGCATTTGTGTATCAGGAGCAGGCACTGAGGCTACCAGGCTACTCTGGGGCAGCCCGAGAAGTGCCCTCACTGCAGGTGGATTGCAGGACAATGGTGGTTCCTGGTGGTGATGCAGACTGGGTCCGTGGGCATGGAGCTGATGCTCAGGCCGGCACTGCTGCAGCGGGTGCTCATCCTGTGGCTTCGGCACCACCTGTGGTAGGCTCAGAAATGCAGATTCTCAGGCCTCCACCTGCCAAAGGCAAGGCCTCTGGGCGGATCTGGGGTGCCAGCAGATACTTGCTGTACGTGGCCGTCAAGACGCAGCAGTAGAAGATCCACGTGTGTGTAATTGGAGATTCATTTCAGTTGAACGCTGCAAGGCCAGTGAGAGTGACAGAACTAGCCAGGAAGGATTTTCCCTTTTCCAGACCAAACCAATCTTATAGTGGCAGAAAAAGAAAGCAAGGAGTTATTAGGGCCTTGATAGTGGATTGGAAAGGCAGAATCGACTTAATATTTGTGATTTGTGTTAACTTCCCACCACTGGTGATCTGCCTCTTAAGCGCCTAGCATCCTTGGTTCCACATAGACTCAGCGGTTCTGGGTGCAAGGGTTGACTCCTTCCCAAGCAGCTTACCTGTGGGAACGGGGTGGCTTCTGCTTTTAGACTCTCATAGGTGATTTAAAATATTGCGAACTGAGTATTTAGGACATGCAAGTCTTATATTGAAGTATCTGGGTTCAATTCCTGGTTAGGGCTCATGACTCCAGTTTCCTGCTGCTGCCCACCCTAGGAGGCAGCAGGTGGTGGCTCAAGCCATCTTTGTAGGAGTTCAGGCTTAGGTGGTTGGCTCTTGGCTTCTGCTCAGCCTAGCCCTAGGCAGTACAGGTGTATAGGTAGTGAGCCAGTGGATGAGTGTGTGTGTGTGTGTGTGTGTGTGTGTCTGATTTGAAAGAATTAAAAATATTCCTGGCACCTCTGAGACACCTTGTATCTAAAGGTAGTCGGCTCCCACCATCCTAATCAGAGTTGAGTGTGTTTGAGGCCCCAAGCTGATCTTCCTAACCAGTGTGTCCCATGGAGAATGCCCACGCCTGCCCCCTCCAAGATATGACCAGACCAGCAGTGGCTGACTGGTTTATACCCATCCCACTCCCAGAAAACCCTCCCAGTCATGAGTGACAGGGGGCCAGGCTGGTGGAGCAGGTGTGGAGGAGGACTTTGACAGTGGGTGCTCCCTACTGCGTGGCTTCTCCAGGCAGTGACCCTTGCGCCTCTCCTGCCACACCTCTGGGCCACGTGGGCAAGGTTAGCATGCTTGAACCGTACCCATGGTCATGGAGGCTCCTACTGGAGGATCCTGGTTGGTTCCTGCGAATGCTCTGAGGCCTATGCCCCGTTGTGGGGTGACTTGCTGGTCCCTATTATCAGCACCATGCCTCTGCTCACACCTGGGAAGGGCCAGCCCCTGGTTTTGCCATTGAAAGCCTGTTGGGGAAGGGCAGTGCCCATGGCAGTGTTCTGGAGTCTGCCAACTCCATCATTCTCCTGAGTAGTGTATTTCAAACACCCGAGTGGAGCTCTGTGTGATAGCATCCCATGGCTAAGAAGAAATAATTTAAAAAAAAAAAAGATTTATTTATTTGTGATTTTTATTGGAAAACCAGATGTACAGGGAGAAGGAGAGACAGAGAGAAAAATCCTTTGTCCACTGGTTCACTCCCCAATAGCAAAGGCTATTTTGCAAAGGCTACTTCGATGTGATCCAAAGCCAGGAGCTTCTGGGTTTCCCATGCGGGTGCAGGGAGCCAGGTTTTGGGCCATCTTCTACTGCTTTCCCAGGCTACAAGCAGGCTGCTGGGTGGAAAGTGGAGCAGCTGGGACATGACCTGGCACCCATTTGGGATCCTGACGGCACATACAAGACAAGGGTTTTACTGCTGACCCGCAGCAGGCCCAAGGAACCTGCAGGCTCTCATTTCAAATTTCCTGCTGCTGTGCATTTTGGCCACAAGAGGGTGCCAGAAGCACACAGCTTCCACCCAGCAGGCGTGCAAGGGCCTCATTTGTCAATGGCAAAGGCAGTGGGCTTCTCCTGCCCAGTGGCCTTGGTGGGTTGCAGGAAGAGGCCTGCTGCTCGCTTCCCTCCAGACCCCACCCTCTGTTTTGCTGTGGGTTCCTGGGTTTTTAACTAATATATCCAGCCAGTTTGGGAGAACAGCTCTGTCCTGGGCTAGTGCCCTGGGCCTGGATCCTCGCCTCCGTGAGCTGACCTTGGTCACTGAGGGCACTGTGGGCAGATGACATTGGGGATGTTGCAGGCACTGATCTCAGCCAACCCTTTGTGTAGCTGCAGGAAGACTTCTTCCTGGTTCCTTGAACAATGATGCTTGTCAAGTGTGGGAGAACGTATGGGGACAGCTCAGCTCCCAAGTAGCCCAGGGTCGCAGGGAGGGGCCAGGCTTGCATGCATGGTCCCTTGAGACACTCCCGGGATGAGGTGCCATAGTCCCACCCAGCTGCAGAACTGCTTCTGGAACTTTGGAGGTGGAGGATCTGGCAGTAGCGGCTGACACCAACCATGTCCTGTCCACGTGATTAGAAGAAATGGCGCAGGATTGATGCTGCTGAGTGTCTTGTTTCCATCTGCCTTCATCTCTGCCCAGGGCTAGGTGTGCAATGCAAGGAGCAGTTGGAGTAGGGCAGCGGTTCCATGGCCCATCCTGGTGCTCCCTGATCCCATGTCCCTTGTGAGGTTCACACGCACAGGAGGCTTCACCATGGGGCACTGTGTCACCTGGGTACGGCAAGGCTTCTGTCCTAACATGCTGGCGTCCCCACAGGCAGCTGTAATCACCAGGAATGGAGCAGGAGATTCGGTGAGAGGTTGTGGCCTGTGTCCACGCCCATGGCTGATGCTCACCAGGCTCCCTCTCCCATAATGTCCCGCCACCTCCTCTTAGCCCTAGGGGACACCTGGGACGATGACTTCCCATCTGATTCTATGGATAGTGATAGTCAAGTGGGTCCTGGATGCTGGCACCAGAATCTGCCCCTGATTTTTCCTGCTTTGGACCTGGTCATGGTCAGAGGAGTCCTCACATCCCTCCCCCACCCACCAACCTTCTGCGGAGTGAGAAGAAGGACAGAGTGACAGTCCTGCTCCAGCTGTCCCCAGACCGCAGCGACCCCTGCCTGCCCTGATGTGTGAGGAACGCTCCTGCCACAGAATGAGCACTCCGTCTCCACTCCCCACTCTGCACTCTCCACCAGGCTTTCCCACCCCTACCCTCACCCTGGCCGCTCGTCTTAGCACTGCTCCTGATGGGCATACAGGACTGCTGGTTACCGCGGGGATGCCTGCTGACCACAACCCACTCAGAGCCAGGCATGGAAAGGGCCTATTTTTAATCAACCTTGCGACCAGAAACCCATTGCTAGCAGTAATGCTTTAGAGAAATCAAGCCTGCTTTCTCCCCACATAGGAATTCCCCACCAGAGACCCTTCCAGAGTGAGCTGCAGAGCCCTTGTTTAAGCAGCAGCAGGTGACACCCCTCCCAAATCCTAGTCCTTCCTGATGTTCAGATGCTCTGGAGCTCAATAATCTACTCTATATTTTTTTCTTTCTTTTTAAAAGATTTATTTATTTTTATTGGAAAGGCAGGTTTATGGACAGACAGGGAGGAAGATCTTCCATGCACAGGTTCACTACCCCAAATGGCCTCAATGGCAGGAGCTGAGCCAATCCAAAGCCAGAAACAGGAGCTTCTTCCTGGTATCCTAAGGATTTGGGCCATCCGCCACTGCTTTCCCAGGCTGTGCGTAGGGAGCTGGATGGGAGCTGGAGCAGCCAGGACATGAACCAGCACTCACTGGCCCTGCACTTGCAGGCTCAGGATTAGCCAGGTGTGCCATTATGCTGCCTGCCTTCTTACTCTTTGTTTTTCAATGGTTTTATTCTTGGGAAGTGTTTTAAACTCAGGGCCAAACTGAGTTCCTCCACCATCAACACTACTGCCTCCTCCCCGCCGCCTGGGGTGGGACACCTCAGTATCAGTGTCTACATGAGTTTCCTTGTGGCGTCACAGCATCCGCAGGCTTGGGAAATGCCAGTGTCCTGGATCTGTCCTACAAAGGAGTACCACTGCTCTAAGACCCCGGGCTCCACTTTCTCTCCCAGTACCTGGAAACTGCCGATCTTTTTACTGGCTTCATAGTTGTAGTTTTGCCTTTCTCTGGATTCCATGTGATTCCTCAGTTAGTTAGCCTTGCTAAACTGCATTATTTATTCCCTTAGAGCTACACGTTTAGACTTCCTCCCTGTCTTCTCATGGCTCAACGCTCATTTATTCTTAGCCCTGAGTGATGCTCCTTTGTCTGGATATGCCACCATTGAGTCTTTCACCCGCTGAAGGCATCTTAGTTGCCTACAAGATTTGACAGCTGCTGTCTTCCATGCACAGGTTTGTGGGCGGGCTTAGCCTTTCAACTGCTCTGAATAAACACCACGGAGCAATGGCTGCCGGGTCCTGTGATCTGCGTTTAGGAAGGCCCCGTCCCCCACAGTAGCTGCACACCTGCATCCCACCAACGTGGATTAGAGTCCCTGTTGACCCACACCCTCCCCAGCACTTGGGATGGTCCATGCTCTGGTCTGTTGGCTCCTCACTGCTGCTGTAGTCTGCTTTTTGCTGAAGACATGTCATGTGAACATCTTTTTTTTTTTTTATATAAGCTTATTTACCTTCTGTTACACCTCCTTAGTAAGATTCCTGCTAAGGTTTTGATCCACTTTTTAGATGGACCATTTTCTTATTGCTGATCTTTAATACATATATTTAATTAATCACAGTATACATATTTAATTAATCATGGTGTATATATATATATATGGTATATATATATGGTATACATATATATATACATGCAGTGTGTATTCTGTGGTTATAACCATATATACTGTGTTACATAGAACAGACTTTTATGTATTTATTGTAACAGTTTTTATAACTGACTTCTGTCATGCCTTTTTCCCTGTGTCCTAGGCTGTGCTTTCATTCTCTTGACAGTGTGTTTTTGCAGAGCATAATTTTTTGTTTTGATTGAGTCCAGATTATTCTCTTTTTTCATTCATGGATTGTGTCTTTGATATCATATTCAAACAGTTATTGCCAAACCCAGGAATATTTGGGTTTCCTCTTATTACTGTCCTCTGGAGTTTTATGTAATTTTGCATTTTACCTTTAGGTCTGTGATAAACCTGAAGTCAGTTTTTGAAGCAGGTGTCAGGCCTGTGTCGCTGTGCAGCCGCCTCAGGGTCGTCTCTTGGAAAGGCGAGGCTCTGTCGGTTGCACTGCCTTTGCGGCTTCGTCGTGAATTGACCTATTTGTGTAGGTCTGTCTCTGGAAGCTGTTCTGTTTCACTCGTCTGTGGATCGTTTGTTTCCGCTAGCATCACAATGTTTCGAAGACCCTGTTTTGGAAGGTTTTTAATTATTGATTCAATTTCTTTAGCATTCAGCCACTCTCTTCTCCTGTGAGTTTTGGCGGACTGTGTCCGTTAAGGAATTGGTCCATCCCATCATGTAAGCTGTTAGATTTAAGGGCATAGAGGGATCCAGCTTGCCCCTTGGTTATTTTTTGGTGCGCGTGGAGTCTGTCGTAATTGATGACCCTTTTTGATTTATAGTATCGTTACTTTAGTCCCTTCCTTCTCTCTTAGCCTAGTTAGAAACCTATCAATTCAATGAATATTTTCAAGGAACTGGCTTTGGAGCTCATGTTCTTTCTGTACTGATTTCCTGTTTGTGTTGATTTCTGGTCTGATTTCTTCATTATTTCCTTCTGTCCTGAGGGCTAATTTTCTCTTCTTCCCTCTGGGGCCACAGCAACAGCTCTGTGGACTGCCAGTTCTCTGGGCAGACTTGACTGTCAGTAAGAATTTACAGAAATGAAGTCAGCTTATATTTTTCTTTAGCTAAAAATATCTCCTCTACATACCTGTGATGAAATGTAGTGTTTTATGTTGGCTAGCCTCTACAAGGTATCTTTAGAAAGTCTTACACTAAGTGGGAATTAAAGAGTAAGTTTGGGCCTGCCTGGGGCACAGCCTGGGCTGAGTGGCTTACAGTGGCCTGATGGCATGCTAATGGAAACCTGGGGGGGGGTGCATGCAGGAAGCTTAAAAGATGATGCTGGCAGGAGCTTGAGGATCCCCCAGGGGCTCACATGCAGGAAAGTGGAGCAAGCATGCTCACCCTCCCTTCTACTTCTACAGATCCGGACGAAGGACAGGGTCTTCGACAGCATCAGCCACCTCATCAACCACCACCTGGAGAGCAGGGTGCCCATCATCTCCGCAGGAAGCGAGCTGAGCCTGCAGCAGCCAGTGGAGAGGAGACTGCAGCCAGGGGCGCCTGGGCTGGAGTGAGCTTGGGCTCTGGAAACCCGCCCACCACCTGTGGGCTCAGAGCCTGCTGGGGAAACCCCCACCCCTGGAAGAGGGCTTCCTTCAAGTTCAAGTGACATAAACTTGTTGCAGATTTCTCATATGCCTGCGGAAGGTGTATATACCTATACATCCTGTACAAAGCGTCCCTCTATATTTATATTTTTTAAGATTAAGAAAGATGTAAGACTTATGTTCTGTGCTGTATGTTTTTAATGAAAAAAAAATGTTTGACTGTAGTTGTCCAGGCAAAAAAAAAAAATTGAATTCTGATGATCCATTTTGCCGGGAAACCCCTCCAGAAAGGCGTAGGCTGCGGTTGGACCTAAAAAAGCACAATCCGAGGGAAAAAGAGGCAGGCAGGAAGATCGGGGACACACCTGGGATTGTGACAGAGCAAGGCAGCGCGCTGCTGGAGGCTGGCTGGCCTTGCGTTGGCCACACCACCGACGTCGGCTTGCTGGTGGCGTTGCCTGCTCCTTCTGCCTCCTCTGCACGGTACCCCCGTGCTCTCTGCACTGCACGCCTGTGCACAGTTCAGCACAGGCGACTGACAAACAGGTGGGTTCCCGGTTCCCCCAAGGGCACCCTGTCATCCTTGACTCCTGTTGTGCAAAGAGGCTTGGGGATGCATTTTATGCCGAATGTGGTACCACAGAGGCCTCACTGATAAAGGGCCGCCATTCTCATCTGAACCGTGATGAGAGGGGCATCTGTAAGAGAGGTCTGTTTAGATGTCCTCCTTCATAGGGCTTGATAGCAGCTGTTGGTGAATTGCTTCCTGCCTGCCCTGGATGTTCACTGGCCAGAGAAAACACTTGCATGGGGAGTGGGTAAGGGGTGCTGGAGGCAGAGCGTACATACAGGTTACCAGTGCAGGCCTGGAGGCCAACCTGGCCACCCTCACTCCTGGCCCTTCAGTGTCAGTAAGTGGTTTCGCTTGGAATGGGGACACTTTCCCTCCACTGTCATTTCCTGATGGGTCGTTTGGTGTCAGAAGCTGGTAGTGCTTATACTGTCCTCGAGATGCCTTGGCTAAGATGACCCTGAGATGTGACAGAGGCTGTGAAAGTGTTTGTTCACTCACTGGCGCTACAGCCTTGACCCCTTCTCCTCCTCCCCAAGGTGGTGGCAGCCGTGGCATCTGGCACACTTGCTCTGTGAGAAACAAGATGCCTTCACACACTTGGAGTTATGCAGTGAGAGCCTGGATACTGCAAGAGGAGCAAGGGATGTGGAGTTTGTGATTTTCTAATTGTGCCTGTGGAAT
The DNA here is from genome assembly GCF_030435755.1 of Ochotona princeps. NCBI lineage: Eukaryota > Metazoa > Chordata > Mammalia > Lagomorpha > Ochotonidae > Ochotona > Ochotona princeps. The sequence continues at coordinate 60,894,831 of NC_080845.1, forward strand.
GTTGCATGGTCCAGTGGCTCAGGACAGGTGGCAGGCGTTCACTTGGAGCCAGGCGGGACAGCGTGGTGCTATCAGCCATTGGTTGGCGTGCCCGGCACTGTGGGACAGGGAAGAGCTACTGGGTGGGGATGAAGCATAATCCAGGTTTCACTCTTACCCTTCTCTGGAATTCTTGCCCTTTGGGGGTCCATGCAGATGATGGAATCAATTTTCTTGAGTGTTCTCTGGTGGATTGGGGTTCTGGCACCACTCTGGTCTGCCCTATGGCTTCTTGGAGTGCCATGTGGCTGCGCTGCTCCAAATCACCCAGACGTGATGGGCTGGGTGGGGATGCTGGCAATAGCTGGCTCAGGCTCCCGACATCCAGTGGCTCTGAGAGCTACACTGTACTTATGCACCCAGGGAGGCCTGTGGCCCTGTAGGCCATATGCAGGTCCAATTCTCTTGTGTGCCAAAGTCCACAGCCTATAAAGATTTAACCCACATCCTACTCACTTTGGACTGCCTGGGTTTGATTTCCGGCTCCGAATCCTGACTCCAGCTACCTGCTAATGCACACTCTGGTAGGCCGTGGTGATGACTCAGCACATGGGGCTCTGCCACCTGCGTGGGCGACCTGGCCTGAGTTCTCAGCTGTTGCCTCTGACCCCTGCCCAGCCCTGGCTGGTGGGCATAGTTGAGGAGTCAACTAGCAATGTCTGAATTAAATAAAATATCAAGCAAGCTTCTCTTGAGGTCTTGCATTCCACAGACCAAAAAAAGCAACCATTAAGGATGTTAGCAAAGTAGGATGCAAGTGGCATATGGTTTGATTGGCTGTATTTTTACTCTTACTGGCACCTCAAGAAAGTAAATCTGAGGTTTTGATCTCTTCTGAAGTGAGCACTTATTAAAAGGTGGTGGGCAACTAGAATATACTATTGCATGAAAACAATTTAGACCGTTTAAAGCACCAGAGTCATATCCTTTCTTTTCCACGTTACTTCCAAATACAGAGTTGCCCTGGACAGCGCCCTGTGAGTAAACCGGCACAACCCTCAGCACGCTCTCAGAGCAGATTTCAGATGTCAGGGCCACCGGCAGTTGTTTGATCCCGGTTCCTGTCCCTTGTAAAGGGAACTGGAGTCCACACCAGCTGTCTCATCCCCCATCACATGCCATGTGGGTGAGCCCTGCCTGTGAGCCACACGTGGCAGTGGGGGACCTATGCTTGGGTAGGGCCACACCTTGCACAGGTCCCTGCAGGCTGCTGCTGCAGAGTTCTTCCACTCACTCAGTGTTTGCAACTCCGCCAGATGCCAGCCAGTGCTTGGAACCTCAGAGGCAGATGCGAGCTCAAGGCTTCTCATCCTCATGCGCTCTCTGGGCAGGGCAGGGCTGCTGACCACAGGCACAGCAAAACAATGCCGTGCACACAGGGGCGCCATCACTACATGCTGGATCACTCTGGGCCCATGGGTGTGTCCAGGCCCTGCTGCCCCGTCCTGGTGCCTCTACCACTCCACACAGACCCCTGAGGTCTGCAGGAGCATGAGGAAGGCTGGCCATCCTCAAGGGCCCCTCTCTGCTCCCAAGGAGTGGCCTGCCCTCACCTGCTGCCCTTCTGGGTGACTCAGTCCGTTTTAAGCTGCGTCTGCATCCTGTTCAGGCCAGCCAGCCCTCCAAGTGTCAGTGTGATTTAGTGCGGTTGAGGTTAGCTTTGATCTTGACCCACAAGATTCCCCTACGTAGCCCCCTGCAGAATAGGGGGTGGGGGTTGCATAAGCAATGTGGCTGAAGGAGCGGCCACACCCAGTCCCCCGCACCCTGTCTTGGGGGTGCTGTTGATGCTCTAGCTCTAAAATGCAGTGTTCTCTGGAGCATCAGTTGAATCACTGATGAAGGGGACTCTGTTCCCTAAGTGATGCTTCAAAACATGGATGCCTTGGTCCTCATTTCATCTGCCTTGGTGGCACCTGCAGGCCAGACCACATGGCCTTCCTGGGAGCCGAGCCCACACTGCAGCCCTTCCCAGGAGGTAGTGCTGGCTGTGCTGGACACCTCTGTCCAGGCCCAGCTCTTGCACAGCCAGGACCATCAGTCACACACTGGGTACCCCAGACCTGAGCCTGGGCTCACGCTAGACTGCAGGGTGGCACTATGAGACAGTGTGTGTGGAGGGGGTGCAGGTGAATTGTGTAAGCGTGGAGAACGCTTGTTTTCTGGAGTCTTCATTTCCCCCCCTAGGGTGTTAGATCTCTCCTGTTGACCCGAGGTTGGATGCTTCTGTGGATGGTCAAGTGGGAGCAGATGGGAGAATTTTGTAGGAAGACTGCAAATCAGCCACTATAGGACCCTGGCAAAGGATCCCTGAGGGTCTCAGGATGAGACTTGGGTTTTCTCACAAAGCACTGGTGCTGATGAGGGCAAAGTGACAAGACCTCATTCTGAGCATAGGCGGCAAAGCCCCGTGTGGGACCACAAGGAAGGGGGCTTTACAGGGTAGGCTGGTTGGAAGGACCCATTCCTTGGCTGAATCTGGCAGGAGGTGGGGGGGCTTCCTAAGTCCCACCCTATGACAGCAGCAAGTGCACTCCTGCCTCTGATTTTACACTGGCACTGTTTCCAGGGAGCATGGTGGCCGCTTCCATAGCAGGGCTCATAGACACAGACCTGGGGAGCGGGGAATTAGAGTGTGTGTTCTTGCTCACTTGTGCAGTGAGCCTCAGAATGGAGAAAGAAGGGGCACGCAGAAGGCTGGCCTGACGTGGGCAGCTGGGGGCATTGCAGAGTCAGCCCGGTGGAGGGGGAGGAAGCCAGGCTGTTTGTCCACCAAGCCCAGCATTGGAAGAGAGATGTTTCTGAGGACAGATTCAGACCTCCCCGTGCATGCTCAGGCAGGGCAGTCCTGGGACACAACCAGGCACTGGTGATCAGCTGATTTAGACTGGGAGGCAGGCAGCATAAGTCGCTCGTGCTGGTGCACCTGCAGATTGCTGGGCCCCATCCCTGAGCATCTGCACTTTAAATACAGTCTCCAGTTGGTGCTGGTGTGGGTACCCTATGAGTTTGAGAAGCATGAACTGGAGCGAGTTTTCAGTCTCTTGTTGATGGCTTCCCCCCGCCCCCACATGATGAAGTTTACATTCTATCTCATGCCATGGATCCCAGGGCCCATGCTGGGAAATTATAGGTGGAAGATGATGAAACATTGATAACTCCATAAAATGCCATCTGCCAGCCACAATTTATTTATAATGGGGCTTATACATATTTATAAGTTTGCAGCAACAAATGCAGCTTTCCAACTGGTGTGTTTTATGGCTGCCAGGAGAACTGCGACTTCAGACAAGAATTTTTTTGAGTGTGAATTGCATATATATACACACACACTTGCGCACACTTGGCTGATTAAAATGGACAAGCATCTCTGTGTATGGACGCAGACTGGCTCTGCAAGGTGCGCCCTGTTGGGATTGTGGTTTTGCCACTTACAAGGACAATTGCAAAGTCAAAGTGATGTGAAGCCTTGGGAGTCAACGGGGAAGGAGGTAGCATTGACTGTCCTTTGGTAGGAGAGGGGACACGGTGGGCACTACTCAGCTTTCCTTACCAAGCTCACTGGTGCATCGGCTTTGAGGTGGCAGGCCCTGTGGCAGGCTCAGAGCACAGAGAAGCAAGTGTGTGAAGGTTCTGCCTACCTTTCTAGTTTCACAGGGGAGAGACATACAAAGGGTTTGGAGTGGGACCAGCCCTTATGACGTGGGGGTGCCCAGGTTTAAGAGGTCCAGTGAAGGCAGGTACTTAGGTTGCCGTGAGACCCTGAGAAGGTTCTGGAAAAGCTGGACATTGCTGTCAGAGGACACAGAAGGAGGTGTGGCAGGCTCTGAGCTCATCTGGCACAGGTGAACGGCTGGCATCAGAGCGAATGCCAGGGGTAGAGGTGGGGCCAGTGGTCTTAACTTTCCTTCTCTTCCTTCCCTGCTGGCACAGATGCCCCTGATGTGCAAATTCCTGAGAGTCCCCAGACACACAGGCTCATTCCTTAGGGCTGGGAGGACCCTTCTCACTGAAGAGAGAGTCAGAAATGAAACCTCAGAGGATTCTAATTTTGTGTTGTTTCCTGTTGTCTCACCTTGAGAAGCTAGTTAGAAAAACATGCAGACAGGGAGTGAGTGCCCTGGCCCCAGGCTGCTGAGGTCATGAGTTCACGCTCATGCACACCTTAAACACAATCAATGTTTGTAACCACAGAGATCAAGTGACCGCGAGCCAAGCTGAAATGAATGAAAAATCCTTTGGGGAGTGGCCAGCTAGCTGCCTGCCCCCTGTGGTCATAACGGGGCGTGACTTACAAACAATGTTCTCTGTTCTTTTTGACTTCTGAATATACTTGTTTTGGGTTACTGTAAAAATCAAGTATGTGAATGTTTCTTTTTATGCAAAAACTAAATATTGGGTGTTGAAATCCCAGGATCAGGAGACAACTCCATGTAAATTCAATGTTTGCTACTTTTTTAAGAAGCCGCTGGGTGGTAAATGCGACACACTGGTAAATGCATACTGTCTGACGACGCTGTCCGCATTCACTTTTCAAGAAGCGAAATCATCCCCTCGGCCGGTGCTCTGGCTTGTAGCTGCCTGGCCGCCCCCTGACTTTGACATGGAGAGGGTCCTGGCCTTTAGGGCATTGTCTCTGAGGAGTTGGAAACACAAAGCCCACTCCAAGTTTTTAAATCTTTGTTCACTCACCTAAGCAACCAAACCTAAGTCACCTGGCTAGCGTTTCTGAGACCAGGCAGTCCAATGCTGGAAACCATGGGGTTTCCATCACAAGCCCATTCCTGGGCTTCTGGTCCGCCCAGCGAGGGGATCATGCAACATCCCTGCGAGCCGACTAGGGCCCAGAAGGGAGAAGGAGCTGCCTGGTGGAGGTGACGCCGCGCTTCTTGTCGTCGTAACTGGCGATTGGACTCTGTGCCTTGATTACCTGAAGGGTGGGTGAACGTCGCTGCTCCATGTGGCAAACCCTTTGGAAATTTGATACTAAAAAACCTTTGGGTGTTGAGGTGTCAACCTGTAGACACAATTGAGAAGCATGGACTTGGCCGAGTAATTTAGATGTTTTCTATACAATGTATATTGTTACATTTCTGTGAAAGGCCCTTGACCAGCGCAGTTAACTTGAGGATTGAGTAAAACCATTTTCTATATAGCTAATTGTTTCACTGTCAGTGTGAGTCTGGCAATAAAAGCTACTGGGAAAAATCTCCTGTGCTTGAATGTGGGTCTGGCATTGTGTTAAGAGCGAGAGCGAGGGCGAGAGAGAGAGAATGGAGTGTGACTTTTTCCCCCTAGAAAGTAGGTTTCTCAGTTCCCTCATTAGATTCCTAGGAAACCTCCATCCGTCAGGGGCACAAAGGGGTGGGCTTGGCTGGGGCATTTCAGTCGGCCTTGGACGGGTGGGCTCGCAGTTGCAGCCCTCGGGTGTGTCAGGTACAGGCATCCCAACCCGAGTCACCATAATGTCACCTCCAGAACGGTTCCACCAAGGATGGGCTCGGCAGGACCTCCGACAGAGGCTGCAAAACACGAAAGCTGGCAGAGGGACTGGCTCCGATCTGCCCCCTCTATTCACACAGACAGCAGCCGACAAAGCAAAACCCAGTGTTCTATCTCGGGGCTGTGTTTTCATTGCCAAGACTCAGGATTTTCTCCTCCTCCAAAGGGCCCTTTTCTTCCTGAACCCCGCAGGATGTCCGCCAGCTGTTGTAAAAGACACCTAGCTCACCTCATTAAGCGCCATCCACGATGGGGGTGGGAGAGGAGATTGCACAGGGCCTGTGGGGCTCTCAGCGCGCTTTCATTCCTGAATAGCTAAGAAGCGCAGGTGCCAGGGAGGGAGCAGGCACATCCACTTTGCCTATCTTGAAGGGTGGCCCCCACGAAAACAATGGACTTCCAAGAACACATTTATACAAAGGCTTTCTGTTTTATTTGTTGTTGTTTTTTTTTTTCTTTCTTAAACAAACATACATTGGAAATGGCAAAGGCACTAACTGAAGAGATATCTGATGCACAGGTGCTCGGCGGCGTACAAGATTCCCTGTCTCCAAACTTCTAAGGGAAGGCTCTGAATCCCACAGTTTCTAAGCTACTGCTACCGGGCTGGCTGGGAAGATACAGATGGGTTTCAAAGCCAGGTTTTGGTTTTTAGTTCCTATCCAGTAAGTACAATGACTTTCTTGGCCTCTGTGTTCTCCCATAGGCACCTGCATCACAGGCAAGTCTTCTCATGGCACTGGTGGCTCTGATACCTTAGAAGCATTAATGGCTGTCAGGAAACTGAGTGATAGAGTGTAGGGTGACTGAGCTCAGGGGCAGAGGGATCCCGGGGTCCCCATGAGCATCGTACCTGTGACACAAAGTGCAGAAATGCTTTCATTCTCAGTGTGGGAAGGCTTCACTCCAAATCTTGATGCTTTGCTTTCCCAGAAATGCCCTGTGCCTCCTCATGCCAGTGAGGGAGAATCAGCTTTGCAGTGACACAGAGAATGCCACTGTGAGCATCTGCACACCACTTGGTTTGTCTCCTTAGGAACAAGAGTCAGGGGGTCTTTGGTCAGTGTGTGGTGGTGACCCAAGACCCACGGGAGTGCTCCTCCATGACAGACTGCAGGAGTTGTTGAGTATTCCTGTAGGTCCTGGGCAAAAGTCCCCACTGAACCCAGAAAGCACTTGGGGGTGGTGGTGTGACAGTCACCAGTGAATGAGTGCTTCTAAAAGCTGGCTGCTTTTGTCCATTTTTTTGCAAAGTACTCAGCGCGGTACTCAGTGGGCTTGCGCTGGCTTCACAGGTGCTCACCCTTGGGCACTGCGCGGAGAATCTGAGTGCAGGGGCCTGCAGAACAACGTCTTCCACAGCATCCTTTTGTGTGGGAAACAAGGCTCCACTTTCATTGTAAAGTGGAACCGTGGCAGCATGTAGGTGTGGCTACCAGATCATGTCTCCCAACCTTCTTCAAGTTGGCTTTGTGGAGCCATGATTCTACCGATGGCCCCAGCCACCAGTTAGCGATTGCATGGATGATGCTGACTTGACACTTCGCATGCAGAATCAAACCTGATGTGGAACCAGGGTACTAGAAGCCTCTTCCCCGGGGTCATCCCCGTCACGCTGGGCAGACGATGGCTCTCCAGCACTCGGGAGGTGAACAGGACCAAGGCCAGTCTCTGCCTCTCCCCCAGGGGGTCTGTCTTTGGTCGGCCAAGGGCTCCAGCATGTGGAAGAACTTGGCTGGCTTTTCTGTGGATGTGCATGAGCTTGTATAGGAACACAGAAATGAAGGATCATAGGGCTGGGTTGAGTCACTCTTGCACATGCGGAGCTAGCTTTGAACAAGTCTTGGAAACTGGAGACCTTGTGACTGAGGCTTGATGCCGGTCTGAGGGGACTAGGGATCGCATGTACACCTGAAGTGCATCCATGTCCTGGTACCTAGAGGTGCAGGTGGAACATGCTTGCAGAGACTGCTACACAGCCATGTTGGGGTGTCAAGACTTCATGGAGGTACCACATAGGGAAAATCTAGAACAGGAATTCTGCATGACGCAGAAAGGAAGGAAGAGAGACCCTTCCTTCCACCTTATGGGCAATACATGCTGTGACGCGTGTCACCCAGAGGCACAAGGTTCTCTGTGTGTGTGTGGTATGGTCCCTGACTGCCCTCTTCGAGAACAGTAGGCTCTGTGATTAAATGGGAAGGAGTGGATGATGTTAGCAACTTCGTAAATTCCAAGTCCCTGCAGCCTCCAACAGACAAGGCATGATGTCCTCCATGGCTAGCAGTTCCCGAGGCCCCCTCCCTAGCAGTGTGTCTACAAGGCAGACCAGTGGGCATCCACCAAGCAGCCACAAGAAGGCCCACGCAGATGCAGTCACACATGGAATAAATAAGATGGGGCCGCACAGTGAGCCGCGTGGCGGTTCACTTGCAAAGGATCCCATTGTGCAGTGTTTTGCTCGTGTCCACAATGCAGGATGAGACAGCCGTGTGGAGTAGGTCCTCCTTGATCTTTGGGGAGTGGCTGCTATTGTTGCTGCTGCTTGATTTGCTTCTGCTGGGGTCGAGATTTGGCTGGACGGGCGAGGCACGGGCCCCCTGGCCCCTGACCAAGCAGGTGCACACCAGACGGAAGAAGGCACGCCTCATCTCCTTGCTGGCCAGTGTGTAGATGATCGGATTCATGGCAGAGTTGAGGACAGCCAGTACGATGAACCAGCGGTCCTTAAATAGGGTGGGGCACTCCTTCACCTTACAGGCCACGTCGATGAGGAAAAGGATGAAGAGCGGGGACCAGCAGGTGATGAACACACCTACCACGATCACCACGGTGCGCAGCAGGGCCATGGAGCGCTCCGAGTTGTGCTGGCTGGCCACCTTGCGGCTGCTGGACTTGACCAGGCAGTAGATGCGTGCATACAGGATCACGATGGTGGCCAGGACAGCAATGAAGATGCTGATGAGGAAGGCGATGTACTTTTTGGAGTAAAGGGGTAAGATGGTGGAGCAGTCAGGGAGGTTGTGGAGGCAGTTCCAGCCCAGGATGGGCAGGGAGCCCAGCAAAAAGGCGATGAGCCAGCACATGGCGATGAGCAGGAAGACGCGGTGCTTCTTGTTGGCATCATAAGGTCGCATCTTGATCATGGTCAGGTGCCGCTCGATGGCGATGGCCAGCAAGCTGCAGGTGGACGCGCCCAGTGCCACGAACATGCTGCCCTCCCTGATGAACCAGACGGTGGGCGACAGGCTGAACGTCTTCTTGCCTGACATCAGGATGTTGACCTTGTAGGCCACGCCGGCCAGCAGGTCGCAGAGAGCAAGGTTGCCGATGAAGAAATACATGCGGTTGTGAAACTTATTGTTCTTCCAGATAGCGATCAGAACCATCAAGTTCTCCAAGACGATGAAGCTGCAGATGACCAGGGCGAACACGGTGGTGAGCGTGTTGCTCTCGGAGGAGTCCTTCAGCCGGCCCTCCAGCTTCCCCACGTAGCTGTAATGCGTCTGTAGTGTCCCGTTCCCCAGGGCGGCGGTGGCCATCGCTCGGCATTCGCGGACGGCTACCTCCACGGTCCTCCAGAGGGCGCCCGAGGAACGTCCATTTCAAGGGACCAGGCCTGCTGGGGCTGCGACTTCAGGAATGCAGAAGCCAGGGGTGTCACAGAAAATGGATTCCTGCAAGGAGGCGAAAGGAGAGGCGTGGGTGAATAAGGGGGATGGTGCCCAGCAAGCCACAACAGTGTCAGAGAAATGCGGGAGAAACGCCGAGGCCTTGGGACAGCATTAACCACAGGCCACGATCCCAAGTGGAGGGATGCGGAGATGCCAAAATAGACTTCACACAAGGCCACACAGACCCAGATAACACCCCCATCTGGAAATTTCAGAGCAACGGGAAATGCTAACCTCTTAGTCCTCATGTCCCGCCCAGGAGCTGGGAAACCTTAAGCCCACTCACCCAGAGAGACAAGCAGGATTTTCTCAGGGCAAATAAACAGGATGGAGCTGGATCTGCCTATATCCAAGACTCCACGGCCTGTTCGGACTGCCCTTGTGAGACACGTCCACACTTCCTGGATGCCTCCTCTGGGGCCTGGGCCAGGAGCACAGATCAGGTCTGGGGGCACCATCCATCTAGCCCAGGGACAGCCCTCGGGTCTGACCATGCAGCCCTAAAGCTGAGCATGACTCATGGGCACCCCAGTGGGAGCAGCTGAGAACTGGCAGGGAAGGCAGAGGTGCAGAAGCGTGAAAGACGAGCGGGCTGAATGTAAAAGAAGACAGCCCAAAGTGTGCAAGCCACATGCACTCACTCACTGAAAATTCAGTGGCTTGAATAGTAGGTTCCATTTTGTCAATGCATTGTGCTGGCAGAAGCATCTAATTGGGAATATGGCAACAGGATGAAGTGGCGCGCCCAGAACCAGGCACTCGGAGGATTCTGGGTGTCAGTTCTTCCACTAGATCTTGGCTTGGTCTACCCAGCCCCTCTGTGATGTCATGGGGGAAGCAGACCCCGCCATCTAAGGCAGAAGTGCTCACGGTGGACTCACCTCTCACCTACTTTCAAAAAAAAAAATATCATTCATTAGGGGATGACATGATAGCACAGTAGGGTAAGCCTCTGCCTGTGGCACTGGCATGCCAAATGGGCACTGGTTCAAGTCCCAGCTGCTCCATTTCCGATTCAGCTCCCTGCTAAGTTGCCTGGGAAAGCAAGTCTTTGCACCACTGCATCCTTGCAGGAGACCCAGAAGAGCCGGAAGAAGTTCCTGGATCCTAGCTTTGGACCAGCCCAGCTCCAGCCATTGTGGCCATCTGGCGAGTGAAAAACAGTAGATTTCAGTCTTTCTTGCCATCTCTCTCTCTCTGTAACTGCATTTCAGATAAAAAATACATGTTTTGGTAAAAGATTATGAACTTAATAACAATTGCAGTTATATTCGATGCTTGTGTACCACCTGTAATGATCAGCTTAAGCCAGAGCAATCCGCATTTCTACCTCCTTCAGCATTTATTGTGTCTGTGCTGGGCCCTCCACACGCCTCTCTTGTTCTTTATGGGATACGTAGCAAGTGCTTGTGAGCTGTGGCTACCATAGTGTGCTGCAAGCTACTAGTCCTTTTCACTCTCCTTGGGCACCTGCTATCCGCCCTATCCTATCCTGACCCACACCTGGTGGCCACCACCTGCTGTCTAATGTAGGAGCCCAGTATCTTAGCTACCGCATGAAGGCCAAGAGGCAGCGTTTGTCTTTTCAAACATACTTAAGTGAAAATCACCCAAGACGTGAAATACCTAATGAGGTTCAGATGTCACAGCCCACAGTGTGTGGCCGGTGGAGATAACTTTGTTTTTCATGATGTTTAGAAATCAGGTATGTACAGACCACTCTCCAGCCTTGGAGGACACTGTGTTTGGGGTGTGATACGATCTAATGGCTTCATGCACCTGTGAGCGCTTTTCTGGGCAAGAGTCAAGGTCCAGTGGGAGCCTCAGTCCCTGGAAGGGACTCGCCCATGAGGCTGAGAAGCAGAAGCGGGGGAAGGAGGAGAGGGTGTGGAATGATTTCCAGGTGCTGTGATCGTGCAGGGCCAGCAGCCTCCCTCCATGGCGTCTCTCCTGCACACCACTTAGAGGGCTGGAGTTTTCCCGACGTGGGCAAAAGACTGCTGGGTCTCCTTGCAGAGCTGCCTCTCAGTGTCTTGGAGCTTGCAAGGTCATGGGATCTGGAGGTCCTGGGGCTGCCTAGGCTGACGTCTGTGCCCTGCCCCTTCTCTGGCCCCTCAGTGACAGCTATATGGGAACCATTGAGGGCTTCGGTAGAGGTCAGCTCGAAAACCAAGCATGGGGAAAATCTTCACTCTGTTGGCCTGGACCTCATCTACATGCAAAAAGGAAAAGAACATGCACCTGCGGTCTGACCTAAAGGACAAGGGGAAGCCACCTGCCCAACCTCCCGGTCACTCCACACCAGCCCTGCCATGCTGGCTCAGCTCCTGCCACCTGCCTGGATGATGACGCAGCCAGGACCAAAGACCTGAGCTGCAACTTCTCCCAGAGCCTGTCAACAGCCTTCCCTCCTGCTCCTCCCGCTCTTGAGTTTTACTGAAAGGGTTGTCTGTCCTTCCAGCCCCATGACAAATTCCACCTGCTCTTCCAGCATCTTCTGAGGCCATCTGGCCCCTTAAAAATAACAACTGCCCACAGCCTTTTGAAGAGGAAAAGTAACTGTGCTGGCCTCCTGCACGCTGTCCATCGACTGCCTGCAGAAGCTCCATGCCCCTTACTGGCTCGCCAAGACTCACAGGAGCCTCCTGGTGCCTTGTGCTCAGTGGAGGCTCTGCCTCCTTGCCTGGCTGCCTGCCTGTGAGTGGTGAGTGCAGCACTGGTCACAGTAGAGGCCAGTGAAGTCAACAAGCCCCAGAAGAGAGCCACAGCCTTCGCTGGGCTGCTGAACCCCGACACCAGCCCAGCTCCCACCATGCCTGCAGACCCGTTCCTGTGCCCCCGTGCCAGGCAGCCATCTGCACTGCCCATGGTGCTACATATCTGGGCTTCATCTCAGAGCATCTCCCAGCTGCCCTGAAACTAGCATATTTTATGCATGGTGCAAATCCAGTATCCCCAACTAAGGCAGAAATCCAAATACAAGTCCATTTCCTTGTTCTGTTCAGTAACCTTAGTACAACACACTGGTGCTTCAAAAAGCTCATGAAAATGGCATTCAAAGACAAGTTCATTTCTGTGCCCAAACTGTTGGAAGCCATGTCTACTTTTTTTTTTTTTTCATTTTAATAGTTATTTCCTCTAACTTTCTGAAGACTTTGTATACAACTTTTTTCAAACATTTATGCTTTACTTATTTGCATGGCAGAGCTATGGGGGTGAGGACAGACCACTGGTACACTCTCCAAATGGTCGCACCACCCGGTGCTGGGCCAGGCCTACACCAGGAACCTGCAACTTCCTTTAGGGCTCTCCTACGGGTGCAGAGGACTGCGGCTGGATTGCAACTAAAGCAGCTAGGACCTCAACTGGCACCTATGTGGGATTCTGGCATTACAGGCAGAGACCTAGCTTGCTACACCATGGAGCCAGCATCAGGTCTTCTTGTACATCTTTTAAAAAAATATATATACATATATTTTTATTGGAAAGTCAGATACACAGAGAGGAGGAAAGACAGAGAGGAAGATCTTCCATCTGCTGATTCACTCCCCAAGTGGCCGCACTGGCTAGAGCTGAGCTGATCCAAAGCCAGGAGCTAGGAGCTCTTCCGGATCTCCCAAGCGGGTGCAGGGTCCCAAGGGCCATCCTCGACTGCCTTCCCAGGCCACAAGCAGGGAGCTGGATGGGAAGCGGGGTTGCCGGGATTAGAACCGGTGCACAGATGGAATACTGGCATGTGCAAGGCGAGGACTTTAGCCTCTTGGCTACTGTGCCAGGCCTCTTTTTGTACATCTTGCTGTTCTAGTGTTAACTCCTTCCTGCACCTGTTTCCCTCGTGAAGTCCTCATTCTACCCTTTACAAGGCTCATGGAGCCTTCTGACGTCCTGCCTGGCGTTGGCCATGCCACACGGTGAGGAGAGGAGGGAAGCATCCCCCTGACCAATGGTCAGCCCTGGACCTGCTCTGGGGGATGGAAGGGGAAAGGGGGAAGAAAGGAAGAAAGCCACATGGCTGGGGTTTCCCTGACAGAGAAAATTAATCAAAGTAAAAAACAGTCTAGAAATACAAACGGGTAGCCAGCAGGAAATAGTGTCCAAGTGCCAGAGGCTGTGAGTCTTGAGGGGCATGGTGCTTTTCCATTCATGCTTGATTTATCATTTTCATGAATGAAGTGCTCATAAAATATCTCTGCAAAACTAACTTTTGTTTTTGAGCTTGTTAAATATGATTCCTTGCATGTTGGCATAACTGGAAAGCAGATGCTTCTCTCTGGACTTTAAGAGCTTATTCCTTCTGCATTCTTAATATTGACACAGTGGGCTCAGCCTGTGAGTGAAGTGCTGGGCTCACAGCCGGATTGATTTTGTATGCATCGGAAGGTCACAGTGCATCACGGAGTATGTCTGTGCCTCCTTCCACTCCTGAGACCTGGAGACGATGCAGGAAAGTGCTGGCCCCTCTCCCTGACCCATCCCCTGGATGCAACAAGCCTTGCTCAGGGTGAAGCCAGTGGATGGAAGAGCCACCGCTAGGTCAGCTGCTGCAGGAGTGCCAGGCCAGCCTGCCCATGGCTCAGAGAAGGCTGCAACCTAGTCACTAGTGAGTCAAGCATGCAAGTACAGCAGAGCAGGACTGGCCCCTGGAGGCACCAGTCAGGCTGCCCACCTGGGTGCGTTCAGCTGCTTTCTGACCTTTGTACACATAACTGGAATCCACACGATAGAGTGGTGCTTTTCACCAGGACACTCCAGTGAGTCATGCCTGTGGCTGTGACAAGTCCTCACTGGTTCCCTTGCGCACAGGGACCCACTGCCCCAACTCACTGCCATGTGGAGACATGCTTTAGCCTGTCCTGTGGCCACATGTGGATGACAGGTGAGTGGGACACTCACTCAGTGAACACGTGTCCTGTGTTTGCCAGCTGTGATGGATTTCTGAGCTGATGTTTGCAATTGATCTTTTTTCTTCTTTTAAGGTGTGTCTCTGTGTTTGTGTGTGTTTTAATTTAAAAGACAGAGTTACAAAGAAAAGGGAGAGAGAGAGAGAGAGAGAGAGAGATCATCCAGCTGCTGGTTCAATCCCCCAATGGTTGCAAGGATCAGAGCTGGGCCAGGCTCAAACCGGGAGTCCTAGTCTGCCTCATGCTGGCAAGGAGCCAAGCACTTGGGCCATCTTCCATTAGGCACATTAGCAGGTGGCTGGATTGAAAGCGGAGCAGCCAGGCTAGACAAGGCAACAACACTCATATGGGCTGGATAGCAGAGTCGGATGGGCTGAGCTAGGCTGCAGCACCCAATGGTGTATATGACAGCTGAATAGGATGCAGAATGGACCGGACCAGTCTGCTGAACATACCAGCACACACAGGACCCAGGTCTGGGGTCACCTCAGGTGAGGTTTCTTTGGGGACCCCCCCTACCCTGAACTGAACTGTTGGGCTCAAAACTCGGACCACAGGGAAAATCACAAGATCCAGGGTCTGACCTTGGAATGCACGTATTGGAATTGGACCTCCTTGGTTGCTGAAGCTTGTGCTGTGGACAGCATGCTCACATGCAAATGGGGGGCATGACAGATCACTGAGGCCTGCAGAGGACGTCTAGTACCACGGCAGAGGATAAAGGGCCGAACAAATTGGACAATTCTCCTGGGCAAGCCTGGACAGCAAGTATCTGGGCGAGTGGAGACTCTAAGGTGGACTATGTCAGCCAGTGGACCTTGGCAGGATTTCCTCAACCAACCTTGGAGCAACAAAACCAACAGCATCTCAGAACTATTGAAATCACTAAAGCAGTACCCTTGGAACATGCTCCACACTGGGGATCTTAGGATGACATTGAGTGGCGGCACTCCATCCCTGGGTGGTGAAGCAGTTAGGCTGATGGGAGCAATCCTTTCCTCTTCTCTTCTCCTCCCTTCCCAGAAAAAAAAAAAAATTGGAAGAAATTGTCTCATCCATTTTCCCCCATGCCTCAATTCTCCACACTCTAATCAGTGACCCAGGTGGGTATATGCTCTTCTCAACTATATAAACAACATCAAAAATAAAATTAATTAACATAAAAAAATAGAACAAATAGAGCAGCTGGGACTCGAACCAGCACTCATACAGGATTCTGGCGTCACAGGTGGCAGCTTTAGCCATTGCCCCACCATGCCAGCCCCTGGGATGGGTATAGAGGTCCTGGGCTTCCCAGCAGTGAGGCTGTGATGCTGGCAAGGCCAGTCTGCAAGGTCTGTTTGCTTGTGAGGAGTGTGGCGGGGCGGGGGGGGGGGGGGGATGGCCCTGCACAGGGGGCAGGATTCACACGGTGCCCATGCTTAAACTGTGCTTTGGTTTTTCTTTTCCTGTTGAGTTGGCAAGGTTCTGTGAATTTCAGAATGTTCTGTGTAATTTAAAAAGATGTGTGCCCAGCTGTCAGTCATTGCTTGACTTCCACTCAATATATACCTGTATACACATACACACATATACAGGTATATGCAGACTCATTCTGTACCAAGTTAGAAAGAGCACAGACAAGCTCTGGGGCAGAGTCTATGCCTTGTTCCATTCACACACAGGACAAACCGCTGACCAACCCAGGTTCCAGCAGCGGGCTGCCCTGCTGGGAGCCTCCAGCCTGAGTTAGAGTCTCAGCACGAAGCATGACTCCAAGCACAGTGCTAGCCAGCCCCTCTACAGCTCTGTGCTGGGATCTTACTAAATGGTCTGCATCGAGACGCTGCCCACCTCCCAGTTTCCCTCAGGACATGGTTACCCAGAAGTTCCTCCTCTCCAAAAACAGCCACACACCAGCATGTTTGCTTTCTTGGCAAGAGAGAAAAGAAGAAGCTTCTGGAATATGATTCCATGGTGGAGGAACCCAAGTCAGCCCCTTCCAGTGTCTGGGGTGCCCTCCACCCCCAAACCAAGCAGCACCAGCACACACTGGTGTGGGAGGAGGGCCTTGGAAGGAGCCTAGATGGATTCCAGATGTGCTTTCTGCACTGGCAATTCACTTTCCTCTATACATGTCCACTTGGAAAATAAACAAGCTATAAAAGGAAGAAGACAAAAAAATATTTCCCCCAAGTCTGGACCCCTCTTCCTGCATCAAAAATGAAAGCACAGAGAGTGAGAAATCTGTCCGGCTGGAGACTGGCTACTGAGGTTTTCAGTCATGTCCTCCCAGGGGTGTCCACACGTCCATTCTCCAAAGCGAATTCAAACATCAGGCATTTGCCAGTAAGCACAGTTTCTTGGAAAGCAAGTTTTTTGCTTTGTTTTGTTTTCATGTAGAGGAATTCAGAAAGAATATAACGCGCTGGCCCTTTCCCTGCAGCAGCTAGGTTCCTTGGCTAATGAGTACGTTCCTCTGCCCTGGGTTTCTTGGGTGACCTCACCCTGTTCACAGAGTTCCCTCATCACCCAGTGCCGGCATCACCCACACAGCCTCCCAGGCCAGTCTCTTTGATCTCGGCCCATTAACACCGCAGCCTGGGAACCAACAGCCATTACAGACAAACAGGATGAAGTGTGACTTTTTCCTCCTACTTTCCTTCTTTGGGGCATGGAAATGAATTGGCTGGCCTGGTGGGATGTCCTGCTTTTTCCTGATGCCCCGTTCCTTAGCAGACAGGGCTCTGTGCTATGACAAATGTGGGCCCTATCCCAGGCACAGCCTCTTCGGCGTCATGTTTATCCCCGGGAAGGTAATTGTATTTGGTTCCAAAATCTCACCCTGGTCTCTCCCCCACTCTTTTTGCAAACTCCCCCTCCTCACACTGCTCTTTGTTGGGGGACGGAACAAGACTGAAATACTGTCAGGAGTCATTGCTAGAGCTAGTGCTGTGGCGTGGCGAGTAGAGCTGCTGCATGCAATGCCAGCCTCCCATAGAGGCACTGATCTGAATTCTGCTTACTCTACTTCTGATCCAGCTCCATGTCTAGGGTGTGGAGAAAGCAGTGGAGGATAGCTGAAGTGCTTGGACCCCTGTACCCACATGGGAGACCCAGAAGAAGCTCTTGATTTTGGCCTGGCCCAGTCCTAGCTGATGTGGCTGTTTGGAGAGTGAGCCAGGATGAAAGAGATTCTCTCTCTCTCTGTTTGTCCTCTTTTCTTTGTAATTCTGCCTTGATGGAAGGAAAAAGGAGAGAAAGCCACTGCCACCGGACAAATGCCAGTGTGGGCAAACAGATTCTGAGACAGTTACAGGCCTGTGCAGCCAGTGTCCTGCCCAGGGTCCAGCTTGTGTTGTTTCCATTTGTCCTCAGTGCTAGGGCATAACACTGGCACAGTGTGTCTTTTTTCCCATGGTATCTGGAGCCTCCTGAATGTCCACAGGGGACTCTGAGGCCAGGGGTCCTTTGTCCCTGGTCCAAGAGAGCCAGCTGGGCTAGATCCCATGTGGTGTGGACACAGGACCAAGCCCTTGGGAGGCGACAGCTTTCCATTCGTCTTTTACAAGGTGACAAGCGCTTGTCCAGCATGCTATAGATCCAAATCACTCCTGGCTACTGCTGATAGAGTGTCAGTGTTCAACTGAGAGTGTGGTCAACTGACCCATGCCTCAGTGCACTGAACTGACACCAAGGAGGGGTTGCTGATCCTGAAAACCCACCCGCTAGATGCCCCAGTCCCCACTGGACAACCTTTCTGATGAACACACCTTAACTCAACTTACAGACACAGCTCCAATTCTTTAATAACAGAGGAACAGATTGAGAGAGGGAGAGGAAGGAAAGGAGAGGAGATGAGAGAGAGGAGAAAGAGGGAGGGCTTTAAGCCCAGTAGCTGTAATGAAACAGTAATTGAAATGCATTCCTCACTGAAACCAGACACACTTCCACTTAGCATATTCAAGTATACTTCAGAAAGTTCGTGAGAAACACAACTAAAAGTTCACTTTCAGGCAAAACGTCCTTGAAATCCTTTGCATATCCATGTATGTTTTTTCCAAACACATCTTCAGCAGCTTACGGAACATCTTCTAAGACAATAAATACAACCGAGAATGGATGGCAAGGGAATTGCATGAAAAGTCTCCAGAACTGGTGAGAAAGGAATTTCAAAGACAAGTGGAGGGAAGAGAAAGGCTCAGGTGACTTAGCCACAGCCTGCAGGCTCAACTCACACAGCGCGGTGAGGGTGGAGCCAGGCACTGGCAGGCCTGGAAACCAGTGCCAGGGGCTGGCCCGAGAATGGATTCCACAGCAGGACAAGCCCCAGTTTTTTCAGGAAGGCTCAAATTCTTTTTTTTTTTTTTTTTTTTGCCGGGTAAAGCAGTATATACACTCCCTGAAGGTGCACAGAAGAGAACCAGTGGAAGCTAGCCGGTGCCATGACACTCCAGAGAGAGGAAAAGCCATCCCGAGTTAGAGGACTAAAACCACAGAGCCAACACAGCGAGTTGCTTCGACAGAAAGTGAGAGCTTGAGCCACCTGTAAATGGCAGACAAGGAGAGCAGTCGCACACCTGAGAAATTCACACACATGCAGACGAGGGTGGTTGTCCACGGATGAGGTCATCAGCATGGGGGCGGGAGGCTCTGTAGTCCTCCCCCTGGTACCAGGAGACAGGAGTGACAGAGCAGGCTCCAGGGAGATGCGAGTGTATGGGACGATTCCATGTGTGCTGTTTCAAGAGCGACACACCTTTGCCCCAGCACCTACCTCTGCACCCATTCAGACTTCCACCACCCTTCAAGTCCATGGACACACGCGAGTGCCCCCACACAAGGTCACACGTGCATGTCCACATAGGTACATGCTCCTCCGTGTGCACATGCAAGCACACAGCACCACGTCCTATCCTGAATCTGCGGTCCCTGTTTGTCACACACTCCAAGCACACACTCTTTCCCTTTTCTGCTTGCTGGAGCGTGTGCTATGCCCAGGGCTGGCCTTGCATTTTAAAAATAATATTGCCCCCGTCGCCAGTCTTTATTCATTGTGATGTCCAAAGTGTGTTGCCTTTAAAATCCAATGAGAAATCCCTCTCTTAGGTCTAAATATAATAACACCACAAAGAAAAATGCCACTGGGAGTGCCCGGAGCCAGAAAAGGAGCGGAGGAGACAGAGACGCGCCCAGCGACCCTCGGCAGGACTACGTGGCTGTGCAGCAAACTCCTCTGGCAAACCCTGCTCCCGGCTCAGAAAGCTCTGCGCCGATTTTGCATGGGAACCTAACGAGTGCGTGTGTGGAGAACTTTGTCTTCCAGCCCCAGTCTGACAGCCCCGATCGCCTTGCTCGAGCAACGTCCGGAAAGATGGAATTTCGTGGCATATGTAATTCAGAAGAATAAATTTTTCCAGGCGAACTACCATAGCTCTCCCCTATCCCCGAGCCCACAACCCTGAAGTTGGAGGATGGAGATGCCTAACTTTTCGCTCTTTCAAGCAAAAGCACAGCGGGAACTAGTCCCCAGAGACTGACTTCCCTCCCGGGTGACCCGCGTTAAACGCCGCATTCCTAGTCATTCTGTTCCCTGGCGGGGCAGCCGCAACAGGCCGCCCCGGGGAAGGGTGCGGATACGGAGTGCTCCAGAGGCGCAGAGCGCGATCCGGTCACTGCCGCACCGCGACCGCTGGAATTCTGGCGAAAAGTGGAGCCGTGGTCCCGGCTGCTCACCCCAGTCTTGGCGTCCGCATCTAGCCTCCCACTCCCTGTCTCCTCCAGTCCCGGCCCGCCCTGGCTCACCTGGGGCTGGGAAGGGCGCTGGGTCGCCGGCATCCTGGCGAGGGTCAGCCGGGGTGCCTCTTTCTCTGCTCAGGGACCCCGCGGGGCTGTGAGACGACGTAACCAAGAGGCTCTGCAGGTCGCCTGTGGCCTGGGGGTGCCCCTGGGACTCGTCTTGTCACCGTGCTAAATGCCGGTTCCCCGGTCGCGTGTCTCCAAGCGTGTCTCCAAGCGCGTTCTTACTCCAAGCCTCTGCCCTGACTAGTCAGGGCGCAAACTTTTCCAGCGGCCCGCCCTCCCGGCTCGGCAGCTCCCGCCCCCATCCCCATCTCCCCGCCCCCCATCTTCCCGCCAGTGACTCTGGGCCCCCTCCCCAGGTCCCCCTCTCTGTCCCCAGCTGCCGGCCCCCTCCTCCGACTCTCCGCCTGCAGCTCCTTCCCCGCCCCCCAGCCTCCAGCGCCCCCAGTTCTCTGGTCTCTGTCCTACCGGCCTGGACAGCCTTTCCCGCTCGCCTCCTCTCCCTCGTCCTTGTGCACACCAGGCGTACTCCAGGTGCTAATCCCGGAGGTCCTAGGACTCGGCGGGAGTAGTCTCCCTGTTGGGTCGGCGGACAGGGTTTGGGCAGGAGCCTGCTGCGCTGACAGCCAAGACCTGAGTTATCGTGATCACTATTGTTATTCTATCAGTGTTGTCATTGTTCCGGTCGCTGCCATTTCCGCTTGAAATGGACCGACCACCGGGTTGGCCTGTGGTTAGCACTGGGCGCCCGGCGCTTTCTCCGGCCCCCCTCCTTCCTGCCTGCCCTATCCCTCCCGCCTGGCCTGTCGTGCCAGTCCTCGCCCTGACCCTGGATTCCTTCTGGGGCTCCAGGGGGCTTCCACGCCCAGGCCCTCAGCCATCGCATCTCAGCCGCCCTCTCCCCGCCAACACACGGATTTATCCTGTTGTAGAGAAACAATTCAGGCCAAGTCTTCATACTGAAGGGTCCCGCCGAGAAGATATCTCTGTCAAACTTTAAACCTTCTAGAAGCTTTGGAGGGAAGGGGGAGAAAGAAGAGGAAGGGCAGGAGGAGAAGGAGGAGCAGGGAAGAAGGAAAAGAGAGCGAAAGCAGATGGAACCAGAGGCCCGAGTCTCCAGCCGGTCTGTCACCCCTGGCCGGACAGCGCTGCGGCTCTGGTGTGACTGATGTCCCTGGGGAGTGCTGGGAGGTGGTGCTGACACCAAGTCTGCAGCTCCCTTCTTCTGTTTGGCCCTCTGGCCTGTGGAGGACTCGTCCAGAGCAAGCCTCGGAGCACCAGGGCCAATGCTTACCGGGGGTGTGCCTGGCAAATGAAGCCAACCCAGCAAAAGCAGGCTGAAATTAGGAGCTGGGAACTTCACCTTGATCTCCCCTGTGCACAGCAGGGACTCGTCACCCACACGTTAGAAAAGGGCTGTAAGCTGCAGTCCACACTCTGAGAAGGGATGCAGGTTCCTCAAGGCGTGTCTTAACGGCCAGGCTGAGCGCTTGCCACTGATGCAGCTCTGCAATCACTACTGTCCATTTGCCTAAGAGAGAAACAAGGAATAGCCCCGTGGCATCACCAAGACTGCCTTTCCCCAGTCGCTCCCCATCCTGCGCAACCTTCCCCACACAGGCCTCTCAGTGGCCCAGTGTCGCATTCCTGGGGCAGACTCAGGACCCCGACAAGGGTGCTCCATGCCCTCGAAGAATCCCTGGAGAACATCATCTGGGGGAAAGAGTTTGCCCTTTCTAACATTCTCTGGCATAAAAATCTGCTCTGTACTGCTGGTCCAAGGTGAACAGTAGCTCATAAATGGAGAAGCAAGAGGAGGATTAGGAACCTCTCATTGCTACAATCCTCTGTGAAGTGAAGTGCTCCTGCCAGGCATGTGGAGCCTCATGTGGAAGTGTGCCGGTGAACTGGTTAAGCGCAGTGCTCACCAGAGAAAACAGGTCTTCTGTGTTCATGGAGACAACTGGCACTCACCATGTGAACACCGTGGGAAGGGTTCAATCTCAGCATCCCTCAAACTTGCTCAACTTGGCATCACATGGTGGGGAAATGGAGCCGGCAGCATAGCAGATACTGTATTGCTGACATGATCTTCAAAGGGTTTTTCAAATGCATGAAAAACTTATAGATTTTGAAAATGTGTTGCATTAAATTAAATTTTTAACTATTTCTCTAAGCTTTCTGAAGTACCCTTGTATATATGTCATATAATGTTACATATTTATTTTCACTTTTACAAAACAATGCTTAACTTCAATCAGTCACCCAGTCTCTGGACTTGACTCCCGGCTTGTGGTAAATTGAAGAGCTGGGGCAATAAGCTTAATGACATTATAGGGAAACAAACTTAGGGCATGGAGTTGGCACGGTGGTGCAGCATGTTAATCTACCACCTGTAGTGCAGGCATCCCACCTGAGGGCTGGTTTGAATCCTGGCTGTTCCACTTCCAACCCACGTTCTACAAATGCACCTGGGAGAACAGCAGAAGACGGCTGTTGGTTGTACACAGGGGCTGCTGAAGCAAGTGATGGGCCTAGACCATCTGGATTTGTGCATGCTAAGGTGTTGGCACAAGAATTAAATAGTCTGAGAGTACATTTCTCAGAACATGTCGCCTAGGTTAAGTGGTCTATCTATCGGTAATAGATTTAACTATATATAAAATTATGTACATATGTATTTGCTATATAGCTTTACATACTTAATGAAAAGTTTAAAAAGGAAATAAAGGTAGGTGTTTCCCCTGGCAGCCAACACAACAGGATACTGGCATCCCACCTCTCTTCAGGGTGGGAGCTGCCAGGTATGCAAGACGGTTGATATTCATGTGGCGTTTGATGGCTACGGAGTACCCAGATATTTGGCCAAACACAGCTGTGAATGTGGCTGGGATGAGTGTGTGTATCAGTAGTGTGAGAATGACTCATGGTCTTCCTCCTGGGTGGGGCTGGGTCCCAAGAGATCAGACCCTGGGCTCTTCATGGGACAGTTACGCCAACATGGAGCTTGGGTTGTCAGCTTGCACTGTGTGTGAGCCGCTTGTTTATGACGTGTGTGCGTGCACGCACATGCACTGGCTGTGTTTCTCTGCAGAGCCCCGGCAGACACAGTGGCTTGTAGCAGGTAGAAAGCAGTCTTGGGTAATGTCAGAGCACCGGTCTTGTGGTTGCAGTAACCCTAAGCCTCTTCCTTTCTGCTGTGTCTGCTGCACAGAATTCAAGAGAAATGGCTTAAAATAGGGAGCTGGATGTAGATCTGCAGACTAGAACTTGACCTTCTGTGCCATAACCAGTCTAGACCCAAATGATGTCTTTGACTCACTATAGGAACCTAAAGGGCTCCAGTCCCCTTGGGGACAGAGAGGTCCACCAAGCAGGTTTTGTGGAGTCCCATGAGGCTACCTTTATATCTGTGTTGCATCCATTTCTGTGTCACAACCAGGACCAGTTAGAAGTTCCATTCTGTGCACAATTCATATTTTGTAAGAAAATATTTGAATTTCCACTATTCACAAACATAACTTGTGTGTGTGTATGGTCTGTTTGTGGGATGTGTGTTGTGTGGGGTGTGCTGGGTATGCAGACTGTTGAATGTTATGTGTGTGTGATGTGGAGACTGTGTGGTACTACGTAGGGTTGTAAAGTATGCAGTATGTGTTGTGTGTAATATCCAGGTGTGTGTTTATAGCATACATGTGTGACATGTAAGTAGTGTAATACGCTGTATGGGGTATGTAGAGTATAGAGTATGTGTTGTGTATAAAATGGTGAATATGTGTATGGTAAATGTATATAATGTGTGGCTATGGTGTGTAATGTATGTTGTGTTGTATGGGTGTGTGGTGTGTTTTCTGTGTGTGTGTGGGATATGTGGCAGATATGTGTGACTGTAGACTGAGTGACGATGATGCTTGTATGTAGGGTATGTGGTATACATGTGTGCTATACCACATTATGTAAAATGTGTGAGATATATAATGTATATCCTATGCAACATGGGGTATAGGTGTCTGTGTTGTGTATGTGTATGCTATGTTGTGTTGTAGGAGCGTGTGATGTGTGACAGGCTGTATGTGTGCTGGGGAGGGAGGGAACATGTCTGACTTTGTGTGCAGGAGTCCTGGCCTAGGAGCTGTAGTAAAACATGAGTGTTGGGCTATGGCAGGGCTTCAGGAACACTTAGAACTCACTCTTTGCATGCTAGTGACAATCTGGTATCTAGGGCCTGAGGTAACTTTGGATGGAGACTTGTGGTGAGACAGACCCCACCATGGGAGTGGAGGTGAAGGAAAATTTCCTACCTAACCCTTACCTTTAAGGAGGGAACGGTGAGCCAATCACCAATGGCCCATGAAGTCATCGGCTGTGCTTGTGTAGTGGAACCTTCCTGAAACCCTTGAGCAACAGGAGGGATTTGGGGTTCAGAGGACTCCTAGGCTGCTGGGCACACAGGGGCACCTGTTGCATGGGCACTCCATGCCCCCCACCTGTACTTACCCCATTCCTCTCTCCATCCTGCTGTTCCTGAATTGAACCCTCTTTATAATCAGCCCACAATGCAGTAAACACGTTATTCTTCTGAGTTCTGTGAGTTCTGGCAAACCAGGAAGCCTGAGAGGGGCATGAGGTGGTGGTTGTCTGGGCAGAAATATAGGCATCATGGGTGCCCCATTTATGACTGACCTCTGCCATAGAGGAAGTCTTGGGGCACACACCCCCTTGTGGGGTTGGCATTCACCCCCAGTTAGCTAGTGTCAAAGTAGAACTGAATGTCATTTTTCTGGGCCTAGCGACTTTAGAATAACCAACCCCCTACACTGGTTGGAGGAGTTGTTATGGAACCTCCAAAACTAAGTCCCCAAGGTGGACATACAGGAAGCCAATCAGTGACATGGGATGTGAAGAGGGTGGATGTACTTATTGCAGGCCATGGAGCCAGGAGGCAGGAGGCTAGGGCACAACCCCCGAGGGGTTAGGGACGAAGGACTTAAGTCGGGGGCAGTGCATGTTCAGCTCGGGTCTCTCTCCCTGGTTGGTCAGTGGTGCTCCTGGTGTCCACCCTTTGTGATGCTGTAGGTGCTGAGCTCTGTAGAGAATTTTTATGATGGCCAAATGGACCTTGGTGATCTGCAGGCCACATGCAGGTGGTGTTTTTCTGCCCCTGTGTAGAATTGGTCTCATCTAAATCCTGGGAAAAATACCACCAAGGTGCCATGTCCTAGTAGCGAACGACTTCCTGGTGCTTGCGACTGAACCTTGCAGGGTGGGCTGTACCACTCCCTCAGTTCAGAGAGTAAATCTCTGTGCTAGCTACAGGCGGGGCATGGACACTTGCAGCTGAGGCGAGAGGCCAGGAGATAGGGGGCAGACGGTATCTGCTGTTTGCTTTCATGACACTGTTTTCAGAGGCTGCCCTGGCTCGGGCTTTGGCTTTGTCTCTTTGTGTCTGACTAGGCCCTTGGTCCCCCTTGCTTTTGTGTCCGCATCTCTTGGGGTGAATGTGACACATGGTTCCGTTCTGGAGGACATTCTGGGGTCACCGCCATAGGTTTTAACTGTACATACCCTTTCATCAGCTGTTTCATTGTGAGAATTCCTTCCTGTGTTTATACTTGAAAAGGCTCAGCCAGATACATGGAAAGCTTGTGGATTAAAGCAAGGCTGGAGAGGCGAGAGGTGGGGACTGTGTAATTGTCCCCAACAGTAGCTGGCGTGGTGGCAGGGCTTTTCAGCCACAGTGCTGCATGCAGGCAGAACAGCAAGCAAGGTGTATCTGTGTTACTGTGTGTGTAAAATCACCCTAGATTTTTGCACAAACCATACACTTTTGGAGGTGTGGCATGATGACATAGCAGAGGCTGTCCTTCCCCCAATCCCCACCTTCCTCTCCCTGCTGTGCCTTCCCCTCCTGCCTGGCAGCCATGGGGCTCCCCTAGGAGAGCCTGAGATCCCCAGTGAGACCTGGATTGTTTCCTGCTTCCTCCAAGAGCCCCTGTCTGCCTCTTCCCAACAGCCTCTCTCCGGACCAGCATGGTTTGAACTGCAGGTTGAATAGCACATCTGAGCTGACAGCCCACAGACACATCATGCCAAGTTGGTAAACAGGGAGAGTCCTCAGTGCTTGAGGACAGGGAGAATATTAAAGCTGGTCGTCTCTGGAAGAAACCTGAAGGCTTGAAAACCATCATAGACTTGCTCCTAACTGATAACAGAATGGAAATTAATCTCTCCTTGGGCAAGTGACCACCCTCTGTACTTAACCATCTCGTAGTAGAATGAGAAGCTCTTAGACTGTTGGAAGAATGCCTAGAAGGAAGTGATATCGTGCAACAGGCTTAAAAAGAACCTGGTGGGCATCCGTCTTCAGCATGTCTCCAAACACGTCTGTGTGCGTGGTGAGTATCCAGCGAGCAAGCGACGCTGTGAAGAAACAATGTCTTACTGAAAGGAGACACAGGTGGTGGGTGAGGGGCAGCTCGAAAATGCCCTTTGGAAAGACAAGATGGGCTTGCTCGAGGCTCCACCCTTCTGTGAAACAGAAAGGCTTTGCTGTGCTTTGCAGAGGAGAAAACCGGGCTGAAAACCGGATTCAAAGCCATCCAAAGTCACATAGCCCATAAGCAGGAAAACCACCGATTCCTGTCTCAGCCCTTCCCAGCCCAGGGACCCGACTGGAGAAGAGGAAAGGGGAGCAAATGGGGTCGCTGTAATTGCAGCAAGAGGCCGGCCACAACAACATTTGCTCAGAGTGGCTTCACCTGGGAGCGAAGTTGCCTGCTGTGCGATCCCCAGGGGAACCTCTTCCACTCAGCTTGTAGCATCACAAGAGAATGTGAAAACAAATCACCAACGCTCATGACAGGAGCTGCTGAGCTTGCAAGGGAAGGAAGAACTTGGTAATGCAGGTGATGGCTGGTGTGTTTGTGCATATGTGCACATTTTTGGTAAGCGCTTGTGTATTCTGAGAGAGACAGGAAATACGGGTGGGCAGACTCAGTGCCGGGGAGAGCATTTTGGATTCCCTCTGCTGTCCTGATGAAGACAGCGGCTGCAGAGCTTGGGACCATGTTTGCATCCAAGTCCACAAACAGGCAGTGGTGTCACCTGCAGCAGCTCCCATGCTCCAAGCCCAGTTAGACCAAAAGAGGCCCTGCCTTCATCAAGACAAAGGAAGCCAGCCCTGGGAAGTCGTCGTGGAGGGAGCTGGATGCTGGAGCAACTTTGCCACAGCTGGTTCCTGAAGTGCATGGGGTATTTATCCCTCTATTTGGTTGCAGGCAGTAGCTGCAGAGGCTGTGAGCAAACCTCCTAGGTTTGCATTCTGCTAAGGCTGGGCCATGGACTCTGCCCACGGTTCCAGCACATGCCAACAGCCTGATACAAGAACTTGGATTTTGCTTGGCTGCTAGAGGCTTTACTTGGCGGTGCAGGTGAAAAACGAGTGTGGGGATGAATATAGGCCATAACTGCTGATTTCTTCACGCATGCATCAAGGGCCATAGGCTCGAAGTAGAAAGGACTGAAGGAGGTTTGATGGGGTGAGGAAAGGTGATCCCAGCAAACACTGCTGACACTTAGCTTGTGCCAGGCACTGCTCCAATAGCCATCACCCATGGCCGCTCCCTCGTTCCTCAGAAAGCCCCGATCGCTGCCAGAGCTGTCCTGTTCTCCAGGTGAGGAAGCTGAGACACGGAAATCTTCATCAATTTTCCCAGAGGCACACAGCTGCGAAGCAGTAGGGTTGTGGTTTTCGACATAGGTCCACATACCCTAATCTCTAATCCAGGTTCTTGCCCCTACGCAGAGAAGAATTCAAAGTGCAGGCACACATATGGGGCACAAGTGAAAGCAGGATTGCTTTAAAAGTGATAGAGGGGACATATATTCGGTGTGAGTGGGGGCTGCCCCGGGTGGAGAAACGTCCTTTGTGAGTGGACCAGAGTGTGTGTTGCCTGTGAACAGCAGGGGAAGTAGAATAGCCCCAAATAAGTCAGAGACAAAAAGAGACCTTTCCCTTGTCTCTGCATCTCTGCCTCTCCGGTAGACAAAGTAAACAAATGAAAGTAATTGTATCTGTACCGAACATTTACAATCTACTTTCTTCTTGTCATCCTCTAGAGATAGAGTGTGACGGCTAGTTCCATGGCATTTACATCATGTGAAGTCCGATCAGCAGTCTAGAGATGATTTAAGGTACATGGGCAGGTGCGAACACAATACATTTTATAGAAGGGACTTAGGTTGTAGTGTTTATGGGAGTCCTGAAACCCTTCACAGGGACCCAGGAACGCTTTCAGCATCCCCTCAGAGGCTGTTTTGGACTCTGCTTCTCCCAGGTCATGTTCTTGTCCTTCTCTGCGACTGTGATTATGCTTAATGAGCTTTTTCCTCTTCCTTGAATTATATTTATTTGTCCTAGAATCTGGGCTTCCACCATCTGCTTCCGGTGACCTTGTTGAAGCTGGGGGATTTTGTGAAATATCGGCTGATCTCTGCCTCCGTCCGCAGAGGTAGCAGCGTGTTGGAACCGTGGGCAGGGGAGCACCACCGTCATTTCCTGTGGTTCTCTCAGCAGTGTCTGTCAGTAGAGTCTTCTGGGTTCCTCCCATGGCTGCCAGCATTCCCTTACCCAAATGCTGCATCTTCCTTGAGATCCAGACCTCGGGAAGGCTGGGGTCTCTCTTACCCTTGGAAGGCATCTCTGAGAATCTACATACTTCAAACTAGTCCCAGTCCCAGGGGAGGGAGGGCAGCATTCCATTCTTCCACATGTTGCAAATGCAGCTTCCAGGTCTGCTTGCTTTGAAAAGATCCCGTTCCTGACGGTTCCTTGGGGGCCGGGGGGGGGGGGGGTGGTTGTAGTTATGCTAGTGTTTATATAGAATGACCTCCATATATTTTCACCTCACATGAGTAAAATGAACTGATGATAGCAGTGAACTCCCCAGGAGGTGGAACTTCTGGGTGTTGACAGGGCTTGGTGCTGGGATCTTCAGGAGGGAGTGTAGAGCCCAGAGGGCAGAGATATGCCCAACAGAGCCCCCTTGCAGAGGAAGAACAAGGTGCCATTCACTTATCAGCTTTCCAAGGTCAGGAGTCTTGTGTTCGCTCAGTTAAAATGCTGGTTGCTTAGGGTAAGCTAAGAGGGAAATCTATGCTGGCAACCAGGGATTGGACCACAGAGGGTCAAAGCCTGGAGATGGCAGAGTTGCCTCCTCAGATGTTCTGTGGTCCTGAAGCTCAGAAGGACCCTGGGATAAAGGCAGAGAGAGAGAGAGAGAGAGAGAGCACGTGTGTGTATGTGTGTGTGTGTGTGTGTGTGTGTGTGTATGTGTGACTATGCACACAGGTGGTCACGCTGGCCTGTGTGTGTTTGGTGTATGTATGTACATGTGTATGTACTGACAAATGTGTGCATGGGTATTCCCTGCAGGCTTATGAGTATGGGGCATGTGAACGTGTGCACGCATGTGGGTATGTGCATGTTTGTGCCAGCAAGGACCTCAGAACTGGACAAAGCAGCTTTCTGCAGCTTGAATGGACTGAGTTTGCTGTCTCGCCAGTGTTCTTGCTTAGTGGTTGTTTCTGATGCTCATGGGTCTGACAATGAGTCGTGCATATTTGAGACCAATCACAACTTGCATTTCTAGAAATTCTAACCTATTTTTTCTTAACTATGTTGAAAGAAACTATTAAACGAAACTCTTTTTTGCCACTGTCCTTATCTGAGTTGGAGTAAACCGAAGAAAAGTATTTTTTGTGTTAATCCAGAGTTGTTTTTTTTTTTTAAATAAGTAATTAGAAATGTAGAGTGATAGAAGTGAGTGAGAAAGAGGGAGAGGAGAGGAGAGGAGAGGAGAAGAGAAGAGAGGAGAGGAGAGGAGAGGAGAGGAGAGGAGAGGAGAGGAGAGGAGATTAGGGGAAAGAAGGGGAGAGGAGAAGAGAGATCTTCCTTCTTTTGGGTCACCCCGCACTCGCATGACTGCAACAGACAGTGCTAGGCTAGGCGGAGTCCAGATGCCAGGAGCTCCACCTTGGGCTCCTATGTGGTTGGTAGGGGGCCCGAGCACCCGAGACATCCTCCACTGCTTTCCCACAGACACTGTAGAAAGCTGAATGGGAAGTACAGCAGCTGGCACTTGAACTGGTACACGGATACAGGAAGCCACTGTCTTAGAGGCTTAACCCATTGCATCACAACACCAGCTCCAACCCAGAACGTTCAACATAGCTGCTAATACTGTCACTGAAGCCCCCAGCAACCCTTAGAGAGTTGCTTGGGGGACTGCCCCCCTGCTGTCTCTGACCATTAATGCCCTGGACACTGAAGTCTCATCCCTTTTGTGGCTTGTCTTAAACCAGACGTATGTCACAGGAGGTTGAGGATCTGTAGGAGATGTGAGAGCCACCAAGAGATCTACAGGGCTGGTTACACATGTGGCTGGGTTTTGGCTTCCTCTTGCCCTTCTCTGAGGCATGTGGTTAAATTAGTTCTGGGTGTGACCAGGGAGACTCATTGACTTCTTTGGGTCCACATCTGCCCATGGAGAGGAGGTGTTTCCTCTGCAGTCTTGGGGGAAAAAAGGAAGACAGAGGCCTTGGCCTACCCTCTTGGGGGAATCCCTGGGAACTCCATTCTCCATAAGAGAATGGAGACAGGAAAACAGATGAGCTGAGGTGGGTAGGTAGTACTGTACTTACACATGGTGTCATTTTAGAAATTGTAATTAGTTTGTATTCCCAGAAGCGTATGTGTGTTTCAGATATGCTTTGGTTGTTCGATTGATATGTACTCAGGCAGTAATAAGTCTTGTTACAGAACTCTGTAAGGCCTTGATCTTCCATGTACCTTGGCAGGCAGCATCTGAGAGCCTGTTAGAAAGATAGAGTCTCAGGCCCCTCCTCCCTGGAGTTCTTGCACCAGAACCAGCATTTTAGTGGGCGCTGCAGAAGTCTCCTGGGCACACCGGGCTGGGAGAATGACCTGGGCAACTTGGCAAACCCCTCAGGCCAAGGCCTAGGCCACCATCCAGAGCACTGGAGCCAGCATGTCTGGAGCATCCTGGCATCACATCAGTGTCTGTTGGGGTCCCAGTTGCCAGGTTCTCCTGACAGATTGGCACCCTCCCTCTTTGATCTGCTCCTTGCCTGACTTCTGCCTCCCATTCCGTGTGGATCCAAAACCTCCATCCTTCTGACCAAGACGCCCTCCTGTCTCTCTCCTGCATCCTCACCCTTTGCCCCAAGGTTTCCTCTCATCCTCCTGCTTATCCACTGACCTCAGTGTCCCCCTGGCATCCATGCCTGACCTCCCCACACCCACAGATGAGGCCTGTAGGGCACAAACCCAGATGTGCCATCTTCCAAATTCCTCTGTCTTACCTAGCCCCTGGCTGCCATCCATCTCCCAATGGGCTTTCCCCATTGTATCCTTACCGATTTTGAAGCATTCTCCCACAGCTGCCTTTTGGCTATGTCAACCTTAATAACAATTGGAGAGAGAATCTCCATGGAACAATGATGTTTGAGATTTGTACACTATTGCAGCAGTAATACCAATACCATGGGTTTGAGAGGCAGAGAGAAACAAAGACAGAGAGAGAGAGATAAAGACAGACAAGGACACACACACACACACACACACACACACATAGAGAGAGCACGTGCTCGCAGCTGCTGAAGTCAGGAATCAGAGCTGGGAGCTAAACCCAGGTACTCCAGTGTGGGACAGAATATCTTAGTTGGCATTTAAATCCATTGGGCTAAATGTCCATGCCCAAATGAGGCACATGGAACATGCCTATTATGTAAAAACCATGTGTGGATTTTAAACTTCCGGTCTTTTCATTCAACTTTTCCACCTATTTTTGAAGTCTCCTTGTAATTTGTGATGAAACATTTGAAATTCTATCTGTTTCCTGTTTTAAAACATCTAAAGCAGTCAACACAGGAGCCACTTAACTGGGCAGTAAGCCAGCCAACTTTCTCCCTTGACTGTGACACTACGTGCATTCATCAGCTTCTCCCAGCCACTGCCTCCCTCTCTGCTTCGATGTTCTTTACATCCTCTATGAGAGTGAGGTCTCCTAGGTTCACTGCAGCAAGATTCACAATCGCCATGATGCGTCTGTCATGTGTGCATGGATTGAAAGCCATGGTCTCTGTCATTGTGGGATATTATTCAGCCTTAAAAACAAGCAAACAAATTCTGCTCCTTGTGACAGCAAGAGAACCGTAGAGGACACGATGTGTCACACACCAGGCAAAGAGAGTTTACTCTCATAGTAACATCTCTAAGGCAAACATCCCAAGCAGGGCTCCCAAAAGGCAGCTCCCGGGAGCTTCCCCAACCAGTGCAGACTTCTGAGTGGTCTTGAGGTACTATGGGCCAAAAAGGACAATGGCCAGTGAGGGCTGTGCTTTGGGGGTATGGCAGTTACAGTGGACCAGAGCCAAAGGCGTGGGGCCAAGGCCAGTGGGCTGTGGGAGTTTAGGCTGAACTTGTCTAGGGCAGACGCT
This sequence comes from Ochotona princeps, assembly GCF_030435755.1. Lineage (NCBI taxonomy): Eukaryota > Metazoa > Chordata > Mammalia > Lagomorpha > Ochotonidae > Ochotona > Ochotona princeps. The sequence continues at coordinate 60,927,247 of NC_080845.1, forward strand.
GTGGGGCCCAGGGGCCTACCTCATGCACAGTAGCAGGAATGTGATGTTCTAATTGGCACAAAATAGGTGATACAGAAGGGAGCTACAAACAATGGGCTCCAAGACCCAGGTGAAGGATGATAAGATATGGGGTGACTCTTGAGAAAATGAAGGGGGTCTGTGACTCTATCAACACCTGCCTTAGGGCAGAGGAAATAAATTCCTACACCAGACCAGATGGGCTATCAGGAACTGAGATCAAAGTCTTTGCAGAATGGCACAGTCACAACAGTATGTGGTCTGTAGGTAGAGGGACTGCAGAGACGTCCCAGACATGCAAGCACAGGGTGGAGGAAAAGGACAAGGTGCCGTCCAAGGTCAGAATCAGAACCGAGGCCCAGAGTGAGGGGATGTCTTATAAATCTTCAAGAAAGTATACCCTAACAAAGGCATGTGCAGGATGCTCCTACACCATGAGCCCTGCTTCCTTTTAAAGTTTCAAGGCCCATCAACGTAACAAATAATGTATTTGGGATAATGCATTCAGGAGAAATGAGCAGCGTGGGAGTTAAGTTGCAATAGGAGCCAGCCTGTTTCCATTCTGGAGACTTCTTAAAGATGATCCTCCAAGCAGGGACATTTGCGAGGCCTGACAAAGGGTTAAGTAAAGGCGTGACTGGCATCCAGCTTTCCTGGTGCTCACAGGATCCTGCTCCCTCTTTTCCCCTGTGTTCTCTGCTCTGAGAATCACAGGCACATTTAACACTGAGCAGCACTCTTTTTTTCCAAATGCTTTTGCAGAAGGTAACCAACAAAGGGTGCTCATCAGGCAAGAATCTTAACAGATAAGAAACCTTCCTGGGGTCCCCAGTGCTTGGTCATGAGGGCAATGTAGACAAGAATTTGCAGATCCAGCGTAAAGACCTGGAAACATACTTCAACAACAGATTGTGATTTCCGGAGGTACCAGAGAGCTATTAAACTCCAAAACACGGACACTCCAAGTGAGAGCAGGATCAGATAGACACCCTAGGGGGTCAGAAGGTCTGTCCTCAAAGGTGACCCATTTGACAGATTCAGACAGAAGAATAATGCTGCTTCAAATTGCCTCCGGAATCTTTGCACAGGTACTGAAACGCATGGAGCCATTTGTGCCTTAGAGAGTGTCCACTGTGCATGTTCAGGCGGGCATGCTTTTACAGCAGCAAGTCCTGCACTTTAACCCATGGGAGCCCCCTTCCGAAGGAGCCCTTCTCCGCTGTCCACTCCCAGCTGTGTTGAGAGGGTGGCATTTTGGTCTGATTGAAGCTGGCTCGCTGAGGAACATCTACCTGAGCTACTTTTACCACTAGTTTTTGGTAGTCCTTTCCCACATTTTCCTGGGACTTTAGAAACTCAACTTATAATGGGACTTGATTTGTAAAACATTTGCCATCGTGATGGATTCTGCTTTCTGTTAAAGACTTCAGCATCCAATGTACTGAGGGTGTGATGGGGCAGCTCAGCTTTGGGCTAACTAGGTTGGAATAGAGGCCTCCTCTTAGGGGCTTGGCTGGAAAGGGCTGAGAGTGGAGAGCAGGTACCTTGCCAGCTACACATGAAGGTTCATAGGTATGACTGAGTGCAGTGTATTGTACTTATGCACTGAAGTCATATGTGAAAAAACCAAGCAAGCAGGCGTTTTCTATGTTTTTGCATCTAAACAAACTTACATCTTGATTCTTATTCTTGAACTTGTTAAAAGGTTGGGAGTAACTTCCAAAGTATATTTCCCACAGACAAATGTAAATTGTATGTATTTACAGCACGCAATATGGAGCTTTAAAATATATACATAAATATACGTATTAATGTTGCATGGTGTAGCAGTGATTAAATCAAGCTAGTTAATGCATTCATCTTCTTGCATACTTATCATTCTTCGGTGGTGAGAACATTTAAGATCTAATCTCTTGGCAATTTCCAAGTGTACAGTACATTGTTATTTCTGTAGGCACCATCGCATAACAGATCTCCAGCTGTATTTATATTACCTGAGTTCAGCCAATTTGGCCAGTACTCTTCCCATCACCCTTCCCATCTTGCCACCCCAGCAATCTCCATTCTACTTTCTGCTTCTATCAACTCAACTTTTTTTTTTTATTAATTATTTTGCATTATGTGACAGTTTCATAGGCTCTGGGAATCCCCCCACCCCTCCCCCTCCCCTCCCCCCCTGGTGGAATCCTCCACCTTGATGCAGCATTACAGTTCAAATTCAATCAAGATTCTTTCCTTGCAAACATATACCAAGCATAGAGTCCAGCTACTTATTGTCCAGATGGGTTGAACGGTTTCTTGAGGAGACCATTTCTGGTCCGAAGTTAGAGCTGGTAGAATATCATCACAGTCAATTAAGAGTCCCAATATAACATCAACAGCAATTTGCAACATTATGGAATTGACATGGTTTTGAGTAACCAGTATGTATCAACTCAACTTTTTAAAGATTCCATGTAAGAATTAGACCAGGCAAATGTTGCAAATGGCAAGTTTTGTTATTATTAAAGCTTAATTATTTAATTAATTTGCAAAGTTGGGCAGCAGAGATGGAAGAGAGATATCAAGATCTACTTGCTGGTTCACTCGAAGACTTCATCCTGGGTTTCCCACATGATGGTAAGGGGTGTAGGTATTAGGTCATTCTCTGGTGCTTTCCCAGGTACATTATCAGGGAGCTGGATTGGAAGCAGAGCATTCAGGACTCAAAGCTGGCACACCAATAAGGGACACCAATGTTGCAGTAGAGACCACCAATTGTACAATGCTGGCCCCCAAATTTGATTCTTTCAAACAAGTTATTAGTATTTCATTGAGCAGACAATGTTACCACAAGAAGTTGGCAAAAAATGAAATTAAGTGATATTCATTTAGGTGCAAAAAATTCTAAAGCCACGCATAGCTTCTCATCATAGGCATTTCCACAAAACTTTTTGTAGCATTTGTGTTGAGTCCATTTGCTTTAGCTCTTCATTAACTGATGAGCACTTAGGTTGATCCCAACTCATGGCTGTTCTGAATACTGTTCAATGAGTATGGAAGGAGCACAGGCGATTCTTAGAAGTCCTGATTTGAAGTCCTTCAGTTACATTCCTTGAAGGGGGATGTCTTGGTTTGGTGTAACTGACTGGGTGGAGCAGTGACCAGGAATAGGCAAGTTTGTTCATGCAGGCTTCTTTGGCCTTCAACTTGCTGTTGTACATGATGAGAATAAGGCTTTCTTCTTGGTGTTGAAACAGCATCTGTGTGACAAAAATCTTGTCTCCTGGTTTTCAGAAGCAGAAGGAGGTTCTGAGGGGTCTTGCACCTGCCGCTGTAAATAATCAACAAGCCAGAGCACTGTGTTTTGGGGAGCAGGTTCTGTTCTCTCTCAGTAGCTTTGTAATCTATTTTGAAGTCAGGCATAATGATGCCTCCAGCTTTGTTCTTTGTTGAACAAATGCTTTGACTGTTTGGGGTGTTTTGTGGCTCTATACGTTTCAGGATATTGCACATTTCTGTGAAAAAACAGTCATTGGAATTTTGATAGGTTCAACAGAATCTTCAGGCAGCATTCTCTAAAATCAGGAATGAGACAAGGCTGCCCATGCTCATCACTTCTACTCAACTTAGACCTGGAGGTATTAGCCAGAACAATTAGGCAAAGAAAAGAAATCAAAGGCATCCAGAGTGAAAAAGAAAGGAAAAAATGGTCTCTTTTGGCAAATAACATGATCTTGCTTATAGCAAATCTCTGACAATACCATCCAAAAAACTCAGAACTAAGGAACAAATGCAATAAAGTTGAGCATACAAACTCAACATATAAAAATCAGTAATATTTCTATGCAATAAACTATCTCCTAAAGAAAGCATCCTCATTTATAACACCAACAAAAATATGTAACAATAAATTAAACATGGTGGTGAGAGATCTAAAAAATTACAAAACATTGATGAAATAAACTTAAGAAACTGTAACAAAATAGATTTTGTGTTTATGAAAAATTAATATTGTTTAAAGTGATTTTATTAATTGAAAGGCATGCATTTCTTTTTATGTTTTTTCATTGGAAAGGTAGATTTACAGAGGAGACACAGAGAAAGATTTTTTTTTGTTTTTAAAGATTTATTCATTTTATTACAAAGTCAGATATACACAGAGGAGGAGAGACAGAGAGGAAGATCTTCCATCCGATGTTTCACTCCCCAAGTGAGCCGCAACGGCCGGTGCGCGCCAGTCCGAAGCCAGGAACCTGGAACCTCTTCCAGGTCTCCCGCACGGGTGCAGGGTCCAGTGCTCTGGGCCATCCTTGACTGCTTTCCCAGGCCAGAAGCAGGGAGCTGGATGGGAAGTGGAGCTGCCGGGATTAGAACCGGCGCCCATATGGCATCCCGGTGCGTTCAAGGCGAGGACTTTAGCCGCTAGGCCATGCCGCCGGGCCCGAGAAAGATTTTTTATTTGCTGGTTCATTCCCCAAATGATTACAAGAGCTGGGGCTGAGTCAATCCAAAGCCAAGAGCTTCTTCTGAGTTTTCCACATGGGTGAAGGGGCCTAAGGACTTGGGCCATCTTCTGCTGCTTTCCCAGGCCACAAGCAGGGAGCTGGATGGAAAGTAGAGCAGCTGGGATATGAAATGCAGCCCATATAGGATCCTGTGTTTGGAGGTGGAGAATTAGCCAGTTGAGCCATTGTTCCAACCCGAAGACATTGATTTCAAAAGTTGTTACAAGAATGAAGACATCTGCTAGGCAAAACAATTGTTTTTGTTTTAGGATTTGCTTATTTATTTGGAAGACAGTTACAAAGAGCAGAGTGGGGGAAAGAAAGAGGGAGAGAGAGAGAGACAGAGAGAGAGAGAGAGAAAGGAGAGAGAGAGATCTTTCATTCTCTGGTTCACACCCCAAATGGTTGCAATGGCTGGGGGGCTGTGTTGGGGTGAGGCTAGGCCAAAGCCGCGAGTCAGGAGCTTCATCTAGGTCTCCCCTGTGGGCAGCAGGGAACCAAGTATTTGGGCCACCCTTTGCTGTTATTCCTAGGCTATTAATAGGGAGCTGGATTTGAAGTGAAGTAGCCAAGACTTGAGCCAGCACTCACATGGGACGCTGGCATTGCAAGCAGAGGCTTAACCCATTGCACCATTGTGCTACAGTGTCTGTCCCAACCATATGTTTCTAAGTCTATACCCTTGATGTTTTAACTGCCACCTGTGCCTCTGCAAAGTAGGAGCATAAGGGACCACCAGGGATTTTCCAGGTTTGTGTCTCATCCTGTAACAATATTCCATCCCCAGCTCATCTCACAGCCGTGCTAGTCTTTGCAATGGGCCAGTGTAACTGAAGTGTCTGTGTGTCCCTACCAGGCTCAGGTTTAAGGCAGCCCAAGGAGTGATGCATTGTTTGAGTTCTGTCATGCTGGAGAAAACGGCAAAACTTGTCAAGAAGAAGCGAGAAGGTGAAGGTGGGAGTCAGGAAGGAAGGTGAAAGTGGAAGTGTCTGGAAGGGGTGGTGTTTCTATCTGTGCCTGCATATGTGTGGGTGACAGGCTGGATGATTGTGGTGGCGTGGTGGCCTTGCCCAGAAACCTCCTCACTGTCCCCTTCCCCCTTGTCCTCACCTTTTAGCAGTCTCACCCCAACAGACACATTCCACAAAGTCAGAGATTCCCAAGGTGTGTCGTCCCAGGCTAAGGCAGGTGAAAGCCCATTACTGCTGCTGATCGACGCAGTCATGCAAAGTGCACTGTGCCTTTCCTGGATATCCCCTGTTGCATGGCCCACCGCTTCCGCAGTCTTTCACAAAGGGCCTCTCCCTTCATGCGTACCGCTTCTGAGCAAGCAGACATAGACACATCAAAAATCACAATGGGATCCCTAAGAAGGAACCTGCTGGTGATAGCCTTGAACCTATAGCAGATCTGTCTCCCCAGCTGCCAGCTTTTCACTGCTGTGAGCAAGCAGAGCAGCCTGATGGGTGACTGTGGGAGACCTCTCAGAGTATGTGCTTTCCTGTGGCTGTGACCCATGGCTTGGAGTAACTACAGACTGTAAGCAAAAGAACAGCTGAAGTAGGAAGCAGCTTGAGATGCTGGGGAAGAATGAGAAAGTCAGTCCTCAGAGCAGGTGAACTTGCCTGGGCCACAGGTGGATCCTGCGGGGCTTGGCATTTGTTTCCTAAGACAGCTGTAACAAACGATCACACAGCCAGCAGCTAGAGCAACACAAACTCATTACACCATAGCTCTCTAGGCCAGACATCCTGATTGGCTCTCACTGGGCTAGGACCAAGGTGTGTGTAAGGGCCAGCTTCTGTCTGGAGGTTCCAGGGGACCCTAGACTTCTGCAGTTACAGAGGACAGTGCATCCTGGGCTCACAGCTTCTGTCTTCATAGTCAGCCACACCATTGCTGGCCCAGGGCCTCCAGGTGGCATCTCCGCTGGCCCCACTTCCCCCCCCCCGGGGACCCTGTGACTACATAGGGCCCCCTGGAGAAGCCTGGGTGATGGTCCCTGTCAACATTAGCTGAGCTGCAGCTGGGATGCCACCTACACCCTTTGCTGTGTGAGGTGTCACATTCACAGAGAGGAACAAGGATGGCGACCTCCTGAGGGACATTGTGCTGTCTTTGCTAGCTAGATAGGAGCTTAGGGTTCTAGCTTTCATGTGACAGGAAGCCAGTGGGAGAATGTACACAGGGAATCTCTGATGAGGATCCCTCACCCCACCCATGAGCATCAGCAGGGTGCTCCTAGTGCTGGCCGCAGCACCCTTTCCCAGGAGCAGCCTCCTGGCACAGCCCACTCTATGAACCCCTCCAGCAGGGAGCAGTCACTGGTGTCCTCCAAAGGCTCTTCCTGAACTGGACTCACGTGCAGCCCAGGGGTCCCCCAGTTATTTATCCAACAAGAGAGTGACAATAACTCAGTCTACCTTTGGGTGCTTGTTATAGCATAACAGAAACCAAATCAGGACATTTTAATGAGCCAGGGTCCTTTCCATACTCCAAGTCTCTATCTGCCAGCTCCATGGCTGCAGGCTCCACCTCCCATGGAATGTGTTTGCTAAAAACTGCAGCTGTGCTGGGCTCACATAGGCTTTCTCTCATCATTGTTTCCTGAACAACAAGGGTTCACAGCTCTTGACAAAGCGTTTACATCCTAACAGTATAAACCATCTAGAGACACTTTAAGCTACACAGGGGGGTGTGAGCTTCACTGTTTTGCAGAGAATACTGCACCCATCCTCAGGTTTTGGCATCTGTGTGGGGTCCTGGAACCAACTCCTCTTGGCTACCGAGGGGGCAATCGCATCTAGTTTTGAGATTGCCATCTTTCTTTTGGGTTAACTCAGGTTGGCATCATCCAATTTAAACATTTCACATTTAAACTTAAATGTTAAAGATCCCCCTTGGTGGGATCAGTTGTTCTCCTGACTGGACAAAGCCCACCCACATTGTAAAGGGTCACCTTCTTTATATAAGGTCTACACGTTTCAGGGTGAGTCACACCTACAGAAAACCTTCACAGTAGCTTTTGGACCAAACATCTGTGCACCAAAGCCTAGACAAGGAGACACCGTGGGAACAATGCAGCTAGTACAAATATATGATGCCTCAAACAGTGGGGTTGGTTAAACTGAGCTGGAAGTCCTTGTGTCTGGGCAGGGACTCACACACATGCATGTGTATGCATGTGTACAAACACAGCATTCTCAGATCACACAATGTGGTTATGACCACCCAGAAGTGCGCCTGAGGTGAAATCCTTAAACTGAGGTTTGGATTGGCCCATCTCCCAAACAATCAAGAGTGGGTTGAAATCCATTCTGTGTTCTCTAAACCACCAGAGTACATCATCTGGAACCCCAAGACCGGGCCATAGAAATCACCGACTCATTGGCAGGGGGCTATGCAAAAAAGAACCCTTGGCTGACAAGGAGCTAAAATGTCAACATCTACAGTAACTCAAGACGCCCCCAACTGGTACAGCCTTTGCATTTATCCCCAGCATGTTTGCCACACGGAAAACATTCTAAACCATCTTTGGTTGTCAGAAAGAGTTCAAATTCAACCTTTAGACCCTCTATGTGCCACAATTTCCTTTTGCAAGGCTCTCTCAGTTTATCAAAACCATTCTGAAAAGCAGTGGAGGTGGAACAAAAGTGATCAAAGAATGGCCTGCAGCACCGGAGACACCGTCCCACGCTGGACCCACCTCATTGCTGTGTGCTTTCTTGGGGGTGAATTACGACAACCACAGCGTGTGTTTCCTTTGGCTTGAACTGTGGTGTCTTTGAGAAGCATCACTTGCTGATGACAGTGACTTGGATTTTTTTTTTTTTTTGCTTGATTTCCTCTTGTATGTGCTTAAACCTCTCATCATTTTGGAAGTCCAGTGGACTTCCAAGGTGGCAGCGAACTTGGCATCCAGTGAGGGCTTGCTTCCTGTTTCATAGCTGACAGGGTCACCTTGGTGTATTGTCACATGGCGGAAAAGACTGAGACAGTGAGGCCCCTTTTACGTGGGCATCAGTCCCACTCATGAAAATCACTATTTGCCTCTCAGCCTCATATACCTACCTCCCCAAAGAGCCTTCCTCCAAATTCCATCCCACCAGGGATTAGACACTTAGGTGACCTAAAAAAAAGATGTTTTTGTCTCTTTTGCTTCTGTCTGAGATATGTTTGTATAAGACTGTTTCACAAGAGTGGTGTTGTGAAAGGCACAATTAATGAAGTGGAACATGCAAGCTTGCAGGCCCCAGCAGACTCTGTGCAGAATGCAGTGAGCCTGGGAGGGAGGCAACCCAGTCCCAGGCAGGGATGGTGCACTCTTGCAGGAAGCCCATTTTCTTGGGGGACATGGTCTGTGATGGAGGAAGAGGGGCCCCAGTCCCAGAAGCTGAAGCTGGCTATTGAGGATGAGAAGTTGACAATTTGAGCAATATAGAGTGTTTCTGTGAGCAAATGTGTGTGTCCTCAGCCGCTTTCCTCAAAGTCCCAAAGGCTTCCTGAACCTCAGAGCTGAAAGTTTGCTTGAGAGTTACAGGGGACAGAAAGTCTACAGGGCTTCTAAGTGGATACAGGAATGTGGCATTGGCCTTACTGGTGCTAGAGCATCGAATGCTTCTGCTCTGCCAGTGGAACCACTGAGGACTGTAAAGAGGGCTCGGGGAGCTCTTCATGCCCGGGCTAGCCAGGTAATGAGACTGCTCCCAGCAGTCATCCATTTATTTGTTTGCTTATTTGTCTAACCAGTAAAACAAACAAAAAAATTGTTTACTTTATTCCTGTGAAAGGTGGAGAGAAAGTATTCTCTCATTCTCTGGTTCCCTCTGCAAATGCCCGCAGAGGCTGGGGTGGGGTCGGAACTAAGCCAGGAGCCTGGAACTCCTTCCCGGGAGCCTTGTGAATGAGAGGGAGCCGAGCACCTGAGCCATCACTTGTCAGTAGGAAGCTAAAATCTGCAGCAGAGCCAGGACTTGAACCCAGGCCTTCTATCATGGAATGTGGGCACCCCAGGTGGTATCTTGATGGCTGGGTCAAGTGCCCACTCATTGGGCATCTTATGAATGAATGCATAGCGTGTACATTTTTATGGGGTGCACATGTTAATGATCTGCTCAGGCCATTTGAATTTCCATCTCTAGATAGGTGAATCGCTTTTTATGTGTGACGATCTTCCTACGTCCCTTCTGTTGCCCTGAAATAACCGATTGTAAGCCACAGTTTCCCCACGGTTGTATCTAATACCAGGACTCATCCATGTTTCAGTGCCTGTTGACTAATCTCTCTGTCTCCCCCTGTCCTTCCTAGGCTCTCACAACCCAGATGGATAGTTCAGCTTCAGAGAGTGAGTAACAACATACGGTCCTTGTCTTTTGGCAGAGGCTAATTTAGACAAGCCAGAACATACTCAAGTCGCCTATCTACAGAATCAGCTCTCTAACTTCCTCTCTGGAAACATGAAGACAGATGAGGCACTGCCTTGGAGAAACGTGAGGTGTCAGACAGGAGGCATGGACTCTGAAGAGAGTTCCAGGGCAGGTAACTCTGCTGTGAGATACTGGGCAAAGGAATCCCTGAACAATAAGGACGTTAGGAGGGTGTGTGTGTGTGTGCGCGCAGAAGGGCAGATTGTTGGCCTGGAGTGTTTGGAATATGAATGCTCCGGCTTTCTGTCTCTGAGAATTCGTATGCACAATCTGCAGATAGCAAGTTTCTCAATGGATTTGTGTGGGCTGTCCACAGCTTTGACCTTGGCTCCACGTCCAGGCGCCGTGGCTCCAGGATGCGTGGGGTGGAAGCTACCAGCCTGTGCTGTGGGTAGGTTGGGCTGGTGGCTTGTCACCACTGTCACATACTCGGGCCACACTGAGAGCACAGGGAGTAAAAGTTTCTATTCTGAGAGCGCCTCTTCCGCCTTTGAACTTTCCCAATCAGGCGTATGTGGGCATTGTCTGCGCGCTGAAGCTTAAAATAAACTGCACCGGGTGTCTAGGGTCACACTCCAGATGTCTAACAATAACCTGCCCACGCAAGGGGAAGAAAATCCCCCACCTTGCAGGGGCAGCCGCTCGGTTGTGAGTGCTGAGCTGGCGCATTTCCAGCAGGGATGTTTTCAGGCTGTGCTGAACCCCAGAGTGGAGGCCAGGCGCCTGGGCAGAGCATGCGTGTGCCACCTTGCACCTCCAGGCCTGGAGGCTCCTCCCTCCCTAAAGCCTCAAAGATTTTTTTTTTTTTTTTTTTTTTTTTTTTTTGGCAAACTCCAGGTTTGCTAAAGGTTTTCCGTTCATTTTTTTTTTTAATGTGGATTGCTTCACGAATTTGCATGTTATCCTTGCGCAGGTGCCATGCTAATTTTCTCTGTATTGTTCCAATTTTAGTATATGTGCTGTCAAAGCGAGCACTTCAGTTCATTTATGTCTTCCAACATCCTTATCCCTAATGGTAGGAAACCATATCCCAACTTGGGGGATTTACATTAGGGTAGATATATTGGATGACTCAAAACTGGCAGGCATTAGCCAGAGAAAGACAAATCAAGCAACACTCCTGTTCTGTCACAAGCAGCTTAAAAAATTATTTAAAAGGGCTTGGCAGTGTGGCCTAGTGGCTAAGGTCCTCGCCTTGATCCCATATGGCTGCTGGTTCTAATCCCGGCAGCTCCACTTCCTCTCTATCTCTCCTCCTCTCAGTATATCTGACTTTGTAATAAAAATAAAATAAATCTAAAAAAAAAAAAAAAAAGAGTGATTGAATAGCCATGACATTTAAAAAAAAAAAAAAAAAAAAATTATTTAAAAAGTCCCTCAAGAGTGTTGATAGAAGAAACTGGGAGAATTTATCCAGCTAAACAGAAAGGAAAGTTTAAATAGAGAGAGATAGAGGGGCAGACATTTAGTGCAGCATTTTTTAAAAAGATTTATTTATTTTATTACAAAGTCAGATATATAGAGAGGAGGAGAGACAGAGAGGAAGAACTTCCATCCGATGATTCACTCCCCAAGTGAGCCGCAACGGCCGGTGTGCGCCAGTCCGAAGCCAGGAACCAGGAACCTCTTCCAGGTCTCCCACGCGGGTGCAGGGTCCCAAGGCTTTGGGCCGTCCTCGACTGCTTTCCCAGGCCACAAGCAGGGGGCTGGATGGGAAGTGGAGCTGCCGGGATTAGAACCGGCGCCCATATGGGATCCCGGGGGATTTCAAGGCGAGGACTTTAGCCGCTAGACCACGTCGCCGGGCCCTAGTGCAGCATTTTTAAAAAAGAGATTTATTATATTTATCTAAAAGGCCGACTTAGAGAGAGAGAGAGAGAGAGAGAGAGAGAGAGAGAGAGAGGTGTTCCATCTACTCTTTCACTCCCCAGGTGGCCACAATAATTGCAGTGGCTGGCACTAGACCAGGCTGAAACCAGGAGCCAGGAACTTTTTCTGCTCAAGCACCAGGGCCAGCTTCCATTGCTGTCCCTGGTGCATTAGCAGGAAGTTGGACCAGAAGTGGAGTAGCCAGAACTCTAACTGGTGACCTTATGGAATGATGGAACTGTAGGTGGTGGCTTAGCCCACTATACCACGGCGTTGGCTCCTTGGTACCAATTGAAGTGCCTGAGTTCCAGTCCCAGCTCTACTTCTGGGTCTGGCTTCCTTCTAATGCACACCCTGGAAGGCAGCAGGTGATGGATGGTCCATTAGGATGCCTAACTCCTACGTGGGAGATGCAGGCATTTGTGGAGCGAATCAGCTGGTAGGAGATCGTTTGCTCTCGTCTACCTCCCTGACTTTTAGACAAAATTAGAGCAGATAATTAAGTACAGTTAACTTTTCAACTTAAGAAAGAGACGTGTGCAGCAAGCATCACTCTGTGCTTCTCCATCACAATGGACACTCACATAGGCACACACGTGATTCTACACACACAGGAGCACACAGCACACATGCACTTTGATGTACAGGCCAACACATGTGTTCACCCTTACACATACATATGTGTCTGCACTTGCCCTCGTGCACACACACACACACACACACACACACATACACACACACTTCTTACAACAGCACCCTGACCACCCCCCTTGCTCAGTCTTCCTTCTTTGGAGTCAGTCCCCGAAGGACCAGCATGGTTGCTGTCTGCCCGCAGTGATTCCAGAGTGAGACAAAACCTCCCTGCTTCCTTCCATCCCTCCTGCCCTCTTGCTTTCCCTTTGCTGACAGTGTCTGGATTGGATGCTTTTAGTTTGAAACCAAGTATGACTTTCATTCTTGGTTTAAACAAAGAAACAGCGCAACAGTCAGGGTGTGGGTGAGGGGCATAGCTGATAGAGCTGCAGCCTGTGATGCTGGCATCCCATACGGCTCCTGGTCCATGCCTGGCTGCTCTGTGTCCTATCCAGCTCCCTGTTAATGGCCTGGGAAAGGAGACCGAAGCTGGCTGAAGCATTTGGTCTCCCGCCACCTACCAAGGAGGCCAATTCAGATGAAGCTCCTGGCTCCTTGCTTTAGCCTGGTTCAGTGTTTCAACCACCCCAAGGAAGGAACCAGCAGATGGGAGATCTCACTCTCTGATTTTCAAATAAATAAAACCTTTTTAAAAAAAACCCAAGTCCACCAAAAGCCTAACAGAGTCACGGAACCTCATGTGTTTTCCTTTTTAAAATCTATTTGCGTCAGGGTCTGGCTTCGGTGGGTTTGGACGCTGCCAACGCTCTTGGCCTTCTTAGAAGTGATTCATCTAAGCATGTGTGTCACACCCCAGTCTGAAAGGTGGGACCTAATAATCAGGTCCTCAGGCCTAGAATTCTCTTGGCTCTGTGTCCCAAAGAAAACCCACGATTGAGCAAGAGACGCGCACCAGGGGATTCACAGGAGCAGGTTTCTCTGCCGAAAGCAATGAGCCTCATGCCAATCAACAGGAGCCGCAAGAAATCAATGGCAGGGCATTTACAAAGTGAGACAGAGTGACCTAGATACTGCCCACGATGTGGATGAACCTCCCAAACAAAATGCTCAAGGGCTAAAAGCAAATTGCACAGGAATGCATGTATGATGACACAATTCACAGAGCGTTCAAAGGCACGTAAAGCAAACGTGATAAATCACGTAAGATGTCAGGTGCGGGGCAGTGTGAGAGGTGGGTGGGGTGAGGGGTCCCCACTCCCTTACTGGGCCACCCAGAGCATTGTGGAATGGACAAGGATAAGGAGACTAGGGGAGTGTGGACACAGGTGCCCATTCATTTTATTATGCATTACTCATTTTTTGCATTTCTGGGATACTTCATAATGACAGACAGGAGGATACTTAAAAAAAGTAGATGGGTAAATGAAATCAAAAGATGAGTTAATTTTGGTGCAAAAAATGTGAATATGTAGAGTATTTTTCGTAGGAGGTATTTTTCCCTGAACTTTTCGAACATCTTTAGGGATGTATAATTTTATTGTGCCACAGGCATAAATACGAAATAGAATACGTAAAAAATATCCAGAAGACATGACCCAGTGTGATAGCCTGGCGGCTAAAGTCCTAGCCTTGAACGCACCAGGATCCCATATGGGCGCTGATTCTAATTCCGGCAGCCCAGCTTCCCTGCCTGTGACCTGCCTGTGACCTGGGAAAGCAGTCGAGGATTGTCCAAAGCTTTGGGACCCTGCACCAGTGTGGGAGACCCAGAAGAAGCTCCTGGCTTCTGGCTCAATTCTGGCCATTGTGGCTGCTTGGGGAGTGAACCATCAGATGGAAGAACTTCTTCTCTGTCTCTCCTCTTCTCCGTATATCTGCCTTTCCAATAAAAATAAATAAATTAAAAAAAAAATAGCCAGAAGACACAATGTGTGCTGCAAATATTGCTATTTGGACACAAATTTCGACTGTTAAACCATTTCTCCTTCATCTCATGAAGGAGAAATGGCTCACACTCAGGGTTCCAGTGAAGGTGCCCTCATCACACACCTGTCCCTCAGGGGGTTTGCCCTCCAGTTGGTTTTGGTTTGTTTTCGTTCCTTGAGTCACCATGGCAGTATCCAGATTCCCAGCAAATGATGAAATACGTTGGACCTTGAAGCGGGTCCTGAGCTCGCCTGCATTGTAGGGGCATCTGAGGAAGCAGTGACGTCACCAGCTCCCAAAGGTCTCATGTGGAGACCCCATCTCCTCTCAGGGTCCTGCTACCTCAAGGAATGCCCTGGATCCCTGTCTGGCAGCTCTCAATAGGAAATATTTGTGAAGATCCATGTGGGTTTCCCATAATTTCTCCAGGAAGCTGCATGTGAGCCTCAGGGAATAATCAGAGTGTATTTGAGTCAGGGTTTTTTCAGAATGTGAAGTTTCCTCCCAGCTTAGCTGCCTCATTTTCATGAAGGCACACTGCCTTTCTGAAGCCCATGTGGGCCAAATCCTTATGAACCCCTGACCTGCTTCGTTCTCCGGCAAACAATTGAAAGTTTACACAAAGGTTCTTTTTTGGGAACATTTTATTGTTTATCCCTAGTTTTTGTTTGGTCTCGCAGGCTTCTATTTGCGTCTATGGCCTGCCGTTGAATGCAGTTTTGTTTTAGCTAAGTGTGTTTCTACAGGAAACGTGCAGCAAGATACCAAAACAAAGGGTCGGTTTAGTGACTAATTTTTGTCACTGGGCTCAGCACCTTTGTGTGCGAGTGACCTGAAGACCACACCATGTAGTCCTTCACTTACGATGGGGGAGGGGGACACAATACCCCAAAGCTCCAAAAGTGAGAGTGTTAGGATTTCGATGAGAAATCCTTAGGTACCCAAGCCCCTATTGAAGACTGACTTGGAGTAACAAAAGCACCTGAATCTGCCAATAGGATGGTCTCCTTTTTATTGACTTGAGCAAAATACAGTCTCATATCACTTAACAATGGGGACACATTTTGGGAGCTACATCCTTAGATAATTTTTTGTTTTTGATCACTATAGGGTGTGCTTGCACAAACTAAGATGACAACAGCAGTACTGGGTGATGTAATCCTGTGGGATCATCTTTGGATGTGGAGTTCAACCTGACAGCACATCATCAAGGAGCTCGTAATCTCCACTGCTTACTAACTTATCAGTTCCCTCTTGCCATCCTCCACGGCTGGGCCAGGCAAAAGTCAGGAGTCTGGCATTCAGTCTAGCTCTCCAATGCAGGAGACAGGGACTCAAGTACTTGAATCATCACTAGCTGCCTCCCAAAGCATATGTTAATGGGAAACTGGATTGTAAGTGGAACAGACACTCTGATAAGAAACATGGGTGTCTCAACCACTGCAGCAAACATACACTCATTCCAAGAACTTTTTAAAGAGTCCTGATGACATATACTCACTGCCTCATATCAGGGGGTGTCTGGTACCAGACAACATCCCTGTTGATGAAAGCTGAGATCAGCTGGTTGAGGTGCAACTTACCAGGTTCCTCCTCCAGCAAGTTGCAATGGGTTTTTTTGTTTTGTTTTTTGTTTGGTTGTTTGTTTCTACTCCATTGGTCAGGTGTGAGTTGCCAAATTCAACTCTCATTTCAGGCAGGAGAAATAAGACCCACCACTTGGAGTAGCATCCAAAGCTTTGTTGGCCTGTGTTAGTACCTCCATGATGGTCAGTAAACATCTTGGACTTGGAGATTATCTCTTTGCGAGTCTCCTTTGCTTACTTCTGCAATGGGTGGTAGATCCTTCTTGCCACAGCCACTTTTTCAAATCCTCTTTCCATCTAAATTGGTTATTTGGAGAATTTCAACCGTTTCCCCCATTTATTTATTTTTCAACCATTATCTACATCACCACGTACACATGGGAATTTTTTGCATTCTACGTGTTGCAATCTGATACTCTCCTTATTCATTGTTACTCAACTTTTTTCCACTTTAGTCATTGGGGTTTCTTTCAGACTGGCTCCTACTTTCTGTCAAATACCTTTGTTGTTTTGTTTTGTTTTGTTTTGGGAACATTTTCTTAACCTCTGATGCTATAAGATGTTTCAGGCCCATCTTGTGTTTTCTTTGCTCCTGTGCTGGAATTAGGCACATCTCTAGGACTTTGCACTTCTGCTAGTTGGGAAACGGTACTGAGGAAGCAGGAGCTGGTGCTGATGTGCTTGTGGCTCCCTGGGTGTCCCTGTTTCCAGTCGCTAATTCGGGGAAGTGGAACAGTTACTTCCTGTTACAATCCATTGCTAGTTGACAATGGTGTAAGTGGAAATGGCCCAAACCTCCCCAATCCTCCTGTGGGTGGACCCTTCAGCAGCACAGCACAATGGAACACTTCGGGTGCTTCGCTCACGATGGTGGCTCCGTTGTCCCTGTCCCTGCCCAGCATCAGCAGGACTACACCATGCTACCAGGAAAAATCAAAATTCAACATCCCAGGTATGGTGTCTACCAAATGCGTGTCCCCTTTGTATTAGGGAGAAGTTGAAAAAAAATCTCATTTTGGACCATTGTTAAGTCAAATGGGGATGGTCTATATTCTTGCGTGTGCCTGTGTTTGTGTATCTACAGTTATATGGGTTTTATTTCCCCAGGACTGAGGCTGGGTGAGCTGCGGTGTTCCTCACTCCCAGCCCTGTGCTGCAGAAGCTCCAGGCCAGCACAGCTGAGAGGACCAGATCTTTCATTTCTTACTCAGCTCTTTTACTACAAGCTGCACACTCTCATCCTCTCCCGCAGGGGCAGCTGATTGAAGATACAGGAGCAAGGGAGGTGCCAGCTAGAGAAGAAGGTTTAAAAAAAAAAGCAGAAGAAATACCTCAAGTAAAAATGCTCACAACTTACCAAATTTGGTGAAAACCATTTCCTATTACTAAGGAAGCTCAGCCAACTCCAGATATGATCACCTGAGAGGATCCATGCTGAACTCCATGCACCACAGTCAGATGTTGAAAGACAGCAGGAAGAGAAAAATGGGTTTCAAGACAAGGGAACCCAAATAAAATTCATGGTTTACTTCTCAGCAGAAAGAACAGTAGGATACCCCAAATGCTCAAAGTCTCTAGCTAGCTAGCAAATTGCCCCCACACTAGTCCTTACCAAGCCATAAGGAGTGTTTTCCAGGAGTGTCCACATATTAGCCCACAGAACTAGCTCCAATAAATTTAAAATCACACAAAGAATTTTTTGTATATGGTTCTAAAACAATGAAATGAAGTATAAAGTAGTCCATTGAAAGACATGAAGTAATGCATGATGTGTCGAAGTTAACAACACACTCTTGCATGGGTCATGATCTTGATGTCTGTATTTTCCAGCTTTGTAAAGCTGCATGTTAAGCTGCCACTGGCAACACTGGCAACAAATTTTGACATATTGGCTTGATGCTCTGTTTCTGATCTAGCTTCCTGTTAATTCACCTGGGAAAGCAGTAGAACGTGGCTGAAATAGTTGGGGTCATGCTAACTGTGTTGAGGCCCCAGGCAGAGAGTCCTGGTACTTAGTTTTGGCTTGGCTCAGATCTGGCTACTGCTGCCATCAGGGGATGAAACAGCAGATGGAAAATCTTTTTCTCTGCCTTTTAAATAAATAAGCAAGTAAATCTTTTTCTGAAAAAGAGCAAAATGAAGTAATTATCTGAGGTGAATGAATAGAATAACATAGCAATGCAAAAACATGGGGGAAGTAGCTAAAGCAAGACTTAGAGGGAAATTAATGTCATAAAATATCCATAATTTAAAAACATAAAGGAAATTAATGAATACTTTAAACTTCTGCCTTAAGACATTGGAAAAAGGAAGGGCAAACTAAACCTGAGATAAAGAGAAGGAATTAAATAATCAAGATTAGAGAAGAAATTAATGAAACAGAAAAACTAACATAAAAAGGACTGAGATCAGAATTATACTTTGAAAAGAACATAACTGATGAAACTTTACTTACACTGATCAATACAAAAGAAGGGTCCGCCATTGTGGTGTATCAAGTTAAATTGTCACTGGCATCCCACAGGAGCTATCGTTGGAGAATGGGCTGCTCCACTTCCAATCTAGTTCTTGGCTAATGTGCTTGAGAACAAAACAGAGTATGACCAAAGTACCTGGGCCCCTGTCACCCACGTGGGAGACCCAGATGGAATTCCAGGTTCCTTTTTCAGCCTGACCTAATGCTGGTTGTTGCAGCCATTTGGAAATCCAATCAGCAAATGAAGAGCTCTTGTTCTCTCTCTCTCTCTCTCTCTCTCTCTCTCTCTCTCTCTCTCTCTCTCGTTTTTCTGCCTTTGGAATAAGCAAAATAAATCTTTTAAAAAGTTAAAAACAGAAAAAAAGATACAACTTTACAAAAGTAGATATTTATAACAAAAATAACCTTGAACGCTAAAATCTAACCTAGAGGACTCATACATTCGAATTGAAAAACTTATTGTAAAGCTACGGTAACCAAGACTGCATCACGATATATCAATGGAATAGAATAACCCATTGCATTGATAAATAACCCATTGCATTTAGAGCCACTTGATTTTTGACAAAGACTAAGTGATTTCAACAGTTCAGTGGAAGAAAGAATCATTTTAAATAAATGTTCCTGGAGCAGCTGGATAGACATGTACGGAAACTGAGAGTGGGCTTCCCAAACTGCACATTGTACACAAAAGAAGAACTTAAAATGGCTCATCAACTCAAATGGAAGAGCTGCACCTTTTAACTATTAGAAGAAAACAAGGATGATATCGGGTTAGGTGATACTTTCTTGGGTAATGAAAAGGCACAAATGGAAAAAGAAAAAGTAGTCAGACTTTATCAAAATTAAAAATGTTTATTCTACAAAAGATACATTAAGAAAATGAAGACAACCCACAGAATTGGAGAATCTGAGCATCATATATTTGTCAAAGGACTTGTATCTATACTGCATAAAGAATGCATATAACTGAAGATTAAAGAGACAAGTAACCAAGTTAAAAATGAGCAAGGAGTTTAAACAGTTCTATACAAGAAATACAGAATTATCAATATGTACATGAAAATTTGTCATTAGGGAAATACAAATCAAAACACACTTCACAGTCATTAGATTGGCTTGTTGGCCTAAATTTTTTTAAAAAATAGTAACAACGGCATCTGGGAACACCAGAGCCTTGCACTGGGCATGTGCATGCCATTGTTAGCTATGGCCTCAAGGAGACTGAGGCAAGTAAAGATTTAAAGGTTAAAAAAAAAATGGTATGAACATAATCACATACTCTGAAGCAGTGATCTTTGCTGGCCATGAGTTACAACTAGGGTAATGTTAGTCCAAGGTTGAACAGTTGCTGAACAGCTGTTGTCCTAGAAGTACTTCTGGTGTTAGGTAGTGGCTTCCTTTGTGACTGTCGGAGTCTTGTGTGATGGTTACTATCAAGTGATCATGCATAAGAACCTTTTTTTCAGAACCTCCTGGCTTTATTGATTACCTTTTATATTAGTGCTGACAGCTTCATTTTAATTCTGACAGTTTGTGCATCCTTTTCACAGCTATAATCAAAAACATGTAATAAGCATTGAATACAATGTGAGGAAATTGGAAACCTTGTGCGCTCCTGGAAGGAATGTAAAACGTTGCAGCCAAAATCTTTCTAGCAATCCCTCGAATCATTACATAAAGAATATAGATGTTGGTTTGTTTTTTGAAGAGCCATCTTTGATGATCTCATAACAAACGTGAGTCAGGAGCCCAGTGCACTCGGCACTCTGCTTGGAGCTCACAAGGCTGGAGTGCTGGTGGTCTCACGTGAAGGTGGAGCCCCTTTCCAAGCTCTTGGCATAAGTAAGGGCCTCCTTGTGGCTAGGGCATAAGTGGTCACAGTTTCCAGGCTGCCCACAGACAGTGTGGTTTCAATAGTGGCAGCAGTGTTCCTATGTACTTGGCAAGGCAGACCCTCATGTGTATGTGTGTTGTGGCCTCACCAAGAAGCAACATGCATCACCTAGCTAGGTCCTACACCGAGAGGCATGCCACAGGTTCTGACCACATGCCAGAGGAGGAGATGACAATAACAGGGGCAAGCAATGGGCAGGTGGCATCTCAGCACCTTGCCTTCCTCCCCTCTCCCCATAAACACATCCACTTCACACAGATCTGA
Organism: Ochotona princeps; assembly: GCF_030435755.1. Lineage (NCBI taxonomy): Eukaryota > Metazoa > Chordata > Mammalia > Lagomorpha > Ochotonidae > Ochotona > Ochotona princeps. The sequence goes on from NC_080845.1 coordinate 60,947,790, forward strand.
TTTTTCCCTCCCTGACTGGAGAACTGGATTTTTTAAACAGAATTTTCTACCAGAAACTCCAAAAGAATCAATGTGTATTTCTCTCCTTCTTTTCTCATCTCAGTCGCCTCTACGCCAGCTCCATGAGAACTTGGAGAATTCTGAGCACTTCAGAGTGGAGATAACCTGCTGAGAGACAAGCCCTTAAGATCCTAATAATTGTTCTGGCAGTGCCATGCCCTCCAAACATTTCCCATCACGTGCTCCAATAAAAACTCCCCAGCACCTCTTGAAGGCCCCTTGTTAATTCAACAGTGTTTTCATGTGGGTTATTTCATGTGTGTGAAGACCTGAGTGTGTGAGTTTCGGGGAAATCACGGAGACTCTTTATTCTGTAGCTTTTTTTTTTTTTAAAGATTTATTTATTTTATTACAAAGTCAGATATACAGAGAGGAGAGACAGAAAGGAAGATCTTTTGTCCGATGATTCACTCCCCAAGTGAGCCGCAACGGCCGGTGTGCACCAATCCGAAGCCGGGAACCAGGAACTTCTTCCAGGTCTCCCATGCGGGTACAGGGTCCCAAAGCTCTGGGCAGTCCTCATCTGCTTTCCCAGGCCACAAGCAGGGAGCTGGATGGGAAGTGGAGCTGCCGGGATTAGAATCGGTGCCCATATGGGATCCCGGTGCGTTCAAGGCTAGGACTTTAGCCGCTAGGCCATGCTGCCGGGCCCTATTCTGTAGCTTTTCTCATCTCACACACTTAAACACAATACGTGTGTTCAACCCCACAGGTCCTGTATCTGGGCTCAGTGGCATCTCAATATACACCTGTCCTCTGGAGATACAGCTCAGGCAGAATCACCTGTGTCAGCAATTTTTATTCACTGACTGTGTATTATTAGAGCAATGTCTGGTTGGGGTTAAAAGCAATAGAAAATGCCCCCCAAAACCTTGCCACTCATTTAATGGAAAACAGACCCATAGAGCTGCTGGCTCTATGACATGCAGACACCTTGCATAGGTTCATCTCTTGTTCTTGGAGAGCTGATCCACATTTGTACCATCCACAGCAGGACTCTTCCATTCTCCGTCCTCAGACCACTCTGGGCAAGGGCTTACAATTGATTCCTAATGTTTGCAGGACTACATATACTCTTGCCTGAAGGACGGAGCCCTTTGGCCTGCTGGTCCAGCAGAGCTGGTACTTCTGTTGAAGGAACAACAGGTGACTGGAGCAAGCCCCCGCACCCAGTCAATACAGCCCACCTGTATTGGCAGGGGAAGCAGGGCTGGGAGCAGTGGTGCACGGGGCCAACCAAAGCTGGTCTGATCCAAAGCTAGGAGTCAGAAGCTTCTCCCGGGTCGCCCATGTGGGTTCAGGGACCCAAGGACTTGAGCCATCCTCCGCTGCTCTCTCAGGTACATTAGCAGGCATCTGGATCAGAAGCAGAGCCACTGGGACAAAAACTGACTTTACCTGATATACCACAGCATTGACTCCAGGAATTTTAAAAAATTGCAGTCAGATCATCACAAATTAGGGACCGTGTGTATTCCATATGTCAGTAGGTGGGTACTGGTCAGATGGGGGTGTTAAGAAAACAGGGAGTTTGCTATTAAAATGACCCCATCTCCACAAAATGAGTTGGGGATTGAGCTTTCAGCAAAATTCTTCCCAGTTGAAGCATGGGGCTGTTAGATTTGTGATACAGATGGAATTGGGGGCTGAGGGTATCGGAGTCTGTTGAGAATGAATTGCCTGTCTGGATCATTGCGTTACTGAACTGGTATCCCAAGAATGCTCTGGTAAAAGCAATGTCTTTCCTATACACTGTGCAGTTCCATCGAACAGATCAATCCCATTGTTTGGTCAAAGGATACTCAGGGTCTATATTTTAAATGTCTTTAAGAATTCAATTGACCAAGATGCTGCTGACTAGTTAAAAACTAGTTTGAAACAGGTAAAAAAGTAAGAGGTGGTTTCAGAATTGAGTGATGTTTGCTGCACTGCAGAAGGCGGAATGTGGTGTGTGGGTTAGAACGGCAGGTCTTGTTACCAGCGATCCTATCAGTCGGCCCCGCTCCCTCAGCCCTGTGGGAGCCTAGGACCTTAAATTTCCTGGCTATGGGTCCTGGGAATCTGAATTCTCCCATGAATGAGTTGATAGGTGTGAACCTTGTTGGTTAACTAAAATACTCAGGTCTTCCACAGTCTAAGAACCTGTGGAGGGCAGAATGTGTGTCTGAAGTCCCATTCCTCCCCTCCCACATTTTCCCGTAGCAGTAACAGAACACATGAACCTGCATCATTTAGGAAGGAACAAATTTCACTCAGCTCCTGGTTCTGCAGCCTGGCAAGTCTATGATTGGGAGGCTGAATCAGGTGAGGGCTTCCTGCTGCTTCATACGATGGCTGTTGGGAGGAAATAATGCATGTGGAAGAGACAAGATACAAGGAGCAGCCTCACCCTGACAACCTGATCCCAGGGTCATTACAGAAAGATTTACAGATGTCGCAGGTTCAATCCAGACTGTGGCAATACAGTGAGTCATATACATTGTTTGGTTTTCCTCAGTAAACACACAGTATAGTAACACGGCACTGTAGGCTATTAAATGTGCAATGACATTGTCTAAAAATATGTACATGCCTTAGTAAAAAAATAAAAGTATTGCTAAAAATGCCAGTGATCATCTGAGTTGTCAAAAAAATGTGGCTGGTAGACTTGCCTTTGCAAAGTTGCTCCAAATCTTCAACATGTTAAGAAAAAGTCAGTATTGGAATAGATCCTTGAGTTAGTGGTTAAGATGTTGGTTATGAGATCCAAGTACCTGGGTTTGATTCCAGCTCCTTGCCAATGCAGAACTTGGGAGGCAGTTGTGTCACTCAACTGGTTGGGTTGCTGCCACGTATGTGAGAGATTTGAATTGAGTTTCTTGGTCCTGACTTCGGCTACAGCCCGTCCTAGCTAATTGTGAACATTTGGGGAGTGAACCACTGGACAGAAAAATGTCTGTTTCTCTCTAGGTGTCTCTGCCTCCCCCAAACAAAAGAAAATGCTAGCTCCCAACCCCCTCCCCACATCCAACCCAAGCCATGCAGTATCTGTGAAGAGCAACTAAGCAAGGCATAGCCTGGCAATTGCATTCCACATGAAAGTGCCTGGTGTCAGGCTACCAAACCCGGCTTCCTGCTGATGTGAACCCTGGGAGGCAGCAAGGCATGTCTCAAAGTTGGGTTTCTGAAACTCACACAGGAAACTTGGGTTGGGTGTCCCACTCCTAACTCTGGCCTAGCTTCAGTCCTGAGCATTGCAGACATTTGGGGAATAAACCAGAGAATTCCTCTCTTGCTTTTCCCTGCTCCTCCCTGATCTCCTTTGTCTCTCTGCCTTTCAGACAAATAAATAAAAATAAAAATTAAAAGCCAATAAGCAAAGTATAGCGAGGCATGCCTACAATTCGATTCTGCAGGAATTAACCCAGTCCTGTGCAAAGAAAGAAAAAAAAACATTGCTGTTTTTTAATGACCTAATCACCTTTTCAAGGCAGGCCTCACCTTCCAACATCACTAGATGGCAATGAATTTACAATGTGAGTTCCAGACAAACTATCTTCAAACAACATCAGGGAATAAAAAGTCCTCAAGGTTTCTCATCTTTCCAGGCTGTGGAAGGCAACTGCTGACCACTGCCAGAACTGCCAGAAGCCAGGTGAAGCTGCTCACTCTTCAGATTTGTTCTTCCTGGTACTTTGATCTCTGAATCTTAAGGGAGGCCCACATTCCATTTACATCAGCCTTTTAGCCGACACCAGCCTTCGGGATGCTTCCCCACAATGACAGCCTGTGATAAGCCCCTGGAAGGTGTTTGTGCAAGACTACTGAGTGCTCCCTGGAGGAGCTCATGTGTGCTCCCATTCAGGGCATTGGTTCTGGTTTACCCTCAGCCCTGAGGCTCCTATTGGCCCAAAAGAGCAGGTAGGTTAATAATGGCTCTGCAGTTGTCCACACAGAGAGTGTGAGCTGCATTTGCTTCTGGTCTTTTTGAAAGCCATTGTCGGGCCCGGTGGCGTGGTCTAGCGGCTGAGGTCCTTGCCTTGAAAGCCCCGGGATCCCATATGGGCGCTGGTTCTGGTCCCGGCAGCTCCACTTCCCATCCAGCTCCCTGCTTGTGGCCTGGGAAAGCAGTCGAGGATGGCCCAAAGCCTTTGGGACACTGCACCTGTGTGGGAGACCCGGAAGAGGTTCCTGGTTCCCGGCTTCAGATTGGCGCGTACCGGCCCGATGCGGCTCACTTGGGGAGTGAAACATCGGATGGAAGATCTTCCTCTCTGTCTCTCCTCCTCTCTGTCTCTCTGACTTTCCAATAATAATAAATCTGAAAAAAAAAAAAAAAAAGAAAGCCATTGTCTTATATTGAATGCTCAAACAACTCCTAAGGGAATCACAAACACTTTTTAGACCACATGAGGGACTGAGTTCCTAAGCAACTGGTCTCCTATTTAGCCAACAAGGCAGAACACAACCCTGATGACGCAGCTGAATTCCAGGGCATCTCTAGGGATTTGAGGCTACACTTTTCTTTTCTTTTTTTTTTATTATTTATTATTTAACTTCATTAATTACATTGTATTATGTGACACAGTTACATAGATACTTGAGGCTACAGTTTTCAATAAAATACCTTCATCAGATTTTGCTTCTTGCCACTCCCCCCATCATCATCCTTTCCTGACTCAATAAAGAAAACATTTAATCAGAGTAAATCATACAACTGGAATGGTGGTGATACTGGGGCACATCTGGTAAGAATTTGCTGGGAATTTATACCTTTACATTGTTACTTCCCTATTGCTGAACACAGAGTTTCCATACTTCCCGTGAGTGTGCATGGGAGAGCCTGTGTGTCAGATTAAAGTAAATTACACTATTCTAAAATTTAGCCAATTTTGAAATGTTGAGAAGACCTATTTCTCTTCCCGTTGAAGTAATCAGATGCCCCCACCTCTGTCATTCCAAAGCCTAGCTCTCTGTGGCACCTACAGAAATAATCAAGTGTTCCTCTTTCCACCAGATACCACAATCCAGGTTTGCAGCTTAAGTCTTAGACCTCTTTTGGGAACAATTCTAATGACTGAGAGCACCACGCTTTTGAGTGGACCTAGTATATCTGTCCACAAATTATGGTCCCTACACCCCTGCGCAAAGATGCTGGAAACTTCTTTAACATGAGATAGGACATTGAACTTCATTATTAGAATGGAGACTTGGGATCAATATGGATTTGCAGTAAACTAAGAATCAGGAAAGCAGGGCTGGGTCTTTGCAATGAGACTCTCAGGACATGGAACCTCCAGCAGTGGCTGGGGAGATGTGGCTGTGGGCATCAAATTCATCTTCAATTCCTTCGCCATCGTGGAGAATGGATCAGCCTTTCTATTGGCAATGACTTTATTCCAAAGTTCTGTGTTCATCAGGTACTCTTGGTGAGGTCAGGGCATCCTCTGGGTCCTCCTTCCTTCGTCCTTCACATAGGACTTCAGAAGTCCCTTAACCTCCGCTACCCACCTGAAACACCTGCTGCAAGGTTTATGGCCGAAAGAACAGCTGTGATGATGATGTCTGCACCTTCCAAATCATGTCACAATTGCTTTAGAATTTCTTTTGTAATTTCCCAGAGCTGCAAATGGGCTCTGAGAACTCTGCCCACTGCAGATGCCTGGCCCTGTAAAGGCTTACTAGTAACATGAGAACAGAGATGATGGACGTGAGGAGGATAAAACTAAGAGATACGGTTTGGAAATAAAAATAACATAACCATTGCTGAAGGATTGGAGGGACCTCAGGGATGGCCTGTGTTGTACACACAAACACATTTTAAGAAAATGGATGGGGCCCAGCGCGGTGGCCTAGTGGCTGAGGTCCTCGCTTTGAACGTGCCAGGATCCCATGTGGGCACCGGTTCTAATCCCGGCAGCCCCACTTCCCATCCAGCTCCCTGCCTGTGGCCTGGGAAAACAGTCGAGGACAGCCCAAAGCCTTGGGACCCTGCACCCACGTGGGAGACCTGGAGGAAGTTCCTGGCCCCTGGCTTCGGCTGTTGCAGTCAGTTGGGGACTGAATCATCGGATGGGGATCTTACTCTCTGTCTCTCCTCTTCTCTGTATATCCGACTTTGCAATAAAAATAAATAAATCTTAAAAAAAGAAAAAGAAAATGGATGTATTCAGCTGTGGATGCACTCTATTGGGCCTCTAAGCTTTATCTTCTCATTTATAAAATGGTTTCTCATACTATTATTTTAATCATTTTCTTCTGCCATCACCATTATCACCATCACCTTGTCGTAAATCATCATCACACCGTCAACACCATCGTCATCCCATCACCATCACCATCAACTAAGGAGGAGTTTGAATGGAGTACCCCCAAAGTCACCTTGCACTCTATCTTAAGCAAAGTAGTGCTCCTGTGGCTAACACGGTCCTGTCAACTAGTGACTGATGCACTCGGAAGACAGGGAAAAGCACAGTCTGCAAACTGATCAAACAGATTTTTCATTGTGGAAAAATACACGTAACTCAAAGTTTACCATCTCGATCCTCCGCAGGTGCAGCATTCAGTAGCACTGAGCACATCCACACTGCTGTGCAACCGTCACTACCATCCCTCTGCAGAACGCTTTCCATCTTGCAAAACTGAGACTCTGTTTGCATTGAACCATCAGTCTCCACTTCCCCTTACCTGCAGGGAAATAATTCTTTTTTTTAAGATTTATTTTATTTTTATCACAAAGATATACAGAGAGAAGGAGAGATAGAGAGAAAGACTTTCCATCCGATGATTTACTCCCCGAGTGACTGTAATGGCCGGTGCAGCGCCGATCCAAAGCCAGGAGCCAGGAACTTCTTCCAGGTCTCCTGTACGTGGGTGCAGGGTCCCAAGGCTTTGGGCTGTCCTCGACTGCTTTCCCAGGCCACAAGCAGGGAGCTGGATGGGAAGCAGAGCTGCTGGAAATAGAACAAGCACCCACATGGGATCCTGGCGCATTCAAAGCAAAGACTTTAGCCACTAGGCCACCGTGCCGGACCTGAGAAATAATTGTTAAAGGAGAGAGAAAAAGCTTTTCGTAGATTTTGGAACAACACTTTAGATTCTACTTCTCCATGAACATCTCTGGAGTACCCTGGGACCTGTGATTTAAATCAGTTTGCTGTATCACTACTCTTGCTACACAGAGTGACAATAAGTTCTTATGGGCTGACTTGAGCAGCAGCTGCCTCCTCTGGCTGCATTGTTGTGAGAAGGGCACTCCCAGGGTCTCCCAAGGGTGGCCCCTCCTCTAGTCCTCTGCCCTCTAGGAGATGTCATCCTCCATTGGGGGCAGACAGAACAAGAGGGCAGGAGGCACAGCAGTAGCCTCCCCTTCCCATCTCACTGCTCATTGCTGTAGGCCTGAGAGGTAACGGGTTTAGACTTGGAGTCTGTTACTGTTGCCATTCCCCACACAGCTTTTCCATGACTGTGCAAGGGAGAAAAGACAAAGACACACAACAAAGGGCCTGGTTCCCCAAAGCCTCCACGCTCAGCCTTCTTCCGCAATGCCTGTGTCTTCCACGGGGAGCTTCCATGGAGCTGAGCCAGCTAACCATTACTTTGCTCAGAGACCTTAAGATTGTGTTTAAAACTTGGCATCGCTTTAAAAGCAATCATTAACCATGTTTACTGCTGCTGCTATTAAAACAAACGCATTTGTACTCGTGGTTTTCTGAGTGAAATGGAGTAACTGGGACACAAACTGGAACCCAAATGGGATGTTGGTGTTATAGACAGTGGCTTAACCCATTTTGCCACAATGCTGGCCACTAAAACTTTTTAATTTGACAGCTAACAATGCATATTTCTATTTCATGTAATATTATGTTTTAGAGTATATGAGAGTACTTCAAAAAGTTATGGAAACATAGAATTTAAAGACAACTTTCTGCTGGTACAAAAAGATTGAAAATCCTTGCAGTTTTTTAATATGCATCTTCCATTAATGAAGAAGGTTAGCTTCAGGTTATTATAATAGAATCAGTTGTACATGCAAAAAAAATCCAGAATATACCTAATAAAATCTACTCTATAACATATACACAGAATTAGTAGAACCAGGTGAAAATATCATTTTTTTTCTCATCAGTATATTGCAACTTTTTTGCAAGGACTATCTAATAACCATATTATTTTATTTTTTAAAAGATTTTATTATTATTGGAAAGCCGGATATACAGAGAGGAGGAGAGACAGAAAAGAAGATCTTCCATCCGATGTTTCACTCCCCAAGTGAGCCGCAACGGGCCGGTGTGCACCAATCCGATGCCGGGAACCAGGAACCTCTTCCGGGTCTCCCACGCGGGTGCAGGGTCCCAAAGCTTTGGGCCATCCTCGACTGCTTTCCCAGGCCACAAGCAGGGAGCTGGATGGGAAGTGGAGCTGCCGGGATTAGAACCGGCGCCCATATGGGATCCCGGGGTGTTCAAGGCGAGGACTTTAGCCACTAGGCCACGCAGCCGGGCCCCCATAATATTCTATTTTAAAGAATTATTTATCTCCTTGAAAAGCAGAGTTACAGAGAAAGGGGAATAAGACAGAGAAATGTTCTATCTGATGGTTCACTACCCAAATGACCTCTATGGCCAGGGCTAGCCAAGTAGAAACAAAAAGCCAAGAGCTTCAACCAGATCTCTCACTTGGGTGCAGGTGCCCAAGTATTTGGGCCATTTTCTGCTGCCTCCCCAGGCACATGTGCAAGGAACTGGATAGAAAATAATCAGATTAAGGCTTGAACTGGCGCCTACATGGGATACCAGCACCACAGGCAGGTGCTTTAGCTGCTATGCCACAGCACTAATGCCTATGTCATTTTTATTTTAAAGAAACGAAGACCTCTGTGGCCGCAAAACTCAAGCTTACTTGCAGAACAATGCAAAAAGCTTTGTTGGGAAAGGTTGGTTTCTCCTTCCTCACCTTTGACTCTCACCTGTGTACCTACAGGTGCCACATCACTCATCCTCTATTCTGAAGACTTGGGTCCCCTGTGCTTCCATGTCCATGAGTGAATCGCAGATATCCCAATGAAACCAAGCAGCAGAGTAGTGCTGACCCCAGCAAGGCTGCGGTCTTGTGCCGTACTCTGTGATCCCATTTCCAGAGGTGCCACAAGCAGCATCTGTCATCTACATGCGCCTGCTGGGGAGGATTTTGGTGGGTCAGATATGCAAACAGGAGCGTCTGACACCCAGTGAGCACTCCATCAGTGCCTTGGTCTTGAACACGTCATTTAAGCTGAAGGACTCCTCCGCTGTACCTCGCTGTGTGCAGGGCAATCGCCTTGGCCTGTGACTTAGGATGCTGTACCACGCTGAGGTTCAGGACTCCCTTTCCTCTTGTGCCTGCTGCAGGTGTTTCTGGCTGATTCTAGCTGTGTGTGCCCACCAAGGCCTGCATGATCAAAAAAAAAATGAAGCATTGGTGGGCATTTGGAACAGTTGCTTGGGACCCCTCCAACCCATATTGGAGAGCCTAGATTTGAGTTCCAGTTATTCTCCTTCTTCTTTTTTTAAGATTTATTCAGTTTATTACAAAGTCAGATATACAGAGAGGAGGAGAGACAGAAAGGAAGATCTTCCATCCGATGATTCATTCCCCAAGTGAGCCGCAACGGGCCGGTGCGCGCCGATCCGATGCCGAGAACCAAGAACCTCTTCCAGGTCTCCCACGCGGGTGCAGGGTCCCAAAGCCTTGGGCCGTCCTCGACTGCTTTCCCAGGCCACAAGCAGGGAGCTGGATGGGAAGTGGAGCTGCCGGGATTAGAACCGGCGCCCATATGGGATCCTGGGGCTTTCAAGGCGAGGACTTTAGCTGCTAGGCCACGCTGCCGGGCCCTCTTTCTTCTTTTTTCAAAAAGATTTGTGTTATTTATCTGAGAGGCAGAGTGACACACAGAGAGACAGAGGGGTATCTTTCATCTGCTCATTCACTCCCTAAACAGCCAAAACCAGGAACCTGGAATTCCATCAATGTGTCCCACATGGATGACACAAACACGAGCACATGACCTTCTGCTGCTGCTTGGTCAGGCGTGTTAGCATGGAGCAGGTCAGGACTGCAGCTGCTGGAATTCAAGCCAGTGTGCTTGTAAGGGATGCTGGCATTGTTAATAGCAGTTGAACCAGCTACAAGACAATGCTGCTCCCCAGCTCTGCTTCTGGCTCTAGTCTCCCACTAACGTGCACTCTGGGAGGCAACAGTGATACCTCAGGTACTTCCATTCCTGCCATGGGAGACCCAGGTTGAATTCAGGGCTCCTGCCTGGAGCCTGACCCAACCCCACCTGTCGCAGGCATTTGGGAAGTAAACCTCTGTAGGTGATTGGCAGGCTATGTGTGTTGGGGGTGTTGGACACGTGGGAATGTTGTGTCTCCCCCTCTCTGTTTTGCCAAAAACCTAAAAATATCTTGAAGTGGAACACTTACTTCTACGAAAAGGAATCCAAGACTGGCATGGCATCCTGCACCTGCTCCCAGCCTCCTTTGCAGGAGCAGGGCAGCAGTGTGGGCTGGAGCAGGGTCTGTGGGGCTGTGGCGCCAGAGCCGTGCACGCCCCCAGCCATTGCTTCTACCTGCCACAAGCTTTCTCTGTGGGCACGCAGAGTGGGAGGGTTCTCAGGGTATTTTCTTTCTTGCATCGGCAGGATTTGGGTATTTGATGTTTATTTCACAACAGTGTCTTGTTTTTCAGGTTGCAGCAAACAGAAGCTCTGAAAGGGCCTTTAGATCTTCTGAAGAAAGCCTCCTTGTAAATGCAAAGCGTTATTGCTCCTCATAAAATGATTCAGGGCATTCATGTTCCATTTGTCCGCTTCATCACACACAAAAAAATAACCCTTTTCTTTCCTTGGGCGACTCTTGCCTGCACCCCTAGTGCCACCTCCTTTGGGGAAGACAGACATCAGACTCTAATGGTGGGACAGAGAGCTTACGTTTGTTCCCATGGAGTCCTGGAGGTTTTCCTCTGCTGAGATGACTGAACAGTTGTGCAGGTAGAAACGAAGGAAGCTGCGACTTCCTCACCCTGAGATCCAATGTCCCTTGGTTCCCTGGATTCTGTAAGGAGCACAGCTCCTCTGTTGGGCTATCAGCATGACTGGAGTTTTTCCAGAGTAACAGGACCGTTTTGAAACATCTAATCACAGCTCTTGGAGATGTCTCACTAGTCTGGGCTCTGCACTAGTTTCCAGGCTATGACAGCCTTAGGGGAGAAAAGTCAATGTGGTCTTGGGATGGGGGTCTGGGATTGTGACTGTCTCCAGCAACCCCTAGCCCCGGTGAACCTGCTCAGGGGATGCGTCCAGAGTTTGCCCTTGGCAGGGTAAGGCTGTGCGAGACCACACACAGAGTTCCTGGGACTCAGCGTCTGTGGGTTCTGGCAAACCAATTGGGCTGTTTTCACTGCACAGAGGCAGCAGGACTTGCTCATTTCCGAATACGAAACTTTGGCGAACCTCGGACAGACACTGCCGTGTTGACTGCTGCAATGAGAGGCAGATAGAGCTGGGAGGCATGAGACGTGTTTTCTGGACAAACAAGTTCTCTCAGCAGAATGACGGTAACTGCACTTTCCTTTTGAACTTCGCTGGTGAACTTGGCAAGTGTTGAAGTAAGTGCAGTCAAACCCTTGCGTGCCACGTGGTTTCGATGCCAGGAGTAGGGCAGCCAGCAGTGCGTGAGCTGAGTTCACCTGAGTATTACACGTTAGATCAGACCACTATTCCCAGATTCTAGCCCTGAGGTCTTTCTGGCATTCTCCTGACTCACAGCTCAACCTCAGTGCGACAGACAACCCAACAGAATCACCTCAGTGACTTGAGGTCTTTGTCTCCTGATAGGCCACAAGTTTCCCGTGGCCCTGCACATTATGTTATGTTATAGCTCACCTTCTGAGAAAAAAAGTCACTTTAGAAACTGTTGACTTTACGATCTTCTCTGCTATTGTTGTTCTTTATCTCTCCTCTGTTACATTAACCTAATAATACTCACAAGTATCTACCAAAGATACAAGGTCCCATGCTGGTCTCATGGTCTACTGATGCCTCATGGTCCCAACATTTACACCACCCTTCTTACTATAATGGAAGGGTTTTTTTTTTCCACTAGCGACACAGCTGAATTAAACAAGCCCATGTCATCTTTTTGACATATGCCCATCCAGTTCTTGCAGAACTATTTATTGGAAAGATTGTTATTTTTATATCAAGTTGCCTTTGAAACTTGGCCAAAATTCAGGAGTCTGTGTAGTGTGGCTCTGTTTTTGGATTTCCTATCCCATTCCGTCCATTTTTTCTTTTGGGTCTAGATTCTCACCAAAATGACACCATCTTCTCTACTAAGGTCATGTTTTCTGGGATACTCAAGACGTTTTGCTAGTTTGTTTCTTGGGGACTCCAGCACAATGGCATCTCTTGTGGGATTGTTTGCCAACAGTGAGACAAAGCACCAGTAGAAAAATGCATAGGAAAGCTTCCCCCAGCGAGTCTTTCTCCACCAAGCAATGCCCTAGCTCATTTCTCACATTGAACAAGGGCAATTACAGGAGAGGTTCCATTGGAAAACATTAGGCATCCACTTTGCCATTCTGATTTCATTCCTTCCGGTTTCATTGGAAATAACATTAAATAGCACTCCTCATTTTCCTTCCATTGATGATGCAAGACTGTCTACCCTGCTGGGATTAAGTTCCCAGGACTCTTGATTCTGTAGGGGTGGACTAAACAGCTGTCCATGTCACTTACAAAAGTGTCTGGAACTCATCGGAGCTTCTGTTAAGTAATTGTGTGTCCTTTTTAAATTTTTATCTTTGAATTACATTTTTCCACAAATTTTTGTACACACACTCTAAGTGATATATACAACACCAAATAAGAAATGCTTTTATTAAGGATTTGGGATGGTGGAAGATTTTAATCTTCTCTACTTTCAGTAACATTATATGATTTTTACAGGTTTATTTATTTTTATTGGAAAGGCAGTATTACAGAATGAAGGAGAGATAAACAGAGAAGGTCTTCCATCCTGTGGTTCACTTCCCAAATGGCCACAATTGCTGGAGCTGACCCGATCCAAAGTCAGGAGCCAGGAGCTTGTTCTGTGTCTTCATTTGGGTGCAGGGCCCCACAGCTTTGGACCATCCTTTACTGCTTTCCCAGGCTAGAAGCAGGGAGCTGGATGGGAAGTGGAGCATCTGAGACATGAACAAGTGCTCATCTGGGATGCTGGGACTTGAGGTTGGGTGGTTAGCCAGTTGAACCATCATGCTGGACCCCCTCATTATCAATTTATATAGATAAATGAGGTATTCACATTTGTTAATGGCATTTGATCGAATATCTCATGGACCTTAAAACTAAGAACGAAACTCTTAGGAAGGAAGGGCAGAGGAAGAAGGCTAAAGAATCTCATGTTATTTTATTTTCTGAATTACCATTTAGAAATAGAAACAAAGCTACTGTTTTTGCTTTCTTTTAAGTCTCAAATGGCCAAAGCACTGTATTCCTGTGTTATTATTGCTGTCATGAGACTTAATTTTTTTATTTATTTGAGAAGTAGAGAGAGCAATTTTTTAATTGACAGGTAAAAAATGTGTTTATCACATACAAAATGACATTTTGAAATCTATTGGCATTTTAAGAAGTTTTGGGTAGAAATAAAACTGAAAGGTAAGTTCATTTTAGTGCAAGAGAATTTTGAAATCCATGAATATGGGGGGGCATTCAAAAAGTTTATGGAAATTCATGTAATGAAAAAGTATCAATCTTGACTTTTTTTTTTGCTCCAAAGTTAATTCCACTCATTTCCACACACATTTTGGAGTGTGGAGTGACTATGACTAGCTAAGTAACAAACGCAACACCACATATGGTTATCACTTTTTGGTAAGAGTGTGCACCATCTACTCTCTTTATATTTTTCCACATAGATTCCTGATATAATTAACGCATGTGTTTCTAAACATGCATTAGTTCCCTGAAAGAGCATGCAAGATTCTACACATGCATGCCTGTGTGTTCCCATTTCCTTGAAAAGAAGGTCCATGACTCATCAAAATTTTAGAGACATAAGTTGTTTTTAAAAGAAAGCTTAAGAATAATTGCTGTAAAAGCCATGAACTCACTGAAGACAATGAATACTTTACAAGGGCCTGGGAGAAGCACACAGCTCCCAGCGTGGCCCAGAGCTTTCTGTGCCTACGTTGCACACATGATGGAGAGCTGCAGACTTCAAGAGTGGCAGGTGCATGGTGGGCGTGGTGGGTGTCACAGTGTGGATGGTATGGAGATGCACGCAGAAGTCTCCTGGACGGAGGAACTTGCTGATTCCTAGATGGCAGAACAGGATTAAACAATGCTAGCTGCCCTTTCTCCTAAGAGTACACATTTCTTCCAGGGTATAAGGGGACTTCCAGTGCACAACACACTATTGTAAACAAGAGTCACCCAGCTGTGCGTCAGAAGCTCATCGTGTAAGCACATCAGAAATTCACAACTTACTCACCAGGTAACTGAAAATTTGTACTCTCTGGCCAACATCTTGCCATTTCCCCCACCTCCCTGTCCTGCGCAATCACCATGAATCTGATGTGTTAGAGTACGCGCAGTATGTGGGGTCATGTAATGTTTGTATTTCTATGTTGACTTTTTTTTTGAACACGTACACCCATGGTCATGTACACGGTAACTTAGAGGGGTTATCATTGCTTCACAATGTATGAGTGTATATGATTTCAAACGTTTGGGCACTAAAATAAACTTGCCTTTTAATCCCATTCCCCACAAACTTTTAAGAATGCCTTTGTATACAAATCATCAGGGCATATACCATCAATGCCTACAACTGTGTGTGTCAGTTATGCCTCCGGAAAGCTGCGAAACTCTACAGGGAGTGCCCGGCCCTCTGTAGACAGTAGAGGCAAGGATGGGCAGCAGGTGCAGGAAGCCTCAGGGACTGCTACCTCCAGATGCTGGCAGCAACTCACATCTCGGAGGGCCAACCTTCTCAGCCAGAACCGTGTATGAATCAGTAAAAGAAAAAGGTAAAACCAAAAGATGTTATTTAGAAACAGGAAGCCCACAAGAAGGAATTGGTTGCAGTGACTCTGTGTCCCTGGACAAACCCTTCCCACCACCTCCCACTAAGCTTAGCAAGACTTCAGCTTCAGTTACAGATCAAACCCTTCTTACTCATCCCATACATTGTTCTGAGTGCAAGACTAATGCATGCTTCTTACAGAAAGTTTTGAACATAAGAGAAAGTATAAAAATGGAATTATGGCCTTGTTAAAGCACCCACACACAAAGGCTACAAACTCGGACTTTTCAATTTTGTTCCGTTTTTTCCCTGTAACACTTTTCGTGCCTTGAATAAAACAGAGCCGTGAATGGCATTCACTCTGCAGGCCATCGCTGCCCCAGCCTGAGGTAGCGGAGCTTGTAGGATTCCCTTGCACCTAAGCCAGCGTTTCTCTGGGATCCACCTGTTAAGGAAGCGTTTGACCCAGTTCGCCCACTTCTCCAGTTTGTTTTGAATCAGGAAGCACTCATGCACTAGGTCTTGTATAGCTGTGCCCACCCTGAGAGATGTTGGAGCAGGGCACTGGCCAATGGACATGGGATTGAGAGAAGGAGGCCCACTCTTCCATCTTGTCCCACTTCCTACGGGGGCTATTGAAAGACCTCAGTGGCCAAAGCCAGACCTTCCTGCACATACATCCTGCAAATCAGTACCCAGAGTGGCCACTGGCTATGCAGAGGGAAAGTGCAGAGGGTCCCTAACTGTCACACACCTGCAGGTGCTGAGAGCAGTTAGTCACAGCATTTCTTCTTTGGTATCTCTAAACCTCTCCACAATAAAGAGTTAAAAAATCACAATAAAAATCAAGAACCAAAAAAATCTAACTATGTATGCTGCAGTTGTTTAGTGGAATAACTGGTAAGAAACTTGCATCCCAGGAAACCATCATGATGAATCCCTGTTAAAACTGGATCTGTGACCTTGTTTAACTTCACAACAGCCATCACCTTGCAGCTTATCCTAGCTTTATCTCTTCATAGAAGCTTGGCTACTGTGAATGATTGGGTCAGAATTTCCAAGTGTGGAGTCAGCATTTCTGTAAAGTCTGGATTTTCCTAGGTAGGTACATGAGCAGGGTCAGTTGGTGTTCCTGTATGAAGATGCAGCAGGTACGGCCTGTCAACACATGACAGTTCATGTGAGGCATGCCTGCTCAGCTCTGAGACCATCATGTGTGCCATGTCAGCCACGTGACAAGTGGCACATCTACAGCTTGAGTCCCCTTTAGAGGGTCCAACCGAAGTTACAATCTGTATGCAGATACTGGTGTAGTGTCCAGAATGTCCCTTCAACTAGATGTTTCAGAGCAGTAACACCAGCTTGACAAGGGCTTCCCAAAAATCTATCACAGTTAACCCTGGTCACTCACTTAAGCAAGTGGACCTGCTTAATAATGGATGACACAAACATTCCTTCCGGAAAATTCACTTATGAGCTGACATGGTGCTTTCTGGCAAGCTGGGAACCAGGGCATAATGACACGTGATGCATTGTGCTATATCAAGTTGCTGAAAAGTACTGTCTCTGAGACCAGGAGATGCTGTATGGTGCCTCTGTATCCTGTTTCCCCTAGGCGTTGGAGTGTGCTTTAGGGACAACGCCTGCATTCTCCCTGCTGCTCCACCGACCTTGTAGCTACTGCAGCTTCTTTGGTGAGTGTGCAAGATTCACCGTGTGCAGACCTGGGACAGCCTGCACAAGAAAGGTTGTCTTTTTGAGCTCTCAAAAGAATAGTGAGCATGCAAAGAATATTTCGCACGCTTGTCCATGAGATCTGTCTGTTATGATGTATACCTTCAACAAGCTTGTAGTCATGTATTTTGTCGCTCTTCTGGCAGATTCATTTTTTTTAAAAACCTTCATTCACATTGTTTGTTGAAGGTTACGTTGGAACAGCACAAACGCTGCTCCTGAAGGCTGGTCTGGGCGACACAAGGAAGGTGACAAAATGGAAAACAAACGCTTTCACTTTCAGAGTTGCATAGAATACAAACAAAAGAGCATGACTCCCCAAGAACATTTGCAAACCACAGAGCATTACTGATGCATGCTTTGCCTATTGCATTGCCCCGGAAGTCTCCAAGGTGCTGGACTCATACTGCACAGGCTTCATCCATTTGACAAGTGGCAAGTAAAGTCACAGAGCTTTCACACTGTCAAACAGCAGGGACCTATTCAAATCTTTTATGGATTTAAGTCATTTCCTTTGAAAAATTTCTGAGTTGTACGCTCAAGCTATGGTTTCCAGAAGGTTCTTAAATGTCGTCGGTGAGACTATTGGCTTGAGTGGTTCTCTCTTAAGTGTGGGTGGGGCTGGAAAATCAGTTCTCTCAGACAGTGCTCTTCTCAGAGGAGGGGCCCCTGATGGCTAGGAGAGAGGGAGAGGCCTGGCTTGGAAGTGTGGGGCTGAACTGCTCATGTTGTGAGGCAGAATCAGGCTGGAGCAAGCTGCAGCACCTGGAAGCCTCAGGAAAGGAGATCACGGGATGGGAATCCCTCCAGAGCCACCTGGGCTCAGCCTGGTTTGCCCTCTGTTGTAATGGGGTGCCATCATTGATGGCACACACTGCTTGTCAGGTTAATTGATGGTGGACAAGGTAGGGAAGCTGAGTTTCTGCACCCAGCCCTTCTTACATCGCCTCCCGCAATTCAAGTTAATTGAAGGCCTGAAAAGTGCGCCCCACTCCTCCCTCGGCAACATTTAGAACAACTAACAGCACAGAAATCAGTGCAGAGGCTCTGCGCACGTGGCTCCTGCCTCCTAGTCTATTAGGTTAGTTAAGTATAGGAGAGCGTTGGGCTCTGGTCACTCCCTTCCTGCCTGAAACTTTGTACTGCGTGGCTCTCAGTCTGATTGGAGGATGAGAGCTTAAAAACCCCTGGCTGCCTGTGCCATGCAATGACTCCTGGAGTGTAGCAGGAGCTGCTGTCACCAAGCTTGGGCAATAAAGACTCCTCTTAACATCCTACACTTGGGTCCAGTGTGATCTCTCTGTCACATTCCACAATGAGAGAGAGAGAGAGGGAGAGAGGGAGAGAGAGAGGGAGAGAAAGAACACTGCCATTTAATGGCTCACTCCCCAAATGCCTATAACATCAGAGACCAAAGTTGGGAGCAAGGAACTGAGTGTGAGTCTCTCATATGGCTGGCAAGGACCAAACTACTTGAGCCATCCCCTGTGAGCTCCCAGGATGTGCCTTAGAAAGTCGGTGGCAACAGGGCTCAAGCCCAGGCACTATTGTAAGCATTCTGTGTAAGCATCCCACGTGGCATCTAACTGTTGTACCAAATGCACTCCCTGTACACACAAATTTGACCCTCCCAATAATCTATCACCTCTATGATCATGACAGAACTCCAAAAACATTCATGAAAATGGAAAGAAAAATTACCTTAAAATTTATACATAATTGTTCATAATATGCTTTTTTCATTAACTTGTTGACAACCCCACGTGTGCACACATTTCAGGAAATGTCGCCACTAAAACCTTTCAACCCATTTTATGGCCCATTTGAAATACAATCTGCTATTGTTTCTATTTTGGTTTTATGTAGAGGATACTGATCATGGCAAAGGTTGAGCAGTTTCCCAAAAGTTGCACCACTCATGGTGTTGCAGAGGGTGAGAGAGATCCTCTAATCAGACTGAGAGCCATGCAGTACGAACAAAGTTTCAGGCAGGAAGAGGGTGACCAGAGCCCAAACTTCTATAGTTAACTAATCTATTGCGCAAGGAGGCAGGAGCAGCCACGTGCGCAGAGCCTCTGGACCAATTTCTGTGCTGTCAGTTGTTCTGAATGGTACGGAAGACAGGAGGGATGGATGAAATTTTTGCACCTTCAATTAACTTGAACAGTGCCAGAGGGCGTAGGAAGGGCAGGGTGCCCTACCCTGTCCACTGTCAATTAACCTGACAAGCAGGTGCGAGCAATCAATGGCTGCACCCCATCACGCTCCCTCTACCAAATAAATGGAAAATAAGTTTATACAAGGTCACAACCATGGTATAGCGTGTAAAGTCGTGTCTGCAGCGCTGCATCCTCTGTGGGTGCCGGTTCGAGTCCCAGCTGTTCCACTTCTGACCCAGCTTTCTGCCAATGTGCAACTCTGATTTCTCCTCTCCCGCTTGGGACTGGGATTTGGTGATGCACACTGCCTTGCTCTCCCCACCTCACCCACTCCTCCCTTGTCTCCGTCTCTCCCAGCTTTTCTCTCCTGTTCTCTGGGAACTGTAAGGTTCCTTTGAGATGTGGGCAGCTGCATGAAAGCTCTGAAAGATCACAGAGGGCTGGAGCTGGACCAATGTTTCAAAGACCACATTCCAGGCTGAGACTGTCACAGGGCATTAGTGTAAGCTGGGCAGGAGACAAGGGGCCTGGCGTTGGAGGGGTGGATGCAGCAAACAGAGAGAGAGATTGTCATGCCTTTAACGTCTTTGACAGACTTTGCCATCTTATTTCCCCAGAGCTCAGCACTCCTACCCCTCACTGAAACTGAAGGACAGATGCGTTGCCAGCCCATGATGTCTCCCAGAGCCCACCCTGCCAACAGCTCTGGCTACAGTGCTGCCACGGGCGATGTCTGAGCTCCTGTTGATTTTTCCACATCACAGCTGGATTCCTGGTCTGCTGTCCAGCGTTCGGAGGAATTTCCCTGCCTCTCTTTTGGCTTTGTGGAGTTTTCTGGCTCAGAAGCCCTCTGAGCAGACAGGAACATCACCTCTGGAGTCTGTGGGACAAACAGAAGCAGCACTTTGTATCTCACTGAAGGGTTTTGTTTTTTGCTTTTTTCAACTCAAATTCCTTGTTTCTCAGGTATTGCTGTGTTCGCTCAAAATCAGGGACTGTGGACAGGCTGGGAGCAGAGTGGACAGATTCAAATCCAGCCTCATTGGCAGCTGAGGTGTCGGGGTACAGCGGCAGGCCCAGTGAGGGCTGGTCCGGGGAGCAGAGGGTCCAAGTGGGGCAGCGGGGACCAGACCTCACACAGGGCACAGCTCTGGATGCTTGGATGGGGCAGAGCAGTTGATGTCAGTTGCCCTGGGTCTGACCCGCAGAGCGCTGTAGGCTACAGATGAGGGTCTTGATTCTCCAGCATGATTCTGACTGGGAGTGGCTGAGTCAGAACAAATCAAGGTGGGTGGTTTGTGAAAGAAAGCAAGTCCCTATCATTGTTCTGATGAGACTGAGGCAAACCTTGATACTCACAATACCTTGCATTTTATGCTAGAAGGATGCCATGCTTTTTTTTGTCTGAATGAGCACATTTAGTTACTTCAAAAACTCCATAGAAAATGCAATGAAAAGATAATTGACTTTGCTGCAAAAGTATTTCAAAGTCCATAGGCTTTTCTCTGTTTTTTTTTGTCTTTCCATAATGCACATTATCATGAAATTTTGAAAGCTCCCTTGTAATTTGTTAGTTTTTGCTTTGGGAGACTTGAAGATTCACATGCGGTTGTGGAAGAAACAATCCAGAAAGACCCAGTGTTTCCTCTGCTCAGTTTTCCCCAATAGGGGCAGTACTACAAGTTCACAAAGATGGACAGTCCACAGGCGGAACATTCCCACCTTCTGAAGGACACTGCTGCCCTTTGCATAGCCTCACATACTTCCCTCCTGCATTTTTCTGACTTCTGTATCCTTTGAACTATGTCTTTCCTTCTCCCAAAACCACACATTCCTGATTATTAGCTGCATAATAAGTGTTGGAATTGGGTAGGCTGACACTTTCTGCTTTTTAATTTTTAATTTTCAGAATGATTTTAGTTACTCTAGTTATTTTTCTCTCCCATATAAACTTGATTATTTTGTCTATACCTATAAACCGTAGGGCCTGGCAGCTAAATTCCTCGCCTTGCATGCGCCATGATCTCATGTGAGTGCTCATTTGTGTCCCAGCTGCTCTGCTTCCCTTCTAGCTCCCTGCTTGTGACCTGGGAAAGCAGTGGAAGATGGCCAGGGCCTTGGGACCCTCCACCCGTGTGGGAGACCCGGAAGACGCTCCTGGCTTTAGATCAGATCAGCTCTGACTGTTGTGGCCACTTGGGGATGGAGGATCCTTGTATCTCTTCTTCTCTCTGTAAATCTTTCCGATAAAAACTGAATCAGTCTTAAAAAGTAAATAACCTATAAAGTGTAATTTGGATAGGGAATTGTATTAAACTTGAATACCAGTTTGAGAACAGATGGAACTTTTCCTTTGCCAACTCTCCAATCCATAAACACGGTATGCTTTTTGTTCATTTAGACCTATGTTGGTTTCTTGCATTGGCACTGTGTAATTTCTACTTAGAGTCCTGTTCAGGTTGGTTAGATTTTTTTTTTAAGATTTATTTTATATTTATTACAAAGTCAGATATACTGAGAGGAGGAGAGACAGAGAGGAAGTGGAGCTGCCAGGACCAGAACCAGCGGCCACATGGGATCAAGGCGAGGACCCCAGCCACCAGGCCACGCTGCCGAGCCCAGGTTGGTTAGATTTACAACTGGGTATTCCATTGTCTTTTTGAGCAGTTGTGATACATTCTATTTTTGCTTTTGATGTCCATATGTTTATCGCTAGTATATATAAACATAATTTATATGTAAACTATAAACTGACATTCTAAAGCCTTATTGAGGGGCCAGCATTGCAGAGCAGTGGGTCAGGTCATCATTTGTATCACTAGCATCCTGTATCCGAGTGCTGACTAGAGTCCCATACCAATGCAATTTGCTGCTAATGTGCCTGGAAATTAGAAAAGGTGGTCTAAGTCCTTAGGTCTCTGCCAACCATATGGAAAACTAGAATGGAGCTTCCAGGTCATGGTTTCAGGTTGTCCCAGACCTACCTGTTGCAGCTGCTTGTAGGGGAGGGAAGTGGAAGATGGAAGACTAAATTACAAGTTTCATTTATTTAACATTTACATAGCTATTCGAGTTGAGTTGTTGGGTAACTTTTGCAAATTGTATTTTGTCAAGATTTGGTCCATTTCACAAAAGTAATCAAATGTATGTGTGTGGACTTCCGCATGGCATCCCCTCACTGTCCTTTGAGGTTCATGGAGTCTATAGAGATAGGCATTATTTCATCCCTGATGTTTGGGGTTTGTGTCTTTTTATCTGTTTGTTAGGTTTCCTTGAAATTTTTTAAAAAAATTATGATACAGCTCCATAAACTCAGGGATTCTCCCTCCCATCATCTCTACTTACCTCTCCCACACCCATACACACCACAGATTTCCCCTTATACAGCGACCAGTTCTTTATTCTGCTATTCAAGTGCATCCTGTATACACTTGTAGATATACCATTACAGGTATAGACAATGGTAGAAAGTCCAGCATCCTTTTGTCAAGATATATTTAACAGTTTCACTGGGAATGTATACTACAATGTATCTTCACTTCTTTGTATATTAGAGGAACTGTTAGATTTTTTAAAAAATATTTATTTTCATTGGAAAGTTAGATATACAGAGAGGAGTAAAGACAGAGAGAAAGATCTTTCATCTGCTGTTTCACCCTAAATGGCTGCAATGGCCAGAGCTGAGTCAATTCAGTCAGAACAGGAGCTTTCTTCTGGGTCTCCCACATGGGTGCAGGAGCCCAAGGACTAAAGAGAGCGCAGGAGCTCTCTCAGGCTCTAAACAGGAAGTTGAATCAGGAGTGGAGCACCCGGGACTTGAATTTGCACGCATATGGGATGATGGTGCCACAGGCAGAAGGTTAGCCTGATGAGCCGTCACACTAGCCCCTCTATTATCGATTTCTAATTTACTACATTGCTTATAAAAAAAACTGTATGATTCCAATAACTTTTCTCCAAGTTATCTTTATGTTAATTTTTGCATGGCATAATTTTACTTTCATCCTGCCCGTATTGGTAGTATCTTACAGACAGCAGAAGTTGTGGTTTTTAATCTATGCTGCCCATTTACATTTTAAATTGATATATTTATATAATTTACATTTGCATTTAATGCAATTGCTGATATACACTAAAGAACAAGCATTTTATTTTTCTTTTCTGCTCACTCTCTGCTTATCTGTTGACATATAAATTTGAGTGAGGTGGCTTTGGGTTACTTGAACTTATCCTACAATTCAATTTTTGCCTGTCTAGTATTTTTAGAGTCTGTTTGTTTGTATAGCTTTTATAAAGGTTGATTTAGTTGTGTATTTATCAGTCTGATTTTATCAATTTCAATGAAATACAAAAACCAACTCTGCCTTTATGTTCCTTATCTTCATTCATTTATGATCAAATTTTCTTAAATATTTTTCACAAACATTTAGAATCATGTTAGATATCACTACAGCTTGGCCACAGCTGTCAAGCGTATTTTAGAAAGCTGAAGAAGGAATTCTATTACATGCTCACACTTCACTGTGTTCTTTCTTTCATCCCAATGTTCCAAGACTTCCAATCACATCTCTTATTTTTAAAGAACTTATTTTAGCAATCCTCCTAAAGTCAGGCTGCTGATGACAAATTTTCTTCATTTTCTCTCATCTGAGAATGTTATGATTTCTCTTATCCCAAAGGATGAAAGCTTTGTGTGGACTGTACTTTCTTCTTAGCGCTTACAGAATATTATATCCCTTCCTTCTAGTCTTTGATTTCTAATGAGACACCCATCATCATCCAAAGTGTTCCTCACCTGTGAGCCACATACCCTTTCTCCCTTACTGTTCCACGTAACAACAGAGCTTTTAGTTTTCTGACCTTCTGTTTTGCTGTTTCGTGGTGTTGGTTTCTTTGATCTTCCTTGGGACCTTTGCCCAATTTGAGATACGGTCTGCCATTATTTCTGAGAATGTATTTTGGGCCCTGTTATTTTTCTCCTTTCCCTGTAAGATTTCCATTCTCGACTTTTTATTACTGTGAGAGTGGATGGAAATCTAGGGTCCTCCCTCATGTGGTCTCCATGAGAGCCTGGTGTGGCAGGGAGAGCCCTTGAGTGCTGAGGAGGAATACAAGCTGGGGCTCAGTACTCCCAGGACAGGGAGAGCAGCTGGTGCTGGAGTCATTCATTAAACCATGAGGTTGGAAGTCCAAGCTCCCCAGATGGCCTTTCCTGGTGTGGGCAAGGATAGAAACACAGTGTGTTGTGTGTTGCTTGTGGTGAGTCAGAGCAGCCACTGACTTCAAGTTTAATGCTTTGGAAGGCAGCTCCTTTCCTTGGCTAAAGAGAGCTAGCTTCTGTTGGAGCTATTCTTGTCCGGCCTGTGGATATAAGAGGCAGAAGAAAACGCTACTAACTTGCTACTGTATTATTCCTTAGGTTGAGGTGCTTGGTTAGTCTTTTGTTTTCCTTCCCAAAACCTAGATTCCTCAAACAGGGCTGTATTGCGCGGCATGATACCCACCTCGGCTTTCTTCTAACACAGAATTCATAATTCTACCAGCCTTTCTTTTCACCAACAGTTTATACATAAGACTCAAATTTCCCTGTAAGTCACATTTGTCACCCTCCTGACATCAATAATGAGACATGATTTGTCAATAAAATAATAATATCAATGAAACATAAAAAGCACATTTTAGAAATGCTGTCAGGAATGTGCTGACCACAGAGTCATAAGAGAATAACACTTTTATAATTTGGTAAAATTTTTTTCAGTAGCACTTATGCTTATAAAAGTACTTCTATGTCAATGAGCAATACACTTTTTACGTGAAAGCATCTATGGGGGCTGGTGTTGTGGTATAGTGCGGTAAGCCATAGCCTGTGGTGTTCCATGCCAGAGCATAGGTCTGAGTCCTGGCTGCTTCGCTTCTGATCCAGCTGCTTGCTAATGTGCCTGGGGAAGAAGCAGAAGACAGCTCAAGTACCTGGGTGCCTGCCACCCACATGGGGGTCTTGGCTTCTGGCTTAGGTCTAAACGCATCCTGACTGTGAGGCCATCTGTAGAGTAAATCAGTGGATAGAAGAATTTTCGCTTCTTTTGCAGCCCTCCCTCGTTTTCTCTCTCTGCTATTCTGCCCTTCTAAGAAATAAAATCAATCTTTTTATAAAAGAAGACAGCTAAACATAGTCTGTCTCTTTACTCCCTTACATTACTGGATCTGTGGAAGCAATTGCTTCACACTCAATTTTTGTGAATATAGGTATGAACCTGAGCAGAGCAAATGCAATGTAACATCCTAGGGCATGATGTGCAAATGATAGGAAAAAGAATATCGATGTATTTGAGGCAAAATCAGAAATCATCTGAGAATTTAGGAGATGATACAAAAATAAATGAAAGTAAACACTGAGAATGCATAACCATCACAAGAATAACTCTCTCTGCATTGTGCATGCATAAAAGAAGATGTAAAAATGATGAGAACAGAAGAAAAGGCACTAAAACAAACATTTGGATAAGCATAGTCCAGTGGACCCACTGTTGAAGACAGGCTTGGGACAAGCAGTGCTCAGCTTTGCAGCTGTGATTGAAAGCTCCGTGAAGAAGGTCGGGTACTTCCTCACTGCCCTGGCCGTGGGAGGCATGTGGGCTGCTGCCCTGGCAGGGCTGGACCAGAGATGCAGGGACAAACCCTCGGGGAAGGTGACTTGGATGGGGTGAACAGTGTTCTGGGGACTCAGGCTTACGCTCCAGCTTCCCTCTGACCTGTGTCCGCTCCTTTGTCTGACAACTCTATTCACAGGCCGAGATGAAATTTTTCTCTTTCAAAGATGATCTGTAGAAATCAAAGGCATCAAAGTTGAAAGACCGTATTCAAAATATCATGTCTGCACATAGCATGACTTTGTACAAAGAGAAGCTGGACACTGCACCAAAATGCTGTCAGAACCAATAGCTCATTGATTAAAGTCTTGGGTTACAAAAATCATCATGCGAAACATAGCATCATTTTTGTGTATCAATAATGATCTCATCCAAAGAGAAATCAATTATTGGGAGGGCAATGCTGTGTTTTTGTTTGTTAGGTGTCCTTTTGTTGGGAATATAATTCTGAAACACTTGTTCATAATGTTTTGATTTTTATTAAAAATTTTACACTAAAAAAAGAAATCAAGAAATGAATCCTATTGATGATATCTAAAATTAAAAAACAGGAATAAATTTAAAGAAGTAAAAGATCAGAAAGTGGAAAAATATTGCTTATCATGGATTCAATATTTAAAGATTCAATGGGCATTCTCTACAAAAACCAGAAAAACAATCCTAAAAAGCCTTATTTCATCTCTCCCTCATCTCTGTTGTGTTTCTGATAATTTCTGCTGTGATTTCTGAGATTGATTGGCCTTGTCTTTCGCAGTTCTGAATCTGTTATCAGTCCCATTCGACAATCTCATTTTATCTTTGTTTTTGTTTTTCTATAGCTTCCATTAGTTAACTTTCTGAACATATGGAATACGGTGATTATTTCAATGTTATTATCTGTTAATTCTAAAATCTCTAAAATCTTCTCTGTTTATTTTGGTTTTTATTGGTCAACTCATGTATTAATTGTTATGACTCATGCTTTCCTGTGTATCTTATTGTGATCATTCATATTAGATATCAGATATCATATCTGGGATATCAGATTTTGTTTATTCTTCTATATATTTCTAGAATTTGTGTCCAGCGTTGTGTCATGTGAGTTAAGCCTC
This sequence comes from Ochotona princeps, assembly GCF_030435755.1. Classification (NCBI taxonomy): domain Eukaryota; kingdom Metazoa; phylum Chordata; class Mammalia; order Lagomorpha; family Ochotonidae; genus Ochotona; species Ochotona princeps. The sequence continues at coordinate 60,974,534 of NC_080845.1, forward strand.
TGTCTGAGATACCGGCATTCCTTTGGGGCACTGGTTCAAGACTTGGCTGTTGCACTTTCAATCCAGCTCCCTGCTAACACGCCTCGGAAAAGCAGTAGAAGATGTCTCAGTGTAGACTGAGATTAAAACAAAATTCAGACAGACGTAAAAAAAGGAAAGGAATTGTTTTAAAAATTTTTTAAAGTGTTCTTGCCTAATTTGATATGCCCATCTTTCAAAAGATCAGTAGTTCAGACCTATTTATGTGATTTAAAGTCTATGGAAAGATAAGAAAATTCTAAGCTTATACTATGAAATTGATGTCACAGAGATTTTAATATTGAGAAAGGGATCAAAAGAAAAAGTTTAGCGGCACTCACACTATCACTTAATCATTGTTAAAAATTTTTTTGTTGTTGTTCTAGCAGTAGCCCAGCAGCTAAAGTCACCACCTTGCATGTGCTGGGACCCCATATGGGCACCAGTTCATGATCCAGCTACTCCACTTCCCATCCAGCTCCCTGCTTGTGGCCTGGGAAAGCAGTGGAGGACTGTCCAAAGCCTTGGGACCCTGCACCCGTGTGGGAGACCTAGAAGAGGCTCCTGGCTCCTGGCTTTGGATTGGCTCAGTTCTGGCTGTTGTGGTCACTTGGGCAGTGAATCATCAGATGGAATATCTTCCTCTCTGTCTCTCCTCCTCTCTCTATGTCTGACTTTCTAATAATATATATATATATTCCAATAATATATATTGTATAATATATACTATATTAATATGTAAATATATTTATACATTCCAATATTATATTAAGATATAATATATTATATTATATATATAAAAATCTTAAAATTTTTTTGTTCTAAGTCATATGTGAGGTGAAAGGTAGAGCTGACATGTGAATCCAAGTAAAGACATTTCCAAGCCCAGAATTTTAACTGCTATTCAATAGCGAAAATTAAAGTATTCCCTTTAAAGTCAGTTGAGAGATGAAGATATATACTTGTAATGAAATTGACCGTAGGTTGTCTGGGTTCCTAGAAGTTGTGGCGTATTTTAAAGAAATTCCTGATTTGCTTACAACCTGTTGAGGGTCTCCCTGGAGATGGGTGAGGCCAGCTCCTTTTGTACATACCAACAAAACCACCAGCATTTCCTGGTCAGGAACAGGGCATTCATGTATTTCTGGGAAACAGAAGACATAGCATTTGTCACTACTTGTTCAGAGACCACAGGCATGAGACATGGTTGTGTGGGACACTCCGTGAACATCCAGCTGCAGGTGGGTGGTCCTGGGACTTGGGAATGTGATCCAGCTCCCTGCAGTTAAGGAGGCTCAAACTGCCCACCTCGGTTGTGGACAGCAGAGCCTGAGCCTCTTCCAGGAAGAGAACCCCACGAGCCCGAGTTTGATTATAACATAATCTGCAAGAATTGAGTCAGGTTCAGATGTCCCAAAAGTGCAGCAAAAGCAGAGATAGGTGTCAATGAACGGTCAGTCATTTCAGGCTTGTATTGGACAAAGCAGGGGATCTGGTGTTTACAAAGGCTCTGGTTCACACCTTTGATAGGATAAAGTCCACACTGCAATAAGCGCTGCTGCTAGTCAGCGTGGCCACTTTTATGGAGACAGCGTGACCACAGGGCCCCTCCTTTGATTGTTTATGAAGGATACAAGTCCTACTGAAGGATACAAGTCCTACTGAAACATCAGCATTGTATCCCGATGTGCAGGATTATCTCCTTACATACTTAAATGTTCCTTGTCAGGACCTATGGAAATATGAGATTAGCAAACTGTGGATTCTGTTTACTGGGAGTTGTAAGCTTTCATTATGATAGAGTCATGAGTCTAGGGTGGCAAGTGGCAACCAGAAGGAGATGCAGACACTTGCAGAGCACCCACATCTGGGCCACTCTGCTCCTGTTTGCAGGGCAGTTATACTGAGTCCTGAGGAGCAGCAAATGCACAGGTTGGGGCAGAGTGTCCAGAAATTCTCCATTTAGGTTTCTTTTTGATTTGAGACAAAGACAATGAGCTCCCATGTGTTGGTTCCCTCTCCAAACATCCCAACAGCCGGGACCAGGTAAGACTGAAGCCAAGAGCCCAGAACTCAATCCAGGACTCCCACACAAGGTGGCAGTGGCCCAAGTACTTCAGCCCTGCTGATATCTCCCAAGGTCTACACTAGCAGGAAGCTGCAGTCAGGAGCCGGAGACTGGATTCAAATCCAGGCAACTCAGTTTGGAGCATGCCTGCTCCTCCTCACGTTTGACCAAAAAGAGCAGACCACAAAAGCAAACAAGATAAATCAAATTGTATTAAAGTAGGAAATGAGGAAACAGAAGAGCCAAACAATCTGGTTTGGCTTATATAACAAAAAACATCATTTCTATAGCTTAACCCCTATTTGCAAACATCCCTGACCCTTTTCATCCACCCCAAGAGCCATGACTTGCTTCTAATCCATGCCATTATCCATCTCCCCTAGGAAACTCCAGGCTGTCTCTCACATACCCACTTTCGATTCAGAGTTCTAAGCCAAAGCTAGGGACTGAGAACCCACCTAGATCTGTCATGTATATGGCAAGGGGCCCAAGAACCTGAACCGTTGCCTGATGCCCCTCAAGGTCTGCATTAGCTGGAAGTTTGGATTGGGACCAAACCTGGGGCTCAACCCCAAGAGCTCTGTTAGGGGATGCAGATGTCCTACTGCTGCACCAGATAGCCAACTGTCTTAATGTTTTGAACACTTGCTGCGTGACACGAATGGGGAGGCAAATCTGCCTGAATCAGGTTTCCTAGCTGCAGGAACTGTTTCTGCCTTTGACAATTGGGAGAAGAGAAGAAAGGAGGAGAAGGAGCAGAGACAGGAAAAGGGAGGAGGGAAAGGGGAAACAGCAGAGGAAGGGCAGGGCAAAGGAGATGTTAATCTAAATAAAGTCCATTTCTGTCCCTAGCTGAGGCGTATCACGAGCCTGAGATGCATACTCTCTTCAGGAAGATGATTCTAAGTGTTAGAGCATGCTGCTTCCTCTATCATACGTTTCCCCACCGAGGAGCTCTTTCTACTTGGATTTAACTTTGGGGTTTCTTTCAGAACCTGTTGCGTTAACCCTAACACAAAGTTCTGTGTGCTTTAACCTTAAGCTTTATGGGAACGCTGTGATGTGGTTCCACAGGGGTTTCGATTTTAAGTTATCTGAAAGTCAATCAAACTAGAAAAGATACTCTAAATTTATTCTCTCTTTCTATGACTTTGCAACACAAGAGGAAATGTGAATTTATATTCTAACCTGCTAGTAAACCGCTGGCTTACACAAAGGGTCTTAAGGTTTTAGACAACGTAAGTTGGAAGTGGAGTGCTCGTAACAACTGGGTCTTCACTTGTTTTTGCTATAATTCACAAGCACCAGTGCTTGGGACACTTCTTCAAGCGTTTCCATTTGCTCACTTGAGAACTTGCACATCGTTTTGATCAGAGGCAAAGTGAGTGATTGGAAAACATCCTTAACAAGATGCTATATAGATCAAGCAATGTCCTGGATCCCAGAACACGTTCTGCTTTACAACAAATGTGCAACACTCATTTTATTTAATAAATGAATTAAGAATAACGAAGTACATTGGGAAGCTCTTCTCAAAAACTGGGTGATCTGGCTTTGCCACTGTCTGTCTCCTGGATAAGGCAGTTGTACGTTGCATCCTTTTAAAATTCCTTTATAAACTGATGCTGGCAGAAATTGTGCCACTTGTAGTTAATTATTTAATTTGCAAACACTATAGTCCCTGGGTTACCCTGGTATTTGTAGGCTACTCTTGCCAAGCTTTCAATGCATATGCATATTTTTTAATGAATCATATAACATGAACATTAATTTTAGAATCCTAGAGATTTGTCAGAATTGAGGAACCTGCTTTTCTATGCTTCTATTAAAAAAATCCCAGGAATACCAAACACAAAAAGAAATGGTTTATTTGGACTTGAGTAATCAGTTTTGTAAACAAAAATTTTGTTTTTGTAAAATCAAAAGCCTGTTTTCTTCCTTCCTTCCTTCCTTCCTTCCTTCCTTTCCTCCCTCCCCCCACTTCCTTCTCTTTCTTTCTTCTTCTCTTTCTTTCATTTCTCTTTTTCCTTTGTTACATTTTTTTTTTTCCTGGAAAGTCAGGTATACAGAGAGGAGAGACAGAGAGGAAGATCTTCTGTCCGTTGATTCACTCCCCAAGTGGCCGCAGCGGCAGGAGCTGAGCTGATCCAAACCCAGAAGCCAGGAGCCTCTTCCAGGTCTCCCATGCTGGTACAGGGTTCCAAGGCCTCGGGACATCCTTGACTGCTTTCCCAAGTGACAAGAGGGAGCTGGATGGGAAACGGAAGCTCCGGAACACAAACCGGTGCCCATATGGGATCTCAGCGCATGCAAGGTGAGGACTTTGGCCGCTAGGTTACCATGCCAGGCCTGTCTGTCTTTCTTTCTTTCTTTCTTTCTTTCTTTCTTTCTTTCTTTCTTTCTTTCTTTCTTTCTTTCAGATTTACTTCTTTTCTTTCTTTTTTGAAATATATATATTCAATACATAATATATATGTATTGAGTTTTATGGTACAATTCCACAGGGTCTGGGATTTTCCCCATATTATCACAATATTATAGTCCTTCATAAGAAGTCATAAATCCATCAGTCTGTTATTTAAGTGTGCCCTGACATTGCTGGTACAGACACACTCAAAGAGAGAAAGAGAAGGATGGGGCAGAGGGAGAGGGAGGGGAAGGCGAAAGGAGAGGGAGAGAGAGGGATCCTGTTAATTCCCATCAACCATTTAAAATGCTTCTAAACCCTGCCCCTGGTCATTCAGAGCCAATACTGCCTACAGTGTCTGGCTCCCTTCTTTTCAAGGTGAACGAAGTCTATCTCCACTAATTGTTCAGAGCTCATAGAATCTTTCACAGCCCATGGACCAGTCATACAAACTAGTCTTTCAAGCCTTAAAAATCATAACCAATTTAAAGCTGTACTTTTTGAAAAAAAAAATATTGTTTATCTGAAAGATGGAGCACTGCACCTGCTGATTCATTTCCCCAAAAGGCCTGAAAGACCCAAAGCAGGGCCAGGTCAAAGCTGGGAGCCTAAAACTCAAGTGACATGTCCTCCGTATGAGTGGCAGGGAGCCAAGTGTTTGAGCCATCACATCTTCCTCCCAAGGCGCACAGAGCAGGAAGCTGGAATGCAGAGCAGAGTCAGGACTCAGATCCAGACACTCTGGTACGGGATGCAGGTTCCCAAGCACCACATAGCCATCCACTCCCGCTGTGCTTTTAGATTGGTAAAATCAACCATTGAGTCTAAGACTGTGGTGATGGCCGTGGTGCTGACATTCTGCTACCCTCCCTCCGGCTTGGTGAGTGGGCTAGCATTGGCAGCATTTCAATAATTTCTGTTCTCTTCTATTTTCAGTGATCTTTAGCAAAACTCACTAATGGGAGTGTCCTCATTTCTTTTCTACAGTTTTGTGTGTTTCAGTGAGAAGCTACGCTACAATGGGGACTTGGACTTTGAAACCTTAAACCCAATACCACTGTTTAAAAAAAAGTGTCTGTTAGCGAGATGTGAAGCTAGGCAGGTGGCTGCTGTGAGGAGACCTGGGTGGGCATCACCATGGGCCATGTGGCACAGGGCCGCAGACAGAAGAGAAGGTTGCTGTGGGTCCCTCTCTCACATTAATCTATCGCTGTGATGCTAAGGGGAAGCAAAGTGAACATGACAGGGTTGATGGTCAGGTAACATGAAATGAATAGGTGGGTCAAAGTGACATGGGGGTGGGGGACAAGGTTTAGGTTTTAGAAAATTTTCCAAGGGAAATGATTTCCTTCTACCCCCACTTTGCCTTCTTTCTTCCAACTGTGTCTAGGGAAAACCTGTGTTTCTTTAGGAGTTCAGAACTCTGAACCTTCTGTGGGGGAGGGAAAGCCACAACTGCCTGCCCTTGATGTGGCGAGGTCAGAGGACACAGACAACTAACTATCCAGGGACTGGGGTGGCAGCATGGGGCCACAAAGGGAAGGAGAAAGGCACAGGGTAGGGTGGATACGAAGACTATGCCAAAAAGGAAGTGGGTAGGGAAGGATTTAGAGACGAAATAATTGGATTTGGAAATTACAACAAAGTTTCATACAATGAAGCTTGATAAATTATTTAAATTTCCTTACCTGTTCCTATAACTTAAAAGCACTAGCTGTGGATATCATGTGAGATATTGAATTCATTTCTGTAATAAAATAATGGGAAAATAAGGACAAGCTAAACTCCAAGTATGTTTTTTCTTAGTTTTTAAATAACAATCAGCAAATTTGTTTACTGGCATGTGATTTTGGAAACTCCTTAAGCATGAAATTGTTTGTTTCTTATTTTCTTTTCATCTCAGAATATAGCTGAATCCACTGTTTAATTGAGGAGGTCTGTTTTGAGCCTATATGTAAAGTAGGCTTGTTCTATTACGAGATCATTTCCCTTGACTAGAAAAGCACTTAATTAAATATATATATATATACATACCTATTTGGAAGGCAGAAAAAGAGGGAAAGATGAAGAGTTTCTAGGTGACAGAAATGGCAGGATTGAGCACTACCTTAAGGTGGAACCGGGGAACTCAATGCAGGTCTCCCACGTGGGGGGCAGAAGAGACCCCGCCTTCCAGGAGGAAGTTGGAGTCATGTATTGGACTCAGGTATCGAACTCTGGCACTTCGGGGTGATATGTAAGTATCCTAGCCAGCATCTGAGTTGCTGGACTAAACATCTGACCCTGATCACATGTATTTACAAATATATTTGAAATTTTTTTTTGATCAGATTGATATATGGAGACTGCTCTTGTGGCATAGTGTGTTATGTTGCAGCTTACAATGCCAGCATCCCATGTGAACACCTGAGTCTCAGGTGCTGCACTTTTAAAAAAAGATTTATTTATTTTTATCAGAAAGTCAGGTACACAGAGAGGAGGAGAGACAGGAAGATCTTCCATCTGATGATTCACTCCCCAGGTGGCTGCAATGGCCAGAGCTGAGCCAATCCGAAGCCAGAAGCCAAGAGCTTCTTCCAGGGTCTCCCATACGGGTGCAGGGTCCCAAGGCTTTGTCCATCCTCAACCATTTTCTCAGGCCACAGCTGCATGGGAAGTGAAGCATATGGGACATGAACCTGTGCCCATTGGAAATCCCAGCACACGCAAGGCGAGGATTTAGCCACTGGGTCACTGCCCTGGGCCTTGGAGTTGATTTTTGTGTATGGTTGCAGTAGATCTAGACTGTCCTGTACCATGTTGAATACAAGCAGATCTTACAAGCAAAGCTTTCAGTCTTTCATCAATGAACAAGATGTTGCCTCGAGTTTTTCCACATCATGTTGAGGGAGTTTCATTATATTCTTAATGAGCTTTGTTTTTTAATCATGAAAGCATGCTGCTTCTTATCAAATTATTTTTCTGCATCAATGTAATATTTTATAATGATTGACTTCGGTATGTTGACACTACCTGTATTCTAGGAATAAATTGACTTTTTCGTGCTGTAAATTCCTTTTAATAGGTGACACAAACTACTGGTATTCTGTTTAGGTTTATTGGGTCAATATTCAAATGGGTGTGGGTCTGTTGTTTTCTTGAGTTATCCATGTGTGATTTAACAATAGGTGAATTTGGGCTCGTAAAACGAGCTGGAAGGTGTTCTACCTTCTTCAGTTTTGGGGGTAAAAAATTGAAAGGGACAAGTATTGCTGTATTTGGTAGAATTCAGCAGCAAAGAAATTTGGTCAAGAATTTTACGTAACTTGGGCCGGCGGCGTGGCCTAGCGGCTAAAGTCCTCGCCTTGAAAGCCCCGGGATCCCATATGGGTGCCGGTTCTAATCCCGGCAGCTCCACTTCCCATCCAGGCCCCTGCTTGTGGCCTGGGAAAGCATTCGAGGATGGTCCAATGCTTTGGGACCCTGCACCCGCGTGGGAGACCTGGAAGAAGTTCCTGGTTCCCGGCATCGGATCGGCGCAGCACCGGCCCGTTGCGGCTCACTTGGGGAGTGAATCATTGGATGGAAGATCTTCCTGTCTGTCTCTCCTCCTCTCTGTATATCTGACGTTGTAATAAAATAAATAAATCTTAAAAAAAAAGAATTTTAGGTAACTGGTAAAATCTGCTTACTTGTGACAGGTGTATTTCAATTTTGTATTTCTTCATGATTCAGTCTGGTAGATTGTGTTTCTAGAAAGCGGTCCATTCTGTCCATGTCATTCAAAATTTTGGTATTCAGTTATTCTAACAGCTGAGAAAAGAAAGAACAGTGGGAGAGAAAGAAAGAGGCAGGGAGAAGACAGACACCTCTCCCGGGATTGGCAGATTGCTTCTGCATTACTTCATGCCTTCACCACACAGTGAGCCCTGCTCCGAATGTAGGGATTGGCATAAGCGAAACTTAAAAACCTTAAGTGGTTATTCTCTTGTGATGCTGTTTGTTAATATGGCTGAGGGGTTGTTTTGCTCATCTTCTTAGGGAATGGCTCTTTCATGTTTCAGTTTGTAGCTTTTTGGTTTCAAATCCAATTATTTTTGCTGTGAATTTTACCTTCTCGCACTCCCTATTCATTCGTGTCTTTTTCAGTAAGTCCTTGTGATTCATTAATAGATCATTCATATAAGACATTCTGATTGTTAACACCTAATGTTGTAAGTGTCCCTTCCAATACTGTGTTTGCTACATCTCATGGGCATTGATGTTCTTGTTTTTATTGTCATTTCTGCAGCACTTTATGGGCCATGCAGTAGCACCATTTTCTACAAGAACGTTTTTTACTTTCTTTTTCATCACATTAGTGCTGCATTGGTCATTCTGTAGCATGTTGTTTAACTTCATGCTGATGAAATAATTCTGTTTTTCTCCCTGTTGTGGACTGTGTTTTCTGGCCCTGTACTTAAGGGGAGTTATAATAGAAGTGTGGTGGAGACTGACATGTCCAAATGTGGCAGTACACGTCCCTGCATCCAGACCAAAGATGAACTCCCAGTGAACCTGTTGAAAATATCCTGACAGTAGGATGCTGGACTCGCTGACATTGTCCATGTTTGCAATGCTTGGAAACATTTCGATAGTAGAATGATGGACTTGTGATTGTTCATGAAGGACCACCCATTGTAATACTAGAGAGGAAATCAGCGGAGGGGTGGGGCTTGGGGAAGAGGGATGGGAAATCCCAGAACCTATGGAACTGCATCCTAAAATAATCATTTTTAAAAAGGGAAAAAAAGATCAATTAATAATATAGCATAATACTGATTGATGGACATGGAAACTGTAAATAAACATCAAGTAATTTTTCCTTGAAAAAAAAAAAAACAAAAGAAAACCAAAGGTTTTCTCAGCTTCTCTGAGCTTGAATCTTGCCTGTCTACCATCATGTGCACAGCTTTCCGAGTTATCTCCATACATGAAACTTCTTTGCAGCATCTTCATATCCCCAATTTCTCCTAGGCCTTTAGGTGGTCTGTTCTTAGTCTCCACTCCTAATTTATTGTTCCAGGCACCTGTGAGCTTACAATCCACCCTGTATCTTTTCTAAGCAGCCTCTGCCACTCTTTCAACAGATGAGATTTATCCTAGCCCTTCTGTGCTATGTGACAAAGCGCCAGAGACAAGGTAACTTCGAAAGAACAGAAACTTATTTTCTCAGAGTTAACAAAGGTTGGAAAGCCTAAGCTCAAGGTGTTGATATCTGTAAAGGCCTCCTACCTGCATCATGGGACAGGTGGAACGGCAAGAGTGACTAAATGCTGAGTGAAGTTTTCTTTCTTAAAAGCAAAAAAAAGGCCTATTTTATATATTTGGAAGGCAGAGTTACATATAGAGAGGAGCTAACGGAAAGAGAGAGAGAGAGAGAGAGAGAGAGAGAGAGAGAGAGAAGAAGCCTGCCACTGCCATCCATTGGCTCTCTTTCCCAAAGGGTTGCAATGGCCACAACTGGGCTGGTGTGAAGCTAGAACCTTCTTCTAGGTATCCCATGGAGGTGCAGGAGCCCAAGACTAGGGCCCCTCTCTGCTTATTTCTCAGGCAATAAGCAGGGAGCTGTCTCAGAAGCAGAGCAGCTGAGACATGAACCTGTGTCTATATGGGCTGCAGGATGTTGCAGGCAGTAGCATTATCTACTACATCACATCACTGGCCCCGGAAATCTCCTGTGTAAGTACACTAATTCCACTCATGAAGGAAAATGCTTTCTGCCCTAATCACTTCTTGAAGGCCAGAATTCTTGGTGCTATTCCATTGACAACACCTGCATTTTGGAGGGGATACATTTGAACTACAGCAAGCAATTTGTGTCGTTTAAGGAGCCTCCAGGCAAATTAGAACAAATGTGTACAGTAACTTATAAATAATATCTACTTAGCTCTTTCTGGTTCTGGGTGGAAGAGATTTGGAAAACTCTCCTGCCAGTAGAAAATCAAGGTTAATTGTGGCAAGGTGAGTTAAGCCTCCATTTAGGATCCCTATAACCCTTACAGATCCCCTGAGATAGAGTCCTGACTCTGCCACTTCCTGTTCAGCTTCCCTCTAAACCACCCAGAAGGCAGCAAATGATGGCCCAAACGCCTTAGTTCCCAGCATCCACATGGTAGACCTACAGAGTTCTTGGTTTCTGGCTTTGCCCTGTCCAGTCCTGATTGTTGTGGGTGTTGAGGAAGTAAAGAGCAGATAGAGTCTCTCTCTCATTCTCTCTTTAAAGATTTATTTATTTTTATTGCAAAGTCAGATGTACAGAGAGGAGGAGAGACAAAGATCTACCATCCGATGATTCACTCCCCAAGTAGCCACAATGGCCAGAGCTGAGCCAATCTGAAGCCAGGAGCCAGGAACTTCTTCCATATCTCCCACGCGGGTGCAGGGTCCCAAGGCTTTGTCCATCCTCGACTGCCTTCCCAGGTCACAAGCAGGGAACTGGATGAGGGGAAGTGGAGCTGCCAGGATTAGAGCCGGCACCATATGGTATGCCAGCACGTTTAACTTAAGGATTTTAGTTGGTAGGCTACCACACTGGGCTCTGAAAATGGAGTTCTCTTGATTTGGTGGTTCCTTGGTTGTGGTATTCTTTTACTGTTTCTCTGAACTTCTTCAAAGTTGGTGAGGGCAGTCCTGGTTATTTTTACCATTCTTTTTTAGGGAACAACACTTTTGCTGATGTCATCTTTTTTTTTTACTTGTATTCTATCACATTTTCAATAAGGTGTGATTAGCAAATAAAATGATACTATTCGCTGGACAAGTGACATTTGATAAGCCATTGTGGAAAAAATTAATCAACATAGTTAATATGTCTATAACCTCATAGGTCTAGCCTTTTTGCTGATTAGAACATTTAAATATCCTCTCTAAACCACTTAGTATTTATGTGTCATTCCAAATTGAATTTCTGTTCATTTTTATGGTTTTATTCTAATCAATAATGTGAATTAAAACTTAACAATTGAAATTTAGGCTGCTTCTGCTATTTATCGTTAAGTAGTGAATGAATCCCAGACCATCACAAGCAAACCACATACGTGATATTGAAGGAATTCCTCCCAACTTGTATTTTTGAAGTGAGTATTTTCACAACTTAACAGTATATGATATAGTTACTGTCACAATTTCAAAGTTTCCTTGGCCCATTAGAAAATTAGCATTTAGAAAGAGAAAAAAAAAACGAAAGAGAGAGAGTATGAATTGATTTCATGGTGAGGAACATCTTATTTCCTTGCATCAGTTTTACCACGAGGGCAGGGCACGGTTTCCGTCTTTGAGGAATTTATAATAGATATCTGACAGATTTTTAACTAAGGAACACATAAAAGTAGGACTTGTAATGATTCATTATTTTATAACAGTGATTAATTCATATCATAGAGGTACTACGTGCAGTTACAATCAAGTCAGAAAAATTGTAAAAGACGCAATATCTGTCAACAGAGGATTAACAAAATACATAGGGTACATTCACCTAAAGAAATACAGCACAGCAACTGGTGATGATAAAACACATTTACCAGAGTTGTCATGGAAACACACAAGCAGCCGGTCTGTGTGCTTATCAGAGCAGGACTTCTCTCTTCTGTTTCCTCTTGCAATGTGCCTTCCCTGGTGTCCTCACGGCCAAGGCCCTTGCTCCATCACAGTTTAGCTAAGCCTGGAGTCCTTCCTCATCCACTCTTTTCTAGCTAACATTCATTCATGGTGTCCCTTCACTTTATAAAGAAATTAAATGCTTGCTTTGAATACGATTTTAAATTCACAATTTTGCAATATCTTACCAAAAAATAGTACAATATCATAATCAGAATGCTAACACTGATAGAGGCATCAACACAGGCCATTTCCAACATCCATCATCTTATGACCATCTTACAGCACTCCCGTACCCACACCTACCTCCCCATTTCATGCCACCCTGTCTCTGACCCCTGCCACAAAACTGGCCTACCCTCTTAACTCTATAATGTTGTCATTTTTGTCAGTGTTACACAAGTAGAGCTATAAAATAGGTTACCTTTTCAAATTGGCTTTCTAATTCAGCAAAAGTCCATGAATATTTATACGAATCACCATGCACCCGTGTTCCTTGGCATCTTCATTCCTGGGCCTGGAGTTGAGCCCCCACGCCCCCGAGGGTGGCGTCCTGTTGCCCGACAAACTGTTCAGCCAGGATGACTGGAAACATCACTCAGTGGCTATGACGTCCTACTCCGTGCATGCCCTGGCGCGGATCATGCAGAGACTAAAACACAACCTCCTTACCACTTGTACCCCTGCCCACTTCTTCTGGCTCATTCTTCCTGCATCCACCAAGCTTTGTCCCCGTGGGTTCATGGTTTGGATTCTGTTCTCAGATACACTGAGCTTCATCACCAGCATGGCATGTTCCTTCTCTGACCCAAGACTTCGACTCATGCACATGGCTGGTCCTACTGGGCATGGGGACCTGTGTGAGTGTTTCATCTCCCAAGTTAGCATAGCTACTAAGACCTGCTCCAAGTCTGATTTCATTCCCCAGATACCCTGTCAGCCTAAGTAATGTTGTTCCCACACAGTCAAGAGTACAGGAGATGATGTGTAACTGCTTGATCACTCCAACTCCTGGACAGGTTCCAGATGCAAAAGTTTGTGCTGTGCTGTGGTTTGAACACTGCTTGTCCCCACCCAAACTCACATTGAAGCTTCATTCCTCCAGGTAGCAGTGTCAGGAGAGAAGGCCTTTGGAAAGTGATCAGCTCATGAATATATTAATGTTCTCTGGAGACACTATGCAAGGAAACTCTTCCAGAATAATCTACTTGTGGGAATGCATTTTCTTGCCATTACTGAGGAAAAAGTCTCATTTAGCAAGAAACATGAGAGGCAGCTCTGAGAGGCCATCACCGCGTGGCCTTCTCTGCTGCCCATCAGGAAATGGAACGCCCTCTTGATCTGCACCCTGCCACCTCTGGACAAACAGAAGCCCCAGGCCGTCTTCTAAATGCACTTGGGCTCTGGCAGGTCCTGCTGCACAGGCTCCAGAGACGAGGGTGTCTCCACCCAGGGAGACAGCTGTGCAGCATTCAGATGAGGCTGTTACATGACTTCTGCCTGCCAGTCACTGTCCTAAGCATCTGATAGCAACCCATGAGGTCCTCAGGACTTCCTCAAAAGAGGGTGGGAATAGCTGCTTTTGGATTTCCCCTAATAATGACAGGGGATTTGTTTTCTAATTATTATTATCATTTTGTAAAAAAGGAAGGGGTGCCAGCAGCCGGTGTTGTCACAGACAAGGAGGGAGCAGCACAGATGCCAGTGCAGGCTGTGGGGGTCACCCATCCCCATGTACCCACCTCACTGTGCAGGGGGAGACTCTTCAGGGTGACTTCCTCAGGGCACAGCCTCCTGACAACCCCAGGGTGGGTGTCTCTGAGACTTGGTTCCCTCCAGGGCCATGTGGCACAGTGAGCAAGGGCCAGCTAGGACATCTCCATGTTCTTCGGTGCTCACCGTGTGGTAGACACGGGAAGAGTGCTTCTCTGTGATTCTCTGAGTTCTCATGCCTATGGACCACTTCAGTGCTGAAGGCCTCAGTTTCCTCTTGTTCAAAGCAGGCAAAAGTTTCTTTGAACTAAAAGAAATGAGTCCCAGAAAAGCATGTTTGCAAGGCTTAACCTAGAGTGAACATTAAATAAATGGCCTCTTTTCCTTATGTACATGACCCCTGATTGGGACCATGGTAGCCAAGGGATTGGCATGCCCCTTTTGTACTCCATGTGGCTGCATTCATGTGGCAGCACATACATAGTTGTCAAGGGGCAAGCAGGTGCCAAGCTCTAGGTTGGGTGCTGGAGGCACCCAACCACAGAGGGTGTGACGAGGATGAAAGTGGATAATGAGTAAGTCACGTGAGTACTCGAGGGTGTTTCAAAAAGCTCTTGGGAAATGAAATGAAAAGATAAGTTCATTTTGGTGCAAAATAGCATGTTGAAATTCGTGCATGCTTTTACATCATATGCATTTTCCAGGAGTTTTTTGACGATGTGCCTGTATGTTTGGTGCTTTTGCACCAAAAGGAGCTTACTGTTTCATTTCATTTTGTATCAGCTTTGGAGGTGCCCTCATCTGCATAACTCTTCCTATGACTATGGTTTGTGAGATCCTGCCTCTGCCCAGCGCAAAAGCATTTCATTAGTACTTGTTCCGTGCACTGGGGGGTCCAGTTCTGGATGCCTGGAAAATTGCAGTGGATAAAACGTGCCCATCCCATGTACCCCATTTTTTTGTGTGTTTGAGGTCCTTTTGCTCATCATAACAACACTGAGAAGCAGCGATCATCGTATGAAACATCCCGTAAGGGTCCACAGATGCTTGGAACCCTGAGGTCTGGTGTGAACATTGCCTAGGCCCCACACACCCTGCAAACATGGCATGTCTCTTTCTGAATCACAGTTACCTTACAAAAACACTTAGTCGAAGTGGCAAGGAAGTCAGTGTGGTGAAATCTCAATCAGCACGTGTTTCCAAGACCATAGTCAAGGTCACAGAACTGGGGTGCACAACCCAACCTGGACCTCCCTGACCCAGCCCAGGGTCCTTCTGCCAGTCCTGTGTGGCCACATCAAGGGCTAAATGGATTCAAAAGTGACCCAGTAATTCCATGGGGGAGATTTCAGGAAGCAGACCCAGCAAGAGCCAACTCCTGGGGTCCAGTCAGTGGAGAAGATGATACGTTCCATGAGGGAACAGCAAGGAGAAGGAAAAAATCCAGAGTCATATTGGCACGAGGAAGAGTCAGAGGCCAGCGGAAGAGGTTCCAGGCGGCAAAAGTGGGAGGAAGTTGTGGTCATGGTCTCCAGAGGAGGGAGAAGACAGAGAAGCAATGTGTCTAACTCTGGGGGCCAGGCAGGGACCAGGCACCCGTGTGCTCTCAGCAGCTCATTGGGGCAGAGATGAGAGGTCTCCACCATGCATTTTCAATATTGGCACTGCCTATTTCCTTGCCTTTATTTTTCCATGGAGAGAATGAATCACTGCTATGCTTACTGCATCAGGGAAAGGGACCTAGACAAGCAGAGAGCCCAGTGCCCACAAAGCCTCTCCATGGGCCATCCACATTGGTAGTAACAGGGATTTGGTCCAACACCCATGAATCAGTCTCCTGGCTCTTTCACATTAGTGATAGCAGGGAAGAGTAACCTCCGCTCCAAGGAATCATCCCCAAGCTGATTCTGAGCAGCCATATGGTGAGTCCTATCATTGTGAAGACAACAGAATCCCTGAACTGAGCGCCCAGCTGTGTGTGGAGGGAATCCTGCCAGACTTCCCAGGAGCACCTGGAGGAACCCAGGTGAGCCCAGGATTTCCCATGGTATAGACTGCTCCTTTCCTCATGGTTCTCACAATGACCGTGTTCTGGAGGCCCACCACTGGACACTTCCACTAGAACTCTATGCTATAATCTGACATCCCCAGTCATCTACACCTCGCCCATGTATGTTTGAATGGAGAATAAAGGGTTCCCTTATTCACTGCGAGTTTATTGACCTGCAGCTGTGTGAGTATTGTAGCATAGGCACCCGCGAACCCTTGCCAAAAGGGAACCAGAGCTGGGGGCGTCATGCCTTAGCAGTGACTTGAGATTGTTTCCATTTGCTTTGAATTCTGATAATCTAATACATGGAAAATGCTACAAGAATAAGTGTCATGATGCTGAGTTCATCTATTGCTTAACAATGGGAACACATGTTGAGAAATGTATCTTTTAGGTGGTTTCCTACTTACAGCAACCTCATTAAGATCTCTCAGTCAAGCTAAGAGGGCACAAATGTTATAAGGTGATAGGAATTTTCCAGTTTATTTCATATAATCTTTTGGGACTATTGTGGTACATTGCGACCCATCATTGACTGAAATGTTATCATGATCCATGCCTGCATTTCCTGACCGGTATGCCTGTCTATTTATGCTAGAAGCTTGGAAGATTCATAGCTATCTTTTCATTCATAAGAAACAGAGACATTAAGCCTGTTACTGGGGGCTAACAGTGTGTTATAACCTTCCATATCACAGGGCTTGTTCAAGTCCTGACTGCTCTGCTTCTAATCCACTTTCCTGGTAATGAACCTGGGAAAATAGCAGAAGATGGCTTAAGTAACTGGGTCTCTGTTATCCATGTGGGAGGCCTGGATGGATCTCCTGGCTTCTCTTTGCCTAAGTCTAGCTCAGTCCTAACTGCTGAAGCCATTTGGGGAGCAAACCAATAGGTGGAAGATATCTCTCTCCACCTCTCTTTCTTTCTTCATCTCTCCACCACTCTTTATCTTCTCCTCTCTCTGCCTCTCAAATACATAAATCTAAAAAAAGTTTAGTGCGTAAGAAGAGGCCTATACATTGGGAGAGGTTCAGATGGAGGAGCCTGGGCAACTCCTCTGGCAGGACACAGTACCTGCAGGTAAGTGCAGGAAGCACGATAAGGAACAGCCTAGACCAGGCAAGGGAAAGGTATCCACTAGCATACATTTGACACAGGTCAGGGGAGGACCAGGCTGAACCAGTTCACATCAACCGCTGACAAATCTGAGCACTAGAACAGTGTGGGTCGGGCCAGGTATGGTCGCAACCCATAGCAGTACACATTACAGCTGGGATAGGGTACACGTTGGGCTGGGCTAGGCTGTAACCTTCGCCAGCTAGAATTGGGGGTGGGCCAGGCCAGACCAGGTTACAGCACCCACTAGCAAATGCCGATGTGAAGCAGGCCATGCCAGACTGTGCCTCAGCGCTAGCAGGAACCAGGGAGGGAGGGGGTGAAGCTGGTAGGGGGAATGTGGAGGGCCCCCTGCTGGAACACCTCGCCCACTGGAGAGTATGAGTTGGCATGGGGGCAGACCAGACCGTGCAAGGCTATGACACCTGTGGGCCTCATGCGAGCCAGATCAGGGAAAAGCCAGGCTTGGTTGACTGTCTCTACAGGTGCAAATATAAAGCAGAATGGGTGAGGGTTGGTTGAGCCCTGCTGCATTATCAGATAGCAAATACTGGCACCTGTGGCTAATCTGTCAAGTTAAACTACAGAACCATCTGGAAAGTGCATGATCTGGCAGTGGGAATGGCCTAGGAGGGAAATAGTGGGCACCTCCCTCTTGGATTACCACTCCCACTGGAAAGCATGAAAATCAGGACAGGGGCAGGGGTGGCTAGACAGAACAGTACCCACCAGCATGTGTGTGGACTGGATAATAGGGTTGGTTGGGTTGCACTAGGCTTCAATGCCCATCGACACGTAGGAGAGGTGAATGGGATGTGGGACAGACTGAACTAGTTTGCTGTGCATACTGGCAAGCACAGGAACCAGGGCAGGGGCCAGGCCTGGTGGGGGTTATTGTGGGTAGCTCTGACTAGGCTGCAGCTCCCACTGGTTTCCGTGAGGGTAGAGTATGAAGTGGGCAGAATCAGGCTGAACTGCAACACCCATTGGTTCCAGTGGAAGACAGGGCTGGAAACAGAACCAACCCAGCAATTGCAACCACCAGCTGATTGGGGCGATTGGCTGGGCCCTGTACTTGCAAGTACACACAAGAATCTGGTCTGGGATCACCTCAGACAAAGTTCCTTTGGGGATCTCTCCAATCAAACTGCTGGACTCAGATCCCTAACCATGAAGAGAAATGCAGGTTCCATGGTCTGCCATGGAGTGCAAGTGCCAGAGCCGAGGCTCCTCAGAGGCTCAGACGGAGCAGTGGAGAGCATAATGAGGTGCACATGGAGGATGTGGTAGTACATTGGAGCCTGTAGAGGACACTTCATATCACAACAGAGGACAGAACAAATTGATCAACTGGCCCAGCCAAGTGTTGGCAGTGAAAAACTGGGCAAACGGAGGTGGACTATGTCAAACAGTGGATTCTGCAGCGACCTCATTGTGCTTAGAATGGCGAGACTGATAGCAATTCATAACTGTTGAATTATCAAAATCACTTGAGCAAGACCCTCGGAGCATGCCCCACATTGGGGACCTGGGGTGGGTGGGAGGCTGCGTGGGACTTCTTTCTTTATCTCCCCCTTTACCCCAGATACAGAAAAAAATGTGGAAATAATAGTCTTACCCACTTTCCTATAGCCCTTGAACCTTTGTGCCCTAATTACTAATGTAAAGATTGAAAAAAAAAAGAGAGAGAAATCTAGAAAACTGCCCAAGGGGGAAAAAAAGAGTTACTTAAAGTATACAAAAGGTACAGTTACTAAAATATGTAACCTCTCTCCCTCCTTGAAATGAAGGGAATTTCAGTTGTTCTTACACGAGAAGAACCATAATAGACAATATTCCTGTAATTTTGTAACATAAATATTGTGATGTTAGTAACAAAAAAAGAAGGGGCCTATATTTGAACCCATACATGTGTGTAATCCCATGATGGGCCATGATCTCCGTCAAATCCAACAGCACCTGCACCAGCTGTTTCCTTTGCCCGTGTCTTCCTGGAATGGGCACAAATGGATGTTGTAATCTCACTGCAGTGGAAATCAAGGAATGCCCCATGTCTTTGCGTGAGGGGAAGTGGCTGGCACTGATCCAGCTGGCTGAACCGGATTGGTAAACGGCCTCATTGGTCCTGCGTTTACCGAGTATCCTGTGCCAAGGGTGTGCCCTCGCAGGCATGGAATAAAAACCAAAGTTTCTCGAATCTTCATTTCATCAATATTTACAAGAAACAAACTCAGACATTCAATAGAGAAGAAAATGTTTTACTGAATGTTGTTTAAATACCCAGGAAGTTAAATCACTCATTTTGATAAAAGAAAAGCAAGATTTGGTTTAGCCTTCGCCTGTCAGGTTTTGGAGAACAGACATGCTCTTAATTGCACAGGCACCCACCCAAAGTTCATGTCCCTGAGGAGC
Organism: Ochotona princeps; assembly: GCF_030435755.1. Classification (NCBI taxonomy): domain Eukaryota; kingdom Metazoa; phylum Chordata; class Mammalia; order Lagomorpha; family Ochotonidae; genus Ochotona; species Ochotona princeps. The sequence goes on from NC_080845.1 coordinate 60,993,935, forward strand.
ATGGTCTTGTGTACGGTGTCTTAGGATGGTAACATGCACGTGCCTTCCCTGCAATCACTTGGGAAAACAGGGGAGGGCTGGGTTGGAGGACTCTTCCTGCTGATGGCACCTCCTTTCCCTGCCTCGTTCACATTCATTCCCAAGTTCTGTCCCTTCCTTCCTTATCCCACTTTGCTCTTTCCTTGCCACTCAGCAGGTGCCCTGGGTTCTTGGCCTTTACTGACCTGCATGTAGAACTAGGCAAACCCTTATCCGCTATGCTATCGCAAGCATCTTGCCACCCAGGGAGGTACATCTGTGAGCCAGACAGAGCCTCCAACTGTGCTGGCCACAGCCTGCTCCCATCCTGGCAAGATGGTGATGCCGCTCAGCCACCATCACCTGAGGAGGAGGTTCCCTCACCCCTGAACACAGTCTGTTTCCCCAGCAGACTTGGAATGCCATCCTCTACAACCTGTGTCTTACCACTGAGCCCACCCATGTTGGCAACCTTGCAGCATGTACTGTGGCAGAACTCAGTTCTGTCTGAACAACAGTATGGTGTTTCCTCCCAGGCATAGCTGGCTTCCTGGAAGACTTTTGGTTCACAGCTCTGGATGCTTCTTCCTCAGCCTTGGCAGGCGTATCCTCTCCCCTACTGCACTCCTGACTCCATCCTTGCCTGGTTACTCATCTCGTTCTGGTCTCCCTGGCTAACATCACTCACACATGAGCCTGCAGGAACTCACACTTAGGGCCATGGCTGCCCCGGGAGGCTGCAGAGGAGCACAGAAGGCAATGTATGATTCACCACCCCTCCACCACTCTGCCTGCCAGAGTCAGAAACTCACCCACTGGACTTCCGGCCTCTCTTCTAGGTCGCAATGGTTTTGTGTTCTGTTGTGACAGAGTGCCCAACGCTGGGTGCTTTCTTTGAAAATGGGTTTCTGTGTCTCATGGCTCTGGAGGTCCCAGGGCATGGTCCTGGCCTCTGTTTGGCTTTAATGAGGTCTAGTGAAAACTTCTTGAGGGATGACATCATAGCAGGAGTCTGGGCGGGAGGCCACAGAGGGGGTCAGGCAGCTGGATGGACTCAGAGGTCAGGCTTGTTCTTATCACCAAACTTGCTCTCTTTGGAAGTGACCAGAGTTCTGTGAGAATTATGTGAGTCTCCTCCGAAGACAGCACCCTGAGTGACCCAACAACCTCCCATAGGCTCCTCTAAGCAGCTTTACCACCTCCCATCCTCCCCATGCTAGGGATACTAAACATCCAGCCCAGGAATCCTTGGGGACACACTCCAACCATAGCCAAACCAGGGCACCAGGGTCAACTGCTCCTTGAGATGCCAGCATCATGTATCAGTGAGTGGGTTCAAGTCCTGGCTGTTCCACTTTCCACCCAGCTCCTTGCTAATGTACCTGGAAATGCAGTGGAGAATGATCCACATGTCTGGACCTCTATCACCCACATGAGAGACCAGGATGGAACCCCAGGCTCCTAGCTTCAGCCTGGCCCAGCCCCCAGTCATTGCAACTATTTGGCAAGGGTACCACTAAATGTCTCTTTCTCTGTCTGTTGCTGTGGCATTCAAACAAGTGAATGTATTAAAGAAAATAAAAAGCAGAGCACAAACCACCTATCCCATCACTTCTCATTTAGCCCTCAGACCTGCCTCCATGCACTTTGTTGGCCTCCACATACCCATCACAGATGCTCATACACTCGCTTGCTGCAAAGGCTGAGACTCACAGAGCCTCCGCCCATGTGCTCCGTTGCCCTTCCCCCCGTCCCCCTATACACAGCTGCACAACTGTGCCTCCACTGTGCCACCTGGCATCTGCCCCCAACCCTTCTCTCTGCTCCTGAGAAGGGTCCCGCTGACCCTGAATGAGCCCTCAGGCCTTCCTGACCCCTCCTCTCTCTGAGACTGTTGGGGCCCTGGGAGCAGTAGGACAGACCTACTACTCCACAGCCCCCTAGAGTCCCCTGTCCATGTCCCCACCACTGCAAGCTCAGATCCAGCCTCCAGCCAGCCAGGCCCTGACTCCAGCACTTGTGGGGCTCAGGAATAAAGAACCCAGAACATTTTCACAAGCACATCCCTGAAGTGCGTGTGACTCTTCATCCTGCCTTCATCTTCAAGGCTTTTCATGGCATCGTCCAGGGGGTGTGCCTGTTTCCTAAGAAGTCTCCTGCTTCATCTTCAAGGCTTTTCATGGCATCGTCCAGGGGGTGTGCCTGTTTCCTAGGAAGTCTCCTGCTCAGAGGAGACCAGCAGGGAATGTTGTAAAACCCATCTCAGGGTACATGCGTTGATGCACATTGTAGGACTGAAATACTGGAGATCAGACAGCCACTCAGGACTTCTCAGCCCTGTCTACCCCCTTGCACAGCAGTTCACCCCCTTGGCCAGCATCTGGTGATGGGGAAACTGTCATTTCCTTCTTAGATTGCAATTCCCAAATCCTCATTTTGCCAGCATGTATTTTTCTGTAAGACAAACAAACAAAAGCAGCCACAGCTTGTAACCTACCCAGCACTTACACAATCTTTTTTGTTCTTGTTCTTTGTCCAACAGGAAGTGTGGAGGGAGAAGCAGCAGCACAGCAAGCCCTGATGGGCCTGCTCCCCTAGGGGTTAAACCTCTGAGCCGTTTCCCAGGAGGCCAGCTGGCTGGGCTGAGCATGGTCAGCCTGAGACCAAGGCTTCCAGCCTCTCACTGGAGGATTGTGTTGGAACTGCTGAGGATTGCTCTGGGTTCTTCTTTGCTTTGTTTGTAATCACATGATTTTTCATTACATCCAGGTTTCAAAGTTTATCATCCTGCTGCTTCTCTTTCCAAGGAGAGTGATAACCTGCTATAACTAAGCAACATAGACTAGGTGACTCACAGTGTCGGACACAGTAAGGCACTGTGGCACCTGCAGAGCATACCTCTTGGTTCATGAATGGCACCTTCACGGTAGAAGGGATGTGAGAGTGGGACCAGCACCATGGATTAATAAACTAATCCTCCACTAATAGCACCAGTATGTAACACAGGCACTGGTTCATGTCCTGGCTGTTCTAACTCCTATCCAGCTCCTTGCTTATGACCTGGGAAAACAGCAAAGAATAGCCCAAGTCCTTGGACTCCTGAACCCTTATGGGAGACCCCAAACAGCTCTGAGCTGCAGGCTTCAGATCGGCCCAGCTGTGGCCATTACAGCCATTTGGGAAGTGAACCAGTAGATGGAAAAAGCATCTCTCTGTCTCTTTCTCTAACTCAAAAAATAAGATAAAATAAGTCTTTTTTTAAAAAGAAGGGGTGAGAGTGTTCTCTGGGGTCTCTTATAAGGGTACAGTCCCACTTCTGTAGCGTCTACCTCCGTAACCCAATCGCCTCCCAGAGGCCTCACCTCTTATATATGCCTTTGATCTCTAGGATTTGGACTCACAGGTTTGAGAGGGATGCAAACATTCAGCCCATAAAATGCCACAGCCAGCCCTCCCTAGTTCATGTCCCTTTCACATGCAAAATGCATTCCTTCCATCCCAACAATACTCGATGTCTTCAGCATCAGCACCAAAGTCCACAGCCAGAGTCTCATTTGAATCAGGTGCGGGTGAGGCTGAAGGCATGATTCACCATGAGCCAGATCTCCCTTCAGCTTTGAGCCTGTGACATCAAGCAAATTACCTGCTTCCAAAACACAAGACCAGAGGACAGGCAGGGGAAAGTCATCCCCATTCCAAAAGGGACAAGTGGAGAAGAAGGAAAGGGTAGCAGATCCCAAGTGAGTACAAAGCCTCCAGGCTCCAGAATGAGGCTTTGACTCTGTATTCTGTCCTCCAGGTGCCCTGGGCTGGTGGCCCTGCCCCTCAGGTGGCTCTCTGTGCCTGGGTCATATACCCTTGTCTCTCCTGGGCTGCAAACCTGCTCCTGTGGGTCTAGTGTCATGGAATCTTAACAGAGCAACTCTATCTCCATGGCTCTGAAGGACATTGCTCTAGTGGGGGCTGTCTGTGATGGGACCACCCTGGCAGCAGATCTCTGCCTTGACCCCATTGCCTTCTAGGGCATCCTTTGGAATCTAGATGGAATTGATCAATCCTCCACAGCTGTGCTGGGCACAACATGCTGCACTGAGCTCACCGGATCTCTGTCTGGGGATTCAATGAGTATTGTGACATTTTATAGGGAGGGAGTGTAAATGGGGAGTAGCTCTGGGCAGCAGCTCTGCCCTGTCTTCCAGGACTTCATGTCCCAAATTGTGTCTCCAGTGATCCCCATAAACCTCCAAGTCATTCTTACAGTATCTTGGTGACTAGCACCCAGCTTCCCTTGAGGTGGGCAATCGATCACCCTGTAACACTCTGGGGTGGTCACTGTTGAGCAGTCTATCTCATTCTTTAAGGGATGAATAGGCTGCAAAATTTCCAAAATTAAATGCTGTTTCCCTTTTGACAGATGATTCTGGCTTTAAGTCATTCTTTTACCATAAATATTTAAGAGAAGCCAAACTGTACCTTTGAGAGTTTGCTTAGGAGTTTTTAATGTACAAATTTTGAAACCAATCATGAAGTTTCATTGCTCACAAATTCTGGGTCCCCTAAAACCATAGACCAAGAGCACAATTCAGCCAAGTCTTTTCTCCCTTTACAGCAAGGATGGTTTTTCTCCCATTGTCCTTCTCATGCTCTTCATTTTTGTCTGAACCTAATTAGAATGACCTTCACTGCCCCTTTTCTGCAAGTATTCTGTTCACAACTGCTTGGATTTCTCCATGAACAATGAGACCGACCTTTGGAGCTCTCCTCTTTTTGTTCCGAGCCTGCAGCAGAAGCATCCTGAATGCTCCCTTCATAGCAGAGCAAGCCTTAGTATGCACTCCAGACTCTTCTAACCTTTATCCTCTGTGCCAGCCACAAATCGACTTCCACACAGGCAGCCATTTGTAGGGCAGCACCCCACTTCATGTTCTCACAATCTTAGTCTATCCAAGCTGCTGTAATACAGTATCGTCACTTAGGCACTTATGGACAATGGACATTCATGCTTCACAAGTGTTCTAGAGACTGGGGAGACTACAGTTACGATGCCAGCAGATTTGGCATCTGATGAGGGCCCACTCCCAGCTCATAGAAGGTGCATCTCTGTTGCATTGTCAACTGATGGAAAGGCATGGGTCTTTTAGGAACCCCCAGGCACTAATCCTCGGGGGAGAGCGCTCTATCCTAATGACCCAATCACCTCCCAAAGCTCCCAAGTCCTAAATCCATTACCTTGCAGGGGTAAGCACCCCAACCATTCTTCCTTGAGAATTTCCATATATTAGACAACAAGAAAACTCCCACCCCACTAACCAGTGTTCCCTTAGTCTCAGATATTTCCTCAGCCTCACTTTACAAATGATTCCAGGGCAGGGGAAGACAGAGGATGCCTCATACTCCCCTATACTGCTCTGAGCTCTCCCTTCAGGTACTGCAGGGTCTAGGTTGCCCAGGCCTGAGATACTGGTGCCTTGTCCCATAGCCAAGCTGGTATCTGAAAATCTAGACCCAGATGGCTTTTTCTGCCCCTGGAGACCACCCTAGTTTATGGTGGCCTCAGCACAGATGGCACTTTGCCACTGCCACACGAAAGGTCATGCTGCCCTCATCCCCATAGGGTTAGCCTCTGAAGAAACCCTCCATCTGCCTCCATCCTGAGGAGGCCCCCTGCGGATGACTTCAGGGATGCCTTGCTCCTGTTCTGAGCGGGAGCCTTGTGGGAGCTGCAGAGTGGCTAAGTCCAACCAGCCACCAGCGGCAGAACAGACCACCAGGCATCCTCAATGCCTCTGACCCCAGGATTGTCTTTGGTCAAACATGTAACCAACCCAGAGAGGGAGCTGGGCTTGTGGGTTCTCATTTCCTGTCTCATCGCCTCTTCCCTCTCACAGCATGCCCAAAGACCAGGCTGCCAAAGCAGAGGGCACCATTGGTGACAGGATTCCTTACTGGCTCAACCTCAGTACAACAATGGGATTGAGAAATCCCCTTTCTTTTGATGAACCCAAGCTTTGTGCCCTTCATCTCGCTGTCATTTCCTGTGGGGGAAGCTGGAATCTGTGTATATCCCTCCCCAACAGCCCCCCAGAAAACATTCCAGAATGACTAAGGGGAAGACAGAACACGCAGCAATGAGGATATGCTATACTTCAGAAACCCCATTCAAGTCAGACTTTGTGTGGACTCCTGGAGGGACCCAAGTCGGCTCGTGCCAGGGCTCAGCTGCTGCTGCTGCCGTGGTCATTCAGCCAAGCATTGAGTGGATGTCCCTTCTCAGAACAGCCATGTAATTCCAAAACACTCACAGCTGTCTTCCTGCTGTGGTTAATATAGAGAGAGAAGCTGGATTCACAAGATTCACAAGACTCAGTTATTGCTGACCTGTGGTCACAGCAGGAAGCCAGGGAGGCAGATGACTGGCCAGTGGCTCATTGCGAGATAGGGGGCAGGCTGGACTCTGAATTCGGGCTGCATGCTTGATGGGTGAGAGTCACACAGCTGCTGATGTTAGGGCCACCTGTGTTCAGCACTGCAGTCATTCTGGTCTGAGGCGCCACACCTTCCAGGAACGTGCGAGAATCTGTTTGTGGGCATCTGTGCTATGCAGAGTCTGAGTGTGCCCACGTCTCTCCTGGCTTCCCGTCATCACTGGAGGTCAAAATGAGAGAAGAGGAAGAGGGAAGTGGGGCCCAGCATCCCGGGCCTGTGCTTGGAGATTGCACTGACTCAGCATCTGCCTCCATCCCTGTGCTGGCTTGTTGGGGGCGGAGCCGGCTGTGTGGTGGGGAGCCGCAGGCACACGGCTTGTTAGGAGCTGAGATGATGTCATCAGTGTTTTATCCAGCTGTCTTCATCAACCAGACACACACATCCCTTCCTCATACACACACACACAGAGAACGCACATAGCATACTCACACACCAGCCACACTACAAACACATATGTACACCACACACCTTATCATACACTCCACACCACAGAACACACACACATACTTACCACACACCATACCACACACATCACTCAGCTTACTTGTACATAACACACAACACATACCCCACACTCACACACCACAAAAAATACATATATGAAACATCATACCACACACACTATACCACAAGCTCCCACACATTTCTACCAAATACCACAAATATACACATCACACACTCACAATGCTGCAAACAGTACACACATACACCATGTATACTCACATGTACCACAAATCACATACACAATTCACCATACTGTACACATATACCCTACACTTAAGATATACATCTTACACACACATCAGATACCATACCACACACCACACTGTTACGCATAGTCATTTGTCCACACATGCTAATAGACACATGCATCCATATGTAGTCACGCACACACATCCTCCTTTCACACGCCACACACATGTCAGGCTTCTGTCCCTCTCTGTGAAATTCTTTCCTGTGCTTCCTGTCTAGATGACACTGTGTGGCCAAACCTTTCTGTTCCCCCACCCGCACTAAGAACACCCCCCAAAACAACAAAAGAGCAGCCAGAGCACTCTAAAGGTGGAAAGAGGATGATTGTCAGCCTCTGGGGTCCAGAGCCAGAGGAGCAGTGGAGCGACAATCTTGTGTGCTCTGACATGAATAATGGGAAGTGACTCAGGCCGAGTATTCCTCAACCCTCAGCCTGGTGACAGAGATCAGCCTAGGTAGGCCCATTGCTCCCCTTGTCCTGCCCACACCATCCCTGAGCCCAAGCCTGGTGGTGGACTTGGGAACTTAGCATGGCTTCCGTCTTCAGGAACATCCTTCTCCATGATCCTTATCTTTTCCCTCTGAGTTGGACACTGGAGAGATGCCTCCATAGCTGGTAGCCTGGCCCCAGAGGCCTGTGGATGCCTCAAATTATTGAAGAATTCCTTCCTCCACCCAGAGACAAAGGAGGCTGAGGCATACGGAGGAGCTGTCCCATGAAAGTCCCTTCACACCCATAGAATGAAGGAGGCCTTTCTCCTTTGAAGCCCTGAGCCCCTGGTGGCACTGGTGAGGATTCCTTCAGTGAAGGTGGTCCTGTCTGAGAGGCAGTTCGTTCACCTCTGGGATCTTTTGCCCCAACCGGAGACACTGTGGAGCTCCAGCAGGGGTGAGCCCATGGTGGCAGCACCTGTGTGGGAAGTAAGTGCCTTTTATCCACACAGGTGGAGACTTACTTCTCCTATCCAGGAGCCCATGACCTGAAAAAACTCCCTTCTCCTTCTCAGGGAGCATCAGCAGGGATCTGGGTGAGCCCAGATGATCAGACAAGACCAACTCAGTGGGCCAGTAGATACTACAATCATCCCCCCCCCAGAATAAAATTGTCATTAAAACCATTATACAAGAAAGCAGGACAGACTGTGTGTTAATGTTACATGCTGTGACTGCCTTTTAAAATAAAAAAATGTCTTGGGATCCAGAGTATTCACATACACTGAATAAAATGTCCAGGATGCAATAAAAAGGTATATGGCTCATCACAAAACATGGAAATCACAACATGAAGGAGATAGCACCTACTACAATTGTGTCCAGGGAGACAGCAGGTAATGGCTCAAGTACTTGCGGTCCTGCCATTCACAATGGAAGACCCACATTGAATTCCTGGCTCTCACTTCTGGCCTTGCACAGCCCTAGCTTTTGGGATGTGAGTCAGTCTCTGGAAGATCACACTGTGTGTGTGTCTATTCCTCTATCTTTCTGGTAAATAGGCACAAATAGATAATTTTAGCTGATATCAATGTTATGATGAAGGCATATGGAGGACAGTGTGGAGAGACAGGACGGACCATTAGGCTTTCCTGAGAATCTATCTGGTGATTCAAGAGTTAGTTGCTAGGAGAGGCAAGATAGCAGCATAGGATTCAGACAGGTTTGGGGTGAGAGAAAATCATTAGGGTGAAGCACAGGGAGCAAATTACAAGAAAAGACAGAGATCAGACAGTTGGCAGGAGGTACTGCAGACCCCCTGGACACAGAGAAGCAGCGGCGATGGCAGAGTGGTATTGCAGTGAACTGAGCAGAAAACCCACCAGCAGCTGGTGAAGAGCGATCCAAACTCCAGTGATTTGGGTTCCAGTGGCAGACAGTGATCCAGTGGTGGCCAAGGCTCTTGTGGCAGCCAGGTGGGAGCATGGGTTCATGCAGAGAGCTCAGGAGGTGAATGCAGACCTGCCCAACTTGCTGAATAGTTTGGAGTGGCAGACTCCCGGGGGGTGGATCAGTGGCAAGGCGGATCTCACAGCACAGAGATCAGGTGCTATCTTGTGTGATGGGGCAGAAAGTATGGATCTGAAGGGATGGCTGATCACACTAAGCTGATCCCATGAGGAGGGCAGCAGCAGCTTCATGTCCTGCAGGGTCTGTGAGGTCCTGGATCTGAAAGCCAGCAGCTCTGATTCTTCATCAATGCCTCACCAGGAACCATCTTGTGTAGTGGGACAGAGAGTGGGAATTTGAAGGGACGGCCAGGAGCAGGCTCATTTTTTAAAAAGATTTATTTATTTTTATTGGAAAGTAAGATATACAAACAGGAGGAGAGATAGAGAGGAAGATCTTCCATCTGATGATCCACTCCCCAATCAGATGTAAGGACCGGAGCTGAGCCGATCCAAAGCCAGGAGCTGGGAGCCTCTTCTGTGTTTCCCACATGTGTTTCCCAAAGCAATAGGCCATCTTCAATTGCTTTACCAGACCACAGACAGGGAGCTGGATGGGAAACAAGGCCGCTGGGATTGGTGGGATCCCGGGCGCATGCAAGATGAGAACTTCAGGTGCTAGGCTATCACACCAGGCTCACGGACTCATTTCTAGCTAATCACACAGAACTGAGACCACAGGGAAAGCAGTGCCAATTCACATCTTGCAGGGTCTGTGTGTTCCCTGTATCTGATGGTCAGCAGCACTGGATTTCCATTGGAATCCTACTGGCACCATCTTGCACAGAGGGGCAAAGGCTCAGAGGATGGGAGGAGCAGTGGTAAAGTGCATTTGCTAAACCAGTAAGAATCAGGTGCCAATTCCATGGGACCAGGCATGGTTAGACTGAAGGGAAGACAGCTGAGCTATGCAAAAGCCAAGCTGGGAACAAAACCACTTCCAGCTTAGAGCATTGCACAGGCCCCTCAGAGAAAACAGTTGCATTGTTGCACTCTACGGTCTCCACTCAAAATAACACCAGGTAGCACTCAGATTTAGTGGCCAGCACGTGTTGACAAGATCAGCACCACCAACACCCAGTTAGTCAGGACAGCTGGCGTTTTCATAATCTGAGACACTGATTGAACATAAAATTGACTTGTACACCTGTAGGTGATAAATCTAGGAAATCTGCCCTAAGGAGAAGAATCCACCCACCAGAATTGCAATGACAAAAGCTAAAAGAAGAGACAGAGACAGGACGAATGTTCCTGAAGATTCTCTGACAAAGGAGCAAAAGCCTCTATAACCCTCCAAGTTAACTGAGAAAGAAAATGGGGGGGTACAGAATTCAGCAAACTCATTATAAAGCTCTGAACAATAATGAGAGGCACATAATGCAGGCATTCAAGAAATTTAAAGAATATGCCACACAGGAAATGAATCAAAAGAAAGCTGATATATCAGAAATTAAGAATGCAGTAAACCAAATTAAAAGTACAATGGAGATTCTAAAAATAGAATGAATGAAGCAGAAGAAAGAATATCAGAATTGGAAGATATTTTCTTGTCACCAGGGGGAACAAACAAAAAGCTGGAAGCCGAGCTAGGTCAAACTACAATTTAAAAAGAACTAAAAGATGTGATTAAAAGACCCAATATAAGAGTTATGGGAGTCCCAGAAGGCACAGAAAGAGAAGCTGGGAATAAAGGTGTATTCAATGAAATAATGAAGGAAAACTTCCCTTATCTGGAGAAAGAATTGGAAAACAATATAAGGAGGGTCACAGAACTCCCAATGGCGTTGATCAAAAGCGATCTTCATCATGGCACATGGTAATAAAGTGATCTTCACCACGACACATGGTAAACATAGAGAAAAGATCCTTAAACGTACATGTGAAGAAAATCAAGTGACCTATAGAGGAACCCCAATCAGACTCACAGCTGACCTCTCAGAGGAAACACTACAGGCCAGAAGAGAATGGAGTGACATATTCCAGATTCTAAAAGGGAAAAATTTTCATCCCAAAATAAAGTATCCATCAAAGCTCTCCTTTGTCTTTGAAAATGAAATAAAATTCTTACACAGTAAAGAAAAACTCCAAGAATTCGTGTCCTCCAAACCAGCCTACAGATAATACTCAACGATGTTCTAGTGAAAGAGAAAAGAAATAGCAGCTACCAAAGCCAAAGGCATATTTGGAGAAAATCCCACTAAAAGGTCAACAGAACACTCAATTAAAGAACAGCACATTACTAAGATGACAGAACCAAATTGCCACCTATCCATATTAACATTGAATGTAAATGGTTTAAATTTATCAATCAAACGCCATAGATTAGAGGACTGGATCAAAAAACATCTGCTGCTTATAGGAGACACATCTCAGTAACAGACATCAGAGGAAACCAAAACTGAAAGGATGGAAAAAGATATTCCAAGTGAACAGTAAGGAAAAATGTGCAGGGGTAGCCATTCTTATATCAGATGATATAGATGTCAGTGTAAAAAACATTAAAAGAGATGAAGAAGGATACCATATAATGATCAAGGGATTCATTCAGCAAGAAGAGATCAGCATAATAAATATACATGGGACAAATGCCAAGGCATATAGCTACATGAAACAAACATTAATGGACTTACAGGGAGAAATAGACTCCAATACAATCATAGTGGATGACCTTAATATACCTTTAACATCAATGGGCAGATAAAAAAAACCCAGAAACTCAGCAAAGAAGCAACAGAACTAACCCAAACTCTATAGCAAATGGACGTAGTTGATATCTACCAAACCTTTCATCCCACAGAGAATACACTTGTTATTCATCAGTATATGGAACCTTCTCCAGAACTGACCATGTTAGAGGCCACAAAAAAAGCCTCAGCAAATTTTTAAAAAGGGAAATTATATCATGCATATTCTCAGACCATCATGGAGTGAAGTTGGAGTTGAAGAAGTCAAAACACTCAAGAAGATTTGCAACTATGTGGAGACTGAATAATATGTTATTAAATGAGCAATGGATTAGTGGTGAAATAAAAGAGGAAATTAAAAAATTGCTTGAAACAAATGAAGGCATCAACACAACTTATCAAAACTTATGGGACACAATCAAGGCACTGTTAAGAGGAAAGTTCATCTCTGGGCCTGGCGGCGTGACCTGGCGGCTAAAGTCCTCACCTTGAAAGCCCCGGGCATCCCATATGGGCGCCGGTTCTAACCCCGGCAGCTCCACTTCCCATCCAGCTCCCTGCTTGTGGCCTGGGAAAGCAGTTGAGGACGGCCCAATGCATTGGGACCCTGCACCCGCGTGGGAGACCCGGAGGAGGTTCCAGGTTCCCGGCTTCGGATCGGCACGCATTGGCCCGTTGCGGCTCACTTGGGGAGTGAAAACATCAGATGGAAGATCTTCCTCTCTGTCTCTCCTCCTCTCTGTATATCCAGCTTTCCAATAATAATAATAAAATCTTAAAAAAAAAAAAAAGAGGAAAGTTCATCTCAATCAAAGCTTATGTTAAGAAATCAGAAAGGCACCAAGTAAATCAGTTAACCTTACAGTTGAAGGAGATAGAAAAACAACGGCAAAGTAGGAAAAAAGAAATCATCAAAATAAGGGAGGAAATAAACCAGAGACCAAGAGAACGGTACATAAGATCAATGAATCAAAAAACTGGTTCTTTGAGAAAAACAACAAAATAGATTCCCCACTAGCCCAACTAATCAAAAAGAGGAGGGAGAAAATACACATCAATAGCACCAGAGGCGAGAAAGGAAATATAACAGATACCTCAGAAACACAAAGAATCATTAGGAACTATTACAAGCAACTATATGCGAACAAATTAGAAAACCTAGAGGAAATGGACAGATTTTTGAACATATACAATCCACCAAAATTGAATCAAGAAGCAATTAACAATCTAAATAGCTCAATAACATGCATTGAGATTGAATCAGTAATTAAAACCCTCCCAACCAAGAAATGTCCTGGACCAGACGGCTTCACTGCTGAATTCTACCAAACGTTTCAAGAGGAACTTACCCCAATCCTACACAATCTTTTCCAAATGATAGAAAGAGAGGCAATCCTTCCAAACTCTTTCTATGAAGCTAATATCACCTTAATACCAAAGCCAGATAGAGAAACAACAGAAAAAGAGAACTACAGACCGATATCCTTGAGAACATAAATGCAAAAATCCTCAATAAAATACTAGTCAATTGGATCCAACAACACATCAGGCAGATCATTCATCCGGACCAGGTGCGATTTATCCCAGGCATGCAGGGATAGTTCAACATCCGCAAATCAATAAATGTGATACATCACATCAATAAATTGAAAAATAAAAACCATATGATCCTCAATAGATGCAGAGAAGGCAGTTGATAAAATCTAACACCACTTCATGTTGAAAACCCTTAGCAAGATAGGCATAGAAGGAACATTCTACAACACAATCAAAGCAATTTACAAAAAACCCAATGCCAGCATCATACTAAATGGAGAAAGATTGGAAGCCTTCTCACTAAAATCTGGAACTAGACAGGGAAACCACTGTCACCATTGCTCTTACATATTGGAAGTCCTTGCCAGAGCTATTAGGCAAGAAGAAAGAATTAAAGGAATCCAAATTGAAAAAGAGGAAATGAAAACCTCTATTTACAGAAGACAGGATTCTCTACATAGGAGAACCAACAGACTCAGTCAAGAGACTATTGGAACTCATAAGAGACTTTGGTAGGGTAGCAGGATGCAAAATTAATGAACACAAGTCAATGGCACTAGTGTACACAAATAATTCCATGGATGAGAAAAAATTGTAAGTACAGTCCCCTTTAAAATAGAGGAGAGGAATTTTAAATACCTAGGAATTAAGCTAACTAAGTATGTGAATGACCTCTATGATGAAAGCTACAGAACATTAAAAAGGAAAATAAAAAAAGACCTTGAAAAATGGAGAAACTTACCATGTTCCTGGATTGGCAGGATCAACATAATCAAAATGACCATATTACCAAAAGCAATATACAGATTTAACACAATCCCAATCAAAATCCCAACAACATTCTTCTCAGAAATAGAAAAGATGATACAAAAGTTCATCTGGAATCACACAAGACCACAAATAGCTAAAGCGATCCTGAAAAACAGAAATCAAGCTGGAGGAATCACAATTCCAGACCGCAAGACATACCACAGAGCAATGGTTATCAAAACAGTCTGGTACTGGTACAGAAATAAAGAAGAAGATCAATGGAATAGAATAGAAATACCAGAGGGGAGCCCACACATGTATAGTCAACTAATCTTTGACAAGAAAACTGAAAACAATTCAGGCAAAAATCCTGGACTATTCAACAAATGCTGTTGTGACAAATGGATAGCAGCTTGCAGAATTAAGAAGCAAGACCCACACCTGTCACATTATGCGAAAATCAGCTCTAAATGGATCAAGGACCCAAATCTACACCCAGAAACCATCAAACTATTAAAGGAAAATATAGGAAACATACTCCAAGATCTAGGAACAGAGAAAGACTTCTTAAAAAAGACACCAAAAGCAAAGGCAACTAAAGCCAAAATGAACATATGGGACTACATTAAACTAAAAAGCTCCTGTATAGCAAGGGAAACAACGAACAAAGAGAAGAAGCAACCAACAGAATGGGAGAAAATTTTTGCACACTACACAGGTGATAGGGGACTAATATCCAGGATTTATAAAGAGCTTCAGAAACTCAGGGACAGCAAAAAAACAAAACAAACAACAAAATTAAAAAAAAAAAAAACACAACCCTGTAACAAAATGGGTAAAGGAAATGAACAGACATTTTCCCAAAAAATAGGTTCAAATGGCTAACAGACATATGAAAAGATGCTCAGGCTCCCTAGACATCAGAGAGATACAAATGAAAACCACATTGAGATACCACCTAACTCCAGTGAGACTGGCCTACATTCAGAACTCAACTAACAACTCCTGCTGGCATGGATGTGGGGAGAAAGGAACCCTCCTTCACTGCTAGTGGGAGTGTAGGCTGGTACAATCACTGTGGAAATCAGTATGGAGAGTGCTTAGAGAATTGCAAATAAATATACCACATGACCCAGCTATCCCGCTCCTAGGAATATACCCAATAGAAATGAAGTCTGCATATGAGAAGGGGATCTGTAATCCTATATTTGCAGCAGCACAATCCACAATAGCAAAGACATGGAAACAATCCAGATGTGCGTCCAAAGAAGAGTGGTTAAAGAAACTGTGGTATATCTATTCCATGGAATATTATTTAGCTATTAAGAAGAATGAAATTATACTATTTACAACTAGATGGCTCCAATTGGAGACCATTATAGTCAGTGAAATGAGTCAATCCCAAAAGGACAAATACCATGTATTCTCTCTATTATAAGGCAGCCTTCATGAAAATTCTAAGTTCAATAACCCTTTCCATATTGCTTTTGCTGCATCCCATGTGCTTTGATATTTTTTATTTCATTTTCATTCCTCCAAGTGATTGCTTTTTTCTTGTTGAATTCATTGCTAGCTCATGGATAGCACAGTGGCATCATTTTATCCAAGAGGCTTTTGTGTTTTCTTCATCATCCATGTGTTGCTTATTCAGTGGTGCATTTTTCAACTCCTTGGTGCTATAATTGTTGTTATTGTTGTTTTAACTTCATGCCTGTTGTTGATTTTGCTTTGTGGTTTCTCATTTAAAGAAATGTATAGTAATGGCGTGGTAGAGACTACCATATCCATATGTGAAGATATAATGCAATACGCATCCCTACTTTCAAATCAAAGATGGACTCCCAGTGAAACTGTTGGACATATCTAGACAATGGGATGATGGGTTGTCTGACACTGTCTGTATCAGAAATGTCAGGACACACATAGATAGCAGACTGATGGATTTATGACTGTTTATGAAGGACTATACTGTTTTAATAATAAAGGGAAAATCAGTCAGGGGTGAAAACTTGGGGCGCGGGGCGGGGGGGCGGAAATCTCAAACCGTATGAAATTGTCCCATAAAATTAAAAAAACGAAAGTGCTAGCTGCTTTTAAAAAAAGATTTATTTTTATTGGAGAAAGATCTGCCATCCATTTATTGGCCACAACAGCTGGAGTTCAGCTGATCTAAATCCAGCAGCCAGGAGCTTCCTCCAGGTTCCCCATATGAGTATAAGGTCCCAGGGCTTTGGACCGTCATCTACTGCTTTCCCAGATCATAAGCAGAGGGCTAAATAGGAAGTAAAGCACCCAGGATACAAACTTGTGCCCATATGGAGCCCTCTTGGTGCTTGCAAGGGGAGGAGTATTGGGCCCTCATGCTGGGTCCAATTCAAGAGTGTTAACTGGGCTCTTGTATTCATTAACTACAGTTGCATAGAACAATAGCCAGAAATGTTAACAGTTTGAACAACAGACTTTTGTTGTCTTGTGGTTTCTGGCATCAGGAATACAAGAATGTCTTAGTCATAACCTCTGTGTAAGAATCTCCTCTTAACTGCTTCTACTGTGCTGGCCAGGCCATGGTTGTCACGATGCCTGCCTGTTGAAAGCTCTGCTTCCAGATGTCCAAGATCATGGAGATGATGCAGTTTCTCTCAGGCTGTGCCCTTTGTTCCTAGCCATGTGGGCATCCCCAGCACAGCGCCTTGCTCCAGTAAGCATGACAGTGGAGAGCAAAGCTGTAGTCTCTGCAGTGTAAGTAGACAGACCAACCCAGAGCAAGCCATCATTGTTAACCCCAACTGGGAAGTCCAATCCAGTGGGAGGAGCATTGGGGGCCTTTTCAGAAGCCGCCTGCCCTGCAGCACCCACCAGCATGAGCTGCAACTGTTGCAGGTTGGGCCAAACCAGGCTGCAGCACTTGCTGGCAAATACCAAGGTGTCCTGTCCAGTGGGACAGTCAACGGGGGTCGCGACCAGCCTGGGAGAGAATGGGAAACAAGAGACACAAGAAACGGACAGCAAGACAGTAGGTCTGATCAAGCTGACCAAATTTTATTTTTCACACACAAGGCTTTATAGTCTGCAAAACAGAATCTATGGGTGAGGGGAAAGAGGAAATAGGGTCCAGGGTATGGCTTCACAGCTCTTTCTGGGTAGCTATTTCCCAAACCCCCTTATGCTCACAAGAGGATGCTTGCAGGCAGGGCATAAGCCAATATCCTGTCATGGGCACCAAGGGTGGTCAGAGCAGGGTGGGTTGCTAGATGACTTGCGAACCGCAGGGTGTCTTAGGACTTGGTTTTTCTTGTACTTCGCTAGCTGATACTTTCCACTGACCTAGATCTATATTCAAAAATGGCTTCAGTATGGCTATAGTATATGGCTCCCAACACCAAGGTGAGGCAAGTCATGCCAGACTAGGCCACAGCACTCACCTGTACATGTAAGACCCAGTGGGGGAGAGCACGCCCATTGTGGATCTGCAGGGGTTTCTTTGCTGGGCCACTGCTCCAGTTGGTGAGTGTGAAAGCTGAGACTGGGGTCAGACCAGACTGGGCAGGACTACAAAACCCATTTGTCTGTATGTGAGCTGGGTCAGGGCAAGAGTCAGGCTGGGCTAAGCAACTGTATCCATTGGTGGCATGCATGAACCAGAGTAAATACAAGCTGGTTGGGCTTTGCTGCAGTGTCAGATAACAGGTGCTTGGACTGGCGGCAAATCCTGTCATGCTAGACCACAGAACCACCTGTGCAAGACCCAAGGCTGGGAGTAGCTCTAGTAGGGAAATGGTGGGCACCCCTCTAAGGGGCTGCAGCTCCTACTGGCAGGCATGGGAACCAGGACTGGGGATGGTACTGGTTGGACAGGTGGTGGCACTCACTGGCACCAGTGTGAACCAGATAGCGAAGTTAATCAGACTGAGCTAGGATCCAACATCTATTGATCTGTACAAATGCCAAATGGGATGCAGGACAGACTGAACCAGGAACCATGGCTGCAAGCAGGCCTGGTAGGGATTACTGTGGATTACTCCAACTGGGCTGCAGTACCCACTGGTGTCTGTGAAGGCCAAGTGTGTAGTGGGGAGGGATGGGCTGGGTCACAGCATCCATTGGTTTACCTATGAGATGGGGCTGGGGACAGAGCTGACCAAGAAACTGCAACCACCAGTGTGTGTGTAGGCTGAGGTGGGTGACAGACTGAGTTGAACCCTACACTGGCTGGCACACACAGTAGTCAGGTTTGGGGTCACTTCTGGTGGGGTTTCTTTGGGGACTCCCCACCCCAATTGGACCAGTGCGAAAAATCATAGAATCTATGTATGACCATGGAGTACATGTGTCAGAATTGGACCTCCTCGGTTGCTGAAGCCTGTGCAGTAAACAGCATGTCCAGATGCACATAGTGGGCATGTGAGCTCACTGGGGCATGCAAAGAATGTCTAATACCATGGAGGGCAAAACAAATTGGACAACTCCCCTGGGCAAGGTTTGACAGTAAGTTTCTGGACAAGTAGAGACCAGGTCAGCCAATGGACCTTGGAAGGATTTCCTCAACCTTGGAGCAACAAAATCAACAGCATCTCAAAGCTTTAACAGTGCCCTCAGAACATGCTCTGCATTGGGGACCCTGGGATGACATCAAGTGGTTATCTCCATCCCGGGGACTGATGCAGTTAGGCCGTTGGAAGTGGCCCTCTCCCTTCCCCTTCCCCCAAATCCGAAAAGAAAAGAAAAGAAGACAAAAGAAAAGAAAAGAAAAGAGAAGAAAATTGGAAACAATTGTCTCATCCACTTTCCCCCATTCCCAGGCCCTTCCCACCCTAACTGGTGCTCTACCTGGCCATACATTCTTCTCAACTCTGTGAACAGCACCAAAAATAAAATTCTTAAAAAAAATTTTTGAAGTTTTCCTGCCATACCTTGTAAGGCATAGTGTTGAGGGAGTTCGTGTAGCAAGAGCAATTGCAGCCCAGATGGTGGGCACTCTGTATTGTCAAGGCCAGAGCAGGAAGGGCTTGCCAGGGGAGCAGTCATTGGTTCTGCATGCTGAGATCAAGGGCTGGAGGGCTGAGTGTGGGAGTGAGGAATGATCCTGGAGACCCAGACGGAGGGTCAGGAACACTTGTGGTCACTGCTGAGACCATCAGCAGGCAGACGTCAGCCTTCTCCACAGGCTCCCCACCTTAAGGCATCTGAGAAGGCCTATGGCATGACATGAATTAAACAGCTTTCTGAATATTCATGAGGACAGACTCCAAGGGGCAAGGGAGGAAAGAGTTGTCAGATGTCAGAGCCAGCGCATGACCACCCAGACTAAGAGTGCCTAACAGCAGGAAGGGGTTTACTGTGAGTTAGTGAATCCTGGTGGTGCTTGTAGGATGCCTGCCCCACTGGTTGCTTCCATCCTCCCCTAACATATCACATCATTTCTGGTTTCCACCAACAGTGTCTGGTCAATGCTTCCCACCATGACCCAAACACCACCATGCGCTGCCTCTCTCTGGCCCCTCTTGCACCTCTAAAGCGGGCTTGTCTTGCTGTGAAGCACATTTATCTGCTGGGACAGGAGTGATATGGGCTGCCCTTCCTGACAACCTCGGGGCCTACCCTCACACTGTCCCCTGCCAACTCCCCTGCACACACTGTTAGGAGCAGCACAAGCCAATGCACAGACCTTGTTCTAGGATTTCCTGGGGCCAAGCCACACACCCCTCTATGCTGAGACCTCAGGGACAGTGGGCCTGCATGTTGCTCATCTCTGCAAGTCTGCCTGCCTTTTCCCTGAGTCACTGATTAGACCAGCCTAAGCAGTTTCCGGGCTCACAGAAAAAGGAGAAGAGCAGGCCTCTTGTTTAGAATGGTCGGGAACTTCAAGATGACAATAGCAGAACCTTGACCCAAGGGCAAGCCCTTTGGAGCCGCAGCTCAGTACATGTGCCCAGTTGCTTGCCCACAAAGCAGGTCCTGCTTGTTCACTCATTCACTACTCTTGGTGCTGATTCTTCTCATGTAGGAAATGTGTTGTCTTCACTATCCTCATTTTAGCTCCACAGGAGTGGTCATCATAATTGCAATGTGAGGAGCAAGGAGAGGTCTGGACTCCTGGGGAGGGAGTGGAAGGTCCACGTCCCAACTCCATCTTGATGCTGCTAGCATCTGCGTTCCCTATGCAGAACACCTGCCCTCCAGCACGTCGAATCTGGCTGCTGACCCCAAGAGCTCAATTTCCTGCACTTTAGACTCATGGAGTGTCTGTCAGACTCAAGGCAGTCTCTCTCTAACGACAGCACCTGCCCCTGTCAGCTTCAGATGGCACTTGGCCTCTGTTGGCTCTCTGTACACTGAACTCACTGTCGGCTGCCTTCTTCCAAGCTGAGACCACACCCTGTGCAGGTTCACAGGACAGCAGCTGCATGAAGCAGTGTGAGGCACCACATCTATGCTTCCTTTTTTTTTTTTTTTTTATTGTATTTCAGTTCTGAGGAAGGGAAGCATACACTCACCAAAGAAAAAGCAGGCAAGACCTGCCTTTCGCACTTATCATTGACACACCAGGGTGGCTTTGCAGGGCACAACAAGTCATGGCCGTCCTGGAGCCCAGCAGTAGGTTGCTGGAAAACATGGCCCACAATGCATTTCGTTCACCTTAAATTTTACATGGGAGAAGAAAACGTTAGACTTTCTTAGAACAGTGAAAGGCGAGAGTGTTGTCTAAGTGTGTTTTCTGTGCTATGACACAAAGCCACGGGCTAGTAATTCATAAAGAAGAGATTATTTGGTTTGTGATCCTAGAAGCTGAGGAGTCAGAGAATGTGGGCTGGCACCTGCTGGGTACCTGGTGAGGGCTTCTTGCTCCATCCTCACCTGGCGTGGGCATTCCATGATGAGACAGAGCAGATGCCAGCTCGGGTCTCCCTTCCTCTTCTCATGAAACCACTGATGCTACCACGGGGTTTCCACCCTGATGACTTCATCCAATCTCTGTCATCTTCCAAAGACCCCACCATCTACACAGGAATTCCAATCCATGAACTTCAGAAGGACACATCTGAACCATATATACAGGAAACAGAATCATATTTGAAAATTATATAGATTCATATTTGAAAACTGTAACAATTTAAGACTGTGGAGCCAGCATGCGGAAACAATGCATCTTGCTGCCATGTGCAACACTGACATCCCAAAGCAGAGTGTGAGTCCGAGTGTGGGCTGCTCTGTTTCCACCTGAGAAAGCAGCACTGGACCAAGTGCTTGGCCCATGCCACCTGTGCAAGACACGCAGATGAGTTTTTAGCTCCTGACTTCAGCTTGGCCCATACTGGTCCATTGTAGCCATTTGGGTAAGAAATGGTGTTTGTCCCTCTGTCACTCTACCTTCCAAATAATTAAAAAATAAATAAACCTTTTTGAAAAAGAAAACTGTAATAATGTCTCTGGAATGCAAAAAATGGACTAATAAAATACAAATAGACTAATAAATACAACATAAATACAACACAATACAATACAACATAAATTCAACATAAATTCAACATAAATACAACATAAATTCCAGGAACATGGGGCTGACGATGGATGAAGCCATTGCCTGAGATGTTGACATCCCAAGTGGGTGCTGGTTTGAGATCTGTCTGATTCAGTTCCATTATAATACATCTGGGAGAGCAGCAGAAGACGGCTCAGGTGCTTGGGTCCCCGCACCAATGTGGGAGCCCCGGAAGAAGCTCCTAGCTTCTGCTTGACACAGCCCTGAGCATTCAATTATTTAGAGCGTGACCCAACAGATCTCGCGGTGTCCCTCTCTGTAACTCTTACTTTCAAATAAATAAAAAAATCAAAATCTTTCTTAAAAAATCCAGGAACAGATCCAAACATACATAAGAATTTAATATAGGAGAAAGGGAGTATTTAAAAAAATGCATCTTTTGTTTGAAAAACAAAATTTCAAAAATTGGAAAATTTGCTGACCATGTGAGGGAAAATTTTGAAGTTCATGCTATGCAAATAAATACCTCGCAAGTAGATGAAATTTTAATTTTCAAAAATATATATACAATGAAAGAAAATATTGGTGAGCTTGGGGAGACAAAACATGTCATGTGAGAAAAGCTTTTTTAAATGAGATGTGGAAAGGAAAAGACGATGGAGTTGAACATTGTTGGATCTGACCTCCCTTCCCTCCCAAGGCACAATAAACGAACAGGTGTGGTATGCATACTGAACAAAGCACAGAGACAAACAGCTAAAAGGAACTGTAGTTGGGCACTCTTTGTGAAGAAGATTTTGTGCTCTAATTCTGAAAACGTAAACCCAAATGCTAAAGGAACTGGGCAAAGAGTACGAGGCATGATTCACATGAGAAAACACTAGTTCGCAATGGTCTGTCAACTTCTCCTTCTTGACCTGGCAGAGAGTTCGTCTTACTGATAGCCCGGCAACCAATCATCCTTTAACAGTACAAGAGATTTTTACAGGGGAAGAGAATGTTGAAGGTCCAAAGATAAGAGATGAGTTGAAACAAATTTGACACATACATTGTAATGATAGTTTAAAGTCCCTTAAAAGTGATACAGAAGGAGTGAGTTTAATATACGGAGAAGTGCTGAAGATACCGAGGTTATTTTAACAGGTTATTATATTCTTAATAGATTCTGAGATTTTCTGATCTCATTTAAGTTTCTTTTCTATTGTTTGTATTCATTTACTTGAAATACGGAACAACGGAGGTGTGTGAGAGAGAGTATGAGAGCCAGAGAGTATGAGAGCAGGGCCCGGTTGCGTGACCTAGCAGCTAAAGTCCTCACCTTGAATGCCCCGGGATCCCATATGGGCGCCAGTTCTAATCCCGGCAGCTCCACTTCCCATCCAGCTCCCTGCTTGTGGACTGGGAAAGCAGTTGAGGATGGGCCAAAGCCTTGGGACCCTGCACCCGCGTGGGAGACCCGGAAGAGGTTCCTGGTTCCTGGCTTTGGATCGGTGCAGCACCGGCCCATTGAGGCTCACTTGGGGAGTGAATCATCGGACGGAAGATCTTCCTTTCTGTCTCTCCTCCTCTCTGTATATCTGACTTTGTAATAAAAATAAATAAAATCTTAAAAAAAAAAAAAAAGAAAGCAATAGAGAAATGAAGACAGGATCTTCAGTCCATGGTTTCATTCCCCAAGTGCCCTCAGCAGCCATGGTGGGACCAGGCTGTGGTGGGACCAGAAGTTGGAACTCAATCTGGGCCTCCCACAGGGGTAACCAGGGCCCAAGCACCGGAGCCAACATCTGCTGTCTCCTAGGATGCAGGATCACAAGCAGCCAGGATGGAACTCAAACCCAAGCACAGCAATATGACATGCTGGTGTCCCGCATAGCAGCTTAACTCACTATGCCACAGGAAATGCCCTCGCCACCCCACCCCCGATTTTTAGAACATATATCATGCATATTTACATATAAAATCAAGAAAATGTTGGAATGACTGCCATTAAAAGTATTTAGGGCCCAGCGTGATAGCCTAGCAGCTAAAGTCCTCGCCTTGGCACGTTCCCATATGGGCACCAATTCTTATTCCGGCAGCCCTGGTTCCCATCCAGCTCCCTGCTTATGGCCTGGGAAAGCAGTTGAGGATGGCCCAAAGCCTTGGTGCCCTGCATTTGTGTGGGAGACCCAAACAGGCTCCTGGCTACTGGCTTCAGATTGGCTCAGCTCCAACTGTTGTGGCCACTTGGGGAATGAATCATTGGACAGAAGATCTTCCTCTCTGTCTTTTCTCCTCCTCTCTGTATATCTTCCTTTCCAATAAAAATAAAAATACGCAAAATCAAAAAAAGGTATTTTAATGGCTTTCCTTGTCAGTGGGAAGAGGCAGGGGACAGGGTGGGCTTCTAGCCCAACAATGAAGTCACTGCCTGAGACACTGGCATCCCGTATTGGAGTATCTGGGTTCAAGTTCTTGCTACTGCACTTTTGATCCAGTTTCTTGCTAATGTGCATTCTGGGAGATAGCGGGTGATAGCCCAAGTTACCCAGTAGGAGACCCAGATGGGGTTCTGGGTTCCTCTGTCCAGCTTGATCCAATCTTGGCTGTTACAGACATTTGGGGAATAAACCAGCAATGTTCATGGAAAGATGAGATTAAAAGATAACTTCATTTTAGTGCAAAATTTTGTTTTAATACAAACATGATTTTTCCATAGCATCCATCTTCTATGAACTTTTTTGACAAAATGTTATAGAGGAAATTTCCAAAGCCTATCATACTCTTTGAAGAGTTTTCACGCCAGTCCTGGTCCCACCCCAGGGATGGGCCCCCCAGAACGAGTCACTTGCTATGACAGGAGATAAAAGCAGGAGAAAAAAAAACACAGCCTGGCAGTGTGCAAAAGGTTTTGTCAGGGATATACCAGCTTAAAACTCACCTCCTATGACATGTGGCGGTGCAACAGGTTGGGGTGTTGGGGTCTTGGGGAGACAACCAGAGCAAGTTCCATGAAGAGTGAGTTTAAGATTCCCACCTGGGAACTGAGAGCATATGGCCCTGTGACTATCACAGACAAGGAGCCCATGGAGCAGAAAGGCCCCTACCTGTAGGGCAGCCAAGGACAATGTAGGCCAGGGTCCTGCGGGAGCTGCAGGAAGTGCTCTGTAAACGCCCGTAGGACTCACTGCTTATGTACACCCTGGAAGCTTGCATTTCCACCCACATGACCCTTCCTGTTGTGGCGTGTGCACATGTGCACGAGCTCCAGCTTTGCAGCAGCAGGAACTCACACAGGGAGTACTTAGTGGCACCAGTGTCTGGGCATCAGTCTTCTCTTTCCCTCTTCCTGCCCCTGAAGGTTCTCATGTATCCTTACCCACCACCCATGCCCGTCTCCCTTTCTGTGATTTGCTCTTGTTCTCACTTTCTTTTTCATCCTGAGTCCCTTGAGAGCCACTAGTGCTTGAGGTGAAACCTTAACTGGGAGCATGCTTTCCCAGAGGCCACAGGGAAGAGGACCCTGCATTGCATAATCTGTTGCCCATAGTGCCATGGACCAAGTGCCTTTATTTTGTACCTGAAACCCAAGAACTCTTGAAAACAAATCTAGACCTTGAGAGAGGATTGGAGAATACCATTTGTCTGCATGGACCTGCTATACCAGGAGGTCCAGGGGCTAGTACATCCATGGAGCCACCTGGGAGGCAAAGTATGCGGCCCTGGTGCAGGCACTGAAAGGGCCTGAGCTTAGACAACACTCCCGAGAAAGCAAACCCAAGGGGTCACCTTGGAGGGATCACTTGGAGTTCAAGTACAACTTACTCCACCTACAAGTAAACACTGGAAATGGGGCAGGAATCTAGGGCAAGGGGTAGTCTGTGACCTCAAAGGCCATGCTACTGCCAACACACATCTCCAAGCCAAGATAAACGTGACTGGGAAGTGAGTGCAGAACGTAGAACATTTACTGAGAGTGGAGGGTTTATTGAAGATGGTAAGGAAGAGGGAGAGAGGGAAGATGAATATTTTGAGGCTAACGCCATGGCTCAATAGGCTAGTCTTCTGCTTTCAAGCTAGCCAGTTTGTGTCATAGCTGCTCCACTTCCCATCTAGCTCCATGCTTATGACCTGAGAAGGCAGTGGAGGATAGCCCAAGTCCTTGGGGCTCTGCACCCACGTGGCAAACCTTAAAGAGGCGCCTGGCTCCTGACTTCAGATTAGGGAAGCTCTGGCTATTGCAGCCATTTGAGGAGTGAACCACTAATTGGAAGATATGTCTCTCTGTGTGTCTTCTCTCCATGAATCTAACTTTCAAATAAAAATAAAGTAAACCTTTAAAAAACAATGAGTATTTGGGAAGAGGCAGTGTTATGACACAGTGGGTTAAACCCCTGCCTGAGGTACCGGCATCCCGTATGGGAATCAGTTCCAGTCCTGGCTGTTTCCCAATTATGTTCTCTCTAATGCACCTGGGAAAGCACTAGAGGACGGTCCAAATACTTGGGTTCCTGCTGCCCACTGATTTCAACTTGTCCCAGCCCAAGTTGTAGTAGCCAATTGGGGAGTGAGCTGGTGAATGGACGATCTCTCTCTTTTTCTTCTCTGTCTCTTCCCCTCTCTTTGTGTAAGTCTATCTCGAATAAATAAATATTATTTATATATATTAAAAATACCATGGGACAAAAGAGGAAGAGTAGAAGGAAGCATGTTAATTAAATCTCATGCAAGGCCCTCGGCAGGGCTTGCGGCTGGACCTCGGCAGCTCCTCCACAGCCCTCCCTGGACACCACTGTCCTAAAAGGAAGGAGGGGGAAGAGTGCATTTCCCAAGCTCAAGCCCCAGGCGGGGCCTCTCATTTCACATCCCCAAGTGTGCCCTGATGGATTTTTGGAGAGGAGGTGGATCGTAATGAAAACACAAGCCCCAGCCGAGCTGTAATCAGCTACAGCTGCCACGGTCCAGCGCCTGGCCGCCAAATTGTGGCGTGATGGAGAATCCCCCACAGGGGTGAGGGGGTAGGCAAGCTATTATTAGGACAGAGCTGGAGATGTGAGTTTGCAGAATCCATGGCTGTGGATGAAAACCACATTTCTTTGCAGGGAACAGTCCGGGGCAGCCGTTAATGCTTTCTCACAGCCTGTAGGAGGAATTGGCTTCAGGGGAGACTCCGCCGCACGTCTGCAAACTTCCTGTTCACATAGTTGGGTTTTCTGCAATTATTTATTTTTTTTTTTTTTGACAGAACATTGACTTTTTAGAAAAACCGATATGGGCATTTTTAAAAATTTTAGTTCCTAACTGCCAGGGCAAAATATTTTTGTTTCTCTGAGTTATTTCACTCAACATCACGTCCTCTAGTTTGTAGCCAAATAATATGTCATGGTTTATAGGTGTCACTTTTCTCTTTACCCATTCATCTGGTGATGAACACCTTGGTTAATTCATTGGCTATTCTAAATAGTGCTGCCTTACACTTGGTGGAGTGGGATCTCTGATTCATTGTGTTCCAGCCCTTTTAGGTATATTTCCAGGAACGGGATTGCTGGATCACATGGGAAACCTGTTTCTGGTTTTTGCTTGCTTGTTTGTAAGAAATCTCTGCAGCATAGGGGCTGCATGGACTTCCATTCCCAGCACTGGAGTGGAGGAGCTCCCCTTTCTCCACCTCCTCTTCAACATCTGTTCCCTACTCCTCCATGAAAAGCATGTGCTCACTGGGCCAGCCAAGGGGACTGCTTGAATAGGACGACTGAGGCACTCTGTGACCCAAGGCTCTGCCCTCAATCAGAACCAAGAAGGGCTGCCCTGGGCTCAGGCTGAACTTGGCAAGGAAACCCTGCAACATCACTTCCTAGAGATGTCTACACTGCTCTTGCTCTAGTTACTGAAGAAAGAGATCCCATCTCTTTGTGTGCCTTTCAACACAAAATCGGTTCCTTCCAGAAACAAAAAGGAAGACAAGCAGTGCTCATGACTTAATTTCCAATGAAAGGTGAATCTGTGGCAAAATTTACAAAACAACACTTGGGAAACTGTTGGGACTGACCTCCTGGCAGGGTGGTGGAGGGAGTTTTCCCTTTAACTTCAAGTCAGGAGGGCTCCATGGGAGAGCACAGGAGCTGAAACCACAGCATGCTGGCGAGGCAGGTACAAGGGAAGTTGGTGACCCACCATGCTGGGCCAGGTGCCCTCCCTGAGCCCAGGATGCCAAGGTCCTGGCCAAAGACGGTGAGGGCAAATGCCAGTCAACCAGCAGCCTCAGTGGAAGAAGGGAACCGAGCTGCTGGCAAGAAACTACTGTACAACCACTGAGGGTCGGTCTTGGGTAGGCTCAGGAGGCCAGCCAGAGGCTCTCCCCAGGCCCAGAGGGTAGGTCTGCTTGGGCTTTCCTACCCTCCTTTTTTGCCCCTATAGGGTCTTGGCTGAGTACAGTCTGCCCTACACAGGAAGTGGGAGAGGAGGTCAGGAGAGAGCTCTGTCCCACACTGTCCTACACAGTCACCCCGACATCAGACGCTGGAGTTACAAATTGGAATAGTGTGCTTGGGTGACCCGAGCACAGCCGGAACATGATCCCACCAGGAGCAGCAAGAGCTGTGTGGGCCTGTTGTACTGGCCACCAGGCCCAGCAAGTCTCCCTCTACTGAAGCCTTGCAAAGGTAGAGGAACATTTTCAGATGGGAGCAGCTTAAGGCTGCACCAATGGGTGAAGGGTGATCGATTGCTGCATGTTCAGTGCAGTTGACCCACTTCAATGTCCTTTCAGCTCCCTGACCCTGTTTCTGATCCTGCCACCCTCCTGAACCAAATGCCCAGACACTGGGTTAGCAGATTCAACCACAACAAAACTCTGGTCTCCCCTAACCCATCTTCCAGGAATGAAGATGGGCCTCGGTGAGCAGAGAGCCACAACAGCTGTGCAGAACAGATAGAAGCTCAGCTCCTGCAAGACCCTGGCATGCAATCTGTCAGTCCCCATGAGCTCAGAGCTGGGGAGAGTGAGCCTGGCTTGTCTCAATGCTGCTTCTACCTCCCTTGCCTCAAAATGGTTTGCTAAGTATGCACATGTGGAAGGAAACTTAAATATGCCCTCCTGAGAAATTTCTTTCTTCAAACACAGCAATATGCAGAAACCTAAGCATGGAACCCAAAGAAGAGCAGGAAATCCTTCTCCCACCACCCAGGTCATAGCCTTTGCCTGCTTGGCACCACAGTGCAGAACTTACAGAGCCTTGAAGTACATCTGGAAAGCCCTGCATTAGTCCTGGCTCTGCTGCTCAGGTGGCAGTGGAGCCTGAGGCCTGCCTGGACTGGGCTGGAGACAAAGCTAGAGTCCTCCCTCTTGGGGCAAGGCTCCTGACATGGTGTCCATATCCAGAAGTCAGAGCCCCATCATCACCCTGAGGTAAATGCCACGAAACCATCATGCGACAATTGCTCAGATCTCCTGTCACCCACTCTTTCTAATGCAAGAAAAGTGTTCAGCTTGCGTGTTTAGGGATAACAAAGAGAAGGAACCATGGGCAAGTTGTCTATCGCCAACTATCATGCCACTCCAAAATTGGAGGGGTTGAAAGCAACATTGCTGAATTGTTTCACATAAGCTTGTAATTCACAGGGAAGTTTCCTGTTAATTGAGCTTGAGGCCAGAAAGGCATTTATCTGGAGATGCTTCCATTTCCTTCTGTCCCCTCAGAGTCCTTGAGCCAGAGTTAGAGCAGGGCACTCTCGGACAGCCTGCCGTGTTGTAACACATGTGTGCAACTCACAGTTAAGTGCATCCTCACGCACTCCTTAATTCATTCAGCTAGGCAGAGGCTGGCAGAATGACCCTGGCTCTGGCCTTTCCAGGCTCATGTAAGGGGTAAGCTAATGGCAGCCACAATATTCCTGCTTGGATGGAGACCAGGAAACACACTGAAATCACAGAAGAGGACCCTGGGCACTACTGGGCTGGTCAATGGAGCTTTCTAGAAGATTATTTGCCTGCATGGACTCTTGAAAGATACGCACAGAGCTCTCAGACAGACCCAGAGTAGGACACACTGTCGCTGGGGCACTGGGGACTGTGGAACAGCAATGAATGGGCACAGGGGCTGGGCCAGTTTAGGAGACACCAAGAGGTGGTTCTCCACCAACAGCTAAAGCAAGAAGCCAAGTCTCTTTTCATAAGAGAAGATAAATTCATAGGAGGAGAAGGCACAGAACAGAGTGCATCCAGGTGAGTCAGCATGAGAGGGGTGGGAGCTGGATGGACTGTGGGTTACTGCTCTGGGAGGGGGCTTGAAGGCAGCAGGAGTCTGCCTCTCCCCCATAGAGCATGAAGTTCATGGCAAGGCATCTACCTCCAGCTCTCTCTTCTTCAGACGTGGTTGCCACTGTCAGGGTCCCCCTCTTCCTCTCATATAGCCTTGACCCTCAGACCTCCCTCTTCTGAAACACAACCTCCACTCTGAGGTCTTACCATTTCACCATTAAATCTTCAATCTGGCTTGAAGAAACAAGAGGAAAGGGTGAAGTGTCAGAAAATCCTCCCCCTTTGAGGAACATTCTGAAATGACTTTCCACTGATGCCTGGAGACCTCTTACTGGCGGGAGCTGTGTCCCCTGATCACATCTGGGTGTTCATAGTGGATACAATGTTAGCTTGTGAAGTACTGAGTGCCAGAATACAATCAGACTCCTGTTAAAGAAGAAAGACAAGAAGCCTGCGGGAAGGTGGACAATGGGAAGCCTGGAGACAGGAGCTGAGGTGATGAACACATGAAAGGAGCTGAACTTTGGGGGGATCCCACACAGGAAAGGCAAGCATAACCAGTTTCCATGCAGGAATGGAAAACATCCAGCCCATGGACCACAGAAGGCTTGCAACATCATTGTGTCTAGCCCTGCCAAAACAACCTATAGCAGGCTAACTTTTAAGCTGATAATTTGGTATGTCATAAAACATAAATCAATATAAATATCCAAATGGCTCTATGTTATCTTCAAAGATGAGTGATGGCCCTCAGGAGCCTCTGCAATGGGATTCCTCTTCTTTCAGGGTATAAAAGGTGGGTTTAGAAATCCACCTGTGTTTTTCCATCATCATTTCATAGAACATCATCAGTAATTCCCTGAATGTTGAAAACTGCCATGTAGAGTGCTTGCAGGCACTTGTGTCCCCATGGAACTATTCAGAGCTGTCCTTTACAGAGCTTGCAGAAAGTCCAGAGTGGAAAAATTCCCATTTCACATCTGTTTTCATCAGCGTGCTCCAGTTAATTAAAATCACACAAGAGTATTTTTCAAGATCCGTAAAAACTCCCCTTCCCCTAGTAATCCATAACCCATCTGCAAGTGAGGAAATTAGGGCCAATTTATGCAACTGATTTGTTGTCTTTCGATGTTATCTCTAGTTATCCATCAACTCCTGTAACGTGCTGTGCAAGTTTGCAGGGCTGAATTCTGGTGTCATTGGGAGACAGGATCGTAAAACTCCAAATGTACTGGCTGTGCTAACAAAGAGAAATAAATATGATAGATGAGGGGAAACTTCGCTCGGATTCTGTTGCTGGCAGTTCACACAAGTTCATGGCTGCTGTTGATTTACATAATGTACATTGATGGAGATGACAGTAAGACCTGCTTGGAGCACAGCTACCTAAATCTTATCTTTTTTTGGACAGGAGAGAGTCAAGCAAAAAGCTCCACGCCAGGAGATTTGAGTAGCAGTTGGTTCTGAATCACACAGGGATGGAGCTTCCAAGCTGATCAATTCTGCAGCTGTCTGCCCTGCCTGCCCTGCCTGCCCTACAGGACAACCCCTCCTCCACCCAGGGGGGAGCGACACACCATCACTGGCACAGGATGGTCTCCACACAGGGTTTAGTTGTCACCAGGTTGTTTCTCCAGGGACAGGCCCACAGATGCAGAACTTGCCTCCTCTCTCCCCCCTGTTCCCAAGAATAATAAACAACTCCTCATCCAAACCCAAGCTTGTGGAGACAAAGAAGAAAACAAAGATGATTTCCTACTCTGCTGGGAAATTTGTATCCAAAGCCATGAACAACATTGGTGAAATACAGGGAGGACAGCATTGAGCCCCTTCTTGGGCACATGGCTGAATCCTGAAGTGTTGGGTGAGGGCCATTGTTGTCATGCCAAAATACAGCGTATTTATAGAAAGCAGGTCCAGTAAAGCTGGCAGACCAAGGGGAGATGGAGTTTAAAAGAGAGTTTGTGATTCACAGACTCTAAGAACAAGGGGCACACTGAACTGTGTAGGATGAAGACCAGCGAGGAGGCTGAGGAAGCTGGGGAAACATGAGCAGGGGCCTTTGTTGTGCTTTCTGCAGGAAGACACAGGCGATAGAGGGCAAGCAGGCTTCAAGTTGGGCAGCAATTGGGCAACAGGGTTGTCCCTAGTTGTGCAGTACGTGGTCCCAGAGTGGTCAGAGCTGGGGATGGAGGCCAAAAATGTGACAGTCCCATGGGGGAAGTGACTCCCTGGCCAGAAAGCTGCCCCAGCATCACCCAGACACCACGAGTCTGGAATGTTAAGGTGCCCATGGATCCAAGTGAGTCCTAGGAATCTCTGTGAATTCTGCCTGCTGGGCCTCGGTATCAGGCGACTCTATGGAGTGCAGGTGTAAAGTCTGCTCCCATCCCCAAGGACACCACGCAAATGTCCATTCTCTCTCTCACTCTCTCTTTCTCTGTGTGTGTTTGTGTGCATGTCACTATGCCTCTCAAATAAATAAATGCATACATTTAAAAAAAATCTTTAAAGCCAAGTACCCAAACCTACAATGATGGCACAACTGAAGGGATGTGGCTTTTGGTGGGTAAAAGATGAAAGCTTCGCCAAGTCACACAAAGATGTTCGCCTTCATCGCTTCCTACTGGGCTATGAATGAAATTCCCTGAGCACACTTCCCTATCTTCTCCACTCCACGATTTACGAACATTTAGACCAAGAGCTCTTTCCTTGTTGCAGTCAACATTTGAATTTTCAACAACCCACTGCAAGGGCTGGAACACTGGTGGCTGTACAGCAAAGCTGACTTCATGGACAAATGGACTGCCTTGCTCCCAGAAGTTTGAGGAAGGTTGACCCAGATCACAGCCAGAACTCACCCGCCTCCTGCTCTGCTCTTCCCAGCACAGGGTAAAGCAGTGCCTTGGCAGGTACTATGGTGAATGCCACAATAGAGTGATGGTGGTTAAGATATTGTAGGATAGTTTTCAAAACAGTTGGAAGAGAGACTTTCAAAAGACCTCAGCACAATGAGATTATCAGTGTTTGAGGTGATAGAGATGTTAAACACCAGGACTGAGTCACTGCGCAAGGTACCCACACATCCCGTTGTGCTCTGTAAGGTTTCTTTCTTTCTTTCTTTCTTTCTTTCTTTCTTTCTTTCTTTCTTTCTTTCTTTCTTTCTTTCTTTCTTTCTTTCTTTCTTTCTTTCTTTCTTCCTTCCTTCCTTCCTTCCTTCCTTCCTTCCTTCCTTCCTTCCTTTCTTTCTTTCTTTTTTTTTTTTTAAAGATTTATTCATTTTTTATTACAGCCAGATATACACAGAGGAGGAGAGACAGAGGGGAAGATCTTCCATCCGATGATTCACTCCCCAAGTGAGCCGCAACGGGCCGATGCGCGCCGAACCGAAGCCGGGAACCAGGAACCTCTTCCGGGTCTCCCAAGCGGGTGCAGGGTCCCAAAGCTTTGGGCTGTCCTCGACTGCTTTCCCAGGCCACAAGCAGGGAGCTGGATGGAAAGTGGAGCTGCCGGGATTAGAACCGGCGCCCATATGAGATCCTGGTGTGTTCAAGGCGAGGACTTTAGCCGCTAGGCCATGCCGCCGGGCCCATCTTTCTTTCTTTTTAATAAAATAGGATTGTCATTGAGAAAGACTGTGTGACAACATGAGGAAATGCTTTTGAAGGCAAGAGAAAGACACAAAGGACTACAGTGTGCATAAATACAATCAACTTTTTTCAAGAGAAAAACCACCTTCTCCAAAAAGAGAAAAGAAATTGCACCAAAGTGTCAACAGCGATAGGTATGTTTTCCATTTCCTTTTTATCCAGTTTCTAGTATTTTTATTTTTCCTTGAGGACCTTGAAAAATAAAAAATCTTATTTAAAATTTTGAAAAGATCTAAAAGAAGAGACAGGTTGGGACCGTCCCACTTCGGCGGAAGTCCTTGGAAAGGAAACATCACTTTGCTGTGGTAACAGAGGTTCAGATCGGAGCAACCTTCCTTTAAAGTGGAATACATCCCACT
Organism: Ochotona princeps; assembly: GCF_030435755.1. Taxonomy (NCBI): domain Eukaryota; kingdom Metazoa; phylum Chordata; class Mammalia; order Lagomorpha; family Ochotonidae; genus Ochotona; species Ochotona princeps. The sequence continues at coordinate 61,027,830 of NC_080845.1, forward strand.
TCCTGTTGAATCTTTCCTCTATAATTAAGCCAGGAGTGGAGAATGCTAATGGTTGATTATATTTGTGACCAATGCTAAGAGAAAGCTTATTCATTCCTACTTTCAGAATACTATCTGTTCCAGAATTTTTCGTTTCTTTTTAATGATCTATTTTGAGAAAGAACAAATTTGTAAAAGTTACCAGAACTGCATAAAAAATCTCACATCTCCTATTACAATGGTCTTAATTTTTCCCACATTGTCTTCATCTCCATCACATATTCTATATCTATAATCACTGGTCATTTTAAAAATTATATATGCCCAAGGTACTCCTCCCAAACACAGTCACACAACACAACTCTCCTAACCAAGAGAACAACACTAACCCAACCCCAGGACACCTGAGGGGATCGAGTAAATGCCTAGCACCAGCACTTGGGCCCTTGTCTTTAAAACAAGCTCAATCTGGAACTGAGCCACACGTGTCCGTTCAAACAGGAACACTGGAAATGCTGTTTCCCCACGTGCTGTGCCCCTACCTTCAGCTCAAACTGAAAGTGGATACCATATATTTTCACAAGAAACCTTCTCCGTTTCTGAAATGACACTTGTTGATGGCACTTGGACTGCACAGGGAGTAGCAGTAGGGCAGGATTTCTCTGGGCTTTCCGATGGTGTGTTTGACCCCACTGGAGGGCAGGCAGGCCAAAGGGTCAAAATAAAGATGGTACAGACACCCACAGGCACAATGAACAATAGATCCAGGGTTCTGATGCAGTTCAGACTGCAAATGAACTTAAATGGAAGCAGAGGCCAAGCCAATGGAGCTAAGTATTTGTCAAGAGCTGGGTTCGTCCAGTAGGAAGGCAGCTTTGCTATTTGATGGAAATCCCAGAACAAGGACAGGAACCCCACAAGGAAAGCAGGAAATTTTACTAAACCTGGCAGTTTGGTCAAAGTGTTCAGGATCTAAGATGAAATTTAAAAACAGGATTCATGGTGTGGGTTCTTAGTTTAGTGGTTAAGACATCCATATCCTGCACTGGACTCCCTGGATTCAATCCCCAGCTCTAGTTTCCTGCTAATACAGTCCCTGGGAGGAAGCAGATAATAGTTTAAGTACTTGAGACTCTGCCAACCCCTTAGGAGACCTGAGATCCCAGCTACTGAACCAGGGCCCTGCAGTCCCAGTCACCACACTGCCAACTCCAGGAAGCCTAGGGTTCTGTGAATGACGTGGTAGGGAGATGAGACACTTTGAACTGCAGCTGGGTCTCTGCTACAGTGGAGAAAACTGCCAGGTGTGCTTAGAAGACAGGTGCACGTGGTGGGGAATTCATCTCCCCCTGACTTCACCAACCCTGCATGTAACCTGGGGCGGCAGGGCCCTGCAGACAGGGATCCTCAGAGGAAGACAGGAGTGTGATTGGCCCACTAGAAGCTGGGGCGACACTGCCATATTTCCCAGCCTTCTTGGTAGATGAGAGGGCTGTGAGGCTTTGCAGTCCATGATACACATGTGGAAGTTTCCAGGCTATCAGGTTAGTACAGAAGCCACCCCCCCACACTTGCTCCACACCAGTCAGCCCCACACTGCTTCCCAGGAAGCGATCAGGCAGTGGACCGGTCTGTTCTCAATAGCCACACAAAGCCTTATGGCAGAATATACAGATTTGGAGGAGTCTGCTGGTAATTCTAACAAGCAAGCTCCCAATAGAAATAAACCACTTCTCACCACAGCAGCAAGGTAGGAGCTTAGAAGGAGACAAAGACAGAAGCAGGACAGTGGCTGCTCTGAGCCGTCCATTTCCCTCATCTCCATCTTATTTTTTAAATAAAATTATCAAGCACGTCAGGTCCTATGTCTGGGGGAGAAAAGCAAAACAATAAGGGAATGTCCAGAGACAGGGCAGCAAGGGAGCCCACAGCCTCCTGCTGGAGGGCAGTGGTCAGACGCTAGCTGGAGGCTGCCCGTGCCATCGCTTTGTTATTCAAAGGCTTGTGGCAGACCCGGCTTGGAATTTGCACCATTCAAGTCTTTATCCGTTGTGTCAGCAAAGCAGTCAACTGTGCTAAAGGTCGTTCATCGTTTGTCCTCAGACAGAGGAGCACAAGAGTGACAGTCCCTAATTAGGCTCCCTGTGCTGGTGTGCCCACCCCCACCCCATGACCCCAAATTGCCCACAGTCCTTTGTCCCTTGGTGGCTGTCGGGACCTCCTCACTTGAGTGTGTCCATCTGTAACCCTGCAGTCAGCTTGTCCTCCCACCACGGCCTCTCCGAGTCCAGAGGCGGCCCCAGTGACAGGCACTTTGCAGGGCGGGGGCAGCATGGGTGTCTCTCCACCCGGCAAATCCAGGAAGGCAGCTACACATGGCCTTGTTGTGGGTCTTTTCTCCCCTCCCTCCTTCCAGCTGTGGCTCCCTCGCTGAGCTCCTCCTTCACCCATATGTGTGATGAGATTTCCTCCCTTTTCTCAACAGCTCTTCCCAGAGTCCAACAGCCATAACCTACACACAGGCATGTATTTCAGCTCTTTGGTTGGACCTGCGTTATCCAGCTGCCTTCTGCTATGGTCCTTAAGGATTCCTTCCAGCTTCCCTTTATTAAGTACAGTCTCTTCTTATCTGAGATTCTACTTCCTGTGATTTAGTTACACATAACCAAGGCTGGTCTGAAAAATATTAAGTGGAAAATTCCAGAAGTAAATGATGCACAACCTTTAAATGATGTGTCTTTTTGAGAAGTATCCTGAAATTTTCACACTGTCTCGTTGCATCTTGCCTGTCCCAAACTGCTACACTTCAACTAAAAACGTCATCCATTGCTCACCAGGAATTTACATGAAATGGACAGCCTTCATTCTTATTGGCTAAATCTAGCAACTGCAGGTACAAAGCACTTCATCATATCCTCCCCATGCTCTCACACAGCTGAAATAAATCAAAGGAGTGAGAATTTAAAATAAGCCCCCAGCAGCTGCAAGAGGCATGGTGCCTCTTGAACAGTTACGTATCAACATTTTTACACTTGCGGGATTGTAATGATAATAATTAAAATGCCTGTTTTTGAGGTTTTGTGTTTTCTTTGAACTGTACAACAGCATCTGAATGATAATAAGTAGTCAGTGAATGTGAACAGATGAATTTTCCCACTGTTACTTCCTAAAGCACAGCTTGAGACATAGTGCTTGCCTTCCAATGTGATGAGGAATAAATTATCAATATTAAAAATAAAAAGGTTGTGGTTGAGGAAGATGTTACAAATTGAGAAATTAAGCCAACTCTTACTAATTTAAAGAATAAAGAAAAACAAAAAAGACTTTGAAATACCAAGTGGTATGACTACTCAGTAGGCAGGGATCACCTTAATAAACTCTGTGTGTGTGTGTGTCTGTCTGTCTGTCCAGTGCAATCTGGCCATGCTAGGAGCAGACCATGCCTGCCCATGGATTCTGGCGACACATCACCTTACCCCTCACCCCAAACATCCAACAGCTCTCAACAGGACGCTCAAGTCAGAACCTCTTGTCCCTGGCATTCTCCCGTAGCATCCTAAATTCATAACTCTCCAAGTCTCAGCTCCCTTGTAAATTGGGGATGATGTATGGTTTCCTTCTAGAGCTGGAGTGAACCCCAGGTAACTTTCAGCGAGCAGTGCTGTGGGCACATAAGCTCATAACCAATTCTGTTTGCGTGGAGGAAGTTCGTACCATCCAGGGTGAGGCCTAGTCGCTTTGGAGCTCAACATCCAGTCAGTGGGTGGGATCAAGCTCTCCTATAAGGGTAGACTTGCTGCCCAATCAGATCTTCTTGTCTTTTATCTACCTCATAAGACATAACTTAATAAAAAGATTTGAAAAAGCAGAGTGAGGAGCTGGTGGGATGACTCAATTGGCTGGTCCTCCTCCTTGTAGGCGCTGGGATCCCATTTGGACACTGGTTCATTTCCTGGCTGCTCTACTTCCGTTTCAGCTTCCTGCTTGTGGTCTAGGAAAGTAATAGTGAGAGACCCGGAGGAAAGACTCAGAAGAAGATCCTGGCTCCTGGCTTTGGAGTGGCTCAGCTCTGGCCATTGCAGAGTGAATGGTGGATAAAAGATCTTTCTCTCTTTCTTTCCTTCCCTCTTTCCTTCTATATATCTGCCTTTCCAACAAAAATAAATCTTTTTTAAAAAAGAAAAAAGCAAGGTGAATAACGTTCCCCATTATATCATACATAAAGAGCCACTAAGTTGGGACTCCTTTCTCCCTATGTGTCTCCACCTGTCACTGTGACAAAAGATTCAAGATCTGTATGACAAAGCTCGCAGTGCCGGAGCCCAGGAGACCAGAGCCTGGCACCAGCAGCTGACGGCATCTGGTGAGGGCTCCCCCCATGTCAGGCAAGGACACCCTAGGTTGAAACACACAAAAGTGACAACTTTCATCTCCCTTCCTCTTCTTACAGAGCCATTGATGCAGCCCCACCCCTGTGACATTATCCAGTCCCAAGCATCCCCCAAGACTCCACCAAAAAGACCATCAACACAGGAACCGGAGGGATTAGGTTTACAACATGTGGACTTTGCAGGATGTGTTCAAGCTATAGCATCCAGTTTTACACTTCTATTGGCCTTTTATTCCCTCTTCTCCATAGCTCTTAATGCTCATGTTAATGAGCACACTGAGAAGCAGCCACTCTGGGCACCAGCATTAGCTGTGCATGAGTTCGTACCCAGCACCAGCGGCCTTCACCTGCACACAGAGCATGTTGGCACAGTGTGGGCTGCAGCACCGTGTAACGACATATCCAGATGGGTATCAAGTCCAGAGATGGCTGCTAGCAGCTGGCTCACCTTGCTCAAACGATCCTTCTCTCTGCCATCCAGCTTCTTCATGGCTACAGCCCAGGTGCCTTGTCATTGTCACAGGGAGAGCTGATGGCTGCCACCTGCCCTGAGGACTTCACACTGGTGACTTTGGCCCCTACCTCCACAGGAGGCGCTGGCTTCTGAGGGGCTGACTTCCCGCTCAGTCCCGAAGTTGAGGAAAGTCAGGCTGCATAGAATGTGGACCTGCCAACATCACATATCTCCCAAGTCATCGCTTCCCAGTAGTCAGAGCCTGCCTGGAGTCACACACGCGCCTGCATACACAGTCTCACTCATTCTCACACATTCACTCCCCTTCACATTCACACAGAAATGTTCACACAAATCAAGTACAGCCTCTCACGTACTCACGCATACACACACTGTGATTCACATACGCCTTGACACACATAAACACATTCCACGTTCTCCTCCAGCGATCCAGGGTCCCTGCCCAGCCACCCCCATGCTTAGGGTCATTGCAAGCAGGAGCAGGCCTTTTGCTATTGACGTAAGGATGAGGACTGTGAGGTCTTGGGTCCTGTTGGAGAGCCTCCCACCAGGCACACAGCCAGGGTGACCTGGCCAGTGTGCTTCCTCCCGGACCTCTCACTGCCTTAGCGGCCAGCCGGGGTCCTGCAAGATGCTACAAGAACAGGAAATGACCGTTCATCCACTGACCGCCAGCTGTCCTTTCTGGCTGTTCCTAATTCCCCCTTTCAGTTTTTCTGTATTCATTGTTTTCTGCACAGCAACCTGGAATGCACTGTGGGAGGCTCAGAGAGCACTGACCTGAATACCGGCGGGAAGTGCAAAACCAGGGGCCTGGGATGAACAGAGAGAGAAATCTAGGAGAAACAACAAAACCGGAGCTGCCCTGGTGGGTCACTGTCGCTCCGTGGGATGGAGATGTGGGGGGTGGGCAGCCTGGATTGAAGGAGAACTCGACCATCTGAGATGCAGCATAGCCCACAACTAAGGCGTCATTCCTTGTTGGTCTTCTGCTGGAATTTCTGGGAGAAGAGCACATAGGAGCGTGTATAGAAGGGCCCACTTCTCTGCGCCAACATGAAATGAGCTCTTGAATTCCAAAGCTCAAGGAGTTCCCGGGATGTTTTTTCCCACTGCGCTGGCTGCCGTGCACACGCACACGTGTGTACAACGCAGACATGCACACATGCACACACACATATGCACTTCTCGCCTGTGACCGCACAGTGGAAGGAGCCACAAGGCAGCACAAGGGCTCTCCCTGAGACACGACAGCCATCCATAGCCCACCTCGTTCTCACAGAACCCCTTGCCCTTCTTTTATCTGCTGCTCTGCCCCTCCCGAGGGATGTTGATTCTAACCACTTCCAGGGATCAACTATGTTTGAAGTTTGAGTTTTCATTTTTCCCCAGGCTATTCCTATGCAATGTGCCCTAACCTAACACCCTATAGCAGGCTGATGTAAGCGGCCCTGAGCACTCTAACGCAGGTAAAGCCATGCTGGGAGGCTCCCCATGTTGGGTATAATCAAGACAACGCATTTTTTGACTCATGGTAGTTTCCATTTATAATGGGGTTATTGGGACACAATCCAATCATTAAGTTGAGTAGAATATCCACTTATTCGCAGGACCCATTAAAAATAATATTTGAGAAAAAATAGAATATTTTTATAGCGTTTGTTTCTATTCTCTGGTACAGCAATTTATTCAACTCCTAATTAAAATTTTAAATGTTGTAGATTCTGAGGCCCATGTTTAGCCTAGTGGTTAAGATGCTAATGTCAGAGTTAGTGGGTTCAGTTCCCAACTGAAGCTCTAAATTTCAGCCTCTTGCTAAGGCAGATGATCCATGGAGATAGCAGGGATGGCAAAGCTGAGCTGAGTTTCTAGCTCCCAGCCACTGGAGCTTAACTCTTGTCCAACTATTTGGGCTAGAGGGGATCTGCAGAGGGTAGACCAGAAGACACGAGTTTTATCTTTTTCTTTCTGCCTCTTGAATTAAAATTGTACAAGTAAAAGTAAATTTATAAACTCTATTATTGTATTTTTGAGATGCATAAATGTAAGACTTTTAAATAGAGTGAGCCAATATTGCCTTTATATTCAGAAAGGTTCATGTTTTTCTCTTACAACAGGATGTCTCTCCTGACTGTTCCCTCCTCTGCGCTGTCTGTGGCCTTCAGGACACTGCTTATTCTTCTAGGAAGTGATGAAGCTGACATCTTCAGGCCTGGATTCCACCGGCTCTCACTGCAGCCATCCTTCAGCCTCGGTCACGGGGGCACCGTCTGACAATGAGCACACAGGCAGGGTGCTGAAGCACAGCTCCCGGAGCTGTGGGACCTGAATCCAGTGATGCATGGCTGCACTCTGCTCAGGGCCTCAGCGTGCTGGAATCAAGCAAGCAAGCAGCTGAGGGTCATCTTCCAGGGTTGCTGCTTGCTGAGACAGCTCATTTTCTGCCCATTCTCCTCACATGGTCCCACCCAAGGCCAAGTTAGCTGAGGGACTTCAGATTCTCAGGTTTGGGCCAGATGCAATGGCTCAGTGGCTAAATCTTTGCCTTGCGTGCACCAGGATCCCATGTGGGCGCCAGTTAGTCCCAATTGCTTCACTTCCCATTCAGCTCTCTGCCTGTGGCCTGGAAAAGCAGTAGAGGATGACCCAAAGCCTTGAAACCCTGCATCCACATGGGAATCTGGAAGAGGCTCCTGGCTTAAGATCAACTCAGCTCCAGCCATTGTGGCCACTTGAGGAGTGAACCAGTAGGCGGAAGGTCTTTCTCTGTGTCTTTCCTTCTCTCTGTAATTCTGCCTTTCCAATAAAAATAAACAAACCTTTAAAAAATATATCCTTATGTTTCAGATCTCTGCTTTCTTCCTCTCTGCCATCTCCTCTGCTTTCAGGGACAAGCTGGAGAGTGCAGGCTGTCTCCCTACCTTCAGGCCAACCTCCATTTATCTGCAACATCGTGCTGACCGCAGCTCTAAGCTCAGACGGAAGAGGTCACAGGGTCCACAATTGTGCCTGTAACATTCTACCCTTGGACTCTCATGATCCACATTGCACTCATCTGCAAAACATGGTTCATTGCATTCCATTATGACTAACGTCCCACCCCACTGTAATTCCCAATCCAAATTCTTATGTATAGAGGTCACAGAAGAGGTTCTAGTAGGATTCACCCCAAGACGCAGGAAGCCAGAAGACAAGGAATCAACACTCCAAATTCCAAGGTGGCCAGCCCCAGGATAGGCATCAGAAACACTCTGGGCTCCCAAGTGGGAAATGGCAGGCACTCCTCCAGGTGGTTTCTCTATCCCACTGGGAAGCTCTGCCAGGATGCAGGACCCGGGAAGAACCCTCAGTGAATGTCAGACTCCACCATCCGTGCTTTGCAGGAGGTACGTGACCTATGCCAGTGACTCAGGCACTCAGCCCTGCACACAGCTGCTGCCTTTCCCCTTGCACTGTGACCTTTCACTCGCAGGATGCATGCGGTTTTGGGGAGAGACCTCATCCCACAGGCAAGACTGGCCCTCTCAGCCCTGGCCTGTCTTCCACCTTCCTCTCATCTGCTTGCCCCCTCTGCTCTCCATGACATGGCTCCATGGTCGCCCTTCTGTTCCCAGAGCTTGATGTTCTTCATCATCCCACACCATATTCTTGGTGGTGCCCCCGAGTCCTGAGGTTTGGGGTAAGTGTTCCTGTCTCCGAGATCCGCATGTCCTGCTTACAGTGGTTCATCTCCTCCCTCTGCTGCCACCTGATCATCACATCTAGTAGGAAGTGGGAAAAGCCACAAAGGAGGAGCCACATCAGCCTAGAAGAGTGAAGCGCTACCCATCTCAACTACTATTATTTGCACTGTCTACACAGCAGGAATGCCACTTCTTCCTCAAGTCCAACTTCTCCCCTCTTGCCTAGCAGTGTTATCTACTGGATTTCTCCACAGCCCGGCTTGTGCTTCCTCGACAGCAGGCCTTGCAAGTGTCCTCAACTCTTTACGACTGGTGCTCCTGTCTGGGGACCAGGGCTCCTGCCTGGTATGGCGAGTGCCCCAACAGGCAGTGTAGTAGATGAAGCAGCCACAGACATCTACTCACCCAGCTTGTCTGTGCAGTGTGATGGGTTGCTTGGGACTCTGCCTCCTGGGCACCCCTCCCAGAGAAGGACCCCTGCACCTCCCTCATGGTCCACAGGCCCCCTTGGTTTTACAGCCTTGATCTGTGGCTATTAATGGTCGGCGTCTTGCAGTGTGAAAGTTTCTTGCCAAGATGTACATCAAACCAGAAGCCTGTCCTACAGTAAATAAGGCAGGGTCACAGCCCTGCCCCTTCCCTCTGTTGGGATTGAAGTTAAACAGGAGTGCAGATCTGCAGCTGCCTGTAGGCCTGCCGAGTCATGCCTTCCCTTCAGACAACTACTGTCTCTCTGATTGATTTCAGTGAAAAAAAAATTATTCCAAAAGAAAAAATTTCACCGAAGATCAGTTTTATCAGTTTATGGTTTTTATGGATACCTTCATCTATGCAGAGACTGCAGAACTGAGATTATTACCTTGGCCAGGAGAGGAAATTGTGTTCCCATAACTGGAAATGTAGATCATGGCTCTCCTTACACATGCATCACTAATTTTATGAATGAAATTTGTCATCAGGGCAAGGCTTGGGACATTGAAAGTTGTGCTTTCTTAACCTGGGAATGGCTACAATCACTGTCTGAGGTTCCTTAACAGAGAAAAACCTGTAAGAAAAGGAGCGTTTTGCTTTCAGAATGTTTGTAATAGTAATGTCTACTGCAGTTTGAATAGCAGTCTTAGTGTTTCCCAAAGTCTCATGTGTTCAAGGTGTGTGTTGATAGGAAAAATGGAAGTTCTATCTCATTTTCGTGCCTCCTTAGCCTAGAGAAGGTCATGAAGTGACTTGGAGTGTGCTCTAAGAAGACAGTTCTCTGGAAAGGGTGGTCCAATCACCCAAGGTGGCCCAGCTGCTCCCTCTGCTTGCTGGCCCGCCATGCGATGCTTCCTCTACACACAGCACTACCGGCACCCACCATGCTTCCCTGAGACAAAGGCAGTGGGGCCACCCAGTCTTGGCCCCATGAACCTCTCAAACTGTGAGCCTAAATAAACTACCTTTCTTCTTGAGTATCTTCTCTCAGGTGTTTGTTGTACTGATAAAAAAAAAATTGACTACTATTTCAATCACTTTAATGGCTATAGAATTTCTCTATAGTTCTTCCATTTCTCTATTAGTTCTTCCATTCATTGCGTTCTGAAAGTTGTGATTTTTGAAAAATAGACCCATTTCCTTTAAATTATCAAGATTATGAGCATAAAGTCTCTAATTGTATTCCTTTATTATTTTTAATGACTATGGGTTTTCTAGTGACATATTTCTGACATTGACAATTGGTGTCTTCTCTATTTTGGTTAATCTCACTAGAAACTTACTAATTTTATTGACTTATCAAGGAGTAAGTGTTTGCTTCTTTGATTTTTCCATCTTGTTTTCCAAATTGTCTTGTTTTCAACTTTAAAGTAACTTTCTTATTTCCTTTCCGGGGCTGGGGTTGGAAACAGGCTGACCAGGTCCAGGCTGCAGCACCCACATATGCATCCTATCACAGGGTATGAGGCAGGCTGGGCCACAACATCCTCCAGTTCATACAAAGGCCAAGATGGGGTGGCAGGCTATGTCGGGCAAGGGCCTACCACCTGCTGGAGCATGTGAGTTCTTGGCTAGGGAGTGAGCCGAGTGGGGAAACCTGGGAACTTGGGGAACTTATTAGGGGTCATAGCTCCCACCAGTGAGCATGTGTTTCAGGACTGGGTGTTGGGCAACCTGAGCAGGGTAGCTCCAACTGTTGGCTAATGTGTGGTTTGGTTTTGGAGGGAGGTGCCTGGGCAGGGCCAAGCCAACCTTAAGTCACCAGCAAGAGCAGAAACCAGGATGGAGACAGGTCAAGCTCAGCTAGGATGTCACACCTACCAGGTTACATGAGTCTGGGATGGGAGCAGACAGAGCAGGGCCAAGTTCCAGGACACACCAGCGAGTGATGGCACTTGGTTTAAGCTGGGTCAAGACATGCTACATCATCCAAAGGCAAAGTTCAAGACAGATGAAGGATTAGGCCAAGCTGGGTCAGAGAAACCACGGCCATGTGCAAGATCTCATCCTGGGAACACACCGAGCTAAGGAGCTAAGGGGAACCCCTGGCTAGGTTGTGGTTCCCACTGGTAAAAACTGGGCTGGAAAGGGAGCCGCATTCTGGTCTGGACATGGCTGCTGTGTACCTTGGCACAGGTGTGGACTAGGACTGAGTGCGCCAGACTGGGCTGTACCCCAGCACCCACTGGTGCTCATAAAGACCAGGGCAGATATAGGATGGGCTAGGTCAGGTTTCTGCCCGGATGAGCTGGGTGTGAGTTGTGTCTGCATGTGGACCAAGCTAGACTGGGCTATATAACACCCAACAATAATAACTGGAATGGGTTGAAGGTCAGTCATGAAAGGCCATTGTACCTGCTAGATCAGGAGGTGGACTGAGTAGGGCTGGCGCATGGACCCACTTGTGTGCACAAGATCTGGCATTGGGAGAGGTTCTGATGGAGGAGCCTGGGAAACCGCTCTGTCAGGACATAGTCCATGCAGGTAAGCCCAAGAACCATGATGGGGGCAGCCCAGACCAGGCCAGGGAATGGTACTCAGTGGCATACATTTGGCTCAGGATGGGGGCGAAGCAGGCAGGGCCATTTCACATCACCTGCTGGCAAATTTGAGTCCAGAATGGAGTGTGGGTTGGGCCGGGTCTGATTGCAACACACACCGGTACACCTGAGGGCTTGGACTGGGTGCCAGCTGAGCTGGGCTGTAGCCTCCACTAACATCAGCTGGAATTGGGGGTTGGCTAGACCAGGCCAGGCTACAGCACCCATTAGCAAAAGCTGAGGTGAGGGAAGTCATGCCAGACCAGGCTTTGATACCCAACCAGCATACACAAGATCTGGGGGAGCGGACAAAGCTGATAAGGGGAATGTGGAGGGTTCTCCTGCTGGATCACCACTCCCATTGGAGAGCATGAGCTGGGATGGGGGCAGACCAGACCAGGTATAGCTACAACACCTGTGGGCCTCAGGTGAACTGGACCAGGGAAAAGCCAGGCTGGGTTGACTGTTTCTAGAGGTGCAAGCGTAGCTCAGAGTGGATGTGGGTTGGTTGGGCCAGAGCATCAGTGAGCAGATGCTGGCAAGCCAAACTAGAACCATCTAAAGACTGCAAGATCTGGGAGTAAGAGTGGGCCCAGTAGGGAAACAGTGGGCATCCCCCTCCTGGGTTGCTGCTCCTTCTGGTGAGCATGAGAACCAGGACTTGGGCGGCTTGGCTAGACAGAGAGTGGCATCCGCCAGCATGTGTGTGGACTGGATGGTGGGGCTGGTTGGGTTGAATTAAGCTTCAATGCTCATTGACATGCATGAGAGCTAAATGCAATGTGGGACAGACTGAACCCGTCTGCTGTATACTGGCAAGCATGGAAACCAGGGCAGGGGGTGGGGCTGGGAAGGGTTATTGGGAATCACCCCAACTAGGCTGCAGCTCCCACTGATTTACATCACTAAGTGTGTGGTGGACACGATTGGGATGGGCTCCAACACCCATTGGTTTGTGTAGAAAATGGGGCTGGAGGCCAAACTGACCCAGCAATTGAAACCTCCAGCATATGCATAAACCAATAGGGACAATGGGCTGTACCAGACGCTGTACTGGCATGCACACCCAAGAATCAGGTCTGGGATCACTTCAGACAAAGTTTCTTTGGGGATCCCCCCAGTCAAACTGCTGGACTCAGATCCCCAACCATGAAGAAAAGTGCAGGTTTCATGATCTGACCATGGAGTTCATGTGTCAAAGCTGATCCTCCTCAGTGGCTCAGACAGAGTAGTGAACAGCATATCCAGGTGCACATGGAGGATATGGCAGTACATTGGAGCCTACAGAGGACACCTGATATCACAGTAGAGGGCAGAACAAATTGGTCAAGTAGCCCAGCCACGTGTTGGCAGTGATAATCTAGGCAAGTGGAGACACTAAGGTGGACTATGTCAGCCAGTGGATTCTGAAGAGATTTCATCGTGCTTGGAATGGCAAGATTGGCAGCAATTCAGAACAGTTGAACTATCGAAACCACTTGAGCAGTGCCCTCAGAGCATGCCATATATCCGGGGCCCTGGGATGGTTGGGAGGGTAGGTGTGGCTTCTCCCTTTGTCTCTCTCCTTCTCCCAAATTTAGGAGGAAAAAAAGAGAATTTGGAAACAATGGTCTTACCCACTTTCCTGTAGCCCTTGATGCTTTGAGCCCTAATCAAATATGTAAAAACCATTAACAGATATATATGTTTTTAAAAGACACTGCCTCCAACAGATAGTAAAAAGTACATAGGTCAGAAAGAAAGAAATACTATTGTCTTTCATCGTGTGATTGTCCAAGCAGACAATCTTGGGAATATTCCTGAAACTCATTGGCAGGTATAAATTGGAAGTTATGAGGCTTCTACATTAAAAACCACTTCTTTCCTCTGTATCAGCAGTGAATGATTGGAATGTTAATCTTTGGATTCAACACACTTGTAATAGTATCAAAAAATGAAACGCAATAATGGGCCACTTGATGGCAGGGATATGTTCTGGGTAGGGCACTGTTTAGTGATGTTGACTGTGTAAACATCCTGGAGTGCACTTACACAACCCCAGATGGTACGCGTCAATCACTCCACATGCTCTTTCAATACAGTCTCTAGAGTCACAGTGAACATGAGGTGTGTGAACCTCCTAGCAGCATAACATGGTACACTACAGAAAACTTTAGTAAGTAGAAGGAGCACATTTTTTAAAAAAATAAAGTGTAACAAATACATTAGCCCATGAGATAATTAGTTATTACTGGTTATATCCAATGGTATTTACCATACATAATTGTATTGCTACAACAGATATATGACTGGTGGCATTGTGGGTTTCTTTATACCAGCATCACCATAAATGAGTAATGCTGCAATGTCATTTGCATGATAGAAATTTTCCAGTTTGGGGATGGTGTAGTGGAACCTCTAGTTGAACGTCCACCTTCAAGCCAATATCCTATGTGAGCTCTGGTTCAAGTCCTAGCTCTTCCACTTCTGACTCAGCTTCCTGCTAATGACCCAGGAAATGCAGCAGAGGATGACCCGAATGCTTGGGCCCCTGACAGCCGGTGGGAGACCCGGATGGATTTTCTGGCTCCTGTTTCTCAGCCTGGCCCAGTGCTGGCTGTTGTGCTAGGGTGTAAGCCAGCAGATGCAATCTCTCTCTCTCTCTCTCTCTCTCTCTCTCTCTCTTTCTTCTTCTATCTCTGTAACTCTGACTTTCAAAATGACCAAATCTTTTACTTTACGGCATTTCTTTATTTTTTAAAGATTTATTTATTTTTTTATTGCAAAGTCAGACATACAGAGAGGAGGAGAGACAGAGAGGAAGATCTTCCATCCGATGTTTCACTCCCCAAGTGAGCCGCAACGGGCCGGTGCTGCACCAATCCAAAGCCGGGAACCAGGAACCTCTTCCAGGTCTCCCACATGGGTGCAGGGCCCCAAAGCCTTGGGCCATCCTCGACTGCTTTCCCAGGCCACAAGCAGGGAGCTGGATGGAAGTGGAGCTGCCAGGACTAGAACCGGTGCCCATATGGGATCCTGGTGTGTTCAAGGTGAGGACTTTAGCTGCTAGGCCACGCCGCCGGGCCCCAAATCTTTTGTTTTAAAAGACTTTTTATCTCCATAACAATCTTCTAGAACCATGGTCATGTATGGAATCTGCCACTGAACAAAATATTGTTACGTAGAACTTGGCTATGGTTAGGTAAAAATACAGCCAATAGGTCCAGAATCTATGTAAAAATGCAATGTTTTGATGAAAACTACAACATATCAGCATCAACTGAGACCTTGCCCGAGAGCAAAAGCTGGAAAGCTCACTATTACTAACATATAAATTCTTTCCAGCTTGATTTAGAGTTTTGTTGCATTAAACATTCAGAAAATATTTTGTAGCTGTGTACAAATTGATTATGAAGATTACACATACCAGCAAACTATATAGCATAGCAACAGAATACTGAAGAAAGAGGTTAAGTATACACAATATCAACTTCAAAACTCAAAGGTTACTGTAGTAAAGACACTCTGGTACTAGTGAAAGCAGAAACATATAGAAACAGAAAACCCCAAACCAATAGAAGCAATCTTTGACCAAGAAAAAGCAATTCAAGGAAAAGGAAACATTTTTGCAAAGCATAGTGTTAGAAGTCCATAGGTTCAATAAATGACTCAAGACCTAAAGTTTGGCACAGAAATTAACTCAAAATTGTACAGTCTTAAATGTAAATAAAACGCCAAAACTTTGAGAAGAAAACATATGAGTTAAATCTGTATGTGCTTGTATTTAGTGATCAACTTTCAAATGAAGTACCAAAACCATCATTCCTAAGAGAAGACAGTGACATTTTGATGTTGGAGTTTAGTCTCTCTCTGTGAAAGACACTGGCTAAAAGGCTAGCTATACGAGCCACAGGGTGGAACACATGCATGCAAAATGCATTTGATAAAGTCTTTGCATCCAAACTGTACAAAGGATTCATAAAAACTTAATGATAAGTAAATAAGCAATTCAATTGCTTACTGGGGATTCGCAGGGCTATGTAATTACACTGCACAAGGCTGTGATGGTATCTATATGAAAGTATGCATTTGCTAAACCTTAATCTGTGCAAATTATGAAAAACATGCAAGAGTGGAATGCAGAACATGAGTTCAAAATCTAAAGTACGAGAGAGAGAGAGAGGGAGAGAGAGAGCGAGAGAGAGAAAGTTATGTATGTGGAACAATTCAGTAAGGTATGTGAGGCAAAAAAGCTGCTCTCTGTCTTAAGCAACAAAATCAATGGAGTCTAAAAGACTAAGGGCAGAAGGAATCTCCTAAGCCCCGTGCTCTGGTTGGTGAAGTTGTTTCCTAGGTGAGTTAAAGTTGACAAATATGGTTAGAGGAAATGGACAGCAGGTGGTGGGAGGCAAGCTTTTCACAATCTGAGTGACAAGCTACAGACGAGCAAGAGAAAAGGCTATGTAGAAACAAAAAGATAGACCCACATCTCTCACCATACACCAAGATCAAATCTAAATGGATAAAAGATCTAAACCTACATCCATAAACCTTTAAACTTTTGGAAGAAAATGTTGGAAATACTTTGCAAGATCTAGGGGTAGGTCCCTACTTCCTAAAAAGTACTCGAAAAGCAATAGAAATCAAGACCAGAATAAACAAATGGGACCTCATCAAACTAAGAAGCTTCTGTACAGCAAAGGAAACAATCAACAAAGTAAAAAAGCAGCCCACAGAATGGGAGAAGATCTTTGCACACCACGTAGGTGATAGAGGGCTAATCTCCAGAATATACAAAGAACTACAAAACAGCCAAAACACCAAAACAAACAAGCCACTCAAGAAATGGGCACGGGAAATGGGCAGACACTTCACAAAGGAACAAACCCAAATGGCAAATAAACATATGAAAAAATGCTCAAGTTCCCTGGCAATAAGGGAAATCCAAATTAAAACATCAATGAGGTACCACCTAACGCCAGTAAGACTGGCCCACATGAAAAAAAGCACCAACAACACTTGTTGGCGAGTTTGCCAGGAAAATGGAACCCTACTCCACTGCTGGTGGGGCTGCAGGCTGGTACAGCCTCTATGGAAATCAGTATGGAGAACATTCAAACAACTCAAAATCAACATGCCATATGATCCAGCAATAGCACTCCTAGGAATATATCCAGAACACTTGTTTTATGAGAAACCAACATGCACTCCTATGCTCATAGCAGCACAATCAGTAATTGCAAAAACACGGAAGCAGCCAAAATGCCCATCAGCAGAGGATTGGATAAGAAAGCTATGGTTCATCTACTCCATGGAATACTACTCAGCTATTAAAAAAAACAAAATGCAGTTCTTTGTGGCCAAATGGGCCAAACTGGAAACCATAATGCTAAGGGAAATGATCCAATCCCAAAAGGTTAAATACCACATGTTTGCCTTAATTTAAGATGATATGATGTTATGTATAACATGTTATGTTATGTATGTTATATGTTGTGTATAAACTAAAATTGAAATGTCAATGAGGTGGTCACAGAAGGTGATTAAGAACTCACATTTACTTTTAACATATTGGTTACTCATTACTATGTCAATTAATTCCATAATGATGTAAACTTTTGCTGATGGTATGTTGGAGCTTTTAATTGATCGGGATGATACTCTGCTGGCTCTGTCTTCAGACCAGAGAGGGTATACCTAAGAAGCCGTTGAACTTGACTGGACAATAAGATGCTGGACTCTATGTTTGGTATACGCTTGCAATGGGGAAATCTCAACTGAACTTGAGCTGTGGTTATGCAACAAGGTGGAGGAATCCACCATGGTGGGAGGGTTTAGGGAGGGGTGGGGAGAATCCAAGTACCTATGAAACTGTGTCACATAATACAATGTAATTAATGAATTAAAAATAATAAATAAATTTTAAAAAGACGTATGGGAAAAAAAAAAAAGAAATGGAGCATCCCAGCCTCAAACAGATGTAGGCACTGCAGGGGGTAACTTCACCCACAACACCACAATGCCAGCCCCAATCCAGCAATATTTCTTAAAATAATCATTATTACCATGAATATGAACCATTTAATTTATGTTAAGTCCTGTAAATAATATTCTGTGATTGTAATTGAGGTTCATTTGCCACTATTTGATTTTTTTCCTTTTTTCTGTTAAGATATAATTTATAGCATAATTTATTCATGTTATATAGTTCTATAAGTTTGGACAAATAAACAGCCATTAAATTCAATATTCATAAAAACACAACGAGCCAAAATGTTCCCTTTTCTCCTCTGTAGTCAACATGTCCCATTGTCCTTTGTCAATCATTGATTTGTCTAGTGTCTCTAAGTCTTGATCTTTTCTAGAACCTGCCATATATAGACCCATACATTGAGTCTGGCTTCTTTAGCATAATTTATTTGAGACCTATCCATCCAATTGCACACTTCAGTAGTTTGTTCCCATGTATTGTGAATAGTGCTCCCATTGTGCTAGGTTTTTTTCCACCCACCAGTTGAAGGACATTTGGACTGTTTTCAGTTTTAGGATATTAGGAGCAAAGCCATTATAAACATCTACATACAGGTTTTTATGTGAATATAAGTTATCATTTCGTGTAAGTAAATACGCTAGTATGAAATTACAAAATTTTATGGTAATTATATGTTTAACTTTATGGGAAACTGTGAAAATGTTTTCCAAAGTAGCTGTGCCAGTTTATACTTCCACAAGTAATATACGAGAGTGATGGTTACCCAATAGTTTCCTGACATTTGATATTTCCACTGTCTTCTTTCATTTTTTTTTTCTTTTTCTCGTTTTGGCCCCTTCTATAGGTGTGCAGCCGTATCTTGTGGGGGCTTCATTTCGCATTTCCCTATTCACAGGAATTTTGAACAACTTTTTAATTCTGAGACGTCTACCAAGCCATGGTGCACCCTTTTATTTCCTTAAAAGTGGTTTTTAAAAAGATGTTCTTAATTTTGATGAAGTTGAATTTATCGTTTTTTTCTTTTATGAAATCATGCTTTTGGCATTTTACCTAAGAAATCTGCCAAATTTGACCTATCAAATTTTTTTCTTTGTTTTCTACTAAGACTTCATCATTTTGTTTTTTTATCTTTTAGGTCTATTTCATTCTGAGTTAACTTTTATATGTGTTGTAAGGTATGCATCCACATTTATTTTTTGAAAAATCCAGATGTTATCAGGGACATCCTCCTTCCAAAGACTGCAGGGTAGAATTCATTCCCCGTCTGTCCCAGGTCCTGGCAGCTTCCTCACTCCAATCACAGCCAGCCTCTTCAAGTCTCTCTCTGTCCTCTCGGCCTTCACTTCTTGGTTATATAACTAAGATCACACAGTATTTAGACTTTCAGGACCAGCCTTTTTGTGAAGAAGTCTTCTGGAGTTTCTTCCAGGTTGCTGTGTAAGTCACACCGTATAAATTTTCATTGCTGAGTGCTACTCCAGGGCATAGATGTACCACTTTTGTTAAACTACTTACCCACTGAAGGACAGATAAGCTGTTTCCAGTTTGAAGCTTTTAGTTGCTGTTTTCTTTTTTTGTTTGTTTTTAAGATTCATTTATTTTATTTGAAACAATTACAGAGAGAGGGAGGGAGAGACAGAGGATATCCTTTCACTGGCTCACTCCCCGTATGGCTGCTATGGCAAGAACTGGGACTGCCCAAAGCTGCAAACCAAGAGCTACTTCCAGGTCTCCCACACAGGGTGCAGGAGTCCAAACACTTGGCTCATCCTCTGCTGCTTTGCTGGACCATTAGCAGGGAGCTGGATCAGAAGTGGGGAGGTGCTTATTAACAAAGCTGCTGTATACTTCTGTGTACAAGTTTTGTGTTAAAGTCAGTCTTTGCTTCTTCAATATGTATGCCCACGAGTGTAATAACTTCGTCTTACTGTTGTTGCATATGAAGTTTTCTGAGAAACTGCCAAGCTGTTCCTGAGCAGCCATGCCATGTGCATTTTAACCCGCAATGTAGGAGCGCCTCCATTTCCCTGCCTTCCTTCTGGCATTAGATCTTGTCTTCATTCATGAATTCAGCCATTCTGATGAGCCTGCGCTGATGCCCCACCTGCTTCTTTTATTTCTAATTCTTTTTTAAGATGTATTTTATTTTTGTTTTTAAATTCTTTATTATTATTATTATCATTTTATGATACAGTTCCATAGGCTCCTGTGATTTCCCTTATCCCAGCCCCAATTCCCCTCCACACCTAGTTCCTCTATATCATTACTAAAGCATAGTTCTTCATACACAGTCATATGTCCACCATTGCGGACATGGACAATAGCAGAGAGTCCAGCATCCTATTGTAAAGATATAGTAAACAGTTTCGGGCCCGGTGGCGTGGCCTAGCAGCTAAAGTCCTCGCCTTGAAAGCCCCGGGATCTCATATGGGCGCTGGTTCTAGTCCCGGCAGCTCCACTTCCCATCCAGCTCCCTGCTTGTGGCCTGGGAAAGCAGTCGAGGATGGCCCAAAGCTTTGGGACCCTGCACCCGCTTGGGAGACCTGGAGGAGGTTCCTGGTCCCGGCATCGGATTGGTGCGTACCGGCCCGTTGCGGCTCACTTGGGGAGTGAAACATCAGATGGAAGATCTTCCTCTCTGTCTCTCCTCCTCGCTGTATATCCGGCTTTCCAATAATAATAATAATAATAATAAAAACAGTTTCATTGCAAGTCCATCTTTGTCTGGAAGTAGAAATGCATACTACCTTGTATCCTCACATCTGGATATGTTAGTCTCCATTTCACAGCTACTGTACATTCCCTTAAATGAAAAGTCATAATACAAAATCAACAGTAGAAAGAAAAATAGAAATTTACAACGCGATGAAGTTAAATAACATGTGACGGTCTCCATTACACAGCTACTATACATCCCCTTAAATGAAAAGCCACAAAACAAAATCAACATCAGGGAGAAAAAAAGAAACTAACAACACCATGACGTTAAATAACATGCTGCTGAATGACTAACGTGTGGCTGAAGAGATGAAAATCCTTCTTGAAATCCTTCATTGAAGTTCATTTCTTCAGCCCCACATATCTCATGGGTCTAACTGCTACTTTGGATATGTTTGTTCCTGTCTTTTATATATTCTCTAATCACATTTATTTTAGTGTTGCATATGAGGGCTCTTTATACATTCTCAATTTTTGTTACATAAGTTGTTTGCAAATATTTTCTCCCAGTGTGAAGTGTGTCTTTTCGTTTATTAGCAAGATATGTTAAGAACAAATTTTTTCTTGTGATTAAAAAAATTAGAAGTTCACTGTGTTAGTTCTTTTGTGCAACTAAACTCTCTCTGGGATAAGTTTGCAGCAATAAGCCAACGTACCAGACACAGTGAGGCACCAGGAGATCTTTTATTCCAGCAGGGTAGGGATGGGAGCAGAGAGAGACAGGGGGAAGGGGACGTCTTCTCACGGTGGCAGGAGAGGGCTGCAAGGGGAGGGATGGGGTGGCAAGATGAAGGAGGATAGGTAAGGGCCTGGCCGGGAAAGGGGCAGCCCCGGAAGGGACACACACCCGCAGGAGCTCGCCTGTTTTGTGGCAAGGGGCAGGAGTCACCGGCCGCAAGGAATTGGTGGCTAGGATTGTTGGAGCCGCAGGGGTTTGGTAGGAGCAGCAGAGATTGGAGGAAGGACCAAGAGGGGTTGGTGGAGAGGGTTGTGTCAGGTAGGCACCTCGAGGTTACAGCATAGTGGTGGGAATCGGGTCACAACGTTTCAGCAGATTGGCAGACTAAATTTGAACCTGAAGAGAGCACGGTTTTTAAGGAAGCCAACCTAGAGAAGTGCACATTTAAAATAGGACCGAGTCTACAATGGCGGGGGCCTTCAGGGTTGATGTTCAAGTTACTACTTACATACCAGATCATTTTTTTTCCTTCGTGTCTTGTGGTTTTTATGGCAAGTGTAGAACTCTCTGCCCATGCTAGGTTTCAAAGATTTGTCTCTTGTTCTTTTCTAGATATTTTACAGTCCTGGGTTTTACATTCAAATTGGTAAGTCTGTTGTTTTCATCTAATTTCTAATAATGGCAAACCCATGTGATGCAAGTTACCCTCTTAACCTAAGTGTACGTTTCAGTGACATCTGACATTCACACTGTTATGCATCTTTCTTATCTTTCCCATCAAACACCGGCTTCCTGTCTCTCCTCCCCTTTATCCCTGGCAATAACCATTTCACTGTCTGCGTTTACGAATGTCTCAAACAAACAGGATCACACAGTAGTTGTTCTCCCGTGGTTTCTTTTACAATATCATGCTATTTATTGTCAAGATTCACCCAGTTTTGCAGTGTATCAGAATGTCCTCATATTTTAAAGCTAAAAAATATTCTCTGCATACAACAGAATGTCTTGTGTATTCGTTCTTGGATGGGCATTTTTGTTGCTTCCCATTTTATCTATTGTGAATAATACTGTGAGGAATATGGGTATGTACATATCAAGCCTTTTCATCCAATTAAGGAAACTATTTTTAAACCATATTAAACTATTTTAAAATAAAATATAATATTTTAATTCAATTTTTAACTTTTTAAGGGGTTGTTTCACTGTTTTCCATAGCAGCTGTCCTATTTTGTCTTCAAACCAGCAGTGTATAATGGTTTCCATTTCTCCTGGTCCTCACCAGTGTGTGATATTTTCTTTTATTTTTTCATAGTAGTCAATCTATTGAGTGTGACCTGGAGACCCACTGAAATTCTGATTTGCTTCCCCTAACAACTAGTTATGTTACACGTCATCCTAAGTGTTCCTTATTCATTGAATTGCCTTCTTTGGAGAAACACCAAAATCATTTGCTTGGTTTTAAATCAAGCTTTTTGTGTTGCTGAATTTTAGGAGACCATGTATTGCTGGATATTACCCTTACACATTATATGACTAGTAAATCTCTTCTCTTACTCTGAAGGTTATTATATTTTCACTCTGATCGTGTCCTTTGACAAGCCAAAGATTTTAATGAATATACAGGCCAATTTATGCAATTATCCCTTTGTGCTTTTGGTGGCATAGCTAAGAGATGAAACCCCGTAGCATCATGACATTCTTTTTCCTGCCCTGTTTCTGTATGTAAAATTTCCAGCACTATGTCAAATGTGAGTAGTGAGTATAGATAACTCTTTTCCTAATTAGGGAAAGAATAAGCTTTTACTATTGAATACAATGTTAATTGTATGTTCTTTGTAACTCTCTATCCAATGCAGGTTGTTCCTGTTTGTTCTTCCTTGCTGAGTGGGCATGAAATTCCTGGCATCACTGATAGGGTCATGTCATTCTTCTTTGCTTTCTTGATATACTGGATTATATTTATTTTTAGTTATTTTAACTTTCGTGTCTGGGATAAGTCTCACTTGGTCATAGCGGGTAATTTCTTTACATTTTGTTGGATTTGATTTCCTAATCTTTTGGTTGAGGTCAATTCAAGGGAGATGTTGTTATGTAGCTTTCTATTTTTGGCACTTTCTCTAGGTTTTGTGTCAGGATAGCACTGCCCTAACAAAAGGAGTTAAGAAGTGTTTCTCCGTCTTGTGTTGTTAGTGTATAAAGCAAGTGTTAGCTCATCTTTAAATATTTATTCGATGTCTCCAGTAAAAGCACCCTTGGTTCTGTAGTTTTCCTTTTTAGGAGGTTTTAGATTATAAATGTAATTAATGGCATCGTGATGGGATTCTTCAAACATCTGATTCACGTTGGCTGAGTTTTGTTAGAGTTTCAAGGAATTGGCTCATTTCTTCTAAACGTTCAACCGTTTGCTTCAATATCCGAATTTCTGTGCCTAAAGTTCATAGAATTCGCCTATATTCCTTTGACCGCTTCTGGATCGACAGTGCTGCTTCTTCTTTCAACACACGCGACAGAAGTATCAGTTGGTTCTTGGGAAGAATCAGCTTTTAGTTTCTGTTTTTTCTCTATGAACTTCCTTTTTCAAATTCATTGATTTCTACTTTGATTTAGCTGCCAATTAACACCACAAAGTCATCACAGATCCTGCTCTATAGCACCCAAAATGATTCCACTCACCTAAGGTACAGAAAGTCAATCACTGACATCAAGATGGTAAAAGAAGGTAGGCATTTTTGGCAAAGCATCCAGCAAGGAACTGGAGAGCTTTTGCTTATTCTTGGGATCTCCAAGAAGCTAGGAGTACACGTTCTCACAGATTAAAATTGAGGCTGACAGATACATGATGAGCTTGTGTCCAAGTTCTTTGTTCTTCGGTGGTTCTTGTGACCTTTCTTGGTCATTGATGCCATGCTTTCTGGGACTAGCCAGGTGGGCTTCAGTTGGTCTGGAGATGTAAGTTACCATTTGCCTGGACCCGGAATTCCCCTTATCACACTGTGTGAGGAGTCAGACGGGATAGCAGGAAGCTAGGGTTTTTCTGGTCCCTGGTGAAGTTACTTTTTAAAAACATAAAATCAGGGCCTGGTGTGGTGGCCTAACAGCTAAAGTCCTCACCTTGCATGTACCAGGATCCCATATGGGCACCAGTTCTAATCCCAGACGTCCTGCCTCCCACCCAGCTCCCTGCTTCTGGCCTGGGAAAGCACTCAAGGATGTCCCAAAGCCTTGAGACCCTGTACCCATGCGGGAGACCTTGAAGAAGCTCCTGGCTCCTGGCTTCAGATTACCTCAGCTCCAGTCTTTGTAGTTACTTGGGGACTGAATCATTGGACGGAAGATGTTCCTGTCTGCCTCTCCTCCTCTCTGTATATCTGACTTTGTGATAAAAATAAAATAAATCTTTAAAACATAATAAAAAATAAAAATATAAAGTCATGTTTCTCCCCATTTCCTAACTTTTCCAGAGCCTGTTCTTCCTTCCAAGAGCACATTCCTCCTGTCAATGAGAGCAAAGGGGCAGAATTCACACATTGACTCACCATGTCAGGGCTTGTGTCATAGCAAAAGCAAGGAGACATGGCCCAGCCTAATCCCACCTCTGGGTCACATCAAAGAGCTGGTGTCTGAGGACTCAGTTTCCATCAGGATGAGAGCAGGAAGCTACCAGCCCCATGCTTTGACTCTGGACCAGGTGCCAGGTTGTTGCCCTTTATGAATGAATTTTTTCTTTTTCTTCTTTTTGTCCTTTGAGTGACTCCCCTGAGGTGGGGCAGAAAAGACACCAACTCCACCATTAACTGGACTTCTTTTTTCCTTCCTCCTGTCAGCACGGCAGGAGTCCCTTTTCTCCTTTTCCTAAATAAATCCTGCTTTGCAAGCTGGAATTGTCCACATGAAACCCCTTTTTTCCTAGTGTTGTAGGGTTTTTGACCCCGAATATGGCAGCAACCTCAATTCTTGTCTCCCAGGAAAGAAGAATTTTCATGCTTTTCTAATAAAGCAAGATTATTAGAAAAGCTGAGAAAAGAGGCTCCCTTCCTAGTGGCGGGAGGGGAGTTTGAGATAGAAAGGACCCTTACCCCCGGCCATAGTGGCAGGCGGAAGAAGGAGAGAAAAAGACTAGACCTTTGCCAAGGTGGCCGGAGGAACGTGGAAAAGAAAGACCCATATTAATGAGAGAGGAGTTAGGCTGGGTAGTAGGCAGTTACGGTAGTCTCCATCCCAGAGTCATCATTTTTTCTCAAATTTGAAAGGGCATTTTCCCCACCATGTCTTGGATTCACCAGAGCACCTTTCTCCTGAGACAAGTGCGTATTTTAACATGTCAGGAATGCGCTTACCCAAGAGACAAGGGTGATGTTAACATACCAATTTCCCACCTGACGTGCCAGCCTGATTCTGTCTCCTGCCATTGCCAAGGGGGAGGGCCTCAGACTGGTTTCTTAACCATTAACAAAAGACCAAGGAAGTTGGCTGGTGACACCTTTCTGGGCCTTTTGTCCCAGGGCCAAGGTACTATGGAAGCCAGGAATTCTGCTTTGTTTACGGAGAAACATCTTTGAAATAAACCTTTAAAAGATGCTTTCCACACCATTAACATGAGTTTTTTTCTTCCACTTCTCTTCCTACCACTATGGCAGAGGTCTAGGGTCTTTCCTTTCCACCTCCTACCACTATGGCAGGAAGTACAGGCTCTTTCTACCTCAAAGCCCCCTCCCGTCACTAGGACGGGAGCCTCCTCTCTCAGCTTTTCAAATAAATCTTGCTTTAAAACTAAACTGTGTCTGCATGAAAATTCTTCTTTCCTGTGAGACAAGAATTGAGGTTGCTGCCATATTCGGGGTCAAAAACCCTACAACATTAATGGTGAGGGTAGCATCTTTTAAACCTCAAAGACATCCCCAGCCATAGTTGGAGATTTGTGTTTCTCCCTTCAGTTTGTAGTGGCTTTTGTTTGTATGTCCTTGAGGACGTGTGTTCTCTGTGCACATTTAGACTGCCCCGTCCATGTTTCTGTAATGGCCCTCTTTGTCTCTTGTTATTTGCCTGATCTGAAGTCTACATCACTGGATACTAGCACATTCCTGTGTGTCTCCTTTTTCATTAACCTGATCGTCAAATATCCTCTTTCCACCTCTTGCTTTCAATCTGTGTGTCTTGAATTTGAGTGGAATCTCTCATACAGCAGTGTACAGCATGCTCATATATATTTTTCTAATCTGCTTTGGCAA
The DNA here is from genome assembly GCF_030435755.1 of Ochotona princeps. Classification (NCBI taxonomy): domain Eukaryota; kingdom Metazoa; phylum Chordata; class Mammalia; order Lagomorpha; family Ochotonidae; genus Ochotona; species Ochotona princeps. The sequence continues at coordinate 61,053,964 of NC_080845.1, forward strand.
TTCCTCGCTTTTTTTTTTTTTTTCTCATTTTAGTTGTCCCAAACAGCAGGGTCTTCTGCAGCTATTTGGGGTGGAATGCTGAGGCACTCCCAGCCCCCAGGAGGCTGAAATGTGGATTTCAGGAAATGCCAAGGCCACCTCGAGCTGATTAGTGCTGTTTACAATCCAGCTCAGAAGTGCAACCTAACACTCTCCATCTGCCCTGGATTTGCAAGGGCAATTTTGGAATGTCACAGTATCTGTTTCCTTGCCCAGCCCCCATCAGACCTCAGTCTGCTGGCCTCCCTGTGAGGGAGCTTTCTCCACCACTAACATCTGGAATTCACTTTCTTTGTTTTCTTATGCAATACAGTCTGGAATATATCATCGTGGCTTTTTCATGAAACTCATTTTATACAAATCAGGCTGTCTGCTGCTTAATCCTGCATTGCTGCCTTACAGGCAGTAAGGTCTGTAGCTGACACGGTGAAGAGGCCCCTAGAGACTGTCAAGGTACAAAGGAGAGGAGGAATCACCCCTTCACTTGTTCCTGTTTAAGGGTCTTTGATCTGCCCTGTCCATCTGGTCCAGATCTCAACGGGACCATCGCTTCTCTGAAGTTGTGTGATACTCATTTACACTTTGAAACTCTCAGCATCAAAAAATGACTTGGGCCAACCCTACTGAAAAGTAAAACCAGTAGTTATGAAGGCAAGGTTCTTATGCAGAATTGCTTGTAGAACCTGTTGGTTGATGAGCCCTCAACCCCGAAACCCAATGAAATTGGGTGCAGGTAAATATCTGAAGCTAGTTGAATATTGATTAATTACTTAGAAAAGCCTCTTACCCAGGACATTCCAAACTGCTAAGACAACGCATTATAAACTTAACCAAAAAAAAAAAAAAACCTTGCTGCATTTCTCCCACCTGCCTATCTTATCAGGGTCCCTGTGGTGTTCGGCACAGTCTACCTTATCCCTTATCAGGATCCCTGTTGGTGCTCCCGTTAGCACCTGTCCCAGCAAGCAGCTTAGGGAGGGATTTTGCCTGTGGCCCAAACAGGATGAAGCTTGGATTCATACCTTTGCCATGTGTCCAGCCAGACTGAAACCCTATTCTCTTTACCCGGTATTTCATCTACCCTGAAGTAAAATCTTCTCTATTTTAGGTGGCTACCTCCTTGCTTTCCTAGAACCCTAAAAATCTGAAGACCTAACGGTTGACTGATAGTCACTGTCACAAAATACTCGGCTAGAGCCACACATCTGCGGACTGCAGCAGCCCACCAAGAGAGCACCTCCACCAGCACCTCTGGCCATCTGCTGTCTGTCCAACCTGAGACTGACATTGCCCTGGCTGTTCATCTTTGTGGCTGAGGATTGCTTGAATATGCCTGGGATAGTCCCATTTTCGCCTTTAAAAACCATCCCTGGGGCCCGGCGTGGTAGCCTAACGGCTAAAATCCTTCCCTTGCACACACTGGGTGCTGGTTCTAATCTTGGGAGCCCCGATTCCCATTCACCTCCAGGCTTGTGGCCTGGGAAAGCAGCTGAGGACGGCCCAAAGCCTTGGGACCTTGCACCCGTGTGGGAGACCTAGAAGAAGCTCCTGGCTCCTGGCTTCAGATCACCTCAGCTCGAGCCATTACGGTCACATGGGGAGTGAATCATCAGATGGAAGATCTTCCTCCCTGCCTCTCCTCCTCTCTGTATATCTGACTCTCCAATAATAAATAAATACATCTTTTAAAATAAGTAAATAAAACCTCCCCTGGCCTCAACCTCCGGCTTACCATAGAGGCAGAGTACCCAGATACTGGTGCTTGGAGCTGTCTCGTAAAATCACTCTGGTTCTAAAGCAGAAGGAGGAAAACTTAAGTCTCTTTGTTGAGACTACAGTAAAACACACTGCCTTGTAAAGTCACATATTGATGAATTCTTGTAGATTTAACTACTGTTAAACTGTTCATTTATGACCAGTGTTCCTCTCTCTGGTCAAGGCCTTGGTGTTAGAACTGGCGGTGACATGACTATAAGGAGTTATTCAAATATCCCACCCTGGACCTGGCGCCATTTCATCTTCCTCACAGCTCACGATATTCGCGCCAGTCTAGCAGTCCACCAATCAGATGTTACTCGGCATTTCACCTGAGAATCCCACCCCCAATCTCTCAACCCCGCCCACTCACTAATCATCCCTAGGCATTCACCTGCAGGCATCAAACCTCTGGGGCCTGCCCTCAATCCCTCCCAATCCCACCCCCCATACCTTGCGGGCCTACCTGAACATAAGGGGCCCCAGGTGCCCCCATCTTCCCTTTTTCCCACTGATCTCCACCACCTCCATCCCTGCCCTGCTGGAATAAAACTCCTAAGATACCTGGTGTTTTCGGCTCGCAGTAAAGAACCAGGTTGTGAGAATTAGCTGCGTCTAATAATATCACAATAACCAATACAACTAGAACTCTTACCTGTTTTAAATAACTAACAATGACCCTGTGCCATGTATACACCCAATCCATACACTCTAGGTGAGTTCAGGCTCCAGTGTAAAGAGAGGAAGCTGGTCAAGGGATGATAGCAACAAACACAAGAAAAGCTCTGAAGTTGTCACCTATTGACATTGACCACACAGGTGCCCATCCACCTGCAGAGCCAGGCCCCAGAATAAGACCCATCCTTGAGGAGGACTGGCCCAGAAGGCACAGCTATAGGCCTTCGTGCCCCTATGTTGGGGTCCAAAATCTTCATTAAAGGGATTTTCACTATCAATCCATTCCTCAAAGAAACGCAATTTTCCATATATTCACAATTAAAATGATGTTTAGACAACTTTTCTTACTTCCAAATGCCTACACACAGAGCTGGAATGGTTGGCTAGCTATAAGCAACACATGAACATTGATGTAAGCTTCACAGTGTACAGAATTAATTTTTCATGGGATACAGAGTTTAAGGTGAAAACATAAAGCTACAAGACTCTTAGAAGAAGATCTCCAGTGGTTAGGAGTGATGAATAGACATAACATCAAGAGTACAATTCATCAAAAAGAAGAACATCAAAGCTGGATCAATCAACAGTCAAGACCTTTGGGTTGACAAAGGCCCGGTGAGAAGAGGCTGAGCAACTGCAAGTCATGCATCTGACAAAGGATCCAATCTGAAATAGAAGACTTCTGCCCTGGGTTGAAACTGGAGTCAATAGTTTACCACTCCCCACAGGTAACAAAATGTCTTAGACTAACCCATGCACGCACACATGCACACTGAGCCAGGTGTAACCTCCGCAGGTGACTGGGGGAAAAGTACCTGAAACATCTCAGAACATAAATCTATACTTTTTTTTTTTTTCCAAATTTTCAGATAGTCATCCCACATTCTATTCATGAATTTTGCCAATAATGGAAATTTTTCCCTATTCTAAAATGATTACCAATGTTGGCCTGGGCTTCTTTTGAAGTTTTACAACATGTCAAAGACATGAAGTTTTGGGAATTGATGCTTTGAGGGCGCCAGACCCGGGCTTCCCATTTTCTCATGATTTCATGCAGCAGGAATTTACCTGGGGCCACAAGCCAGGCCCGTGCCAGCACTGAGCTACGACACAAGACACATCAGCATAAACCTAGACTACCTTGTGCAGGAGATATAACTGAATTTAAGAATCTTTCAAGAAAAGGATCTCAGTGTTTTTGCCAGGAATGATGTTTGAATTGTTGTGAGCTTTGCCCTGGTTTCCCATAGGAATCTGGTTAATCATGAAACCCTCCCTCTCTGGCTCCTACTACCTGCCTCCATTGGCTGGGTCAGGCAGGTTTTTTTGGGGGGGGGAGTCACACCTTGACCACTCACAGATTGGTGCTGCCTTCTCCACCCCCCACTGGCATTGTACACAGGCCAGGGTGGGGACAGCAAGGGAGTACAGCAGATAGCACTCACTGGTGACTGGGAACAGCATGCTCCTCTTGTCCTCTGCAGTCACTGCCCAGCCCATTATCTCTTTGTACATTTTAATTATTTTTGGTAGACACACACATTGTAACTGCACATACTTAGAAGTACAGTGTGATATTTCCATTTGCACACAGATTGATGTCATTAGCATTTCATCACCTCCAACATTTACTGTCTCACTGCTTTGAAGTCTGCAGTGTTACTGATAGCCATCTTCATCATACTGTGCAGCACAGTGTAAGAGGTTTTTTCTCCTATCCAACTCTATCTCTGCTCCCCATCACTAGCTCCTCTGAGAGTTGATCAGAGTACCCTCTGGATTCAGGGATAAGAGCTGGGCCCTGCTCTTGGGATTGTAGGGAAAGGGAGAGTAGAAAAGCCTGGGACAGGGTCTCAGGCAAGCCTGGTCTTTGGAGCTCACTGTATTCCCCAGTGGAAGCTAGGTTACAGTCACAGCTTTGAAGGTCTCTTGCCACCAGAGAAGTCCCTAGATGTGTGAATGCTGTGCTCCTAACCTGTTGGAGCCTGGGCACAATCCTTCCACAGTACTACCGGGAAGTCACATTCCACCAATGTGCCTCCACACTAGCCTGAGCTCAGATGTGTGGAAAACACATGTGGCTAGTACCTGTCCTGTCCTGCCATGTCCAGGCCTGGACCACCTCCCCAGCCATGTTATGCCTTTCCACAAGATGTAGTGTGACAGCCGCACAGGCAGATTACAGAGTGAGGCCCTCTCGCTTTGGGATGGCAGTGTCACATCCGACATGTGTTTCATTGAGACTTTGCTTGCTTGCTTTTCCCAGGACACATTACCAATGGGAAGAGCCTGGATAGAGATGTGTAAAGAGCTTTTCTGTCACATGTCCTGGTTCCCAGGCACCTCTGAGACACTAGCCCCTCCATGCTCTGGGCTCAACCTTTGCGTGGGAATATTTTGGCAAAACCCACAGAGAAACCCTGACCTGCAATTACAGAAACCAAGAATGGAAATGTTTCTATTAATATTGGTCCAAGATAAGCCACCTACTCTTTTGGATAAACAGCATTTGGCAAAGAAAGAGGTGGGCTGGCTGTAGGGCCTGTGTCTCCCAGGCAGTGTCCTAAGCTCCCGCCTGTAGCAAAAGTCATCAACTAGTGCTTGAGTGCCAAGGGTGGCAGGGGTGCCTGGCAGTCCTTTGTCCAGATTCTTATACCCGCTGAGCTCCTCAACATCAAAGGGTCTGTGACAGTCGGGTTCTGCTTCAAAACCAGCAGCCTGGAGAAGTGTTTATTGAAGAAGAATGAATCCGGAAGCAGCTGTGCGAAGGGCCAGGACTGGGTCCCCTGGGGTTCAGGCTGGGCCATCTGCATCCCCTCTTATGGCTAATCTCTCCTGTTCTCAGAGAAGCAGCCCATTAACTCAGACAGCTGGGAAATGATGAAAACCATCATTTTAGAAATGTTCTTGCGATGCAGTGTTTATGTTTCAGGATCCGGGGCCTCTGGAGCGATGACCTTGGAGAAGCTGTCCAGGACTAGTGGCTAGGGTGCTGGGCCAGAGCATCAAGCTCCAGGCTTTCCATGCAAATCTCAGGGCTGGCATCCTCCAGTACAGTGCAATTTATGATTCTGATGTGAGGCTTGCGTCAAGGGCTGCATCTTGTTTCTTGGCAGCCAAATTTCCCCCTCAGAGCAGAGTCTAGGTCCTCCTGATAAGGTTTATCTGAAAGACAGTGTGAACCACACAACAGTTTAGCAACCAGCTCCTTCAAAGAGTGTTTCTTACCTGCACCATCTGAAATCAGAGAGATGGGACTAGGGGAGGCTCCTGGTTGCAGAATGAAGAAGTTCAAACACAACATTTGCCTGGGCTGTTTTCCTTCTTACAAAGCTCTTTCCCTGTGTCATTCATGCTGTGTTCGTTGTACAAGGGTTTCCAATAGTGCAGGAATTAAGGACCCCCTTGATAAATCTGTCCTCTTCTGACCAACAACATAGCCACTCTGCTTTCTCTCCCAGATGCACAGAGCTGCTTCTTGACACAAATAAATCCAGAGCAGGATGCAGGGGTCACAGGGACCCTGAGTATGAGAAATCCAAAACATTGAAGGAAAACCACATTCTGTTATTCAAAGAACATGTGTTTCCCAGAAGAAGCTGAAGCCATACCTGCATTTCAACCGATTTTCCCTAAAGGTGATCCCACTGTGTTTAATGGGATACAGTTTCAACAGCTGCATCAAAATTTTGCACCTTTGGTTTTGACTCATCTGTGTGAGCTGCATCTGGAGCTTGCTTTCAGTGGAGAATTCAGAAATGCTAAACCTATTCAATGTGTTTCTCTTTATGCTTAACAACATTTTCCACACCTTAACGACTTTCCAGGAAAGTTGATTCATTTGAAATCAAGCTTGATACCTGTTTATGAAAGATGGCATTTCACATGAATACTGACATGTGACCTGGTAATGAGACACAAACATGCACAGAAAGACTTCCCTGTTTTGCAAATGGGGTCCTTTTTTTTTTTTTTAAAGATTTTATTATTATTGGAAAGCCGGATATACAGAGAGGAGGAGAGACAGACAGGAAGATCTTCCATCCGATGTTTCACTCCCCAAATGAGCCGCAATGGCCGGTGCGCACCGATCCGAAGCCGGGAACCAGGAACCTCTTCTGGGTCTCCCACACGGGTGCAGGGTCCCAAAGCCTTGGGCCGTCCTCGACTGCCTTTCCAGGCCACAAGCAGAGAGCTGGATGGGAAGTGGAGCTTCCGGGATTAGAACCGGCGTCCATATGGGATCCCAGGGCGTTCAAGGCGAGGACTTTAGCCTCTAGGCCACGCCGCCGGGCCCTGCAAATGGGGTCTTACCCAGTGCTGCCTGTGGGTGCTGTGGCCCCTGCACCATCGGGCCCTGATCATATGCCTGCTTCAGCCTCCCCAAGCCTCCCTTTCCCCAGATCAGTCAATGCTCAGAGCAGACACCTGCATATCAGTGAACCGGACCCCTCACTTCCCGTGCCTCTTTGCCCCATGCATTTTTTTAAAATTTCATTTTATGACACAGTTCCATAGGCTCTGGGATTCCCCCAACCCTTTCCCAAGTCCTCCCCCCACATTGATTTCCTCCATATTATTACAGTAGTACAGCTCATAACCCGTCATAATTCCATCATTGTGGGCATGGACCATGCAGGGAGTCCAGCATCTTATTGTCCAGATAAATTCAACAGCTTCATTGGGAGACCATCCTTGATCTGAAAGCAGAGCTGGCAGAATATCATCCCCTCCAATGAAAAGCCACAACACAAATTCAACAACAGGAAGAAACATGGAAATTTACAGCATCATGAAGTCAGTTGACATGGTACTGAGTGACCAATGCATTAGCAAATACAAGTTCATTTTACAAAAAATATCTGGAAGTAAATATCTGAAAATGGTCCCTCATGAGATGGAGGCTCCACATTGAAGGATAGGGAAACACAAGCAAACACATCCTTAACAGAATGTATTTCTTTGGCCAGGGCGGACAAAAAAGGAGCATTGCATTTCCTAACTGGAAGGTGGCCTGTAGGCGATCTCTCTCTTTTTTTTTTTTTTAATCTGTAGCAAGATCGATTTATTAATTTTTAAAATATCATACAACATAAGGTATTAGTAATATGGAAATTGTGTATATAGTATTTTCTAATCAGCATTTTTCTCCAAGGTGACAAATTATACAGGAAAAGTATGTCCTTTAACTTGAAACATGTGGAATTCATCTGCGTTAGAGCTTTCACATTCACAGTGGAGTGCTTTGAACTCATCATGGAGTACAAAGATCCTGCTGGGGCTTGCATAGTGGTATGGCAGACTCAGTCTCCATCTGTGATGCCAGCTCTTATTCAGGCATTAGTCTATTTCCTGGGTGATCCACTTTGGATCCAGCTCTATGTTTGTGGCTTGGAGGAGTGGTGCATGATGGATCAAGTTCTTGGGCTTCTGTACCGATGTAGAAGACCCAGAAGAATGTCTTGGCTTTTAGCTTTAGATCAGCTCAGCTACAGCCATTGAGACCACTTGGGGAGTGAATTCCTCTCTCCCTGTCTCTCTCTGCAAAATCTGCCATTCAAATTAAAAAATAAACAGATCTTTTAAAAAGAAATTAGGCGATCTCTCTTTAAAGGCTCAAAAGGCTGAGTTGGATAGCTGGAGACAGGCAGAAGAACAGCAGCAACCTAGAAAGTCACTGAGGATCTTCAGGACAGAGAAAGTGGGGCTGGACCTGCTGCTGTCCGGCTTTGTTCTAGTTGCGAAAGGATGCCCACGTGGCTCCAAAACAGCTTGCACCTTTCAGGAAGGACCACAGTGGGGGCTCCTCCTCAAGCTTGTGAGCTTCTCGCCTCCACAGTAAGGAGAACCTGTGGAGAAGGAGCAGAGAGCTGGTGTCTCACAAGGACAGTTCCTGTTCGGCAGGATGAAAGTCCTGCAGATGGATGGTGCCCCTGGTTCCACAGCAGCGCAGGAGTCTGACCCGAGCCTCCAGCTGTTTTATCACAGGCTAGTTTTAACCTTATAAATACTTCAGTAATGCACTTATTAATAGCATCATCCATACACTAATATGTTAGCATGTGACTTGAGAGCTGTTTTTCAGTTTCATTGAGAAGGAACACATTCAGTGCCACTGAACTGTACCTTTAAAAATGAACTGTACCCCAGAGCCTATGAAAGTGTGTCACATAATGCAATGTAATTAATAAAAAGAATGAACTGTACCTTTAAAATGATTAAGTCAATGTAATATCATAGCATGTTATGATATTTGATCATCAAAAGGGGAGTGCAGTTTAGTTAATATTTTTGAATGTTAACTGCCTCTCAGTTGGGCTGCCCCATCCTTGTTTCGCCAGTATATTTGAAGGAGGTACAGCCTGACTCAGGCTTGTCCTTAGGGGCCTCCGCCTGGAGCAGAGGCACCCTGGGTATGCTCTGGCCAATGCCAGAGTGAGCTGAATTGGGGGTACGTTTCAAGCTGTGTGGCTGCATCTCAGGCTCAGAGGTCTTTGGCAGCTTGGCTACAGGGTCCCCCAAGCTCCTCACTGGCTAGGGTCTTCCGTTTAAACCCTGTCAGGCCTTCTGCTCTTAAAAAGATCAGGGACAGAATGGGGACCCACGCAGAGGAGACAGAGGCACCTCCAGACCCACCCGCAGTCTCCTGCGTGAATGACTCTAGGCTCCCCAGGAGCTCCCATTCCTGCCCTCTGATGCTCCTGGTTATGTGCAGTGACTTCACCATGGCACAGCATGTCTCTTCCAGTTCCAGCTCAACCAGAGCTGTGCCCCACATTACCCTGCTGTGGGTGAGCCCTGGGATGGAGTTCAGAGGTCATATTCTCTAAGAATCTGGCCTCGCTGCTCTTGTGTTTCCCCATTTATCCTAAAATAAGGCAATCTTGTGTCCCATGGTGTTTCCGATCACCGTAGCCATCCCGATGGCAACACGCAGCATCCAACACAGATGCCAGCTTAACAGCCTGCAGGGCCACGAGCGTCAGGCTCGGGCAGCACCTTCCCCCACAGACCTGTGGAGTGCTGCACAGGGTGGGAGGGTGGAACCTCCAGCCCGGATGTGTCCTCTGGGCACTGGGATGGGAGGCTGCTCTCTCCAACCCTCCATCCTCCCTCCCGATAACTCATGCCCGGATTTCACATCCGGTAGGGTCCTCCACAGGAGCCCCTGCTGAAAACAGTGGGAACTCAGGACCTCGGTACCTCTGACAGAGGGCTTTGAAGAGCCTGAGAGAACCCACTCACCCCAGACAAGCAGAAACGTCAGGCCACAAGGAGACTAAGTGCTGTGGGAGAGCTGACTTGAATCACTTTTGTTCCAGTAGTTAATACTTTGGCCTTGGAAGAAATCAGGAACTGCTAGAATGCCTTCTACGGAGGCCGATGTTGTGACACAGTAGGTTAACCCAGTGCTGGTGGACTGCCCTCCCATACCAGTGTCAGTTCAAGCCCTGGGTCCTCTGTTTCTGATCCAGCTCCCTGCTAATGCATCTAGGAAGCCAGAGACTATGACCCACGTGCTTAAGAGTCCTGCAGCCCATGTAGGAAGCCTAGACGGAACTGCTGGCTTCAGTCTGACCCAGCCCAACCCCAGCTGTTGGAGGCCTTTGGAGGATTAATCAGTGAACAGAAGACATTTTCTCTCTCTCTTTCTCTACCATCTCCCGTGTGTGTGTGTGTGTGTGTGTGTGTGTGTGTCTCCTCTCTGTGTCATTTTGCCTTTCAAAATAAGAATACTTAAACCTTAACATAAAGGAGGGAAGCAGAAATGGAGGAAGGAAGAAAGGAAGGGGAGGAGGGAATAAAGAAAGTGTCCTCCAACGAGGCCGACTCTGCACCCTCACAGTCTCTCTTCTTCATCTTTCTCTGGAGCCATCCTGGTCCGGGGTTGCCATGGTAACCTGGCAGCACATTCAGAGATGCTGAACTCAACCTAGAGGCTTAGCCATTTTGAGCATAACCTACTGAAATCAGGATGGCCCTGGGCTTTTTGCACCAAGGTTAGTGAGTCAGGGTTAGTGTTCAAACTTGCCAATTAGAAGAGGAATTAACGAGTAGAATACCTCAGGGAGTTTTTCTAGGTTCAGAAACTGGAGGACACAGCAGTCAGTACTGTGTCATTTTCTGTCATCTTCTGCTGCATGACAAACCACTCCCCAAACCAGCACCTTGACATAATGGTGACCTTTGATTAACATCCCCTGGGAAATGTGCCGTTTCAGCAGGGCTTTAGTCCAAGCAGCCTCTTCTGTTTCATATTTTATCAGGATTAGGGAAGGCAGTTTGCTCACCTGAGTACTGGACTCTCCTTGGAGCCGCTGTGGTCACAACACCTGAGCGTGCCCACCTCACATACACTGGACCTCCTTGCAGAGCGCCAGGAATGGAATTCCAAGTGTGAGGGTCTTGAAGTCGGGAGCAAGTTGCTAAAGCCAGTTCTCTAGGCAGAGGGGCTGGAGCCCAGCATGCAGTGAGAGGCAGGCTCAGACGAACCCATGGTGCCCATATCAGAGCACTCTACTTAATAACACAGCATCTGGATTGGAATGCAGCACCCAACCAACACGCGTGAGAACCAGGAAGGGAGAGGCTAGAGCAGCGGGGGGATGGAGGGGCTGGTCCCCTCACTGGACAGCTACTCTCATTGGATAGTGTGGGATGGGATGGGGACAGACCAGACTGGGCAGGGCTGCAACACCTGAGCGCCGCACGTGGACTAGAACAGGGAAAAGCCAGGTTGGGCTGATTATTCCTGCCGGTTCTAGAGCTTCAATGCCCATTGACCAGGGTGAGAGGTGGGCCTGGTGGGGGTTATTGTGGGTCAACCCGACTGGGCTGCAGACCCCACTGGTTGATGAAAGAGTAGAGTGCATGCTGGGCAGAACCAGGCTGGACTGCAACACCCTTGGTTCCAGTGCAAGCCGGGACTGAGAACGGAGCCAGCCCAGCGATTGCAACCACCAACTGATTGTGGCGATGGACTGTGCTGGAACCGGTGCTAGCTGGAACATGCGGGAATCTGATCTGGGAATACCTCTAAGTCTCTTTGGTGATCTCCCCAATCGAACTGCTGGACTCAGAGCCCTGGCTAGGAGAGGACGGAGGATGGAACAGGTCAATCAACCACCTCAGCTAAACGTTGGGCAGCGAAATACTGGGCAAACGAAGACTCCATGATGGACTGTGACAATCAGTGGCTTCTTCAATGACCTAATCGAGCTGGGAGGGATATGACTGGCAGCGATCCATAACTGGAAGACTATAAAGACCACTTGAGCAAGTATCTCAGCATGCCCCACATCTGGGACCTTGGGCGGGTGGGAGACTGGGTGGGGATTCTCCCTCAATATTCCCCTTCACCTCAGATATATAAATAATCTAATAAAATATATATTTAAAAAAAAAAAATAACACAGCATCCCCAGCAGCTGGGGCTGGCCCTACATCTTTGCTCTGGGTCAATGCTCCAACAGAGGACATAACCCATGGCTCTCAGTGGCAAAGTCTCTGCATGAGCCAAACAAAGTTAAACAACTGAGGGCAATGCAATGAGCCATTCCTGAGTGAAATGTATACCTCTATTCTGATACCTCGTGCTTCCTGCACTCGGGGATGCTAAACTGTCCTTTCTCTTAAACACTAAGGAGATACCAAATAGCAGCTTTGTTGCCTGAATTCCCATTTCTAGTATTGCTGAGCCCTGCAGTCTACAAATCATGCTCTCTACCCCAGGCCATTGTTGTTGTTTGCAACTGGTGTGAAAGCTGTCCACAGCATCACTCAGTGGACATCAACTGACCTGTCCTCCGCAAGGTCACCTCCGAGGACCCCCGTGAGACTCCTGTCCCATCACTGTCCTACCCATGTCTGAGTGAGGAAGTCCTTGCTGCTTCTAATGCCCTGCACATCATGCACACACGGGGCTATGGGCCTGATTGATCTGCCAGGATCCTTGGGTTGGGGTGGGGACCATTGAGGGCTTCTAAGTGGGGAGAGCTGCTGCCATCATGGGCCTCCCTAGTCTGGGCCACTGGGGCTGGGAGCATGCAGGCCAGGGTGGGAGGCTCAGAAGTTCGGCACTGTAGACCTTCCCAGGCCACATTGTTGTACCCACTAGCATGCTGAGAGCCAGGGCTGTGCATGGGCTGAGGCCTCCTCCCACCTTCCGGATCAGGCCACTGCACTGACTAGCACAGGTGAGTGCTGGAGCTGGCTGGATGCAGGCAGAGCCAGGGACCCTAGAGAGCCAGCACCTCCAAACTCTTCACACCAGATCGATGCATCCACCAGCTCATGAGAGAGCCAGAACTGGGAGTGGACTGGGAAGTAGGGGGCCAGAGAATCAGCCTCAGTAACTGCTCCTAGCCAGGCAGCTGCACTTGTCAATGTATGCTAGATCCAGAACTGGTGATGCCCTGAGTCAGCAGCCTGTAAAGCCAGCGCACAGGGGCTACCGGTGCACAGAACCTGCTGTGGTGGTGGGGAGGTTTAGGGGAAATGGCTTCAGCCCAGCTCTCATCATATGTTGGCCTCAGACGTCAGGATCTCTGACCTCAGGGACCAAAACCCCTAAGTGAAGTGCAGCATCTGGCTCCAGGGCACACACTGCATCGTTGGGTCACCTCCATTGCAGACTCCTTTACAAAGAAGCCAACAGTTTCTCAGAGTAAAGGTGAAGATGCAAAGACACAGCCACTGGCACTGAACGGAAATACCCCAGCTCTCCAGAGGGACCCATTGGATGAGCTGGAAAGCCGTGCCATGCCTGCAGCTGCTAACTCAAAAATGGAAGCCTCCTCTCTGACAACTACAGAGATGGAAAAGCTGAAGGGACTGACTCTAAGTATTCTCCAGCCACAATGAGCCCCAACATTACAGACTTCACCCCACAGCTAAGATGTGCTCCCCAAATGACATCATTTGCCAGTGCTAGGTCAGACTGAAGGCAGGATCCAGGAACTCCATCCGGGTCTCCTACATGGATGACAAAGAACAATGCACTTGAGCCATCATCTGTGCATATCTATACAGATAAGGAGCTGAGTCAGGACTTAAACAGGCACTCTGATTGGGGTTGCCCACAGTACCGGCGGCAGCTTAGCCAGCTGTGCCATGACATCAATCCCCTTCTTCTATCTGCTCCCTGGGCCACCTGCTAGCTTGAGCATATGGGAGAACCTTGGCAAAGGATGTGGATATGCACCTGTTATTATCAAGAGTTCAGTTTTCTGGGAAAGACTGTCTCACCCTCAGACAAAAGCAGTCTGCTCTTGGAACTTCCACAAGGACCATCCAAGCTGCAGGGAAGCAGCCTCTATGTAGCAAGGCATGGCTGCCCATGAGTCACAGTGGCCACCGTGACTCAGGGAGGATGTTCAGTGTGGAATGCAAACCAAAAGGATACCTTGAAAGTGAAACCAATTTGCACAGGTGACCACCAGCATCTAGATGCAGACAATGCTTGGCCAGGTTTGAAGTAGTTCCCTTACCCACTGTCTCTTCTTCTGTCACCAAGACAAAGAGATGAAGTTCGTCATCATGGGGGCCAAGTCAGGGAAGCAGAGTGCAGGTAGATTTAAGGTAAATCCTTGGGAAATTTCCAAAGGTTAGAGAGCAGATGGAATCTTCCAGATTGCAGGACAGGGAAATAAAGAAAGGGATTAAAGGGAAAGAAATGAAGTGAGAGATTAGGAGGGATAGGAACAAGCAAGTGGAAGGTAGAGATTCCAGGTTAAGAAGCATGCTTACCTAGAGCTGCACTTTTCAACTGGGAGGAGACAGAATGCGGTCTTCCTTTTGCTAATATAAGGAAGTCACAGAATTGGCCACTCTATGACCCTGCCCCAGCACGGAGTTCAGCCATGTCTCACTGAATTCAGAGTATTAGACTCAAGGCTGGAATAGGTAAGGAATGTGAGACGCACCAGTCCTAACAACTACAGGCTACATTGCTTTCCCAGCTCAATCCTTACACAATAAAAGCAAAGCAGAACAAGAGCTAGTCCCAAGCACAGAGTCCCACAGGGGCGTCTTGATGATCTGTGTGCAATTCCTACATGAAACAGAACACAGAAGGTCCTTGTCAGCTCTCTGATGTGAAAACATGAGGGCTGGTTATTCCCAGAGCTTGTCAGAGCATAAGGGTGAGCAACAAAATTGACTGTGCTGCCAGCTCCAGGCTGCGGAATGTCACTGCCGCTGGGCAGCCCACTTGACACTGTGGCCTCAACCACCTGCCCCTACCTGAGCACATGCAAGGTACCTTCCAGCTCTGATTCACAGCCAAGGGCACTGGGGCTGCCACAAGCCCATTATGTCCATCAACCATGTTCCAGCATGACACCTGAAGAGAAATAGTATTTTAAGCTTTACAAAACAGAAAACCAGGACAAAGCTTGTCCTTGGCTCCACCTGCCAGAGGTCACGGCCTGGACACATCTTGCCTGTGGCCAGGTCCCAACTCTCACCATCGGGTCTAAGGGAGGACAGTATGGCCCTTATTAATCAACCCCCAAAGCACAGTCAAGCACATCGGACCCAGTAGCTTCCACCCATACAGATAAGTCTTGGACGAGCCTGCTGTGCTTATTTTAAGAGTTGTTTTTATAGAAACAGAGGACTTCTCTTGTTTCTCACAAAGTACATGTCACAGAGAAGCACAAACCCAGCCATGGCCACTCTCTGGCTAAGTAATTGCTACTCTGTGCAACAGTAAATGGGTGGCCATAGCACAGGTAGCCAGATTGGGAGTCACATAAAAGTCCTGTTCCTATGAAGAAATTATACTGTAGCCCCAAGCCAGCAGCTCTCTTTCCTGAAGACGCATGCATTGCCACAGGGAATGAGACAAGTCCAGTGTAATTACCTCTGCTGTGTAATTATAGCTGAGTTCCTGAAGACAGAGAGCCTGGCCCTGCCTGGCCTCAGTCTGCCTGGCCAGAATCAGCCAGCTCCACTGTGGGGCACATCTGTGTATGAGATGCTCAGCTCCTCTCCAGCCAGGAGCAGGGAGCTTTCTCCATTTGGGTGACTTGTCTGGGTCAGGTGCACACAGCAGGGGTCATCCAACAGAGGCAGGAGACCCTGGAGGGCATATGTGAGTGTTAATGAGCGTAGGAGTGGACATTTGTGTTGGTTTGTCTCTCTTGCAAAGGAAACTCCACCCAGTGTTGTGGTCAGAAGCTCAGTACACAGGAAAGGATACTTCTGACAGCTTCTAACCCCTGCCTTGAGAGCGAGGACTTTTCTCTGGGACAGTGACACAAAGGGGTCTCAGGAATTTTTCACCATCTTGCCTGTGATGCAAAGCATTTCCCCCCCAATCTGGGACTCAATCCCTTAGATAGCCTCAGGAACTTGATAGTAAGAGCATTTAAAGGCTATACTTTGAGGAAGAAGTTGTCAGTGAAACCCACAGTCTGGACCAAGACAGGTAAAGCCACAGCAGCCAGAGCATCCAGCGATCCACTCTCCCCACAGCGTGTCCTCTTGTACTTTCTCATCTCTGGCCGCCTAGATAGGCAGCATCACCTGTAACTCTCCGAGACTGTATTAACCTGGCCCGTGGATGACTGTACACTCAGCTATGATCCTCTGGAACTCAGCACAAACATCAGTTGCATGCCTGACTTTTTGGCCGCTGTATTCCCTGCGCCTTAATGAGTGCTTTGCACTTGCAAATGGCTCATGTTCACTAAATAAGGGGATGGATAGACATGAATGGATGGTGAAAAGATGGATGGGTGGATGGATGGATGGATGATGGATAGATGAATAAATGACAAACAGATTGGCAGACATGTGTGGATGGGGGTGGATCCATGAATAAGTACATGAGAGAATGGATGGAGCCCACAGGTCTTACTAATTTTGTTCTCTGTCTTGGGAAGTGAATGTCTCCAGGATTGCAAGCAGAGTTTTATGTGAGGAGGCTGGAGATGAAGATATGTTGGAAATGAGTGAAGGTTGGTATAATGGACAGGCAAACCTGCACAGAGGAGAGCAGATGCACCCTGGGGAGCAGAGAGCTGCGTCCCAGCGCTGCCAGCAGCCGCCTGGGCCCCACCTCCACACTTAAACCAGAGCAGACCTAGGCCTGTCTCCATAGGGCCCCTTAACCCTGTAAACCATGAATGTATTTATGTGACAAGTCAGGTCTGATGGAGGCCAGATGTGCTACGCAGGAATGCAGAAAGCCCAACCTGGAATCCTTTGGGGCTGTGTGCTCTCAGCACTCTCACTTAAAATCTTGAGTTTGAACTCTGATATATGTCCTTTAACTCCATTTTTTTGTGTGTGAAATAGAAACCTCTGGAAACGTACATTTGATTTGCTGTGGTGGGAAAGACACGTTCATGTGCAGGAAAAAAAAAAGCAGGGGAGACAAGACATCCAGCCCTGCACCTCACTGGCCAGGGGACTGGCAGCCAGTTATTCTAAGGTACCCAGTTCCCTGGATATGATGTTGAGAGGTAGCATTTATTAAACACCTCCTTTGCCCTGTGC
The DNA here is from genome assembly GCF_030435755.1 of Ochotona princeps. Classification (NCBI taxonomy): domain Eukaryota; kingdom Metazoa; phylum Chordata; class Mammalia; order Lagomorpha; family Ochotonidae; genus Ochotona; species Ochotona princeps. Next base: position 61,070,941 of record NC_080845.1, read on the forward strand.
CCTTACCACTGACTGGATAAAACCATTGATCATTGCCACAGCATTCGCTTGCTCTCGTGGGCCAACAGGAACATGGGAATGACCTGGTATCACAAGATACAGAAAGCAGCCGATTTCAGATTCTGCCTCCTGATTCTAAAGTTTCATCTTTCCCCCCACAAAACCCTACAGCCTCCTCCACCTGTCAAAGAGGGGACGCAGCTGGACTGCTGTCTTCCAAATCTGTGTTCCTGTGTGGGCTCTGCCTCTAACAGGTGCCATCCAAGACATTGCGGAAGGCCTGGCAGGTGTCTCTATTTGGGACTTTGTGGGATCCCTAAGGTGGACTATGTCAGCCAATGCACATTGGACGTGTTCCCTCATCCTTGGGTTGGCAAGATTGACATTTCAGAGCTATTGAAACCACCTGAAAAGAACCCTGGTAGCATACACCACATCAGGACCCTGGGTCAATGTTGGGTGACTGTTCCCCATCCCTGGGTACTGGGATAGTTGGGAGGCTTGGTGTGGCTTCTCGCTGGTCTCCCTCTTCCACCCAGATACAGGAAAAAGAAATGGAAAACTCGGAAACAATGATCACACCCACTTTTCCCTGATCCTTGATCCTCCCCACCATGATCAACTGTGTAAGCATCATCTAAAATTAAAAAACAAAAATGTTTAAAGAGATTTATTTATTTACTTTAAAAGACACATTTACAGAGTCAGTGGGAAAGACAGAGATCTTCCATCAGCTGGTTTACTCCAAGTTGGCAGAAATGGCCAGAGTTGACTAGACCAAAGCTGGGAACCAGGACCTTATTCTAAGTCTCCAATACGTGTGTCAGGGGCTCTAAGCTGGGCCATCTTCCGCTGCCTTTTCCTAGCCTCTAGTAGGGAGTTGGATCATTGGTAAGGAGTAGAGCAGCCGTGATACAAGCTAGCAACCATATTGGATGTCACCATTACAGGCAAGGGCTTTATCCACTATGCCATAATGCCAGCCCTCAAAGACATTCTTAGGAATTTGTACCACACCAAAATTACTACTGTCAATCCATGCTATCTCAGAAAACTACTGACTTGGCTATGACTGAAACTGTTTTTAGCAAAAGTCTCATTTCATCTCCATACATGAAAGGCTGCTGTGAACTGGTATCCCTGTGAATGGCAACATCAGGGCCTGAGACAGACAGTGACACCGGCCGACATGGCGCAAACGCTGGGGCCCGTGGTCCTGGGAGCCGCATAGCCCTGGAAGATGGGGCCAGCATGGGAGACACTGGCCTGTCATTGACCTAGCTAAGCTTCTGGCTCATCTTTGCTGCTGACCACGTGGAAACCAAGACAGGTGGGCAGCATGCCACCCAGAGTGGCCCTGCAGGTCACCACATTCACACTGTAGACTCTCCACCCACATGGTACTTCTGCCTTCCTCACAACCTGCTCCCTCCCTCATCTGTTCAGCAATCATCCTCAGCTCTGGTGGGAGTAATGCAAGCCCTAAGAAGGGCAGTGTTGGGGTCTCTGACTCTAGAACAAAACAGATGTGAATAAAAGCTTGAGGACAAAACAAATAAATTAAATCCTTTATTATTTTATTTTATCTGATTTTATTTTATTTTACTTGGAAGGCAGAGTTATAGAAAGAGCAAAGACAGAGAGAGATCGTTCATTGGCTGGAACATTGCCCAAATTACCGCAGTGGCTGGAACTGGCCTGGTCTGAAGCTGGGAGTCAGGAGCTTCTTCCGGATCTCCCATATGGTTGCAGGGGCCCAAGGCCTCGGGCCATTCTCTGATGATTCCCAAGCCATAAACAGGGAGCTGGACTGGAAGTGGAATAGCTGGGACAAAACTGAAGTCTATATGGGAGGCTGAGGATAAGCCTGCCAGGCCACAGCACCAGCCCCCAAACTTTTTATTCTTCTGGGTAAGAATAAAGGCAACAAAAACTCCAGGAAAAAGAAATACTCTGCGGACCACCACAGTCCAAATGGAAGGTAGTGTCTAGGGACAATCAAAGAGAACAGATATGTTTCTTGAACAGGCTTGTTGTGTTTCAAGTAGCATGCAGAATGCTATAAATAAAGACATGCTCTTGACATTGTTTGGCTTAAATAGTGGACAACAGTGATGTAGAACTTGTCATGTCAAGGCTGTGTTTTAGTGCCAGTTTATGAGTTGAACATGGAAGTCTGACAAAGCAGGATGTAAGCACTACCTAGTTCATCTAAAAGTGTAACTGGCAGAAGTCGGCCTAATGTGGCACAGTAGCTGGAGCTGCAGCCTGAAGTGTCAGCATCCCTTAAGAGCAGTCCCAGGCAATATACTTCCAATTCAACTCCCTGATGATGTGCCTGGGAAAACAGAGGAGGATGACCCATGTGCACTGATCCCTGCCACCCACGTGGAGGGTGACTGTGACCTGGTCCAGTGTCCGCTTCTATAGCCATCTGGGGCATGAACCAGGAGACAGAAGCAATCTGTGTATGGATAGCATGTATGGGTTTCTCTCTCTCTCTGTCTCTTTCTCTCTCTCTTTCTCCCTCATCTCCATCTCTATCTCTCCCTTTCTGTAACTCTGCTTTTCAAATAAATAAAATCTTTTTAAAAAAAATGTTTATCCCTTACTGAGTGAAATCTATTTACTTCAAAAACTTATTGGAATGAGAAGCAGAGGTCTGAGTACATCACTTCAATAAATAAAGTTACAAAAACATAATAAAATAACATAATTACCGTACTCAGGGAGGAAGATCAGGAAGAGAGTGGACAGAAGTATAAGGGAGAGACGACCCATAATTTGTGATACAAAGGGAGAAGGGCAAGTTAATGACTTGAACATGAAATAAACAAGCAGGATTGGGCATGTCAGTAGAATGTGTGTGGCAATGAGCAGAATCTTCACAGGAAGTCACCTCTTGGAGGGGCATTGAGGAAGGAGACTGAACTCTCTCGCCCCTTGCTTTTCAGTATTAAGAGATTTTTTTTTTTTCAGACACGTGGCTTGCACATTTAACAATGAGGAGACAGCAAAGGGCTGAGGACACAGATCTGTTTATCCTGAAGTGAACTTTTACAGTGTTCAGTCATCAAAATTTTCCATGATTTCCCATAATGATGCAGCATTGTTATGCATCTTTTAAATAAAAAATTAAACGTTGATAAGAAATGGACAGAAATTCTTTTCATTGGCCAGCACAGAACTTTTTAGGGAAGATCACCAGAAGAAAGGTCTAACCAGCCCTTGCCGAGGTAGCTTTGAAACCCATCAGTTTTGGGAAACCATTTTTCTCTTTTCCCTTGGAGAAGGCAGACCAAGCAAAATGCCACTGACCTTCAGCAAGGGGGTAAATTGAGTGAATCTGTGCTTTCCAGCTCACTAATGACATAAACACCATGGAATAAAATTCTAACATCTTTAAGATGCCAAGCATACCAGGATTAAAAAAGCTATATTCTCTAAGAGGGGCTATTGGGCAAAGAGGAAGCTCCAAGGCAGTCGAGGTAGCTTTTGAAGACATGGACCTGGGCCCAGGATGCAGGCATGGAATTTTTCTTTTCTTTTTTTTTTTTTTAGGGAGCAAAGCAAGATTTATTCAACAGAAAATGAAAGTGTTACAGGTTGTGAGCAAGATCACACCAGACATGTCCAAGGTTTATTAAGGAGTTTTTATTAACCAAGCTTGGAAATAGCAAATCACAAGTCCCTACGGCAATCCAACCAATCATAATCCAACCAGTCATAATCCCAAAAGGAACAACTGGTCATCATCCTGAGGTCCATTCATTAAGCTGAAGACCTATGTCCCAGCTTCCCCAACAATATAAGTTATCCTAAGAGACATGCAACGAATAACCTGGACACACAAAGCTGCAGACAGCCACCTTTCCCTGGCTTCTCTGCCCACATTCCACTCTTGCTAGGCCTCACCTCTCCTGGAATTCTTTTTTTTTTTTTTAAAGATTTATTATTATTGGAAAGCCTGATATACAGAGAGGAGGAGAGACAGAGAGGAAGGTCTTCCGTCTGATGTTTCACTCCCCAAGTGAGCCTCAATGGGCCGGTGCGCGCCAATCCAAAGCCAGGAACCAGGAACCAGGAACCTCTTCCGGGTCTCCCATGCAGATGCAGGGTTCCAAAGCATTGGGCCGTCCTCGACTGATTTCCCACGCCACTAGCAGGGAGCTGGATGGGAAGTGGAGCTGCCGGGATTAGAACCAGCGCCCGTATGGGATCCCTGAGCGTTCAAGGCGAGGACTTTAGCTACTAGGCCACGCCACCGGGCTCTGGAATTCTTGATAGTACACAAATTAGAAAAACAAAGCATCTTAGCATTGCTATCGTCATTGTTCCGCCCAAGCATTGAACAGAAGATGAGGAATACAGACACACAGGGGCCGTGCTCAGGGGATACATGTCCCCAGTCTGTCCTTGGGAAACCAGAGAGCAAGCAGGTATAGGGAAGGCCAAGAGTCAAGAGTGTCAGAGCATTTAGGCACATGATCAAGAGAGTGAGGCCCTCCCTATCATGGGCCTTTGTAGGTGCTTGTGAGGGGACTGGTTGTACAACAATACAACACCGCACCCTCTGAGGTTCCAGGTGATATTAAGTGAGTACCACAGGTGCACAGGAGGGAGCACCTGAGTGGATGTGGAGGAGTGGCTTTCAGGCTTGTGACCCTGAACTAGCTGCCTACCTTGTCACAGTAGCCCAGGACTCCAACCAACACTTCCTTTAGAATAAGGGTATGCTAGGAGCAACTTAACATGAAGTATCACAACACCTGTCCCCAAAATAAATGTTTTTAAAATGTCTTTATCGGAGATTCTGATGGAGGAACTTGGGGAGGTCCTCTGCTGGGACACAGTCCCTGCAGGTAAGCTTAAGGACCACAATGTGGAGCACCCCAGACCAGGGCAGGTAATGGCACCCACAAGCATACGTTTGGCTCAGGTCAGGGGCAAATCAGGTTGGGCCAGTTTATATCATCTGCTGCTGAATCCAAGCACCAGAATGGAGTGTGGGTCAGGCCAAGTTGGGCCAGTCCACATGAGTGGGGGACTGGTCATGGGACTAGGGGCCAGCTGGGCTGGGATAGGCTGTAGTCCCCACCAGTTTGAGCTGGAATTGGGGGTGGGCCAGGCCCAGCCAGGCTTGAGCACCCACTGACAAATGTCAAGGTGTGGCTGTCCATGCCAGACTTGGCCACAGCACCCAACCAGCACAAGTGAGACCCAAGGTGGGGAGTCAAACCTGGTAGGAGTCTGCATGGGGCTCCAATGCTGCACCATCATTCCTACTGTTGAGTCTGAGAGCTTACGTGGGGTCAGACCAAGCCGGGCAGGGCTACAACACCTGTTGGCCTCATGTGAGCTGGATCAGGAGAAAGCCAGGCTGGGTTGACTGTTCCTACTGGTACATGCATAAGCCAGAAGGGGTGTGGGTGGGTTGGGCTTTGCTGCAGCATCAGCTAGCAGATACTGGCAAGTTAAACTGCAGAACCACCTGGAGAATGCAAGATCTGGGAGTGGGCCCAGCAGGGAAACAGTGGGCACCTCCCTCTGGGTCGCAGGCGTGGAATCCTCCTTACTCATGAGAATGGAGACAGTATTAAGAGAGCTTGCTATGCTGGAAATGACATCACGCAATTATACTTCCTCCTAAAGGCCAGCAGGAAAACTCCAGCCATGGAAAGCAACAGGGATCCATGCCTTGGACCTAGGACTCTGAATAACAGAGAAGCAGTAGTGAATACATTGGAAACCCAAGTGGGAGCCATGCAACTTGACATGAGCCATATCATGTTGTGTAGGTACCTCAAGCAGAGAAATTAATTCAGAAACACCCAGTGGTCTGGCAGAACATATATCACAGCCACCCACAGGACAATTCCATAACCCCAGACACAGGGAGCTCCTGCAGGCGAAAATCAAATGCTTCTCACCAAGAAAGCAGTCACAATTAAACACAAAATCAAAAAAGAGAAACAACAAACAGTGTGAAGACACTGACTGCAGTGATGGAGGAAGCCATAATGTTCAAGCGCTGTGATGCCCTGCACCGATGGAACCCTGTGTCATATGTACAACCTGTGGTAGCACAGTGATGACACTCCACATTTCCAAATGCCGTACTCTTCTCAAACACTCTTCATGTCAGTCTTATGCGCTGGTGTGGGATGGCTTTTGCTGTGTAACAATACACCCTAGAGGGCCCGGCGGCGTGGCCTAGCGGCTAAAGTCCTCGCCTTGAACGCGCCTCAGCATCCCATATGGGCGCCGGTTCTAATCCTGGCAGCTCCACTTCCCATCCAGCTCCCTGCTTGTGGCCTGGGAAAGCAATACCAATGCTTTGGGACCCTGCACCCGTGTGGGAGACCCAGAAGAGGTTCCTGGCTCCTGGCTTTGGATTGGCGCAGCACCGGCCATTGCGGCTCACTTGGGGAGTGAATCATCGGACGGAAGATCTTTCTCTCTGTCTCTCCTCCTCTGTATATATCTGACTTTGCAATAAAAATAAGTAAATCTTTAAAAAAAACCAATCCACCCTAGAATATAAGTTTTAAAAGGCACACATGTGATTTCTTACATACCCATGGCTCCCCTTCCATGCTTGTTAACAGGATGTCCCACTCAGGTCTGCAGTTGGCTCTGAGTCAATAGGCATGATGAGAACTGAAAAGCCACCCTCTCACTTTCTCTCTCTCTCTCTACTATCTCTCACCTCTTTTCTGCTCCTGTGTGGGATAAACCAACTGGCTCCTGTGCCTTTTGGTTTCCAGTTGGGTTAAGTCTACCTGGGAAACTCAGCAAGAAGGGAGAGGGAGGACTGGCCTTTGTGGTACATGGAGTCAAATGACTGCTTGTGATGCCTGTATCCCATACTGCAGCACTAGTTCGAGTCCTGGTGCTTCCATTTCTGATCCAGCACCTGCTAATGTGCCGGAGAAGGCAGCAGATGGTAACCAAAGTGGTTGGGTTCCTAACCACAAGGGAGACCCAAACAATAGTTCTGTATCCCTGGATTCAGCCTGATCCAGCTCTGGCTGTTGCAGGTGTTTGGGGAGTGAACTAGCAGATGGAAGGTCTTTTCTCCCTTTCCCCCTACCTTTCAAATAAATCTTTTTTAAAACTTTTTAAAAAATAGAAATATGAGGGCCCAGAGGCGTGGCCTACTGGCTAAAGTCCTCGCCTTCAAAGCCCCGGGATCCCATATGGGCGCTGGTTCTAATCCCGGCAGCTCCACTTCCCATCCAGCTCCCTGCTTGTGGCCTGGGAAAGCAGTCGAGGACGGCCCAAAGCTTTGGGACCCTGCACCCGCGTGGGAGACCCGGAAGAGGTTCCTGGTCCCGGCATCGGATTGACGCGTACCAGCCCGTTGCGGCTCACTTGGGGAGTGAAACATCGGATGGAAGCTCTTCCTCTCTGTCTCTCCTCCTCTCTGTATATCCGGCTTTCCAATAATAATAATAAAATCTTTAAAAAAAAATAGAAATATGAGAAGGAGTGAGGGTTCAGAGTGCTCAATGAAGTCTACCTGACTGCCTGCCTGTGGACTCCAGCTGGTGCTCCCCTCACCAACCTAGGCTAGGGTGGCATCACTCTATTACACCTCTAACTTTCACCGGCTCTCTCACCTGCCAGCATCATGAAAAGGGACCCTTTTACAAAACTGTACTCCAGAACATCCTATACAATGTTCATGCTCCATCTAGTCCTCGCCAAACCCTCATCATAACAGAGGTGAGTCCAGCAGCCAAGTGAGGGGAGGAAGAAAGCCATTGTGTTTTTGGTACCAAGAATAGCCCTTACAGAGTGACTTCCAGTGCCCTTCATCAAATCAGCACCCAAGAGTTTATCACAGAGCACCCTGGGAGGCTCCCTCCTCACCGTGCTGTCCTCCCCCAGCCTGGACTTGTCTGCCTATAACGTCACTCCCAAGTCTCCTCTGCAGCTCTTCCCCAGCACAGACAGCGACTGAGCTTTCTTCAGCTGCATAACCTCCTGCAGCACTGGTCTCCTCTCTCCCACACACCCATGCTGCCTCACAAATGCTGATAATCAGGGCTTCCTGCAAGCTCCACTCTAACCCTGCTGCCAGTTTTCAGCCCCAAGGGCTTGTACCTGAGGTCTGGGTTTCACTGCAGTGAGAAGTTAGGTTCTGAGGTCCCACACTTGATGACTGAATCACCTACCACTGCTCCTTCAGCATCTTCATCCACTCTTGCCTCCCTATCCACCTAGACGGTCACTGCCCACATCTCACAGACTCTTGTAGGCATCTCTGACCAGTGCACTGTGCATAAGGCTATTCCCCCCAAGCTCCAGGCATCCGCGGGCCACCCTTCTCCCACCACTGCCATGTAGGTGCAGGCATGAAACCGTAACTTCCCCTTGTCCTGCAATGGAAATAGGTCCTGAGGAAACATCTACATTACTGCCAATGCCAAGTCCTCGTGCAGCAAATACTGGGGCTGACACAGTGGCATAGTAGGAAAAGCTGTCACCTGTGGGACCAGCATCCAACATGATCTTTGATTTGAGACCAGTCTTCTCCACTTCCAATCCAGTCCCCTGATGATGTGCCTTGGAAAGCGTTGGATGACGGCCCAAGTGCTTGAGCCCCTGTACTCATGTGTGAGATCCAGAAGTTCCTGACTCCAGACCGCTTGCTTCAGACCAGCCCACCTCTGGCACTGTGGTCATTTGGAGTGTGAATCAGCAGATGTAAGACCACACTCTCTCTGTTTTTCCCTCTCCCTGTATCTTTGCCTTGCAAATAAATCAATCTTTTTTTTTTAAAGATTTATTCAGTTTATTACAAAGTCAGATATACAGAGAGGAGGAGAGACAGAGAGGAAGATCTTCCATCCGATGATTCACTCCCCAAGTGAGCCGCAATGGCCGGTGCGCGCCGATCCGAAGTCAGGAACCAGGAACCTCCTCCGGGTCTCCCACGCGGGTGCAGGGTCCCAAAGCTTTGGGCCGTCCTCGACTGCTTTCCCAGGCCACAAGCAGGGAGCTGGATGGGAAGTGGAGCTGCCAGGATTAGAACCGGTGCCCATATGGGATCCCAGGGCTTTCAAGGCGAGGACTTTAGCCGCTAGGCCACGCCGCCGGGCCCAAATAAATCAATCTTTAAAAAAGAAATTTCAGATTTATATCTCACAGTTCATAAAGAAGTATCACTGTTTTGATCTATTGAGACACATGGCATCTGTCAGCTTTTGCAAACACTTAGTTTACTGCAATAGTTGTCTTTATAATTTGGTATCCTGGACCTGCCCTGCCCAGTACCTCACATTTCTGTGGCCCATCTTCTGTCTGCAGTAGTGATATATCTCAGAGTTATAATATTGCCCCCATCTAGGAGCATCATAGATGTGAATGTGGCGTCCAGAGCTGGGGAGGGAACAGAACTAAGAGGAAACTTGGCTGGGTGTGGCCGAAACAGTGATCTGAATGTCTCAAGCCCCCTGAAATCTCTTTGTAGCATATTATGACAAGCTTTTTCTATCAACGATTTTGCTACATGGAAAGGACATGTCCTTGGGCATGCTTCATTGTCCCAAGAGCCTTTCCTTCCTTTCCTAAGAGTGAGCAACAACTTTAAAGTTTGACCCCACTGGGTATTGGAAAGGATGTAGAAAGACCATAATGTAGCTCTTCAAACACTGACATACACATTCGACTGTTAAAGAGCTGTTAAATGTGGTGCAGAATATACTTTTTGCTTGCTTTTTCATTGGTTGACATATAATAATTGTACATATTTAGAGAGTCCAATGTGATGTTGGATTAATGTATACATAATATAATGATTAAATCAACATGTGACATTACAGTTAGGCAGGAGGACTAAGTTCCGGGGTACTGTTAGGCAGGAGAACTAAGTTCCGGGGTACTGTTAGGCAGGAGGACTAAGTTCCGGGGTACTGTTAGGCAGGAGGACTAAGTTCTGGGGTACTGTTGCACAGTAGGGTGACAGTTTGACAATAGTACATCGTAAATTTCATAATTACCAGAAGAGAGAATTTTTTTAAGATTTCTTTTTATTACAAAATCAGATACGCAGAAAGGAAGAGAAACAGAGAGTAAGATCTTCTTTCCGAGTGGCCGTAACGGCCTGAGCTGCATCAATCTGAAACCAGAAACCAGCAGACTCTTCCAGTTCCCAAAGCTTTGGACCATCCTCGACCGCTTTCTGAGGCCCCAAGCAGGGAACAGGACGGGAGGTCAGGCTGCCAGGATTAGAACCAGTGACCATATGGGATCCCGGCACATGCAAGGCAAGGACTTTAGCCACTAGGCTGCCGTGCTGGGCCCCAAGAGAATTTTTAATGTTCTCAACATAAAATTATGATAGAGATTTAAGGGGAAGAATATGCTAAAAGTGTACATTTTAAGCAACAATTTTAACAGATTTCCAAGTACAACAAGAGTAAGAAATGGGAAAAGTGAATCAAGCTGGGAAGGAGGGGGGCTGTGGCTTTAGAGGTGGCCCTGGTGTCGTCCTTAGAGGGAACCCTGAGACCACATGGGATTCCCTAGGAGCAGTCTTCAGGAGTCTGTGACTCAGGCAGGGTCACTTAGGAAAAGTGCTCATCTAGAAAGTTAAGTTCCTTCTTTGGGGCCACGAGACAGGAAGCCGGACTACTGATGGGCGGATGGATCATTTCAGTTCCGACAAGACCCTCTCCATTCATGCTGCTTGAGAACCAGCAAGATTGCTTTTGTTCTCATGGTTCCCCCCCAACACACTGTCCAGGATTGCAAAACCGAGGGACAGTTAGCGGAAATCACTTTATTTGTTTATGACAAAGTCAGGTATACAGAGAGGAAGATCTTCAATTGGCGTTGGGCCATCCTCGACTGCTTTCCCAGGCCACAAGCAGGGAGCTGGATGGGAAGTGGAGCTGCCGGGATTAGAACCGGCGCCCATATGGGACCCCCAGGGCGTTTAAGGCGAGGACTTTAGCTGCAAGGCCACGCCGCCGGGCCCAAATCACTTCACTCTTAAGGAACACGAAAGGAAAGTAAACAGTGCCGTAATCAAGATGGAGTCACTTGCGCCAACCCTAACAAAAAATAAATCAATCTGAAATCCGGGAGGTTATAGACAGAATTCTTGTCCATGCTTGCTTGATAGTCACTACCACAAGAAACTGCAGAACCACACCATTACACAGAGACCACCAGAACCTTAGACAAACAGTGCTGGCCAAGGACATCTGCCCAGCAGCTGCCTGTCCAACCTCAGCCTGACTCCACCTTGGCCATTCATCATCGTGACCAAAGAATCCAGCGTATCAGATGGAATCTCATTTCTGCCTTCTAAAGCTTCCGCTTGGTTAGCTTCCTTGAATACACCCAGTCCACTGCATATTCCTGTTACGGGGCTGTGTTACTCCCAAATAGTGCCAGCCTTCTTTGAAGAGCTTCTCTCCAACTTTTTCTTCTTTTTTTTTGATAAACACACATGAATTTCTTACAAAATGTGAACATATGCACAAGAGGTCACATTGTATCCTAACTAGATACAAGTATCACCTATCAATTAAAAATTAACTTTGGAAATGTAAAATGATGATATTTGGAACTGTGAGGAGGGGGAATAGACGGGACTATTGAAAAGGTGATCCCTTATATGAGAATTGCAATTCTGAAGGTCAAGAAACGTATGGAGGGAAATACTGGCAAGTCCCAAGTGTTCCTGGTATAGTAAGATAAAGCTGATTGATACGGGCCCGGCGTGATAGCTTAGTGGTTAAGGTCCTCGTCTTGAACCCGCTGGGATACCATATGGTCAGCGGTTCTAATCCCGGTGGCCCTGCTTTCTATCCAGCTCCCTGCTTGTGGCCTGGGAAAGTAGTCAAGGATGGCCCCAAGACTTTGGGACCCTGCATCCACATGGGAGACCAGAGGAGGCTCCTGGCTTCAGATCAATGCAGCACCGACCATTGCGGTCACTTGGGGAGTGAATCACCAGACAGAAGATCTTCTTCTCTGTCTCTCCTCTCTGCATATCTGCCTTTCCAATAAAAAATAAAAAAATCTTTTTTAAAAAAAAAATGATTGGGCCCGGCGGCGTGGTCTAGCGGCTAAAGTCCTCGCCTTGAAAGCCCCGGGATCCCATATGGGCGCCGGTTCTAACCCCGGCAGCTCCACTTCCCATCCAGCTCCCTGCTTGTGGCCTGGGAAAGCAGTTGAGGACGGCCGAATGCTTTGGGACACTGCACCCGCGTGGGAGACCCGGAGGAGGTTCCAGGTTCCCGGCATCGGATCGGCGCGCATCGGCCCGTTGCAGCTCACTTGGGGAGTGAATCATCGGACGGAAGATCTTCCTCTCTGTCTCTCCTCCTCTCTGTATATCTGGCTGTAATAAAAATGAATAAATCTTTAAAAAAAATGATTGATACAAAAAGATATTGCGTGTTCCTACTTGACTGTGGACTCTGCAAAGTTTATCCCATGGAAACAGGAGGAAGTGCTTATCAGAGCCAGGAAAGGCTGTGGGGAAGCGAAAGGGGAGAAAACATGTGATGGACAGGCATGCAGTTGGATGAGATTAACACCTAATCAGCTGAAACACGGTAACCTAACGGGGTGGACAACGGTTGGTGGAATATTCCAGAACTGCTGGCAGAGAGGAATTTGAATGTTCCCAATATAAAGAGGTGAGACACGGCTGGGATGAGATATGCCACGTACCCCAATATGATCATTAAACATTATTGACATTGAAATACCACACTGTACCTTATATTTTTGCGTGTGTGAATAATTTAAAAAAATTTTTTTAAAGAAAATTTCACTCAGAAGAACTAAGAAGAAAACAAAACTGCTTTCTGGAATACTTGAACCACATGCTGTTATCAGGGATCTAGATCTTCGTCTAAAAAAAAAAATGCACAGGCTAATACTTGCATACCTAATTGTGCAATTGCCATTTGTTCCTTATAGCACATTGAATTCATTTGAATGGTAATTAGCTTACTAATTTCAAGGGATGAAAAAGCTGCGAAAGTCACAGCTCTTGGGTTACAGGAATCCGAAGTTAAAAATGGGCACATCCATTTGTCCAGCTTTCTGCCAAGACATTCCTTCTGTGGGCCACCTGGCAGCCAGGCTCCCCACAGGAGAGGAAATCAGATGCAGTTTGGAAAGTTCGTGAAGTTGAGTCTAAGTCAGCCCCATTTTTGTGTCACTCCTTCAGTTGAAAATCCCCCAACTCCATCCCAAAAATGTAATCACAGTGGTTAGAGGATAAATGAGGAAGATATCACAGAAAGTTGTCATGGCCTTGGACAGACCTCCCACAGCAGGACTTCGAACCCACACCATTCCCAATGATTCTCATTGCTATTTGTCTTCTAGAAAAGAATTAGTTTGAAGTCCCCAGAAGCATGCTCTTGAATCCAAGTCTAGTACCCAAAGAAACTTCAGAGTTTTCTTTTTCATTTCTTTTTTACAAGGGCCTGCTTAGGGCAAAAATAAACAAAAAGAAAATCTCTTCATATTATCAGATTCAAGAAATCCCAATATAGGCTAAAAAATATTTTGGAAAGCAATTATTTCTACGTTTTATCTTAAAATGCTGCATACAGACTACAGTATTTCACAGAGGTCGTTTTGGGTGATAATCAAATCACATCCTGAGCACTGAGCTTATGTTCTGAGCAGACATGCCCTGCTAGGGCACGTCTGTACGCAAGGGCCCAACCACACACACCAAGCTCCAGGTCCTGCTAGGGCACGTCTGTACGCAAGGGCCCAACCACACACACCAAGCTCCAGGTCCTGCTTGGGCACGTCTGTACGCAAGGGCCCCAACCACACACACCAAGCTCCAGGCCAGATTCCTGCCACAACCTTCCTTCTTCCTCATCTATGAAATGGGGAGCATGAATGCATAGTGGCAGCCTAAACAGAAGCCAGACTTTGTAAAGACATTGACATTCATTGGGGAGTAAGCTGAGAGCAATGCATGTCATAGGAATCATGAATATGCTCGAAGAGGTTCAACTTAAGGGGAAATGTTTAAAGATCAAACAAAAAAGATTGCATGCATTGTAATCCTTGGCAACAAGCATTAAGGTGATGTTTGTGCAGGATAGAATGAGCAGTGGGGCTAACATGTTTGCAGAAATATATTTTGTGCAAGTTTGATGACTTTTGTGCAAAGCTGCCACAGAACAATCTCTTTTGGGATGGTTGTTGCTATCAGACATACCGCCATGAGATCTCCCTCCTTTGTAAGAGCTCCCCAGCTTTTCTTCTCTTTTCTTTTATTGTTGGAGCTTGGCGCGAGCAACTCCATCTTGACTCTGACAACTTCCTCAATAGGGTGTTCTGAAGTGAGTCAATGCACTGATCGTTCTGAGCAGCTTCTGATGCACAGCAGGAGTGTAGCCGTTCCCGCTGGTCTTGCTTATTACCATCCAGTTACAACCAATTCTAAATTATTATGGGACTCATTCCTGGATTATACATTATGTTGGTGACATTTCAACATTCTGTTTCGGGTTCTTTGGAGAAGTTTGCTACTTTTGGAAGTATCATCTGGCACAGAGGAAAAAAAAAACAACAATGGACTCTGTTTTCTTCTGGAAGAAAACCAAGTGAGCCAGGAATGAAGTAAGACCGTAGTGGTAGGCTGGAGCGTCCTGCGGGCCCTGGGTTGGTGTTTCACTGAAGGGCAGGATGGCGTGCCAGCAGCAGGTGCAGTTGAGACATGATCAGCCTGTGTAATGAGGTGGTGTTGAGGACACCCCCGCAACCATGCTGTGTGATCCTTGCACACGTGGATGATTCTGCCTGCTTGAGCACAGACTAGATTTAGGGACTTGGATCTAATAAGTAAAATATTACAAATGAGATGGACTGTGTCTTCCAAGACAGCAAGTTACACAGAGGATAATCTTGAAATCCAACATCTTACCCTCGCTCACTTCCTCTAAGAGAAGCCAGTTGCCATGGTCTAAGTTACCCCTGGACAGTCCCCTATATCAAATGCCCAGTTGAGATTCCAAATGAACGTAAGTGTGACCCCGCTGCACTCTAGGGAAAGATCCTGAGTAAGAGGCACCCAGCTAACAGAGGCCAACTACCCTGGCCCATAGAGATGCTAAGATAGTCTTGCTGCTTTGAACCACTAAGTTTGGGACTGATTAACTCTGCAGCACTGGCTACCAAAGCAGGTGATTTCTCTGGCTAATATAGACTGTGGAGTAGAGGTAATGGAGTAGAGGTAAGTCTGAAACAAGATGAATCCGGATCAGACCGAATGCAGCATCACTGACCCAGGTAACACGTATACAGAAAATGCCAGGGACAGGGTAAAATGCAAAGGCTAACAGAGTGAGCCTTACAAGGTGTATGTGGTGAGCCCATACTGCACCTTAGAAGTCCATCAAGAAGAAACATCACCACGCAACCTTGAACTAGAACCAGGTCAAAACCAGCCTCTTTTCTTTCTAGCTTAACCAGTCTATGGTATTGTGTTATTAACAACAGGAAACAGATTAAATCATTGAAGCTATTAAATGGTCAGTGCAAGAAGAAAACACCATTAGTTGTGTGTCTGATACAGCTTGCAAAATAAAAACAAGCAATTTCTAAGAAGCAATCCAATTGTTCCTTATCCGGGGACCAGAAAGAAAATTTTCCATGGATTTTCAAAGGAAGATATTTTAAGTCATTAAGTCATCAAAAGAAATATGTTCACAAGTGAAACCAGCTGTTTCTTCTGTCTTCTCCAATGGTTGTCAAATGATGGATTTAATCCAAGCATGGTATTTTGGGGGAACAGTTGGACCACATACCCATTCTCTACTTAGCTTTTGTCAAGTGTTGAGCGGTACTCATTTCAAAGTCATACACCCTGGACTGGAGTTGGAAGTCACTGCTGATCCGTCAGTCTGCAAAAATGGAATGATCACTACTGTTTCATTCAGAGGAAGATGGG
Source organism: Ochotona princeps (assembly GCF_030435755.1). Classification (NCBI taxonomy): domain Eukaryota; kingdom Metazoa; phylum Chordata; class Mammalia; order Lagomorpha; family Ochotonidae; genus Ochotona; species Ochotona princeps. The sequence continues at coordinate 61,086,893 of NC_080845.1, forward strand.
GACAGATAGAATATTCTAAAGACATCACATCCGAAATTTTGGAATCCTTCTCACTCTCCGAGTTCCATAATACATAGATAACTGGATTTTATCCTCAAAAATTTTAATGCAAGTATAACAAAACTCAAGAATGTAGCTGTTGATCCCAGAACCCCTATGTCTCTTTCCAGGTGAGACCAAACCCAGCAGACGCAGGGGGCTGGGGAAGTCCTGTCAGACAGCCTCACCTCCAGAGAAGCTCAAGACATTCCACCCTCACTTCGGAAAGCTTCACCATGAAATGTGTATTTCTAGAAAACATTCTGGATTGAGGAGAATAAAAGGGAAAAGAGCAATGAAAGGAGATCCGCGTGTATGGGGGAGGCAGTTGTATAGAGTGGATGCCTCTACTCACTTCTGGTTCCAACAATCCAGTTTGAAGGAGTATGATCCTGTTAATGTGTTGTTGGACAAGTTATTAAAAATATCAAAGCATCTGTCTGAACACACTAGCGACAGGGAACCAGAGCTTGGCCAAGATCCTGCATACAAGGGACGTCACTGAGATGAGATGAGCACTTAGCACAGCTTTGCCCCTCCAGGAGCTGACAGCTTCGTCAGCATCGAGTAAAAAAACTGAGCATCCAGGAGCTACAACGGGTCACATAGGTCAAGATGGGGGGTCAGGACAACCAAATGCATGGATTTTAGGGGAAGAGCTTTTGGAGAGCAGTAAAATCCAGAGACAACTTTTCCCCTGAGATATTTCAGATTGTAAGCCCACATTGCCGATGTGCTGAATGGTGTCCCTTCCAAAATTCACACAGTGAACCCTTAACCTTTCATGTACCCACATGCAGAGACGAGGCTTCCAGGAGTTTGTTAGGCTTGATGAGCTCAGGAGGGTGGGCCCTCCTAAGCATCACTTGATAGCTAGCTCCCGCCTCTCTCCACACTGTGAAGACAAAGCCAGAGGCAGCCATCTGCAAGCCTGGCTGACAAGCCTCAGCCAGAAGCCGACCACAACGGCAATCTGATCTAGGATTTCTAACCTCTACAACTATAAGGAACTAGGAGGGGATGAATGCTTGTCCTTGAAATCACCCAGGCTGTGCTATTTTGTTTCAGTGGTCCATGCTGACTAAGACAATTGCCAACCCAAAGTGACCTTGAGCTCAGGGTTTGTTCTAGTTAATTCTGTGAGCTGTCAGATATGCACCCCGGAGACTGACATTTGCCACAGTTCCGACAACCAGAACAGCCTTGAATCAGTTCCGTTCTTGATGGAATTGATCTAATCCACCCATCTCTGTTGGATTGCTCAAAGGTAGCTAGCGTGGAACACCCCCAAGGAAGACGCTGTCCTGTAGAAGGGAGAAGCCGAGTAGACTTGTGTAATTACATAATTTCAAACATATATATGTGTGTGTGTGTGTCTGTGTACACACATGCATAAATTTCAATCTTCAGACAGTCACATTAAAAAGACAAAAAGAAGCAGACTAAAATAATGCTAGTAATACACTTGGTGTAAGCAATACATTAAAATATTAATATGGGGACTCTGCGATAACCTAGTGGCTGGCTTCGCACACACCAGGATCCCATATGGGTTCCGGTTCTAATCCCAGCAGACCTGCTTCCCATCCAACTCCCTGCTTGTGGCCTGGGAAAGCAGTCGAGGACGGCCCAATGCATTGGGACCCTGCACCCGCGTGGGAGACCCGGAAGAAGTTCATGGTTCCTGGCTTTGGATCAGCTTAACTCCAGTCATTGCGGTCACTTGAGGACTGAATCAGTGGAGGGAAGATCCTCCTCTCTGTTTCTCCTCCTCTCTGTATAACTGTCTTTCCAATAAAAATAAATAAATCTTTAAAAAACAAGAAATTATTGTGGGACTGGCAATGGCTCAATTGCTTAATCCTCCTGCAAGTGCCAGGATCCCATGAGTGCCAATTTGTGTCCTGGTTGTTCCACTTCCCATCCAGCTCCCTGCTTGTGGTCTGGGAAAGCAGTTGAGGACGGCCCAAAACCTTGGGACCCTGCACCAGCATGGGAGACCAAGAAGAAGCTCCTGGCTCAAATCGGTTCAGCTCTGACCATTGTGATCATTTGAGGAGTGAACCAGTGAATGGAAGATCTCTATGTCTCCCCTGCTCCCTGTAAGTATGCCTTTCCAATAAAAATAAATCTCTAAAAAATGTTATTTTAATATGTAATAAAAATGAAAACTGAGTTCGCTCACACTATGTTTTTATAGTCTCAAGTCTTTAAGTGTTCGGTCACTACCTAATGGGAACCTTACTACACAGCACAGACAGAACTTCTATAATTTTTTCTTCTATAGGTTTTTATACACAATGCCTATCACCACGCAACAAAACTGCCGAGGCTTACAGAGACAGGGCTAAAGCAGGAAGAAAAGAGACAATAGAATCAAACACAAATTTGATGAGACACAGGTTTTTAAATCATTTTGATTCATCTGTTCAAGAAATCAGAAGACAAAAATGAGGATTGGCAATAAATTAAATAGAAACTCTAAAACATGCAATAACTGAAACTAATTGCTGCATAGATGGATTTAACAAAGAGCTTCAGTTGACGGAAAGGAGAAGCAGGTCGGTAGTCATGTAAGATACAGAATAAAGCAAAAATAAAATGCTATGAAGACGTTTGTGTATTTATTTTCTTTTTATATGAAAGGGGGAGTTACACAGAGAGAAGGAGAGACAGAAAGAGAGGGAGAGATATTCCATCTCCTGGCTCACTCCCAAATGGCCACAAAGGCCAGAATTGGGCCAATCCAAAGCCATGAGACAAGAGCTTCGTGCGGGTCTTCCATGTGGGTGTTGGGGCTCAAGGACTGTAAACTAACCTCCTCTGCTTTCCCAGGCCACAAGTAGGGAGCTGGATCAGAAGTGGAGCAGCTGCGACTCAAACCAGCAATCAAGAAATGCTGGCATCACAGGCAGAGGCCTAGTCTACAATATCCCAGTGCTGGCCCCGCTATAAAACAGCTTAAAACACTTACGAAATAGATGTGACGTGACAAAATAGTACGATATACATACATCCAAATGCTGAAACGGGAGGGGAAAGAGATTAGGAAGAACTTGTTAGAACTCATGAAAGACACAAAACGAGAAGTTCAGAGAACTCCAAGCAAGGTAAATGCAAAGAGAATCATCTCCAGGTTACAAGACAATAAATGCTGAAAAGCAACAACAAAGAAAAGGTTCTTGAGATCAATGAGGAAGTAATCTGAAAGACACATTAGCACCCTGAGACACACATCCTGCTGAAATAGTGAAAATGGGGGAGAACAGAGTAGCTTCCAGTGCTGGGCAGAATCATCTGCACGGAGGGGGGTGCAGAGTGGAGCAGGCGGACAGGAGGAGGCTTTTATCCCAACCCTGAAGACTCCCAGATCCTCACCAAGGACTATCAGTACGAGCACCCAGGACTACATCCCTACTGCCAAGGAGACCACGGGGAAATGGAGTGCCTTCGGAGACCAAGAACTCTGAGGTCAACCACCCCCATTTGGATCTACCACATGGGATGGAAGAAGCCTAAATCCTGCCTTGCAGGATCCAAGGTCATCGGAACAATAACCAGGATCCCTGAGCGGTCCGCAGAAACAGAAGAACAGTAAACTTCCTTCAGGACTAGGGAGAGGAGCTTTCTCTGGTCCTTGCCTGCTTCCAACTTTGGGTTCCCACCCCCTCTCGTAATAACCATCAGGAGCACTAGAATAGATAGAGAACAACAAGGAAAGCTTAGAACCAGACAGGAAATAGTCAGTGGGGATGCACTTATACCTCACTGGGTGGGACACAAAGATTAGTTACTCCTCACTGGGGTATGGAAGATTTCTCTGCACACCCCTCCTAAACATGCTTACCTAAGCTGTTGACATATATCCTGTTAGAATTATAGAGTTAGACCACCCGAAAAACAGCCAGGTTCAGCGAAATCATGCTTCAATGCTATAAACTGCTAAAGACTAAAATTAAAATAAGCATGAGACAGCTGAATAGCAATCTAAGCCATTTTAAGGTGTATATAACATGGCTGAATGTAAACCAAAATTGAAATGTCTATGAAGAAGTCACAGGTTGTGGTTGAGAACCTGCATTTTCCTATGAACATATTGGTTAATCAATACCATGTCAATTAATGCCACAATGTTGTAAATGGTTGGAAATATTATGTTGGGGCTTTTAATTGATTGGGATGATACTCTGCCGGCTCTACCTTCAGACCAGAGATGGTCTCACCAAGAAGCCATTGAACTTACCAGGACAATAAGATGCTGGACTTTATGCTTGGTAAATACCTCCAATGAAAGAATGTCAACTGAACTTGAACTATGGAAATGCAACAAGGTGGAGCAATCCACAGTGGGGGGAAGGTTTGGGGAGGGGCGGGGGGAATCCCAGTGAATAAAAAATGTATCACATAATGCAATGTAATTAATTTTTAAAAAAAGGAAATGCAATAAAAATATATGTTAAAAAAAAAAAAAAAAGAATCGTCTGCACGGGGCAGGCAAGATAGCGAGGAGCCAGGGAAGAGAGCCTAGGCTGTGGACTTCACTGCCACAGATGAACTCCTCGCTCCTCGGTGCTCCATACTGACGGAGGAGAGTTTTCATCACTTCATTTTATCTTTTTGAATCTTTACTGTCTATAGATTTTTTTTCTCTCCTATGTAACTGAAATAAAGCATTATACACCTTGTAATTCCAAGAACGTAAATTACCATAACCACTGATCAAATCATGAATGTGTTTTTGAAAAAATTATGCTGTATTAGTGGGACTTCTGCTCCTCAAATGCTTACAAATTAACATTCATTATACCTTCTAGTGACTAATTAGAAAGAGACGCAGCTTCTTTCCTTGTGCCATGCTACGGTATCTCACTTGCACGCAAGTTAAGTCATTAAGAGCCCCAGGCTACTCGTTAAGACTAAGTAGGAATCTTGTCTAAACCTCCCACGCATTGTGTGATCTTAGACAAGGTATTTAATGTTTCCAGACCTCATGTATGGCAATGATAGTCACATGCTAGGAGACATAAAGAGATAATTCATGTAGGTTTCATACAGTATCAGCATCAGTTCAAATCCCAGCCCTTCCATTTTAGATCCAGTCCCTGTCAGTGGCCTGGGGCAGCAGCAGAGGATGGCTCAGGTGCTTGGGCCCCTGGAGACCTGGAAGAAGATCCTGGTCCCTAGCCATGGCCGCTGCAGCCATCTGGGGGAGGGACCAGTGGATAGAAGATCTCTTTCTCTCTGCCTCCTCTCTCCATAGCTTTAACTTTCAAATAAATAAGTGTTTAAGTTAAAAAATCTCAGCACAGTGAAGATTCTGTTTTCTCAGTAAGACGTAGAACCACGTGTTCCCATGGACTTGACCATACCAGGAGGAAAGACAACCTCCTCTGGCAAATGTTCATCCTTCATCAATTGTGGACATCGTAGCCAAGCATTCCACCCGTGTGATGGACCAGGAGCCATGTGACCCAATTAGAAACAGATTGCCATGAGAGAAGGAAAGGGAGTGAGGCTGTTAGAGTGAGTCCGGGAGACCCTGGGGATGTCCTGCTTCCGGGGATTTCCCACACTGACGACCCAGACAAGCTACTTTCAGTGACGTGGTGTGGCTGTATGAATGCAAAGATTTCTAGCCACTGCGTCTTTCTTTCCATCCTTTGCCTTTGTCCATTTTCACTGTAATGGCATTGGAATTGGTACAAAATCAAGAGAAACATTATGTTATTTTAAAAACGTTTTGATAGGCAACTGTTAAAATTATTGGAAGCCAGTCTTACATCTGACTCACTCTGTTCCCAGCAGAAAAGATCAAACCAAAATGGAGTCACTCTTGCTAATTGCTACATGATCCAAGTAAAATTTTCAGGAAGCGGAGAGAAGCCAGAACAGGCTAGTTTTTCTTGAAAACAGGAGATTCTGGTGGACTTGACCCAGCCTATGAGGATTTCAACTTTAACCCTCTGGAAAAAGTAACCTGGTGTTGACCCATCAGTGTTTCCCAGTGCTCTGTTTCCTTGCCCTCACATAACAAAATCCACTGTTCCAATTTTGCCCAGCAGTTCTACTTCTATTTTGCAGAGTGGAAGCTGCCCTCCTGCATGGTTCATGAATAAAAACTGGGAACATTCACAATTAAATTTGATGTGATTTTATCTTTGGGCCCAAAAAGCTAATTAAAGCCAACTTTGTGATTCTAATTTCTCTGCAAAACAGTGTGATCTGATACAGAATACTGAAAGGCCCACTTTTTTTGTAAGATTCATTATTATTATTATTTTTGGGAAGTCAGATATACAGAAAGGAGGAGAGATAGAGAGGAAGATCTTCCATCTGATGGTTCACTTCCCAAGTGACCGCAATGGCTGGAGCCGAGCCAAGCTGAAGCCAGGAGCCAGGAGCTCTTCCAGGTCTCCCATGCGGCTGCAGGGTCCCAAGGCTTTGGGCCGTCCTCGACTGCTTTCCCAGGCCACAGGCAGAGAGCTAGGTGGGAAGCGGGCTGTGGGATTACAAACCGGCGCCCATATGGGATCCCAGCGCATTCAAGGTGAGGACTTTAACCTCTACACTATTGTGCTGGCCATGAAATACAGATTTTAATAAAAATAACAAGAAATCCATAAAATAGTTAACTAGCAGGTAACTACAACCTCAGGCTCCAGGGCCAGGAAAGCTGAGTGGGGTAGGTACTGACCCGTCCACTGCAGCCCTTCACAGTTCTGTCTCACTCAGAAATCCTATTTTATCTGTTTTAAAGGCTACTTCTGGGCACTAGATTTTTTTTTTTAAGATTTGTTTATTTTACCTGGAAAGTCAAAGTTATGGAGAGAGAGAGATCTTCCATCTGCTGGTTCACTCCCCAAATGGCCACAATGGACAGAGCTTGTCTTATCCACAGCTGGGAGCCAAGAGCTTCTCCCAGGTCTCCTATATGGGTACAGACTCCCAAAGACTTGTACCATCCTCCACTGCTTTCCCAGGGCATAAGTTAGGAGCTTGATCAGAAGTGGACACAAACTGGTACCCATATTGGATGCTGGCAGTGGTAGAAAGAAGAATGGTTTGCTATGCCAGCACACTGGCCCTTAAACTAAAGATCTGAAGTAGAAATGATATCCTGAGGTTGGGGTTCATTTGTATTTACAGCTCAGGATATGGGGATATGCTGATACAAAGCAAAGCTGCCAAATTATACCGGGTGAACCCAGGAGTTAGCATGGGTAGGGGTCCACAACATGGTAGCAGGACCTGTCCCAGAGCCAGATCTGAGGGGCATGTCTGATAAACGATCAGCCAGTAGTCAAGCTACTGATGTTGGAGTAAAGTTTCTGTTGGTCTGAGGCTGCTGCCCTCAGCAGAGGAGTTTGCACTCTGTTCTTGCAATATGCCCTGGTCATAACTTGCAGGTTAAATCATTTCAAAACCCAGGCTTCAGCCATGCGACATTTCAGCTCCGGGTCCCCAGGCGTGATTCAGCCATAGTTCCCAGAAGTGGTGTGAGAACTTGCCAGGCTGTCTGAACCCTGTGCCTAGCCCAGCAGTTATCCTTGTCCTCCGTTTCTTCACACTGAACCACTCCCATCTTCCGTGGCACTGTTTCCTGTCTCAGAACCAACGTGTGGCCTCTGCTGTGACCCCAGGACCCCTTAAGCCCTGCACCAGCCTTGGGGTCCTCACATTACACCTTTCCTCGAGGGCCTCCATCCAATCGCAAGGACAGGCCCTAGTGGCCTTGCTCTCACAGTGTCCTTGCCTGCCGCCCTTCCTCTCTTGTCAAGTGCTTTTACTGAGAGTCTAAGGCACATTTTCTCTTATTCTGTTTTCCAGAGGCTGTTTCTGCACTTTCTCTGGGGACTGTCTTTGTAAACGGCATTCACATGGCCCTGTTTTGGTCCTGCTGCCTCCTATGGCAAAAATCAAATCAATCATTCAAAATTTCACCTGCTTTTTAGAAACAACACTGTCCCAATGTGAAATAGGCCCCCTTGCTGGGATAACAAAAGGACACAAATGACATGCTGTCCCTGTGCTGTCCACAGCAAGACCCTGTTGATCAATACCTGATTTGGTTGGGTCTCAGCTCAGCAAAAATCCATGATCCTTCCATTCCAAACTGCCCTTCAGTAACAGGTATAGAATTCTTTTCTGCAACCCCTGCTTTACTTTTTTTTAAAAAAAATCACTACTATACAGTACCCGAACCATTTTCCTACAGCCTGGGACTTAACGGCATCTTGACTTTGGCAGGAATAAATGCATGGATGCACAAATGGATTGTTGATGGGACACTCGTACCCACAGCTGGATGGGCGAGTGGGTGATGGAGGGCTGGTTCTCCCTGTAGTGATGGTAAGATAGCAGGAAGCATCCTTCACAACCCTTGGTATCCCCAAGACTGTCCCCACTTCACTGGGTCTCTGTGTCTTCGGCCTCACTGGTTACAAACCAAGGCTCCCATTGTTCTCGGGAAGCTGACGTAGGGAAGAACTCACAGTGGAGACATAAGGTGCATGAGTGAAGCAGAATTTGTTAAAGAGAGTGAGGACATATTCACACGGGAGGGCAGGGACCCACTCAAGGAGAGATACTCTCCAAGGGAGCAGTCAGAGAGCTGCCCACGAGGAAATGCCACGGAGGTCATCAAGAGCAGGGCCAAAAGGGCAACTCCCACATACAACAATCCCTTTAGCAGGTACTGGGTGGTGCCCAGTTGGCATACACAAGCTCTTCACGTGTGTCATGACATTGTGGTTACTGGCAATGGTAAAGAATCTCATATTTTGTTGTCAAGGAATGATTAACAGTTTTATTGGGGGCCTTCTTTTACTCAGGAGTAGAAATGTACAGTGCAGTTCTTTGTTTCTTGGTACTCTAGCCGCCATTACACCTTTTGTTGATGAGATTGTAAATGTTTACTTGTTCACCTATGTGCTCTCTGATAGAAGACAACCTGAATGCAAACTACAACACAAAAAATACAGAGGAAAATAATTTAAAAGAACTCAGTAAATCATAAAGTTAAGTGTCCAGTTGAGTAGATGTTTTTAAATTATCTTTAAGGGGCAGACGCTGTGGCATAACAGGGTAGCAGGTGCCTACAGCACTGGCATCCCATACGAGTGCCAGTTCAAGTCTTGGCTGCTCCATTTCCCACCCAGCTCCCTGATAGTGTGCAGGAAAAGCAGCAGAAGCTTGCCCAAGTGCTTGGGCCCATGGAGATCTGGAGGACGCGCCTGGCTCCTGGCTTCAATCTGGCCTAGCTCAGACAGTCTCAGCCATTTGGGGAACAAACCAGCAGACAGATGATGTCACTTTCTGTCTCCTCTCTCGATCTGTAAATCTACCTCTCAAAGAAGTAAAATAGATCTTTTTATATATATTTATTTCCCCCTAGGCATTATCTGGAGGATTTTGATAAATACAAGAGTGCAATCATTGATTTTACACTTTTGACGCCATTTGTATCAATTACTACAGCTACCTTAACTTGGCAGGTGAACAGTCTGACCCTGCAACTGTAGGCTTTTATAGATGCACCTCTATACCCTACCTACATCGTTAAGAGGTAGGCCTGACTTGTTAATCATTATGAGTTTTAGAATAAAAAGAAAGAAATGTCTTTTTTTTTTTTATCCTGTTTCTTTTAATCATGTGAGTGTGCTGTACCACCAAAGGTTTTCTCTTCGTGTCCGATTGTAACTCATCAACTCAGGGAAAGGAAAAGAAAATCAAAGTCACTCCTGGATTAATAAGTAAACTGAAAGTACATTGGTAAGTTCATGAGCTGTGAAAAAGCTTTCAAGTAAAACTCTTGGTTTCGAGTCATGAAAAGACACAAGTGCTTCTGATATGGATTAGATCGGACATATTTTCTATCGCTCATTGATTCAAGCCCAAAGAAAGTGAACTCATCAGAACCTGCCACCCAGCCCCTTCTGGCCTGCCTACCAGAGGATCCCAAAGATTGGGGCTCCCCTGCTGGCCCTCCCCAGGTTCAGTAAATACAACTATGACCTCTAGAAAAACATGGCCAGGATGTGCCATTGATAATCATGACTGACACAGCCCTGTCTTAAAACTGGCAAAATGTGAACCAGGGTGGTTTTGCCAAACTGTGAAAACAACTTGACCCTTTTCTTGCCTCTGAAGCTTTACCATCTTGTAGATTTCCTGTGCCTGAAGAGACAGTGCCCCTCCCCATCTATCTACTTCCTAGACAGAGAAAAGGACTGGCCCGCCAGTCCAGCTTGCAAACACAAACCAGCCAGTTCAGATCTACCCACCCTCCCCCACACCCAACTGCACCTTCTCTTCTGTAGAACTGCCACACCCTAGATCAATGTCCCCCTGCCCTCATCACCCCAGGGTCAAGTGTCAGACACCAAGGCAAGCCAGTGCTCCCAAGAACCCCCAGTGACCAATCCCACCCGCCTATTCTGTCACACCTGTTCCTTCTTGTGGAAACCCTGTGAAGCTTCCAACTCACGTGCCACTTGCTGTCCCCGCCTGCTGCCCAACCCTGGTTCTGCCTTGCGTCTCTTCCCTTCAGCAGCAGAGCCTGCCTCCTCTTCTTAGAAACCCTTTGTAACTACCATCCCACAGTCTCCTATTCAGAGTTGATGGCCTTAATCCAGCAGTTCTCTAGCAGTGAGTTGCATTTGAAAATACCTTCGACATCTCCATGGCAAGAATTGGAGCAACAGGGTGTCCTGGTAAGGAAGCTCTGTTCTTGAAGCCCAGGGGTCAGAGGCACCGACGTGGCCTTGCCAGCTGGGTTCTGTGGGGCTTTCCCAAGGACACATAGCAACTGATGGAGGAAGCTGCTCTGAACTCTTAGCAAGGAGTACTAGCTAGTGAAACACTCAGATGTGAGGATTGGGGCCCAGTTGGGGTGAAGGTTTAGAACTTCACAGTAAGGGCCCAGCGATGTGGCCTAGCGGCTAAAGTCCTCGCCTTGAACGCACCGGGATCCCATATGGCCACTGGTTCTATTCCTGGCAGCTCCACTTCCCATCCAGCTCCCTGCCTGTGGCCTGGGAAAGCAGTCGAGGACGGCCCAATGCCTTGGGATCCTACACCCGCGTGGGAGACCTGGAGGAAGTTCCTGGCTCCTGGCTTTGGATTGGCGTAGCACTGGCCGTTGCGGTCACTTTGGGAGTGAATCATCAGATGGAAGATCTTCCTCTCTCCATTAGAAGTTTAACTAGTTATAATTAATGATTCAAATTAATGATAATTGTATTAGTCCTGCTTTTCCAGGACACAAGCAGGGAGCTGGATGGGAAGCATGGCTGCCGGGGTTAGGACCAATGCCCATATAGGATCCCAGTGCATGAGAGGCTAGGACTTTGGCCACTGAGCTATCTTGCCAGGCCCTAAGAAATACTTTTTTAAAAAAATATTAGCATCACTGTAAGATTGTTTGTGTTTACAGTATGCAATGTGATGTTTTGATGAATACACCTATTGTGAAGTGATCGAGCCAAGCTGATGAGCACATCTAGCACTTCTTGTACTTGCTTTTTGGTGGTGATAGCATTTGAGATCTACTCTCTTAGCTAGCTTCAGGTACAGAATTCAGTATTATTGACTATAGCCACCAGATTGCATAAACCGTCTGTAGAAAATATTCACCCTGCATAATTGAAACTTGTACCCTAACCCTATACCGTCCCCCAACCTCTGCTAGCCACTGTTTATTCTATACTTTCCTCTGAGGGTAATACATTTTAGATTCCACGCGTAAGTGGATTCTTCGTATTTGTCTTCCTGTGCCTGGTTTATTTCACTTAGCAGGACACCATAAAAGGCAGGATTCCCTTTTTAAGTATTCCATCAGTATATATCCTACACTTTCTTCAACCATTAAAGAGCAACCATTGTTACTTGGGTACACTGTGCTGTATTTTACCATTTATTCACCAAGAATCTTAGTATCTCCCCACTTTCTACCTGCAGCCAAATCTATTCAAGGCTCCTGGGAAAGACCAGAGCACATGGATTTTTGCAGGGGCTTCCACACACTGCAGACATAAGGGAAACGTCTCCTAGTGCTGTGTACTCATCTTTATTGACAAAGATTCAATAGGAAGCACACTCCAAGATATAGGAACAGGGAAAGACTTTTTAGAAAAGACGCCTAAAGCAACGGCGATCAAATCCAAAATGAACAAATGGGACTATATCAAACTAAAAAGTTTCTGTACAGCAAAGGAAACAATTTAAAAAGTGAAGAAGCAACAAACAGAATGGGAGAAAATTTTTGCATTCTACACAAGTGTCAGGGGACTAATACCTAAGATCTACAAAGAGCTTCAGAAACCCAGGGATAGTGAAAAAACAAACCCTGTAGCAAAATGGGCAAAGGAAATGAACAGACGTTTCTCAAAAGAACAGATACAAATAGCTAACAAACATATGAAAAGATGCTCAGGCTCTCTAGCCATCAGAGAGATACAAATGAAAACCACCTTGAGGTACCACCTAACTCCTGTGAGACTGGCCTACATTCAGAACTCGAAAAGCAACACCTGCTGGTGTGGATGTGGGGAGAAAGGTACCCTTCTTCACTGCTGGTGGGAGTGTAGGCTAGTACAATCATTGTGGAAATCCATATGGAGAGTGCTTGGAAAATTGCAAATAAACCTGCCATATGACCCAGCAATCCCACTCTTAGGAATATACCCAACAGAAGTAAAATCTGCATATGAGAAGGGAATCTGTAATCCTATATTTACAGCTGCACAATCTACAATAGCAATGACATGGAAACAAACCAGATGTGCGTCTAAGGAAGAATGGTTAAAAAAACTGTGGTACATCTACTCAATGGAATATTATTCAGCTGTCAAGAAGAACGATATTATTCTATTTAAAACCAAGTGGTCCCAACTAGAAACCATTATGCTCAGCGAAATGAGTCAATCACAAAAGAATAAATACCATATATTCTCTCTCATATAAGGAAGCCAACATGGAAAGGGTAACTCCAATAGTCCATTGAGCGTCTGTTGGCTGTTTTGGCTGTGTCTCAGATGTTTTGATGTTTTTGTCAGTTTGTTGGTTTCCAAATAATTTCTTTTCTCTAGTGGAGTTCATCCAGTGCCCATGGAGTATGCAATGGCAACATAGTTCCTAAGAGACTTCTGTGTTTCCTTTTAGTTAAGCATGTGCTGCCTACTCAGTGGCACATTACTTAATCAAGGTGCTACAATTTGTTGTTGACGTTGTTGCTGTTGTTATTCATGCTGTGATTGATGTGGCTGTGATGAAACGATGTCAATCCGAAAAATAGTTAAAAAAAATGTTCTAGATATGAGGAAAAAAATGTCTTTGGTATTTTGACATTGCAACAAGCTTATAAATTGCTCTAAGTACGATGGGTATTTTGATGATATTAATACTTTCAATATATAGGAATTTGATTTTAACAGATAATTTTGTACTATGAATGTTTACTGTTAGTACCAGGTGTGAAATATGGCTTTTTGTTATTGTTATACTTTTGTTTTCAAAAGATTAATTTTTCTGGCCGAAAGTCTTAATTATTTTAGAGGTAATCTGTGACTACTTTGCCATGTGTGTGTTTTTCCTTTCTTCCTGCGTGTTCCATGAGGAAGATATTCTGACTTTGTAGATGAAACATGCTTATACTTTATTGTACAAGAAGTCTTATGTTTTTAAAGCAAATAAAGGTGTTTTTTTAAAAAAAAAAAAAAAAAAACAAGATTCAGCCACTGTGCTTATCACATAGCAGAAATGAAGTGCTCAGAGCCAGAGCTGAAGAAAATAGGAGTGTAGGATGGTTATTCCATGTGATATGGCACTTCACTCCAAGAGAAAACAACGTGCCCTGTTGCACAGGACATAGGGGACCAGTAGTTACTCTTAGCTCCCCAGTGGAGCCATGCACTTTAGGATGTCATTTCATTCATGGGATATAATGAAATACATAGACTTGGTCCTTGTACCTTCCCCCTGGCAAATAAAATCCATGTGCTCTGTTAAGCGTCTTCTGTATTCTAATGAAAGAACTGTCAGCTGGGACCCTAGGAAGCTTTAGGATGAGGACTTGTTGCTGGGAAAACCAACCATAGGAAGAGAAAAGTGGGACTCTCAGGCCCATGATCATCACTGTGGAAGGGAAAGAGACTGTCCATCACCAATGGCCAGTGAATGAATCAATCAGGCATACATGACAGTACCTCCATGAAAACCCATGAACAACGGGTACAGGGAATTTGTGGGTTGATAGACAAAGTGAAGTACTGGGATAATGGAGGGTCCAGAGAGGGTGCAGAGCCTCAACACCCCTCTTCCGTACCTAGTCCTCTCCATCTCATCCATCCGGCTGTGCCTGAGTCATGTCTTGTATAAGAAACTGGTAAATGTAAGTAAGATATTTTCCTGAGTCTTGTGAATCAAACTGAAAATTCTCAAATTAGGGTAAGGGACCATGGAAACCCCTGACTTTGCAGTCAACAGGCAAAGGAATGGATTGTCTGGGCACCTCACAATAGCTGATGGCTTGTGGGGGTGCTGTGATAACTCCTGGAGGCATTAACAATGTGTTCAATAGTGAGACACCCAAAGAAAGCTGGAGTTTTGTTAGAAAAGACACCATTATTTGGTGTTAATAAAAGAACGCTGCAATTTCAAACTCAAAATAAGCCTCAGGTTAAACTATTGTATTACATTCCAAACTTGCCCATGGAAAACAGAAGCCAAGAGACTGAGAAGTGGTCAGCAGACACAGCTAACAAGCACCAAAGTGGGGATTTGGGGATGGGTCTATTTAGTTCCAAAGTCTGGTTCTCGCCATTAACCAGGCTGCTTTCACAGTAGCAGGTGCCCGTGGGCCAGAGATTCAAACATTTCCAACAGCTCTTGGTTAAGCAGAATGAAAGGAGTATGTGTTTGGTCATCTGAGCCCACTGGAATCTGACCCTAAGAGTCAGGTGAAATCACATGGACTCATAGAGCATTTTTTTTTTATTGTAATGATATTGCCTTGTTATAAAACTTACAAGCATCAGTGTCCTGTGCTGGTAAAGGCTGACTTCTGTGCCTCCCAGCTGCCAGCAGAGGAACACAGCATAGTCCCTGGGCTTGAAGGCTGTAATTTGCTAGGACTGGTTGATTTGTGGTGTGCCTCTGGTCAGGTAGGGACCAGTACTGGTGTCCTTTAATGACACATGTCGGAAGCCACAGCTAATTCAGGACAAGCTAAAACATTTGAAACAAATGCCAGAGGGGGAGAGTATCAAATGGCACAGCAACCAGTGCCACGTATATAAAACAAACCAAATGGAGACAAAGTAGGGACCCAGGCAATGTGTGTATGAGCCTCCTTTTCTCAGATACCCTTGTCCTAACTCTACCCAAAGAAATCAGTTCCATACGACAGGAATTCCACACACACTATCCATCACTCATCATCACACAGCCTTCTGGAAACCATTTGAATGCTGTTCACTTCCCACTGATATTTGAACTTTACAAAGGCATGTGGCCTAGGGAAAGGCGTGGGAAGAACTGCATAGAAGTCAAGCCAGATCAGAAGTAAGTGGGTGAAGTTATGAACCAACACAGATCTGTGACTTGGCCACAAGAAGAGCTATACCTGGGAAATTCAATCTGGAAGGTACTGGAATTACTTCTTGCTTTAGTTTGAAACATCTCTTTCAGAATGTGGCCATTTTTTAACTAAATAATGGTGTTTACCTTGCTTCCTATCATATTGAGGGCATTGGGGAAATTCCACGGAGAGAATAAAGATGGCAAAATAGAGTAAGGACACATTTACACAGGCAGAGAATTATTAGCCACAGTGAAGCAGAGAAGGCACATTCCAGGAAACAGAAGAGGACAGGCTGACAACAGAGGAACACATGGAGACTAACAGACATGGGAAAGCAGCAGAGACAACAGTGTGGTATTACAGTAACCAGATATCCCTCTGAACTTCACCAGTGACCGGACCCTGCCATCAGTCAGGTGGGAAAGGGAGAACTCCAGGAGCTTAACAGGTGAACACAAAGAACTGCCCACCCTGTTGTTTTGCTTGATTTGAGCAAGGAGAAAGAGCAGCAGATCCCAAACCAGCAGCTTCCTGCTTATGGTCTGGGAAAGAAGTTGAGGATGGCCAAAAGCCTTGGACCCTGCACCCAAGTGGGATACCTGGAAGAGACTCTGGGCTGCTGGCTTCAGAATGGCTTAGCTCTGGAAATTGTAGGTTCTACACAAAATAGATGCAGATATACCCCCAGATCTAATGGCCAACAGATTCAGAACTCCAAAAGTGGCATATCAGGCACCATTTTCTACAGTGTGGCAAAGATTTTAAGACTGTAGGTACAACAGTGAGCTGCGCATGCTCACTGCACTGGTCCCACAGGGAAAATAATGCCAACTTTGGCATTCTATGTGTCAAAATAGGTCCAGGTGGACCTAAGACACAATGGCCAACAGGTTCCAGCAAGATAAGCACTACAAAAACCTAATTATTTAGGATACCTGGTATCTTCCTAATCCTGGGACCTGCTCCAACCGGAAGTGGGAGAAAGGTTGTACTGACAGCATCACAAGAGGTGGAGAGTGGTGAGCCAGGAGCTGGGGCTACTGAGACCATGGTGGAAATCTAACATAACAGCCCAACCTGGAACTTGCTGGAGGGAGCAGCACAAGTGGCTGCAAACAAAGAACCAGGTACCAAACACAGTAAATCTGTAAACCTGGGGGTGAAACAGCTTAGAAACCTGCCCTAAGGAGAAGAATCTGCTAGCAAGAAGTACAGTGACCAAGAGCAAAAGAAGAGACAGAGACACAATAAATATTACTGAAGATATCCCCCTGCAAGAGGAGCAAAAACCATTGCCAACCTCAGAGTTAGCTGAGGAAGACATCAAGAAAATGGGGGATACAGAATTCAGAAAACTCATTATAAAGCTTCTTATCAGCAATGAGATGCACATACAGGAGTTCAAGAAATTTAAGGAGTATGTCACACGAGAAATAGCAACACTGAAACAAAATCAAGCCAAATTACTGGGAATGAAGGACACAATAGAATGAATTAAAAATTCAGTGGGAAGTTTCAATAATAGAATGAAAGAGGCAGAAGAAAGAATCTCAGAATTGGAAGATATTTCTTGTCACATTGGGGAAATAATCAAAAAGCTAGAAGCAGAGTTGGGTAAAGCTAAAACTATTCAAGAATTAAGAGACACTATTAAAAGGTCAAACATAAGAGTTATGGGTCTTCCAGAAGGTATAGAAAGAGAACTGGGATTAAAAGTGTATTCAATGAGGTTCAGGCCTTGGGATTCAGGGGCAAGTGCTACTCCTCACAGTGTGGCGGCTGTGGGGGGTGCCCCTGCCGGGTCGGACCCAATGCTGGGGGCTCACGCCAAAGACACTGCCGCAAGGTAGTGAACGAGTCCTCGGCCTCCCCCAGGACCCAAGAGAGCTCTTCCCACAGAGTAAGTACGCCATGAGGGAACTTGGGAACTGGGTTAAAATTCCTAACTCCGCCCAGCTGCTAATATCTTGTGGCAGGGTGAGTTTGGGAGGGGTTCGGGCCTTGGGATTTGGGGGCAACTGCCGCTCCTCACAGTGTGGTGGCTGTGGGGGGTGCCCCTGCCGGGTCGGACCCAATGCTAGGGGCTCACGCCAAAGACACTGCCGCAAGGCAGTGAATGAGTCCTCGGCCTCCCCCAGGGCGGCCAGTGCACCATGTGGTGCCAGGCTCTGCCTGCTAGCCGCCCGGCCAGGGAGCTCTGGGGTATTGGTTGTTTGAATCGCTGCTTAGGTAGCTAGTTGAGTCAAGGACACTAAGTCACACTGTCTAAGGCAGAGGCCAGGACAAGTGAGGGACTGAGATAAGCTGAGTCAGAGCAACCACTGGCAGGCGCATGATCTACGGCTAGGAACAGGCCCAGTTGGGGATGCATGGGGACACCTTAACTGGGTTGAGGTTCCCACCAAGGGGTGCGTGTGCTGGAATGGGGGCTGCATTCTATCTAGGAAACAGTTGTAGTCACCCGAGGCACTAGTGTGGGCTGGGATTGGATGCACCAGGCCAGTTCAGATCCTAACACCATCTGGTGTCATGAAGAACCAGAGGGTAGACATGGGACTGATTAGGCTGGGTCTCAATCCCCTCTTGAGCCATGCGTGAGCTGTATGTGGGTATGGACGAGCCATGGCCGGGCTGAAACATCCAACAACAAGAACCAGAATGGGGTGAAAGCCAGCCAGGAAAAGCCACTGTTCCTGCTAGGACAGGAGGTGAACTGAGTAGGGTTGGCTCAAGGACCCCCTGGCATGCGCAAAATCTGCCATTGGGAGGGGTTCTGATGGAGGAGCCTGGGCAATTCCTCTGGCAGGACACAGTCCCTGCAGGTTAGCGCAAGAAGCATAGTAGGAAACAGCCCAGAATAGGCCATGGAAAGTTTCCCACTGGCACACATTCAGCATGGGTCAGGAGCAGACCAGGCTGAATCAGTCCGTATCACCCACTGGCAAATCTGATCACCCGAACAGAGTGTGGGATGAGCCGGGTTTGGTCGCGACAAAACAAGTACACATTATGGAATGCCAGGGCGTGGTTGCCTGTACTGGATATGAATGCAGCATCCAACCAGCACACGTGAGATCCAGGAAGGGAGGGGCAGAACTGGCAGGGGGATTAAGCGGCTGGTCCCCTCGCCGGACAGCTACTCCCACTGGAGAGCGTGGGCTGGGATAGAGACAGACACGACTAAGCAAGGCTACATCACCTGTGCGCTGCATGTGGATTAGACCAGGGAAAAGCCAGACTGGGCTGATTATTGCTGCTGGTGCAAGCATAAATTAGAGTGGGTGAGAGATGTTTGGGCATAGCCGCAGAAGCTGGCACTGGGGACTAATTCTGTCAAGTCAAATCACAGAACCACCTAAAGAGTGCATAAACCAGGACAGAGAGACCTGGGAGGGAAAAAGTGGGTTCCCCCTTCTTGGGTCACTATTCCCGTGGGAGGGCATGAAAACTAGGACGGGGGCTGGGATGGCTAGATAGAGAGGCACTCAACAACACCCATGAGGGCTGGATGGTTGAGTTGGTTAGATAGAACTAAGCCTTAATACCCATTGACAAGTACATGAGCCAAATGGGATGGGAGACAGACTGGTCTTCTGCTGCACATGCTGGCAAACCAGGGTAGGGGGCGAGCCTGGTGGGGGTTATTGTGGGTCGCCCCGACTAGGCTGCAGCTCCCACTGGTTGATGTAAGGGCCAAACCAGACTGGACTGCAACACCCATTGGTTCCAGTGCAACTCGGGACCGAAAACAGAATCAACCCAGCAATTGAAACCACCAGCTGATCGGGGTGATGGACTGTGCCGGGCCCTGTGCTTGCTAGAACATACAAGAAACTAGTCTGGGAATACCTCAAAGTTTCTTTGGCGATCTCCCCAATCGAACTGCTGGACTCAGAACTCTAATCAAGAAAAGACAGAAGACAGAGCAGATCAATCATTCATCTCAGCTATATGTTGGCAGCGAAATATGGGGCAAACGGAGACTTTATAATGGACCATATCAATCAGTGGATGATCTCAACAAACGAAACTGGCAGCGATTCATAACCGGAGAACTATTAACACCACTTGAGCACATATCTCAGAGCATGCCCCACATCCGGGACTCGGAGTGGGCGGGAAACCGGGTGGGGCTTCTCCCTCAATATCCCCCTTTACCTCAGATACATGATGGAAACAATATGGACATAATAGTATTACCCACTTCCCTATCCCCCTGAACCTTTTTTTTTCCTTTTTCTTTCTTTAACTGTAATTAACTATGTAAAGATTGTCAACAACAATACAATAAAATAGATTGAAAAAAAAAGTGTATTCAATGAAATAATAAAGGAAAACTTCCCTAATCTGGAGAAAGACATGGGAAACAACCTCTCAGAGGGGCACAAAACACCCAACAGGCTTGATCAAAAGCAATCTTCATCACAACACATGATCATCAAGCTCTCTTCAATAGAACGTAAGGAAAAGATCCTTAAATGTGCTCATGAAAAAATCAATTGACATATAGAGGAATGCCAATTAAACTCACAGGAGACTCTACAGCCCAGAAGAGAATAGAGTGACATATTCCAGATTCTAAAAGCAAAAAATTGTCAGCCCAGGATAACGTACCCAGTAAAGCTTTCCTTTGCCTTTGAAAATGAAAGAAAATTCTTCCACACTAAAGAAAGGTTAAAAGAATACATCTCTTCCACACCTGCCCTACAAAAGATACTTAAAGAAATTCTCTTGACAAAGAAAAGGTATGGTACCCACCAAAACCAAAGATAAATGTGAATAACATCCCAGTAAAAATAACAACAGAAAACTAAATCAATGAACAACCCATTGCTAAAATGACAGGACCAAATTACCAATTTGTAATTGTAATTACCAATTACATTCAAATGCACCCTGAATGCAAATGGCTTAAGCTCATCAATCGAACATCCTAGATTAGTAGATCAGATTAAAATAACAAAACCCATCTATTTGTTGCCTACAGGAGACACATCTCACCAGCAAAGATCAATAAAAACTATGTCTCAAGGATTTTGACATTTTCATTTTTATTTTCATTTCTTCAGAATCATTTTTTTTCTTACATTGAACTCTTCATTGACTCATACGTTATACAGTTGGATCATTTTCTTCAAGAAGGCTCTTGATTTTCTTTTTCATTTCTTCAGTGACAGATTAGTCATTCAGTAGCCATTAGTCGTTATTTAACATCATGATGTTTTAGTTTCTTTTTTTCTTCCTGTTGTTGATTTTGTTTTGTGGCTTCTCATTTAAGGAGATGTATGGTAACTGTGCAATGGATACTGTCATATCCAGATGTGAGGAAACAATGCAATATGCTTCTCTACTTCAAGATCAAACCTGCAGACCCAACGAAACTGTTCAATTTATCTTGACAATAGGATGCTGGATTCTGTGCAATTGTCAATGCCCACAATGATGGACTTATGACTGGTTATGAAGAACTATATTATTGTAATAATAATTGCACATCAGTGTGTGGGATGTTGAGATTTGGGGAGAGGGTTAGGAAAATGTCAGAGCCTATGGAACTGTATCGGAAAATAATGATGACAATAAGAAGAAGAACTTTCTAAACAATATTAAAATAATAATAAAAGAATGTGTAAGAGGCAAAAAAATAAAAGGGTATAAATCATGTTTCCTTCAGTTGAAAGTGTTGTTCCTTCTTTTTTCAGAATGTGTGTTTCGAGGCCTGGCATTTAAACCCAGAAGTTTCTCTGTCACCTACATGTTACAGGAAACAGGCTGAGGAATGACGCTTATACATTGTGTTTGTTGCAGCTCTGTCCTCATGATTCTGGCTTGTAAAAGGAGAAGAGATGTTTACTGAGAGCCTTCTCTGCCAAGATCTCCATTTCTCCCCCCTTTAAATAGATTTATTTATTTTTACTTGAGGGGGATATTTACAGAGAGGGAGGAGAGACAGAGAGAAAAATCTTCCATCTCTTGATTTACTCCCCAAATGGCTGCAACAGCTGGAGATGGGCCAGCGCAAAACCAGGAGCCTTGAGAGTCTTCTGCGTCTGCCATGTGGGCCGTCCTCTGCTGTTTTCCCAGGCATGTTAACGAAGAGCTGGATCAGAAGTGGGACAACTAGGACTCAAACCATTACCCATATGGGATGGTGGCACCTCAGGTGGAGGCTTAACCTACACATGGCACCAGCCCCCAGGACTGCCACTTAAGCTTACCAATATAGTGATTTGCTTGCCCAATTCGTCAGACATGCACCATCCTTACTGAGTACTGGCTAAGTGCTGGGAACACAAAGATGAGTGACATGTAACCCTGACTTCAGGTCACTCCAACCAGACATAGATGCAAGTAAACAGGATAAAATAAAAAAAATGCCACTGCCCCCTCAAAAAAAAGGTAGAAATATCCTATCATCCCAATTATGAAACTATATTCACAGAGGGAAATGGAAAGTAAGGTAAGCCAAACTTGTGTCTAAAAGAATTGGAACAGATCTCAAAGATATCGTACACATTCGTCTTTCTCACAGCTCCATTCCCATTAACCACAACGTGGAAGCAACCCCATGGCCAAAGAAGGCGGAAGAAATTCCCAATATAATAACATTTGGTCTTAATGGGGAAGAAATCCTTGTCACATTCTCCAACCTGTATGAACCTTGAGGACATGATGATTGGAGAAGACAGTCACAAGAAAACCAATGGTGTGTGATTCCAGAGTCGTCAGCTTCATAGAAGAGGAGCTGCCAGGGCTGGGGAAGGGGATGGTGCAGTTTCCTTCATAAAAGATGATACAGTCCTAGAGAGTGCATACAAGGCTTAGAACAGAGTTAAGAGCACTGTACCACACCTTTCAAAATGGCTAAGAGGGTGAATTTGTAAGATGCGTTTTCATAACAAAGTGCAGTACAGGTCAGAGAGAGCTTTGCCACAACCAGGGCCTTCACTGGGTCCTCGCAAGAATATTGCAAGGTAGACAATACTGTCCCACTCTACAGATGAGAGGGTTGAGGACTGAACTTCAGGTCCGTGTAACAGGGAAGCCCATTGTTTTCATTACTCCCTCGTTAAGTCTCACCCTCAGAACACTAAGGCCCATGATACATCTTAGAAAATTGCCACAAGGCAAATAAGAATCTGCTAAATTCCTAATACGACTGATGGCCTTTGAAAATCAAAAATAAATTAACTCAAAAATTAACAGCAGGGGAAAAAATGTACTATTTTTGCTTTGTTATGTAAATGTTCATATCAACTACTAATTTAAAAATATAATGCTGAGCTTTTACAGCTGTAATATGCAAACCACCTTGTAGTCAAATAATGGTTTCAATCAAATAGAATTCAGTTACTGAATGGAAGATCCCCACAAAGTTCCGCTGGACACACCCACCCATCAGCCACCTGGACTCTAGCCAAACATACATTGGTTGCCTACTCAGTAGATAAGACATGTGGGATTCTTAGGACATTTTGAAAAGGTCTATGATGCCATTTAAGTAGGAGACTTAGATGTTTTCTCTGCTAATGCAGTATTTGAAATTTCTATTCATCGTGGTTGTAGAAACACTCATTGAATATTGCAATGCGAAAGAAACATACCATCCTTGCCCCCTAATGTGGAATTATGAATTGCTCAAAATCTCTGCCTTAGATATAGAACAAAATAACAAAATGATGTTACTGGATTGCTTCTGTGTGGGTCAAACAAATCAGCTCAAGTGGACAGCTCGTGGGCCAGTGTGATATGAAGGTTTCTCAAACAGCGGCATTTTGAATTGCCATGATATGGGAGTCGTGCTAACAACTAGCGGTTGAGGTAAGCTTGTTAGGGCATACCTCACAATGCACAGGACATAACAACCAATGATTATTTAGTCCAAAATGTCACAGCAGTGGGGCCTGAGAAACTCTGTATTTTGCCAATACCTATTTTATGTCCTACACACACTGTCTCAGATCAATAGAAAGAAGAGGCAGCTTCAACTCCTGCCAGAAATCATGTCTACAGGATGCTCACTGCTTGTGGCTGGGAAATGTTTATTTTCCTCTGTGATATTTTTATAGGAATGACATCAATTTATCCAAAAGGGAATAGGGTGATAGAATATGAACAAGGCTTTTAAAAAACCCTTCCCTGTCTTTCAAATATTATGAAAGAGACCATGACAACCTGGAATGGGACCAACATGGTACATTTATTTATTATTATTATTATTATTATTATTATTATTATTATTATTTAGTACCACATCTAGAAAGAGAGTTGGCTTCAGCTAAGTTCTCAAAAATGAATTCCATGTAAGCAAACATTTTATGTAGTTCAACTTGTCCCATAAAAAGTTTCATTTGGTAAAATAAATCAATAAACAGATTGCACTAAAACAGGGAGTTATTCAGTTTCAAATATTGACAAGCAACTGACGACTACTCCCAGTGAAACCAGAGCTTTGTGCGGCCACCCTTCCATTGCAGTGTCTGTACTACGAGCTGGGGAGGAAATGGGGCGTGTGGTGGTGGGAGCGGGCCTGGAGGAGCTCACAGAGCAGATGGGACAGCACACAGACACACAAATGAAAACGCATTCAAGAGAAATTCATGCTAAAGGCGGGTTCTCTTGGAAGATTTGCTGACAGATAAGGTACAGTAAGGAATACAGAAAAATCGCAGACAAATCATAATGAAAGAAAACTTTTACCGTGTTTGGGGACTAATGAAAAACTCACGGGACTTTCGCGGGGGACAGAGGAGATGAAACAAGGAACTCCAATGCAGTAGTTAAAGAGGACAGAGGAGCCACAGGACCTGGCTGCCAGGTCTACCTTGTTCTCTTTGATCTTAGGCAGGTCATCTCACTGTGCTGTGCTTCAGGTTCCTGCTGGAAATAGGAGTGACAGTCACTGTGAAGATGCGCATCTGCTGGGGATGCTGCTCAGTCGTTATTCCTACTGCAGCATCAGTGGTACTTACTGCTACTCTAGACAGGCACTAAAGCAGGATCTGGAAAGAGGGGTTGTTTCCATCCAGTCCCTGTTGGTGTGTAAAAACCACATGAGACCAGGTCATTTGAGGTTGATTTGGTTCACCGTTATGGACACCAGCACATGGAAATGCACGGTGCTGGCATGGGGCAAGGACTTCCTACTGGTCTAGTATTGCATGGTCTAGTATTGCATGGTCTAGTATTGCATGGTCTAGTATTGCATGGTCTAGTATTGCATGGTGGACAAAACAGGTGCTAGCTCAGTGCTCTTTCTGATCTTGTAAAGGCACTTGACGCCATCTGGGTAGTCTACCTTCATGACCTCATCTAACCCTACTTACTTTACAAAGGCCCTATCCCCAAATACTATCAACATAGGAATTTGGAGATTAAGATGTGCACAATCAAACCTTAGCAGGGGATAAAAGCACATTTAGGGTGCTCCATGTCCCTAAGTCTGCACCCTTGGTGAAGAGGACAGAGATGCTACTCCAGCAGGAGTTCGTGAGACTCAGCTTTCAGAGAGTTACGGGGAGGATGTTGGAAGCATCTGGAAATGTAGGCCAGGTCAAAGGGGACTAGGGGCCTGAGAACCAGCCCAGATGCCTGCATGTGCGACTTGGGGTGGAGGAGGAGGCAGGACACAGCAACTGGCCGCTTCAGTCAACTTCAACATTTAAAAGAAAGGTTTGTAAGGCTCTTCAGCACTTCACCCTTCCTTCTGTGTGTAGCATGTGCGATAAATACTGACATGCCTTCCACCAATCTGGGACGCCCTTTCAGCAGAAGATAACATTCAAAAAACAGTTCAGCTCCTGCCCAAATTATAAAAGATACTCAATTTAGTACGGTCTATTGAGATGTCCAGAAAGCGTGCAGTCACAATTGGGGAAAAAAAGTCTTTAAGTTCCCTGCCTCTGTTCTTTGAAAACTTCTTTTTACATTTGGATTTTCCCTAAGATCTCAGCCGACTTTCACAGATTCACCCAAGTCCAGCTCCCATGGTTCCTTGGCTTCCATTTCTCTCTCTCTCTCTCTCTCTCTCTCTCTCTCTCTCTCTCTCTCTGTCTCCCTCCCTCCCTGCCTCCCTCCCTCTCTCCCTCTCTCTCTTCCTCGGCTTCTTTTATTTAGGGTTTTTGCTTTTGGGTATTATTTTGGATGGGTTTCGGTTTCTCAATTTCTCTGTCCCAACATTTCCTGGATTCCCTTTGGGGGAAAAAGATAAAACAGAAAGGCCAGCAATCTGATTCTGGAATCTTCTTCTTCTCACTTCCCCTTCCTAGCACCCCCCACTCCCACCTCATGCCCCAGATCAGGTGAGGTGCTGTGGGCAGACACTACAGACTGCCGGGACACATGGCCCCTCTCCTTGTTCCTTCTCACAGGTGAGAATCTTGCACTCTTACTGCACTTGAGTTGTCAAGTCCTAAATCAAATCAAATCCAAATGCTCATGTTTGCTCACCCTCGAATAAGAGCTCCCCCAAAATGGAAAACTCCACTTCCCCTGTGGCTGCTTTGAACTACAGCCAAACCCAAAATGGGAAGGTCAGTTTCATGCCCTGTAGCTCGCACAGGATTGCCCTGCCCTCGGAAGGTGCCACACACAGAGCAAGGGGGATCAGGACTCATGTTCTGCTAACGCATAGATGTGGTATGGGTGTACCCAAGGATCTCTGAGTTGGAGGCTTGGTCTCTAGGGTGGCACCTTGGAGGTGGTGGAAACTTGAAGAGCAGGGTCTTGGTGGGAGGCCCTTAGGTCACTGGGGAAGGTAGTTGTTCTAAGATAGCTCTCATGGGGCGTGGATGATCAGGAAACTGTTCTGAAAGGAGTAAGACAGGCCCCTCCCCTCCTTCCATGGACTGGTGCAGGAGGGGAGGCTTCCTGCCACACACATTCCCACTACTGCCCTCGCCAGCACCTGCTCTGTGCTGCTTCAGCTTTCAGTTCCACAACCAGAAGCGGAATCAAACATTCATCAATGCAAAGTTAGCCTGGGTCATAAACTGCATTCTAGTGAGGAAAAGTTGACTAATGCGCATCCAAACGGTAGGGGGAGATCAAGAAGATGAGCACATTGCAGTGTGCCCTGATGCATGGGTGCGCATGCCGATGTACAGCACGTCCTACACCCACACACGACACCCACGCGTGCACACACCACACCATACACACCAGACCTCCATTGCACATCACAATACCACACTTCACACCATGCACATACACGCATTCATACAGCTCCTACACCATACTCCATGCCCATCCATACATATCTCATCCCATATTATAGACAGTATTTATACCACATTCAAAGCACACACAAAACACCAGGCACACTACCCATGCATACCACACACACACACACACACCTCATGCCCACTCATACACACAACCCACATACACAACCAGGCACACTACCCATGCATACCACACACACACACACCTCATGCCCACTCATACACACAACCCACATACACACCCAAATACAAACAGCATACACATATACCACACACACACACACACACCTCGTGCCCACTCATACACACAACCCACATACACACCCAAATACAAACAGCATACACATATACCACACACACACACACACACCTCGTGCCCACTCATACACACAACCCACATACACACCCAAATACAAACAGCATACACATATACCACACACACACACACACCTCGTGCCCACTCATACACACAACCCACATACACAACCAGGCACACTACCCATGCATACCACACACACACACACCTCATGCCCACTCATACACACAACCCACATACACACCCAAATACAAACAGCATACACATATACCACACACACACACACACCTCGTGCCCACTCATACACACAACCCACATACACACCCAAATACAAACAGCATATACATATACCACACACACACACACACACCTCGTGCCCACTCATACACACAACCCACATACACACCCAAATACAAACAGCATACACATGCACACTTTTACTTCTTCCTGTGCAACAATTCTGTATGTTGGGCCTGTGACAGCTAAGTAATCAATACAGATACCTTTTTTTTCCTAAGTGGTTGTTTATTACAAAGAGGTGCAGACCCTAAACTCTCAGGAATATATCAAACAGATCCTAGTGAAACTATACCACGGGCGTGACAGCCAGGGCCCTCGCTCCCACTGTTGGCCGAGGCACCCCTGCTCCCAGGATAAGCAGGAGGCAGGAGTCAGCCACTTGGGGGATGCTGGCCCTTTCGGAGATTAGACTGTCCCTCCCCTTTCGGTCAAGTTCCCTCCAGGACCCTGGGGGTTTCCACCTCATGTCCACAGTTACGCAATGTAAAACAAAACAGAAACTGTCCAGAGGGAAACAAGAACACAGCAGGGAGGAGAGCCAAGTGTACTGGCGGACAGAGGCCAGGCTGCTCATGTACGGAAGGGACTGTGTGAGCAAGAAACCAGCCCTGGGGGCCGTCAGAACATGCCACCTGGTGGCACTCGCAGGAGGCACTCTGACGTCAGGAGCTGCCCGGCGCCTGCCGGGGCAGCACAGGCTACAGGGAACAATGCAGCATCTGCCCAAAGGACCTAGAGCCCGGAGCCAGGCACCCCACACCTGCCTGCGTCACAGCCGCAACCCTGCAAAAAGCACCTGAGAACTGGGGAGGACCAGGGGAGAGTGCCCACCTGGTTCTCAGAATGTGGCTTCAGAGTTTAGGGAGCAAAATTTCAAGTGAGGAGAAGAATGAAGCTTGGTCCCTCCTGATGAGAGTTGCTCCCCACCTCATCAGCCCCGTGTGCAGCCAGGACACGCACCGTGTGCAGGACAGCAGAGCACCTGCCTGCACGCTGCTCACACCAGGATAGTCACAGGGCAGCGGGGGCCAGCTCAGGGGGCTGCCTTCGGGGAATCCGTATAGGCTGGGTTGTAGGGTGGCTGGCTGGCAACGTACAGCATGGCTGCACCTCTGGTCAGTGTCTCGTGGTAAGCAGGCAGGCCCATGGGCTCAATGACACAACAAATTCGCAGGAGAGTGCTCGGGCAGACCCTGGAAGCCATATGAGAGTTTCTAGGCTCCGTTTGTTCCTCAATGTGTTTTATAAAATCCAGACACGCATTTTCCTCTCAGAGAGTTTACTTCAAAATTGGGTGTGTGGAGCCCACAAAACATCTCCAGCAAGTCATCTCACCTCAGCAATTGGAATCAAGGCCCTATATTCTCCTTCCTGTCAGTTACAGCCCATGCAAACTGTGGCTTCAACAATGTTGGTGGGGCCCAGCACAGTAGCCTAGTGGCTAAAGTCCTCACCTTGCACACACCGGGACCCCATATGGGTGCCAGTTCTAATCCTAGTGGCTCTGCTTCCCATCCAGTTCCCTACTAGTGGCCTGGGAAAGCAGTCAGGACAGCCCAAAGCCTTGGGACCCTGCACCAGCGTTGGAGACCTGGAAGAAGCTCCTGGCTCCTGGCTTCAGATCGGCTCCGTTCTGGCCATTGTGGTCACTTGGGGAGTGCATCAGCTGACAGAAATCTTCCTCTCTGTCTCTCTTCCTCTCTGTATATCCACCTTTCCAAAAATAAAAATTAAAAAATCGGGCCCGGCGCCTTGGCCTGGCGGCTGGAGTCCTCACATTGGACGTGCCAGGATCCCATATGGGCGCCGATTCTGATCCCGGCGACTCCACTTCCCATCCATCTCCCTGCTTGTGGCCTGGGAAAGCAGTTGAGGACGGCCCAATGCATTGGGACCCTGCGCCCGCGTGGGAGACCCGGAGGAGGTTCCTGGTTCCTGGCATCGGATCGGTGCGCACCGGCCTGTTGCGGCTCACTTGGGGAGTGAGATATCAGATGGAGGATCTTCCTCTCTGTCTCTCCTCCTCTCTGTAAATCCGGCTTTCCAATAATAATAAAATATTTTTTAAAAAAATAAAAATCTTTTTTTTAAATCAATGGTGGGAAATTGGATTATTAGATCCAAAATCCATTTGCAAACAATGGCTGGTGTTGCAAGTAAAATGGCAACAAGGTCTTCAGACTTTTAGAGATGGCTCCCTCTGATGTACTTGGCAAATCTAGTGGCTTAGCAGAGAGGACCTATTTTTATGTAATCTACTGTGCATGAGAAATATTTCAAAGATACTGAGTTATGAGGGACATCCATGTGCTCACAACCTAATTTTTATAAATTTTGCTGCAAATGTTTTGCAGTTGAAGTCTCACTTATGCTCGGACTTGACCATACTGCTTCATCTCCTCCCTTCCTCCCAGAGTGGGACAAGATGTAGAGATTTCTCTCTTCTTTCTGTTTGGGAACCCCTGTACTTGAAATATTTCTATTTATTCCATCAACCTCGCTTATTGATGTATTCAATAGATGTTTAAAATCCTTTTTCAGAAATAGCTAGTTCCATGCCTGTCGTCTAGATATGAAGTCAAAATGACCACCACCACCATCACCGTCATTACGTTTGCCATCATCATCATCAACATCATCACCAACGAATGCCATTCATCACCAGTGTCGTCAATATTATGGCCATTGTCTCCACAACCATCATCATCATCACTGTGTCCCCACGATCCTTATTATGATTGTCATCATCGTCACCATCACCACTATCATCATCATCTCCACCGCACCACGTAGTCACAAACATTTGAAAGGCAGCACAAACTAGGACTGCCCCCACTGCCCACTCACCCAAGGTTATTAAACATTTAGTGGTAGACTTCTGCCAGCCTCCACAAAGGGAAGGATGGGAAGGAAGGACTACATCCTACCAAGAGGTGACTTCCAAAAATTCATGGCAAGTTCTCATTAGCAATTATTTCCCATTTTCCACAAATTTCTGAATCTCCATCTTAGAGTCACACACCACATAACAATGCTTTGGTCCACCCTTGCTCTAGGTCATCACTACCATACTGGTCCCGTAAGATTCTATTGATATGTGGTCTTCTTGCTTTGAGTAAATGCATTCTTTGATGTTTGCAAAACCATGAAATTGCAAGTTATGTGTTTTTCACAACATATCTTCATTCTTCAGTAATTAATATATTGAAGAGAAGTTTAAAAAACAGAGTTAAAAGTCAGCCAAGACCACAGATCATTTTCTCCAAGTTTTTGTTCCCAGACATACCTAGGTTTTCCTTCCAACTCTCATAATTTATTTCTAATTTTAATTTTCACATATCATAAGCATACTCTATGTCACTAGATAACTTTTGCTATTACCATCTTACTATAAATTTCTCTGCTTGTTCATTTTTCATTTCCATGGGCATTTTATGTTATTTTTTAAAGCCTTTGACATTATTAATGTACATTATCAAGTTGTTACAACAAAAATCAAACAATCCAGAAGCTTCTTCCACTCCCCTCCATCACCTT
This sequence comes from Ochotona princeps, assembly GCF_030435755.1. NCBI lineage: Eukaryota > Metazoa > Chordata > Mammalia > Lagomorpha > Ochotonidae > Ochotona > Ochotona princeps. The sequence continues at coordinate 61,117,887 of NC_080845.1, forward strand.
GCAACAAAATCCCCCCATCTCCACTCTTACGAGTGCTGGGTCAAGTTGTAAGCCCTAACTGGCTCCACTCTCCATCCAGCTCCCAACTAACGCATCTGGGGAAGCAGCAGAAAATGGCCTGAGTGCTTGGGTTTTTGCCATGCACGTGGGAAATTAAGACAGAGTGCCGCTCCTGGCTTCACTCCAGCCCAGCTTCAGTTGCTGAGGCCATTTGAGGAGTGTACCTCAAGATGCAGTAGATGCAAGACTTTCTCTCTCTTTCTCTCTCTCTCTCTCTCTCTCTCTCTTTCTCTTTCTCTCTCTCTCGCTTCCTCCCTCTCTTTCTCCTCCCTGCTTCCTTCCTTCCCTCCCTTCCTTCCTTCCTCTCTCTCTCTGTGATTTTGCCTTTTAAATAAATAAAATTGATTTTTAATTATTCTTTTTATTTTTATTTTAAAGAAAGAGTCACAGATATAAAGAGAGAGAGATCCTCTAACCACTGGTTCACTCCCCAAATGGCTGCAACAGCCAGAGTTGAGCCAATCCAAACCCAGGAGCCAGGAACCTCCTCCCAGTCTCCAATGTGGCTGTAGGATCTCAAGACCGTGGGCCATCTTCTATTGCCTCCCAAGGCCACAAACAGGGTGCTGGACTGGAAGTGGAGCAGCTGGGAAGTAACCAAGTGTCCATATGAGATATTGATGCAGATGGAAGCCCAACACACTATGCCACAGCACCAACCCCAATAGAATAGATTTGAAAAAAAAGTTGTGATGCACATGCTGCCCAAACAACTTATGAAAAAATGGAATGGTCTATATGTACCTCTTTCCCCATTTATTTGCCACTAGGCCACGCTGCCGAGCCCTTTCCCCATTTATTTGCAAATGTTCGACTGTAATCAATTTTAAAAAAATATTTCCCAATTGGTTATACAAATACCAAGTATGTGGTGGTTTAGCTTGCATTTTATGATTAAAAATGAGTTACAGCATTTTTTCAAGTTTTCCTTGGCTCTTTTCTATTCATTGAGTATTTTCCACTTATCCTTCAACTGTTTTTTTGTTTTTGTTTTTGTTTTTGTTTTTTTTTTTAAATATTCATTTATTCATTAATTACATTGCATTACATGACACAATTTCATAGGTACTGGGATTCCCCCCCCCTTCACCCCAAACCCTTCCCCCATCATGAATTCCTTCACCTTGATGCATAACCACAGCTCAAGTTCCGTTGAGATTCCCTAATTAAAAGTTTACACCATACAGAGTCCAGCATCCCACTTGTCCAGTTCAAGTTCAACCGCTTCTTAGGGAGGCCCTCTCAGGTTTGTAGGCAGAGCCAGCAGAGCGTCACCTCGATCAATTAGAAGCTCCAACATATCATCAGCAACAGTCCAGGTATGATGAGGCTGGTGCAGAGTCCACTGATTGACATAGTCCGTCTTAGGGTTTCCCCTTGTCCAGTTTTCCGCTGCAAGCATAAAGCTGAGGTGGTTGATTCATCTACTCCATTTTCCATCTTTTTTTGATTAATGCTTTGATTCCTCCATTTTGTTCAGGGGAATCCCCCTAAAAAAAACTTTGAGGCATTCCCAGTCCAGGCTCCTACATGTACTACTAGTAAGCACAGTGCCCGCCACCGTCCATCACTCCGATCAGCTGATGGTTTTAACCCCTGGGTTGGTTCTCTTCTGAGCCCCGACCTCTATTGGAACCAATGAGTATCGCATCTCTCCCCGGCTCTGCCCATCACACTCTTGTCCCTCACCTAAACCAGTGGGAGGAGTGCTGGTCGGGTGTTGCATTCCCTGCTAGCACAGGCCATTTCACCTTGGCATTTTGTGTTTTGTACTGTTTTTTTGTTTGTTTGTTTGTTTGTTTGTTTTTTATCGCAACCAAACACGGCCAGGCCCCCACACAGTTTCAGCACTTGGGCTTGCCAGTGGATGACGTGAACCGACTCAGCCTGGTCTGCCCCAACCAGAGCCAAGTGTATTCCAGTGGGTCACATTCCAAAGCCTCTTCTGGGTTATTTACCTCCATGCTTCTTGCATTTATTTGTAGAGTCAGTGTCCTGTCAGAGGATCTGTTCAGGTTCCTCCCTCTGACTCCTTCATGGTGTCGGGCTTCACGCATTCCAGCAGGTCCTTCGGCCAGCACCGCTCTTCAATCCATTCTGGTTCCTGCTGTTGAGAGTTTCAGCCCAGCCACGGCTCGTCCATACCCACGCATATCTCATATATGGCTCAGATGGGGTTGAGGCCTAGCCGAGCCCGTCCAACGTCTATCCTGGTCCTCCAGAGCACCAAACTGTGCTGTGGTCTAATCCGGCATGGTGCGTCAAAGCCGAATTGATATTTGTGCCAAGGGATTACAACTGTGACCCGACCAGAACTCAGCCTCCCTCCAGTTCCTGTGCCCCTTAGTGGTTGGCTCCACGCAGCCAAGGCCTCCACCACGCTCTCCAACCAGGCCTGTTGCCAGCCAGTGTTAACTATGCCAGAGGTTGCTCTGGTCAGCCCAGAGCGTCCTATAGACTGTCATGCCTCCTGCATAGACTCCACCGGCCCTTCTAAACCGTCCAATGGGGTCAGAGTGTCAGGGCATTGGTCCACGTATGCCTTACACATTCTAGCCCCGAGTATGGTTCTTGAATGCCAGTCAGTGTCATAGTAATGCCTTCTGTGACCCCTCTGCTGATCCCTCATCCTATCAGGTAATGGGGCATCCTGCTGGAAAAGCCCGGAATTTTGCCTTTTAAGTGAGCTGATGTTGGCGATCGGCACTATAAAGTGACTACAGGTTCTTCAGAGGAAGATTAAATGCCTTTGAAAAGCTTAAGGACTAATACATATTCTCAGAGTACTGTGGGTTCAGCACGGAGCGTCTCATGCAGCATATCAGAGAAACCAAATTCCAGAACTTCCTGGCCGGGCGGCCAGCAGGCGAAGCCTGGCGCCAAATGGCGCACTGGCCGCCCGAGAGCCTCGCACCCCATGTACCTGCGCAGGTGGTGGAAAGCTTGGCTGTGTTAGGCTGGAATCGTGGCAGGGACCCTCGCACCCAGGCCGCATGGCGGCCCGGGGCCAAGCTGCTTGGGCCCCCGCCTGGATCGTGCTAGCTAGCTCCTCCCCTACTCCAGCCCCTGGCATGGCGGCTCAGAGGCGTTCCCAACCCGCTTCTCAGGGTCCTGGGACAACCTTCCCGCCCAGAAGGAGGCCATCAGACCAGGACCCCGGCAAATCGGAAAGCTGCCCGAGAGCCTCGCACCCCATGTACCTGCGCAGGTGGTGGAAAGCTTGGCTGTGTTAGGCTGGAATCGTGGCAGGGACCCTCGCACCCAGGCCGCATGGCGGCCCGGGGCCAAGCTGCTTGGGCCCCCGCCTGGATCGTGCTAGCTAGCTCCTCCCCTACTCCAGCCCCTGGCATGGCGGCTCAGAGGCGTTCCCAACCCGCTTCTCAGGGTCCTGGGACAACCTTCCCGCCCAGAAGGAGGCCATCAGACCAGGACCCCGGCAAATCGGAAAGCTGCCCGAGAGCCTCGCACCCCATGTACCTGCGCAGGTGGTGGAAAGCTTGGCTGTGTTAGGCTGGAATCGTGGCAGGGACCCTCGCACCCAGGCCGCATGGCGGCCCGGGGCCAAGCTGCTTGGGCCCCCGCCTGGATCGTGCTAGCTAGCTCCTCCCCTACTCCAGCCCCTGGCATGGCGGCTCAGAGGCGTTCCCAACCCGCTTCTCAGGGTCCTGGGACAACCTTCCCGCCCAGAAGGAGGCCATCAGACCAGGACCCCGGCAAATCGGAAAGCTGCCCGAGAGCCTCGCACCCCATGTACCTGCGCAGGTGGTGGAAAGCTTGGCTGTGTTAGGCTGGAATCGTGGCAGGGACCCTCGCACCCAGGCCGCATGGCGGCCCGGGGCCAAGCTGCTTGGGCCCCCGCCTGGATCGTGCTAGCTAGCTCCTCCCCTACTCCAGCCCCTGGCATGGCGGCTCAGAGGCGTTCCCAACCCGCTTCTCAGGGTCCTGGGACAACCTTCCCGCCCAGAAGGAGGCCATCAGACCAGGACCCCGGCAAATCGGAAAGCTGCCCGAGAGCCTCGCACCCCATGTACCTGCGCAGGTGGTGGAAAGCTTGGCTGTGTTAGGCTGGAATCGTGGCAGGGACCCTCGCACCCAGGCCGCATGGCGGCCCGGGGCCAAGCTGCTTGGGCCCCCGCCTGGATCGTGCTAGCTAGCTCCTCCCCTACTCCAGCCCCTGGCATGGCGGCTCAGAGGCGTTCCCAACCCGCTTCTCAGGGTCCTGGGACAACCTTCCCGCCCAGAAGGAGGCCATCAGACCAGGACCCCGGCAAATCGGAAAGCTGCCCGAGAGCCTCGCACCCCATGTACCTGCGCAGGTGGTGGAAAGCTTGGCTGTGTTAGGCTGGAATCGTGGCAGGGACCCTCGCACCCAGGCCGCATGGCGGCCCGGGGCCAAGCTGCTTGGGCCCCCGCCTGGATCGTGCTAGCTAGCTCCTCCCCTACTCCAGCCCCTGGCATGGCGGCTCAGAGGCGTTCCCAACCCGCTTCTCAGGGTCCTGGGACAACCTTCCCGCCCAGAAGGAGGCCATCAGACCAGGACCCCGGCAAATCGGAAAGCTGCCCGAGAGCCTCGCACCCCATGTACCTGCGCAGGTGGTGGAAAGCTTGGCTGTGTTAGGCTGGAATCGTGGCAGGGACCCTCGCACCCAGGCCGCATGGCGGCCCGGGGCCAAGCTGCTTGGGCCCCCGCCTGGATCGTGCTAGCTAGCTCCTCCCCTACTCCAGCCCCTGGCATGGCGGCTCAGAGGCGTTCCCAACCCGCTTCTCAGGGTCCTGGGACAACCTTCCCGCCCAGAAGGAGGCCATCAGACCAGGACCCCGGCAAATCGGAAAGCTGCCCGAGAGCCTCGCACCCCATGTACCTGCGCAGGTGGTGGAAAGCTTGGCTGTGTTAGGCTGGAATCGTGGCAGGGACCCTCGCACCCAGGCCGCATGGCGGCCCGGGGCCAAGCTGCTTGGGCCCCCGCCTGGATCGTGCTAGCTAGCTCCTCCCCTACTCCAGCCCCTGGCATGGCGGCTCAGAGGCGTTCCCAACCCGCTTCTCAGGGTCCTGGGACAACCTTCCCGCCCAGAAGGAGGCCATCAGACCAGGACCCCGGCAAATCGGAAAGCTGCCCGAGAGCCTCGCACCCCATGTACCTGCGCAGGTGGTGGAAAGCTTGGCTGTGTTAGGCTGGAATCGTGGCAGGGACCCTCGCACCCAGGCCGCATGGCGGCCCGGGGCCAAGCTGCTTGGGCCCCCGCCTGGATCGTGCTAGCTAGCTCCTCCCCTACTCCAGCCCCTGGCATGGCGGCTCAGAGGCGTTCCCAACCCGCTTCTCAGGGTCCTGGGACAACCTTCCCGCCCAGAAGGAGGCCATCAGACCAGGACCCCGGCAAATCGGAAAGCTGCCCGAGAGCCTCGCACCCCATGTACCTGCGCAGGTGGTGGAAAGCTTGGCTGTGTTAGGCTGGAATCGTGGCAGGGACCCTCGCACCCAGGCCGCATGGCGGCCCGGGGCCAAGCTGCTTGGGCCCCCGCCTGGATCGTGCTAGCTAGCTCCTCCCCTACTCCAGCCCCTGGCATGGCGGCTCAGAGGCGTTCCCAACCCGCTTCTCAGGGTCCTGGGACAACCTTCCCGCCCAGAAGGAGGCCATCAGACCAGGACCCCGGCAAATCGGAAAGCTGCCCGAGAGCCTCGCACCCCATGTACCTGCGCAGGTGGTGGAAAGCTTGGCTGTGTTAGGCTGGAATCGTGGCAGGGACCCTCGCACCCAGGCCGCATGGCGGCCCGGGGCCAAGCTGCTTGGGCCCCCGCCTGGATCGTGCTAGCTAGCTCCTCCCCTACTCCAGCCCCTGGCATGGCGGCTCAGAGGCGTTCCCAACCCGCTTCTCAGGGTCCTGGGACAACCTTCCCGCCCAGAAGGAGGCCATCAGACCAGGACCCCGGCAAATCGGAAAGCTGCCCGAGAGCCTCGCACCCCATGTACCTGCGCAGGTGGTGGAAAGCTTGGCTGTGTTAGGCTGGAATCGTGGCAGGGACCCTCGCACCCAGGCCGCATGGCGGCCCGGGGCCAAGCTGCTTGGGCCCCCGCCTGGATCGTGCTAGCTAGCTCCTCCCCTACTCCAGCCCCTGGCATGGCGGCTCAGAGGCGTTCCCAACCCGCTTCTCAGGGTCCTGGGACAACCTTCCCGCCCAGAAGGAGGCCATCAGACCAGGACCCCGGCAAATCGGAAAGCTGCCCGAGAGCCTCGCACCCCATGTACCTGCGCAGGTGGTGGAAAGCTTGGCTGTGTTAGGCTGGAATCGTGGCAGGGACCCTCGCACCCAGGCCGCATGGCGGCCCGGGGCCAAGCTGCTTGGGCCCCCGCCTGGATCGTGCTAGCTAGCTCCTCCCCTACTCCAGCCCCTGGCATGGCGGCTCAGAGGCGTTCCCAACCCGCTTCTCAGGGTCCTGGGACAACCTTCCCGCCCAGAAGGAGGCCATCAGACCAGGACCCCGGCAAATCGGAAAGCTGCCCGAGAGCCTCGCACCCCATGTACCTGCGCAGGTGGTGGAAAGCTTGGCTGTGTTAGGCTGGAATCGTGGCAGGGACCCTCGCACCCAGGCCGCATGGCGGCCCGGGGCCAAGCTGCTTGGGCCCCCGCCTGGATCGTGCTAGCTAGCTCCTCCCCTACTCCAGCCCCTGGCATGGCGGCTCAGAGGCGTTCCCAACCCGCTTCTCAGGGTCCTGGGACAACCTTCCCGCCCAGAAGGAGGCCATCAGACCAGGACCCCGGCAAATCGGAAAGCTGCCCGAGAGCCTCGCACCCCATGTACCTGCGCAGGTGGTGGAAAGCTTGGCTGTGTTAGGCTGGAATCGTGGCAGGGACCCTCGCACCCAGGCCGCATGGCGGCCCGGGGCCAAGCTGCTTGGGCCCCCGCCTGGATCGTGCTAGCTAGCTCCTCCCCTACTCCAGCCCCTGGCATGGCGGCTCAGAGGCGTTCCCAACCCGCTTCTCAGGGTCCTGGGACAACCTTCCCGCCCAGAAGGAGGCCATCAGACCAGGACCCCGGCAAATCGGAAAGCTGCCCGAGAGCCTCGCACCCCATGTACCTGCGCAGGTGGTGGAAAGCTTGGCTGTGTTAGGCTGGAATCGTGGCAGGGACCCTCGCACCCAGGCCGCATGGCGGCCCGGGGCCAAGCTGCTTGGGCCCCCGCCTGGATCGTGCTAGCTAGCTCCTCCCCTACTCCAGCCCCTGGCATGGCGGCTCAGAGGCGTTCCCAACCCGCTTCTCAGGGTCCTGGGACAACCTTCCCGCCCAGAAGGAGGCCATCAGACCAGGACCCCGGCAAATCGGAAAGCTGCCCGAGAGCCTCGCACCCCATGTACCTGCGCAGGTGGTGGAAAGCTTGGCTGTGTTAGGCTGGAATCGTGGCAGGGACCCTCGCACCCAGGCCGCATGGCGGCCCGGGGCCAAGCTGCTTGGGCCCCCGCCTGGATCGTGCTAGCTAGCTCCTCCCCTACTCCAGCCCCTGGCATGGCGGCTCAGAGGCGTTCCCAACCCGCTTCTCAGGGTCCTGGGACAACCTTCCCGCCCAGAAGGAGGCCATCAGACCAGGACCCCGGCAAATCGGAAAGCTGCCCGAGAGCCTCGCACCCCATGTACCTGCGCAGGTGGTGGAAAGCTTGGCTGTGTTAGGCTGGAATCGTGGCAGGGACCCTCGCACCCAGGCCGCATGGCGGCCCGGGGCCAAGCTGCTTGGGCCCCCGCCTGGATCGTGCTAGCTAGCTCCTCCCCTACTCCAGCCCCTGGCATGGCGGCTCAGAGGCGTTCCCAACCCGCTTCTCAGGGTCCTGGGACAACCTTCCCGCCCAGAAGGAGGCCATCAGACCAGGACCCCGGCAAATCGGAAAGCTGCCCGAGAGCCTCGCACCCCATGTACCTGCGCAGGTGGTGGAAAGCTTGGCTGTGTTAGGCTGGAATCGTGGCAGGGACCCTCGCACCCAGGCCGCATGGCGGCCCGGGGCCAAGCTGCTTGGGCCCCCGCCTGGATCGTGCTAGCTAGCTCCTCCCCTACTCCAGCCCCTGGCATGGCGGCTCAGAGGCGTTCCCAACCCGCTTCTCAGGGTCCTGGGACAACCTTCCCGCCCAGAAGGAGGCCATCAGACCAGGACCCCGGCAAATCGGAAAGCTGCCCGAGAGCCTCGCACCCCATGTACCTGCGCAGGTGGTGGAAAGCTTGGCTGTGTTAGGCTGGAATCGTGGCAGGGACCCTCGCACCCAGGCCGCATGGCGGCCCGGGGCCAAGCTGCTTGGGCCCCCGCCTGGATCGTGCTAGCTAGCTCCTCCCCTACTCCAGCCCCTGGCATGGCGGCTCAGAGGCGTTCCCAACCCGCTTCTCAGGGTCCTGGGACAACCTTCCCGCCCAGAAGGAGGCCATCAGACCAGGACCCCGGCAAATCGGAAAGCTGCCCGAGAGCCTCGCACCCCATGTACCTGCGCAGGTGGTGGAAAGCTTGGCTGTGTTAGGCTGGAATCGTGGCAGGGACCCTCGCACCCAGGCCGCATGGCGGCCCGGGGCCAAGCTGCTTGGGCCCCCGCCTGGATCGTGCTAGCTAGCTCCTCCCCTACTCCAGCCCCTGGCATGGCGGCTCAGAGGCGTTCCCAACCCGCTTCTCAGGGTCCTGGGACAACCTTCCCGCCCAGAAGGAGGCCATCAGACCAGGACCCCGGCAAATCGGAAAGCTGCCCGAGAGCCTCGCACCCCATGTACCTGCGCAGGTGGTGGAAAGCTTGGCTGTGTTAGGCTGGAATCGTGGCAGGGACCCTCGCACCCAGGCCGCATGGCGGCCCGGGGCCAAGCTGCTTGGGCCCCCGCCTGGATCGTGCTAGCTAGCTCCTCCCCTACTCCAGCCCCTGGCATGGCGGCTCAGAGGCGTTCCCAACCCGCTTCTCAGGGTCCTGGGACAACCTTCCCGCCCAGAAGGAGGCCATCAGACCAGGACCCCGGCAAATCGGAAAGCTGCCCGAGAGCCTCGCACCCCATGTACCTGCGCAGGTGGTGGAAAGCTTGGCTGTGTTAGGCTGGAATCGTGGCAGGGACCCTCGCACCCAGGCCGCATGGCGGCCCGGGGCCAAGCTGCTTGGGCCCCCGCCTGGATCGTGCTAGCTAGCTCCTCCCCTACTCCAGCCCCTGGCATGGCGGCTCAGAGGCGTTCCCAACCCGCTTCTCAGGGTCCTGGGACAACCTTCCCGCCCAGAAGGAGGCCATCAGACCAGGACCCCGGCAAATCGGAAAGCTGCCCGAGAGCCTCGCACCCCATGTACCTGCGCAGGTGGTGGAAAGCTTGGCTGTGTTAGGCTGGAATCGTGGCAGGGACCCTCGCACCCAGGCCGCATGGCGGCCCGGGGCCAAGCTGCTTGGGCCCCCGCCTGGATCGTGCTAGCTAGCTCCTCCCCTACTCCAGCCCCTGGCATGGCGGCTCAGAGGCGTTCCCAACCCGCTTCTCAGGGTCCTGGGACAACCTTCCCGCCCAGAAGGAGGCCATCAGACCAGGACCCCGGCAAATCGGAAAGCTGCCCGAGAGCCTCGCACCCCATGTACCTGCGCAGGTGGTGGAAAGCTTGGCTGTGTTAGGCTGGAATCGTGGCAGGGACCCTCGCACCCAGGCCGCATGGCGGCCCGGGGCCAAGCTGCTTGGGCCCCCGCCTGGATCGTGCTAGCTAGCTCCTCCCCTACTCCAGCCCCTGGCATGGCGGCTCAGAGGCGTTCCCAACCCGCTTCTCAGGGTCCTGGGACAACCTTCCCGCCCAGAAGGAGGCCATCAGACCAGGACCCCGGCAAATCGGAAAGCTGCCCGAGAGCCTCGCACCCCATGTACCTGCGCAGGTGGTGGAAAGCTTGGCTGTGTTTCAACTGTTTTATTTTTAATTGTTTTTCCTTTCATGATTAATGTATTTAAGCATCTTCTCTTTACCAGCATTTCATTTTTTGAATAAGGTGCAAATATTTTCTGCCAGCCTTTACTTTTTCCAATTTTTTCCCATCTTTTCTGGTGCAGATAAGGTCTACATTTCTATGTGAGTGAATCTGACAAGCTTCTAGTTTATGATTTCTGTTGAATGTGACTTTTGACGTACGGGGAAACTCCCATCTCCATGACTGCACACACAAACATATTGTCTTGATTTCTAATGGTCATGTTTATGCTCTAGCAACCTTCAGGCAGTGACTCAGGAGCCTGAGGTCCCTCCATCAGAGCTCCCCACTGGATGTTGCTGCAGCCATGTGACTGGGAAACAGAGCAGGCATCAACACTGCTCATCAGTGAGCAACTAGCATCCTGGGCATGGCCACATCATTTTCCCTTACTTTATCCCACCAGAGCACACACAATTCTGCTCTGAGCCAACCAAGGCCAGCAAACACACACACACACACACACACACACACACACACACACACACACCTGCATGTTCAGGAGAAGGAGGTGTCATTTAATGGAACTTACACTGTCTGCCACAGCTAGCCCTGCCTCTTTCTTAGGAAACCCTTCCCTTACAGAGTGGCAATGTTTCTGCTATGTTCTTCTGCAAACAACGCTCTCCTTTTAATCTCTCTGGAGTTTAATTTTGAGAATATGGAAGAGATTCCATGGATAACCACCTATTTCTTAACTTCCTCTAGTTGCTTTGGTTTTTCTTCTTAATCAAGCAGAATCAATAAATGCGGATGATTCTGTTAGTAGATTCATCTAGTTCATTTACAGTCCATTCCTAGGCCAACACCAGACTGGCTCAATCTCTGGCTTAGATCTGTCTCCCTTATCTTGTTTTTCTGGGTTTTCTTAGCTGTTCATACATTTTTTATTTTCCATCTCTACGACATCTTCTAAGATATCTCCTTGCATCCATATATGATAGCTCTTTGAACATGGAAATTGTTCACCTTTTTGTTGTTGTGAATTCCCATACAGCTAAAACTTTGTTCACATCTATATTGATTTCCCTGGGGTAATTTCCAGAAATGGAACTGCTGGGTCCTAGGACAGGTTTTTGGTACAAGCCTTTCAAAGCAGTTGTGCCAAATACTTTTCTAATGGCAACAGAGGACAAGACTTCTGGGTACAAGGTTGTCAGCTCTGAGTACTATAATCTTCAAACAAAAATCCGTCAAACGAATATTGTGCTTTAATATGAGTTCGCTTGACTTGAAGTTACCAGATGCTTTTATTCTGGGCATGAATAAATTATTTTGGGTCTTCATTATAAAGGATTGTTGGGTGTCAATAATTCGCAGTGAGGAACCAACCCAGTGTGGTTTTCATGGCCCATTTTCCAGAAACAACGAGTTTGCCCTGTGGTCTCATTAACAACTGCTGTCTGTGTCAGTGATCCTAAGCTCACTTAAACAGCATCTCAATTCAGAACAGTTTCTTCTGGGTGAGGTAATTGGGGGAAGAGTTTGTCACATGGAGCTTCCGACTCATTCAAGTCCTCAGGTGCTTCTGTGGATGGGCTACCCTGAGCCTGGGATATGAACTGTCACCATCGTCACACCAAGCACAACTGCCCTTTAGTGGCCTGCCTAGCCCAGGCACCCTCAGCTTCCTGCCCTCATGGTGCCCAGGCCTGCTAAAGGTGGAAGTTGACCACTCCTCTAAAGGTGGAAGGAGTAGGGAAAGCTGTGTGAACACTTTTCTGCATTTATGCTTTTGTATCTGGCGTAAGGTCCCCTCACCATGATGTGACTGAATCTCTGGACTCTTCCACAATTGATGCATAAACTTTATGCTAAATGCCACAGGACAGGAGGTGTCAGAGGCCACCCCACTCAGCTGCCCACTCAGTGCCCGTCCCAGCATGGACCAGTAGTGCCTTTGTCTTTCTGGGTTGGCTCAGTCCCATGCAGAGGTGGCAAGGTGGAGGTCATGGGAAGGCTGAGCAAACAGAGGCTATTCCTCACCCAGAAAACACTACAGAGCAGCTGCTGACCCACTTAGGACACCCTTTGTCCCTTCATGATGAACATTCTGAAAAGGTCTGTTGTCGAATGCCTCAGCTATGTGCTGTGTCGACAGACTCGATGCTCTGAAGTGGCAAATGGGGCACAGCTTTGACAAAGGCCCCCTTATCCACCACGAGACCAAAACAGACAGGCATACTTAGAGGGCCCAGGAGTGTCAGGACAGCCCCGTCTGGTGCCCAGCATGAGCGGAGCCTGGAGTTGGAATGTTCCCACCTGCCCTGCACATTCACTAGTCTCGCATCAACTGGGTTGCTGAGAAACACTCAGCAAAAGCATCAAGGACAGCACTTTCTCACAGAGTGGGACAATATCAGTTACAGCTTCAGAATCTACACTGCAACTAAGCTTCAAGACACTGTCACTTGTCAAAGAATAATTTTCTAAAAACAGTTATTTCAATATCCATCCCTTTCCCAATCCCATCTCCCTGTGGGTTGGATTTTCTACATGTGCTGCAACCAAAACAATCTCTCACAACAGAATTAATGCAAAGGCAGATATCAAAACCCAGTTGCTTTCTACTAAAGGTAGTTATGAAATACATTTACAAAAGCAGGTAGCAATGCTGCTCTTCTCACAAAATTTTCTGGTAGTGTTGAAATGAGCTCTCATTTTAAAATCATTGAAGAACACAATGGCATTCCCCTCTTTCCCATCTTCTCCCACTCAATTCTTCCTCCTTCTCCCCCTCCTTTTTTTAAACCTTTGTGATAACATATTAGAGATTCACACTACAGTAAATAGGAAATTTAACAAGTTACAAAGCAAAAGACCTTAGCTTAGTGAGAATGCAGACAATAGCTATGAACAGTTGCATAGAAAAATTGAAATTTCACTTATGTACTGTAAATCACAAAGTAATCACAGATCATTAAAACAATAGTAATAAAACATTCTTAATCATTGATTTGACAAAGTTCTAGAACAAACTTCTACAAAACCATATTTGTAGAGGTACTAACACACACAGACCTTTCATTCTTTTAGCTATGTTCTTAGACGTGCATTTACAAATCATATTACATCTCATAAATACTAATTAAAAATGGAACGAAACGGGGACTGGCACAATGGCATAGTAAATTAAGCCTCTATTGGTCCAGGCACAGTGGCGTAGTGGTTAAAGTCCTCTCCTTGAACACACCAGGATCCCATATGGGTGCAGGTTCTAATCCCGGCAGCCCCTCTTCCCATCCAGCTCCCTGCTTGTGGCCTGGGAAAGCAGTCGAGGACAGCCCAAAGCCTTGGGACCCTACACCCATGTGGGAGACCTGGAAGAAACTCCTGACTCCAGGCTTCAGATTGGCTCAGCTCCAGCCGTTGCGGCCACTTGGGGAGTCAACAATCGGACGGAAAATCCTCCTCTCTGTCTCTCCTCCTCTCTGTATATCTGCCTTTCCAATAAAAATAAATGAATCTTTTTAAAAAATTAAGCCTCTATCTACAGTGCCAGCATCTCATATGGGTGCCAATTCATGTCCCAGCTGCTCCACTGCTGATCCAGTCCCTGCTTATGACCGAAGAAGGCAGCAGAAGATGGTTCAAGTCTTTGGGCCCCTGCACCCACTGGCAAACACAAAGCAAGCTTCTGACTCCTCTCCATTATGGCCATTTGGGAAGTGAATCGGTGGTTGGAGGAACTCTCTTCAAGTCTCTCTTCTCTGTAACTCTGCCTTTCAAATAAAAATAAACCTTCCAAAAAATTAAAAGTCAAAAATAAAAGGAATGAGCGTTAATGTCCATTTACCAATGAATGAATTTTTAAAATGGAGAACACACTTCTCAACCACATGAAAGAATGAAATGTTTTCATTTGCCACAATATGTGTGGAATTGGAGATCACTATGTTAAGAGAAGGACAAGTACCCCATCACCTCACTCATACAGAGTCTTAAGAAAAAGTGATCTCTTGGAAGTTAAAAATATAGTGGATATTCCCAGAGACTGTGGAAAAGAAGAGAGGAGGAGGGATGGGTAAAATTGACTTACGGCTGACATATTATAGCTAGGCAGCAGAAAGCCATTCCGATGCTTTCTTGCACAGTAGGATGACATTAATGCACTATATACATATATACACAGGCATGTTTGTATATACTATCAAACTAGAAAATTGAATTGTACATGCTTTTAACATAAAAAATGTAAATATTTGAAGATGTAAAACCTCTGACTAAATATTACACAATGCATGTGTACATCAAAATATCACACTGTACTACCCAAACATGTTCGATTTCTTTTTTTAATAATCTTACTTAGTTGATTAGGGTGCAAAGGGACAAGGGCTTCAGGAAAGTGGGTAAGACCATTGTTTCCACACTAATATCATCATTTTTTCCCCTGTAACTGGGGTCAGGGGAAAAACAAAGGGAGAAGCCCCATCCAGCCTCCAACCCATCCCAGGTCCCCGATGTGAGGCATGCTCCAAGGGTCCTGCTCGTGCAGTTTTGATAGTTCAACAGTTCTGAATTCCTGCCAATCTTGCCATTCCAAGCATGATGAAATCTCTTCAGAATCCACTGGCTGACATAGTCTCTTCATGGTTGGGGTTCTGAGATCAGCAGTTCAATTGGAGGGATCTCCAAAGAAACTTTGTCTGAAGTGATCCCAGACCTCTTTCTTGTGTGTGCATGCCACTACAGAGTCCGGCACAGTACATCACCCCAGTCAGCTTATGCACATGCCGGTCATTTCAATTGCTGGGTCAGTTCTGTTCCCAGCCCTGTCTTCCACGTGAACCAATGGGTGTTGTAGTCCAGTCCGATCCTGCCCACTTCATACTCAGCCCTCATGCAAACCAGTGGGAGCTGCAGCCTAGTCCGGGCGACTCCCCATAACCTCCACCAGGCCTGCCCCCTACCCTGGTTCCCATACTTGACAGTATGTACTGCAGACTTGTTCAGTCTGTCCTGCATCCCATTTAGCTCTCATACATGTCAATGGGCACTGAAGTTTAGTTAAACTCAACCAACCCTACTATCCAGCCCACACACATACTGGCGGGTGCCTTTCTGTCTAGCCGCCCCTGTGCCTGTCCTGGTTTTCACGCTCTCCAGTGGGAGTGGTAACCCAAGAGGGAGCTGCCCACTATTTCCCTGCTAGGCTACTCCCACTCCCAGATTATGCACTCTCCAGGTGGTTCTGGAGTTTAACCCGACAGATTTAGCCCCCAGTGCCATCCTCTGCCAGCTGATGCTGCAGCAAAGCCCAAACAACCCTCACCCACTATAATTTTTGCTTGCAGCAGTTGGAACAGTCAGCCCAACCTGGCCCTTCCCTGATCTAGCTCACCTGAGGCCCACAGGTGTTGTAGCCTTGCCTGGTCTGGTCTGCCCCCATCCCAACTCATGCTCTCCAGAGAGAGTGGTTGTCCAGCAGGGGGAGCCCACATTCCCCTGCATGCTTTGTCCCCTCCCTCCCTGGTTCTCATATGTGCTCTTTGAGCACTAGCCACATCTGGTATGGCTCACCTCACCTTGGCATTCTGTGAAAATGTGCACTGGATTGTGTCGTGACCGAACCCAGTCCAATCCATTCTCTATTCTGGTGCTCGGATTCTCCAGCAGGTGATGTGAACGGGTTCAGCCTGGTCTGCCCCTGACCCATGCCAAATGAATGTCAGTGGGCATCTTTCCCCAGCCGGTTTGGGTGGTTCCCCATCGTGGTTCTTGCGCTCACCTGTAGGGGCTGTGTTCCGACAGAGGAGCTTCCCAAGCTCCTTCATCAGAACCTCTCCCAGTGCCAGATCTTGCGCGTACTGGTGGGTCCATGGGCCAGCCCTCCTTGCTGGCCTTCAATCCATTCCAGGTCTTACTGTTGGATGTTTCAGTCCAGCCAAGGCTTGTCCACACCCAGACACTACTCACACATGGCTCAATAGGGGCAGAGACCCAGCCTAATCCATCCCATATCCACCCAGATTCCCCAGAGCGCCAGATTGTGCTGGCATCTAGCCCAGCTCAGTGCGCCAACCCCAGTCCACATTTGTGCCTAGGGAGATTGCAGCCATATCCAGACCATAATGCAGCCCCCACTCCAGCCCCCAAACTCTCCCACGGAACCCCAACCCAGCAAGGGTGTCCTCTCACAGCTCCCCAACCGAGCCTATTCCCAGCCCTAGATTATGCACGTGCCAGTGGTTGCTCTGACCCAGTTGGCCCAGCCCCTCACCTGTCTCGGCCTTTGCCTTCGATGCTGTGGCCTAGTATCCTTGGCTTATGCAGACCAGTCGGTGTAAAAGCCTAGTTCGGCATGACCTGTGTTCCATCCTGATTTCTGTTCTTCCTTGTGAGTTGAGTTTGCTTGGCCCTGCCTGGTCCGCCCCCTTCCCATTGCAGCTCAGCCCACCCCACATCCTATTTTAGGATGCACATTCGGGTGCTGCTGCCTTGACCTGCCCAGACTGCTGTTGGTTCCTCTACCGGTAAGTGATGGCAGGTTCCACGGTCACACCTAGCTCAGCCTATCGCTACCCCAGCTCGCGAGCTAACCTGCGGGACTTGTATTTCCACAGGGTTGGGCCCATACTTTCCACAGAGTCTACCCCCGGACCTAGTTCTCTCATGTGCTGGTTAGTGTCTTGACCCTGCCAAATGTGACCCATCCACTGTTCCACCACTCAGTCAGGTACTGGTGCCTAGCCCTGCCAGACAGGCCCCTATCCATAGCTTTGGTGTGGACAAGCGTGTGACAGTCAGTGATGCTCTATGCTAACAGCCCATCTCAGGATTCCCATTTGGGCTGCTGAATCAGTCTGGCCCAAACAGATCTTGTGGACACTCCCCTCCAAACCACCAGGTCTCAGTTCCTACGCTTGCCAGAAAGTTTCGTGACCCCGTTACTGGGAATCACCCAAAATTCATCTCTCACCTACACTCACACTGGCCTTATTCATGCGTGTCCCTAGGCAGCAATTACACATCCTAAAAACCCCAGAGCTTGCCATCAAGCAGCCAGCAGACAGAACCTCAAGTCCAACAGGCACACTGGCCACCTAAAGCCTAGGATTCAGTCACTGCCTTTCGGCAGTGGCTTTGGCCTGAGTCCCCAGCATTGATTCCGGCCTGGCTGGGGCACCCACCACAGCACCACGCTGCAGGAAGCTGCTTTTGCCCCAGCCCCATTGCCCGAACCCCTCCCAAACTCGTCCTGCCACAAGATGTTAGTGGCAGGGCAGAGCTAGTACCTTAATCCAGTCCCCAAGTTTCCCTCATGGTGTACTTAACCTGAGGGAAGAGCTCTCCTGGGCCTGGAGAAAGCCTAGAAGTTGGTCCTGCCTTGCTGCAGTAGCTTTGGCCTGAGTCCCCAGCACTGGGTCAAGCCTAGATGGAGCACCCCCCACAATCACCATACTGCAAGGAGCTGCTTTTGCCCCAACCCCATGGTCCCAACCCATGCTCAATTTTTTACATCTGTTCATTCAAAAATTCAAAAATAAAAAATCCCTTTCGAGTAAAAAAAAGACATAAAGAGATCCACACAAAACAAACAGAAAGCTTGAAGTTCATGTTTAGATTTTTCATAATAAATATTTTCCCTGACTTCTCATGTGCATTGATTTCAGAAAAGTTTTTTTAAATTATCTCTCAGTTCCATTTCCCCATGAATGTTTAGAAGTACTTTCACTTATTTTTAACTTTACCTGGATCTTTATTTCTTGACGGATTTATGTTTGTTTATATATCTAATCTGTTTCTAGATCTACCTTTCTTTCTATATCTACAGCTATGCTTATTTCTTCATTTAATATATGTCCACATCTGTCTCGGTTTTTGGGACTGTATTTATGTTTCTATATCTATATCTAATCTATATCATTTTCAATATCTTTATGTATGCATGTATATACTTGATCTATATATAATCTATTTATATAATCATTCCTAAAACTGTATTTATACATATCTGTATCTAATCTATTTTTATTTATGTAGTTTAAATCTGATTTTTTACGAATTTGTAGCTTATCTATTTATCTGTTATCTAAGCAGAGAGAGAGAGGGATTTTTTTTTAAGATTTATTTATTTATCTGGAAGGCAGAGTTACAGAGAGAGAGAGAGAAACAGGGATATCTTCCATCTGCTGGTTCACTTACCAAATAGCCTCAGTGACCAGAGCTGGGTCAGTCCAGAGCCAGGAGCTAGGGTCTTCTGCAACTTGCAAATGAGTGCAGGGACCCAAGCATTTTGATCATCCTCTGTTGCCCTCCCAGATGTGTTAGCAGGCAGCTGGATAAGAAGGCGGCAGCTGAAACAAACTGGGGCCCATATGGGAGGCTGAGACTATAGCAGCAGCTTGTCTCACTACACTGGTCCCAAAAGAGAAAGAGTTTAAGGAAGTAGCTCACATGCCAGTGAGGACTTCCAAGCCTGAAATCAGGGTTTTAGGCTGCAACTCGGGGACAGATGTTGTCTTTAGCCCAAAGACTGGAAGATGAGAGAGGCATTCTGCATCGTAGTGTGGAGGCAGAGCTCTTTGTGGAACTTGCCATTGCTCTTTAACCTTCAGCTCCTCTGCTACAGCGCACTTAGACCTTGGAGAGTCATCTGTTCAAACTCATGTCAGCAAAGATACCCTGCTCAGTGCTTGGCTGAGCGCCTTCATGGTAACACTAAGACCAAGACCAGTATTGGGCAGATCAACTGGACACAAGAACTGAGCCAGCCAGGTCTCGGGGCCTGAGGAGCTCCATCTTTTCTCCATGGGGCCACCTGCTGCCTGCTGCACCCTCAGCACAGGCCACAGTACCCAACCCAAGGTACATTAGTCAGCTCTTCATCACCAGCTACAGCACCTGAGCTCAGCTTCTGGGCAGGGAAGATTTACCAGGAACTTTTAGAAGTTCTAGAAGTCCCAGGTGGGATGGTCCCGTTAGGCTGGTATCTGACAAAGGAGGAAGCAGGCAGAGTGACTGCCAAGGTGAGTCAAGGAGCAGCAAGAGAAGCGAATCAGCACTCAGTTCCAATAACCAACCCTCACAAGAGAATTCCCTCTAAGGACAAGCTGCCAATGCTCTAAAGCTTCTCATGGGGTCTACCTGCCAAGTGTCTGCTGTTAATAAGTTAACCATTAACTGATGGTAACCGAGTTCCCAACACATGGCCCTTGTAGCAGAAGATATGCCTGATATAAACCTTATTACCCTACAGTGTTATGAGTTAAGTTGTTAAGACCATGTGGCTTCTGCTAGTCACACTGAGTTGTAAGAGCCCACTCAGGTTCAAGGGCAGGCCAGAGGGACTCTTCAGACATGTGTTAAGCCACAGCAGCAAGCTTGCTCCTGTGTGGTTGACTCTGAAGCCCCAGGATCAGGTATAATCATAGTTCTGTGCTGTTATAGGCCAACTCTCCCTAAACCAGGACACCACAGCATCTTCACAAAGTCAGTTGAAGGTTCAAAGCTGAGTTTCTTCATCCTCTTCCATGTCCCCATTCTAGAGCTCAGTATCATCACAGTCAACACTTTGAGTTATGCTTTTGTTACAATTGTATAAAGCTCGGATTTTGAATCTTAGCTATTGTCACCCAAGATGCACCTTAAGAAGACTCTGCTTGGATATGTTCATTGGGACTTGAGCTTCTTTTTTTTTTTTTCCATTTATTTGGGGCCAGCACAAGCAGGTATTCTCCAGTACAAACCCAGCTAACAGCCCTGGCTGGATAAGATTCCACATGCTATCTTACACTGGGAGCAGACTGTGAAAGTGTTGACCTTACTGAGCAAGGCAGTGCCAGTGACCACAGTCAAAAATGTAGGATGCAATTTTCTGTTTAGCTATTGGATTCTATTTCAGTTCTCTGTACTTGGATATGACCACCCAAAGCTTAGTAGCTTAAAAACAGTATCTTGCATTTCTCGTGGTGGTATGACCTCTGCTGGCCTTGCTTGGGGTCACTCATGTGATTGAATTGAGCTGGTAGCTGGACGGGCTGAAGGTCTGGGGAACGGGGTGCTGCCTGAGGGATGAGGCACCTCAGCTGCTCCAAGTGTCTCTCTGTGTGTCCTCACTGAACCCCGGAATAATTGTAAATTTAGTTTTTGCCCTGGGAGTCCTCTGTGTTTCTCCTTTGTGATACTTTACTGCAGTAGCAATTAAAACTTACTGTTACTTATCAAACATCAACCATCCCTATGCCAGGAGAAACACTGGACCAGACACTGTTCAGATCCCCGTTTTCAGCACTTAACACCATGCATTCAGCATCAGAGGGCAGCACATGGCCTAGTCACAGAATGAGTAGCACCTCATATGAACAGGAAACAGCATCCTGAGACCATGCCTCTTTTTTTTATTATTTTTAATTAATATTTAGCATTATGTGACAGTTTCATAGGCTTTGGGAATCCCCCTCCCCCTCCCCTCCCCCCAGTGGATTCCTCCACCTTGATGCAGCATTACAGTTCAAATTCAATCAAGATTCTTTCCTTGCAAACATATATTAAGCATGGAGTCCAGCTACTTATTGTCCAGATGGGTTGAACAGTTTCTTGGGGAGACCATTTCTGGTCCGAAGTCAGAGCTGGTAGAATATCATCACAGTCAATTAAGAGTCCCAATATAACATCAACAGCAATTTGCAATATTATGGAATTGACATAGTTTTGAGTAACCAGTATGTTAAAAACAGCAACAACAACAACAACAACAAAAAAGAACAAAATAACAAAAAACAAGTCCTAACCACAACCTATGATTAGCTCATTGACATCTCAATTTTAGTTTATATACAGGACCGGACCGGCTGCTATATACCTTGAAAAGGCTATAGGGTACCATTCAGCTGTCTCATGAGACCATGCCTCTTACACTTAGCAGTTATGTTACTTGAAAACCAGAGATTCCATCAACAAAACAATGCCACGACTTTCTCTCTGAGTTGCCGTGAACTCAATGCAAAATGTATGTGCACATGTCCTGGGCAGAAGCTGTTCGCATCCCATCCATTGAACTGTGTTGGGAGTCAGGGTTAGTGAAGTCAGGGCTGATGGCAAAGCAAGGCACTGATTCTTTCTGAGAAATTCAGTAACTAGTGTTTCCTTCAAAAAGGTGAAAGTTGGAGGGAAAGGAGATCACAGAGTGACATTGGCAAGAGGTGGCTGGCTTTGAGTGGATCATTTCTCCAGTTGGCATTTGATGTGCGGAGTGTCTGGGAACTGACATGGACGATGAATGCCAACTATGGCAGTGATGTGAAAGAGCTTTAGCAACAGAGTTCAAAATAGCCTGCAGGCTGAGTCGGGCTCGAGAAAATGCGGGAGTTCCCGTGTGTGCTACTATTAATGTAAATGGGCACACAAACTCCAAAGGATGACTTAGCAGGAATTCAACAATCATCCCTTCGTTTAGCCCTGCAGTTGACTTTGGGGATCCATCCCTATCTTCTAAGCACAGATCAGCCAGACTGACCCTGGCCTCTTGGAGGAACCCCTCAGTTAGGGAGATGGTGAAGAAAGAAAAAGGAAGAATGACTGCAGATGGTGCTAGGATCTGTTCAGAGAACGAAGGCTGTGGAAGAACAGGGTGTAGAAAGAACACAAAAAGGTGGAACACCTAGGATCTGAACAGGTGTGAATGCTCTCTTGCGATGGTCACAGGGATGCTTGAATTGATGATAGGAGCATTGCCTCTGCATGATGCTCTGCTCAGCCCTGTCCTTAAACCTGGAACTGTCTTTAATGGCCTGTAGCTGCTTGAGTCACTGTCGGATGCCTGTGTCTTAGTGTGGCATGAATTTGGAACTTTTTAGGGTCCCTTAAAGGCTTACTTCAACCTGTTCTCAAATTTCTTCTTTCCCCTAACACAGCCCATTGAAATAGCCCTGGCACAATTTTGCTACTTCGGAAGGGTTAGAGAGCATCCATGCCCAGAGGAGGATGCATGTAGGTTTCCAGGTCCACACAGCCCAGGGTCCCCGGCTTGGCCATGGGTCACACCCAGAGAAAGTCATGCTGTGGGAGACATTGAAGTCCGGAAGATGGTGTCCAGGTGCCATTGCAGCCCCCCCAGGGCACCTCAACTGGCTTTCCACTGCCTGAAAAGTGAGCTTCAGTAATCTGAGCCACATTCCTGCATTGATTTCCATGATAAAAGCGGAAATTCTTTCCCATGGGAAAGTTTCAGCCGCAAGTTATAATAAAATATCAGACTTTAAAATGTTACTATTTTAGCAGGAAATTATAATTTTCCCAGGAAACCAACCAAAAATAAATTGCAAAGCACACACTTTGTATTAAACATTTAAGAATCCCTCTCTAAAGTTGTATTTACTTGGACAAAACTCACAGGAAGGTGGAGTTTGTCTCCGTTCTGATAACCTAGACTTTGCTAGCATGCTTTCTTTGCTATGTGGAGTTTAAAATTAATATATGTGAGCATAGACTGACAGTTATGAGAGGCTGAGGAAAGTGTCAGACAGAAGGTGTGGGGGCTAGCAGGAAGTGGATAACAGCTACCAAAATAAGGTTAGAGGGAAGAGTATTTGGCCTAGTGGTGAAGACATTGTTTGGGTCACCCGTATCTCACCTATTGGAGTGCCTGTTCTGCTTCCAGTTGCCTTCTTTTTGGAGCTGAATAATACTCTAGTGTAAAGAAATCCTGCGTTTTCTTTACTCATTCATTTGTCAACAGATACTTTGGCTGATTCTGTAGCAGGGGCAGTATAGTGGCACAGGTATAGTATGGTGGCTAATGTAGGCAGTATAGTGCTAACCCTCCACCTGCAACATCAGCACCCCATAGAGGTGCTCGTTCCAGTCCTGGCTGTTCTTCTGATACTGTCCAATGCTAATGACCTAGGACAGTAGGAGATGGCTCAAGTCCTTGGGTGCCTGCATACACATGGGAGACCTGGAAGAAACTCCTGGCTCCTAGCTTCAGATTGGCTCCAATTATTAGGCCATTGTGGTCATTTGGGGGAGTGACCCAATGGGTGGAAGATTTCTCTCTGTCTCTTCTTCTCTCTGAAAATCTACCTTTCAAATAAAAAATAAATACTTCTTTATGGGGAAAAAAAAGACTGGTGTTTCAGCCTAATTTTTAAAAATGGAGTCCTGAAAAAGGGAATAAAACCCTTGTTTCCATTCATGGTCTTTGCTGACACAAACCAGTAGCACGTCTTATGATCTTCCCTATTCCAAAAAAAGCTGAAGACACTAAGAAAATACCTGTGACATAATGGGATAGGTCCAAGGAGGGAGAAATAGGGGGACAGCAAAGTGAAGGTCAAGGAGCCTGAGAGCCTGCCTTCAATTGCTGTGTGGGTGCAGAGATGCTGAGCTGAGGGTCAGCCAAAGGGACACCAACTGATTCCAAGCACTACAGAGTCCTGAAGGCAAAAACCACTGACTCTGTTAGAGAAGGGAAACTTTGCCGAGGGTGGGAATCCGTCATTTCAAGTTGGAGATAGAAATTCAAGGGCAGAGGCAGTTGCACCTGCATTCCCCATGGCAGACACCCCTCGTATTCATCCTCCAGATGCCCACTCTGCCACCCCCAGGCACCCTTCCACATAGAGACACTGCTGCACCATAACAGCTCAGCACTGACTCTCAGAACACAAGCTCACTTAAGAGAAGTGACTTATATTTTGATAAAACTTTTTTTTACCTGAAAATGTGCTAAGTGACTCTCTGCAATATTTTGGTCAATAGTCAGTATAGCCCTATCAGTGCTATCAACCCTATCTCTATCCAGTTTGGGCAGTAAGTGTGGTGATGGCGACACCAGGTACAAACACCAGTACCTAAGACCAAGGGCTAGAACTGCCATAATCCCTCCATTTCTTGGGTGCTTTATATTATGTGTACTTGTTCTCAAGTATTTTGATGAGCACCCACTCATTTTGCCTCACATAGTGTTTTCATGCTCTACCCCATTTTTAAGTAAAATATACAATGAGAAATTGTTAAAAAGAAAAAAAGCATAAGTGACACAGCAATTAGGAAGAATGAAATCATATCATTTGCAACTAGATGGTCCTAACTAGAGACTATTATGCTCAGTGAAATAAGTCAATCCCAAAAGAATAAATATCGTATGTTCACTCTAATATAAGGAAACCATCATGCAAAGTAAAACTTAAATAACCCGTTTCATACTGGGTTTTTGTGTTGCATGCCATGTGTTTTGATGTTTTTGATTTCAGTTTAATTTCCTCCAAATACTTTCTTTTCTCCTGTTGAATTCATCACTGGCTCATGGATTACATGGTGGTATCATTTTACCCAAGAGACTTTTGTGTTTTTTTTTGTCACCCATGTGTTGGTTACTAAGTGGTGTGGTTTTTCATGGAGCTGTAATTTTATTGTTGTTGTTGGTGGTGATGTTGTTGTTCTAATTCATACCAGTGGTTGACCTTATTTTGTGGCTTCTCATTTATGGGATTGTATAGTGATGGAGTAATAGAGACTACCATATCCAGATGTGGGGATACAATGCATTATGCATCCCTGCTTTTACATCTAAAATGGACTCCCAGTGAAACTGTTGAATATGAGTAGACAATGAGATGCTGGACTAGCTGACATTGTCTGGGCCAACAATGTCGATGCACACTTAAATAACAGACTGATAGAATCACAGCTGCTTATGAAGGATTATACTATTGTAGCAATGTGGGGAAAATCTGTCCGGGGGAGTTTGCGGGGGAAGAATCCCAGTCTCTACAAAATTGTACCATAAAATTCAAAAATTCAGAATAAAAATTTGACAAAAAAAAAAAAAAGAATGGCAAAGAAAACCACACATCCTATCAGGTCTTTACTTGCTTCAAGGTCACAAACAGCGAAACTATGTTGAACTGTGTATGACGCACACATTTTGCCTATTTGCTTTAGAATGAATGGCAAGGACCTTGGGGCTTGGGTACATGGACCTCCTAGCAGTGTGGCAGCTGCTAGGGGGACCTGAGCCAGGAATAGCCCATGAGCCACCCAACAATGCAGTCTGGGTCTTGGGGATTGGGTTTACAGGGAATTTGAGAGATAGCACATGTGGGCATTTCCAAGGACCTTAGGATCAGGTCCAGGTGAGGAATGACTTCTCTGGGACTTCCATGGACAAAGCCACTCTATTTGAAGGGCTACAACATGGAACCCACCAAAGAGTGTCAGAAAAGGGAACAGATTCTGTGAGGCTGGGCGATAAAATCAACTAATACGTGAGTGAATCAGTTCTGGGAGTAGAATCTGCAGGGAAATATGTGGGCCCACCCATGTGAAGCAGCAAGAACTGTGACATGCGCAAGAACTGTGGCTGGGAACAGGTCTGGTTGGGGAGCTAAGTGGATGCCCTGGCTGGGCTGGAATACCCATCAGTGAATGCGAGTGCCAGAATTGGTATAATGGCCTGGGCTGAATATGGCTGCATGGGTGGGGCCTGGATCTGGGGAGAGCAGGTTTAGGCTATACTCTAGTACCCAGTGGTACTTGTGAGTCAGTGTGGGTATAGAACAGCCTAGGCTAGGTGTTGGTTCCCACTGAACCACATGAGAGCTGTGTCTGGATACAGACCAGATATGGACGACTGTAACACCCGATAGTAAAAACGAGAAAGGGTATGGGCTGAATGGGCAAGGACATCATCATTCCTGCCAGAACAACAGGTGAACAAAGTCAACTTGGCCAGGGACCCACTGGTATGCACAAAATCTGCCACTGGGAGCAGACTGGATATAGGAGTTTGGTAAAATTAGTATTATGGTGCTGCTCACAGACTCTATGTTTACCCTCAAAAACAACAAGCTAGTAAGTCTTTCAGAACATAAAATGATAAACAAGCATAACAAGAGCTCATCACAGAGACCCAAATACCCTGAAAGCTAGCTCCTCTGCTTCGTGGAGGAGGCATAATCAGCCCAGAGAGAAACATTCATTTAACCAAGATGCTGAATCCCACAGCCAAGGCAGGTGTCACAGGACATGGCTCCAATGGGAGGCATCACTTCTCTCCGTTGAGGCCAAAGTGTGACAGTGCTGGTTTCTCCTGAGGTCTCTCCTTGGCTGGGAGACAGCAACTCCTCTCCTTGCAAAGTCACACCTCCAAGTGTCTGTGTGCCCAATTCGTGCAAGGACATGCATCTCACTGGACCTTATTCACCTCTTTCAAAGTCGAAATATATCACATCTAAGGTCTCAGAGTATGGGGCTGCAACCTAGGGACTGTGAAGGACTGCAGTGAAACCCTCTGGAGGTGTCCTTCACTCTGCAGACGTTGAAGGGTAGCAGTGCTCAAGCAGGCCTTAGGTTGGGCCTGTGGAGTCTCCAGGTCTGTCTTTGTCTTTGCCATCATGGCCAAAGAATGTTTATTATCAAGGTAGTGCATCCTATCCGCTCAGCATGGCGTACATGGAAAGTCTCTTTAAAATAATTATTTGTGTATTTTAAAGGCAGAGTTACAGATAGAGGGAGCAGAAAGATCTGCTATCCACTAGTTTGCTCCCCAAATGATCTCAATGGCTATGATTGGGCCAGGCTGGAACCAGGAGCCTGGAATTCCATCTGGGTCTTCCACCTGGGTTCAGGGCCCATGGATTCTTCTGCTGCTTTCCCAGGCATTAATGCAGAAAGCTGGAATGAAAGTGCAACAGCCATGATTCAAACCAGCACTCAAAAGGGATGTTAGTGTTTCAGATGGTGGCTTAACTCACTGGCGCCACAATGCCTGCCTCTAAAGTCTCTTAAGCTAAACCTGTGGCCTCTCCTACATTATCCCCACTAAGGATGCGCATTATATTGTCTGAATTAACAGAGCATATTCAACTGCTTTCCATTGTCATACTAAATATGACTTCTGGTAGTTAGAGAAGCATGGTGGTTTTTTTTTTTAAAGATTTATTCATTTTATTACAGCCAGATATACACAGAGGAGGAGAGACAGAGAGGAAGATCTTCCGTCCGATGTTTCACTCCCCAAGTGAGCCGCAACGGGCTGGTGCTTGCCGATCCGAAGCCAGGAACCTGGAACCTCTTCCGGGTCTCCCACGCGGGTGCAGGGTCCCAAGGCTTTGGGCCGTCCTCGACTGCTTTCCCAGGCCACAAGCAGGGAGCTGGATGGGAAGTGGGGCTGCCGGGATTAGAACCGGCGCCCATATGGGATGCCCGGGGCTTTCAAGGCGAGGACTTTAGCCGCTAGGCCATGCTGCCGGGCCCGAGAAGCATGGTGGTTTACAGAGAAAGCACGGAACAATAAGCACCCCAGTGATGTGGGGCCACACGTTTCCAGGTCCCCGAGGCCTTCTAGCAGAGCAGAGAGCCCGACTCTCCCAGGAAGTAAGGCTTGAAAACTGCAAATTTGAGTCAGCTGTTTCACTCAGGCTGAGACTATGAACTGGTGGCCATTGCACCTTTTCGAGGGTGTTGGAAGGTGACCATGTCTTATGCGAGCCCGCCTTCATCTTGGTTCCTTATGATTGCATTTTGTTTTTGCTTTCAGAGAGCTAACTTTTTCCTAAATGGTTGTGAATGAGAACTGATGCATTGGAATCTTGTTGAAATGCCCCTCTGTAGTTTGCTACAGCCTTGTGTTTTCCATTGTTCCACATCTATTCCAAACAGATGTTTGGCCTGGGTCCACCTCTCCTGTAGATCACTACCTTGGGGGGGAATTATAAGGACTTGGAATCAGGTGCCTGCATGCAGGGTCAGCTTCCTTCCCAGGCTCTGTGGTCCATCACTTGTGGCACCTCGGTCACCACTAGTCTCCATGCACCCCGGAGCTCTGTGGTGGTTCCAGATTGTTAGTGAGCTGGGGGACCCTAGCTTACCATTGTCACCAATGCTGTACTGTGCTGGGGAGATGGTGTTTCAACTCCCTCTCAGTTTAAACTATGGGTCTATGGAATGTGTCCACTGAGGGCTCCTAAGTCAGCAGAAAATCCAGTTCCATCTCCACTTCCAGTGGGATCCAACCAAGGATGCATCAACAGCAAGCACCCATGTGTAGTGCATGAGGCCAGTACTCAATTCTCTCAACACTCACTGGTAAGGAAACAGCACACATCCCCAGGTCAGGGCACACGACCCCCACAGACAGGCAATAAGCCCCTTTAGAGTAGCAGAGTTACACAGAATAAGCAAGACTGAAGAGGCTATCATAGCTTCCAAAGGTTCACCTTTGGATGATGGCTTTCTAACACTATGACCAAGTCAGTCCCTGTCACCAAAGCACCCACCACTATGGACTCTTTCTCTCTCTCTCTCTCTCTCTCTCTCTCTCTCTCTCTCTCTCTCCTTTGCCTTGTTAGCAAGTCTTCAATGGCTCCATTCACAATGGAGTAAGAGTGAACAAGCACATTGCCAGCAGGACCTGGGTCTTCCAGTTTGTTGAGCCCTCACACTGACCAGTGATGTGCTGAAGGCTGCAGTGATGGCCACAGATCATACAAACTGGGTACCTTATTGAAACTTCTGTTTATTTTGTCTTGGTTGGCAGAATGAGGACATGGGGTGCTGTGCAAACTACTGCAAAAATCAGGCTAGGTATCATGGCATTTCCAAGCCAAGATTTCACTGACCTCTTCTGTACTCAATTCCCACACCAGCCCTTCTCTTTGACCCTACAGGTAGGCAGCTCCTGCTGCCCTACCATGGATGTTTTTGGGGGTGTCATGGGCAACCACCCTGTTGATTCAAAGAATTCAAAAGATGAATTAGGAATACCCTAGCAAGCTCATAGCCCTGCTCTCAACTTCCACAACTTCGTGTCATGCATTTGCTCAGCCAGGCAATCACTCTGTCATGGTCCCCTCAGTCACTGCAACACAGCAAAGAACAAACTCCCACCACATTTTGCGCAGCCATGGAGACCAGCCCAAGTCAGCGACTACCCCAGTGGGATCTCTGGCTCCTGTAGAGCTGCTTCCTGGGGAGCAGGTGGCTTCACAGCCCCAGGGCAGGCTGCGATCTCATTCCAAAGCTGTGCCTATCAAATACAGTTGATGTCCTAAGATGAATTGTTGGCAATCAAATTATGTTTTGACTGGAGACGGACTTGGATTTGAATAATTCTCTAGGGAACGCTTAGCCAACAACACCTATTCATATTCCAAAGCACCCTCATTTCTGTCTCTTTGGGGCAAGTCCATCTTTATAAAAGATGTTTTGCATGGAGCAGGGGGCATCACCTGGTACTCCCTGTCCATTTTCCTCCATAGGGAAATGATTGGGTATGGCGGGAAAGACACGCCATGTTCATTCAAGTTGCTTGATGGGTTACATTCGGGCTAAAGACCTGCTTTGAGGAATATCTTCCATCAAACTTCCTGGTCATTTTGAGGGTTGGGTCATAAGATAAGATAAAACATACATAACATAAAACCTTTACTGGGCCCAGCGGCGTGGCCTAGCGGCTAAAGTCCTCGCCTTGAACACCCCAGGATCCCATATGGGCGCCGGTTCTAATCCTGGCAGCTCCACTTCCCATCCAGCTCCCTGCTTGTGGCCTGGGAAAGCAGTCGAGGACGGCCCAAGGCTTTGGGACCCTGCACCCGCGTGGGAGACCCTGAAGAGGTTCCAGGTTCCCGGCTTCGGATCAGCGCGCACCGGCCCGTTGCGGCTCACTTGGGGAGTGAAACATCGGACGGAAGATCTTCCTCTCTGTCTCTCCTCCTCTCTGTATATCCGGCTTTCCAATAATAATAAAAATCTGAAAAAAAAAAAGATAAAACCTTTACTTAACTCTGACCTTTAGTAATGGCAGAATGACATATGCATGAAAGCTTATGAATTAAATTGTGCATAAACATCCGCAAAGCACCACACACCATCCCCACCCACATCCCCACCTGGAAGCCACGGTTTAAGGAGAAGGAATCTTAAACTACAGACAGGAGAAATGTTTATAGCAAGTACAGAGGAAATGTTCAATGTGTGTCTTCTATGAAGATGAAATACAGATACAGTTTTTAAAATGTTCCCCTATTTGGAAAATTGCCAATCCAAATCAAGATCTGTTCAATAATCAACTGATGAAGAATGAAAAGGGACAAGACACCAGAAACATTGAGATGTAAGAACTCATTCATCTCCTTGGTCCTGATTGACCCCTGGAGGCTCACAGACTATCTGACCCCCATTGGTTCTAGGATCCACCTGGACCCCCTCAAGTCTCACTGGCTACAGGACTCTCATGGCTTCCAGGATCCTCATTGACCCCAAAGACTCATTCACTCACTCTGTGATCTTCACCAGTTCCTTGGTCTTCATCGTCCTCTTCCTCATCAGCTGCCTGCACAGCCCCAGAGCCTGGGTCCGTAGCCGCTCTAGAATGCCACTTCTTCTAGAAATTTGGCATTTGCATGAAGCCTTTCTGGCTCCACATTCACCACTATAGTCAAGAATTCTACCTTGGGATCTGGTTCTGTGGTAACGCTGCCTCCTACATTCCATATGGGTACCAGTTCAAGCTCCAGCTGCTCCACTTCCTATCTAGCTCCCTGCTAATGCACCTGGGAAAGCAGCAAAAGATTACAAAAGTGTTTGAGCTCCTGCACTCACATGGAATACCCAGATGATGCTCCTGGCTTTGTACTAGCCCAGACTCAGCTGTTGTGATCAATTGGGGAGTGAGCCAGTAGACAGAAAAATCTCTATTTCTCTCTCCCTTTCTCTCTTTTTAACTCTGTCTTGAAAATAAATAAATAAATAAATAAACAAACAAATAAATAAATAAATATTAAAAACGTAAAAAAAAAAAGAGGAATTCCATCTTGGCTTCACGGAGACTCCACTCGGTGTGGAATATCAGAATAGAGCTCTTGAGCAGAAAATAATCCTCTGGTCCTATAAAAAGTTGAACGTAGAACATGATTCATGGATTTATCACATGTGCTCAAATTTGGGAGACAAAGCTACAGAAAGAGTTGGTGAAATGAGAAAGATGGATCCTGCATCTAGGGCCCACTCCCCAGAGAGCCTCAACAGCCAGTGCCAGGTCAGGCCAAAACCATAAGCCCAGAACATTGTCCAAGTCTCCCATGGGCCCAAACACCTGGGCCATCTTTCACTGCCCCTCCCAGAAACATTAGCAGGGAGCTGGATCAAAAGTGGAGCAGACTGCTATACATGCTGGCAAATCAGGGCAGGGGCAGGCCTGGTGGGGGTTATTGGGGGCCGCTCTGACTAGGCTGCAGCTCCCACTGGTTGGTGTGATGGCCGAGTATGTGATGAGCAGAACCAGGATGGACTGCAACACCCATTGGTCCCAGTGGAAGTCGAGGCTCAAGACAGAACCAACCCAGCAACTGCAACCACCAGCTGAACGGGGAGATGGGCTGCGCCAGGTCCTGTACTTGCTAATACATATAAGATTCTGGTCTGGGAACACCTTAAAGTTTCTTTGGGGATCCCCTGAACCGAAATAGCGGACTTCGAACCTTAACCAAGAAAAGACGGAAGATAGAACAGGTTAGTCAACCACCACAGCTATACGTTGGCAGCAAAACACTGGACAAAGGGAGACTCTATGATGGACTATGTCAATCAGTAGATTATTCAACAGCCTCATCATGTCTGGAGTGGTGAGATTGCATAACTGGTGAACTACCGGGATCACTTGAGCAAGGATCTCAGAGCATGCCCTACATCCGGGACCTGGGGTGGGTGGGAGACTGGGTGGGGCTTCTCCTCAATATCCCCTTTAGCCCCTGTAACTTTTTACCTTAATAAAGAAAAAAAAAGTGGAGCAACCAGGACCAGAATCAGCATGCACACGAGATGCCAGTGTCGCTAGTGGCAGCTCCACCTACTATGCCATAACAATGGCACCTTGTGAATTTCTTGAACAAAACAAGTAGTTAGAGGGGCAAAATCATATTAGAGGTTGCTTTTTTTCAATGAAGTACCTATTGGGATAAAACACAAGGAGAATTGCTGCCCTACCAAATGGACAATGTTATGAATGGATTAAAGGTTTGGCTCTGCTGGGTACAACCAGAGGGATTTGGTGACCTTCAGCCAACACAGAACCTCGGAAGGTCCCACTTTTGTCTCATGGCCTTCTTTCAAGATTTATTCACTTTCATTTGAGTGGCAAATTTTATGGTGAAGGAAGGTTTTTCAACTGCTGGTTCACTCCCCAAATGGCTGCAACTAGCAGAGCTGAGCTGATCCAAACCCAGAAGCCAAGAGCTTCTACTAGGTCTTTCACACGGGTGCAGGGGCACAAGGATGACAGCCATCCTCCTCTGCTTTCCCAGGACATACAAAGGAAGTTGGATCAGAGACGGAGCAGCCGGTACACAAACCTGTCCATATAGGATGCCAGTGCTGCAGGAGGAAGGATTAGCCTGATGCACCACCATGCTGGCCTGATTTAAGGCCTTCTGCACAAAGATTTTTGGCTGCATCATTATCTCTAGCAGTCAAAAAAAATCCAAACAAAATGGCAGCATCCTGATGACGCACCAAGTGGGAATAGTTAGGAAACTCAAGTATACACCCAATGATCTACGAATAAGGAAAACAATTGTGATGACTATTTTCAAAGTGAAACAACAGCTTACCAAATGTTGGGAGTAACAGAATGAGCACATTTTCTATTGTGTCAGTATTTTCACAATAATAAAAACACAAATGTGCATACCTCTGTGTCCTCCCTCCCATCGTCACAAGGAGATGCTGAAAGAATGCAATAAATTGCTCCAGTCATATTTGGATACGGATTTGAGTGTATAGTTGCTTTTCTAAACATCCTGAGGGGTGGTTATTATTGCTTTAACAACATGGAAAATAAATCATGAGCCTGTCTAGATCATTATAGTTTCATGTGGTCTCATACCTCTGGGATGGCTGAGACCAAACTTTGGCCCGCACAACCTAAATGGCTTTTTCCATTAAGCAGCAGGAAACCTTGAATGCCTGTTTTGTCTCCAAATAGGTTAATGGGAACCAGATGCAAAGCTTCAATCAAACTTTCGTTCTCTAGTGGTCTGGTACCCATTTAGCCATTTGCTCACCGAGCTAGAAGTATGTGATTGATATGTATCTTATGTTCATTAATACCCCGGATATGACAAGATGTGCCTGGGATTAGTTCTTGCCACATAGTGAAAGTGAGTTTGCAGACTCAAACTTGGGAATACAAGAAATGTTTCATTATTTTCCCAAATGCTGTTAAAATCCGGATTATAATCCCCATCCCACTCAGCTGGCACGAAACGCAGCCTCTCATGGGAAACTCCTCACAGTGCCCCATGGTCCTGGAGGCCTTTATGTAGCTGAGCTTTCCTAAGGTGTTCTGTTCCCCCGTGCACTCCCCCTTGACTGGCTGCTCCCTTCTCCGTCTGGAACAGCCCGACTGAGCAGGCCATTGACCTCCCTGGTGGGGGAGGCAGCTGGGTCCTGCCCATGCGGCTTCACCTTCTCTAGTTGAGGAAAATGGTGCCTCCTGCAGGCAGGACCGGCCCACAGGACACACTTCCTGTGTCTGACGCCTCCTTCCTGGAAGGTCTAGCAAACACACCTGCAACAGGTATAAAATAATACACACATATACCTCCTACGCACCAACACACACACATCCTTCTCCCACACCTCACCTACATACTACCCATCACAACAGACATATCACACACACCCCTCACACACATCACACCACATACACGTAACACTTTATACATGTATACTCTACACACATAATGTGCCATACATACCACATACCATACAGATTGCACATAAACCACACAGCAGAAACACACATGCATACACACCATAGCACCACATACTACCATATCACACCTCGTGCACCCCTGCACTCACCACATGTCCCACACAGACACAGCACCACCACCTCCCTGCTTCTCTTTCTGATCTGGCCCTGAAGCCAGGCCCCTGGACATGAAAGAGTGTGACCACCAAGTTCAAAGCAAAACTGATACTTTGTTAAATCACACAGCCACGTGGATGTGGGCTTGTTCGTCATTAACACTGGGCTTGCTCCACAGGAAGCCTGTGGAATTGGAACAACACCAGTCAGCACGGCAGTTAATCTTGGTGAGGTCACCTTGGAACATGAGGTAACCTCTCGGTCAGTCTGTTTCTCTTCGTGGTGCCTGAGAAATGAGACGGGAGTTGGGCAAAGCAACATAGGAACAGCACTGTGTCTATAGCAGCACAGGTTGTGTGGGAAGACCTGAGGGAGAAGATGCTTTTTGTTAAACACCGTTCAGAGGGTGGCCATCGCTGTGGCACAGCACGTTAAGCTGTTGTCTGCAATACCCATAGGAGTGCCGGTTAGAATGCTCTCTGTTCTATTTCTAATACCACACTCTGGGCAAGCAGCAGCAGATGGCCCAGAGTCCAGGTCCTTGTGCCCAAGAGGGAAATCCAGATGGAGCCCCTGGCTCCTGGTTTTACCCCACCCTAATCCCAGCCATTGAAGCCATTTGTAGAGTGAACCACAAGATAAAAAAAAAAAAATCTTTTCCTCTGAACCTGTAACTCTGCCTTTCTAACAAATCTTTTCTAAAAAATCATTCAGGACACAGCATGATGGCTCAGTGGCTAAATCTTCACCTTGCAAGTGCCAGCATCCCATATGGGCACCAGCTCGTGTCCTGGCTGCTCCACTTTCCATCCAGCTCCTTGCTTGTGGCCTGGAAAAGCAGAGGAGGATGGCCCAAAGTCTTGGGACCCTGCACCTAAGGAAGACCTGGAAGAGTGTCCTGGCTTCTGGCTTTGGATCGGCTCAGCTCTGGTGGTTCCAACTACTTGGGAAGTGAAACAGTGGATGGAAGATCTTTCTCTGTGTCTCTCTGTAGATCTGCCTTTCCATTAAAAATAAATAAATCCTTAAAAATAAAAAAAAATCATTCAAAGAGATAGCAGGTAAATAGAATAAACAAAGGAGAAGATAGTAATTAGAGAAAGTGAATTAAACAGTAATGATTTCTTCTTTTGACTAGATTGACAAATGTGTATAAAATTAGCAATATCTAGTGTCAACAAGAGTGAGGGCTGGCATCAGAGTATCAACAGCAATCACCTGGTAGACATGGCAAGTTTGCAGCATTTTTACTCCAGGAATTTATAGCACTAAAATATTTGCACAAGTTCTCAAGGCTGTATCAGGAAGCTGTCAGTTGTTTAGGGGACCACGTCAGAGTACATTCATAAGGACCATGCTGGAGAAATACTGGTTAGTCACTCTGTGTGGTACTCTGCCATGGGAGGAAACAGAGACGTGCACGATGACATGGAAAGTGCTCAGGCATGTGTTGAGTTGGAGGGAAACTGGGTTGAGATACAGTGAGTGGCAAGTGTCCATTTGGTAAACTGTATCTGTGATGTGTGTTTGTACATGCGTGAGAATTCGTGCGCATATGCACGTGTGTATACATCATTCGCAAATACAGAGAACAGTTCTGGGGGAAGCACAGCAAATTGTTCACAATGATTATTCTAGGATCGCAATGTGTGTTTGTGTGTGTGTGTGTGATGAACTATAACTCAGTAAAACAGAGCTAGGCAAATAGACAAAACAGGCAAAATGTGCATGGCTATACTGATTAGGAAAAAAATATCCAAACGGATAATAAAACAGAACACATATTCGTGTTATTTCCCTTTGACTAATGCAGTTGCGAAATGTTTGTATTTTTATCATTGATTTGAATGTTTTCTTTCTCAAAGTATCCATCTGAGTATTTCTTTATCTAATTATCTCTGCTTTGATCATTGCCCTCTCCATATTCAAGGTAAAGCCCTCTGTCACACTCTCATACATAAACACATGTGTACATATTTGCATGCATAGAACACAGAGCAAACATTTGTTCTACCCTCTGGTTTGCCTTTTCACAAATCATCTTTTTTAAATGCGTTTATTTGAAAAAGAAAAGCAAGATATAAAGACAGAGGGAGAGACAAAGAGAGAGGCTTTCCATATGCCAGTTCATTTCCCGAAGAGCAACAATTGCCACAGCTAGATCAGTCTGAATCCAGGAGCCTAGAACTCCATCCTGACCTCCCAAGGGCGGTGCAGGGGCCCAAGTACTTGGATCATCTTCCACTGCTTTCCAGAGTGCATTACCAGGAATCTGAATTACAAACAAAACAACTGGAATTCAAACCAACACTGTGTGGGGTGGCAACATCTCAGGCTGGAGCTTAGTTCACTGTGCCACAGTGCCCACCCATACAAGCCATCTTCAGACATTCTAGCTTGTGTATTGTTCAGTTTGCTTTCATGCAGTCTGATGTAAGTTTTTTCATGGTCTGTATTCTCCTTTGTTTTGTCTTCTGTTGTATTTGCATATGTTTTATTGATATATATATTCGTTGTATACATATAAATCACCCATTTAAAGTGCACAAGTCAATAGTTTCTAAATATTTCCACTGTCACGCAGCCATCATCATAATCAGCTTTGAGCAGCGTCGGTACCCAGACCCAAGAAAACCACACAGCTATTGGCATTTTGCATTATTTACCAACACACCACCATCACCCTAAGCAACCATTGCATTACTTTCTTTCAACACAGAGTTGCCTATTCTGTTATCTTTGTTGCAGTTAATGTGTATCACTGGTGCATTTGCCAGCATGATACTGCAACACATAAACAAAGCATAACATGACGGGGCCTCTGTGTTGCCCTGTCCCTTCTCTGTGTGTGGAGTCAGCTCTCCTCCAGCCCTTCAGCAAGGATAGAATACACTGGCTGTGTGCTGCAGCCGCCCTCCTCAATACTCCTTCTCTCGGGTTGGGTGTGGCTGCACCTTTTCTGACCTTCCTCTCTCTCCCTTCTCTCCACTTCTCCTAGCATCTGTTTTCCGGGGGGGGGGGGGGGGGCGAGGGTAGGTAATCTGGTCTTCATTTTTCACACTGGAGGTTTTATTAGAGGCTCTGCGCATCTCACCAGAGAAAAAGCAACACAGAGAAAAAGTAACGGATGTCCATGTGAGATCTGCATGTCACCCTCTGCAGCCCTCTGTCTAGGCACCGCTGTGCCCAACGGCCCTGAATAGCAGTGTCTTTAGAACAAAGTTTGGGCATCTTGCAGGGCAATAGAGCATGTGTGGAGCAATCGGGACTTGAACCAGCTCCCACGTAGGATGCCAGCATCACAGGCAGCAGCCCCGCAACTATGGCCCCTATTCATTTTAATCTTTTAATAAAACCACAAATCTCTATTACATTAGTGGGGTTTGAAAAGGGCGAGTCAGTAAATACATCCTAAACAGATAACTTCTGATTAATCCATGTTTACATGTTGATCAGTTGGCTATAATAAACTGATGTGAATTGATTAGACTTCTCTCATTATTAGAGTGGCATTCTATCCTGTTCCATCGCCCCTTCCACGTGTGGCCTAGCAATAGCCTCCACTGGCTTTTGTGTTTCTTATCTTTCACTCTTGTTTCTTTTTGTAAATCTGTAATGTATGCTAATTGTTCATTTGGTTGATCTAGACAACAAAAGTATTTCCTGCTCCTCTTCTCTCTGCCAGCTTGTGAGTGAGGCAGGCTCCATATCTCCCTGGAAGAAAACTCTGCCCTTTAATGTAAGCAGAATTAAACGGGTTACCTTGCTGTTCATGCTCTGATGGTCAGATTTGAAGCACCTTTCTACATGCCAAAATTGCTAAAATAGTCCACATTTTCTTCTTTTGTTTAATTGATGATTTTTTTATCTAGATCTTCATTCTGTGTTATTAAAATGCAGTATGATGTCTGGATTCCCTTTTGTCTTTCTCAATTTAGGAAGGCACTTTCAGCTATAAAACAGCTATAGAACAATCTATCAGCCATTAGGGGAGTGAGCCAACAGATAGAAGATCTTATCTCTGTGTCTCTCCTTTCTCACTGTAAAATCTGCCTTACAAATAAAAAATTAAATAAATCTTTCAGAAAACTATTTTGGGGGCCTGTGTTGAGGTATAGTGGGCACCTTTGGTGCTGGAATCCCATCTGAGTGCCAATTCAAGTCCCATTGCTCCGGTTCCAATCCAACTCCCTGCTATGCACCTACGAAAAGCAGCAGAGGAGATCCCGAGTACTGGGGCTCCTCTAACCATGTGGGAGACTCAGGTGGAGCTCCAGGTTCCTGGTTTTGGCCTCGCACAGTCCACTGTGGGTACTTGAGGGGTAAACCAGCAAATTGAAGATCTGGCTCCCTCTGTATGACTCTGAATTTCAAATAAAATAAATGAATCTTTAAACAAAAATTCTCAACCACTACATTTGATTTCATCCTGATACATAAAATTGTACATATTTATAGAAGGAGATGCTTTAATATTGTACGCCTTGTGTAATTCCAAATCAGGATTAATAGATCTCTCACCTCAAACATTCATCACTTCTTTATGGTGAAAAACAAAATCCTTTCTTACTCTCTTAAAGAATACACATTACATTTTCATTATCTATGTCACCCGATAGTCAACAGGACACCAGGACTTCTGAGTCCAGCACCCATCAGTCAGCCTCTCCCCATCCCGCCTCTGGTAACCCAGTCTGTTCTCAACTTCTAGTGGATCCCACCAATTAGTGGGACAATGCATGTGCGTTTTCTGTGTTTGCCTCATTTCACTTAGCATGATGACCTCTGTTTCCATCCAGGTTGCTGTTAATGATAAGATTTCATTCTTTCATGGATTGGTGTGTCCCATGCACTACATTTCCTTTATCCACCCATCAACTGATGGACACAGGGGCTGTTTCCACATCTTAGCTATCTTGAATTGAATCATGCTGCAGTCCAACAGGGACTGCTGAGATCTCTTGGTAAGACTAATTCCATTTCCATTGGATAAA
The DNA here is from genome assembly GCF_030435755.1 of Ochotona princeps. Classification (NCBI taxonomy): domain Eukaryota; kingdom Metazoa; phylum Chordata; class Mammalia; order Lagomorpha; family Ochotonidae; genus Ochotona; species Ochotona princeps. The sequence goes on from NC_080845.1 coordinate 61,156,702, forward strand.
CACAAGAGATGGACTTGCTGAACTACCGAATTTCAGTCTCATTTTTTCAGTAGCTTTGCCTGAATACCAACTAACATCCTTTTTCTACTGTATAGGGTAAAAAGAATCTTACGAGGTCAGCACTATGGCCTACCAATCTCATCTTCCTCCTATGGCACTAGCAACATATGGGCATGAGTTTTAGTCCCGGATGCTCCACTTCCAATCCAGCTCCCTGCCACTGGCCTGGGAAAACAGTGGAGGACAGCCCAATGCCTTGGGACCTTGCACCCATATGGGAGACTGGAAGGAGCTCCTGGCTCCTGCCTTTGGATTAACTCAATTCAGGCACCTGCAGCAAGCTGGGGAGTGAACCATTGGATGGAAGATCTTTCTGTAAACTTCCCTTTCCAATGCAAATAAATACATCTTTAAAAGGCAAAGGGTAACTTTATTGAGCTGGCAACATGATGTAGTAGATTACATCTTCCACCTTCAGTGCTGGTGTCCCATATGAGCACCATTTCAAATTACAACTACTCCACTTCTAATCCAGCTCTCTGCTAATGGTCTGAAAAGTCACCAGAGGCTGGACCAACTGTTTGGGCCCCTGCACCCATGTGGAAGACCAGGAAGAAGCTCCAGACTCCTGGCTTTGTCTGGTCCAGCCATTGTGGACATTTGAGAAGCAAATCGAGCGACGAATGAAAGTGTTCTCTCTCTCTCCCCACCCCCTTCCCTCTCTGTAAATCTTTTGAACCAAGAAATAATTTAAAACAAAAAGTAATTTTATTGTGATGTGAAAAAAAATTGAATCCATGTATAATCTTCATTCACTGTGAGCTTTCTGAAGACCCTGCAGGTGTCTCTGCATGGTTTTTGTACTGCTAACCAGGAAGTCTACCTCCAACTTCACTGGAGAAGGGAAACATACTCACCATACCCAGCCCCCAGCAAGCACATGCTATTGTGTGTGGTAGGATTCATGTTTCTAATACAGAAAATGTGAATTTTCTCTTCTGCTCATCTCTCCAGCCCATTGCTATGGCTCAAATAGGATTGGGCCAAAACTCGTGTTGGAATCTGATGGCTAGTGTCATTATATTGGAAGAGGGGTTCTAGTAGGAGGTCCTGGCATCACAGAAGTGGAGCTCTCACGAATGGATCAGCAACATACTGCTCTGGGACTGGACTGTTTGCTGGGAGAACAGGCAGTTCTAAAGCCAGCTTGGCTCCCTCTGCTCTTTCTCTCTTGCTGCTGTTCTCTGCGCTCTTCCTTGCCCTTGCTTCTGCTGCATGTGCCCATCTCTCTCCTGCTTCCTCCCTCCCCATGCCCCTTCTCTTGGCATGTGCTCACTTGTCCTATACTTTGGCCAAGCATCGAGGTGACACAAAGTCCTCACTGGGAGCCAAGCTGGACGTCCAGAACCATGGCCAAAGCAGACCTCTGTTCCTTAGGACCAACCCAGTAGGGGGTGTTCTGGAATGGCAACAGAAGCAGACCAAGACCCCCAGGGAGAAGATGAGCTGAATTCACACCAAATCATTCACATAAAAATGCCTCTATCACTTCACCTTCTGATGGCTAATGATGTGCCTGTGTTTGGAAAGCTGGTGCTATGATTTTTTTTTTCCTGTCGATTGTTGAGGCTTCCATTTCATCGATACATGACCATGAACATGCATGGAGAACAAATACCAGAAAAGAGGCCCCAACACAGTAGCCTAGTGGCTAAAGTCCTCTCCTTGCACTTGCTGGGATCCCATAGAAGCACTGGTTCATGTCCCAGCTGCTCCACTTCCCATCCAGCTCTCTGCTTGTGGTGTGGGAAGGCAGCAGAGGACGGCCCAAAGCCTTTGGACCCTGCACCCATGTGGGAGACCCAGAGAAAACTCCTGGCTGTTAGCTTTAGATTGGCACAGTTCCTGCCATTGCAGCTGCTTGGGGAGTAAACCAGTGGATGGGAGATCTTTCTCTGTGTCTCCTCTTCTCTCTGTAAATTTGCCTTTCCAATCAAAATAAACAGATCTTTAAAGAAAAAACAAATACCAGACAAGTTTTAGGTGAGAGTATTTTACAAAAATCCATCCATACAAGGGTTTTTCAAAATGCTAAAACCTAAGTTTATTTCAGTGCTAAAGAATTTTGAAACTCATACCTCACAAGATATCTTCAAAGAGCTCTTAAAATGCATATAATGAAAAAACTAGGCATTCTTGCTTCTGCAAATAAAATTATCAAATAAAATAAATAAAATTACTTTTTAATTCCGTTCTTCTATGAACTTTTTGGGGAAGTAGCATACATCGCCTTGCTAAACCTCATTGTAGTTCCATGAGGATGTTAATAGCAAAGGCAGGAAAGTATAAAGGCATCTTCCTGACTGGTCCAACATCAGGATTATTTCACTGTGCATACTCCAGGTGTGCCCTGCAGCCACGGAGAAGAGCAAGTCTGAGATGACAGATGGACGGTGTAATGGATGCTCCTAAACTCGTTCTCTGCGCTTTATGCACTCTTCCATTTTTTACTTTAGGAAACTCTACATTTCCAAGGGGAAATGAACATAACCAAAAAATTCAACCACAATAGTAATTTTTAAAAGCAAAAACAATGAAACCTGATTTTCTGTCTTAGGATCAGGAATCTGTCCCTGTGAGAGCACATCCCCTCAGTGCTGGCAGGGGTCCTTGGGAATGCTCACACCATACCCCCACTGTTGGGGAAATGCACCCTAACCCGCCCCGCAGAAATTAAATCAGAACGAGAAGCATTTCATTTGTTGCTATAAGCCACTATTGTGTCTCACCAAACACATTCACAAGGGTTCTTTCTTGGCTGTTGGTGAAGCCAGAGTTTCAGAACCTGAAGACCCTCACCTAAAACTCCCACCTCCTTCTTCACCAAAATCCAAGAGCAAAACCTTTTGCAGTCCAGCAAGAAAGACTGATAAGGCAAAACCCAGCCTGGTCCCTCCAGCATCTCCAGCTCAGGGCCTTGGCCATTCTGTTCTAAGAATCAGGCCTGGTTCCTCCTTGTCATAGACTCACAGAAGCTGAGAAGTTCCTACAGCAAGTCTGTCTGCATGCTGGAGAGTGTGGCTCTCCAGGAGGCCGGGTGTGGCTCATCGGAGAAGCCAGAAGCCTCAGAACCAAGGGAAGCTTTGGGTGGAGTCCTAGGTTAAAAGCCAAAGGTCCATGAGCCCCCAGAGGACTGCTGGTCTGATCCCAGAGCCCAAGGCTGGAAGCAGCAGAAAAGTGTGATTCTCTGGAAAGAAAACTTGGCAAGAGAGAGCCAGGGCGAGCTCAAGGGGAGATGTGGAGACAGAGGAGAGTGACGGAGAGTTTCCTCTCTTGTTTTTCTGTTGCATCTGGCCACCCAGCAATCTGATGGTGACCACTTGTTGAGGAAGGGTCTTCCTACTCAGTTCACAGACCCATGAACCCTCTTCCCCAGATCCTCACCCACAACTAACTGGCCTCATGGATCCACCTAGAAGTCATGATTTGCCAACCCTCAAGCTAGACAGCAATACTCTCTCACGGCCTCACCCTGTCTCTCCCTCCTTCTCTGTTTTGATCCTACAACTTGCAGCTACAAATGTGTTCCAAGCAGGAAGAAGTGTCAGAAGGGACCCAATCCCTTCCTCTCCTTCCCCTGAGTCCCACAGCCATCCCTAGCAAGGAGGGTCCAGCTAAGTTTTACCTGTCCAGCCCTTACAGCACATAAAGCTGAATGAAAAGAGGGAGACACCAAACCCAGAACTTCTAGCTTGTCTTTCTCAGCCCCTTCCAGATAAAAACACAAGAACAAGAGCGTTCAGTGCATCCTCATCCCAAACTGGCAAGACACTGGAGTTCAAATGACCGAGGAATGGCCAGTGAGCCATGCCTCCACTCCACATGGAATTACACGGCATTCTAAAAGTATGAATCTGAGTCACACTGATGACTTCGTGACAGTTCCCTGGGCAATTACAACCTGAGAGAAACCAATGCAGAAAAGAGCCTTTGTTGTTGTCCAATTTTCAAACATGAGGGATGTTCTCTGTGTTTGAACTGTAGGTAAACTCATGGACAAGGAAGAATACAGAAAGAAGACACACAAAACAAAGCAAATTTTTGAAAAGCAACTTTATGATATAATCCATCAGTATATTGATTTTCAAATATCTGTACACCAACATGTATAAAGAAGGACTTTTAACTATATGAGCTTACTTCCCAATACCTAGACAATGAAATACTAGACTCTCTACCATTGCTTATACCTACAGTGTCAGGACCCATGAAAAGAGCAGAACGCTGGAGTCGAGACTACAGCTGAAGGACTATGTATTACTGTAAACCGCAGGAGATGATGGGGAGGTGAGAAGGGGAGAGAAGAAAGGCAAGAAGCCCTATATCTTCAAAACTATAAAACAGAACATAAGAATAAAATAAGAGAGAGAAAGAAAAGCATCTGACAAATACAAAGAGAGAGAAAGAAAAGCATAAGTGAATAATCCAAGAAAGAAAATGGCACAGCATAAACTAAGCCTCCACTTCAGGTATGAGCATTCCACTGCAGAGTTCATGTTCAAGTCCAAACTGCGTCATTTCTGATCCAGTTCCCTGAGGATGCAACTGGGAAAGCAACAGAGGCTGACCAGGACTTGGGCCCCTGCCATCCACATGGGAGACTCTGGTGGAGTGCTTGGCTCTTATCTTAGTCTGGTCCATTCCTAGTCATTGTAGCCATCTGGGAAGTAAACCAATGGATGAAAGATTCTCTCTCTCTCTCTCCTCTTCTGCCCCCCTCTGCCACCCTGCCTTTAAAATAAATAAGTAAATCTTTTATAATGAAGGAAAGAGATAATTGACTATAGTGCAAAAGCTTTTTCTAAATCATACCTGGTTTTTTGTTTTGTTTTTTTTTTCATACCTGGTTTTTACATAGAACTCCCTTTTCCTTGAACTATTGATGATCCTAGTAGACTGTCTCTTCTCTCTTGGCCCGTCCACTAGGCTCACAAAATCACAGCAAATTCCTGCTTGCTCTGATTCCTCACAAAATGTCCCATTTCCAAAAAGTGGCTGTAAATTGGCCAGATATCATTTCATAAATGGACTTCTAGTGACCGCTCCGGACAAGAAAACATTTCTACATCAAAAACCAAATTGCCATCTGAATCTCATCCAATGGAATTCTAGTTTTTCTTTCCAGCTTGCAATGATCTCTGGAGAAACCATTCTATGAATATTTAAAATTGGCACCACTTCCCATGCCGAATAAAATATTGTTGCATAGAAAACTGGCTCCAGGAAATTAAAAATCAATATGCTTTAGTACCTAAAATAGGATGGGAGAAGTTACTGTCTCCATACCACAATGACCAGGCTCGGCAAGACACAAAGAATCCAGCACGCTTATAAAAAGAAAATTATGAGAGGTCTTATTACTGACATTATTTATCATGAAAGAAATTTTTGGTATGTATGAGAAATGCCATTGAGTGGATGAGAAAAATTGGCTTAATGCCTCACACAAATATCCATCTATGTGACTCAGGGGTAACTAGCCTGCTTAGAGATTATTGTTCCTGGAGGCAAAATCATTCTCGATTCATCCCAACCTTGCCAAATCATCCTTTTCTAATCAAGATCTCTCACTGAATCTTCTTCGACCTCATGTCAAGGCTTCTTCAGATTTGGAGCTTGATTAAAGATCTTCAATTATCTCTTGAAGATTTTGACTCTTATGTCTCTGGTATCAAATATCACAAAGTATCAGAGAATTGTAAGTAACAACTAATAATGCGGTAAAATAAATAAATATGAACATGAAGGGAGGGAGATGGTTTGTGTTTAACCTAGGACCTCCCCCACATCTGGAAGCGAGTGCTGGCCAGAGGGATGGGTGGCTCCTGCAGAAGCCGCCTGATCTTTGGCTGTCTTCTGTCTATCCCAGGACACTGTGACTCCCATGCATAAACCCCAGCTATTGAGCATCAGAGCCCTCGTTCTGGTATTCATGGGAATGGAGCCTATAGGTGAGCTGTATGCATTGTTTATTGCTAAGGAATTTGGAGAGCTCTAAAAAGTTGATGATGGTGTCTTCCCTGAGTAGTCCTGCCCCAACACACACAAATACTCCTGACACACCACAACACTTTTTAAACTAAAAGACAAAGAGACAGACATTTGCAATCTCTCATCTCATTCCCTGCGTGATTGGGAATAAGGAACTCAAGACAAGTTTGCCACAGGTGCAGCAGGGACTGAATTACTAGGAAGCTGGGATTGGGAGTGCAGCCTGGATCTGAATCCACAGGCCCCTACTTGGGAAGACAGCATGTTGACCATTGTGCCTAACACTGTCCCTGCCACCCCAACACACACACACACACACACACACACACACAACACCACCATGCAGTTCAGCCAGGGGCCAGCAACAGCAGGCTTTCCAATCATTTCAGAAACCCTGTGGCTTATGCAACTGGAGACAACTTACCCACAGCCATACCACAGGATGAGTCAGCTCTCTGCCTCCCTTATTGACTGCCTGTTCCCAGATCAGCCAAGGTCAGGGGCTCCAGGAGGGAGGGAGAGGAGAGGCAGGCACTCAGTGAACACCCAATCCTTTTGATGAGGAGGGCAAGGAGCAGAGTGTGGGTCCTTTCCAAGGCTGCTGCTGACTGACAGTTTCCACTGCCTGGGAATTGTTACAGGTATTCTCCAAAAGTTCTCTGGAAACTAACTGCTTGCTGTACACTGAGAAATGTTGCACTCACCGTCTCTCCATGCCTACGTGTCAGACGTGGGTAAAGCTCACCTGTAGCCATCACCCAATCACCTGTACAATGGTGTACAAAGCAAAATTTGGCAAACCTAACTCACTCAGTGAACATGATGGCACCATTTGTTTGCAGCGCAACAGAGCCCTCCCAACTAGGAAATCTGTGTTAATATGAGGATAGCAGGGTGATCCCTGGAACTGAGGTTGGGGTCCAACTGTCAAAGGAACTGGAGTGGTGGTCTCATAATTCCCCTTGTATGAGTGAATGAGTTTGTGAAATGATATGTAATTGTTCAGGAACACTAAGCATTGTTGGTGCTGAGAGATGTTGCCTCTAGCATCAGTTTTCTCGAAGGATATGGCCACACCCTCCCGGGCTTTCCAGATGGCAAAAGTGAAGAAGTGTAGGAATAAGAAGCAAGTGAATGGCTTTGGGCACAGCTGGGGCACCTTTTGGGTTGGTTGGTGCATCAGCAAAGGATAGAGCTCTGAGTGTTGCAGGTATGTCCAAGAACCAAACAACACACTTGTCATGAAAATGTCAACCTCATTAATATTCATAGGCCACAGACCCTGGAAATCTAAGTTTGCAAGAATCAGGAAAGAAGAGCTGTGTTCTCTTGCCCTAGAAACACAGGTTTTCACCAAAACCCATATTAACCTAACCACCCTGACTTCCCAACGCAGTGTTCTATTCATTTGAATTTGACCTTCAAAGCATGCTAGGTTCCCATGGCTGTGCACTTGCAGCATCAGATCCTAGACATCCTAAATGTCACCAAGGCGAGAGTTTGCCTTGGTGTCAAAGGATGGCTGGATCTGTCTTCTTTTGAGTGGGACCACTGATTCTTACCCCGGTCAGCGCAGTTGGAATGTTCTCTTGGTATGAGGACAGCTGTGTTGGCACTAGCTAGAGGGGCTGTGTTGAAACATGGGACAACGAAAGAGCAGCCTGCAGCCCTGTGCCCCACCTCGCTCCTACGCTATTCTCTCCCCTCTTCTTTCCTCTTTCCTCTGTCACTGGCCTTGTCTCTGCTTTTGTTTGGCTTCTACTGTTCAAACCATTTGGGAAAAAAAATAGTGCATGCCCTGAGCTCACAGAGAGTAGCCTTCCCAGTCTCTTTATCTGGTAGCAGGCTGCCACCTTAAGGGCACTCTAGTGCTCCACAGACTTGGCCTTCGTCAGGTGGCTGCTGAGTCTCCTGGCAGGTCTTCAGCCCTGAAGAGTGCCCCCAGACATCAGTCACTTACAAAAATCGCAAACAATTCATATTAATACCAATAAACCGTCTCGTGTACATAATGTGAGTGAACTGAGCTAGCATGATCTTGAAGACTTATGTTTTATTGGAAAGGCAGATTTACAGAGAGAAAAAAGACACTCAGAGAAGGCTTTTTTATTTTTGTAAAATTTATTTATTTTTATTGGAAAGGCAAATTAACAGAGAAAAGGGGAGACAGAGAGAAAAATCTTTCATCCACTGGCCACAATGACCAGAACTGAGATCATCTGAAGCCAGGAAACAGGAGCTTCTTCCAGATCTCCCATATGGGTGCAGGGCCCCAAGGGTTTGGATCATCTTCAACTGCCTTCCCAGGCCAAAAACAGGGAGCTGGATGAAAAGTGGAGCAGCTGGGACAGAAGCTGGTGCCCATATGAGATCCTGGTGGTTGCAAGGTAAAAAAATTAGCCATGAAGCTATCATGCTCGGCCTCAAGAAAGATATTTTATCCACTGGCACACTTCCCAAAATGGCCACAATGGCAGGAGCAGAGCCAGTTAGCAGCCAGGAAACAGGAGCTTCTTCTGGATCTCCCATGCCCAAGGCTTTGAACCTTCCTCCACTGTTTCCCAGGCAATAAGCAGGGAGCTGAAGCTGGGGGTGGGACTGATTGGCGCTTCTGGGGGTTGCTCTAGCTAGGCTGCAGTTCCCACTGGTATGCACGAAGGGCAACTGTGTGATGAACAGGGTTGGGCTGGGCCACGGCATCCATTGGCTTGCATGCAAGATGGGGTTGGAGACAGAAGTGACCCTACAACTGCAACCACTATTTCGTGTAGGCTGACATGAGTGACAGGCTGAATTGGACCCTTCATTGGCACACACACAAGTCAGGTCTGGGTCACCTCAGGTGAGGTTTCTTTGGGAATCTCCCAACTGGACCACTGGACTCAGAACTCCAGCCACAGGGAAAATCACAAGATTTGTGGTCTGACCATGGAGTTCATGTATCAGAACTGGGCCTCCTCAGTTACTGAAGCCTGCACAGTGGATGGCATGCCCCAATGCACATGGGGGACATGACAGCTATCTTGTTGAGGCCTGCAGAAGATGTCTAGTACCATGGCAGAAGACGGAAGGTAGAACAAGTTGGATAGTTCTCCAGCACAAGCTTTGACAGACAGTATCTGGGTGAGTGGAGACTCAAAGGTGAGCTGTGTCAGCCAATGGATCACAGAAGGATTTCTTCAGCCTTGGAGCAGTGAAATCAACAACATCTCAGAATCATCAAAACCACTTAAGCAGTAACCTTAGAACATACTCCACATCAGGGACCCTGGGATGAGATTGGGTAACCATCCCCCATTCCCAGATACTGATGCAGTTGGGCTGCTGGGAGCGACCTTCTCCCCTTGTCTCCCCACTTTCCCCAGATATAGAAAGAAAAAAAGGAGATTAGAAACAGTTGTCTCATCCACTTTCCCCCATTTCTCAGCCCTCTCAACCCTAATTGATGGTCCACATGGGCATGCATCCTTCTCAACTATATAAGCAATCATCAAAAATAAAAAATAAATTTATTACTTAAAAAAAAGAAAAAGAAAGGAGCTATACGGGAAGTGGAGCAGCCTGGAGATGATCTGGTGTGCCTATGGGATGCCAGCACTTGCAGGTGGAGAATTAGCCAACTGAGCCATCACACTGGCCCCAAGCTAGCATGATTTTAAAGGAAACAAAAAGCAAATGTTAAGCACCTGATGAAAGTGTATCTTCAAATAACACAATAATTTAAAAATCCCAGCTTTACTTACTTTACACTGTGCTCAGTACATAGCTAGTACATAGCTAGTCCCTGACTTATGGAAGTTCAACTTGGGATTTTGCAACTTGATGATGGTACAAGAGCAACAGACATTACACAAAATTGTGCTTGGAATGTTGGAAGGGGCAGGCACTGTAGCGTAGCAAATGCAACAGCCACCTGTAACCCTGGGATCCCATGTGTGCATCAGTTCAAGTCCGGTTATTCTACTTCCCACCCAGCTCCCTGACAATGGGTGTGGGAAAAGCAGTGGGAGACAGTGCAGGTCTTTGGACCCCTGCATCCACATTGGAGACCTTGAGGAAGCTCCTGGTTCTTGGCTTTAAACCAACTCTGCTCTGGCCATTGCAGCCATCTGGGGAATCTAGCAGTCCGAAGAGCTCTCTCTCTCTCTCTCTCTTTATCTCTCGCGCTCTCTTTCTCTCTGTGATTTTGCCTTTCAAATAAATAAGTAAATCTTTTCAAAAGAGAAGAAAATGCAAATACAGAAAAGATAGAGAAAAACAAAAAGTTGGAAGGGCACATACTAAAATGTTATGTTTGGATGGTAGTGGGCAGCAGTTGATTTTTTTAAAAAAATATTCTGTTGACTCAGCTGCAGGCAAGGCAGAACAGCCGATGAACTACCTTCCCTTTAAGAGTCCTTAACTTTCATTAACTTTCAGAAAAATTGATATGTGATCAAAGGCATGGCCTCTGCAGGATATGCATAGGGTCAAGGCCAAGGGCGGCAAGAATGGACTTGTATTGCAGTCTGCTCTCATGGGCTCTCACCTGCACTGTGGTCCAAGCTTCTTCCTATCTCTCATTTTCCCTCCTGCTAGCCTTTTCCTTGGACTTCAAGGCTTGGTACCACACGCAAAGATAACCATCTTACTTCACACCATGACATGGGATCAAATCCCTGTAATGGCATAGAATAAAGTATGCTAGGGCAGTGCACAGGATTTGACGGAACACTAGGCAAAAAGACAAGAAGTCACAAACTGTTATATCAGAAAGCATAAATCTGCTTTTCTTCATGTAAAAGCGTAATACCTCACCTTCACATTCAGGCTTGCAAGGATCTCTTGTTACCCTGAGTGTTCCCACTAAGAAAGGAATCACACTTAAAGTTTCATCCCTGGGGTGGGCCTTTGACATAGTGATTAAGATGTCTGTTACAACACTAACATCCCATTGGGGATGCTTGATTTGAATCCTGATTCTGCCCCCTATTCCAATTTCATGCTAATACGTACTCTGGACAGCAGCAGGTGACGGATCAAGTACTTGGATCCCTACCGTTACATGCAAAACCCAGACTGAGGCCCAAAGGCCTCGCTTCAGCCTGTGCCAGCCCTGGCTACTGCAGGCACTGACAGAGTGAAGCAGATGACTGGAGCAATTGTGTGCACATTCTCTCCCTTTCTCTCTCTCTCTCTCTCTCTCTCTCTCTCTCACACACACACACACACACACACTCACACAAATAGCTCTTTCAAAATAAAAATAAATCTTAAAAAAATCGTGTTCACAAAGAAAGGAATATAATTTGAATTAGCTCCAAAAATCATCTAGTTTTATACATGATTTGCATACGAATTTTAATCACACCTCAGTAAATTGGTGGTTTGAGGGGAAAAGGGTGGGGAAGAAATCAGAGGCTGTTTAAAATGCGGCTCAGGTTGTCGCACCTGAAGTATATATGCTGTCGGGCCATGGCAGTTGAAGAAAATCCCTTATGATAGCATCCTGGCTTCGTGCACAACTTCTTAGTGGGATGATAAATGGTGTGCTTGCCTATGCATGTTCTACTGTCTTGCTGTTCCACTTTTATTTGCCAGATAGAGTCATCTCTCAGCATGCATGACAGTGTGGTAGCAGAACGCCACACTCCACAGATGTCCAATTGGCATAGAACATATGCCGAGTCTCCCAGATACTTTATATTTTCTAGAGTATTGGTAATACCTGAAACAATGTGAATCCCATACAAACCATCATTCTACTATACTGTATAGGGAGCAATGCCAAGAAAAAAAAGTCTATGTTTAATACAGATGCAGTTTCTTTCTGAATGTTGTTGATCTGCAATGGCCGCATGGATGTGAAACCCACAGACACAGAGAGCAACTGCATGTGTTGAATTCAGAATCCTCCAAAGATTTGCACTGGGTCAGATTCCATGGGCAAATACACGTTTTTGTTCTCAAGAAATGTGTTAGCTACATACTTCTGCATAGCAAACTACTCCCAAACCTATCAGATAGAAACAAAAAGTTATATATATCCCAAATACCATTAGGATTCTTACTGTCAGAAGTTTTTGAGTGACTTACCTGGATGTTTCTGGCTTGGGATGTCTTGGAAGGCTTTGGTCAAGTTGTTGGCCAAGACTGTAATCATCTGATGGGCTGACCAGGTCTGGACAATCTGCTTCAAGGAACAGCTTCTTCTAGGTTTATGTAGGGTAATTGATAAGAGGCCTCCACTTTCAGTCATGAAGCCTCTCACAGAAATCTTACAGAAGTGGCAGGCAACAGCTCCCAGAGCAAATAACAAGAAGACAAAGGAGAAACAGCAGGAGACGTCAGCTGCAGAGAGAGATAAGCCGGAGTACTTTCCCAGTCTAATCTTCCAACATTGCCATCACTCCTGCTGTATTCTGCTGGACACATACAGCAATCCAGAAAGCACTATACAAGAGCATGAATCCCAAGAGGTGGGATCATCAGAGAAGCTGACAACTGTCAGAAATCCATTGTCTTCTGGCCCAGGGAAGGACACATTAATGAATATGCAATCCTCAAGACACATAATTAGTTATTTTTTTAATTTATTCATTCATTTATTTGATTTTCATTGGCAAAATTGTGATTCAGCAAGGGAAGCACTACCAGAGGAGATAAAGGAAGCATAGCAAATCCTTGGTTTACCAAAGTCAGCAGGTAACTGTGCAGACAAGACCTCTGAACTGACTGGGTTCACCCTCAGCTTTCCCATTAGAAAGAAGGCAACAAGAAGCCAGAGAGGGCCTGGCATGATAGTTTAGGGGCTAAATCCTCTCCTTGTACAAACCAGGATCCCATAAGAGAGCTGGTTCTAATCCTGGTGGCCCCACTTCCCATCCAGCTCCCTGCTTGTGGCCTGGGAAAGCACCTGCATGCGAGACCCGGAGGAGGCTCTTGGCTCTTGGCTTCGAGGTTGGCTCAGCTGTGGCCATTGTGGCCACTTGGGGAGTGAACGAGCAGACAGAAGATCTGTCTCTGTTCTCTGTCTCTCCATCTCTCTGCCAACCTGCCTTTCTAACAAAAATAAATCTTTTTTTCTTAAAAAAAAAAAAAAAGAATCCAGAAGGAAGTCACAGGGGGAAGAGAATGAAGACTAGCTGGAAGGCTGGAGATAAAGATGGCCCCCATCGCTTGAGAATTCCCTGCACGAGCCTCCTCACCCACCCTCGGATGAGTAGCTTCACCAAATGTCCTTCTCCCAACCCTGAACCCAGGATCCTGATGCTGGAAGAGAACTCTACCTGTTTGTTACCAATCCATGCACGGGCACAAATGTGTTGGGGATAATCTCTTCAATTACAAGTTTTTCCCATCTAGATTTTCCCTATGTTTGGGAAATTGGTATCAATTAGCTAGTAATTGGGAACTAGTAGAAAACAAAATGGATAAAAAGCAGGTAATTAATAGAAAAGCTTAGTCACAGCCAGGAGGCTGAATGACTGCCCGTGACGTGCAGAAGGTATTTCACATGTGTTTGAGATCATCTATTATACCAATGCAGCTTCATAATTGCTCCTAATTGGCATGTTTCAGTAACTGAGCTGGTATTTCCAATGGCTGGCTTTTTAGATACTTATGCATGTGAAAGGGTGATGGAGAAAGAGAGCGAGACAGAGATCTTCCATCGGATGGGTTACTCCCCAGATGGCCACAGTGGCCAGGGCTGGGACAGTCTGAAGCCAGGGGGGCAGGAAGTCCATTCGTATCTCCTACGTGACTAGCAGCGGCTCAAGAGCTTGGTTCATTTTCTACTGTCTTCTTGGAACATTATCAGGAAGCTGAATTGGAATCAGGGTAGCTGGAACATGAACCAGCTCTCTGATGTGGGATGGCTGCACCACACACAGCGATTTCACGCTCTGCACACCGCAAGGCAAACTCCACAGCTGTTTTCTAAGGAGTACCTTGAAATTCCGAAGTTCAGCCTCCTGAACAAGATCAATTACTCTGAAGATGAGCCCCACCTCTTCCTGGAAGTAGAATATTTATCTTGTGTTTTCCTAAAACTACATATTGAGCATCTGAAGGAAATGAAATCAGTATATTAAAGAGAGACCTGAAGCAGGAGTTGTGACCTGGATTAAGCTTCCACTTGGGATGCCCAAGTCGCATATCCCAGAATGCCTGGTCCAACTTCCATCTACACCCTCCTGACCCAGCTTCCTGTTAATATGCCTTGGCGTTAGTAGGTGATGGCTCAAGTGCTTGAGTCCTTGACACCCATGAGCGCACCCAGATGGAGTTCTTGTCTCTTGGATTCAGCTTGTCCCAGCGGTGGTGTTTTAGGTATTTGGGGGAATGAACCAGCAAACAGAAGACTCTATGTATCTATCTGTCTATCTCATGTGTGTATGTGGTGTGAGAGGTGCTGTTTGCAGCAGGGTGTGGGTGTATGTGGGTGTATGTGCGGTGTGTGTGCATGTGTGTCCCCCTCTGCCATGTTGTCATTCAAAGAAATATATTTTTCAAGGCAGATACTTGCACTCATACATTATTGCAGCACTATTCAAAACAACCAAAATATAGAATAAAATCAGGTGTCTACAATGCATAATCAAACTGTGTTCTACATACAGGTTAGACTAATAAACCACACAAAGGATGAAATCCTGAAACTTACTGCAAAAACGGATGGAACTGGAAGACAAAATAAGCCAGACAAAGAAAGACACAGACTATATGCACTTTCTTATATAGGGAAGTTTTTTTAAGATTTATTATTTTTATTACAAAGTCAGATATACAGAGAGGAGGAGAGACAGAGAGGAAGATCTTCCGTCCGATGATTCACTCCCCAAGTGAGCCGCAACGGGCTGGTGCTGCGCCGATCCGATGCCGGGAACCTGGAACCTCTTCCGGGTCTCCCACGCGGGTGCAGTGTCCCAAAGCATTGGGCCGTCCTCGACTGCTTTCCCAGGCCACGAGCAGGGAGCTGGATGGGAAGTGGAGATGCCAGGATTAGAACCAGCGCCCATATGGGATCCCGGCGCGTTCAAGTCGAGGACTTTAGCCACTAGGCCACGCCACCGGGCCCTATAGGGAAGTTTTTTGAAAGCCAGTCTGAACTTAAAATAGTGATTATAAGCTGCTGGGAGAGATGAAGAATTAAGAAAAAGAGAGGTTGTATAAAATGCATGTGTAGGAGTAGGCATATAGCCCAGCAGTTAAGATACCCGTATCCTACAGTTAAGACACCTGTGTCCTCCCTTAAAATTAATTAGTTGGGCTTGGCACAGTACATTAGTTGTTAAAGTCCTCACCTTGCATGTTCCGGGATCCCAGATGGGCACCGGTTCTAATCCCGGCAGCCCTGCTTCCCATCCAGCTCCCTGCTTGTGACCTGGGAACGCAGCAGGGAACAGCCCAAAGCCTTGTAACCCTGTGGGAGACCCAGAAGAGCTCCTGGCTCCTGCTTTGGATTGGCTCAGCTCTGGCTGTTGTGGCCACTTGGGGAGTGAAGCAACAGATGGAAGATCTTCCTATCTGGATCTCCTCCTCTCTGTATATCTGACTTTCCAATAAAAATTAATTTTTAGTTAATTTTAAAAAGAGCCTGTGGGGAGACCTATCCTACCCATCACCGGAATGTTCTCAAGGACAGGACCAGCGAACCTCCCCATCACTGTATTAAGTGATTCGTACCCAGCAGGAAAGGAAAACGAGGCACAGCAGCCACGGAGACTGCTGTTCCTAAAGCTGAATGTCCGGAGCTGGTGTGCAGCTCAGTGGGTTAAGCACAGCTTGCAACACTGGCATCCCGAAAAGGAGTGCCAGTTCTAATACCAGCTTCTCTGTTTCTGATCCAGCTCCCTGGAGGGCCATGGAGGTCTGGGTCCCTGTCGACCATCTGGGAGGTCAAGATGCATTTCTTGGGACCCGGCTTCAGCACGGACCAGAATTGACTGTTTTGGCCATTTATGGCATGAACAAACAGATGGGAGTTTAATCTCTCATTAGTGTGTGTGTGTGTGTGTGTGTGTGTGTGTGTGTGTGTGTGTGTGTGTCTGAGTCTTGGGGGGGGAGGCTCCAAGAGCCCTTGTGGATACCAAAGTCTACAGTTACTCAAGTTTCTTATACAACATGACACACTATTTCCATATAACCTACACACATCCACCTATGTTCTATCAAGCATTCCTAAACTGCTTACAAACCCTAATGTGTAAATGCTAGGTAAGTGGCTGCTTTTATATTACACTCTTTTGGGAATAATGAGCCCAAACAAGTCCGTACATTTCAGTACATAGATGCAATTTTTCCCCCAGAGTTGGTTGAGTTTGCAGATGGGAAACTCAGAGATACAACCAGAACCTCAGAGTATATTCAAGGGATTTTGCACTCTGACCAGGTAAGAGTAATCCCAAGAATGTGAGAGTGGGCCAACATATCAAAGCGTAACACACCATAGCAACAGAAGAAAGAGCAGCTCCTTCCTCAGAAGAGCTACACTGGGAAGTCAGCACAGGGACACCACTACAGGTCCAGGGCAGAATTTAGTGGATTTCACTCTCTGTCCTGGAGTCCTGGAGCCTCACTGACCACGTTTCTGGTTCTCCTCTTCCCGCCCAAGCCCTGCTTTTTCAGCGTCCTGCACAAGCCTTCCTGCCTGCCATTTGAGCAGTGACCTTCTCCCGGTCACTCATTATCAGCTTCCTGAACATAATCACCCACTCTTGATTTAACTCCCACCTGCCTTATGCTTCCATCCCAAGACACTCCCCTGCCTTCCAGACCCATGTATCTTTCCATCACCGGAGCTATCCAAGGTGGATACTCTCAGTATATACACACATACTTGCACGTTAGTAAAACCATTGTTTCAATTCTTACATGCTGCAGAATGCCATATTTTAGCTAGTGCCTTCTCTCAGATCCACTTTTTATAAAACTTCCCCTAAAGTTTTTTTCTTAAAGCTCCTTAGTTATGAAATGTGCTTGGGCAGCTCCTCAGCGGATGGCATTGGTGACCGAAGCACTTCCTCCTGGCCCTGTTAATGTCGGGGCCAGGCCCGGGGAGGACAGCACCCTAGAGCTTGGCCTCGCTGGGGCAGGGGCAGGAGGGTTACAGGGTGGGACCGGACCATGTCAGAGGTGGGCCGGAGTCTGCTGCAGCACTGGGGCGCCAGTTTGAGGAGAGGCGCCGAATTCGATTCTTGAGGCCGGCTGGTGGAGGCATTAGAGTATCAGACATAAGCAAGACACCTTCAAAAAGAAAGCAAACTCAACATAATAATTCCAGATGTACAGAAGAGCAAAAGAAAACCGTAGGCAAAATTGCAACATGCTTGGAATTGCAAAGCGTTACTTTACAGTCCACACAGTCCCAAGAAAAATTTAAAGTAGAGGCTCTGAAGAAGCTAGAACCAATCTTAAAGAATATTCTTACATATAATAACAAATTTCCATTTGATGTTCAGCCTGTCCCGTGAAGAAGACTTTTAGCACCTGGTGAAGAAGAGAATTCAGAATTTGATGATGAAGAGGAGGGTGGTGCTGGGGCAGGATCTCCTGATTCTTTCCCCGCTAGAGTTCCTGGTACTTTATCACCGAGGTTGTCCTCAGAGCCAGGAATGATGTTACAATCGGGATTGAGGTGACTGGTGCGGAAGATGCTGGGCAGTGCATTGATCCCTGTATTACAGTTAGTGTAAAGGATCCAGACGGCATGGATTTAACTCCTGTGCAAGATGCTCCAGTGGCTTCAGGAAAAGAAGCTACATATGTTCACCAATTGTAATAGAACTGCACAAGAAACCCACTGACTTTAAAGGAAACAAATTACAATGGTTGACCAAGAAGCCATTTTATCTTCATCTACATCAAACTTGGCACAAGGAATGATGCTGACATGAATAGCCTGGAATTTCTGTGGATTTTGCCACTTGCTGGAAACCATCACAGCTCTGTGTAGCATGGTTATCTTCCGGAAATCAGAAAGCAAGCCATGCCTGTGCCGGTAGGCCGCAGTCCACTGCAAAGCTGCACCACAAAATTCAAAGTCTAGCACATCCCTGACATAAAAAAATTCCTTTGGATACAGCTGTATTGTAGATTTTAAGTCATATTTTTTTAAAGATTTATTTTATTGGGCCTGGCGCGATAGCGTAGTGGTTAAAATCCTCGCCTTCCACGTACTGGGATCCCATATGGGCACCAGTTCTAATCCCGGCAGCCCCGCTTCCCATCCAGCTCCCTGCCTGTGGCCTGGGAAGGCAGTCAAGAACAGCCCAAAGCCTTGGGACCCTACACCCGCGTGGGAGACCCGGAGGAGCTCCTGGCTCCTGGCTTTGGATTGGCTCAGCTCCAGCCATTGAGGTCACTTGGGGAGTAAACCATCGGAAGGAAGATCTTCCGGTCTCTCCTTCTCTCTGTATATCTGCCTTTGTAATGAAAATAAAATGAATCTTTTATTTATTTGTTTGTTTGTTTCTATTGGAAAGGCAGATGTACAGAGAGAAGGCGAGACAGGAAGATCTTCCATCTGATGATTCACTCCCCAAGTGACCGCAACGGCCGATTCGAAGCCAGGAGCTCTTCCAGGTCTCCCACGCGGGTGCAGGGCCACAGGGCTTTGGGCCATCCTCAACTGCTTTCCCAGGCCACAGGCAGGGAGCTGCATAGGAAGAGGTGCTGCTGGGAATAGAACTGGTGCCCACATGGGATCCCGGCGCGCTCAAGGTGAGGACTTTAGCCACTAGTCCACTGCGCTGGGCCCAGGCCATATTTTTACTTTTCTATTAACTATGCAACTCATAGTATGTTTTATAAGTTACCACTACTTCTGCCCTGCTTCCTGGAAATATACTGTTGTGGCTAGGTTTGTTCATCTTCAAACTTAATTCAGCAATAAGAATGTGAAAAGAAAAAAAACTCCGTAGACATAATGACATGTGCCTACATGTGGCACCCTGCACCCTAACACACACACACCCCATACCTCACGTCCAGCATTGTCACTTGTCTGTCTGCTGTGATTTCGAGGCCTTAGAAGCGGGGACTGTGTAGGTATTCATGTTGTGCTTTAAGGCCTCGAGCGATACTTCCATGGTCAAATGATAACACTATCCCACACAATATCAATTACAACCTGCAACTTGTTCTAACACCAGCACTGGATGTAAAAATTAATTTGTGCACAGAGAAGATAGGAAGTATGAAAAAACATCCATAGTTTGGAAAATCCTACTTAAAGGAAAGGGCTAATGGTTGCCCCATCTTGCCAGGTGGAAGTTGGGGAGAAATTAGATAACATCTTCACAGAAGCCTTTATGGGAGACCAGAAATGGTGTTGAGCTCTGGAGGCCACGTCTCGGCTCTGCCTCTACTCAGCCTTCAGAGGGTTAGAGCTTCTGTCCCCATGAAATTCCAAGGCTGGAATGTGGCGTTTGACTCAGCAGTTAAGATTCTACTTGGAGACCAAATGCAATGGCTCAGTGGGTAAATTCTTGTCTGGCATGCTCCGGGATTCCATATAGGTATTGGTTTGTATCCCAGCTGCTCCACTTCCCTTCCAGCTTCCGGCTTGTAGCCTGGGAAAGTCGACCCGGAAGAAGCTCCTGGCTCCTGGTTTCAGATTGGCTCAGCTCCAACTGATGCGGCCAATGAAAGGAGCATCTTTCTGTCTCTCCTTCCCTCTGTGAATCTGCCTTTCAATAAAAAGTTAAAATATTTTTTTTTTAAGCAGTCATTTGGGACACCCGCATGCCAAATCAGGCCCCTGCATTCCAGCCCCTATTCTGCGTCTAATTCAGCTCCTGGCTTTAGGATATCCAGGGAGATGGCAGCGGACTGCTCAGTACATGGGTCGCTGTCACCAATATGGGAGACCTGGATGGAGTTTCAAACACCTTAGCTTTGACTCCACCTGGTCTGCTGCGGCAGGCATTTGGGAAGTGAGCTAGTAAATGCAAGATCTTTCTCTACCTCTCTCCCTGACACATTGTCTTCCAAACACATAAAAATAATTTCTTCTCTAAGCTCCTTTATGACTCTAAAGCTTTCCATGAAGGCCAGAAGAAAGGCAAACACACAAATGCCCAGCACTGGGGCCTCTGCTGGACCCAGGAAAGTGTTGCTCCAGAGCAGCCTGGCTTAGGAAACACACCCAGAGCGGTGGTGCAGGCTTGTTTGTAGCGGGAGGAAGTACTCTATCACACAGGTGTGCAGTGTTCCTCTCAGATGTAGTGGAAGCGCTGGAAAGAGATGTTGCACCAAATTCTAAACCTCCATGATAAGCCTATAAATAGTTGTTGTCTGAGAAAATCTTTCTTTTCCGGAGCTTCTCAGCAACATTTGTGAGCATGTGAAGAAATATCAATGAGATGAGCCAGCACCAGTAACATTTTTTGTCATCAGATAATCGTAAGTGAGAACCGCCCCCCCTGCAGGGTGGGATCATTACTGAGCGTGGGGGAAGCAGGACTTTCTGTAGAGAGACAAATCTGTCCTACAACCCAAGAAGCCCAGGTCTCGGGAGGGCTGTGTTTCCCAGCACTGTGAGCCTCCCTCCAGGAGCCAGTAACAGATGATCCGTCTGCTGGATCTCATGGAAGTGGCATGTTGGACAAATGACTGCTTTCTGAAGCAGACCAGAAAAATCCAGATGGCAGCCCTTGGCCTCTGAGACCCTCTGCTGTGATCCTCTCCAAGTCTATATTTAGTGTGATCTGATGAGTCAGATCACATGCTCAGAGCAAACTCAGCCCAGAACAGCAGCTATGACTTCCTGCCAGAGGCCATGATCAACTTCCCAGCAACATCTTCTGTCCTTGATGTTGCTTCAGCTCCTGGTCCGTTTGCCTTATGCCTGAAGCATGAATCATCGTGTTTTAAAAATACAGTTGTGGCCCCGGCGGCGTGGCCTAGCGGCTAAAGTCCTCACCTTGAACACCCCAGGATCCCATATGGGCGCCGGTTCTAATCCCAGCAGCCCCACTTCCCATCCAGCTCCCTGCTTGTGGCCTGGGAAAGCAGTCGAGGACGGCCCAATGACTTGGGACCCTGCACCCGTGTGGAAGACCCGGAGGAGGTTCCAGGTTCCTGGCATCGGATCAGCGCAGCACCAGCCATTGTAGTCACTTGGGGAGTGAACCATCAGACGGAAGATCTTCCTCTCTGTCTCTCCTCCTCTCCTCCTCTCTGTATATCTGACTTTGTAATGAAAATAAATAAATCTTTGAAAAATTATTTTAAAAAAATAAATAAAAAAAATAAAAATACAGTTGTATCTGTATCTATGGGGGAGTCTACAAAAATTGCATGGAAGGGCCCGGCGGCGTGACCTGGCGGCTAAAGTCCTCGCCTTGAAAGCCCCGGGATCCCATATGGGCGCCGGTTCTAATCCCGGCAGCTCCACTT
This sequence comes from Ochotona princeps, assembly GCF_030435755.1. Lineage (NCBI taxonomy): Eukaryota > Metazoa > Chordata > Mammalia > Lagomorpha > Ochotonidae > Ochotona > Ochotona princeps. Next base: position 61,178,137 of record NC_080845.1, read on the forward strand.
CCCATCCAGCTCCCTGCTTGTGGCCTGGGAAAGCAGTCGAGGACGGCCCAAAGCCTTGGGACCCTGCACCCGCGTGGGAGACCCGGAAGAGGTTCCTGGTTCCCGGCTTCGGATCGGCGCGTACCGGCCCGTTGCGGCTCACTTGGGGAGTGAAACATCGGATGGAAGATCTTCCTGTCTGTCTCTCCTCCTCTCTGTATATCCGGCTTTCCAATAACAATAAAATCTTTAAAAAAAAAATAAATAAATAAAATTGCATGGAAAACATGCCTCATGGAGAATCTATGCTTAGGTTTCAACATTTTGTACACTACAAAAAAAAATCTTTTTCTTTTAATGTGGCTCTGCCAAGAATTTTTCCAGGACCTTTGTTTGTATGTCTGTCTGTCTGTGTATGCCACTGATTGCCTCCTGTGAGCCCATTGAAAGATTATCAAGTCTGGTCTTTGTTGAAGGATTCTTGCTCTTGGAGATTTAAAAAAAAAAAAAAAAAAAAAAAAAAACAGCTTCCAGAAACCACCTACTTCACCACTGGATTTCTTGCCCACAAAAATGAAGTTTGGATCTTTCTCAAGTTTGTAATTCCATCACAGCAGTGAGAAAAGAGCCCAAGGAGGTAAAGATATTTGAGCTAAGTTAGACTTTGGAACATAGTAACCTGGTTTTGAAATGAGGCCAGGGGGAATTAACTCCCACCCATTTATGGGAAATGGATTGCCCCTGATGGAAAGACTGTGTGGTATATCTTGGAAGTGACAAGTTTAACATTTTCATTCCAGGAGTCATAATATTATCTATCCCTGAACGAGGGGGTAGCCACCTCTCCCAAGGAGCTCTACATCCTCTGTTAGCCTGGGTCAGTGTACTTACCCCATGATCCAGGAAGGGTAGGATGGAAGAGAGGCACATGTGTCCTAGGCAAACAAACCAGTCCATGTGGTCAGTTCATGGAGTTCAGGCTTTGTGTCTATTCAGTACAGTCAGATACTTCTCTGTAGGTAAAGCAGGAATTCTTCTATGTACCTGGAACTCCTACTATAGCCAAGAATACCAGTCCACTTCTCAGTATTTTAACTAAAATATTTAAAAAGAGTTTCTTTAAGGAATATTTACTTCATCTTAATAGTGTGGTATTATAGAACTGAGTGGCCTCATACTCCAGTATGTGGTATGTGCTGGTCCTAGCAGGGAGGGAGGGTGACCATGTGGTAAGCTGACAGAAAGAGAGAGAACTTCAGTGGAACTTGAACTGAATCAATACCCCTGATGAAAACCACACTCTGAGGTCATGTCCCCTGTGGCCCAAAGAGCTCCCATCGGCCACCTTCGGTGCCATCATTGGATCAAGTCTCTACCCATGTGTTTAACAGCAAGCATACGCTCACCAGGAGTGTCGGCTGCCCACACAGAGACAAACGCATCAGGAACGGGCCAGAGAATGGCCCGAAGGGAAAAGGGGTAATGGAAGAAGAAAGAAAGGGAGTCCGTGAAACACCTCAAAGGTATGAGGTAAAAAGAGAGAACTCCTCTCTACACATCCGCAAGGCTGGCCTCTTTTATGAATTCAACAAGGAGCTTGTTTTTTCATCACATTCCTTCTCTAGGTCCCAGATGAAGCAGGTGCACCCTAGGAAAGGGTGCATTTTGATTGGTGGTTAGGAAGATAGCATGACATTTGGAGACTTGCAAGGACTTCTCCAGCTCATGAAAACCTAAGTTACCTACCTAGTTATACCACATCAGTGGTGCCTAGGAGGTGAGTCTAGTGGAGGTCTTAGGTCACTGAAAGCACACCCTTGGAAGGTAACTGTCACAACAGAGGGTTGATTATAAAAGCCTATATTGGGCTTGGTCCCTCTTTGCTTCCTGGCTTATCCTTTGGTCTTTCCTCTGCCCGTGTTCCACACTCCACCACTGCAACCTCATCACAGGCCAAACCAATGTGGTTTTCAGATCTTAGACTTGAGTCTCCAAAACTAAATCTCTTTTCCTCCTAACTATCTTGCCTCGGGTATTTTGATGTAGAAATGGAGAGCTGTGAAATATAGGAAATTGGTACTAAAAAGTGAGATCATCACTCTTACATTCTCTGAAAATACAAAAGAGCTTCTGGGGTTGGTTGGAAGAGGCTTGGGGAGCAGGCTAGAGAAAGCCTAGAAGGTAGTAGCAGAATATTGCAGACAGTTGTGGTAAGTGCTCAAAACACCAAGATGCAATTTACATCACATCTAAATGCGATGGCAGAAGCCATGCTTATGAGATGTCAGATGCAAGTTGAAAGAAAAGCCATGCTTTCGTGATACGGTGGCAAAGATCCTGGCTGCACAAGATATCAATCCTGAGATTTTCTAGCAAGATCAACTTGAAGGTGATGTACCAGATTATTTAGTGGGAGAGACTTGAAGGCAGCAAAGCATTTCTGAGTGTTTTCAATACACGTATTTGGAGGTAGCTGTAGGGATTTTCTAAGGAAAGGCAGCTTGTTAAAATGGACCCCCCCCCAGAGACAATGCCATCTGTGCAAGTGTTTGTTTGGACACCCATGGCTGGGCTCTCGGGCAGCAGAAACATGAAGGACTTTCAGAAGTATGTACTAAAACATCTCTCCTTTTTAAAAGATTGATCAGTTTAAAAGGGAGAATAACATAGAGTGAGGGAGAGAGAGAAAGATTCAATCTACCGGTTCACTCCTCAAATGGCTGCAATAGTCAAGGCTGGGCAGAGTCAAAAGCAAGAGCCTGGGACTGCATATCGGTCTCCCATGTAGGTGCAAGAACATTAGCAGGGAGCTGGATTGGAAGTGGAGCAGCTGGGACTGGAACCTGAGCCCATATGGGATGTTTCCTTATCTGAACCCTGCTCAGGGCTGTACGATCTGCAACCTAGAGCAAGATTCATCACATGCCCAGTGCCAATGCCAGTGTCATCTGCAGAGAAACCTCACAATGTTGCCCATCACAGCAGTTCTCCACACAAAAACCTAAGAAGTCTGGGCTTGGCAGCGTGGCCTACTGGCTAAGGTCCTTGCCTTGATCCCACATGGCCGCTGGTTCTAATCCCGGCAGCTCCACTTCCTCTCTATCTCTCCTCCTCTCAGTATATCTGACTTTGTAATGAAAATAAAATAAATCTTTAAAAAACAAAAAACAAAAAAAAAATCTAAGAAGTCACACACCAAAAAATGGCGTGATTTGTACTGATCTCATCAGCAGGAAGAAGTTCATTTGGACCCTAACCTCATGGTAACTCTCAAGATAAATGCTGAGTGAATTAAACAGTTAAATGCAAAGCAGAAATCATAAAAAAAAATAGTGGCATGCGTGAGAGACTTTGCAAAAAAGAATAAATAAAAATCGTAAGGACAGGAGTCGTTTGCCTCAGTTGCACCACTGCTTGGCATGCCTGCATCCCCTGTTGGAGAGTTCCAGCTCATCTGCTGATCCAGCATCTGGAAGTCAGTCAGTATGTGACAGCCCAAGTGCTCGGGCTCCTGCCACCTGTGTGGGAGACCCAGATGGAGCTTCAGGCTCCTGGCTTGGGCCTGGCCCAGGCTTGGCTGCTGTGGACGTTCAGATACTGAACCAGGGCATGATCTCTCTCCCTCCCTCCCTCTCTTGCCCTCCCCTCTCTCTCTCCCTTTCAAATAAATAAGTAAGCAGAAAACTTTTAAAAGAAAGCAGCAAAATAATAATAAAGCTGGCATAACCTCAATTAAATATATAATAAGCAGAAAGAAAGTGTTTGCATCAAATAGGATGAAAATTAGCAGTCATGGTATAATTGTCACTTTGTATCCACAGATTTAACCAACCAACCATAGACTGAAAAAAAAATTTTTTAAATGCATCTGATATGAACAGGCTCACTTTTCATTAGTACCTAAGCAACTCAGTACACTAATTATTTACACAGCATTCTCACTGTATGAAGTGTGGGGAAGGCACTTCAAAGAGTTCATGGAAAATGGAATTAAAAGAACTTTCTTCTGGTGCGAAAGAGTTTTGAAATTCATGTGCACAAAAACAATCTTCAAAAAGCTCATCACTTATATCATGAAACAATACACAGATTTCAATTATTTTGTATCAAAATGAGCTTATCTGTTAATTTCATCTTTCCACAGCTTTTTGAAGTAATTCATATAAGCAATCTAGAGAGGACTTGAAGTATACAGGAGACTATCTATGGGTTACATGCAAGCGCTAAGCCATGCTAACTTTTGATTAATTAACTTACGCGCTTTGTATTTGAAAAGCAGAAAGAGATAGACAGAAAAGAGAGAAAGAGCTTCCATCTGCTGATTCAGTCACTAAACTCTTACAACAGCCAGGACTGTGTTAGGCTCAAGGCAACAGCCCGAAACTCAATCCAGGTTCCCACATAGTAGCAAAGACCCGAGTCCTTGAGCTGTCACCTGCTGCACCAATGATGCACATTAGCAGGAAGCTCCAATCAGAAGCAGCACTGGAACTTGGGTTTGGACATTCTGATGTGGGACTTCGGGGTTCTAAGCAGTATCCATCCACTCCACCAAACACCCACCCTCATGCCATTTCATAAAGGACTTAACCCTCCATAGATTTTAGTATTGAAAAACGAGAAATGAGAGACAAAACTTTCCAAGAAAATGCTAACACATCAATATGTGTTACACATGACTGCTTGAACTTGCCATTATTAAGGAAATACACATTAGAACTTTGCTGAAACAGTGAAAATGCAGACTTATAACATGCAGACAGTGAAAATATTATCAACCTTAACCAGCTCATATCTGACTCAACTGCAGTTGATATTATAAACTGGAACAATTCCTGAAATTACAGTACTATGGGCCTGGCACAGTAGCCTAGTCCCAAAGTCCTCACCTTGCATGCGCAGGGATCCCATATGTGCGCCAGTTCTAATCCCAGCAGCCCCACTTCCCATCCAGCTCCCTGCTTGTGGCCTGGGAAAGCAGTTGAGGACAGCCCAAAGCCTTGGGACCCTGCACCCGTGTGGGAGACCAGAAAGAAGCTCCTGGCTCCTGGCTTTGGATCAGCTCAGCTCTGGTTGTGCAGCTACTTGGGGAGTGAATCAACAGACAGATCTTCCTCTCTGTCTCTCCTTCTATCTGTATATCTGACTTTACAATAAGAATAAAATTTAAAAATTACAATGCTATAATAACAGGTAGCAAAAATATTTAAATGGACTGGCGTATTGGGTCTGTTGCAGTAGCCTAGAAGCTAAATCCTCACCTTGCATTTACCAGGATCCCACAAAGGCACCTGTTTGTATCCCAGCTGTTCCACATCCTGTCCAGCTCCCAGCTTGTGGCCTGAAAAAGCACTTGAGGATGAACCAAAGCCTTGGACCCTGCACCCACATGGGAGACCCAGAAGCAGCTCCTGACTCCTGGCTTTGGATAGGCTTAGCTCTGCTTGTTGTGGTTACTTGGGGAATGAACCAGTGGACTGATTTTCCTCTCTGTATCTCCTTCTTTCTGTACATTTGTGTTTCCAATAAAAATAAATTTTAAAAAAAATTTAAAGGAGAATCAAGGTGGCAGAATAGGGTGAGGACACATTTAAACAAAGAAACATTGACCACAGTGAAGCAGAGAGGGCACATTCCAGGAAATAGGAGAAGACAGACCAATGGCAGAGGGGCACCTAGAGACAGACAGGAAAGCAGCAGACACAGCGGTGTGGTGTTGCAGTGAACAAAACCCCAGTGGCATTCAGTGAGTGGCAGTCTGAACTGCACAAGCAGCTGGAACTGCATCAACAAGGCAGGAACACCAGAGGCTCAGGAGGTGAACCCAAAGAACTGCTCGTCCTGCTGGGTCGTTTGATTTGACCAATAGGCGCCACAGCAGCATATCCCAAACAGGTAGCGTGGGAACAGGGTAGATCTGCCAGCCCCAACCCACGCTAGAGCCAAATCAGACACCATCACACATAGGCAGGCAAGGCTATGAGACAGAACTGTGCATGCATTAGGCTTGGAGTGAACACATTTCTGGCTCAGTGAGTTACAACAGCATGGCATCCTACATGTTCCAGGTAGTCCCCAGACCTGATGGCCAGCAGATCAAGAACTCCAGTGGTGGCACATCAGGTGCCATTTTGTACAGTGTAGCAAAGGATTTAAGATTGCAGAGGACAACAGTGAGTTGTGCATGCACTGAGCTAGGGGCAAACCCACTGAGCTCAGTGCATTGCAATGGTTCCACATTTGGTTCAAAATAGGTCTGTGTGGCCCTCAGACCTAACAGCCAACAGGTTCCAGCAAGATCAGCACAAACAACAGCCTAGATCTATATAGGACACCTGATGCCCCCCTAATCCTGGGACCTGCTCCAACCGGAAGTGGGAGAAAGGTTGTACTGACAACAGTGCAACCTCAGCACGGTAGCACAGGAGGTGGAAAGTGGTGAGCCAGGAGCCAAGGCTACAGAGACCATGCTGCAAATCTAACATAAGAACCCAGACCTGGAACTTGCAGGAGGGAGTGGAAAAAGTGACTGCAAACAAGGAGCCATGTACCAACCGCAATACGTAAAACGGAACTGCAGACCTGGGGGTGACAGAGCTTACAAACCTGCCCCAAGGAGAAGAATCTGATAACCAGAAGTACAGTGACCAAGACCCAAAGAAAAGACAAAGGCACAATGAATTTACTGAAGATTTCCCTGCAAAGGAGCCAAACCCTATGCCAACCTCAGAGTTAACTAAGGCAGACATTGAGAAAATGGGGCATACCAAATTCAGAAAACTCATTATAAAGCTTCTTATCAACAATGAGAAGCACATACAGGAGTTCAAGAAATTTAACAGCAACACTGAAAGAAATTCAAGCCAAATTACTGGGAATGAAGGTTAGATATGAATGAGTGCATGAATAGAATGAATTAAAAAATCAGTGGAAAGTCTCAATAATAGAGTGAAAGAGGCAAGAGAAAAAAAATCTCAGAATCAGAAAATATTTCTTGTCACAATGGGGAAACAAAAAGCTGGAAGCTGAGTTTGGGCAAGCTAAAAAAGTATTCAAGAATTAAGAGACACTATTAAAAGGTCAAACATAAGAGTTATGGGACTTTCAGAAGGTGTAGAAAGAGAAACTGGGATTAAAAGTGTAGTCAGGGCCCGGCGGCGTGGCCCGGCGGCTAAAGTCCTCACCTTGAATGCCCCGGGATCCCATATGGGCGCCGGTTCTAATCCCGGCAGCCCCACTTCCCATCCAGCTCCCTGCTTGTGGCCTGGGAAAGCAGTCGAGGACGGCCCAAAGCCTTGGGACCCTGCACCTGTGTGGGAGACCCGGAAGAGGTTCCTGGTTCCCGGCATCGGATCGGCGCAGCACCGGCCCGTTGCGGCTCACTTGGGGAGTGAAACATCGGACGGAAGATCTTCCTCTCTGTCTCTCCTCCTCTGTGTATATCTGGCTGTAATAAAAATGAATAAATCTTAAAAAAAAAAGTTCTCTTGACAGAGAAGAGGAATAGCACCCACCAAAATCAAAGATAAATGTGAAGAACATCCCAGTAAAATAACAACAGAAGAGTAAATCAATGAACAACCCATTGCTAAAATGACAGGATCAAATTACCACCCATTCAATTAACCCTTAATGTAAATGGTTTAAACTCATCAATCAAATGTCACAGATTAGTAGACAGGATTTAAAAAATAAAATCTATTTGTTGCCTATAGGAGCTACATCTCACCAAAGATCAGCGGAAACTCTCATGGATGTTGATGGTTTTGTTTTTATTTTATCTTCCTGAAAGCAGGTTTTTTCTCATTAGATTCTCAATGACTCATAGATCATGCAGTATTATCATTTTCTTCAAGAGGGTTCTTGATTTCCTTTTTCATTTCTTCAGCAACACATTAGTCATTTAGTACTGTGCTATTTAACTCCATGGTACTGTAAGTTTCTATCTTTTCTTCCTGTTGATTTTGTTTTGTGGCTTCTCACCTGGGGGTATTTACGGTGACTGTGTGGTGAAGACTGTCATGTCCGGATGTGAGGATACAGTGCGGTGTGCAGCTCTACTTCCAGAGCGAGGATGGACTCCCAGTGAAACTGCTGGATGTGTCTTGACAATAGGAAGCTGGACTCTGCCATTGTCCATGCCCACAATGATGGACATATGACTGTGTATGAAGAAGCATGCTGCTGGAATGATTCGTGAGAGCTCGGTGAGTGCTAAGGGAAATCCCAGGGCCTAAAGAACTGCATCATAAAATGATAATAATAGTAATAACCAATGAAAAAATTGAAAATGAATGCCAGGGCTGGCACACTGCCCTCTTCCTGTGGCACTGGTATCCCATATGGGCATTGGTTCTAGTCCTGGCTGTTCCACTTCCCATCCAACTCCCTGCTAATGGACCTGGAAAAGCACCGGAGGATGGCCCAAGTTCTTAGGACCTTGCACCCACATGGGAGACCCAGAGGAGGCTTCTGGCTCATGGCTTCAGATCAGCTCAGCTCCGGCCACTGTGGCCACGTAGGGAGTGCGACAGTAGATGGAAGAGCTCTCTCTGTGTGTTTGTCTCTCCGTCTCTCTATCTCTCTTTTTCTCTCTGTAACTCAGACTCAAGTAAAAAAACTCAAAGAATATTTTAAAATTTTTAATCCCTCTTATCTAATAAGCCTATATGTAATTAACACACACAGAGTAAATAAGAAAGAAAATTGCGTCCACACAGATATTTCAGGAGCCTTATCTAATAGTCAAGATAGTGGCAGATCTTCAGGATCCCATAATAAATGATCTGCAGCCAGGGAATGTTACACAGCTCTTAGAAGGAAGTGTGTGCAGTGTTTCTATGGGGGAAAAAAAACAACCTTGGAAGGAGTAAATGCTTGGGGGAGATGGACGGAAAAGCTGAATGTTGGTTCCAGGAGCTTCGGGTTTTATTCACTGCGTTATGCGAACCGTCTCCGAGGCGCTGTTAACCTGGAGTCCTGCGCCCCCTGCTGGAAGAGGGAGTTCCTACAACTTGCAAGATACCCTTTGTACCCAGCCTTCTCTCACAGCCCCAGAAAAAAAATCAGTCTTGCATCTTAGCGCCAAGCACCAGGACAGCTGGGTGGTTGTTAAAAGTCAACATCACAAGACTCTAAAGTTCCTCTTCCCCTCCACAGGCCACCCTTGGGAGCTGCATGCCGGTGAATCCCCCAGCCCTGGGGAACGTGCCATAGCATGGTGCCTGTAGGACAGAAGCAGCAAAGCAGGTGTTCCTGGCTCAGAAGCTCCAGCGTCACTCCCGTTACAGGGCTGCCATAGAGAGCCCTCCACTAGTACTGGAAAACCGCTGACGCTAACCTAGATTTTCATTTGCACATATGTTCATTTTCTCTTAGGATGTAGAATTTCCTGGCTCATTGTCCTTTTTGTGTGAAACAGGTAAGAATGAAGGTTAAGGGTCCAGGGTGATGATTCCGTGGCTAAATCCCCGCCTTGCACCCGCCAGGATTCCATATGGGCGCCGGTTCTAATCCCGGCAGATCCACTTCCCATCCAGCTCCCTGCTTGTGACCTGGGAAAGCAGTCAAGGACAGCCCAAAGCCTTGGGACCCTGCACCCACGTGGGAGACCCGGAAGAAGCTCCTGGTTCCTGGGTTCGTATCAGCTCAGATCCGGCTGCTACAGCCATGTGGAGAGTGAACCAGCGGATGGAAGGCCTTTCTCTTTGTCTCTCCTTCTCTCTGTCTTTACAATATAAATAAATAAATAGTTTTACAAAATGAAGGTGCAGTGTGCAAGTGCTGCCCCCAAGGGTCCCTCAGCATCCCAAGCCTACATTCTGTCTACACTTGGAATAAAGACTTCAGCACTCATGTCTCTTCCTCAGTGACTCCCAGAACATCTATGTATTTTCACAGAGAACCGTTATGTACTTGCAGTGAATAGACATGAAAACATAAAAGTATCCAGATTTTAAATTTACTTATAATTTTAAAAATAATGTAAGTGTACTGGTTTGTAAGAAACACAATGGGCTCGGACCCGGCGGCGTGGCCTAGCGGCTAAAGTCCTCACCTTGAACGCCCCGGGATCCCATATGGGCGCCGGTTCTAATCCCAGCAGCTCCACTTCCCATCCAGCTCCCTGCTTGTGGCCTGGGAAAGCAGTCGAGGACAGCCCAAAGCTTTGGGACCCTGCACCCGCGTGGGAGACCTGGAAGAGGTTTCTGGTTCCCGGCTTTGCATTGGCGCAGCACCGGCCGTTGCAGCTCACTTGGGCGGAAGATCTTGCTCTCTGTCTCTCCTTTCTGTATATCTGACTTTGTAATAAAAAGAAATAAATCTTTAAAAAAAAGACAATGGGTTCCAAATAATGTTAACAAAATCAGATGAGGATGATGTTGCGATTTTTATTTATTTATTCTGATAGGTTGTCTTTTGAAGACCATGAGCCAAGAATTGATAAGCAGGTTAAACAGGCCAAGAAAAAAAATTAAGAGAGGAAGTCTGAAGGCTGAGAAGCCTCTACAGGTTAACGCCGTCATTGCAGTTTTTCTGATTGAATTCTCAGAGGAGCAAATTCCTCACGTGCCAGTTGGTTAAAAGTGCGCATGGAGAGAGACATAATTTTTGAGCACTGCTTGGTGCCTGAGGATGCATTTGTGGGACCCAGAGCAAGCAGGAGGCCAGCCCTGCAGGGTCCGGGCTGAGTCTAAGAATTAAATCTACCACTGGAGTTAGAGGAAGATGAGCACGCTTGATGCGGCCTGGGAGCCGCCAAGCGGAAATGAATCCCAGGGAAGTAGCAGAAGCAGTTGCCTGGGAGCCAGCCGGGACAAGGACAAGCAACTGGGACCACGCCTGGGAGCGGCCTCCAAGGCGAGACCCCCGCCGTCTCTCAGTCCCGACAGCGTCTGTGGGGACCCAGACCACTGCCCTCTTCAGTGTAGCAATGTGGGTTTCACATGGGAATTTGATCTTTGGATTTTAAGAAACAACACAGAGTCTTCTTCAAATATCAGCATAGCAGATGTCCACTCTTTCGTTTTCCTTGGGAGGTTTAGGTTTAAAGACGGGCTGGCTATGAGGAGAGGAGATGGCTCCTCCGGAGCTGCAGGCAGAGGTGGGAGTCCCCACAGTCTCAGGTGGCTGGATCCAGCTCCCCACTGAGGGCATTTTAAAGACTCAGCCTGCCAACTGATCCCAAGCATGTGATCATGGTTGGCTCTTGCAGGTGTGGAGTCTTAATGTCAGGCTGCAGTAAGTCTGGAGAGAGTTTAAATGATCTCCAAGTTATCTGAACACATCACAAGCTCCTACACCCAAGGCTGGAGTAAACCATGTGGTGTAGAGAACCCACCGTACTACAAAGGTCCCGGAAGCTCAAGGGAGTTAGAAATAAGCTTTCCTCGCGGCAAAAACTCATGCAGCTTTCTAATTAAGATTTACTTATTTGGTAAATAGAGGACCAGAGAGAGGAAAAAGAGAAAGAGAAAGCTCTCCCACCTGCTGATTCACTCCCCGAATGCCTTCAACACAGAGACCAGACCAAAGCCAGGAGACAGGACCGCCACGTGCTTCTGTCCCTCAGGTGTTAGGGGCGAAGCACTCGGGTCACCACCTGCTGCTTTCCCAGGTGCACTGCCATGAAACCAAGTCAGGATCAGAGCCGCTGGGCCTCCCATGGCACTGTGAGTGAAATACTGTACCACAGGGAGCAGCTCCACTTGCTGAGCCACAACGACCGCTTCTGGACATGGGTGGTGGTGTTTGCTGTTTTCATAAAATGCCTTTATCTAGGAAGACTCCTTGTTAATAACTTTAGGGAATTCAGCTCAAAATAGAATATACACAAGTCAAAATATTTTGAGGGAAAAAAGGGATAATCTAAATCAGCAAGATGAAGACCAAAGTGTGTACTCAGCCTGGAAGAAGACAACTCGAAAATCAAGAGGGGCAAACAAGGTGAAGAGTGTGGGTCGTAGGAGTCGAGTGTTGTGCTCACCAACACATCTGTGTGGTGCGGCACGCTGCAATTCCAGGTGAGTGTGCCTCTGCGCCGTCCGTGTTGAAGGTAAACACAAGATCAGGGGCCTCCGGAAGACACTGCGTTTGAGAATAAAGAACAGGATTGTAATCCAGGACGCACATGGCCAGGCCTGTGAGGCCTCTGATGAGACCAGGAAGCAGGGGAAAATGTCAGCGCTGTCATGGCACACTCGATTCTGTGAGAGTTATTCTGGATGAGTTTGTAGGAAGGAGCGACTCAGGTGGATGAGAGGGTCTACTGTGTAAAGCTGGCCTTAATGTCGCCGTCGATGGCTCCTGGCTGTGAGATGGGGCCGAGCTGTCCTGTGAGAGCTCCTAGGGCACGTGCCCTTGACCCTACCATGGTCCTTTTTCTCCCGAGACCCCTGGACTCTGTTCTGGAGGCTAAGGCAGGAAGGACGCCTTAATGTGCCAGGGGAGCTGGCCCCAAGCACTCTCTCTCTCTCTCTCTCTCTCTCTCTCTCTCTCTCTCTCTCTCTCTCTCTCTCTCTCATAGACCTTGAAGTCCCTGTGGCTTCTCTTCTCTGGGTGGTGTCACATGAACGGGGCTGTTGAGTTTTGGGATGTCTTTTCTGCTGTGAGAGCGGGCATGGTGGCCCTGGGTTCCTCCCTTCCTTCACCGACTCCCACCAGTCTTGGAACCTTGCCGCCCACCCTTCTGGGCAGGGAGTGAGAGTGGGCCCAGGGGCGAGCCGCCCTCCTCCCCACCCGTGCCTGCCCTGGAGGCCCAGGCCGAGCCAGCGAGGGGACAGGGAGGATGGGAGGCCGTGGCCCTCAGGGTGAGTGATGCGGGGCCGCACGGGGTTCCAGCCGATGAGTCCCGGGGTCGGACTCCCGGGCAGCCTGTGCGTGCTATGCAAAGCAGGAGGTGGGGAGGGGGACGACTGGAGCCGGAGACCCCTGCCCTCCCCCAGGGACCTCGGAGGTGCAGGGATGGTGCGGGTCGCTTTCCTTTATTTACCAATGTAACTGTCATGTGGTTCCTTAGAATCCACCAGAGGCTAGAAGTTAAGTTTTTTGTTAATAGCCTTACACGGCTTTGAGTTTCCCAATATCCAGTGTGATTCAAGCCATTGCAATTTTTGTTTTCTGGCTCAGATTATCCTAGTTGTGGCCAGTGAGCATGTCTTCGTGTTGGCATTTGATCGTGATGGGTCCCTCCCTGCCTAAGGAATGCTCCCCTTTCACTTGTCACTCCTGCCTCGGACATAGGAGAAACGCGTATTCTTCAAAGGATCCCAGGGTCATTTTGCATTCTCACAACAGTTAAAGATGTGAACTAGTTTCTCTGCAAACTTACGAGTGTATGTTGTTGACCACGCCTTTTAATTTTACTCTTTCTGATGACTGTGTGGTGACACACTATCTCACATGGTGATCATTTTCATTTGCCTAGTGTCTAATGATGCAGAATACACTTTCCTGTACCTCCGTCACATCTGTCGGCTTGTTGGTGAAATGCCTGTTCATGTTCTTTACTCATTTCCTAAGTGATAGCTTTCTTTTCCTGTTGCTTTTTTTTTTTTTTTAGTTCATTATATATTCTATGAGGGGTGGGGAGCTTTTATCTGCCAAGGATCATTTGGATATCAATAATGTTATTCATGGACCATACACAATTATTGACTTAGAATCTATCTTGCAGTTCGACCTCAGGACCTGGGTGGAGAGAGCTTCCAGCAACCTGGTAGCTGTTGGGAGTACCCAAGCCAGTCAAACTCAATGCTAGAGGTCCTGGCCACAGCCACAGCTGCCATGCGGTGAGCGAATCCTGGGTTTTAGACAGCCAGTGCGCCAATTAGCACCAGACGGTGCCAGCTGGCAGCCCGGTGGTGAGCTCTGGGGTCTTGGGGGTAGGGAATTGCTGCCTAGGGATGTCCATGAATGAGCCCACTGTGTGTGTTGGTGAGGAGTCAATCCTGAGAGACTCTCAATGACAGGGTCACTTTACTTGCAGGTGAGGGGATTGAGATCTGGTAGTTTGGAAGGGAGAGGCCAGACGATCTGTATGGGTCAGACTGACACACCAGCCTACAAGTGAGTCCTGTGTAGGGCTTGTTGTCACTGAACAATGCTAACCAACACATGCAAGTCCTTGCGAAATCTAAGGCTGAGGGCCTGATTGGCAGGGCTAGATCCCAGTACCTGACAGAATGTCGAAATCGAAACAAGGGATGGACACACTAGGCAAGGGTCATGACACTAATGAGCATGTGTGAGAACCAGGTCTGAGGGTAAATTGTGTGGGAGATGTGTGGGCCCAACCCTGTGGAAATACAAGTCCTGCTGGTTAGCTCAAGAGTTGGAGTGGTGTTGGACTGAGCTAGGTGTGACCATAGAACCTACCATCACTCACAGATACAGAGACCAATAATAGTTTGGGCAGGTACCGGCTGCAGAATTTGGGACATGCCAGGCTGCAGTGTTCACCAGCTCATACAAGGCCAAGATGGAAGAGCAGACTATACTGGGCAAGGGTCTAATACCTTCTGTCATGTATGAGATCTGAGTCTGAGAATGGGTCAAGTGGAGGAAAGCGGGAAACTCCCCTAGTGGGTCATAACTCTCACTGATGATCACATGGTCCAGGGATAGGGGTCAGGCAAGCTAGGCAAAGTAGCTCCAACTGTTGGTTAATGTGTGGGTTAGTTATGCAAGAGGGTGGACCGGGCAGGGGCAAACAAACTTTAGCTCACCAACAAGAACAAAAATCAGGATGGAGCACAGCCATGCTGAGCTGGGCTCTTACACCTGCTGGCTCACATGAGCCAGGGATAGACATAGACTGACTAGGGCCAGGTTCCAGCACCCACCAGTGAGAATCAGGATGGGGTGCCAGCCCAGTCAGGCCAAGCTACAGTATCTGAGGCAAAGGCCAAGACAGGTGAGGGACTAGGCCAAGCTGGGTCAGAGCAAACATGGCCACATGCAAGATCTATAGCTGGGCACAGAGTAGGTTGGAGAGCAAAAGGGATACCCTGGCTGGGTGAGGGTTCTCACTGGTGAGTGTGGGGGCTGGAGCGGGAACCATGTTCAGGTCTGGATATGGCTGCAGTGTCCCTCAGCACAGTTGTGGACTGGGGCTGAGTGTGCCAGACTTGGCTATACTCCAGCACCCACTGGTGCTCATGAGAACCAGGGTAGGTGTAGGACAGGCTAGGCTAAGTCGCTGCCCCTACTGAGCTGGGTGTGAACTGTGTCTGCGTATGAACCACCCTTGGTTGGGCTGAAACATCCAGCAGTTAGAACTGGAATGGGCTGAAGGCCAGTCAGGAAAGGCTACGGCTCCTGCTAGGACAGGAGATGCACTAAGTAGGGCTAGCCCATGGACCCACCAGTGTGCACGAGACCTGACATTGGGAGAAGTTCTGACAGAGTTACTTGAGAAACTCCTCTGTCAGGACACAGTCCCTGCAGGTGAGCACAAGAACCATGATAGGGAGCAGCCCAGACCAGGCCAGGGAATGGTACCCACCAGCATGCATTTATCACAGGTTGGGGGTGGACCAGGCTGAACCAGTTCGCATCACCCACTGACAAATTTTTTTTTTAAAAGATTTATTCATTTTTATTACAGCCAGATATACAGAGAGGAGGGGAGACAGAGAGGAAGATCTTCCGTCCGATGATTCACTCCCCAAGTGAGCCGCAACGGGCCGGTGCGCGCCGATCAGAAGCTGGGAACCAGGAACCTCTTCCGGGTCTCCCACACGGGTGCAGTGTCCCAAAGCATTGGGCCGTCCTCGACTGCTTTCCCAGGCCACAAGCAGGGAGCTGGATGGGAAGTGGAGCTGCCGGGATTAGAACCAGCACCCATATGGGATCCCGGGGCTTTCAAGGTGAGGACGTTAGCCGCTAGACCACGCCGCCAGGCCCACCCACTGACAAATTTAAGCACCAGAATTCAGTGTGGGTCAAGCCATATTCAGTTGCAGCACATACCAGTACACATTATGGCTTGGACTGGGTGCTGGCTAGGCTAGGCTAGGCTAGGTTATAGCCCCCATCAACCTGAGCTGGAATTGGGGGTGAGCCAGGCTGGGCCAGGCTACAGCACCCACTGGCAAATGCCAAGGTAAAATAGGCCATGCCAGACTGGGCCACAGCACCCAACCAGCACCCATGAGAATTGGGGGAGGGGGGTAAAGCTGATAAGAGGAATGTAGAGGGCAACCCTGCTGGACCACTACTTCCACTGGTGAATATGAGAGCTGAGATCAGGGGCAGACTGGACTGGCCAGGGCTACAATACCTATTGGCCTCATGTGAGCTACATCATAGAAAAGCCAGGTTGGGCTTGTTCCTACGGGTGCAAACATAAATCAGAGCAGGTGTCAGTTGGTTGGACTTTACCACAGCATCAGCTGGCAGATGCTAGCATGGGGGGGGGGGGGGTCCATTCTGTCCAGTTAAATTGCAGATACAGGAGTGGGAATGGACCCAGTAGGGAAATAGTGGGTATAGGGCTTTCTTGGGTTGCCACTTCATCTAGTGAGCATGAGAATCAGGACTGGGGCAGGCATGGCTAGACAGAACAGCACCCATTAGCATGTGTGTGGGCTGAGTAGTGGGACTGGTAGAGTTAAACTAGGCTTCAATGCCCATTGACATGCATGAGAACTTAACGGGATGTGGGACAGACTGAACCAGCCTGCTATTCATACTGGCAAGCATGGAAACCAGGGCAGTGGGTGGGACTGGTGGGAATTATTGCAGGTCACTCTGACTAGGCTGCAGCTCCCACTAGGCTGGGCTGCAACACCCATTGGGTAGTGTAGAAGACAGGGCTGTAGGCAGAACTGACCCAGCAATTGCAACCACCAGCATGTGCATAGGGTGACAGTGGTGATGGACTGTGCCAGACCCTGTAGTGGCATTCACACACAAGAACCAGGTCTGGGATCACTTTAGATGAAGCTTCTTTGGGGATCCCCCAACTGAACGGCTGGCTGGTCTCAAAACTCCAATCATGAAGAGAAGTGCAGGTTCCATGGTTTGACCATGGAGTGCATGTGTCAAAGTTGAGCCTTCCCAATGGCTCAGATAGAGCAGTCACAACATATCCAGGTGCACATGGAGGATATGGTAGGCCATCAGAACCTGCAGAGGACACCTGATACCATAACAAATGGCAGAGGACAGAACAAATTGATCAACTAGCCCAGCCACGTGTTGGCAGTGAAAATCTGGGTAAACAAATACTCTAAGGTGGACTATGTGAGCCAATGGATTCTGGAGAGATGTCATCATGCTAGAATGGTGAGATGGGCAGCAATTCAGAACAGTGGAACTACCAAAACCACCTGAGCAGTGTTCTTGGAGCATGCTCTACGTTGGGGACCCTGGGATGGTTGGGAAGCTGGGTGGGCTTCTCTTTTTATTTCCCCACTTGCCCCAGATACAGAAAAGAGAGAGAGAGAGAGAGAGACTGTGAAAACAATGGTCTTACCTACATTCCTGTCGCCCTTGACCCTTTGTGCCCTAATCAACTATGTAAAGATTATCAAAAGTAAATAATAATTTTTAAAAAGGAAAAAAATGTATCCTGCCATATACATATCTACTTCCAGATCAAAAATGGACTCCCAATGAAACTGCTGCACTAGCAGGGAGCTGGATTGGAAACCAAACACCCAGATCAAATGCTTTTGAGGACTTTCTATGGTCTGCAGGCTGGATGTTCCCCACCCCTGTCTTAGATATGGGTCCTTTATCTGATATCTGCTCTAAGATATATTTTCTCAGACTGTAGATTGTGTTCCCTTATTCTTTTGGGGGGAGGTGCAAATAATTTTTAATTGGTTATCTTTTTTATATAAATACACTGAATAGCTAGGCAATGCTGCCTACGTTGGATGCAATCCTGGGCCACAAGTCTGCACACTCCTTTGCAACTGGTCCAGTGATGGCAGAACTTTTCATCTCGCCTTTATTGTTTACTATGACTCCTGCATTATCTTTAAAATAAAGAAACACACCATCTTTTCTTCTATATGACTTTCGTTGTCGAATTACCACTGCTGGATGTACCTTCTCCCGCAGCTCTGGCTTGCCCTTCTTGACTGTGGCCGTCACCATGTCCCCAACGGCGGCGGCAGGGAGCCTGTTCAGCCGTCCCTTGATCCCCTTCACGGAGATGATGTAGAGGTTATTGGCTCCTGTGGGAACGGACAGTCATCCTTTGCACCAGGCCAGGCAGCTACCGCGCCGTTGTCACACCACCAACTGAATCCGGACGGTACAGCACACTGCCGCTTCACCCATGAGCGGTGTCACTTGCTCTGCCCCTTCCAGACAGCTCACTGGGTCACTCGCAGCCCCAGCGAGTGCTTTGAAAGGGGTGGTGTGCCCTTATTCTTAACATGTCTGTTTCCATAACAAAGTGTGTTTCTCAAATTTTGAAAATTCCTACACTATCACTTTTTGCTGCCTGTGGTGTAAAGTTCAAGTAACTTCAAGCATCCTCCAGCTGTAGGCAGCTGCCTAGGTGGCCTTGCAACTAGGTAAATGTTACACTGCTGGGCGTAAAACAGCTAAGAGCTGGCAGGCATTCTGGGCCTGGCTAATGTCAAATTTGTGTTAACCATGCCAGTGTGCCAGTACAGTTGCTTATCCTATAAAAAAAAAAAAAAAAGCAGGAGCATTAGTGCAATAACCTAGTGGCTAAATTCCCACCTTCCATGTGTTAGGATCCCTTATAGCTGTCAGTTCTTATCCTGGTTACTCCACTTCCCATCCAGCTTCTTTCTTGTGGCCTGGAAAAGCAGTGGAGGACGGCCCAAAGTCTTGGAACCCTGAACCCACATGGGAGACTTGGAAGAGGCTCCTGGCTTCAGATCAGCTTAGCTCCCAGCCATTGTGGCTACTTGGAGAGTGAACCAGCAGATGGAAGATATTTCTCTCTGTCTCTCCTCTCTGTAAATCTAATGTTAAAATAAAAATAAGTAAATCTTTTAAAAGGATATGTGGGAGGCAGATACCAGCATGCCTGCAGACAGGCTCTGGAAATCCATGCATGAGTGTGTAGGGGCCTCAGGCAGGCAGGCAGGCAGGCCCCCAGGGCAGCACAACATGCTGCTGGAGGACTGGACTTGGGGATCAGCACTGTTGAGAACATGGGGGGCTGTGAATTGCTCAGGCAAGAGGGACTTGGGATGTGTGGGAGGGAAGACTGCTGAGGAAAAACATGACAGGCAAGGAGTGACTTCTGGGGGATTTCCACCAAACAGGCTACTGCACTTGCAGGCAATGAGCGGGTTGAGACTAGGTGGTTTGGAGGAGGGAAACCAGAGGACCTTTTGGGGTCAAACCAAAACACCTGCGCATGTGGGAGACCTGAACTGGGATTGTTAGTATCAACCACTGCCTACTGGCACACATAAAAGCCATGACTGGGGTGGGGGGAACTGCCTGGCAGGGTTCTACCACAACACCTGCCAGGGAGTGCCTAGGCGGGGTGGACAGTGTTGGACTGGGTCATGACACTAACCAGCATGTGACAGAGCCAGGTCTGGGAATAGATTCTGTGGGGGATTTGTGGGCTCAGCCTTATGGGATTGCTATATCAACTGGTTTGTTCAAGGGCTGGGAGTGGGGACAGGCTGAGCTGGGCATGATCATGGAACTCAACAATACTCTTGGGTACTGGGTTTAAGAACAGGTTAAGCTGGTCCAGGCTGTAGCATCCACAGGCATACCCAAGAATGGATGTGGAACGGGATAGGCCACAATGCTTACCAGCACACACAAAGGTCAATACTGGGGACAGACTGCCAGATAAGGCATAGCACCCACTGGCATATGTGAGATCTGAGTCTAGGAGTGGGCCTGGGGTGGAAACTTGTGGGACTCCCCTCATGGGCTCCTGCTGGCGAACATGTAAGTCAGGGCTGGGTGTTGGTCAGGCTGGATAAGACTGCTCCACTTGTCAGCAGGTGTGTGGGTTGGCTCTGGCGGTGCAGACCAGGCAGGGCCAAATCAAACCACAACACACTAGCATGCATAGGAACGGGGATGGGGTACAGGCCACGATGGGCTAGGCTAGACTATCACATCTACTGATTTGCATGAAGCCAGGGATAGATGTAGATTAGACAGCGGTAGGCTGCAGCACCTAACAGCAAAAGTTGGGACTGGGGCCAGACCAGGCCAAGACAGGCTGTGGCAAAGACTAAGCCAGGTAATGGGATATGTCAGACTGGGTTGGAGCAACCACTGGCATGCATAAGATCTGTGGCTAGTGTAGACCTGGTCAAGGAGCTAAGGAAACACCCCAGCTGGGCCACAGTTCCCACTAGTGAGCGCAACAGCAAGAACAGGGATAACAAACTAGGTTGGACATTGCTGTAATATCCCTGGCATGTACCAAACTGGGCTAGGCTCTAGCACCCAATGGTACCTGCAGGAGTAGGGTAGGTGTAGGAGAGGCTGGGTTAGGTCTCTGCACCAACTCAACCATGTGAGAGCTGGGTCTGGGGGCGGATCAGGCATGGCTTGACTATAGCACCCAATAGTAAGAGGTCTGACTGTGGAGTGCATGTGTCAGAATTGCGCCTCCTCAGCTGCTGAAGCCTGTATAGTGGACAGCATGCCTAGTTGCGCATAGGGGACATGACAACTCCTTGAGGCCTGCAGAGGACTTACAGTGCCATGGCAGAGGATAGAGGGTAGAACGAATAGGACAGCTCTCCCAGACAAGCTTTGACACCAAGCATCCGGGCAAGTGGAGACTCTAAGGCAGACTATACCAGCCAACGGACCTTGGAAGGATTTCCTCAACCTTCAAGCAACAAAACCAACAGCATCTCAGAACTATCAAAACTACTTAAGCACTACCTTCAGAACATGCTCCACATCAGGGAGCTGGGATGACATCGATGGCTGTCCCATATCCCCAGGTACTGATGTGGTTGGGCTGCTGGGAACAGCCCTCTCCCTTCTCTACCCACTCTCCCCAGGTACAGGGAAAAAAGATTGGAAACAGTTGTCATCCACTTTCCCCCATTCCTCAACCCTCCCCACCTCAATCTATGGCCCACATGGGTATGCATCCTTCTCCACTACGTAAACATCATTAAAAATAAAATACATTTATTATTTTAGAAAGAAAAAATAATAATTTTTGGTGTAGCCTCCCACTGTAATGTGATTCTCATATACTTGTTGGAAAGATCACTGTGTTATGGGTTGAGTAAAACCCCTGCAAATGTTCAAATTCTGATGTCTTTTTTTTAAGATTTTATGTATTTTTTCTTGGAAAGGCAGATTTAGACTCTCAGTTTATGAATGAAGGGGAGGAGACTTCATCTCACTGTGTGGTATGGTGTGGAAGCCAGTGGGAGGTCTTTAGGTCATTGGGGCACGCCCTCAGAGAGTGGTTCTCAAGGGTTGATTTCTTGAGTTCAAGTTCTGCTGGGGCTACTCTCCATGTCCTGGCTCCCTGTATGCTCATTCCGCTTCACGACCATGACCAGGCTGCACAGACACCAGACTACGGTGTCATCAACACCTGAACTATAACCTCCACCTGTGATCTAAAATAAATCTCTCCCCTGCCACACACACACACAAAAATCCTCTTGGATATTTTAATTACAGTAATGAAAAGTAATGGTACAAAATATGTGGTTTGTGTTATTCACCATACCTGAGGACGTGAAGGAGCCTTTATCTTCTATACTTGCAGGTACAGAGGAGCCTTTAAAACTGGATTGCTCAAAAACCAAAGGATAAAGAAAGCTGAGAATGCTGAATGCTGTAAGCCGAACATTATGAGCAATCATGATGAAGACTCAGAAGATCAGAACACTGGCTGACGTGGAAGACAAAGGGCCATGCTGCTGAGAGCTCACGAAGAAATGAGAATCCAATTGGAAAGAACAGAGAATCAACCACGTTGTGTGGTGGCCAGGAACCTGTCTGTGTCCTATCCTGGGAGTGGAAGGAGCTGAGAACCACACATATTATATGGTGGCCAGGAACCTGTCTGTGTTCTTCCCTGAGAGTGGAAGGAACTGAGAACCACCCACGTTACATGGTGGCCAGGAACCTGTCTGTGTCCTGTCCTGGGAGTCTGTGGGAGGCTGAGCTTCAGCCTGGAGGACTGGGTTGTTTGGTTGAGGAGGATTCAAGGAAGCCAAGTATTCAGGCTGCAGCACGGGTGCTAACTGCTGTTCTTAGAAAGCTTGACTGTAAGAATCAGGAGCAAAAGTGAACAGAGGAAATCTTTAGAAATTTTGCAACTTGTCTAAAGAAGAAATGAAGAGAAAGCAGTGGGACACTGCAAGGAAGGGATGAAAATCCAACAAGGCCCAATTCTGGGGGCTTCATTCTTATTCCTAAATCATACCTCCTCTGGGGACGATTGGATGGAGGTGCCAAAGATGTCACACCTTGGCCACTCACAGCCAGATCAGAGTCCACCTGAGGAATGATCCAGCATGAAAGGAACAGAAATTAATCCTGCTGATGGCATTAGCTGTCCATGGTTAAGTCACATCTGGCATTTACCCACTTGGTGAATGCCTTCTTATAAAAGCCAGTAGTTTGCCTCTTCCTTCAGCTGGTTTGCATGGCCATTGCCTCTTGCAAATAAGACAGCCAAGTTTCATGTCTAGTCCAGTTTCCTTCACTGAAGAAAAAGACAAAATGGGACACCCAGGTTGTGAGTCCTGTATAATGGAAAGGTGGTATCAGTGGAAAGACAAAGGTATAACAGAGGAGGCCAGGACCACCCACTGTGGCTAACCAACTTAACTCATGGGCAGTCAAGTGTGTCCTATTGGGCATGGCACTGTAGCACAGTGAGTTAAGATGCCATTTGCAACATCAGCATCCCTTAGCACTGGCCTGTCTGCTATATTTCCAAGTCAGCTTCTGGCTTGTGTACCTGGCAAGGCAACCGACAACAACCCAAGTCAATGGGTCATTGTCATCCATGTGGAAGACCAACGTTGTGACAGATACAAGCAGCCACTGCTTCTTCGGGGCGTGGCCCTTGGCTCTGTCCAGCACCCCAGCCCTGCTGTCCTTCACAGCCTGAGTGCCGCTCATCATCCGGAGGCTCAGGCCTGGGGCTCCCTGTGATGGACTCAGAGAGTCTCTCTCCTCCTGGGCAACCTCCCTTCTAGGGCTTCTGGCAGCTCGGAAAGGACTCTGGGTGATGTTCAAGCCCTAGTGGCAGCTAAGCGTCTGACAAGCCCTTTGCACCATGAAATGGAGAAAATATAATTTATTTTCTCAACCCTCAAAGGTCCTTAGCTGAGACAAATCCCTGTTAACCAAAGGCAGATTAACATAACAAAAACAAGCAGGATTTGGTTGCTCTGATCCAGCTTGGCTTAGCCCCTTACCTGTCATGACCTTTGCCTTTGGATGTTTTAGCCTAGAATGACCCAGCCTACCTCAAGTCCCACTACTCGCTGGCAGGTGCTGGAACCTGGCCTGATGGGGTCCGTGCAGTAGGTGTGAATAACACGAAGGTGTGAAGAGAACAGCTCCCTGACTGGCAGGGCCCGGGGAGCTACCAGCTGCTGAGCAGGGCTAAGTGAATTCATCTCTGACCACCTTGACGCAGTTTTCACCCTCTTTCGCATGGGCACTCAACCACCCCACTAAGAATTTTGTATTGAGGCATTGTTTGCCCCTGTGAGATGGCTTTTACAACCAACATGAGCTTAAGAGTTAATGTTACTGATAATGTCTTGGTGAGTGGGCCTTTAACTGCGCACAGGAGTACAATTAAACCCATGCCATTTCTGGACACCTTGTTGTGTGCCTACCCATTGCCATGAAATCTGGCTCAGACATTTAGCATGCTTTCTGGGAAATGGCTTGATAAGAATTTTACAAACTAATGGAAATGAAGGGAGTATGGGTTAAAACTGCTAGGACAAAAAATAGAGCTACTGGGACCATAAAGGCTATCCTGTTACTGGGACCCTAAAAGTTATCTCGTTACTGTGACCCTAAAGGCTATCCTGTTACTGGGACCCCAAAGGCTATCCTGCTAAGGCAAAATTATAGTTACTGTGACCTTAAGGGTTAGCCTGTCCTTGCAACTCTTCAGAGCATAGAAAATGTAGTTGCTTTAGCTGCTTTCATAATTTCTAACTAGAGGAAATATAGGCTGATTTCACTAACATCACAAAGATATACTTTTGATTATTGTTTGATCACTTATGAGGTTGTAGAACCTGCAGTTGTAGAGGAACTTAATGTTTGGAACCTTTTGTCTTAGATCTTTGTTTTTTCTCTTTTGATGTATTTCTCCCATTAAGTGATGGATAAGTTGTAGAATAAGAATTGTAATAAGAGTGTATTACTGAATAAGATGTGTTGTCTACTGAGAAATTCTTGGCTGCAACGTTGGAATGGATAATACCCTGTCTTAAGGTGAAACAATTTGTAGAATTATCTTTGGAAACACTCACTTGTCAATTGTAGAATTGAAACATAAATGGAGTAAACTTGGCTCATTGCTAATTACAATTCTTTCCGCCGTTATAACTCTTGCTTTACTTGTTCAGTTAACAAACTGTGTGAGCTTGCTGACCTAATGGCCTTTAGTGCCAATGACCCGTAATCCCCATAGACCAAGGCTCCGGACTTACTAACCCATACATAATTCAAGGTAGGGGTCTGGTTGTCACAGGTGGCGCCTAGGTTAGAGCCCAGACCTGAGGAGAGCGGATGAAGACTGGAAAACCAAGATAAGCAAGGAATGTGGAATCCTTCCTCAATCATTTCTCAAGAAGTTATAAATTGTGCCCCCCCGGGAAGCTATGTCAAAATGCCCCTAAAAGAAAACCTTGTACTGCTTCTGTATAAATAAAGCGGACAGCTTTCTCGCAATGTCCACAATGATCAAGGAATCCTAGTGGTCCGTCTCTCCTTACTTTCTCTCTTCTTCTTTCTACGCCTATCTCACGCACCCTTCTCGAGCTTCGAACTCTCGGCTGGAGCTGGTCTCCGGCACTGGCCCTGCTCCGTCTGCTCCCATCCCAGACTCATGCAACCTGGTAGGTGTGAGCTGAGCTTGACCTGTGCTCTAGCTTGGTTTCTGCTCTTGCCAGTGAGGTAAAGTTGGCTCGGCCCTGCCCGGTCGTCCCCCTCCAGAACCAAACCACACATTAGCCAACAGTCGGAGTTACTCAGCTAAGGCTGCCCAACACCCAGGCCTGAAACACATGCTCACCAGCAGGAGCTGTGTCGCTCAATAGGTTCCCCAAGTTTCCAGGTTCCCTCACTCAGCCCACTCCTTGGCCCAGAGCACATATGATCAAGCAGGTGTTAGGCCCTTGCCCGGCATAACCTGCCACTCCATTTTGGCCTTTGTTGTCAGTTGGAGGATGCTTTAGGATGCACGTGCAGGTGCTGCAGCCTGGAACTGCCCAGCCTGTTTCCAGCCCCAGCCCCATGAGTGTCAGCAGGTCCCATGGTCACTACTATCTCAGTCCATCATCAGTCCAACTCTTAAATGAACCAGCGTAACTTGTATTTCCACAGGGTTTGGCCCACTTATCCCCCACAGAATCTATCCCCAGACCTGGTTCTCTTGCATGCTGGTTAGTGTCATGACCCTGCCTAATGTGACCCATCCCCTGTTCCAACACTCAGTCAGGTACTGGGATTTAGCCTGCTAAACAGGCCTCCAGCCACAGCTTTTGTGTGAGCTGGTGTGTGGCAGTCAGCGATTTTCTGCACTAACAGCCCATCTCGGGACTCCCATGTGGGCTGGCAAATCAGTCTGACCTGCTGGGGTCCGTGCAGCGGGTATGGAAGACACGAAGGTGTGAAGAGAACTGTTCCCAGCAGAAAAGACCACGAGGCATTTTCCGCTGCATGGCAGGTCTCTGCAACCACCTGAAGGTAGTTTCACCTCCCTTTGCATGGACACCAGAGCACCCCGCTGAGAATTCTGTAATCTACTGAGGCATTATTTGCCACGGAGTTGTTTTTTACTATCAATGTGAGCTTGGACATTGATGTTGCTGATAACCCCTTGCAAAAGGGCCTTTTACTATTCATGCTGTCTTGGGCTGTCCCCATTGACCATATGTTAATCAGGGGTGTTAAGTCCCTGGATGTAATGGGAATCTATGTTTAAGGTTCTTCTTTCCTTGATCTTAGGACCCTCCTGTGATGCGTTTCCTCCCTTAACTGATTAAAGATTAAGTTGTAGAATGAAGACAGGTAGGAATGTGGTACTGATGGATAAGTGCCTTCTATTGAGAACTTCCTGACACAGGATTAGGATGGCTGACATCCTGCCTCAAGGTGAAACAATTAGCAGAATTATCCTTAGGAATGTCCACTTGACCAGGTGTGAAAAGTCTGTGCCAGTGTTGTGAGTTCTTCTGTATAAATAAAGCGGACAGCTTTCTTGCATTGTCCATTATGATCATGAAATTGTAGTGGTCCATCTTTTCTCTTTAAGGCTACTCCTCACACCCTTCTCGAGTTCCAAACTAGGCTGGAGCCGGCCTCCAGCACCGAGCTTAACAGATCTTATGGACTCTCCCCTCCAAACCACCAGGTCTCAGTCCCCACGCTTGCCTCCAAGTTCAGTGACCCCTTGGCTGGGAGTCACACAGGATTCATTCCTCACCTACACGCACATTGGCCCTATCCATGGATGTCCCTAGGCAACAATTACATACTCCAAAAACCCCAGAGCTCGCCACCAGGCAGCCAGCATCGGAGCCTGATGCCACTTGGTGCGCTGGTTGCCCAAAGTCCAGGAGTTGCTCACCACCTGGCAGCAGTGCCCATGGCCAGAGTCCCAAGCATTGGCTCTGACCTGGCTCAGGTACCCTTCGCAGCTGCCACGCTGCTGAGGGCTCCCCTCACCTAAGCCTCGAGGCTAAACACCCCCTTAAGGTTTATTCTTATTGGAAAGGTAGATCCAAGAGAAGGAGAGACAGAAAGATCCTCCATCTTCTGGTTCACTCCCCAAGTGGCCACAATGTTGGGAGTAAAGTCCTCGTCTTGCATGTGCAGGGATCCCATATGGGCACCAGTTCTAATCCCGGCAGCTCCACTTCCCATCCAGCTCCCTGCTGGTGGCCTGGGAAAGCAGTCAAGAACAGTCCAAAGCCTTGGGACCCTGCACTCATGTGGGAGACCCAGAAGAAGCTCCTGGCTACTGGCTTCGGATTGGCTCAGCTCCAGCCATTGCAGCCACTTGGGTAGTGAACTAGTGGATGGAAGATCTTTCTCTCTGTCTCTCCTTTTCTCTGTAAATCTCCTTTTCCAATAAAAATGAACAAATCTTTAAAAATTTCATATAGGAAGCACAGAGGAC
The DNA here is from genome assembly GCF_030435755.1 of Ochotona princeps. Classification (NCBI taxonomy): domain Eukaryota; kingdom Metazoa; phylum Chordata; class Mammalia; order Lagomorpha; family Ochotonidae; genus Ochotona; species Ochotona princeps. Next base: position 61,205,450 of record NC_080845.1, read on the forward strand.
TCCAAATACTAAAAACCATCTTAAGAAAGAAGAGTTGGTACTAGTGGCACAGCACGTAAGGTCACAGCCTGCAACACTACATCCTAAAAGGGCACCAGTTCTAGTTCCAGCTGCTCCACCTCTGATCCACCTCCCTGCTAATGCATCTGAGACAGCAACACAAGATGGTGCCAGTGCTTGGGCCCTTGCACCCTGTGGGAGACCAGGAAAACCTCCCAACTCCAGTCAGTCTGGCCCAGCCCTAGGCATTACAATCACTCAGGAAGTGAACCAGCAGGTGGAAGATCTCTCTGTCTCACCGTCTCTCTCTGTAACTCTGCCTGTCAAATAAAAACAAATAAATACTTTTTTAAAATGTTTATTTTATTTCTTATTGCAAAATCAGATATACAGAGAGAGACGGAGACAGAGAGGAAAATCCTCCATCCATTGATTCATTCCCCAAGTGGCCGCAACAGCTGGAGCTGAGCCAATCCAAAGCCAGGAGCCCAGAGCTTCTTCCGGCTCTCTCATGTGGGTGCAGGGTCCCAAGGCTTTGGGCCGTCCTTGACTGCTCTCCCAGGCCACAAGCAGGGAACTGGATGAGAAGCAGGGATGCTGGGATTAGAACCGGCGCCCATGAGCATGGGCATGGATCCATGGGATCCCTGCGCATACAAGGAAAGGACTTAGCTGCTAGGCCACCACACTGGGCCCAAAAACAAATAAATCTTTAAAAAAAAAACGATGAGTCAGGTAATAGATCAGATACATATACACATGACAAAAAGAGGTAGATATTAGATACAGATAAGATATGTATGATAGAATATGGACAGATTAGACACATGATGGATTGGATTGATGTGCATGATACAGGTGATGGAAATAGGTATGAGACAGCACAGCTAGACAAGCAATGGCAGAGCTAGATGACAGTACAGACAGGAGATAGAACACACATGGAGAGAGAAAAAAGAGTTTTGATGAGAATCAAGCGCAATGGGAGCAAGTGCCGTCTCTAATCAGAGAAGCAAGATGCAGCCCCTTGAAGCAATGGTCAATGTGAATGAGCAAGTGCTGCAAACACAAACGGGCAAGCCAACAAAACGTGAGGACGAAGGCTCCAGACACACGGCCCAGACAAGCTCTGCAGGGAAGAAGGAACGGATACGGTGCAGAAGACAGGGGGGGACCCGGCTTCGGCCTGAAGACCCTGCAGAGCAGAGGCATCATAAGATCTCCTTTAACTCTCCTAACTGTCCAGTTGCTGCATGGACAAAGCATTCCGGGGGCCGCGAGATGACCCCAGACGAGAGGCTACTGTGGTTGTGCAAATGAGAGGTGTGGCGTAGGAGGAGGATCTGCCGTGATCTGCAGGGCACCCCTCAGGGGTCTAGGTCTTTCAGCAAATGCCCAGGCCATACCAGCAACCCATCATGAAAGGCAGGAGCCCTGAGCAAGTGGGAGTGGGAAGCAGTGAGATACAACCTGATGTGGGCAGACATGGGTCCAAGGTCCGTGTGGAGAAGGTGATGAATGTTGTGGGGGAGATCCCCTGCTGGGCTTGGTCAGGGTTCTTATAAAAGTACACTTGGAGGGCCCAGCGCGGTAGCCTAGTGGCTCAAGTCCTCACCTTGAACATGCCAGGATCCTGTATGAGCACCGGTTCGTGTCTCAGCAGCCCCACTTCCCATCCAGCTCCCTGCTTCTGGCTGGGGACAGCAGTTGAGAACAGTCCAAAGCCTTGGAACCCTGCACCTGTGTGGGAGATCTGGAAGAAGCTCCTGGCTGCTGGCTTCAGATCAGCGTAGCTCTGGCTGTTACAGTCACTTGGGGAGTGAATCATTGGATAGAAGACCTTCCTCTCTGTCTCTCCTCCTCTCTGTATATCTGACTTTGCAATAAAAATAAATAAATCTTAAAAAAAAAATAAAGTGCACTTGGAGAGTGGGTGACCTCACAACGGATGGCTGCAGTTAACAAAGTTTTACGGAACAGGGATGGTGCCTGTGATGATGCTTAATGGAATGTTCGAAGGAGGTGAGCTGGGCCAGGCTTGAGTATGGCCACTTTGGTGTCTCAGACGTGTCATGGCATCTGGTACATGATGGGAAGTGAGGCACAAGTGCATGATGGGAGTGGGTGTGCCAAGCCTGCAGCCAGCACAGCTCGGTGCCAGCTTCAAGAGGGAAACCCCAGTAGCTGTGATTTCCACAGACTGGGCAAGCTTTGGGGTTTCAGGTGTCCACGCTGGCTTTGGGTGGTGGCTCAGGCACTGGCAGGCCTCAGGCTCTTCTCACTCATGAGCCACCTGCCTGCATCAACAGCACGGTTTTGCATCATCTTCACTGAGGCCAGAAGTTGATGGATCAACATGGTTTGAGCTATTGTGTAAGGATCCGCATTTGTTTTTTTGATGACTGAAGGCAGGAGGAAGCTGCAATTGTTTCAGGGCCAAAAAAAAAGGAAGGAAGGAAACAAGAAAGAGAAAATTTTGCAGAAAGAAAGGGAGGAAGGAAGGAAGGAAGGAAGGAAGGAAGGAAGGAAGGAAGGAAGAAAGAAAGAAAGAAAGAAAGAAAGAAAGAAAGAAAGAAAGAAAGAAAGAAAGAAAGAAAGAAAGAAAGAGAAAGAGAGAAAAATTGCAGAAAAGAAGGAAAAAAGAGAGAGAGAGGTTAATTAATTGCAGATTCCATCAGCCCACCCTCCTCCTCCCGACTCTACGTGGCGGTGTCTTCTCCCTTCCATCTTCCTCCAAGAATGTCTCAGAAGAATAGGAGAACACCAGGCTATGAGGGGGTCTGTGCATGTGTGGTTTGTGGGGGGGAGGCTTGTGTGGATGGCGTATGTGGTGTGCTGTGCATTTGGCACTGGGTAGCTGTGTGTGCTGACAGCGCAGTATATGGCGTGCAGGTTATGTGTGGAGGTTGTGTGTGTGTTTGATACGTGGTGTACAGACTATGTGTAAGTGCACATATATAAACATGGTGTGGAGCTGTTTGCCCTGAGGATGGTGTGTGGTGTGTGTTACGTGTGTGATGTAACTATGGTGTGCGTGTGATGTGTGTTTGCTCAGCAGCTCCCCACAGGCATGTTTCCCTGCTCGTGGCTGCAAGTCTGGTGGGGTTTCCTGGTAGCACAGGAAGCTGTGACTCGACCTCTCCTGGGAGAGGGGGAAGCCAGGCCTGCAGGTGGGACATATAGTCCATCGCATGGGTTTTGACAAAACCTGCCATTCAGGTGCTTCACAGGTTAATTTCACCAAGCATAAGGACAACTTCTTAACTTGCTTAGTGGAGTGGCAAGGCTATACATTTATTACGCACACATGGCTCACTCCCAAACCAATGGGGAGGGATCCGGGTGGGATGCCACATTTCTCACCCGCTGCCTCATGGCACCTGCTGCTGGCCAGAACCACTCCGAGGACAGCAAGGCTACAGCGAAGGAGCTAGTACATGCCAGAGAAGAACACTGGTGGCTTCAGGCGGACACAGGGAGGGTCTACATACCCAGGGTGATGCCCCTCTGGCTTCCAGGATTCCCTGCCTGGGTTTCTACCATGAGCAGATCTTGTATGTATAGTGTAAGTGGCATGAGGCACTTGCACAGCAATGGGTTCTGGAATCTTCTGAGGTAAGGCTGGATTCACATTGCCTGACATTCAGAAAAACAAGCAGTTGGGGCTGTTGTGACACTAAGGAAAATGTCTTCTGGTAGCAACAATTTCAGTGAGCCTCACTCCTTCCAGGCCAGGGATCCGGGGGATGAAAGGCTGGTGTCCTCCCTGCTGGCCCAAGCACAGTGACCTCTGTGCTGGCCACCTCCCTCGCGGAGCCCCCAAAAGACCCCTCCACAGACAACACAACACCACACCTCACATATCATATACACACCACACACACAGACATCACACACAACACATATCATATACACACCACACACAGACATCATACACCATATACATACTACACACATGCACAGAAATGTCACAGCGACATCACATGCACACTACACACACACACACGTTCACAATCAGACGTCAGACACATCACACACCACACATACCATGCACATTACACACTACACACAAGTATCACTCACATCTCACACACCATCATACACACTTCACAGACAGATCAATACCACACATACCACATACATCATATACACACTGCTCACACGTATCACACACAGCATACACACTGCACACACATACTACACACACACATCAAGTCACTCCACACGTTCTTGGTTGCAGAAGGAAGTGCATCCCCATATGATGCGTTTAGGGGCAGGTACTGACCAGGGCTGCTGCCCCACAGAGGTCTCTAGATAGCTACTGGACCCCCAAGAAGCCAGGTCTGGGTTTTCAGTGGAGAGAAGGGAACTGACAGCGAAGGGGAAAGAGGGGAGGCAAGGCACAGCCCCCGGACTCCTCTGCACATTGCCCCACGGGTGGCCTCTGCAAATGAGGGGACTCCTGCTTCCTACAGGGCCAGCATTGCTCGAGTCCCAGCAGAGGGGCCCAGCAAGCCAGCAGGATGTGCAGATGTGGCTGGACTAGAGGGGATATCCGGTCCTGACAGTTCCCCAAGCACCAGGACCTCAACGACCTAGGAAGGGAACAGAAAAGACTCTCTGTGTGGCTGGTGAAGGGGTTGCAGTGAGGGCGAGCACTCAAGCCACCAACAGCCTTCCTGTTAGTGCTACAAACATGCGCACTGATTGCCTCCCTCCAAGGATCATCTTTTAGGAAATGTTGAGGTGTGATCTGTAACATGCAAATAAACAGTCTTAAAAAAAGCATTTCCAGAGGCCAGTGCTGTGATTTAGCAGGTAAATCTGCCCCGTCTGTGGTGCCGGCATCCCAAATGGGCACAGGTTCAAGGCCCAGCTGCTCCCCTTCTGAGCACGCTCCCTGCTTAAGGCCTGGGAAAGCAGAGGAGGATGGCTCAAGTTCTTAGGCTCCTGCTCCCATGTGGGGGCCCAGGAAGAGCCCCTGGGGAGCGAACCAGTGGAAGTGTCTCAAGGTATTGCCCTTTTTCTCTGCCACTCTGCCTTTCAAATAAATAATAAAAGAAAACAAAGAGAAGGAGGGGAACATGCCTAAAATGACACAGAATTCTTAAAAAAAAAAAAAACCACCATGCAGGACACGCAGTCTAAGCCTAGCTTTTACTGAGTGATCCATTTTCCTCCGGTGGCATTTGGTCTGGGATAAGAAAGGCAGAGATTCACAGGTAGAAATATTTGTTTATTAAAGCACAGAGCCTGCATACTGTATTAATAAATACAGCTATGAAGGCATATCATTAACATCTACAGTTCCCCGGGGGAAAAAATGCCCATAAATAGATGATTGTACCTGAAGACAGATGAACAGAGATGCTTTGCACAGATTCTTGGCAGCTTCGCATGAACGCAAGCAGCTCAGGGCTGGGGGATCTTTCTTCTACCAAGGGCCAACTGAGTGTCTGCAGCAGAATTGGGAAGCCATACTACGCGATCAATTTAAACACCAGCCTGCTATAGACTGATTGAATTTCAAGTCCCACCTTCACGATCGTCTCGTCAGGCTACAACCAAATGTCTGTGAGCCCGTTTCCCTGTCCCTGCAAGGTGCAGGCGGATAAAGCTATACAAAGGCACAAGCAAGTAACAGGATCAAAAGGGGGTGGAGGGATTACTACTGAGCCCTGGAAGACACAAAGCCTACCGGGAGTGACAAACGGCCGCTCCCCCGGGTGACGGCTGCGCGCAGCCTCCCAGCCGCCCTCTCCCGGTCCTGATTCAACCAGAGAAGTTCTGCAGCACGTCGTCGGCCGCCTCCACCCAGCCCTGGAAGCAAGCCAGCCCCCGCTCCCGGATCTGCTGGCGCCCCCTGCTGGTGATGACCTCCCCGTTCTGCTTCACAACCACAAGCTTGGGGATGGCTGTGATGTTGTATCTCTTCCTCAGTTCGCTGCAGGAGAGAAGAAGGAGCCGGCGGGTTAGCACTTATGTGTGTACACACACACACACACACACACACACAAACCAGGCACCCGAAGGCACGGGTGCCCCAGTACACACACACACACACACACACACACACACACACACAAGCACCTGAAGGCACGGGTGCCCTGGTACTGGCTGGCGTTCCAGTCATTACCAGACCAGCATCCTGAGCCTTCAACCACCTGCTGTGAGCGCTCCCTCCCACTGAAGTTGGTAGATTCCCTTTTTCCTGGTTATCACAGTCTCTAACCTAGCCCCGACCCAGACAAGCGCCTGCCATGCTGTGAACGCAGAGCCTTGACAACTTCATTCCTTGCCAGGTTATTCCCACAACTGCTGTGTGTGCGTACCTGTGCTCCCATACCATGACCACTAGGCCGTGGAGAGCTGCAAATGTGGCACGGCGGGCTGGAGGAACCGACATTGTCACTGTAACTAGCTGGGAACCTAAGTGGCCCAGGGGGCAGGCGATGACACACTGGACAGCAGACGGAAAACCACAGACAAAACCCAGTGCCTTTTATATCCTCGTCTGCATCTTAAGCACTTGGAAAACATCAAGTACCCATCATGATCGCAGGGGAAGTCCTATGAGTTCTGCACAAACCCACCGCCTCAGATTTCCACCCAGTGATGCGCTGCCCAGCCTCTCAGCTGCAGCCCCTGCAGCGGCCTCTATACGAAGCTGTTTCCACACCTGCCATCCTTGCTCTCCTCCCCACAACCTTCACAGGGATTATTCCAACACCGGACAGCCAGGGCCTGCCAGGACAGTAACCTCATTTCCTTCAGCTGTTGCGCTCCAGACTGTGAGGCGAGGAGGAGGAGCAACGCACTGGACACTCTCTAATGACCACACCTCCCTGGGACGCCCTGTGGAGGCTTCCCAGTTGTTCTCCCACGCACGCCACCCTCCCCTCCACCAACCATCTCTAAGCAGTTACACTCTCAAAGTTATCACGGATTTCAAATTATCGCTGTATTGTGGGACACTTCCTCAGCCCGCAATACTATGGAATTATAAACCACTTTTCAGAATGAGTTTAAACACCAAAGAATTACATGTTCTACGTGAAGCAGCCATGCAGATCATAAAATACGCTAAACAGAGGCCCAGCGCGATAGTCTAGTGGCTAAATTCCTCGCCTTGAACACACCAGGATCCCACATGGGCACCGGTTCGTGTCCTGGCTGCCCCACTTCCCTTCCAGCTCCCTGCTGGTGGCCTGGGAAAGCAGTCAAGGATGGCCCAAAGCCTTGGGACCCTGCACCCACATGGGAGACCCAGAAGAAGCTCCTGGCTCCTAGCTTTGGATTGGCATAGCTCTGGCCATTACGGTCACTTGGGGAGTGAATCAGTGGACAGAGAACCTTCCTCTCTGTCTCTCCTCCTCTCTGTATATCTCACTTTCCAGTAAAAATAAATGAATCTTTAAAAAAAACAAATGCGCAAAATGGAACCACATGAATACGCACTCAGTAGCCACAGCCTCTGCTCCCACAGACCCACCTAACCTCCAAATACTGCATGGTTGGAGTGATGGGAGATTGCGTCTTCCCTGGGCATGTGCAGACTTCTCTGTTGTCATCATTCCTGAAACAACAGGCTCAGCAGGGCGTGTGGTGCATTAGGCGTTACAGTAACATGGAGATGATTGTGAAGGGGGGTGTGCCTCTGTTCCATGCAAACATCACACTGTGTCTCACAAGGGACTGGGACACCTGGTATCTCTCGGGGTCCAGCAGCCACTTCCCTGAACGGTGAGGGGCCCTGCGAGCACTAGGAAGCACACACCTGGGGAGCCATGGCCTTAAACACACCTCTCCAAGGCTTGCATAGAGATGGCGTCCGTAGTCCATCCGCGAAGTTGGGGAAATAGTCATGGAGCAATCGTAAAGAAAGAAGAGCGATGATGAAATGAAACCACGAACAGCAATGACTGAGCCGGGGAGTGAGCCAACCAAATGCAACACAGGGTGAGTGCTCAAAACCCAGTTTGGTTCTGCAGAATCTCTGCCAACACTCCAACGAGGGACAAGGAGAGGACATGGAATATCGGGATCCAGTTAACACATGCGTCCCGTGCCAGCTGAACCATCCTTGAAAGCCTCAAGGGTTGTTCCCAGAATGTTCCCCCAGAGCCAGTGGACAGAGCCACCACACCGGCAGCTTTAGCAGCCATGCCCCATGGGGTCCCTGAAGAGGAGAAATAGGTAAACCACTTTGCAGACACAATCGGAGTGAGAAAAAGGAGCCCAGAAACACGGCTAGGTTGAAACTATGTTTGCCGAGCTGACCAACTGACGGCACAAATTCAGAGCAGAAGCCAACTCATGCCACACCGAGGTGCAGGGGAACAACCACTCAGAGAGCGGAAACTTAGCTCGGGCCATGCACAGATCCAAGACCCTCCCTGTGGGCCTGGGAGACCTCTATGGGCAGGCATCCTGGCTGTGCAAAACCCAACATTTAAAATGCCCAAAAAAACTAACCTTAACCAGAAACACAGAGCTAAGAGGTACAGAGGTAGGAGGAAGAGACAGCCCAAAGAATGTTTTGCATAAAGCCAAAGGGCCTCAGCTGAGTCCTCCGCCCTGCAACTGTGGTGCACAGGTGACTGCTACCCTTTTACACTGAGGCAGGAATAGGTCGGGACAAGGCAGTACTTATTGCATTCCAGACATAGACACAGACAGCCCGGCTGGAGTGAGACCCAGACGGGGTGGGGGGAGGCGCACTGGTCGGCCATCCCAAGGACTTGGCATCTCACTTGCCAAGCCGCAGGAAGTTCCTGGAGGACCACTGGTGGGCAGCAAGGGGGAGGTGTCATTTCCCCAGTAGCAGCCCCATTTGCCCCACAGGGCCCGAGCCCGCTGGGCATCTGAACAGTACCAGCTGGCACTTGTCAATGGAGGGTCCCCAGACAACTCCTGGGAACTCCCTGTGTCCCAAGCCCAGGGGCAGGACGTGATGGGGGTCCTTATTCAGAGTTGCCAGGGGATCCCGTTCACTCGGGTCAGCTGGCCCTGCTGGTCTCCAAGCACTGAGACTGAGGGCAGCACCCTGGACGGCATGGGCAGCCTAAGCCTGAGATGCTGCCAGGTGCCTGTATCCCTCCTCTGGAAACCACGGCCCTTCCAATCTCTGGCTTGAACTAGCTGTGGGACTTGGGCAAGCTGGTTGATGTCCCTGGAACCCAGTGGCCACAGAACAACACAAAGGGATTTCAAAAACTCTGTGAGGAAAAAGTGAATGAAAAGATAAATTTAGCAGCTATGGCATAGTAGCTTAAGCCTCCACCTGTAGTGCCAGGATCCCACAAGGGCACCAGTCAGAGTTCTGGATGCTCCACTTCTGATCCAGCTCGTTGCTGGTGGCCTAGGAAAGCAGCAGAAGATGCCCCATGTCTTTGGTCACCTATACCCACACAGGAGACCCAGAAAATCTCCTGCTCCTGGCTTTGGACTGGCCCAGATCTGACCATTATGGCCACTGGGGGGTGAAGTGGCAATGGAAGATCCCTCGCTCTCTCGGTAACAGTCTTTCAACAGAAAGAAAATAATTTTTTTCTTAAAGATTTATTTATTTTTATTGCAAAGTCAGATATATACAGAGAAGAGGAGAGACAAAGAGAAATATCTTCCGTCCAATGCTTCACTCCCCAAGTGACCACAACGGCCAGTGCTGCACAGATCCAAAGCCAAGAGCCTAGATCCTCTTCCAGGTCTCCCACACAGGTGCAGGGTCCCAAGGCTCTGGGCCGTCCTCAACTGCTTTCCCAGGCCACCAGTAGGGAGCTGGATGGGAAATTTGGCTGCCAGGATTAGAACCAGCGCCCATATGGGATCCCAGCACGTTCAAGGCGAGGACTTTAGCCGCTAGGCCACAGCACCAGGTCCAGAAAATAGATTTTTAAAAAAGAGGTAAGTTTAGAGACAGGCACTTGGCAGGGGTTACATCAACACTTCTGACACTTGCACTTCCTACCACAACACCTGGTTTGTGTTCCACTTCCAATCCTGCTTCCTGCTCACCCTGGAAGGAGCACCCTCGGGTCCCTGCCATCCACACAGGAGACCCAGGCGGAGTTCCAGGCTCCCAGCCCAGACCTGGCTGCTGTAGACACTTGGGGAGTGAATCAATGGATGGCAGATCTTTTCCCCTTCCCTCTTGCAAATGAAACAAAGTTTTACATAAAGTCTCTCGCAAAACCTTGAGATCAATGCACACACAATGTGCAGTCTTCTAAAATATTGTGCATTTCCAGGGAGCACCTCCCACAGCTCCCTGCCCAGAGATGCCGCTGTGATGGAGGGGAAGGATGGACCATATAACCAGCCCTCCATAAACACTGGCTGCTGTGTTGGGTGGGAAGGACCCCCCCTCCAATCCCAGCTGTGCTGATGATTCAGCCAATACTCTGACCCCTGGCTGCATTAACTAGTACAGGAAAGGGTAACTAACACAGTCTGTGAGAGTTCATGGGAAACCTGACTGTATGCTGGAAAAGAGGATGGTGCGAGGCTGTGCAAAGTGAGGCATGGCAACCATTCTGGCACCATGAGGAGAGACTGCGTTTGCCTGGCAGCCATTGCCTGTAGCCTGAGTGTGATGTGGACATGGCAGAAGGAGAGTCATTAACAGTGTGTCCAACAGCTTCTGACCTCCCTTGAGAACGGCTTCTGGCTACAAGGTGGCTTGTCTGAGTCAGTCCATAATTTATTTTGTTAATCACCTGGAACATTACAGCTAGTTCTGATACAGGGAGGGTATAAGACAGCCAGGACGTGAGGACTAAGAAGGAGCCTTGAGATGGCCATATTTAGCTACTGCTGCAATGCCCAGGGCCAGCTCCCAAGTCCCCACCTTGGCAACCTCAACCTGCAGACATACGTGAAACTGAACAGGAGAGGCAAATGGCCAGCCGCCTCCCCTGAAATCACCTCCGGCTCCTCTGTGCACCACACTGGGTCCACAGAAAACACAACACATTTTGCAGAGCACAATGTTAGCATCCTGATAACCAAGCATTCTCACCAATACCCAAGGGCCCCATTTCTCCTTGTCCTTGACACTGATGTGATATTTTTCCCTCCCCACACTTAAACCCAGCCCTGTCCTTGTCCTGGGCAGCACAGTGCCTCTGGATTTCAGACTCTGGATTCTTTGTGTCTCAACCAGTAGCAACTACTGCCAAAGAAATCTCTCTGAAGCTCACTCTTGGGTTCATCTGCTCCCACTACCCACCAGACACACATCCTATGGGTGTCAAGCCCAGGGCCATGACTGTCCTGGGGGCAAGAGAAAGCAGGAGACCCCTGGTGAGTTGGAATCAGATGTGGCCACAACAGATCTGTCTCTGGATCAGGAGTTAAACAGATGGGTGTATTGCACTGGGAGCCCAGTGAGGGGGACATTCCCCCGCGCAATGCCCAGCATGCAAAAAGACAGAGGGAGCCAGGATCCACAGACTCCCCGGGACCTGGTGGATGCGTTGCTTCTTCAGGCTCAGGGAGGAAAGGTGGAGATGACCAAGAACCGTGAGCACAAACACTGGACTGGTATCTGGCTCCATCCCCACAGAAACCGGGAGGAAGGCCCTCGGGCATTTGTGTGGGCACCTGACAGCCAGGCCCAGAGCTTGTATCTTTAGTCAGCATCCAGCTGGCCCCGGATGCTCTGCCTGGGCTACACTGGAAAGGTAAAATCCTTACTGACAACTTTAAGGACAAGGCAAGAGTCTTCTGTGTTTCCTTCTTATAGGTGCTCCTGCACCATCACCTGACTCCAGTCACCTCAAGGGTACCCAGCCCCAAAGGACTGCACCTGCTACCTAGAAAACTCGTGTGGTCCACCACGTATCCACCTGCTACCTAGAGAACTCGCGTGGTCCACCACGCATCCACCTGCTACCTAGAGAACTCAAGTGGTCCACCACGCATCCACCTGCTACCTAGAGAACTCAAGTGGTCCACCACGCATCCACCTGCTACCTAGAGAACTCACATGGTCCACCATGCATCCAGTGGGCAGGAGGGGACGTGCTTGGGGCTCTAAGAGAAGGCAGCTCTGAGCTCTCTTCCCAAGCATCTACCAAGTGGAGGACCCATGACACCAGTACTGTAAGCACTCCCCCTCCCCTACGCTGCACACACACAGCACTGTTGACAAAGCGCTGTGTCTGCCACACATTCATGAAGCCCAGAACACCTCCTGAAGGCTTTGCGCGTTTAGCTCTCAGTCGTGGCTGTTTCCATTCTGCTCATAATCAGATTCCGTAAGCCCAGGCTGGGATAAACAGAACAATTCTCAGAACATGCCATGCTTACACAGAACAGTAAAGGGGTTAGGGACATTCAACCTGGAGAAAAAAAGAGAAAAAGAGCTACATTCACAAGCTGAAAGATCTCTCTGAAGGTAAGAACCAAGGGCGGGCAGGGGAGGACACCCTGCTCCATGCACCTGTCTGCCTCCCGCTGGAGCTCATCAGCTTTGAGAAGGTCAGCAGCAAGAGAGAAGACAGCTCTGGTGAGCCCCAGCCAGTGCCCATGCCAGGGGGATCTGGAGGCTCACTGCAACCTGGGAAAGGAAGCAGCCCAGAGTCAGGGGAGCTGCACTGTCTGCCTCAGTGGTACATCTGGCAAATGGAGGTAAAGCAAAACAAACAAAAAGCAGAGAATGGGTCCATAACCTACCCACAGCGCTCCAAGCTACCACGTGACACATCATTATGTCCAGCAACAAAATAACCTGCCACGGTCACTCCCTGGGAAAGCCCAGGGCTGCACTCCCCCAGGGCTAAGTACTAGCACCCTCACAGTTTTACTTCTCAAAAAAGCATGTTCTTTCCCCAAAACAGCAAATGGGTGACTTCCATGTCAAACAAGTCACACAGTATTTCAAGCCATGCCACAACAAAGAGTTGTGGTACAATGGGTTAAGTCGCTGTTTGGGATGCCTAACACCCCATTTCACAGCACCTAGCATCAAGACCCACCTCTGCTTCCAATCCAGCTCCTTGCTAACCTGCCTGGGAAACAGCTCAAGTGCCCGGGGCATCGCCACCCAGGCGGCAACCCACATGGAGTTCCAGTTTCCTGGCTTTGGTGTGGTCCAACCCCCAGGGGTTATGGCTATTTGGGGAGTAAATCAGTGGACAGAAGATCTCTCTTCTTTCTCTTCTCCCCCCCTTTCCAACCCCGCCCCCCCCCCCCCCCCGCCAAAAGCCTGGTCCCTGTCTCTAACTCTGCCTTTCAAATAAATAAAAAATAAATCTTAAAAGAGGGGAGGCGAGGCTGGTGCTCCCAACCTCTGCAGAGGGGCCTTGGGAGCTCATGTGGCCACCTACAACCATCTGGCTGAGGCAATAAGCTTTATGACCTGTGACTCATTTAATTTTATTTCATTCTGCAAGGCAAGAGAGACAGAGGGACAAAGATCTTCCATCTACTGGCTCACTGGTATCCAAGGTTGGACCAGGCAAAGCCAGGACCCTGGAACCCCATCTGGATCTCCCACGTGGACAGCAGGGACCCGAACGCCCTGCTGCTTCCAGGGGAGAGCTTTAGCACTTCCCTAAATGGGAAATCAAACATCTGAGGCTGAACCATCAGGCTCTCCGCAATGAAGAGGGTACTGACCATGCCCTGCGACCAGGGACGTAAACCAGAAGGCTGAACTCCTGCATCCCAGGAGACCCCTACGCAGAAGGGCATCCCAGCCATATCTCCTTGCCCCATGGCCTCCCTGCCCTAACACCACCACCGCAGGAGTCCTGGCGCAGAGAAAGCGGCTAAGCTCAACTTTGAATTCACAAACTCAAAAGCCCAGCACAGAGGGTTTGAGCACAGCGTAGACACCTACCTCTGCCCCACGCAACACACGACTACATTTGACGTTCGCACCCTTATGGTTCTGTAAGTCCATCACTGCCGGTAAACACGAGCCCGAAGTGGGGGCCAACACCTGAGTTATTCCTCCAGCCCAAAACTTCCCCCACCGCTGCCACACACCTGGTGCATTCGCAGATCCGGGTGGCGCTCTCCCTCGCCCTCCCACCCGCTGACCGCTGACCAGAGGCGGGAGTTGGGGCAGGGACAGCTAGCTAGGTGCCCACCAGCGCGCTTAGAGCATAAAGCCCCAGAAGCGCACCCAGCCCAACCCGGTCCTGAAGGGTTGCTCAGAGAGATCCAGTGACGTTCCTTGGACCCAAAGGCGCGGCATAAGGGCGGAGCTGGGCAACCCGCCCCAGCCCAGGACCCCCCCACTCACTGCCGGCAGGGGTCGTGGAAGGGCAGCGCCAGCCAGGCGCCATGCAGCTCGTGCATGAATTCCAGCATCTCCTCGGCGCTGCCGTCGGCGGACACGAAGACCACCTCGAAGGGCGCGGGCCGCGGGGCCGCGCCTACCAGCGCCGTGTAGAAATCGCAGAGCAGTGGCGTGAAGTCGCGGCTCGGCGCGCACCGGCCCGCAGCGAAGTACAGCGCCACCACTTTGTTCTGCAGCGCCGCCTCGGCCTCCACCGCCGCGCCCTCCCGGGTCAGCAGGCGCCGTCCACCCAACACGTCCACCATGGCTCTGCACTGGAGAGTCGGCGGCCCGTCCGTGATCCACAGACCCACCCGGACTTCACCCGGACCTCGCTCGCTTAGGGCTGGAGAAGAGGCGTCCCTTCCGCTTGCCCAGACGACGACGCCAACCTCGAAACCACGGCAACCCGCCCCGCCCACACCGCCGCCTTTGCGCGCTCCGCCCAGCGCGCGCTCCCACTTGCGCCCCGACCTCTCCAGTTCCCACTTTCAGCATCCCTCCCAACCTCCGACCCTGGTGCTGCCCACGAAGTGTACCTTCCCCCTCCCTCACTACGTACCCCACCGTGCGCTCCCCTCCGCCCTGGCAGGGTCAGCAGGTACCTCTTCACCCACTCCCGGAGGCACTTGAACCAGCATTGGAGATCGTGCCGCTGCCCAGAGCCCGGGAAGATGGAGGAGCGACTAGGCTGGGGGCGAGCGCGGCTCTGGGGACCCCGGGCTCTGTTCTTTCTGGAGGGTTGCTTCTGGCCGGGCGGGTGTGTCCAGCGGGAAAAGGTGCCACTTCCGTCTCCTGCTGGCCGTAGCGCACGGGCACAGAAACAAGCTCCACACAGAGGGTCCGTGGGCCTAAGGATTCCGATGTAAGCAAACGCAGAAGAGGAAGAAGGGCAGTGAGGCACCTGTGAGTGGGAAACTTCGTAAGCCGTGCCAAAAAAATCTCCACCATCAAGATAATTTGTAACGCAGTCTTTTTAAAAAGGAAGTATAAAACTAATGCAAAAAGGTTTTTGGTGAACAAAATATTAAATATTTTAAAGGCTGGAGGAAAATAGAAATATGTTACTTTGGTAGGTAAGTTAGATACCCTCCTGGGAGGTGCACCTGTCAGGGAAGATGAGAAAGTTGACTATCGATCGTCCCTTCAAAAGCTGACTCTCTCCTGCGGGACATACACTACCATCCTGTCCTTTAGTAATAAAGGTATGGAGCCTTAAAATCTCCCAAGACCCACCTATGGAAACCAGGGGGTCCCCCCACCCCTACGATGGAATGATCCCACCTCCCCTCCCCTAATTCCTGCCCTGACCCTACCTGGAGCTTACTTTCAAGAAAAACAAGGAAGGACGGTACTTTGCCTTCACCATGGTGAGGAAAGAGCCACAGGAGGAGCACAATTTCAAGTCAGCTGGTCCCAAGAGCCCAGGAGCGCCGTGCTGGCGCTGGCTCCCTCGCGCCTCGCCCTTCAGGGAAGCAGGAAGTGGGCGGAGTAGCTGGCGTCAATGTGCTTAGCGGAGCCAAAGCCCGCGGAATGCAGAATGCTGACAGGGGACTGACGCTGCTCTGAGCAGCGGGAGCTGTGAGGCATGTAAGCCTTGCTTGTGCAAGTGCCCAACTTTCCTTAAAGCTCTGAAGTAAAAGAAACCGGGTGCAGGTCAAGTCTTTTGGTTAGCTGCCTTTTGGTTAGTTTGGCTTTTTTACCTTTACACGCACAATGAGTCCAAGTAGCCAGCCGTCCGTCCACCCCAGGAAACGTACCATTGTGTGCACAAGCACTATGTGCCATCCCTAAGGTGTTGTGAGGGATGGGGCCCCTTCCTGGGGAGGACAGCCCCTCCAGGACTGTGGTGAAGCCCTCCAGAGAAGTATAGTCCCAGGGAACAGCCACCGGCCAGCCCTCAATCTCAAGCCATTCTACTTAGGCTGTTTTGCGTGTGTGTGCCCACGTGGGCATGCGTCTGCCAGGAAGAGCCTTCTCAGTCTGTGCCCAGGGACCCTGGCCACTGACTTGCTCAGCTCACTTCAAACTGCATTCCCAGGGACCCCTGCTTGCTCTTCTGGGAGTACCAGTCTTCAGCAGGTGGGAACACCTGGTGCAGGGAATGTGTGCCCGTTGCCCCCTCCCCCCACCGCTGCTCTCTCCTTAAGGTAAGCTGGGCTGCAGGTGCAGAAGAGACAAATGAAGCCCAGCCTCTCCTCCCTGCTCTGAGACTGAACCCACTTCTCCCCCAGGGCTCCCCAACAGGGCATACACAGAACACCCGCAAAGAGGGTCCCTAAACCAGGAGCAGCAGCCGCCAACTTATCCAGCTTGGAAGTTCATCCCAAACCTCCTTCCAGAGAGTCTAAAGGTAGCTAAGGATGGGCATCTCCGATCAGCCACACATGTCCTACAGTCACAGGATGTGGCAGGGAGTCCTCCTGGAGACACCCCTGGGAGCCCCCCAACCCCACCCAGTCTGCCCTCCAACCCAAGCCCCCCTCCCCTCCCACACCCTATCTTGAATTCTCCACTCGGATTTAAGGACAGTTTCTGCATTCCCTCCCATCTGCTGGTGGTTACAACGAGGGCTAGACTAGCACCTTAATCATGTTTGAAGAGCGTTTCCAACCGTCTCTTCTGCAGAAGAGGAGCACACGAAGAGAGCGCCAGGCCTGCCACCTGACACAAAGTCAAGATGTGTGTATGATGACTGTAATGGCTCACTGATTTCTGGCACCACTTATGAATGCACAAATAAAATTATAGAAAAAAATGTTTTTTCTCTGTTTAGCACAGCAAACAAATTAAGCATCCCAGTGTACAAATATCTGGATTTCCTAGCTTTCAAATATCCATGTTTGAGTTACTTATTTTCTTATATGTACATGGCATTTATTCCCAGGGACTGATATTATGAGGTCTTCATGCTTATGTACTGAAAGACTTATTTGCTGGGGTCCGTGCAGTGGGTGTGAATAACATGAAGGTGTGAAGAGAACAGCTCCCTGACTGGCAGGGCCCGGGGAGCTACCAGCTGCTGAGCAGGGCTAAGTGAATTCATCTCTGACCACCTTGACGCAGTTTTCACCCTCTTTCGCATGGGCACTCAACCACCCCACTAAGAATTTTGTATTGAGGCATTGTTTGCCCCTGTGAGATGGCTTTTACAACCAACATGAGCTTAAGAGTTAATGTTACTGATAATGTCTTGGTGAGTGGGCCTTTAACTGCGCACAGGAGTACAATTAAACCCATGCCATTTCTGGACACCTTGTTGTGTGCCTACCCATTGCCATGAAATCTGGCTCAGACATTTAGCATGCTTTCTGGGAAATGGCTTGATAAGAATTTTACAAACTAACGAAAGTGATGAGAATATGGGCTGAAACTGCTATGACAAAAAATAGAGCTACTGGGACCATAAAGGCTATCCTGTTACTGTGACCCTAAAGGCTGAGCTTGCAGGCCTAATGGCCAACTAATGTCAATGACCCCAATCCCCATAAACCAAGGCCCCAGACCTTTTAACCCATATACAATTCAAGGTAGGGGTCTGGTTGTCACAGGCGGCGCCAAGGTTAGAGCCCAGACCTGAGGAGAGCAGGTGGGGACTGGCAAGAAGAGATAAACAAGGAATGTGTAATCCTCCCTCATTCATCTCTCCAGAAGTTGTAAATTGTGCCCCCCCTGAAGCTATGTCAAACTGCCCCTAAAGGAAACTTTGTAATTGTACTGCTTGGAACCGCATGGATGCAACACCAATGACGTAAAAGGTCTGTGCCAGAGCTTGTGACTGCTTCTGTATAAATAAAGCAGACAGCTTTCTCGCATGGTCCACAATGATCTTGGAATTCTAGTGGTCCGTCTCTCTTCTTCTTTCTATGCCTATTTCACGCACCCTTCTCGAGCTCCGAACTCAGCTGGAGCTGGACTCGGCATTTATTTACTTGAAAAGCAGAGTTACAGAAAGATGGGAAAAGACAGAGACAGAGATCTTCCATTTGCTGGTTCACTCCCCAAATGGTTGCAATGGCTGGTGCTGGGCCAAGGTAAAGCCAAGAGACTGGAATTCCATCTGAGTCTCCCATGAGCATGCAGGAATCCAAGCACTTGGGTCATCAGCTGCTGCCTTCCCAAGCACATTACCAGTGAGCTGGATTGTAAGTGGAGAAGCCAGGACTTGAATCACTTCTTATGTGGGAAGACCTAACCCTGTGTTCCAGCGCACTGGCCCTGTGATTTATTTTTAGAACAGTGATGGCCCATTGAGAAAGGACCAGAGAAAGGACACGGAATTGAAAATTAGACACTGGAGCTTGTCAGAAATGAATTGTGGGATCACAGGCAAGTCACTCTGACCAGTCTCTTTCCAGGGATATTTGAAGATTCTTCTAGAAGCACAATCAAACCCAAATTTGATCCTTGCCACAAGAGACTCCAGTAACCTAAGGTACAGATTTGGGGGGCAGGAGGGAGAAAGGTTTATTCAGGCAGCTAGCAATGGTGACAAGTTCACGGCACAACATCCCATCTCCCAGATGAAGGAGGACAAAATTTTTTAGAGTTATTTATTGGGCCACGTGCAACGGCCTACTGGCTACAATCCTCACCTTGCACACCCGGGATCTCATATGGTCGCCACTTCGTGTCCCAGCAGCTCTGCTTCCCATCCAACTCCCTGCTTGTGGCCTGGGAAGGCAGTAATGGGTCGCCCAAAGTCTTGGGATCCTCCCCCCGCATGGGAGACCCAGAAGCTCCTGGCTTCAGATCGGCTGAGCTCCAGCTACTGCAGCCACTTGGAAGTCAATCAGTGGATGAGAGATCTCTCTCTTCTTTCTGTAAATCGGGCTTTCCCATTAAAAAATGTTTACTTTAATAAATGTTTATTATTTTATTGAAAAGGCAGATCAGATTTATGGAGATGAGGAGGGACAGAGAGAAAGATCTTCTGTCCACTAGTTTACTCCCCACGTGGCTGCAGCAGATAGAGCTGAGCCGATCTGAAGCCAGGAGCTTCTTCTGGGTCTCGCAGGTGGGCGCAGAGTCCCAAATCCTAGAGCCATCCTCTGCTGCTTTCCCAGGCTGCAAGCAGGGAGCTGGATGGGAAGTGGAGCAACCAAGACAAAACCAACGACAACATGGCATCCCTGCACTTGCAAGGTGAGAATTTAGCCATTGAGCTATGGTGCCGGGAGACCAGAGATTTTTAAGGAAAAACACACTTAACTATGTGATTACACTCAGATAAAGAGTATAGGGAGGGTGGGGGGGGGTCAGGGAGAGAGCTTCAGTTATTCTGGGGCCACTTGGTGAAGGCATCTTGGATAAGAAGCATGGCCGTTTGGGCTTAGTGGTCATAAACTTCTTCCTTAGCACATGACCAGGTGGCTCTGGCTCTTGTATCCATCAGCTCTTTAACAGACTTGGAAGAAACAAAATTATTAATCAAGGATCAGATAGGTATGGCCTCTGTTACAGAAACACCTGAATTGCTTCCACCAGCTGGGGTAATAGCTTGGGCTACCGTAACGAACTTGAGAGATCTGACAGTTTAAGCATCAGATGTTTCCTTGTTGCTGGTCAGGAGGCTCCAGGTCTGAGGTCAGATGCCAGCCTGGTGAGGTCTTGCACACACGGCTGCCTTCTGGCCATACACTCTAGTGTCCTCTTCTGGCCTGTTTGCTCAGCTCCACCCCCGTGACCTCACTGAACCGTGATCGGTTCCCCTGAGGTCCCGTGTCAGATCAGTCACAGGGCAAGTCCATGTTTCTCACAGGACTTATGAGGAACATCTTTCAGCCCTGACCACGGCGCTGCAGCAAAAGTCCAGGTCACACACAAAGGTTTCTGCAAACATAAAGCGCAAGAATTATGTGGGTCAAAAAAGTTAAGATGTATCTGATTATTTGAAGTGCAAAGTGACAGAAAGAGACACACAGAGAAACAATGTGTTTCACTCCCCGTATGAATGCAACAGCAGGGGTTGGCCAAACCAAAGCCAACAATCTGGAACACCACCCAGGTCTCTCATGTGGGTGGCAGGAGCCCAAGCCACTCAGCTCCTATTCCACTGCCTCCCTGGGCACTTTAACAGGGAGCTAGATCGGCAATGGAACAGCTAAGACAAACTGGTGGAATGTTGGTGTTGTAAGTGGCAGCTTATTCCAACGCCAACGCCAGCCCTGTCCCAAATCTTGAAATCCATAGCCACGGGCCCGGCGGCGTGGCCTAGCGGCTAAAGTCCTCGCCTTCAAAGCCCCGGGATCCCATATGGGCGCCAGTTCTAATCCCGGCAACTCCACTTCCCATCCAGCTCCCTGCTTGTGGCCTGGGAAAGCAGTTGAGGATGGCCCAAAGCTTTGGGACCCTGCACCCGCGTGGGAGACCTGGAAGAGGTTCCTGGTTCCCGGCTTCGGATCGGCGCGCATCGGCCCGTTGCGGCTCACTTGGGGAGTGAATCATCGGATGGAAGATCTTCCTCTCTGTCTCTCCTCCTCTCTGTATATCCGGCTTTCCAATAATAATAAAAAAATCTTAAAAAAAAAAAAGAGAGAGAAAAATCCATAGCCACAAAGGATCTTCTGAAAGTTCAGGAAAAATGCATATTGTGCATGGATTTCAAAATTTTTGCACCAAAAATAAAAGTTTTTTAAGTTGCATTTTTCCCCCTGACCTTGTGGAAGTCTCATCATTCACGGCTCTCATATTGGACACACTCTGAACTTTAGTGACACCAGTACTGGGAGAGATAGGAGACAAGAACAGAAAGAAAGCATCCACAGGCAGGGGCTTTACCAGGTGTGGCAATAGGATCCTGAAACAGGAGAACAGCTTTCAGAGGGGAGGAAATGCGTATGTCAAAACGCAAGCCACAGCTTCCCTGTGCCAGAAACTGCAGAACACTCGGTGGGTGAGACAGACATTCCGTGGGGCATGGTGCACACAACCCTGGCGCATTTCCTTCAGTCTCCTCACTAAGCGTTGGGATCTGGGTGCCCCCTCAACAGGAGCAGCCTGGCCAAGATGCCTGCCTCATGTCATCATGAAGCTGCTTTTCCAGGTTCCAAGGCACCAGGACTCAACCTCACAGGGCAGTTGAAGGGCCCAGTGTTTCATCTCTGCCTGGAGCATCTGCTCATGGTTGCTGGCCAGGGCAGTCACACTATGGCCCAGGGCCAGGTGAGGTCGCAGGCACTATGATTCAAGAAGCAAGAAAAAACACAGGCCAACAAGGCTACTAAATAGATTACAGAATTCTTAGCAGGGTGGTTGAGCATCCATGCAAAGGGGGGTGAGACTGCATCAAGGTGGTTGGAGAGACACCTGCCAGGCCCTGCCATACAGCTGGAAGCTGCCTTGCCAACTGGGCAGCTGTTCTCTTCACACCTTCATGTCATCCACACTCACTGCATGGACCCCAGCACGCAGAGACTCATGGACTCAGAACATCTGCTGCTTTCCCAGGCTTACCAGCAGGGAAGTGGAACCGCATCTTCGTAGGATGTTAGCACTGTGGACAGCATCTGCAGCGGCTCCACAGGCCACACTGTAGCTTCAGCCCCCAACTGTGGGGTTTAAACTTGAAATCAGGACCCAAATCTTGATCAAGCCACAGCAAAATGTAGTCCCTCTCTTTGACAAAGCAAAGTAACGGATATGTGAGAGATGGAACAGGCCTTGGCTCCCTATATTCATGCAATGCCTATACTCTGCAACCTTGATGTTCAGGGTTGGTGATTAAAGGCACAGACTTGGTCTAATTACAGCTCTCTCACCAGGCAATTCTCTGGAGATAGCTGGTCATTTAAGCTGAGTTCAGCCTGCCTTCCCATGGGCCACATGACCCCTCCTTGCTACAGGCTCAGTCATTGCCAGTCTCAGCAGAAGTCAGAGTAGCTGGTCCTGAACTGGGAACTTCCACACCGCAGAAACGGAAATAAACCCTTTCCTTCCCGAGACAAGTTTCTCGGTTGCTGAGATGAAAGGGACGGAATGTTAATGAAGGCAAAACCAGAGATGTAGATTTGGGTTTTAGCAAAAATGAAAAACAGTGATGCCCAAGAGCATTGTTGTGATTGGTTGGGTCCAGGGCAAGAATGAAAATTCCCAGAGTTGGTTTTCACTGCAATCAGAGGCACTGCCCAGCGTTGTTCCCAGCAATTCTAGGCAAATGCTGTTTCCAGGCCGTGGAGCACAGCCACCTCATCGGGCACCTGAGCTTTTCTTTCTGTCCATGCCACGGGAAGGTTTTCACTTCCATCAGGACGTTTTACGGGCTTGGCAGAGCAATCTCTCTACCTTCAGACCTGCTCCAGGACAGAGCCAGGATGTGAGACAAGCTTACACCTGGCTGACCAGTTTTGATCTTTACCAGGAAAATCTGGAAAACTCCTCCTCACTTCTTTCAAGTCTCAAAGAAATGCCCCTCCACTCCCCCAATCCTGGTCCTCATTAAGCAGGATGCTAGTGCTTGAGATGCTAATCTGATATTGTGTTCTTACTTAACAAATTAAGCCATCTTTTAATCCTCAAACCTTGTCCCCCTGATTCCAAGGCTACAGGTTACCGGACCAGGACTGAGTGTGGCTTGCCAGAGCAAACACTCCCTTCTGAAGCACCTCCCCGTCTCCCTGCCCCCAAACTGGCCAGTAGTCTGCAAGGCTCTTCCTGAA
Source organism: Ochotona princeps (assembly GCF_030435755.1). NCBI lineage: Eukaryota > Metazoa > Chordata > Mammalia > Lagomorpha > Ochotonidae > Ochotona > Ochotona princeps. The sequence goes on from NC_080845.1 coordinate 61,228,397, forward strand.
TGATGCTGGACCTGCAGCAGCCATATTTGAACCTGTCCTTTATGGTGCTCTATTTAGTGTCCACCTGCAGAGAGCTGGCCTACCTTTGGCATTAAAAAATGTTATTTATTTTTATTGGAAAGGAAGATTTCCAGAGAGAAGGAGAGACAGAGAGAAAGATCTTCCATTCACTGGTTCACTACCCAAATGGCTGCAATAGCCAGGGCTGAACTGATCTGAAGCCAGGAGTCAGGAGCTTCTTCTGGATCTCCCACGTGGGTGCAGGGTTCCAATGCTTTGGATCATTTTCAACTGCTTTCCCAGGCCACAAGCAGGGAACTGGATGGGAGGTAGAGCAGCAGGACATGAACCAATGCCCATATAGGAATGTGGTGCTTGGAAGTGGATTAGCTAATTAAGCCAAAGTGCCACCCCTCTGACTTTAACATTTTATCAGCATACTGATTTCTGTCTCAGTATCATCTCTCCGCAACCCCAGCTAGCTATCCTTGCTGTTTGGAGATGTGGTGAATTCCTCAATGCCCTCTGGGAAGTACGGGGCCTCCTGGGAAGACGCTTGATCACACTAGAAATCACCAGGGCTATGGGACTCCACAGTTCAGCTGGAGGCATTGAGAGAGGAGTTAGACGGGGTAGTAATCAATTAGGGTATTTTGGGTTCCCAAGTCTTTATTTTTTTCTCAAATATGAAAGGATTTTTCCCCCACCATGTCTTGGATTCACCAGAGCACATCACTCCTGAGACAAGTGCATATTTTTTAAAAGATTTATTCATTTTTATTGCAAAGTCAGATATATACAGAGAGGAGGACAGAGAGATAGAAATATTTTCCATCCGATGATTCACTCACCAAGTGACTGCAATGGCCAGTACTGCACCAATCCAAAGCCAGGAACCAGGAGCTCTTCCAGGTCTCTCACGTGGGTTCAGGGTCCCAAGGCTTTGGGCCATTCTTGACTACTTTCCCAGGCCACAAGCAGGAAGCTGGATGGGAAGCAGGGCTGCTGGGATTAGAACCAGCACCCATATGGGATCCCAGTGCATTCAAGGCCAGGACTTTAGCCACTAAGCCACTGCACCAACTCCAGCAAGTGCATATTTTAACATATCAAGAACACACTTCCCCAAGAGACAAGGGTGACATTAACATAGCAATTCCCCACCTGAAGTGTCAGCCCAGTTCTGGCCCAGAGGGCCATTTGCCCAAGGGAGAGGGCCTCAGACTGGTCTCTATCATTAGAAAGGGACCAAAGAAGTTGGCTGGTGACACCTTTCTGGGCCTTTTGTCCCAGGGCCAGGTACCATGGAAAACAGGAATTCTCCTTTGTTTATGGAAAAACATTGAGGTGTGCTGGAGTCTGTGCAGTAGGTATGGATGACAGGAAGGTGTAAAGAGAACAGTTCCCCTGTTTGGCAGGGCCTGGCAGATGTCTCTCTGACCCCCTTTGATGCAGTTTCACCCCGTTTGCACAGACTCTCAAGCAGCCCACTAAGAACTCTGTAATCTATTGAGGCATTTGCTGTTTGCCCCTGTGAGATGGTTTTGCAACTGATGTGAGCTTGAGCATTAATGTTGCTGATAATGTCTTAGTGAGTGGGCCTTTGACAATTTACACCCAGGAGCACAGGTAAGCCCATGACATTTCTGGACACCTTATTGGGTGCTTAACCATTGCCTCAGAATCTGGCCAAGACATGTAGCACACCTCCTGGGAAAGGGCATGATAAATATCCTAAATAATAATGCAAGTGGGGGCCAGCGCCATGGCCTTGTGGCCAAAGTCCTCGCCTTGAATGCAGCCGGGATCCCATATGGGCGCCGGTTCTAATCCCGGCAGCTCCACTTCCCATCCAGCTCCTTGCCTGCGGCCTGGGAAAGCAGTTAAGGACGGCCCAAGGCTTTGGGACCCTGTACCCGCGTGGGAGACCCAGAAGAGGTTCCAGGTTCCTGGCTTCAGATTGGCGCACTGGCCGTTGCGGCTCACTTGGGAAGTGAGTCATCAGACGGAAGATCTTCCTCTCTGTATTTCTGACTTTGTAATAAAAAATAAATAAATCTTTAAAAAAAATTAATGCAAGTGATGGGAGTAAGAGCTGAAGCTGCTATGGCAATAAATAGAGTTATTGTTATCTCAAAGGCTAGCCTGTTTTTGCAATTTCTTTGGAGCATAGAAAATGTAACTGTTTTAGCCACTTCTATAATTTTTAGCTAGAGGAATTAAGGATGCTTTTATTAAAGAAGTATGCTTTTAATTACTGTTTCATTGTTTATGGGATTGTAGAGCCTATAGTTGTAGGGGGATTTAACATTTGAAACTTTTGTCTTGGATTTTCATGTTTTTTTCCTTGTAACCTATTTTCCCATTAAATAATGGGCAAATTGTAGAAATAGAAATGTGGTAGGAATGTACTACTGTGAGAGGAGTTAGATTGGGTAGTAGGCAGTTAGGGTATTCTGGGTCCCCAAGTCATTTTTTCTTCCCAAATATAAAAGGGAATTTCCCCGCCATGTCTTGGATTCACCGGAACAGGTCTCTCCCAAGACAAATGCATATCTTATCAGGAATGCTTCCCAGGAGACAAGGGTGACATTAACATATCTATTCCCCACCTGAAGCCTCCACCCAATTCTGTCTCCAGCCATTGCCAAGGGGGAGGGCTTCAGACTGGCCTCTTTATCATTAGAAAGGGACCAAGAAAGTTGGCCACCTTTCTGGCCTTTTGTCCCAAGGCCAGGTGCCATGGAAACCAGGAATTTCCTTTGTTTATGGAGAATCATCTTTGAGGGGAACCTTTAAAAGATGCTTTCTCCACCATTGATAGGGGTCTCTCTTTTTGCTTTTCCTCCTGCCACTATAGCAGGGAACTAGGGTTTTTCTCTCTAGCTTTTTCTCCTGCCACTATGGCAGGGGACTAGGGTCTTTTAGCTTTTCCTCCTGCCACTATGGCAGGGGATAAGGGTCTTTTCTATCTCAGAACCCCCTCCCGTCACTAGGGCGGGAGTCTCCTTTCTTAGCTTTTCTAATAAATCTTACTTTAAAACTAAACTGTGTCCGCATGAAAATTCTTCTTTCCTGCGAGACAAGAATTGAGGTTGCTGCAGTATTCGGGGTTCAAAAACCCTACAACACTACTGATTAGCAGGTAATCACACGTGCCTTGGCCTTGGAGTCCTGGCTGTCGCTCCATGGCTACTGTTGAAGAATGAATAATGGCTTGCTTTGAAGAATATGAATACAGTGTTTTAAAGAATTATCTCTGGGGACACCTGCTTAGCCTTGAAGTGCGGACAGAGTGACCAAATGTCTGCACATGCCCCCTTAGTCTTGAAGTAAAAATAGAACAATTAGTTGTTTGTGTAGAAGCTTGTGATGTGTCTGAGAAAATAAAAAAGGACAGCTTCTTGAGCTGTTGTGAGAGGACACCAAGTGGCAGTGTCCGTGTCTTTGTTGCCAACTCCACGCACCCTTCCTGACTCTGAACTCGGCTAGAGCTGGTCTCCAGCAGAAGTGAACCTTTAAAAGATGCTTTCCCCACCATTAATGCAGGTCTTTTTTTTTTTTTTTTTCCACTTTCCTTCCTGCGACTATGGCAGAGGTCTAGGGTTTTTCTCTCTTTCCTCCTCCTGCCACTTTCTATCTCAAAGCCCCCTCCCGTCACTAGGACGAGAGTCTCTGAGCTTTTCTAATAAATCTTGCTTTAAAGCTAAGCTGTGTCCACACGAAAATTGTTTTCTGCGAGATAAGAATTGAGGTTGCTGCCATATTCGGGGTCAAAACCCCTACAACAGCATGACCTGTTACCAGGCAATCTCTCTTGTTGGGTCTTTCCTCAGCTCAATAAGGCAGGAATTGGTTGCAGACAGATTAGTTTCATTTGCAAAGCAACTAGGTGAACATACAAGAGGGACTGGGAAGGCACCTCCTGGGAGCGGACTGGAAGATGGGGTACCTCTTAAAAGGAGACAGGGAGAGAGGCCAAAGGTTTGAGGAAGGGTCTTCAGATTTTAAGCGTTCTCTGATTCCTTAGGAGGGTCAGAGTGGGAACCCCATTGGTGGTCTCTTAATCAGCTAAGAAATGGCTGGGCAATTCTTGCGCCACAGACTTGAAGATGCAGCCAGAATTTTAGTGGGCTCATCATGTGCTAGGAAAGTGGCACAGAAAGCAGGGTACCCAATGTTGGGGAAGAGGCACAAAAGCAGAAGAAAAGGAGGAGTGAACTCACAGCCAACTTGAATTCATTAGCAATAAATTCAAAGAGGTGCCACCTGCCCAGGCATACATGTGGCAGTTGCCCAGTCCTTCAGTAGGCTGGACTTTACATAGCTTGGTGTCTTGGGGGGGGAGGGGTTCTTAAGGGTGGAGGAATTCCGAGAAATGGGGGAGTGGGTGAGGACTGGGAACAGCTTTTCTGGGATGGTCTTGCTACCTGGGGGCAAGGAAATGGAGACTGGGGTTGGGGGCAGATTACCTTGGTCTTTTGATATGCAGTGTAAGAACACCAAATGGGAACTTCTTTATTTACTACCCCAGATGGCATAAGGTGTAAACTTGTCTTTTCTCTCTCTCTTCCGTCCTGGGCACAAGCCCAGTGAGGGGCCTTGGGTGGCCCAGAGTGACCCACATTTGCATAATGTGAAAACTGGAACCATTATCAGCAACACCAGCACAAAGCAGTTCAGCCAGGAAGCAGCATGACATCTGCCAGGGAGCAAACGACTTCAACTCTTCATTAATGAGGGTCAAAGACAAAAGGCAAATGCTTTTTGGGCAAACCTGAAAGCCTGGCTAACAGGGTTAACAACATGCCAGCAGCCTCCTATGGCTTCTACTCCTCCTGGCTCTGGCCAAGGCATTGTAAAACAAAGCATTTCAGAAAACCAAACAAAAGAAGAGGAAGGCACAGTACTCCACACCTAGTTGACCCCCAGCCCTGTCATTCATCCCAGGCGGTCTCTGGCACCCACCCCCCTCACTGTGCTTCCTGGAAAGGCCCTTAACCAACTACTCTCCTCCTGGCATCTCTTTCTCTCTCTCTCTCTCTCTTCCTATCTCCCTCCCTCTCAGAGGTTTCTTTTTTTTAAATTATTATTATTAAGTTTATTCATTAATTACATTGTGTTGTAATTTCGTAGGAACTGGGATTCTCCCCACCCCTCCCCACACCCTTCCCCTCTCAGAGGTTTCTAACTGGTACTGGTACTGGGTTTCTTCCTGCTCCTGAGCCCCAGGGAGGCACTACCACAGGGCGTACCCAGAATCCTCAGAAGGGACAGCATACAGCATGGGACATTCTCCTTGTTCTTGTGCCCACTGGCCACTCCAAGAAGGAGGGGGGATGCATTTTAGCTGTCAGAGCAAAGAGGATGTTACGATTCTGGGGCTCCCTGGACCCACCACTGCCAGAACGACCTCCCGTGAACCCAGAGGGCAACCCCAGGGTCCGGGGGAGAGTAAGGGGTCTGCGGTCCCTGGAATTGCTCTTGGATGCCCCTCCCCACCCCCAGCAGAATGGACATCTGCAAAGAGATGGCCGGGAGATAATAGGAAAAGGTGGCTCGGCATCTTGCCCTGCCTTTTTAACCCACCGCAAGAATGTCAGGAAAACCGGCAGATGGGCCACCTATGCGGAACCCGGAGACCACGATCCTCCTGAGGGCAGCTTCCCTGCGCCGCTACGGGCCTCTGCCTGTACCTTCCGCAACCCGCCTCTCAGATTATGAGCCCCCGGGGGAGTATTTCAAACCCGCCAGTCCCAGTCTAGGAGACAGGCTTAGACGCTGCTTTGTCCCTGAATTACAGCTGTGGCAAAGCATTGCCGCTTTCGCCCGGAGAACTCCACATGCATCCGCCCTGGCGACTGAAGGACACGTCAAAGCTGTCACAGCTGCAGTCGGGGAGCGGCTGGCTGCCCATCTCCAGCCTCCACGGGGACCCCCGCAGAGCCACGCTCCCTGGTCTCCAAGCACAGCCAGCAGGGTCCCTAGAGAGCAGTTCAGAGATGCAGTCATGCCCTCATCGGCTGCCGCAGTAGGATTCCTTGCAAACCATGGAGGAAAAAACAAAACCTTAATCATGATTTGTTTTTCATCTCTTCCAATCCGGAGTCACTGAAGAAAGCTTGTCTCTCTCTTTAAACAGCGCACCCTCTCAAGAAATATTTAGACACCAAAACGTCTCTGCTGTGGGTAAACAGCACACGTCTAAGGGGAACCGATTTTCCCTGTGGGGAAATAACAGGACTTGCCATCACCTGGTTCCTACTACCATGGAGGAATTAGTGTGCAATCTCCAGTCCAGAGCCTGGGCACAAGGCAACCAGGAGGGTGAACAGAGGTTCCTGGCAGCTGGCAAAGACCAGCCCCCACAGAGGTTCAGGGTGGGGAAAGGCACGCATCGCTGGACTCACTGAACAAGAGGGCTGGAAAGGTGCTTCAGAGTTGCCTCCCAGCGTGTGGAGCCCCAGCCTCACTGGATTTCATTTCTAGGGAATGGAACGGGTTTTCTGAAGGAGAAAGAGGCTTCCGGAGGCAATCCCTGGTGCCCAGCCCCCACGCTCTGCACCTGCTGAGGTCTACAGGGCCAGAAGTGGGCAGCACTGGTCCTGCTTCTCAGGTTAGCCAGTGCCTGCCCTGTGTTCACACTAGCAATGGCCCAGCAGGCCTCTGATTTCCAGGCGGAGCACCCACTGAGATAAGGTTTAAGATTACCACAGAAATCCAAATGGGAAATATTTGCTAATTTCAAGGTAATCTATAATTTTTATTATGGATTCATTTTCTCCCACATATAAAGACAAAAAGTGTACCAAGTCGAGTTTTGCAGATCTTATTGGCTTTTATTAGTGAGTCACAAATCAGGCAGCATTGTGTGCACAGCACAGAAAGGGACCAGTCTGGCGGCAACTTGATTGACGTAAGTGCCTTGTTTTCTTCTTACTTATTTATCTTAAGGATTTATTTACTTGAAAGAGGAAGAGAAGCATAGAGTCAGAGACAGAGAGATCTCACATCTGCTGGTTCACGTCTCCCAAATAACTGCCAGGTCTGGGCCAGGCCAGAAACTAGCAACTCCGTATGGGCCTTGCACATGGGCGGTGTCATTGCTGCCTTCCCAAGCGCATTAGCTGGAGGCTGGATAGAGACCGGAAACAACCCTTCTACACGGGATGCAGTGCCCTGGACCGTATTTTAACCCCCTCTGCCCAAACACCCAGCCCCGTGCCTCATCTTTCACTGGTGACCTTCCTACCTTCATTCTTTCTCTTTGCTTATGTTAACTCTGCTGGCTGGATCAATTCTGTCTGCCCATAGCCCACCACCTATAAATCCTCATGTGCCTGTGTCAAAGGAATTTCAGAAAGTTTCCCTTGGAATGTTCCTGTTACACAAGCATGTCACTCCACTCTAATGAAAACCCCCTGCAGTCGTGGGGGAGGGACATGAGCCAGCTCTAGGGCTGGCTGACCACTGCCCTGCCCACCCTCCCTCCAGCCAACACCCACCCTGGGGACTTCTAACAGAGAAAAGCCCAGAAGGTAGGAGAGGCCTGGGCATGATCTCAGCAAGAAAGCTGTGGCACTGCCCCTCCCCTTTGTCTCCCTTGTCCTCTTCAGTCCTGTTCCCACAGCCAGAGGGTGACCGGTCAGCCATGACCAAAGTCACCAAGAGAATATTCCCCAGCACAGCACCAGCGATTCTTTCAGTCTCCATTGCCTGCTTGGGGCGCATGGAAAATGTCCTTCTTGACTTCACAGCAATGACTTCACATGACAGGGCACCCCTTACCACCACTTCGACTGACTAGGGCATACCTAAGACACATGACCTGACTAGACTATGGGAAAGGGACCAACACTAAAATTACCCAGAAAGCTGTGCTGCTGAGACAGGAAATCCAGTGCACGGCTCTGAGTGGTGGCAGTGAGACACATGAATGTGTTTCACGTGGCCAGATGCCAGCGGATGTCTCCTCTTTGCTCAACTCTCCCTCCCTACGGGTCACAGCAGTGCTCCTTTCCTGACGCCAGCTTCCTGCTGGCGGTAGCAGTTAATGTCTCTGCCACCACCCCCGCTGGAGACCCAGGCTCCCAGTTTCCATCTGGCCCAGCCCCAGCTGCTACAGGCATTTGGGGAGTGACCTAGTGGATGGGAAAGCAGTTTTTTTTTTAAAGATTTACTATTATTATTATTATTATTATTTGTTGGAAAGTTAGACACACAGAGGACAGACAGGAGGATCTTCTGTCTGATGATTCCCTCCCCAAGTGGCCGCAATGGCTGGAGCTGTGCCGATCCAAAGCCAGGAACCAGGAGCCTCTTTTGGGTCTCCCATGTGGGTGCAGTGTCCCAAGGGCTGTCCTTGACTGCATTCCCAGGCCACAAGCAGGGAGCTGGATGGAAATGGGGCAGCCAGGACACAACTGGCACTCCTATGGGATCCTGGCATTTGTAAGGTGAGGATTTAGCCACGGAATCATAGTACCAGGCCTGAATTCAATGTTTCTATTAGTGCTTGTAATCTATACCCAATTTCCCCCTGAAATATGTTCTCTAAGAACTCTTTGAAGCACCCACAACCTGTCCTCTCTGTGACTTGGGCCAGCTACTCCAGCAGCAGCTGACCAAAATCCACTTTTGAATTTACCTAGGTATGACCCCTGCTGTGCTTGGAAGGGTCTCCACCCTCAAGATGCGGACAAGTGAGGGAGTGGATTTGGGTCATCGGGATGTGGCCCCAAACCCCTCACTCCTTGCCACTCAGTTCCCTGTGGGAAGCTGTCTCCTTGCATGCTGTGCAGGATCTATGGTCTGCAAGTAGCCTCCCTGATCCCCCACACCACTGAACTATCCAACGGAAAGCAGGCAGCTGTGTGAGGGGTGCTTCTGCCCACTGCTGTCCTCAATCTCTGTTCTGCTGGCTTCCTTCTCACAGGCCTCCCCCACTTTAACAGCAGGGCCCTAACCCAGTGTCTTCAGACTGACCTCTTCCATCTGAAAGGACCACCAGGGAGCAAAGCTTCTGGTCAACCTTTGCATCTCCCAGTAGATTCGCCCCCTTTAGCTACTAGCAGACCATGTAATGTTAGCAGGTTCTCTAAGGTCTGCAGAGCCGTGCCTGGCTCCATCAGTTCCGGCTCCTTCTCTATCATTTGTTGTTACAATCTCCTGCTTAGAACCCTTCAGTTCATCTTTCAAACTGATCACCAGCTCTCCCTGCAGGCCATAGCCCATCCAGGGTTCCCTCACCCCACCCAGGGTGTCACACAACACCAGACTCTGCAAGGGCTTATTTGGGCTCATGATCTTTTCAAGTGTTTTAACTTTTGAGAGGACAATGGAAACAAAAATAGACTGGGGAATGATTCACATGAGAGATGAGTGTCCTAGCAGCTTTTTTTTTTTAAAGATTTATTTATTTTATTACAAAGTCAGATATACAGAGAGGAGGAGAGACACAGAGAGGAAGATCTTCCGTCTGATGATTCACTCCCCAAGTGAGCCGCAACGGCCGGTGCTGTGCTGATCCGAAGCCGGGAACCTCTTCTGAGTCTCCCATGCGGGTGCAGGGTCCCAATGCATTGGGCCGTCCTCGACTGCTTTCCCAGGCCACAAGCAGGGAGCTGGATGGGAAGTGGAGCCGCCGGGATTAGAACCGGAGCCCATATGGGATCCCGGCGCATTCAAGGCGAGGACTTTAGCTGCTAGGCCATGCCGCTGGACCCCCTAGCAGCTTTCAATGTTACCTGGTGCTCCCCTGGGTCTGGCTGCCAGTTCTCTGCTTTGGAGTTCCCGCTCTCTGAGCAGTGGTGATGTGGCAGAACACACCTTGACCTGGATTGGCCTCCCCTGCTGTGACTCCAGCAAGCTGTGTGCATTCCACTTGGTCCTTGCCAGTATCTTTGTGACTGAACACAACAGGAATGTCGTGACCCCAGGCATGACTTCACTCCTTTCTGTGTCCTACTGCTGCTCATTTCCCAGTTGCCCAAAGGCTGGCTGGGCAGGAGGGCCTCTGGGACAGGCGCAGGTGCCTCTATCTCCGACACATACGTCAGCTTGCCTGACACGGAGTCACGGGAGAGGATGGTCTCTCAGCATGAGGCAAGAATCTGCTCAGAGGAGTTCATCCAAACACGTACAGCGGTTAATCAACTTACTCCTCTTTCTCAATAATGTACTCATAACATGCCTCCCTTCTGGGGGGAATTTCTCCCCAGACTCACAGAAACCCAGGAGGCTTTTGAAATTCTACTAGAGAACACTCCACAGGATTCCCAAAGTTTTGCCTTTAAGGAACATAAAGAATAAGCAAAAACAATTACATGACCATGGACCTTTAGTAAGAATCAATAAAGCTACGACCACATTTCTTAAAAGACATTATGCTTTTTCCAAACTGCAAAATGTAGTGAGTATTAAGGTTGGTTATGAAAAACTTTTTTATTCTTTTTGGAAAAATTAACAGCTTCAAAGAGTCAACAACCAATTAAGGTCTCTCAATCCAACTTTGAAAAATTTCTCATTCTCACTTCTGTGCTGAATCAGCATACTAACCATAAAGCCAACACTAGCATTGTTTTATGTGTAGAGAATTACCTTGTTTATTAAAATCTGACTTTCATAGTTTAAGACAACAAAAAAACGGGCTGGCGCTGTGATGTAGCAAGTTAACCCTCCACCTGCAGAGCCAGCACCCCCTAGGTGAGTGATTCAAGCAATGTCTGCTTTACTCATTTTAACTTTTAAAAAACGATTCGTTTTATTTTTATTGGAAAGTTAGATATACAGAGAGGAGGAGAGACAGAGAGGAAGATTTTCCATCCGCTGATTTACTCCTCAAGCAGCCACAATGGCCGGAGCTGAGCCAACCTGAAGCTAGGAGCCTCTTCCAGGTCTCCCACGCAGGTTTAGGGTCCTAAGATTTTGGGCAGTCCTCCACTTTTTTACCCAGGCCAGCAGCAGAGAGCTGGATGGGAAGCGGGGCTGCCGGGATTAGAACTGGTGCCTATATGGGATCCTGGTGTGTGCAAGGTGAGGACCTTAGCCGCTAGGCTACTGTGCTGGGCCCCGTCTGCTTTACTTCTGACCTAGCTCTTTGGCAAACACTCCTGGGAAAGTAGCAGAGGGTGGCCACAGTGCTCGGGCCTCTGCACTCACGTGGTAGACACCAAAGTTGTTCCTGGCTTCAGACCAGCCCAGTTCTGGCCATTGTGGTCATCTGGGGAGTGTACTGGCAGAAAAAAGCTCCCTCTCTGTTCCATAACTGCCTTTCAAATAAAAGTACATCTTAAAAATAATAATAAACTGTTTTGAAGTCCATTCTCTCTCAGAACATCCTAATTGAGAGACCATTCTGGATCTTTGCAAGGCCGGGAGAGGTTAGCAGCTCCGACTCCCCAGAGGCCAGTGCAGCCAGCTATGCTAGATCTGCCATGAGCCTGGCATTCAGGCCAGCCACACGTCAGTGACTCTTGCCCCTGGCTCCAGGCTGACACTATAGCCACAGCTATTTTTAAAGGAGAGGAAAACATGTGAAAAAAAAAAAAAAAAACAAATGCAGAAATTTTAAAGCCATAGAAACTAGGCAATGTTTTCGGATGTCTCAGGAAGTAATGGTGTTTGCCTTTTCATTCACAATAAAAACTACAGAAAAGTGCAAAGAGCATCTGAGTAGCAGACCGATGAAGTCTTTGCCACAGTTGAGGTCATCTTGCTTCATCACCAAGTACGTCTGTAATGCTGCTCTGGGGCAGAAGGCGTGATGCAGCCCAGAGCATGATCATTTGGCAAGGCAGGAGCATGGCTGCCAGCAATGTGTATCTTAACGTTTTTATTATTAGTTTTTAAGATCTTCCACTCACTGGTTCACTTCCCAAATGGCTGCAACAGCGGGAGTAGAGCCTATCCAAGGCCAGGAGCCAGGAGCCAGGAGCCTTCTTCAAGTCTCCCATGTGAGTACAGGATCCCAGGGCCTTGCGCCATCTTCTGCTTTCCCAGGCTACAAGCAGTGAGCTGGATGGGAGGTGGAGCAGCTGGGACACGAACCAGTGCCCATATGGATGCCTGTGCTTGGAGGTGGAAGATTAGCCAGTTGAGGTAATATACTAGCCTCTAAGATTTTACTTTCCTTTAGAGGCAAAGTTAGACAAAGAGAAAGATAAAGATCTTCCAAATGCTGGTTATTCCTCAAATGGTCACACTCAGGCCTGGGCCTGGCCAAAGCCAGTAATTTCCTCTGGTCTTCCATGTGGGTGCACGGGCCAAAGCACTTGGACTAAGATAAATCTTCTACTGCTTTCCAGGCACATTCACAGAGAGCTGGATCTTCAGTGAATAATGAGATTTCAACTGGTGCCTTTATGGGATGTATTTCAGGGAGCAGCTTAACCCACTCCACCACAATGCTGGATCCTTTATTATCTGCTTTTTCTAAAGAAGCTACAGTACATTTTTCTTTAATTTCACAAAGAATTAAAAGGTTAAGGAAAGGGAAATGATTAGACCTGAGATTCTCAATGGAGCAAAAAAGGATACTGGTCAGTTAAAAATGTCTTTGCCTACTGGATGCTCCCACTCCAAGGCCCGATGCAACTGCTTCCTTTAAACCACAAACCGTGGAAGTGCCCAGCTGATCCAAGGGGGCAAGGAGAGTTCTGACACAATAATAATGAAAGCACACACTAACAACTTACAGGGTGTGTTAGTGATCCAAACCACTGTACAAGCTTAATAGGCAACATGGATCACCACTGATTATGAATTTGCTGAAACAAGTTCACCTTTCCAAAATGCTTTTCAAATTTGGAAATCATCTAACTACTCTAGACAAATAAATCAGAAATTCAGAGGTTTTAAGAAAAAAAAAATCATGCAAGGTAAAAAACGGGCAGAGCGCTTTTTTAACACAACTCAGACTCCAAAATACCTGTGCAGGCTACCTTCTACGATAAAGCCCAGCTGCACCTCAAGTCCTCTGAATCACAGCTAGCATCTGTGCACTGGCAGATGAACAGGGAACCCAAGCTTCGGGAGCCACTGTGGTCTTTCCGAAGACAAGACAGTGCGGCACATTGTTATCTATTTACCTGGAAAGAAACGCAAACTTCAACAGACACTTTAAAGATCTACAACTAAATGGTGTTCCTTTTTTTAAGACTGACTTGTGTTACAGAGAGGGACTGACAAATACATCTTCCATCTGTTGGTTCACTCACTAACTGGCCGGGTCTGAAGCCAGAAGCTTCATGCTGGCTCTGCCAGCACAGCCCAAGCACCTGGGCCATGCTCTGCTGAGTTCCAGATACACAGGCAGGGAGCTGGGACTCAAACTGGTGCCCATATGGGACGGCAACTTTCAAAGACAAAATAACAGGTCCAGCACGATAGTGTAGCGGCTAAAGTCCTTGCCTTGAACGCCCGGGATCCCATACGGGTGCCAGTTTTAATCCCAGCAGCCCTGCTTCCCAACCAGCTCGCTGCCTGTGGTCTGGGAAAACGGTCAAGGATGACCACAAGCTTTGGGACCCCGCACCCACATGGGAGACTTGGAAGAAGCTCCTGGCTTCAGGCTGGCTCAGCTCCCCGTTGTGGCTGCTTGGGGAGTGAACCATTGGACAGAAGATCTTCCTCTCTTTTTATCTGCCTTTCCAATAAAACTAAAAAATGTTAAAAAAAAAAAAAAAAAAGACCAAGTAACTAAACACACTTTGTTTAATTCAATTTTTTGGTGGCTTATGAAATTACTTGCATATACCTACACTTAGGAAACATACTAAATGTTCATGTTTGCTGCTGAAACAAGTATTTGCTGACTAGCACACAAGCTGTACCAGGTCATAACTACCTGAGAGGAGTTACAGTGAAGAACCGCAAGATAGCAGCATTGGAAATTCTACTCTGAATTTTAATGCAACTTTCACCTCCAGTTAACTTTTTCTTCAGGAATGTAGTCTGCCATCTCTGCTTTCTGAGAAGGCTGAAACCTTGAGGCTTCTCTCCAACAAACTTCCAGCGAGTTAAACCTCTACCAACAATGTGACCAACCCCATACAGCGAACACAGGGCAGCGTTACAACCCTACTCCAGCCTTCAGAAACCACTCTTTGCACCTTCAGAATCGTGTCTCTTAGGTACATGCTAAAACAGGTTCAGTGTCTGTTGCATTTAAATAGAGCATTTAAATACAGCATATTCTTAGAATATGGGTGCAAACACCAGAAATCCTACCCAAGAATTTAATTCTTGATGCATTATAACACTGAGGAGAAACTAATGCCAACAGAAATTTTTCTCTTACAAAACACAATCAACTTTTAAAACTTTCGTAAAGATCAATTCTGACCATGTTTTAAAAAAGGAAAAAGCAGTCAGTGTTACGGCATAACTTAAGCCTGTGATGCTGGCATGCCATGTTGGCACCAGTTAAAATCCCGGCTGCTCTGTTTCCGATACAGGTCCCTACCAAGGCATTAGGGAAAGCAGTGAAAAAGGATCTGAGATGATGAGTTCCTGGTTCCTGGCCTTGACCTGACCCAGCCACAGATGCTGTGGTCACCTGCACAAATAGTAGATAAAAGATCTCCCCTCTCACTTAATAACCTTTAAAGAGAAAAAAAGGTGGTATTCAATATGTTACTTGAAGCTGCTGTATCTGAAGAGAGAACCAAAAATGGTGAGCGTGTTTACACATACAAACTTCTCCGGCACAGTCATTCCTTTTTAAGAAATGCTGCTTTCCTCTCTGCAGAATATATCCTACAAGTGGACTTGCTGCTTAAGTCACTGTTCACCTGACTGGTGAGTGGATGCTGTGAACTGTAGCACTGAGTCACATGGCACCAAGTAGGCACTCTGTGTTTTTTTTTTTTTTTTTTTAAAGATTTATTTATTTTTATTACAAAGTCAGATATACAGAGAGGAGGAAAGAGACAAAGATCTTCTGTCCAATGATTCACTCCTTAAGTGATTGCAATGGCCGGTGCGGTGCTGATCCAAAGCCAGGAGCCAGCAACCAGGAACCTCCTCCAGGTCTCCCACGCGGGTGCAGGGTCCCAAGGCTCTGGGCCGTCCTCAACTGCTTTCCCAGGCCACAAGCAGGGAGCTGGATGGGAAGTGGAGCTGCCGGGATTAGAACCGGCGTCCATATGGGATCCCGGCGAGTTCAAGGCAAGGTCTTGAGCCGCTAGGCCACAGTGTCAGGACCGGCAATCTGTGTTTGTGAGCACTGTGACAACTCAGAATAAAACATGATGTGTACCCTCACTCTTCAAAGTTTAATTCAGTCTATTTCCCAGTCACCCTCAACCCCATCATCCTTCCCCAAATCTTCTGTCACACTGGAAGTACTCTTGTACTTCAAAAAACCTTCCTCACTGCTGTTATAGGACAAGTGAAACCGTATCAAAGTGTGATCTCAAAAAGCAAAACCCCACTCACCAACCTGCCCCCTTCCTGAGAACAGGCTCATGGCCAGGCTTGGGTCCGGCCGGGCTCACAGCTGCTAGTGTGCTGGAAATGCCTCCTTTACGGCTAAGCAATTTGCCCAGAGCAGTGGGTTAGCCAGAAACAACAACGTGGTTATGTGGCTCCTTTTAATGCTATTTTTATTCATCCCTTTTATATGCCAATAGATTTTGAATGTTTCTACAAACGGTCTCTGCTTCACATGCCCTCAACAGAAGTAACACGGAAAACCAACTGCATAAGGCATTGTGAGTTGAACTGTGTCCTGCCTACAAATCAAACACTAAGTTCTAACCCTGGGACCCTCAGAACGTGACTGTTCAAAGGTATTTCTGAGTTATTTTGGTGGGGCCACTGTCTGGGATGCCAGCACTCCCTGTGGTCTCCAGTTTGATGCCTGGCTGTTCCACTTAAATTTCAAATCTCTGTTAATGGCCTGGAAAAGCAAAAGATGGCCTAATTCTTGGGCCCCTGCCACCCATTTGGAAGACCCAGAAGCTGGCTTCAACCTGGCCCAGCTTTAGTCAGTGGGGCCATCTGGACAATGAACCAACAGATGGAAGATCTCTCTGCCTCTCCAACTCTTACAAAACAAAACAAACAACAAGAAAACCAAAATAAGCTTACCTTTTAGTTCAATGTTCCAGATATTTGAAGATAGGCCTTCAGAGGTGATTAAGTAGGGTGGGCCTAACCAAAACTGAGTGGTCTCCTCCAAAGAGAGGATGAGGACAGCCACCCTCAGAGAGATGGCTACAGTCCACAAGTCAAGGAAGGAGGCCTCTGGACAAACCAGGCCCGCACACAGTTCCAGCCTTGTGACTTGCAGAACTGAACCCACATTTTTGTGGCATGTCGACAGGAATGTTGCAGCACAATACTTAGAGGCAGGGGATCATGACAGAATCACCTTTTTGGTCTATCACATATGTGTTTATTCAGCAAGATCCTTTCAAAGTGTTATTAGTACTCCCAAAGACCAGTGTTGTTGGCTCAGATGGGTTCTCGCTGTATCCAATAGGTTTTAGTAAACTAAAACACAGAAAATTGCAGAGCAGAGAGACTATACTGCAAGCTAGGTATATGGCTGTATACTAAGAGCAAGGGAAACTCGGGTTTTAGTAAGATACTCATTTCACGACACACTTTCTAAAAGAAAAAATAGTTCTTTTTCTGGTGAAATAAAAACCTATATCAACTTTGATTCAAATTCTCAGGATACAAAGACGCCTACATCTCAGCAAAACCTCTTCCTAGGCTATATGGAAATATGAAAGCCTTTTTTTGTTGTGTTCAATGCATGAAACAGCTACAAATACTATATGGACAACTCACATACTTTGCAGAGGAAGCGGGAGAGGCAGCTGGAGCCTGAGCGCACATCAGGGGCTCTGGGCCTCTTCCCTGGGGGAGCGGAAAGAGCGGCATCTTCCAGACACTGCTGTGAGGATGAAATGAAACAATGCATGGAAAACAGTCCCAAGGAACCTGTTAGGCACTTACCCATGTTTTATTAATGCCCAATCCTTTTATCATTGTTGCAAACATACACCATGTCAAGGAAAAATGAAAGGAAAGCCCTTGCCTCCAACACCTGTTACCAACACCAGCTCTGCCAGCCTTCTGTACTGGACTGGCTTTGTTGTTCTGGGAGGACCACACGTGCCTTCCACGAACACCACAGAGAGAGAAGGCAATGAAAAGCAGAAGAGGGCTGAGCACCTGGGCTCCCAACTGCTCAGCCCTTCCCTCAGCTCAGATGGTGCCCAGCACACACCACACAGCTACACCACCAAGAGCCTGGAGGCCAGGTGAGTTTCACCCATCTTGTCACCAAGTAAAAGCAACTAGGTCGCCTCTCCTACCCTAGTCTTTCAGCAAAGTGGATAGGGAAACAAAATAAAACAAACAAACAAAAAATCTTTAAAATTACCAAAAAGACAAAACACAGGAACACACACGTATTAATATCACCTTAATTTCCTCAGCCTCAGCATGATATATATATATATATATATAAAATTTCAGAATCTTACCCACTGGCATTTAACTATGACTAATGGCATTTTAAGCAACATTCAGATCAAGAGTAAATGTGAAAGTATAAAATAACACTACTAATTCTAATTAAAACAATTATTTTGTTTAAAATCTTAGGATAAATTAAAAATGCCTCATCAGCGTCAAATCACAAAACTCGCCTGGCGTATCTGTGCTGCTTACTGTGCTCTCTCTGCGGAAGTCACTCCAGCACGCCTTCCTGCTGCTCCTACGCACACCTGGCGATTCCCATGTGCTGACACAGCTTTCCTGGCTTAGAAACTTTGTTCAGAAGCAGGTTAACGCATCACATTTTGCTCATGAGTACAAAATTTACAGTCAGAAGTTGCACATAAAGGGTTTATTTTTAAATGTTTTAAGGATAGGATAGAGTTACATCATAATTATAAAAATTACTTACAGAATTAACAGATGTATATTGTGTATACTTCTAAATGCAGAACAGGGGCTGTCTACACATTGTATAAAATAAAACCAAAATTAAAAGATGAATTCAAGCTCAAAAGATGAGGTCATTTACCTAATTTTAACATGTGAACACGAAGACCTCTGACCTACGCACGTTCGTTCCCACTGCACTAGCGATGGAACGGTACAAACAGCGCAGCATTTCCAAGGAACCACAGACATTTCGACCATAATTATTGTGTTACAATTGTTCCTGTTTTGTCTTTGGAGAACTTATTATTTTTTTTTAAGACAATCAGCTGAAGCACGTTTTCAGGCACTACAATTGGTCACAATCAGAACAGTCTTCTTCGGGTCTACAGTGTTCAGAGATTCGGTCCCAATGCACTTCCGGGTTTGGCACATGAAACAAGAAAGGAAATCTGGGTGAGAAGTAACTGTGGTTTTTAAAGAATGCACAGTCCCTTCAAATGCTGCATGACATACACAATTGGAAATCACCTTCTGTCGGCACTACATTGGCTTCACCAGTGCATTTGTATCCTACGACCACTACAACAGCACAGTAAGCAAATATACAGGAAACTCAAAGAAAATAAAAAAGAAAGAAAACAAAAAACCTAAATATCTTTACCATGCAATTTTTAGTTAGTTACACTGAACATCCTACTTAGAATAGAGCATGCAAAAAACGATGGTCTGCGTTCAAGGTTTGTCTCGGAGTTTTACGTGGCAGCCTGACACCACACACACACGCGCACACACACACGCGCGCACACACACACACACACACAAATACAATAATACTAGAGCAGGTAAAATGAGAAAGGCCAATAAATTTTATACATAGATTCATGTCTTGTGTTGTCCCAAGTCCCATGGTAATTTTGGAACTTAATGTTGAATTCCTAGAACAAGGAATCAACATTCAGATACCAGAAAAACGCAAGCAATGCATGCAGATCTGAAACATGAGCCTAAAACGAAGCCCAAGTTACACGGGTGAGGGAGCAGAATTAGTCACAGCGTCATTAAGAGTGGTGTAAGCCACCAAAGAAAAAAAAAAGAAAAAGAAAAACGAAAAACGGGGGGGGGGGGGGGGTGGCGGCGGGATGGAGAAATAACAAAAACCTTTCCCCTCTCCTCAGACTTGAAGGCAATAAACCGAACAATGACCGACATCATCGTCGTTGATGTCATCACTGTCCCCTGCATTCCTCCGGAAACTGGGAAATCATGGATATATTAAAGTCACTAAGGTTACTTGCAGGAAAACCACAATGCAAGTCATCAAGTAATGCTAGAAATGTTTCAACTGACCCAACCCTTGTATAGTTCAAACTGAAATTTATTTTCCAGCCCATAGTTGCCACGACATGTTCTGCTGTACCTACTTCACATGGATGACTCCTGTGTCACGCATGTCAACGTGGGCTCCAGGAGCCAGGCTCACGTTGGAGACTTGACTGACACACAAGAAAACACACAGCAGAGCTGAGAACAGTACTGTCCACATCAGAGGAGCATCTAGGACTGGGGGATCACAACGCAGTGAGAAGCTTGGCCCTGCTTGCCCGTGGGCAAGCCCTTGGGACGGGGCAGCTCAGCTGCTGACAGACAGAGGAGGGGGAGCAGGGATTTCCATCCAACAGCAAAGGCAGGAGCCTTCAGGAAGGCTAACAGGCATCTAGGAAACCATGCACAGCAAGGCCTTGAAAGCACACCATCTCTTCAGATCAGGATCAGCCACAAGAGAGGTCGTGCAGACACTGACTCAAACCTCTGCATGCACGCTTAGGGTCTGCTCAAAGTGCAGAAAGATTCTCCACCGTCCAATGAGACTGGTTCCACATTTGGCCTTTCTCCTGGTTGGAAAGCCACCAGGATTCCTCTAGAACAAAGTGACCAGCAGTTCAACTGCTTAATCAATCACCTTTGCAGGTCTGTTTCAGTTTAAAATGATCTTGCAACAACAAACCACGCAAGGACTCCAGGTAAGGGCTGCTTTCATATCCACAGCAAACATGGTGACTGGACCTTGTAAGGTGGCACAACTCTGCCCAGCAAACCCTCAGGGGTCACCAAAGGGAGTAACTCCACAGTAACAGCACACCCGGAGCAAGAACTACACCACCACAAAAGGTGTTGAGAGTAAGCTGTTATTTGTCCATCATTCTTTGTGAGGAAAACTGGGGGGTGGGGGGGAGACCTCTGACCATAGTAATATCAGCAATAATAGTGACAAAAATTAAAAAGTCCCAGAACTTGTTACAAGGCAAAGCCATTTTAAAAACTTACATTTCCAATATAAAAGTACTGTGTTCTCCCATAAACTTAACACATACACACAAGCCACTGATGGATGTTGCCTTTCCAATCCATGACCTAAATCCCAAATTTCTTATTTATACAAATAACATACCACATGTGCTGTCCGAAACACACCTGCGTTATAATTCTACTATGTGGACCAAGGACCTGGGCTTTCCCAATGAAGAGTACTTATGATTAAAATGTAAACAAAAATGTATAAGGTTTACAACTAAAGGCAGCCTTTTACCCAGCTTTCTCAGCAGTTTGTGAATTCTAAGGTGGGTCACTAACTGTTCACACAGAGCTCCTTTGGACGTAACTGCTTCAAATCTCCAGATGGAAAAGGCGCTCTGAACTTCCTTCAAAATAAGCTGCATCTTCTCATGTGCTTCCTGTGCCCAAATTTAATTTTAAATAAAGAACGGTAATATCATAAATATGACTGACTTGGGTTAAGCACTCCTGTTAAACTGGAGAAAACTGTATCACCCCCATCCCAATCCACAGAGAAAGGACTGCCAATGGTGTGTGTGTACACTTGTATCTCTGTGTGTGTATATATATTATATACGTATGCACACAGATGTAAGGTATAGACAAGTAGATATAGATACATATATCTCAAAAAAGGCAATAACAAAAATACCAAACTATACTTGCATTGTGGCAGCAGAAAAAGAGCATTAAAGAGGAAATGGCTGAGATCAAGTACGGGTTTAAATGACTATGATGCTAGCTTAACTTTCACCAAACTTGCCTGTAACTCCCCTCCACACGGATTTCTTCTAAGAGGGAGGAGTTTTCCTTACACAAAAACTTGGTCTTCACATCAATCTGTACTATTCAGAACAAAACCAGTTCTGCTGGCAGAGATTGTGGGTTCGCAGGGACATTTAAGCTTTCATTAAACTGGAAAGCAATCAAGTCTTTATGTCTACAAATTATACATTTAATAGTTCCACAAATTTGGCAGAGTTCATGATGACATCTAGGATGTTTTCACCAAATCGTAGACATAAATATGGAAATCATCATCAAACTTGATGAAATAGACGGATGGTTTGGCCTCTACTTGGTGAATGACCATGCCAGTCCTTTTGGAGCCATCTTCTTTGGCATATTCCACTTGTTTGCCTACCAGGCTGTCCACAACTTCTCCTGGTTCCCGTTCCGCTGGCGGGGAATCATCTGCAATGAGAGGGGGCAGGGAAAAGCAATTTTTAGATACAGAGCAATTCATGTACATAACAATGAACAAAGCAAAAGAAAAAGAAATTTGAAAAAAATCTAGTAACTTACAGTCCATTACAATTTTCTAGACCAGGAGCTACTGACCTTGTCTGCAAGGGTCAGAAAGTAAGTATAGAGGACTTCAGGCCACACAGCCTCTGTCCCATCTATTCAGCTCTATCGCTACCACACAAAAGCTGTCTCAGATGAAATACGAAAGGGGTGGGTATGGTGGTGTTTCAATAAAACATATTTTACAAAAAAGGCTTGCTGACCCATAATATATAACACGGACACCCTATTTTATTGGAAAAGCAGATTTACAGAGACAGACAGAAAGACCTTCCATCCACCGGTTCACTCCTTAAGTGGCTACAATGGCTGAAGTTTAGCTGAGCTGAAGCCAGGAGCCAGGAGTCTCTTCCAGGTCTCCCACGTGGGTGCAGGGTCCCAGGACTTTGGTCTGTCCTCAACTGCTTTCCCAGGCCACAGGCAGGGCGCTGGATGGGAAGTGGAGCAGCCAGGACATGAACCGGCTCCCATTTGGGATCCTGGCACATGCAAGGTGAGGACTCAGCCACTGAGCCATTGCGTTGGGCCCATACCAAAAATTCTTTTGGTTCATGATTAAGTTTGAGTGACTTTAAGGTAGAATTTCAAAGCAGACAACTCCTACGGTGACTGCTCAGAGTATGTTACACACTGTATATGCTCAGGTATTACAGACCACTGAGCTTCTCCAACCTGAAAACAGAAAACAATGCTCTCGAAACTTTGAGAGTTAATACAGACAGTATCCAGAAACTTCAGACTTCAAACGTGGGATGTTCAACCAAAGCAGCCTATACAACAGTGTCTGTGACACTTTAAAAGTATGCAACATTTCTAACGCTATGTTTCACAGATAAGGGATGATCAACCTGTACTAATCTAATTCTACAAATCCTTATAGATTTATTTATTAAAAAAAATTATTTATTTTACAGTGCAGTGAAAGTTACAAGGGAGAGACAGAAAGGGATATTATCCATCTGCTGGTTCACTACCCCAACAGCCAAAACAGTTAACGGCTGGGCCAGGCAGGAATCGTGAGCAGGCGCTTCTTACAAGTCTCCCACAGGGGTGAAGGGACCCAAAGCCTTGGGCCATGCTCTGCTGCTTTTCCAGGCCATCAGCAGGAAACTGGATCAGAAGTGGAGCATCCAGGATTTGCACCAATGCCTATGGGATGCCAGTGTGGCAGGTGGAAGACCAACTTGCTATACTACTGGGCCAGCCTGTATTCTAGAAATTCTTAAAGTATCTGCCTCTCAGTGTCAATGCATTCCATGTAATCTTTCTTTCTTTTTTTTTTTTTAAATATTTATTTTATTACAAAGTCAAATATATAGAGAAGGAGAGACAGAGAGGAAGATCTTCCATCCAATGATTCACTCCCCAAGTGAGCAGCAACGGGCCGATGCGCGCCGATCCGAAGCCAGGAATCTGGAACCTCTTCCAGGTCTCCCACACGGGTGCAGGGTCCCAAAGCTTTGGGCCGTCCTCAACTGCTTTCCCAGGCCACAATCAGGGAGCTGGGTGGGAAGTGGAGCTGCCGGGATTAGAACCAGCGTCCATATGGGATCCCGGGGCGTTCAAGGCAAGGACTTTAGCCGCTAGGCCACGCCACCGGGCCCCCACGTAATCTTTCTACTCTAGTTTTAAAACAAAAGGAATTCCTCATACTCTGGAAAGCAGTGAATGGTGTACCGAGTAAAATTAAGTTGCTTTTGGGAGCACTGGCATTTCATATGGATGATCTATTGGAGTTTCAGTTGCTCCAATTTGAATCTAGCTCTCTGCTCACGTGCCTGGGAAAACAGCAGAAGGATGGTCCAGGACCTTGTGCTTCCTGCACCCATTATACTGGCTCCTGGCTTCAGACTGGCCCAGTTCTGGACACTGCAGCCATCTGGGGAGTGAACCAGTAGAAGGAAGATATCAATCAAAAGAATTCCTTACAGATTTTGAATAATACACAACTTTTTCTTGTTGGCACAGGTGACCTCACTGAAGATTAACGTTCTCATTAAACAGAAAAACAGCCAAGGCTTGTGGATGAAGACTGCTAGAACGTGGTAGCACTGGAACCAGCACAATGGTTCAACTGGCTCATACTCTGCCTGCAAGCATCAGTGTCCCATATGGATGCCGGTTTACGTCCTCGTTGCTTCATTTCTGACCCGACTCCCTGATAATGGTCTGGGAAGGCAGCAGAGGACAGCCCAAAGTCGGGATGCTGCACTCTCACAGGAGATCTGGAAGAAGCTCCTGGCTCCTGGCTTCAGACCAGCTCAGCTCAGCTCTGGCCACCACAGGCAACTGGGGAGTGAACCAGTGAACAGAAGATCTCTCTCTGTCTCTCTGTAAATTTGCCTAATACAAATTTAAAAAAACTGTTTAAAAAAAAAAAAAACTTGTTGGCAACTAAAGACATCATTTCCTGCATCTTTAAAAAACCATTTATTTATTATTTGTAATGTAGTTACACAAAGGAAGAGGAAAGGGATGGGGAAAGAGGGGCTGGCCCTGTCCAAAACCAGCAGGTTTTGAATGTCCTACATGGGCACAAGGGCCCAAGTGCTGCAGGTGCTGCCGTCACCCACTACGTCGCAGCACTGGCCTCTCCACATGGCATTTCTTTTCAAACTTATCTAAAGATTCAATGCAACTTTTCCCAGGAAGGCCAGGTGATTTCTTTGTAGAAACTGGAAGGAATCTGAAATGAGCCAAACAATTCTGAAAATAAACTCAGACCTTCAGACCTTGAAACTTGCTACAAAGTAATATATTTAAGGTAGTGTGGCCCCAGTACCACAGACATGCAGACAAATCAAACAGAACTAACAATCAGTAATAAACTCATACATCCAATGCCAACTAGTTTTCTACAAAGGTATCAAAACATAAATGGCAAAAGAATAACTATTTTCAACAAAGCAGACAACAGGTCATCCTGACATAGAAATGATAGAAGCTGGGCTCCTATGTCAAAACCTATCAAAGACTGACATGCAGAACAGAGAAAAAGTTATAAAACTATCCCATTACTTGTGAAAACAGCTAAATAGTTGAAATTTTGACCTTATAATCTAGTTCGCACTGAAAGGTTCCCAAACTGTTTTCTGAAATCAGTATTCTCCAAAGGTCAAACATTTAGATAAAATCATACAATTCTAGGGTTGGCTTCAAAACAGGAGTCGATAAAACAGACTGGTGTCAGGCAGGGGAATGTGGGGGTGCTTCCTTGCTGGACGGCTACTCCCACTGGAGAGCGTGAGCTGGGATGGGGGCATACCAGACTGGGCAGGGCTACAATACCTATGCGCCTCATGCGGACCAGGATCAGGGAAAAGCCAGGCTGGGCTGATTATTCCTACTGGTGCAAACAAAATTAGAGTGGGTGAGGGCTGTTTGGGCTTAGCCACAGCATCAGCTGGCAGAAGATGGCACTGGGGGCTAATTCTGTCAACTCAAACCACAGAACCTCCTGGAGAGTGCATGATCCGGGAGTGAGAGAGGCCTGGGAGGGAAATAGTGGGCTCCTCCCTCTTGGGCTACCACTTTCAAGGGAGGGCACGAAAACTAGGACAGGGGCTGGGGTAGCTAGACAGATACCCAACAGCATCTCTGTGGGCTGCATAGTGGAGCTGGTTAGATGAAACTAAGCGTTACTACTCACTGACATGTACGAGAGCCAAATGGGATGTGGGACAGACTGGACTAGTCTGCTACACATACTGGCAAACCAGGGTAGAGGGCGGGCCTGGTGGGGGTTATTGTGGGTCGCTCTGAATAGGCTGCAGCTCCCACTGGTTTATGTGAGGGCCTAGTATGTGCTGGGCAGAACCAGGCTGGACTACAACACCCATTGGTTCCAGTGGAAGTCGGGACTGAAAACAGAATCAACCCAGCGATCACAACCACCAGTTGATTGGGGCAATGGACTGTGCCGGGCCCTGTACTTGCTAGCACATACAAGAACCTGGTCTGAGAACACCTCAGACAAAGTTTCTTAGGAGCTCTCCCCAATCGAAATGCTGGACTCAGAACCCTAACCAAGAAAAGACAGAAGACAGAACAGGTCAATCAACCATCTCAGCTATATGTAGGCAGCGAAATACTGGGCAAACAGAGACTCTATGATGGACTATGTCAATCAGTGGATTCTTTAAAGACCTCATCGTGCTTGGAGTGGCAAGATTGGCAGCGATTCATAATTGGTGAACTATCAAAACCACTTGAGCAAGAACCTCGGAGCATACCCTACATCCAGGACCTGGGGAGGGTGGAAAATTGGGTAGGCCTTCTCCCTTAATATCCTCCTTTAAACATGAAGGAAACAATATGGAAATAATAGTCTTACTAACTTCCCTATAGCCCTTGAATCTTTTTTACCCTAATTAACTATGTAAAGATTGTCAAAAAATTAAAAACAGAAAAATAAAAACAGACTGGCAATGAAATAGCAGCTATTAAAGCTAAGCAGTAGGGCCCAGCGGCATGACACTAGCAGCTAAAGTCCTCGCTTTGAAAGCACCAGGATCCCATATGGGCGCCAGTTCTAATTCTGGCAGCTCCACTTCCCATCCAGCTCCCTGCTTGTGGTCTGGGAAAGCAGTCAAGGACGGCCCAAAGCTTTGGGACCCTGCGCCCACATGGGAGACCCGGAAGAGGTTCCTGGTTCCCGGCATCGGATTGGCGCGTACCGGCCCGTTGCGGCTCACTTGGGGAGTGAAACATTGGATGGAGGATCTTCCTCTCTGTCTCTCCTCTTCTCTGTATATTTGACTTTGTAATAAAATAAAAAAATCTTAAAAAAAAAAAAAGCTAAGCAGTAAACGCATGGAGATTTATTATAGTGGTCCTCAAACCTTCATATTTTTAAACAACATAAGGTCCGGCACTAGAAGGCTAGTGGCTAAGTCCTCACCTTGCATGCTCCAGGAACCCATATGGGCGCCAGTTTGTGTCCAGGCAGCTCCACTTCCCATCCAGCTCCCTGCCTGTGGCCTGGGAAAGCAGTCATAGATGGCCCAAACCCTGGGACCCTGCACCTGCGAGGGAGACCTGGAACAGGCTCCTGGCTTTAGATTGGCTCAGTTCTGGCCATAGCAGCCACTTGGGAAGTGAGCCAGTGGACAAATGATCTTTCTGTCCTTCTGTCTCTCCTCCTCTCTGTATATCTGACTTTCTAATATAAATAAATAAATAAATAAATAAATAAATAAATAAATAAATAAATCTTTTAAAAAAACCTTAATAATAATACATAGTGCTAATAATTACTAAATAGCCTTTATTTTTGTTACAGGAGCCAAGCAAAGCTAATCATCTAATAATTTCCCTAAAACTTATGACAAGAGGATGAAAACTTTCACAACCCAAATGGAATGACTAAAGGATTATCATACCCAATTTTTAAAATATACCTACAAAATAATACACTGATTGTTATAAAATTAAAATTTCCTTTTACTAAGCAACACAAATGTTAGTATCTACTTACTGGAATCAGGCATGATGCGAAGGTCGCCTTCTTTGTAATCGTCCAGGAGCTGGTACATGTACAAGACAGGGTCTTTCTCATAGGTGATGTAAAACCACGTGTTCATGACTGGTGCCCGCGCTAGGACCATCCCCCTCCACTCATCCTTAGAGCCGTCCTCGGTCTCAAACATGTGCTCCACCGCTTTGCCTATCATCGTGTCTGCTAAGTGTGCGTCACTGATTCGAGAGGTGGCTGGAAATAAAAGAAAAGGTGGCAAAGTTGGCAGCATTTCACTGTTATTTTCTAAAAAGACTGAATTTATTAAAACAAAAATTACATGTCCTGTCCATGCAAATGTATCAATGAACAACAGAGTCACCAACAGGGCTTTAAGTATAACCATTAAACACAAATTGCTGGACCCCAGCCCAACCCAGAGCTGGATTCCAAAGAAAAAATTTTTATCTCAAGTCAACTGAAATAATTTCAGTTTTTCCTGTTTATATATTTTTTGGCGTCATGTGCTCTTGGTGTTATACCTAACCAAGAACTTCCCACTATTCATTCAAGGCATAGAATGGACTACTCTTCAAGTTATTTCAAATCTGACAATTCCAGACTTCCAAAAGAGTTGCCAAATCAATTTCAGATCGCTTCTTTCCATTAACATACCACATGACCACAGAGCACTAATTAAAACTAAGAAATTTACCCCAATTAATGCATAAGTTTTGTTGTTGCTTTAAGGAAACTGGTGTTCACATTCCATCAACTCAATTCCATGTCTGCTGAGGCACTGGGTTCTGCTCTTGTCCTTACATTTAGTGCCTTTCCTTTCCATGACCTGAAAAACAATCAAACGCAGCCCTGGGGCTGGTGTTGCCGCACAGTAAGAGGAACCTCCAGCTTCCAGGCTGGCATCCCGTATGGGTGTCAGTTCACATCCCGGCTCCTCTACTTCCAATCCAGCCTTGGAAAGCAGCAGATGATGGCTCAAGTTCTTTGGGACTGAACCCACGTGGGAGACTCAGAAGAAGCTCCTGGCTTGAACCAGCACAGCTCTGGCCATTGAGCATATTTGGGAAGTGAGCCAGCAAGCAGCTCTCTTTGTGTGTCTACTTCTCTCCAGTACTGTCCTTGGGAGGAAAAAACGCAGCTGTGCAGCCTTGTACCCTGCCCCCAGCTCACCACTTTCTTCCTCTTGGACGAGCCCACCGCCATCCAGGCTGGCTGATGCTCCTGTGCCTGAACCTGCCTCCCACTCCTCAGGGAGCCTGGTTCCCATCACAGCTCAGTCCCTCAGAGGACTATGACGCTGGAAGAAGTGTGACGCATGCTGGTCAGGGTAGCCATTTTTATTTCTTATCAATAGTCACCCTTATCTACCTTCCCTTGAGTTTATGCATTTGATAACTGTTTATTGCTCATATGTCTGTGAAACCAGAGAGAGGCCTTTCCTCTCCCACGTCACAATTCAGTATGTGCCGCTGACCTAACCAGATGGCCCATGCTGTTGAGATTTCCCACCTCCCAGATGACAGCCCCATTCTAGAATTCTTTCAAAAAGTAGATTTTAGGGTTTGGTGCTCTGGCCCAGTGGGCTAATCCACTGGGAGCAACAGAAGCATCCACAGGGGACTCACTCCCACGTGCCACGAGAACCCAAGACCAGGGCCATCTTCTGCTGCTTTCTCAGGCTATTACAGTAGCATGGACCTGGATCAAAAATGGACCCGCCAGGACTTGAACCAGCACCTCTTACAAGATGCCGGCACTGAAGACAGAGGTTTAACCTATTACACATGGCACCAGTGCCAGCATCTGTACAGGTTTCTCTAGTCCTTAACTTTTACAGGCTGGCACTGTGGTGCAGAGCGTAAAGCAACTGCGGACATCCTACAGGGAGGTATGTGCTCCACTTTTTTTTTTCTTAGTTATTTTTTATTGGGGCCCGGATTTATTTTTTATTGCAAAGTCAGATATACAGAGAGGAGAGACAGAGGAAACATGAGGGTGCAGGGTTCCAAGGCTCTGGGCCTTTTCCAGGCCACAAGCAGGGAGCTGGATGACTGCCGGGATTAGAACCAGCACCCATATGGGATCCCGGCGTGTTCAAGGTGAGGACTTTAGCTGCTAGGCCACTGCACCAGGCCTTATGCTCTACTTTCAATCCAGTCCCTATCAATGGTCTGGAAAAGGCATTAGAGGGTGGCCCCTATGTGTGGGCCTCTGCCACCCACATGTAACGACTAAAAGAAAACTCTTGATTTGGCCCTAGCCTTGGTGGGTATTCAGATATGAACCTCCCTCTAACTGCAGGTTTCAAGTGAGTAAACAGATGGTCTTTGAGAAACACACACACGTGTACTATTCAACTCATTCATCACCTCCTTTATTGTTAATAAACATGTTAATTTTCTAGTTGAATGTATCACTGTTTAATTTTGTGATAAACATACCCTACTTGAATAAATAATAATTCAAGAATGGCATAGGCACTGCATGTTGTGGCACAGCCTGCTTAGCTACTATTTGCAAAGCCAGCATCCTATACTAAAGTGCCCCGATTGCTGCACTGAAGTCCTGCGCTCTTCCCTGCCAAAAGCACATACAGCTGCAAGTAAGCAGATGCAGAATCAGAACTCTTGGAATACTGTTTGCAGGACTGCAAAATGGTACAACTGCCCAGGAACATACTCCGTCAGATCTGTGTGCCCTTCAGCCTGTGATCGCAAAAGGACTGAGCAGCTCAGGTACCACGGCAACCAAAACAGGGAGGTACTCCAGGGAGCCAAGAGATTTTGTACTAGAAAGGGTACAAACTACAATTCTGTGTCAGAAGAAGGAATGAGAACTCTTTAGCAAAACTAATGGCATTATTTGGGTCATCTTTTTTATCATCCTACATTATTATTATCCAATAGTGATTTTAGCGCTGCACGATCTTAGCATGCGGACATTTCTGAGAAACGGACTGATCTCAAAAAATAGACGGGCACGCACGAACACTTGAGAATAGAGAAAAACGTGAAAACTAAACTGTATCTACAAAAAAGTGAGTAAAGATTATCATGCAACATGGGAAGAGAAAATTAATGAAATATCCTGCTGCTAAGAAAGAGTTAAGTTACTGGGGAAAAAAGGAGAGAAAGTGGCATTAGTGTCTGCCTTTCACAATTTTCTTTTAAAAAGGTTCACTTATTTATTTGGAAAGGCAGAGCTACAAAGAGAGGAGACAGAGGTCTTCCATCTGCTGGTTCACTCCCCGAGCAGATGCAACAAAAGGAACTGTGCCAGGCTGCAGCCAGGAGCCCAGGGCTTCTCGAGGATTCTCCCACGTGGGTGCAGGGACCCAAGGACTTGAAAAGCCTCCACCGCTCTCCCAGGCAGCTCAGCAAGGAGCTGGATCCGAAGTGGAGCAGCTGAGGCTGGAACAGGCACCCATATGAGATGCCAACACTTGTCAGTAGTGGCTTTACCTGCTATGCCACAGTGCTGGCCCCTGCACTGCACCTGATGAAACTGTTTTAATAGCACAGACCTTTAAAGGCCATTCTGAAAAAATACATCAGTATTTAAACAAGAGCAAGAACACTGTAACAAAACACTTCAAAAGAAACACTCTGAAGAAAGTCACATTATCTTGGGCATCCACCACTGTGTTAAAAATAAAATCAGTGATTATTTAACACCACCGACCTCATATCTTAGTATTTTTATGACAAAATCTCACACTGTGTGACACAAAAGATATATTCATTTCCACAAACATTGTTCAAACAAATCCTGAGAAATCAAAGGCAAATACTAAAGCTCCATGCTTTGGTTGCTTAGATTTTGGCTCAAAGCACAGTGGTCATTTATGTAATATACAAAGACATGTACTGCGTATAAAGATCCCAACACTAAAGATCTCCAGATGGTCTTTGAGAAATCAACATACAAGACATGCGCCAACGGTAGGTGATCTCACCCATCCCTGTCCAGGGAACAGTGAGTAAAATGCTACACATTACCACTCTGCGCACTTCTTCAGCAGAGGTGGAAGCTGCAGGATAGATTCCTACAGTTCCTGGAGTTGTGGTTTCAGAAAATTTGCTTTGTAGCAATGTTTGTGGTTTTGCAAGAATGACTTAAATGTTCATCAGTAGTATTTGCATGCCAATCAAAATAACACCTGTTACTAAGTAATCAAAACACATCCACGTCAATACCACTTTTTAAAGCAGACACACTAGTTTAAAAAAACAAAACAAAACTTACCAACTCTATCGGGGAGGACTTCGAGTGCAGAAACTCTCTCATCTTTATTAAGCTCTAGTCCATAAACACAGTCAAATCCATCGTATTTTATAAGATACAAAGAAGGATTCACGGGCACCTGGTCCAGCACAGTTCCCTTCCACTGGGTGACAGGGCCATTGCCTTCTTTCCACCCATGCTGAATCCTGCATCCTACGATGTTCCGACGGGGCTGGGAAACAGGTTTGCTGGGCCCCACGCTGCTCCGGTGTTTTCTGCATTCACACACACACAAGGGATTATCTCACCAGAGCTGCACATCCAGAGCCAACATGGTACTGGCTAGCATGCTCCCACAACAGCTGAGTCAGCCTCATCGCTACTCAGTGGCGCCAGGGGTGCCTTCCCACCCCACCGCAGGAACACCTGCAATGAAGTTTTCCCCTTTACCAGCAGTAACAGGGCAAGTTAGCAACAGAAGCTTCCTGTGTGTCCTACAATCAGGCATCAGTTTCCTAGCTTTCAGATTTCTTTCAATTCAATTAACTCTACCCATTCTAATTCTCCTCTGGCTGAAGCAACAATAACAAACTAGGTATTTGGGTTTTTCTTAAAAAGGAGTTGAGGCTGGCTTATTAACAACATATGACATCCAGTATGTCTTCAGCAGGCATATTATTAGACACTTAACTAAGTTATCTTATTGTTTATAACAAATGCTTAATGTACTACTAGAAATTACCAGAGCAACAGTGGAAATACATTTTTTCTCAATTATTACCAATTGAAAAAATCTACATATAATAGATACCTGGCTCTTGGTATCAGAAAAATCTTCATTTTCATTTCACCTTGAAACACAAAGATAAGGGACCAGACTTGGCTTGGATGCAAAGGGGAAGGTCAAAATCAAGACAAAGGATGCTAATAATACAAGAACAAAGCAGCTAACAGCAAAACATAACTTCCTTCCCAGTTATACGGAATAAAGCCCCAATTTGGTACACCATGAATAAAAGTGATTAATGCTCAGCAAGTAACACAAGTTTTTTAAAAACAACACTTTCTTGTGGGTTGCAGTATTTAAAACAATTGTAAGTAAACAATAACTTATTCTAGACCTGTTATGTAAATTTAGTCAAATTAGAAGTCCCAGAGCCTTGGCAGAGGAGGCATCTAACTAATCTAAGGAGTGGGAAGCCCACACCAGTCAGCCGAAGAGGAGTGCAAAGTTCAACAGTGTGCCTGCCAACTTAGTCCCTGCTCTGCAGAGCCCCAGGAAGGCAGGGCCTGCCCCAAGACACCTGCTGTTGGCTGAGGGAAGGCCTAAAGTCTCCGGAAGCCAGGAAAAAGCTCTTAAGCTAAGGAGTCCTCCAGTCCCTCTTCACTCAGATGAGGCAGGGGCAGATTTGGGCTGGACAGCACAGCAAAACAGCAAATGGAGAAAAGGGCAATCAAAAGTATTCTGACTGGCAGGAGAAGCCCAAAACAAACACTTAAAAGGAGTAGAGAAAACAATCCACTACCCTTCTGTAAACAAGAGTCAATCAGCCCAGCCTCTAGGCGGGTCAGCGCTGGCTTCCTGCCCTGCAGTCTCTTCTCAGGCCTTTGCATGCAGAGACCTCCTCAGCAACCATGCCAATTCCTCCTAACAAATGTCATCTATGAGCTGTCCTCATGGACACGCACCCTTGTCCACTATGTAAACAACATCAAAAATACAATACTAAACAAAAAAATGTCATTTGTGGTCACCTATCTCTCACAGGCTATTTCTCTAGAAAACTTTAATGCAAGAACACCTAAGAGGCTTGGAATGGAAAAGTTCAGAAATGACAAAGACATGCAGAAAATAGAAAAGGCAGAGAAATAACCAGCAATTACAACACAGACTGGAGAAGCATGGAAAAGCCAATGTAGCAAACAGATGAGGGAATGCAGACAAGACAGGATTCAGACAGGCACAGACAATAAACTCCAACTTCTTTCTTTCTTTTTTTTTTTTTTAAAGATTTATTCATTTTATTACAAAGTCAGATATACACAGAGGAGGAGAGACAGAGAGGAAGATCTTCCATCCAATGATTCACTCTCCAAGTGAGTCGCAACGGGCCGGTGCGCGCAGATCCGAAGCCGGGAACCAGGAACCTCTTCCAGGTCTCCCACGCGGGTGCAGGGTCCCAATGCATTGGGCCGTCCTCAACTGCTTTCCCAGGCCACAAGCAGGGAGCTGGATGGGAAGTGGAGCTGCCGGGATTAGAACCAGCACCCATATGGGATCCCGGGGCTTTGAAGGCGAGGACTTTAGCCGCTAGGCCATGCCACCGGGCCCTAAATTCCAACTTCTGCACAAGTTCTGAAACTTAAAATCAAAGACACAGAAAGGAATGCTAAAATCCATTTAATTCAGGGAATGCAAAGGCAACAGGAGAACCCTAAGAGCAGAATGTGCAGACTACCTGCTAAAGCTCAGACTGCCTCACAGCAGCGGACAAAGAACTCAAGTCAGCTCTGTTCACAGCAAAAAGCCAAGACCTTTGCCCAAAGAGTAAACGAAAGGAAAAGGTCTCAGGGGACAGGAGCATTTATTCTGTCAAGGCCTGCTTGGAGCTTAAACATCATCTGCATGCCATACAGAATCATCAACTTCACATGCAGGCTTCTATAGGTTTATTCAAACTCAAGTCTCACCTGCATTTAACTTAGCAGGGCCAGACCAAATGACTTCACCAATCTTGCGTGACCCATGCACTAGAGGTTTCCTACCTCTGGGACGAGGAACTATCAAGTCTGTAACCTGTAAGTGCTGAAAGCGTTCAGATACAAGAGAAAGTAGATTTCTCAACATCCAAAGCATCACTGGACTCCATCTGGTTTCCTTGGGGCTGTGCTTCTACGGCAAGAGCTTTCTTTTTAAGACAACCAACTAAATACCCCCAACCAATATTTACACCAAGTCTCCATGACATTCACTCTGCAGACAGGATTAGGCTTTCTTCACGCTTACAGCAAAGGCGAACACTAGGTTAAAGACCTTACTGAGGAGAAAAATGCACACCAGCCTCTAATTTACAAAAGATATCCCAGTACTACCAAAATTATAAGCAAATGCAGCATTTTTACCACTGTGGCAAATACTTTCTAGATGTCGCTAGTATTTCTTGAAGCTGGAGTTAACACTTCAAGACGTGGACTCTGAGTAAATCAGATGACCCTCCATACCAAGGTCAGCCTCTGCCAGCAGGCAGCATTCACTCCTTCCCCGGGCTGCATCCTACTGGCCGCCCTGGAGACCATGTCCTTGCACGTCCCCAGCCAATCTCTCTCTACATACACACTCGTTCTCGCTCTCTTAATGGCAGTTATTCTAGAGTTCTGGCCAGCAGCTCTTTGCTAGACTCACATGCATGGAGTGCTCTACATTTTCAACAAAGCGATTATACACTTAACCAATGGTGGATTTCCTGACTTACTACCTGTCCCTTCTACATTTACTATTCTATATATGACGACCATCAGCAAGCGTTCCTGAGAGTTCCTGGGATGCTTGTCATCACATTTCACTGTGACTTCAGCTGTCTTTAGGCAGCCCTCTTTAACAGCACAGGAGGCTGGGACTCTTCAGCAGGAACCCGCTTTACACCATAAAGAGGCACGGCCCTTCCTTTGGGGCATTTTCCCCACTCATCTTTCAGCAAAATAATTTTACCTTTATCTGTTTTAAAAGATTTATTTCTTTTTACTGGAAAGGCAGAGAGAAGGCGAGACAGAGAGGAAGATCTTCCATCTGATGGTTCACTCCCCAAGTGACTGCAACGGCTGGAACAGAGCCAATCCGAAGCCAGGAACAAAATTTCTTCTGGGTCTCTCACTTGGGTGCAGGGCCCCAAGGGTTTGGGCCGTCCTCGACTGCTTTCCCAGACCATAAGCAGGGAGCTGGATGGGAAGCAGAGTTGCTGGGATTAGAAGCAGCGCCCATATGGGATCCTGGCGTGTTCAAGGCGAGGACTTTTAGCCGCCAGGCCACCGCACTGGGACACCATTATCTTTTGCCGCGTTACATTCCTGATCTTACTCTCAACGTTTCGCTTTGCATTTTCTGCCATTCCCTTTCCCTTCCTTCCACGATGGATACAGCTGGAGCCACTGAGGCTCCTCCACAACACAGGGAGCTGCTGGCACAGCCAACGCTGCCACTTCTAGGCTTGCGGTGATCACCTGCCAAAATTTATCATATCCCAGCTTAGATTTCTCCACTAAATCTACAATTAATCAAAACCTATACTTCTTTTTCCCCATCTAAAACGACACTAACAAAAATCTTTATCAAAGAAAACTCAAAAACTTGACCTAGCTACTACTTTTACTAAAACTTGCTTCCAAACTGTTGTTTTCCATTTTGCTACTATCTTTTTATTTTTACATTTAAGTTTTTTGAAGATTTATTTATTTTTTTATTACAAAGTCAGATATACAGAGAGGAAGATCTTCTGTCCGATGATTCACTCCCCAAGTAAGCTGCAACGGCTGGTGCTGCGCCAATTTGAAGTGGGGAACCAGGAACCTCTCTTCCAGGTCTCCCACGTGGGTGCAGGGTCCCAAGGCTCTGGGCCGTCCTCAACTGCTTTCCCAGGCCACAAGCAGGGAGCTGGATGGGAAGTGGATCAGCTGGGATAAGAACCGGCACCCATATGGGATCCCGGCGCGTTCAAGGAGAGGACTTCAGCTGCTAGGCCATGCCGCCGGGCCCATTTTGCTACTATCTTAAAAATACTTTTAATCCAGCTTCCGGCTAATAGAAAAACAAATGACTAAAGTCCATGGGTCCCTGTCACCCACAGGAGACCAGGATGAGTGTTGGAGGCTAGTTCTGGCCAAGTTCAGTCCTGCCTGCTGCAGTCATTGTAGACTGAATCTGAAGGTATAAGATCTCCGTTTCACACAAGTTTAAAAGTAAAGCTCCCTGCTTGTGGCCTGGGAAGGCAGTAGAGGAAGGCCTAGGGCTTGGGATCCTGCACCCGTGTGGCAGACCTAGAGGATGATTTTGTGCTCCTGGCTCAGATCTGGTCATTGTAGCCACTTGGGGAGTGAATCAGCAGACAGAAGATATTCCTCTCTGTATATCTCACTTTCCAGTAAAAGTAAATAAAATCTTAAAAAAAAAAAAAAACAGGATAAAACGAGGTAACCATGCATATGCAAGTACACACATCTCAAAATGCTTTTATAAGACCTGAAAGTACATTTTTCAAAACAAATACCAGGGCCTGGAACGATGGCCTAGAAGTTAAAGTTCTCGCCTTACACATTCTGGGATCCCATATGGGCACCGGTTCTAACCCTGGCAGCCCCACTAACCATCCAGCTCCTTGCTTGTGGTCTGGGAAAGCAGTCGAGGAGAGTTCTAATCCTTGGGACCCTGAACGCACGTAGGAGACCTGGAGGAAGCTCCTGCCTTTGGATCGGCACAGCACCGGCCGTTGCAGTCACTTGGGGAATGAATCATCGGACGGAAGATCTTCCTCTGTCTTTCCTCCTCTCTGTGTATTGGACTTTGTAATAAAAATACATAAATCTTCAACAAATCATAATAAATCTTCAAACAAACCAACAAAACCAGAAACAATCTAATTCTACATGTAAGTATATGGCAAGACGTGCCTAGGGCAGCCAGGAAACCTGCGACCATGCTCACACCCCACAGTGGTGCAAGTTGGGGTCCCAGTAGTCCTACTTCCAATTCTGCTTCCGGATAACAGCCTGGGAAAAGCAGGGTGCCATAGCTTAGGGACCCTGCCACCCACCTAGGAGACCCTGAAGCTCCTGGTTTCACCTGGCTCAGTGCTAACTGCTGTGGCCATCTGGGGAGTGAACCAGCGGGTGGAAGACTGATCTCTTTCTGTGTCTGTCCCTTCTTCTACTACTCTTTCAAAATAAAGCAAGCACAGAGAGACTGAGAAGGAGACAGAGGGGGAAGGAGGGAGGGAGGGGACATTAGAGAAAGCAAGTTAAAGCCAGATGAGATACTAGCAAAAGGAAAAGGTCTTTGCTACTTTCCGTAGCACAGGAGTTGGATAGGAAGTGGAGCATTTAGAACCTTAACCAGTGCCCATATGGGATGCTCGCACCATAGGTACTGGTTGTCACAGCACCAGCCCTTAAATTATTAACTATCATTTACCAACAGATAAACATCTCTTCACAAAGAATATTGTAAAATAAATACCAAAACACTATGACTTAGGACATCCTGATTTACAGCAAGTCACAAAAGGTTACTCTCACATCAACTAAAGGGGAATTCTTAAAGAAAAATCAGAGTTAAACACCTAACAACCTCTTACTTTACTGCCATAAACCATTTCTTGAGAAAAAAGAGGCACAAGAAAAAGAGGTATTTATCATCATGGAGAATGAGCTGCTTAACAGTATCCAGAAGATGAAATGATGATATAGTTATTAAAATCATGGAAAAAAGTACATTTCTAAAGCCTACAAATATAGAAACTGGACCACATGAAAAGTTTTCATACACGCAATTATCCATAGATACGTATGGAGATGTTCAAATATGTTAAATTAGTAACATCTATAACCTCTGAACAACAGCATTAGCAAAGCAGCCCATTTCAGCTTCGGATGGATCTGGCTCCAGGACCCTCCCTTCTCATGAAGATACAAAACTCCAGGAATGTGTGAGTACCATATATAAAGGATGCAACATTTGCAAAAACCCCGTGTCTATCCTTCCTTCAACTGTGAATCATCTCAACATTACTTGTACTACTTAAAGTTCAATCACCTACTAGTTACGTGACCATGGACAGTTCCACACCCTGTGCACCAACTTCCTCATCTAACATAAGAGCTCATAGTAGGGCCCGGTGCAAAGTCCTGGCCTTGCATGCTCCAGGATCCCATATGGGTGCCAGTTCCAATCCCAGCAGCCCTGCTTCCCATCCAACTCCCTGCTTGCAGCTTGGAAAAGCAGTTGAGGATGGTCTTGGGACCCTGCACCCATGTGGGAAACCCGGAAGAAGCATCTAGTTCCTGGCTTCAGATTGGCTCAGCTCTGGCCATTGCGGCTGCTTGGGGAGTGAATCAGCAGACAGAAGATCTTCCTCTCTGTCTCTCCTCCTCTCTGCATATCTGACTTTACAATAAAAATATATAAATCTAGGGCCTGGCGGCGTGGCCTAGCAGCTAAAGTCCTCGCCTTGAACACCCCGGGATCCCATACGGGCACCGGTTCTAATCCCGGCAGCTCCACTTCCCATCCAGCTCCCTGCTTGTGGCCTGGGAAAGCAGTCGAGGACAGACCAATGCATTGGGACCCTGCACCCGCGTGGGAGACCTGGAAGAGGTTCCTGGTTCCCGGCTTCGGATCGGCTCGCACCGGCCCGTTGCGGCTCACTTGGGGAGTGAATCATCGGACAGATCTTCCTCTCTGTCTCTCCTCCTCTGTGTATATCTGGCTGTAATAAAATGAATAAATCTTTAAAAAAAATAAAATAAATATATAAATCTAAAAAAAGAGTTCACAGTAGCTATTTTTAAAAATGTTATTTTTAATGTTGTTTACATAGCTTACATGAGGACCACTGATTAGGGTGGGGAGGGTCAAGTTATGGTGGAAGGTGGGTGGAACAAATGATTCCAATTTTCCTTTTCTTTGCTTCCAAGGTTCACTGGCTGACAGAGTCCACCTTAATGCATCCACTTACCCAGACACCTGGCCAGGAGAGTTGTCCAACCTGTTCTGCTTCCATCTTCTATATGGTACTCAACATCCTCTGCAAGCCTAAATGAGCTGGCCCCCACCCATGCACCTGGGCATGCTGTCCACTGCACAGGCATCAGCAATTGAGGCATTATCCTGATATATGAATTCCAAGGTCAGACCACAAATACAATGATTCTGCCTGTGGCCAGAATTTCAAATCCAGTAGTCCAGTTGGGAATTCTCCCAAGAAAACTCACCTGGGGTGACTCCAGCCCTGACTCGCACTTGCCAGCCAATACAGGGGCCGGTTCAGTCTGTCACCTGCATCAACCTATGCATACACTGGTGATTGTAGCTGTCAGCTCAGTTCCATCCACAGCCCCAAGGTCCTATGCAAACCAGTGGGTGCTGTGGTTCAGCCCAACCCAGCATGCCATAGACCTGACCCTTGTGCACACCAGCAGGAATTGAAGCCTGGCTGGGGAGACCTCCAACTGCCCTCCATCAGGCCTGCCCACACCCTTGGTTTCTGTGTGGGCCAGTACATGGAGCATATTAGTCTGGTCCTTGCCATATCCCAATGGGGCTCTCATGTATGGGTGTTGCAGCTTAGCTCAGCCCACTCCAGTCCACACATATCCAACAGGTACTGCTGCCTTGTCCAGTCACACCCACCCCCAGCCCTGGCTCTCACGCACACCAGCAGGAGGTGCATCTTGGCAGAGGAGTACCCACAGTTTTCCTACTAGGACCACTCCCAGTCTCAGGTCTTGCACTTTTGCAGGGTGTACTTCGGTCCAGTCTGACACAACTTGCACCCTTTCCCGGCACCTATTGCTGCAGCAAAGCCCAGGCAGTAAGCATTAATCCTTGCCGTTGTTTTTTTTTTTTTCATATATATATTTTTTTATTACAGCCAGATATACACAGAGGAGGAGAGACAGAGAGGAAGATCTTCCATCCGATGACTCACTCCCCAAGTGAGTCGCAACGGGCTGGTGCGCGCCGATCTGAAGCCGGGAACCTGGAACCTTTTCCGGGTCTCCCACGCGGGTGCAGGGTCCCAATGCTTTGGGCCGTCCTCGACTGCTTTCCCAGGCCACAAGCAGGGAGCTGGATGGGAAGTGGAGCTGCTGGGATTAGAACCGGCGCCCATATGGGATCCCGGGGCTTTCAAGGCGAGGACTTTAGCCGCTAGGCCACGCCGCCGGGCCCCATCCTTGCCGTTGTATGCACCAATGGATGAGGTGGCCTGGCCTAGCCCATCCCTCCCCCAAATCCAGCTAACCTGCAGGCTGATGGCTGCTGAAGCCCTACACAGCTCGGATCATGCTCAGTTCCAGCTCTTATGTCCCCCATGGGAATAGCGACCCAGCAAGAAGGCTCCCACAATCTCAACAGGCTCACTCTTGGCCTGACGTCTTACATGTGCTGGTAGGTACTACAGCCCAGTCAGGCATGGCCCATCTTTTTTTTTTTTTAAAGATTTTATTTATTTTATTACAAAGTCAGATATACAGAGAGGAAGATCTTCCGTCCGATGATTCACTCCCCAAGTGACTGCAACGGCTGGTGCTGTGCCGATCCGAAGCCGGGAACCAGGAACCTCTCTTCCAGGTCTCCCACGCGGGTGCAGGGTTCCAAGTCTCTGGGCTGTGCTCGACTGCTTTCCCAGGCCACAAGCAGGGAGCTGGATGGGAAATGGAGCTGCCGGGATTAGAACCGGCGTCCATATGGGATCCTGGCGCGTTCAAGGCGAGGACTTTAGCTGGTAGGCCACACCGCCGCCGGGCCCAGGCATGGTCCATCTTGCCTTGGCATTCCTTGACAGGTGCTGCAACCTAGCTCCACCTGGCCTGCCCTCAACTGCAGCCCAGTCCCGGCCCTAATGTGAACCAGTGGGTATTGTGTACCAGCCCACCCTGGCCTGCATCCCGCATTGACGCTCATACCTGTCAGCAGGTGTTGCAGACCAGTCCAATCCAGCCCACCCCCGATCTGACCCAATGTACGCCGATGGGTACTACAGCCAAGCCTAGACTGGCACCTAATCTCAGTTCTCATACTCACCAGCTGGCGCCATATCTTAACAGAGTAATTCCCCAGGTTCCTAGTCACAGACCTTGCGCATACTAGTGGGTGTTTGGCACAGCCTGATTTGGCCTAACTCTAGCTCTGACATTCACCAGTGGGTACCATGGCCTTGCCAAACCAGCCCATACCCATTATGGCTCTCACTGGTGGGTGCTACAGCTTGGCTTGGCTACAGCCCTACCTGACCCACCCCCAGACCCGGCTCTCAGGTGGATCAGCGGGTTCCATGATCTAGTCCAGCCCATCCCACACTCACTCCGCCTCTCGCGAGCACCAGCAGGTGCTGTAACCTAGCACAATCGGCACAACCCTAGACCCGGCTCGCACATACGCCAAGGGATGCTGCAGCCATGTTCAGCCAGTCTGCCCCCATTCTCAACTCTTGTGCTCACCAGTGGGAACTGAAGCTCAGTTGGGGCATTCCCTTAGCTCCCCTAACAGGCTAGCTCCAGCCACAGATCTTGAGCATGCCAGTCGTTGCTCTGACCTGGCCTAGCACAGCTTATCCCCCATATTTTTCTTCTTCTTTTTTAATTAGAAAGTCAGATATAGAGAGAGAAGAGACAGAAAGGAAGATCTCCCAGCCACTGATTCACTCCCCAAGTGGCTATAACGGCCAGAGCTGAGCTGATCCGAAGCCAGGAGCCAGGAGCCAGCAGAGCTTCCTCTGGGTCTCCCACACGGGTGCAGGATCCCAAGCCTTTGGGCCGTCCTCAGCTGCTTTTCCAAGCCATGAACAGGGAGGTGGATGGGAAGCACGGTTTCCGGGATTAGAACCAGCGTCCACATGGGATCCCGGCATGTGCAAGGTGAAGACTTTAACCACTAGGCTACTGTGCCAGGCCCTATCTCCCATCATGATTGTTGCCATCGAATGCTGCAGTCTGGCATGGTCCACTCGCCCCGCAGCCCCGCCCAG
The DNA here is from genome assembly GCF_030435755.1 of Ochotona princeps. Lineage (NCBI taxonomy): Eukaryota > Metazoa > Chordata > Mammalia > Lagomorpha > Ochotonidae > Ochotona > Ochotona princeps. The sequence goes on from NC_080845.1 coordinate 61,270,382, forward strand.
GTCCCAACTCTGGCTGGCTGGCACTATAGCCTATCCCTACCCAGTCAGCCCTCATCCCTGGTTCTCATGCAAACCAATCAGTGTGACATCGCAGCCCACCATGGCCAACACTGTACTTTGGCTCCTGTGCTATGGTTTGGCTCAGCCCTCCCTGGTCTACCCTCTTAGCCAGACTGCACATTTGCTGAAGAACAGAGCAGCCTTGCCCACCTGGCTCACACCCAGCCCTGACTCTCATGCTCACCAGCAGAGGCTATGGTCCACCAGAGTTTGCCAAGTTCACTCACTAGGCCCACTCCAAGATTGGAATCCCACATGTGCCAATGGGTGCTAGACCCCTACACCACCATAGTCTGCCCTCCTGCTTCGGCCTTTGCATGTGCTGGTAGATATTGAGGCCCAGCCTGACTCACATCCAATTCATGGGTACATGTTGTTCCTGCAGCCTGGGCCAGCCCAGCCTATTCCCAACCCCAGTTGTCATAAGTGTCAGTGAGTTTCTTGGTCATGCATAGGTCAACCCATTATCACCCCCAACCCTCGAAGAAACCAGTAGATATTGCAGTACCACAGGGATGAGCCCACAAATCGCCCAAAGAACCTGCCCTCAGATCCAGTTCTCCTGAGTGCCAGTTGGTAACATGGCCCACTGTAACATGCCCCTCCTATCCTGACACTGGCGGGTACAGTGACCTAGCCCTGCCAAGCAGGCCTCCCAGCCCTAGCTTTCCTGTGCACTGCTAGGTAGTGGTAGAGGCCAACTAGCCCAGCTCAGGCTTCCCACTGTAGGCGGGTGCACTGGTCTGACCCAGAAAGGTGCTCCAGCTTCCCTCCTCCATTCTGCTTGGCCTCAGCCCCCTCGCTTCCCTGCAAGTGCAGTGGCCTGGTTGGTGAAAGCCCCAGAAGTCACACCTCACCTGTAATGTACACCCTCAGTGGCCACCATGATTCATACATCCCTATGTCTCATTCCCTAAGCAATGCACAGCCCCGATGCCCACAAGTACAGCGGGGTAGCCTGTCACCTGGAGTCCTGCCCACCTGCCCAGGACCCCATCAGGGACAACACAAAGACAATGATATTCTTTGTCAATGATTAGTATTTTTAGCTTAATAACTAGAAAGGAAGTGTTTGCTTCACCAGCACACACACTAAATGGAAGAGAGAAAAAAAAGTAGACTACAGATAAGTCAGAAAGAACCACACAAGTTGGTTACCTCTTCCAACATCACCATGAAGTGGAAATGTATGCTCAGTCTGTGGGGGTGGTAGGGGCAGGTTTGTATTTGAAAACTAAAAGAACTAGTATTTAATGCTAGATACTATCTCAACTAACTTTTTCCCACAAGCAGCACTTAGAAAGCGGAAGCAAAGAGTGTCTGGAAATTCCCCAAACAGTGTCAGACAGGGCAGGAACACACATTCACAAAGAGCAAGGTGTCTGGCTGATAGCAAGCACACAAGCTTATTGAGTGGAAATACACAAACACAACTCTCCCACAGGGCCTGGGGTCTGGTATGTCAGCCCTACATCCTAACCCAGACTAGCAGCTCACAGGGACAGGTCCCACTGCTTGGAGCCTCTCCCTCAGCATCAGGTCCCGTGTCTGCTCCAGCTCCAAAGCTCCAAGATGTCCAGCCAGTGCAGCCAGCCAGGGGATCACTTGTGACGTGTCCTGAGGGGCTTCACTCCTCTCAATTCCTGGCAGTCATGCTGGTGAAGAGTGAGGCTCCAATTTTGCTTTACTCGATTTGGTTTCCTTAAAACTTTCACATGAGGTGGCACTGTGGCAGTCACTGCTTGCAACACACGCAGCCCATATGCATGCTGGCTAACCACAGAGCATAACACACTGGAAGCAAGTTTTAGAAGAGCTTACTTGTGGGACGTCCGCTTCTTCATCATGTTTGCAGACACTCCAGCATGGCCTGTAAGAGAGGTGAGTTACAATCAAGGAAAATGTATGAAACACAGCTGAGAACACACAGAGAAATTAACCACCAGCGGCCCACACGTAAGAGTCATTTGTTCACTGTTTCAAAGAGGACGACGTAAGGCCTCTGGGAGTACAAGGGGCAGTGCACAGGCAGCAATTCCTCCCCACCCAACACCAGCTCAAGGTGGGCACCATATTCACACACAGACGCTGTAACCAAAGTGAGTGGGCACTGCAGCCAGAGTGCAACATGGTACGCAACTGTCCTCCTGTTGTGTAAATTGAGAATGGGACAAAATACACAGGTATCTGGATTCAAACAGCAAAGCGGCACCAAATAGAGTCTATGAGAACCTGGCAAGGAAAGAGGGATGAGCAAGTTTCCCAGACATCCCAAGAAGGGACCAGAAGTGAGGTCAGGACTGTGGAGCCAGTGCAGGCCAGGGGGAGCTGCCGCGGAGGAACAGCCTCTAAGGCCTCCAGGAAGTGGTCTTCAGTCTCTGGCTAAGCCCAAGTCTGCATATAAAGAATTCTGAGAAATCAGTGATCAAAGTTGGTCCAACTCCACTCAGCTGCTTCAGCACGTGGGCCAAGTCACAAACTTCAAAAGGGGGACCCCCACTAAGAAGCTGGAGGAAGCCTCACATCCATCCTCAGCACCTCCTGCCCTATAAACCTTCACATTCTTTATGAAATATCAGCAACTGTCTTAATACTCAACCACAGTTTGTGGAATATCTAACACTCCAATAAAAACTGTGTGCAGAAAGATAATCACAATCCCATAACCAAGTGAATCATAGCCAAAACGAAGTATTTAGAAGGGCATGAAGAAACTGATTAAGTCCAACTATTTGAAGAATACAAATACTTAAAAATACTTACAAATACTTTAAAAATAGAAAATACAAAAGAAACAAAAGACAGGAGTGAAAGATATAGCATATCAAGTGAAAAGTTCACTGACTGTGGTTAATGAAACAGACCCTTAGTGTGCGGGAGCACAGCCCTACTGACAAACCACCCTAAGGGGGGAAATAAGGGAGAAAGGAACACAGCCCCAGGGAGCCGCGGGACCGCATGAACTGGTCTGACACACAGGAAACTGGACACGAATTTGAAGGAAGAAAAAAAGAGTATAAAGTTTTCCACTGGTAATAAACAATGTACGACCACAGAGCCAACAAAAGAGCAAAAACAGAAGCATGCTGGGGCAGACACCGTGGTAGAGCATCACGTGAGACGCCCACATTTGACATCAAAGTGCCTGGCTAGAGCCTCAACTTACTCCACTTGCAACCTAGCCTCCTTTGCTAAAGCCCCATGGATGCAGCCAGTCACGGCTCAGTGCTGGGCCTCTGCTACCTACCTAGGAGATCTGGACCGAGTTCTGGACTCCTGGCTTTGGCCTGACCTACTATCTTTGTCTTTTGCAGTCTTCTGGGGGAATGAACCAGAGGATGGAAGTTGCTCTCTCTCTCTGGTTCGCTTGATCTTGCTCATTCCACCTCTCAAGTAGATGAAAGCAACATTCAAAAAAAGTGGGTATTTGGCCTAGCAGCCAAGACCCACATGAGGCGGGCAGTACTGTCAGAACAGTAGTTAAATCCACTGCCTACAATGTGTGACGCGTACGAGTGCTGGGTCTGGTTCCAAACAGCATACTTCTGATGCAGCTCCCTGTTAAGGCACCTAGAAAAGCAGCAGAGGATGGAAAAATGCTTGGGCCCCTCCATGCCAGCCATGTGTTTCTGGCTCCTGCCTGGCCTGCCTCAGCCTTTGCAGCCATTTGTAGTGTGAACCAGCAGACAGTTCCGTTCTCTGTAACTCTGCCTTGTAAGTGATTGAGGGAATAAATCAATCTATATAAACCAATAATGCAGACCATATGTGGCAGCAGTGATTGTCCAAGAAGCTGGGTTCTTGCAGCCCTTGTAGGAGACACAGTGGAAGCCTTCTGGGCTTCCACCTTGCCCCTACAGTTGTGGTCATCTGTGGAATGAACCAGCAGATCACAACTCTATCTACTGTGTGTATTCTCTCTGTTTCTTGAATAATTTAAAAGCAAAGTACCTCGCACCAATGTTCTTCCGGATCAAATTTCTGAGGCCAACTGGCAAAGAGAATATTTAAAGCCAGCCAGGACTGAGTGCTTGTCACGGCGGTTAAGGCGCGACATGAGACGCCAGCACCCCTCATGAGAAGCCATGGCATCACTGCTGCAACTCAAGCTTCCTGCCAGAGTGCGCCCTGGGAGGCACCAGGTCACCCCAGGGGCAGGACTGCATTCTGACCTTCTGGCTTCAGTCCGGTCTAATCCCAGCAGCTGCAGCTGTCTGAGGAATGAACCACTGGAGAGGTCTTTATCCTCCCTCTTTCTCTGCTTTTTAAACAACCAATAACAATTAAAAAAAAAAATTCACTCGTATGAAAATAGCCAAAGAAGAGCAGGCACACTGACATAGGGAAACAGCTGAAACAGCGGTTCTAGATTTGTTGTCCCACAAGGAATATAACTGAAGCACTACAAGACAAGCCAACCAGGCAGCAGGTCAAACTGCCACTCAGAATTCCTGGCAGGCAGCGGACCATCGCTCAAACACTGAGTCCCTGCCACCAGCATGGGAAACCTGGACAGAATTCCTAGCTCCTGGCTTCAGCCTGGACCAGCCGGGAAGTAAGCCAGTAAATACAACTTACCGTTCTCTCTGCCTCTGCAAACATGTATGTATGTATTGTTCCACATCTCAAAATAAAAAATAAACATTTTTAGGGCCTGGCACGGTAGTCTAGTGGCTAAAGTCCTTGTCTTGTACATGCTAGGATCCCATATCAGCGCCGGTTCTAATCCTGGCGGTCATACTTCCCATCCAGCTCCCTGCTTATGGCCTGGGAGGGCAGTGGATGACGGCCCCCAAGGCCTTGAGACATGCTTGGGAGACCTAGAAGAGGCTCCTGGTTCCTGGTTTCAGATCGGCTCAGCTCCAGCCGCTGTGGCCACTTGGGGAATGAACCAGCAGACAGGAGATCTTCCTCTCGTCTCTTGTCCTCCTCTCTGTGTATCTAACTTGGCAAGCGACAAAATCTTTTTAAAAATAAACATTTTAAAAATGGGCGTTGTAGGCATTTGGAGAGTAAACTAGAACTCTGGCTAGCTGTCTTGCTCAAAAATAAATAAAGTTTTAAAAAGGGTAATTCAAAAATGTAAGACGGCCAATTCACCAAGAAGGCATGCTCCTTAACACATCTGAACCTAATTCCATGAACAGCGTTCGGCGCTGTGGTACACTGAGTAAAGTCGCCATGATGCTGCCATCCCATGAGTACTGCTCCATGTCCCAGTGCCCCATTGTGAGGCTGTGCCTGCTAACAGCCTGGGAAAGCAGTGAAGATGCCCGCAGTGTTTGGGCCATAGAGCTCCTGGCTTTGCCCTGTACCAGCCTTGGCCACTGCAGCCTGCTGGGGAGTGATCCAGAGGATGGAAAACCTTTCTGTCTCCCTTTCTGCCAAGTCTGACTTTCACACAAGTAAGTAAAGCTTAAAATAAAACAAAACACGTGAAGCAAAAATTGATGACATACCCAGGAAGGAAACATGTGAAATCGTACATTACACAACTTCTCCAGGCTCAGCAACTGATGTGACTAACTGAAATGAAGACTACATGAAATCAAGAGCTATTGACGGTCATGAACCGCCCATCTAACTTGGCTGACATTTCTAGAAAACTGGACCAATTATGCCAAAGCACACATTTTTCCAAGTTGGCACAGAAACATTCATCCATGTACCAGCACATGTCAACTCATAGCAGAAGTTTCAATATACTTAAAGATAATTTGAAATCATAAAAACATAACCTCTTACCACATTACAGTTAAGCCAGAAATAATAAACGAAATATTATCTAAAAAATTAAGCATCTTAAAAAAATTTTTTTAAGATTTATTTACTTGAAACATGGAGTGATGGAGAAAAAGAGGTTTTGCTTCCACTGCCTTCTCTAGGTGGCAAGCTCTGGAGCCACCCCCTCCACAACTCCCACTGGGTGACCAAATCTGGGCTCTCAGTGGCCACGCCAGCAGGCACATTAACCAGAAATCATCAGAAGCAAAATAACTGGGACTCACGCTGGCACTGATGGGGGTTTCAGCACAGCCAGCAGTGGCTTAAGTACTGCACCACAACACTAGCTCCCCAACAATAGCTTTCTAAAGAGCCATAGCTCAAAGGCAAACTCACAGAAATAACCCATCAACATTTACCAAGCAGCACTAACAATATTCATCAGGAACATCGTTTAAAATGATAAAGTATGAAGGGAGAAAGGACTTCTCGAGGCTCTGGAGTGTTGTGGCATATCATGTTAAGCCACTGCCTGCAACACTGAAGTCCCATATGGGTGCAGATTCAAGACCACGATGATGCCCCTGGGGAAGCAGAGGAAGATGGCCCAAGTTCTTAAGCACCTGCATCCACATGAAAGCCCTAGAAGAGGTTCTGCTTTGGTCTGACACAGCCTGGGTGGCCGTGACCATTTGGAAAGCGAGCCAGCAAATGAAAGATTTCTTCTCTCTCTCTCGCCCTCTCCCCGTGTGTATACCTCTTCTGTGTAGCTCTGGCTTTCAAATAAATAACATTAAAAAAAAAAAAAAAAAAAAGACTTCTTACCATGAAGTCAGCACAGTGGAGAGGGCAGAAGGAGGCTCCTGACCATCTGCCATTGTCCTCTCCAGCACTTACAGTGAGCTGTGCTCTGAAGCACGCATTTCAATATTGTTGCATTTATAACATTCAAAAGTTAACTAAACATAGCTGAAGTTCAGAGACAAGGATGTTGTGATGGGGGATCTGAGTGCAGAGAGCAAGTATGACTTGCCTCTCCAGAGTGATGAGGAGATGGGCAAGGAGGGGGCACTAGTGGTGAAGTGAGCATGTGCCAGCAGCAAATCCTCCAGCAGTATTCCTGTGACACCTCTCGGCTGCACAGCAGACCAGAAGGAGCGAGGGGAAAAGGAAAAAGGCAGGATCCAAACCCCTCTATCCCAATATGCACAACACCCCACTGGGTACATCACGTGCTGACTTCTGGGCAAGGCAGCTGCTTCATGGGCCAATCAGGCAGACATCATATCTGCCTTTCAACAAAAAACTACAAGGTACATTAAACACAAAAATGGACTGAAGAGACTGAACATGTATCAGAACCAGACTCAGAAATGGCAGGATGTTGGAGTGATTAGGACAGGAATTTGAAATCATTAATATGCTGCAAACTTGAGTGAATAAGTGACCAAAAAAAAAAAAAGATTCTAGACACAGATCTTACACCTTTACAAAAATGAGGTTAAAACGGGGACACAAACCTAAGTTAACATATGAAATTATAAAATACCTGGTAGGTAACACAGGGACAATCTAGACAACTTAGGCTACAGCAATGACTTGCTAGGTATAACACCAAAGGTATCATCTATCAGAAAAACAAAAATCTGTAAGAAGCTGGGACTTCAAGAAAACCTTAAATGCTGAAGACAAGGTCAAGAGAGCCCATGGTCACACAAGCCCCAGATTAGGAGCAAGTACCTGCACCAGAAACACCTAATTCAGGAGGTCTGGCTATAGCAGCTCTGCTGCGGTGACAAGATGCGGACTCGCAGAGCTTTCTGGTCACACAATCAGACCTTAGCTGTCCCTGAGCCTGTCCCCACAGCAGTGTGTGACCTCTCCACGTGTTTTCAGAACCTCCAACTCTCAAAAGTGTCAAGAGAACTTGGCCCACTTCTCAATCTTCAGAAACCCCAGGAAACTTAAGAAACCCCTCTAATAAAATTGCCCTGAAGTTCTCCACTATTAGACAAAAACACTAGAAAATGCAAAATTAAAGAGGTAATCAAAGATCTGGGCTTGCCAAGGTCCACAGGAAGACAAAGCTCACAGAGTACAGGGCTCTTCAGTGTAGGAAAATCATCCTGCATGACCCTGTAGTGGCAGACGCACACCATCACATCTCTGCTCCTGACCACCCATGCACAAGATCAAGAGGAAGCCCAGTGTGAATCCCTGCTCCGGGTGCTGACCACACACTCAGAGGAGGCTGAAATCAGACAAGCATGTAGGATACAGACAGGGGGAGAGCTATAAGTCTGTGAAGAAAAGGAGTAACAGGAATTTTGTGTATTTTCCATTCCATTTTGCTCTAAGTTCAAAAGTAAGATCTAATTAAAACATTCCTCAAGGGGCAAGCATTGTGGAGCTATTTCGGAGTGAATCATTGAATGGAAGTTCTCTTTCTCTTTCTGTACCCTGTCATTCTGCTTTTTCAATAATTTTTTAAAAAAGATTTAATTATTTTTATTACAAAGTCAGATATACAGAGAGGAGGAGAGACAGAGAGGAAGATCTTCCCTCTGATGATTCACTCCCCAAGTGAGCCACAATGGCCGGTGCTGCGCCGATCCGAAGCCGGGAACCAGGAACCTCCTCCAGGTCTCCCACATGGATGCAGGGTTCCAAGGCTTTGGGCCGTCCTCGACTGCTTTCCCAGGCCACAAGGAGGGAGCTGGATGGGAAGTGGAGCAGCCGGGATTAGAACCGGCGCCCATATGGGATCCCGGCACGTCCAAGGCAAGGACTTTAGCCGCTAGGCCACGCCGCGGGGCCCCTTCAATAAATTTTTAAAGACTTCAGAATCTTTTTAAGAGACACAACACAGACCCCACATTTTCTCCAGGAAATGACTCATACCATAAAAAGTGAAAGAAAATAACATTTTTCACAAAAAGTCAAAAACTCTAATAAAAGAACTTACAAAAGTTGAGGAAGTAACAGAAAAAGGCCTAATAGTTTCCTAGAAGACACACAGCCTCACATATAACTATTCTTTCTCACCAATGAAATCAACACAACTCACAATTGTGACAAAGAACACTAGTGGCAAGTCTTCCATGTAGCTGGTAGAGTGCAAAACAAAACAATAGTCCAAAGAGGGGAATATGGTGATCTTCACAAAATCACATACGCACTTAAGATCTGAATCGACCCTACTTTCAGAAATTCACCCAGTGACAGACTGGCAAGCTATATGCACAACGCCATTCAGGACAGCTATATTTGCAGTAACAGAACGGTGGAAACAGTCCAAGTGTCCAGAAATAATAAATGAACATGGGCATACAATGGAATACTATTCAGTCCCAAAATAGCACAAGCAGGAGCCACCACTGTGGCACAGAGGGTAAAGCTCCACAGGGATGCCGTCATTCCACAGCGGTGCCAGCTCCAGTCCCAGCTCTTTCACTTCCAATCCAGCTCCCTGCCTAATGTGCCTTGATGGCCCAAATCCCTGGGCTCCTGCACCCACGCGTGCAGAGACCCAAAAGACCTTGGCTCCTGGTTCTGGCCTATGAACCAACAGGATAAAAAGATGTCTCGGTCTCTCCCTCTGTGTGAAATTCTGCCTTTTCAAATATATAAATATACTCTTAAAACAAAAACAAACACCACACAGCGGATACTCTGCATCAGGAATGACCACCAAGACACACTGTTAGGTGGAAGAGCCAACTAACAGATTAAGAGTAATGTAAATACTACCTGGGCACTAACACGTTCATCACTGACGATGGTTTATACCTCCTGTCAGAGGCTCACTGACTTTCCAGCAGAAAACAGAACAAGATCCTTTACTAAGAGGCTGAATTACACCTATCTATTGGAATGAAAAAAGATCCATCATGTACAAATATTCTATGCCTCAAAAATAGCTATATTATGCAAAACTATAACATTCAGAGAAACCAAAACTGGTTTAACATACAGCTTTATTCAAACACAGGTTCTAAAATAAGATGAACTCACTCATTAACTAAACTGTGTGGAACTAGATATGACTACCCAGAAATCCTCATGGATTAGAAATGCCCCGCCATACCACACTTGCTCATCCTAACCCGGATATACTCCTCCCTGGAAGCCTCTTTCCCACTTTCCCATCCCACTGGGAGTCTGTTACGCTGATACCCCTAGCAGGCAGCAGATTTCATAAGTCTAGTGCCGCATACCATGTGGCAGTCTGTGGGGGCAAGGCCTTAGAAAGAGGTAATGGGGGTGTGTGTGTGGATACACCAAACTTCAAGGCAGAAAGGAGAACATCTGAGACACGAGCTGTACCTGTATGTGAATAATATCACCCTAGCAAACTGCAAATCACTCTCCAGAGAAAACATCCACAAATATTAACCCACTCACAGGGACCCTCATGAGTACACAAAATATACCACATAACTAAGGTCACTTTCTCACACATAGTTTCCCTCCACATCCTTGGCACTCATCAAATGAAGGTTCCGCAGACTAACAACAAAGAAACAATCAGCAGAGCTAACTCCAGAAATGTTTAAAGGCAACTTACGTCCTCAGAAATGTAATCTACTTGCACTAATAAACAAGCATGGGAATTAAAAAACGACCCAGAAGACAGCAAATGGAAGGATAGGTCTAAGAGGCCTAATATCCAATCAAGATATTCCGGAGTAGGCAGCAAACAGCGGACGACTGAAGCAGTACTCAACACTCCGCACTGCTCAAAGACAGAGCTGAAGAGCAAAGGCTGGAAGCCACAACTCACAAGGATACTCCTTGACACAACTCACAAGGATACTCCTTGACACAACTCACAACTCACAAGGATACTCCTTGACACAACTCACAAGGATACTCCTTGACACAACTCACAACTCACAAGGATACTCCTTGACACAACTCACAAGGATACTCCTTGACACAACTCACAACTCACAAGGATACTCCTTGACACAACTCACAACTCACAAGGATACTCCTTGACACAACTCACAACTCACAAGGATACTCCTTGACACAACTCACAACTCACAAGGATACTCCTTGACACAACTCACAAGGATACTCCTTGACACAACTCACAACTCACAAGGATACTCCTTGACACAACTCACAACTCACAAGGATACTCCTTGACACAACTCACAACTCACAAGGATACTCCTTGACACAACTCACAACTCACAAGGATACTCCTTGACACAACTCACAAGGATACTCCTTGACACATGTTAGCACCGTGTTTCACAATGCAGCTCTAACAATGCCTAGAGAAAAAGTAGAAAGGCAAAACCCACTGGTCACAAAGAATGAGGAATGAAGAACACCAGCCAATCTTTACTAAATATAATGGGACCTCAACTAACAGAGCAATGTTTTAATTCTGACTAAAGAGTACCTTCCTTGTAACTTTCCATTAGAATTACAGATTGAGCATGATGGCAGAATAAAGACAGTATCAACGCAAGACCTCCAGAAACTACTTTCAGGGGTCAGCAATGCGGCACAGCAGGTTAAGCCTGAGTAAAACAACAGCATTATCAAATCAGAGTGCTGGTTCAAGTCCCCACTGCTCTATTTCCAATCCAGCTTCTTGCTCATGTGCATGAGAAAGCAGCAGATGATGGTCCGGATATGCGGGGCCCTGCCACCCACTTGGGAGACAAAGATGGAGTTCACTTGGGTCCAATCAGCCCTGGCCATTTGGGGACTGAACCGACAGATCATTGTGCCTTTTGAAAAAGTAGATCAGAAAGCCAGCAAGTGAGTGAGACAAATTACTTCTATATACACTTTTGAAGAACTATTGATATAGACAATTTCAAACGTATGCAAAAGTAGAAAATAAGAATGAATAACCGTATACCTCACATGTAGCTTTGATAACCAATTCATTCACTGCCTACTCTTCAACTTGTTAAGACGTACATGCTTCACCTGGACAAGTATAAATACCAGAAAACAGTTAGCACAGCCTGCAGGAAACATGAAAGGAATTCCTACAGTGGCAAAGTGGCAAGAGATCTAGTACTCAATCAAAACAAACCAAAAATGACAAAGTTCTATAAAAATATAAAACAATATTTTAACATACAATTTTTCAGATAATTGTACCAAGGAGTTTTATCAAATTTTGGGAGAAGACAAAATGCCTTCAAAAATAGAAATAATAATGAAAATTTCTTACTTACACAACAAGCAGAAACAGAGCAGACACTCCATCTACTGGCTCATCCCCCAAATGGCCGCAACAGCCAAGGCTGGGGCTAGCCCAGGAGGGACCCAGAAGCTCCTCCAGCGCTCCCACACAGGTGCACAGGCCCAAGCACTCGGCTCATCCTTGATTCCTTTCCCAGATTAGTGGGAACCTGAGCTGAAGATGGAGGAGGAACAGCCATGATCTGAACTGGTGCCCATATGGAATGCCAGTGTGTAGGCCATTACCTAACCTGCTACCCTACAATGCTGGCCCCAATACCACGTTGCTAATTGAAGCAACAGAAAGAAAAGTTAACCATTAACTCCAGGAGAAACAAAATGCCCTAGCAAAAAAGCAATTATACCACATTACCTGGTCCAACAATATATTACATATACATATCAATTATAATAGAAACACCTCATAATTTTAGCCAAACACACAATAAGCGAGCTAGTGGGAAAGGAAGATACTATGTAAAAGATTCAAAATTCTGTGTACAAATCATCTAATACGCTTTTAATAGTTATAAATTTTGAGAGTGAAAATCACAATGAGTTAACAGTGCTACCTCTGGAGTTTCTACTTGTTTTGCCTTTTAGCATGACTTGGTATCACCAACCATAAATTTGTATCAAGTTGATACAAAAAACATCAAACTTTTTTTTAAAGGAATACATATATACACAAGGAAAAAGTCTTTGATAAATCTATTAGGTACAGTGATATTTAATGTTACCATCACCTGTACTCCTAGCATATTTAAAATAAGTCATAAAAGAGGCAATACTGCTACCACTAGCAAACCAGTAAAAACAACAGATAAGAACACTAGGGGAAAATATGTGAAAAATTTTACCGTAAAACAGTGGTTCCTACTTACGCTATTCTATTTGTTTCTATTTTCTCCACAGTACAGGCTCTTACTCTCTTCTTGTAGGTCACAGAAACTCTAATCGTTGTCTCTTTCTCTAACCTCCCCTGCATGACATAGGTCGTAGGACTCTGCATTCCACACTGCTGCTAGCCCATTGCCGGGAGGAATAAATGCTACAGAAAGGAGCAAGAAAAATCTGGACAGACCTTGCTGGGGTTTTCCACCTGGTACATAAGCAATCTTGTCTGCTTAGTGAGGCCTTCTTAAATCTCACCAGACCTGGGGTAGCCTCCTGACTGAACCGTTCGTGGAAGTGTTGTACTGTCCCCCACACCTTGTGTCTCATCAAACTCTCTGTAACTTTTTTTTTTTTAAATACTTAGGCAGATACACAGAGAGAGGGGGAGACAGAAAGATCCTCCATTTACTAGTTCACTCCTTAAGTTGGCCCTAACAGAAGGAACTGAGCTGACTGGAGGCCAGTAGCCAGGAGCTTCTTCCAGGTCTCCCACATAGGTGAGGGTCCCAAGGCCTTGGGGCCACCCTCTACTGCTTTCAGAGGCCACAAGTAGGGAGCTGGATGGGACATGAACTGGCACCCACATGGGCCCCGTCTCTGTATCTTCTGTAATAAATATCCTTTAACTCAGACAGGGGTTTGTGACAACCCTGAATCACAGTGTTTTGAGACACCAGATTTGGAAATAGCATCTGAAAAGGGGACTGTCTCACACAGGGAGCCTTCGTCCAGCCTGTAGGATCTGGCATGATCTTCAGATAAATGTCAGAATGGAACTGCAGGCTACCCTGCTGAAACCTAGTACAGAATTCTTCAGCTGGGAATAGCGAAAAATTCCCCCCACCCCGCTTTTGGGTTCCCAGAGGCACAGTGCTGTACTGTTCACGAAAGGGGAGCAAGGAGGAACTACTTTTCTTTTTTTGGTGGCTGGAGCCGGGATCCGGGCATGAGACACCCCATCCTAAGGCCCACCAGCAGCCAGGAGGCTGCTGGAAGTTTAAACCCCCAGGCCCAAGGTCGTGCCCCTCCCCAATCCCATTCACTGCCCAATGAGTGTGGTGGGTGGGCCCTAGACCTACCCAGTCGCGGAGACCTCCCCCCCTCAGTGTACTCACCCCGAAGGGAGCAGCCCCCGACTCAGGCAGCCCCGGGGACAGCTCACCACGTGCACATGGTGGCTGGAGTCGGGATCCGAGCAAGACATCCCATCCTGAACTACTTTTCTCCTGCTCTATAACCACCCAACAGTAAGAAAAAAAAAAAAAGAAAATAACCTTATAGTTCCCGAAACAGCTACCAAGCCCACCATTCCAGAATATCTGTAAGTCATATGACTTTAAGAAATACTGAACAAGAAAATGTAAGATCAAACATACAGGGATTCCCAATTTTCCCTTTAAAAATTAAACAGCTCTTGGGTCACTGTCAGTATTTTTTTTTCTTACTACACTACACAGCTTTCTTCTTAATAAGGATGATTTAAAAACACACACAATAAAGAAAACAGCAACACCAAGTTTGGGATGATGTACATACATGAACTTTGGACAATGGATTACTACTTCAAGTGACCCTGACTCAGGAACTTTCACCAGGCAATAAAATCCAACAGCTACACTCTCAACCGATACAATAAAAGCAGTGTAACAGTAATGCTATTAAAAACATCAGGCACCTAAATACCTGATGTGTTATTTCATCTAATCTTTAACCCTAATAGCACACTTTTAGGTAAGAAAAAAAGGGCTGAACAGACTAAAAAAGAGCATCAATCTGAACACAGCCACAGAAAAGAAGTGGGATTCTCAGTCAGCTCTCGGACGGTGTCTTCTTACACAGCAGTCATCATTATCCTAACTGAAGTCTTTTTGATAAACATAATTTTTAAAATTAATTTTTACGTGAAAGTCAGAGTTACAGACAGAAGGTGAAGTAGACTGAAATCTTCCATCTGCTGGTTCATTCCCCAAATGGCTGCAACAGCCAGATCTGGGCTGATCCAAAGCCAGGAGCTTCCTCCGGGTCTGCCACCTAGGTGTAGGGTCCCATGGCTTTGGATCATCCTCCTCTGCAGCTCTGCCAGGCCACAAGCAGGGAGCTGGATGGGAAGAGGAGCAGCCGGGACACGAACCAGCGCCCCTACAGGACTGCAGCACCACAGCAGCAGCTTAGTCTACTATGATGCAGTGTAAACCCGAAATATTTTTTTGCAAAGGCTGTTAATTTATTTTTTTAGTTAGTCTGAGAAGCAGAGTTGGAGATGGAGAGAGACAGAAAGACAAAAAAGAGATCTTCCATGTCATTGGTTCACGCCCCCAAATGCCACAACAGCTAAGGCTGGACCAGGCCAAGCCAGGAGCTGGGAACTCGATCCAAGCCTGCTATCTGGTTGCAGAGTCCCAGGAACATTACCAGTGAGCTAGATCAAAGGCAGAGCAAGCAGGACTTAAACCAGCACTCAAACTGGATTAAGCATCAGCAACAACAGCTTGATACGCAAGGCCAGGCACTGGCCTCATAGCAAACGTTGAAATCAGCATTATTTTTATACAGAGATAACCAAAAATGATACGCAGAAATCTAAGTCTCTGTGGATTCTATTGAAAAGGCACTCCAAATACACTGCAACAGTAACCAGCTTGGTAATACCTGTAATAAGTCTGCTAGCATATTCCCATAATAATGTAACAAAGAACCTCAAAATGTATGACAGATTTTTCCTTAACTCCAGATGTTTATGGGGTTGAAGAAGAAAATTCCAAAGAAAATACAACTTGCCTATTTTGTAGTGTATCCTATAAGGTTTATTTTATCTTTTTGCATACCATAAAAATAAGCATTAATGCAACTATTCATCTCATTTCCATTTCTAGTAGGGTTCCTTTCAAAGAAACAAACTCCTGAACTTATCTTTCTGCCTTAAAGCTCTTCTAAATATCTTCAACCTTCTCAATTCAATATTCACCTACTAGCTTTCATTCTTTCAAAAAAAAAAAAAATAGATCTCATTCACTTTACTATCCACCAAGTAACAGGCATTTACAATTCACTTACGTTCACTGTAACTTGCTAGAAGTTTGTTAAGAACAAAAGCAAAATCATCTTTTTCTTTCAAGAAATCTTTTTTGTTCCCCTCAAACATGTGTACGCATGTACAACACTTGTACAACACTCGGGAGTGGCAAACCCTCAGACATTCTCAAAGTGCTTCTCAGTTTCACAGCTGCTTCCAGTCCACCATCCTGAACCACCGCAGAGGCACACTGCCTACCTGCATCAGCTCTGGACCGCTGGCCAGGTGTCTTTCCGAATGGGGTCTTCATTCATCTGCATTTAAGTGAGCAGCAGAGCTGCCGGACTAGGGTGAAAATTCAATATTCTCCAATTTGAAACTTCCAAAAAGAATTTCAGTTTTCTCATTAATCCACTATCCAAATGTTTCCTTTGCAAGTTCAACAAAACTCCATGAAATCACAAGCACTCTGTAAAACAGTGAAAACAGTTCATTACTAGAGCATCACGAGAGTAAAATTACAGCAAAGGAGCTATGCAACAACATTTTAAACACAAGTATTAGCTCAAACACGCTTTACATGTAAGACCCAGATTTCTACAACAGGACAAAGTAGAAAAGAGTAACAGAGCCTGTAAGACAACTACATGCCATGTGTTTCTTTAAATTTTCCACTTCTTTTCCTACTGTGCTTGCAAGCCAAAGCAGAGAAATAATTACACAAACAAAACCCATAATTCAACTTCATATTTGCACTCTTGAACTTCATTCACCTCAACAAGACAAAAGGATCCTCCTCTACCCCAGGATGGTGAGCTCTGATTCCTGTAATGAACCGGCCTCCCTGAGACATGCCAAGTTACTCTACCCCATTCCCTCTCATCACAGGACACTCTTACCAGCACATAATTATGAAGTTACTCCCCAATCTTCCAACAACCTGTGACTCCATCCCCTTTCTCAGCTCCTCTTTAAACATCCACCTCAGTATCCGGCACAGTGGTCTAGTGGCTGAGTTCTCACCTGGCACGCTCCAGGATCTCACACAGGTGCCGGTTTGTGTCCCAGCTGCTCCACTTCCCAACCAGCTCCCTGCTTGTGGCCTGAAAAAGCAGCAGAAGATGGCCTAAAGCCTTAGGACTCTACACCTACATGGAAGGCCCAGAAGAAGCTCCTGGCTCCTGGCTCCTGGTCAGTCCAGCTCTGGTCACTGTGACCACCTGGGGAGTGAACCAGAGGATGGAAGATCTTTCTGCCTTTCCCTCGCTCTGTAAATCTGCCTTTTCGATAAAAACAATCTTTTAAAAAAAGCCCACTCCAAAGCTTAAGGAAAAGGTTAATCTCCAAAAAATTAATTTTTTAAAAGATTTATTTATTTTTTTATTTGAAAAGCAGATTTACAGAAGGAGAGAAAGATCTTCCATTGCTGGTTCACTCTTCAAGTAGCCACAATGGTCAGTGCTGAGCCAAGCTGAAGCCAGGAGCCTCCTCCGGGTCTTCTATGTTGGTTCAGGGTCCCAGGGCTTTGAGTCACCCTTGACTGCATTCCTAGGCCACAAGCGGGGAGCTGGATGGGAAAAGCGGAGCAGCCATGATACAAACTGGTGCCCATACGAAATCCCAGGTGTGCAAGGCAAGGACTTTAGCTACCAGGCCATGGTGCTGGGCCACAGAAAAGTAACTTTTTTAAAAAAAATTTTATTTTTATTGGAAAGTCAGATATACAGACAGGAGGAGAGACAGAGGAAGATCTTCCGTCCAATGATTCACTCCCCGATTGACCGCAACACCTGGTACTGCGCCAATCCGAAGCCAGGACCCAGGAACTTCTTCCAGGTCTCCCACGTGGGTGCAGGATCCCAAGGTTTTGGGCCGTCCTCGACTGCTTTCCCAAGCCACAGGCAGGGAGCTGGTTGGGAAGCGGGGCCACTGGGACACAAACTGGAGCCCATATGGGATCCTGCCCAGCTCATGCAAGGTGAGGATTTTAGCCACTAGGCTACCTTGTTGGGACCCACAAAATTAACTTAAATCTACGCAAACAAGGTTGTCCTGTGACATGAAAACCTTAGCTAACTAATATCCACAAGTGCACACTATTCTCACTGACAGATGTAAGCTTATTTTGGAAATATTTCCAGGTAATTAAAACTGAACTTATTAATGAACTTTGATTCTAGGACAGCAGTGAGCGGTTGGTGCATCTGCACTGAGGGCCACCTATGCTCCTAAGGGAGTGCCTAGGGTCAAGTCCTGCCTTGGCTTCTGATTCCAGCATCCTGTGAATGGGCACCCTGGGAGGCAGCAGGGAGTCGTCCAGGATTTGGGCTTTTACCACTTGGCCCACATTTGGGAAGTGAACCAGAAAAAAAGATCTGCTCCCCTGCACTTCCAACTTTGCCTTTCAAATAAACAGATGAAAGATGGGGGGGTGGGGAACGGGCAGGTGATGTCTCAGGCAAGTAATTGCTTTTTTAATAGTCCTGATTCTGACAGATCCAACAACAGATAAAACCATTAAATAAAAGGTTGCTGGAGAAGAATTTTTTTATGGTACCAAAGCATCGCCCCCACAGACTACTTTTTAACTATAAATGGAAAACTGTTCCTTGACAATGGAGAGCTTTAAACCTTCGTTACCAGGTCAAACTAATGCCACTAATAAGTTGACTCCACTTTATGCATTTTTGATAGTCTGATGTAACGTGATGCAAACAAGTCAGTTACCAAGCATTCTTGTCAAAATTCTAACATAACCTTAAGCCAGTTTCAGTTCAGGAAACACAGATGGTGCACAAACCAGCCAGATGACACCAGGAGCAACAAGCAAACCTAAAAGTAGGCTAGGACGCATCACCATTGGGCCACACGCCTCAAAAGATGTCATTAAAAAGAAGGCGGACTACTGCTTCAGGTGAGAACAGACTACACGGAGCCCACAATTAATCAAGTAAACCCTGAACCAATAAATCAGATTTGGAGAAAAATCTGCAAAGGGCTCAGAAGTTAAAACTGGTCAAGGTCATACACATTGCAAGCAGCACCGTTAGTAAATTCTCTACTTTAAAAACACACACACAAATCGCTTGCATCCCTAAAGGATAGGATACCAGAAAAAGGAAGGATAATGCAGAAAGTCAGAGATGAAGATTTCCGTATTGAAGATGGAAAAGCAGCATCACTTCAAAACAGAATCTCCGTATCAAAATGCTTGCTGCTGAGCCAGTGCTGTGCTACAGCCGTAATTTTACCTCCTGCAAAGCTCGCGACCCACAGGAGCACTTCCCATTCCAGCCACTCCACTGCTGATCCAGCTGTCAGCACAACATGGCCCAAGCGTTTAGGCCCTGCCATCCATGTGAGAGACCACATGAAGCTCTTGGCGGACCAGAGGATAGAAGATCTCTCTCTGTGTCCCTCCATCTATCACTTTCAAATAAATCAATAAATACAAGAAAAAAAAAGAGCAGCTTTTCAGCAATTATCATCAAATAAAGCTGTTTCTGAAAATAGGTTTCCCAAACTCTTTAATCCTAATTTTCTATGTACATACAAAATGTATGTATTAATACGCAACATGTCAAGTATGAACTGAAGCTTGAGCTGCCAACAAATCATCTTAAAACTTTCCAGAGGACTGAACAGTATTAAAAAATACATGTTCAAGACTCAAAGCGGCACTAAACAATAGTAAAACTACTATACCAATGCATGAGGGGGGAATCGGGTGCGATCCTGACAACCTCTTAACAGGAGGTCATGTGCGTGGAGCAGGGGGGCACTCCAGGGTGGAGCAGGTGGTAAGGAGGAAGCTTGGATCCCAACCATGAAGACTCCCAGACCTTCACCACGAACTATTAATACGAGTAACAAGGACTATATCCCAACTGCCCAGGAGGCCACAGGGAATTGGATGCCCTCAGAGGCCGAGTACTCTGAGGTCACCCACCCCCAACCGGAGTTTCCGCAGGGGATGGAAGAAGTCCAAACACTACCGTGCAGAAACCAACGTCATCGGAAAGACAACCAGAAGCCCTGAGCGGTCCGCAGACACAGAAGAACAATAAACGTCCTTCGGGACCAGGGAGGAGAGCTTTCTCTGGTCAGAGCCTGGCTCCACCTCTGGACCCCCACCCTCCCTCGCAATGACCATCGGGATGGCTCCGAAAACCCCTCATAGCAAACAAACAATCATACAAACTAAAAAAACCTAAAATAAATAGACAAACAAGAAAAAGTAGAGCTTGGAATCTGACAGGAAAGAGCTGGCATGGATTGGCTCATGCCTCACTGGGTGGGACACAAAGATTAGTCACTCCTCACTATGGTGTTGAGGATTTTCCTGCACACCCCCCCCAAAAATGTTCTGCACCTCAATTGTCAACAAATGTCTTGTTAGAGTTACAAGCCAGTCTAGATTATCCTAAAATCTGCCAAGATCAGCAATATTATACTTCAACACAACAAATGGCTAAATACTAAAATGAAATAGACACGAGACAGCTGAATGGTACCTTATAGCCATTTTAAGGTATATAGCAGCCAGTCCTGTATATAAACTAAAATTGAAATGTCAATGAGCTAATCATAGGTTGTGGTTAAGAACTTTTTTTTTTTTAACATACTGGTTATTCAAAACCATGTCAATTCCAAAATGTTGCAAATTGCTGTTGATGTTCTATTGGGACTCTTAATTGACTGGGATGATATTCTACCAGCTCTAACTTCAGACCAGAAATGGTCTCCCCAACAAACTGTTCAACCCATCTGGACAATAAGTAGCTGGACTCTATGCTTGGTATATGTTTGCAAGGAAAGAATCTTGACTGAATTTGAACTGTAATACTGCATCAAGGTGGAGGAATCCACCAGGGGGAGGGGCGGGGGGATTCCCAGAGCCTATGAAACTGTCACATAATGCAAAATAATTAATAAAAAAAATAATAATACCTTGAACACACACACAAAAAAATACATGTTCAAATCACTTCTCAGCCTTTTGGCTAACAGCTAGTGAAGAATTGGATTTGTGGCGCAGGGGAGAGGGGGGTGCAATGGCTTAACTGGTTAATTCCCTGCCTCACAGCGTCACCCAGCATCCTATGTAAGTGCTTGTTCATATCCCGACTGCTCTACTTCCATCAAATTCCCTGCTTAAGGTCTGGGAAAGCAGTGGAGGATAGCCCAAAGCCTTGGGCTCCCACACAGGAGACCCAGAGTGGGTTCCTAGCTCCTGACTTCAGATCAGTTCAGCTTCAGCTGTTGCGACCACTTGGGAAGTAAACCAGCAGATAGAAATTCTTTCTGTATCTCTTCTGTCCGTAAAGCTGCCTTTCCAATAGAAAAATAATTTTTATAAAAGCATATATATTGGGACCAGCATTCATTTTGGTACAACGGGTGCTGGGGTCCCCTTGATGGGTGTGGAAGACAGAAAGGTGTGAAGAGTATTGTTCCATTGCAGGCAGGACCGCAAGGAACTTCCCGCTGTGTGGCAGGGTCCGGGGGATGTCTCTACAACCACCCGAATGCAGCTCCACCTCCCTCTGCATGAACACCAGATAACCCTGCTGAGATTTCTATAATTTATTCAGGCATTGTCTG
The DNA here is from genome assembly GCF_030435755.1 of Ochotona princeps. Taxonomy (NCBI): domain Eukaryota; kingdom Metazoa; phylum Chordata; class Mammalia; order Lagomorpha; family Ochotonidae; genus Ochotona; species Ochotona princeps. Next base: position 61,291,896 of record NC_080845.1, read on the forward strand.
CCTCTGCGGAGTTAATGTTGCTGGTATCATTTTAGCCAAAAGGCCTTTCATTATTGCTGTCTCAGCTGCCCCTATTGACCATATGCTTATCAAGGGTGTTAACACCCCCTTTGATCCTATGTTAATCAAGGGTGTAGCAGAAACCTATGCTTAGGATTCTCCACCCCCATTGACCATATGCTAATCAAGGGTGTTACATCCCCAGGTGTAGTGGGAATCTATTCTTTCCCTCTTTCTTTGATCTTTTGATCCTTCCTTCTGTGATGCCTTTCCTCCCTTAACTGATTCAAGATTAAGTTGTGGAATGAGGATTGCAGTAGGAATGTGTTACTGATTGATATGCACCATCTATTGAGAACTTCCTAACCACGGTGCCAGGATAGATAACATCCTGCTTTAAGGTGAAACAAATGGCAGAATTATCCTTAGAAACACCCACTTGACCATGACGTAAAAAGTCTCAGCCAGAGTTTGGCTAGTTCTGTATAAATAAAGCGGACAGCTTTATTGCATTGTCCACGATGATCACAGAATTATAGCGGTCCATTTCGTTTCTCTTTACGCCTCATCCACACACCCTTCTGCAGTTCCGAACTCAGCTGGAGCTGGACTCCGGCAAATGGGTTAAACTGTTGTCCAACATCCATACAAGCAACAACTGAAGTCCCAATTGCTCCATTTGCAATCCAGCTCCCTGCTACTGTGCTTGGTGAGCCAATGAAAGACGGACCATGTTCTTGCATTTCCGGGATCAGTATAGGATACCCAGATGAAGTTCCTGGCAACTCACATCAACCTGGCCCAGTCACAGACCAGCTGTTGTGGACATTTACAGAGTGAACCAATGGATGGAAGATATCTCTCTACCCCTTTCAGATAAACAGATCTTGGGGGAGGAGAGGGAAGAGCCATGGTATCTGGAATTTAAGGCAACTTTTGAAAGGCCAAGTGATGAAAAACATGACAGCAAAATATCATCAAATGACTCTGGATGGACAAGTCGGGTCACTCAATTATAGTTTCAATTTTCCTACATACAGAAAATTTCATTTAAAAACCTAGGGATCTGTACCTGCAGCAAGAGCCAGAGCCAGAGTTAGGAGTAGGCATGGTAGGGGACTTGAGCAGCTGGGGCTCCTGGCCCAGGCGAGCGTACCTGTGGCTGAGGGTTGGGGGGGAGGTAGGGAGGCCCACCAATGGCTTTCGGCATTAGTAAGCAGCCTGTGCTTGCTCCTCATATTGGCCTCACAGAACAGGATCTCCAGTCTCAGGGACCAGAAACCCATAGGCGTGTAGTCTGGCCTTGGGGCACACATTCCAAGATTAGACCCCCTATACTAACTCCTGTGCAGAGGTCAACATCTCAGAGGAATGGTGACCATGTGGGGCACATGACCATTGGCACTGAGTAATTCACAAGAGAGTTATATTAGATGAGAGAGTTCAGAACCTGGACAGGCAAACCCTATGCCCCAAATCAGTAGAAAGTTACTAAACAAGATGTGATAAACCTGCACCCTTCAGCAACCCTTGGGTTAAGGGTCTGAAATCTCTTAGGGATAATGAAATGGGAAAGGCAGGTCGGGAGCTGCAAGTCACACGTCCCTGCTCTTACTCACCAGGTACTTGCACTCTTGGAAAGCATCCCTGCTGTAGCAGGAACTGTCCATCTTTACACACACAGTCTTCCACCCACGGGGTCATTCCCCAAATGGCCACAATGAAAGTAGAGCAGCCAGGACACGAACGGTCACACTCCCACGAGATGTGATGGCTCAGTTAGTAATTCCACTACGCCACAACACTGGCCTCCGCTGCTCCACGTCTGACTCAGCTCCCTGTTAATACGGCAGGGAAGGCAGAAGATGGCCCAAGTACTTGGTCCCTGCCACTCAAACACAGGTTCTCGCTTCAGCTCAGTCCAGCCTTGGCCTTTACAGTCATTCAGAGAATCCCAGAGGGTGGCAGATGGACAGCACTCTCCGTGTAACTACCTTCAAAGAAACAAACACTCAAACAGAAGTCTAGGGGTAAGAGTAGCCAAAGCCAGAACTGGTCACAGCAACATGGCAATCCACCAGAGAGTTACATCAAAGCCTGCCATAAGTTCAGAAAGAAGGCAGCGACCAGCACTGTAGCACAGCCCACTGAGTTACAGCTTATAATGCCCACGTGCCCTACCCAAGTGCAGTTTTCAGTCCATCCTGCTCTGATCCTTTTTTTTTTTTTTTTTGAGAATTTGTTCATTTTTATTGGAAAGGCAGTTATTCAGAGAAAAGGAGATACAGAAAGGTCTCCCATCCACTGGTTCACTCTCCAAGTGGCTTCAACGGCCAGGGCTGAGCCAATCCGAAGCCAGGAGCCAGGAGCCAGGAGCCAGGAGCCTCTTCCAGATCTCCCACGTGGGTGCAGCGTCCCAAGGCTTTGGGCCGTCCTCCACTGCTTTCCCAGGCCACAAGCAGGGAGCTGGAAGGGAAGTGGAGCAGCCGGGACATGAACCGGTGCCAAAATGGGAACCCGGAGTGTGTAAGGCAAGGACACTAACCACTAGGCTACCATGCCAAGCCCAATCCGAATCCAACCTTCTGCTCTGTGCCTGGGAAAGCAGCAGGTCTCAGTCATCCACGTGGAAGGGCAGCATGAACTCCCTGGCACCCATCAAATGCCGCAGCATTCGGGGAGTCTCTCCTCTTTTTGTTGTCCTTTCAAATAAATCTGAAAAGATGGCAAGATATTTATACTTCCTGACTCTGGGTGTGAGAATGCAGTTCCGCTGTTCAACTTTTCCATATGTTTGAAAACCTTTACAATAAAACATCGAGAGAAAAAGAATCAATGGTTTTAATATTTCTAATTCTGAAAAGGAAAAATGTTGGGAATATCAATCAGAACTTTCCTAATTACCTAAAATAAGTTATTGGAAATTTTTATTATAAATATCCCAACGAATGACACCAAAGTGTTCTAGAGATCTCTGGCATAGTTTAAAACTTCAGGCTGAATTCTAGTAAAGCACTGTTAGTCGGTGTTTGTGTACCTGAAGATTCGTAGAAATTCCTGTCACACATATCAAGTTTGTATGAAGCCCCCAAATCCTCAGATCAATTTAAACAAAATTAAGCAGCCAAAAACAATAAAGCGCTAAACATCACGTTACAATGGAAACTCTCTAAGAAAAATTCCCAAGGACTGTGGATTTCCCGAGGTGTGAAAGTGCACACCTTTCTTTCTTCCTAGCCTCCACCTGAGACCCGGGACCCCCTTCCACCATGGACGACTGCAACCAAATCCAGTGCTTCTGCCAGTACCTCCTACTCCTCAAGAGAAGCCACCCGTCTCTCCAGCTCCCTTGCTGCAGCCCTCACACGCGTCAGCTCCACCTGTGACTGAGCAGGTCTCCCCACAAGCATCAGTATTCCCATCTAGGTGTGTAGATGCAGCACAACCCAGTTACACGGCTACCCTGGGCCTGGGCCTTTCTTCCTCTTGGCATGAAATTTCCTGAGGAACACTGAGAGTCTGATTCATGGTGGACTTCCTAAGTGGGTGTTGCTAACAAGCTGCTTCAGGCCAGGGCTGGTGAGCCCACAGAGACTACCAGCAGTCTAGAATCTGGGGAGCCAACAATGTTAAACGCAGGATAAGCTGACCTCACGGAACACCAGCAATAAGTCTGAACACTGATGCTGAAAACAACTGTGCCCTGTGGCCACACCCAGAAGAGCAGGAGACCATCCGACTGGCCCACAGGAGGCCAGGCTGCATATAATGGGGACTGTCCACAACCTGCCTTTGTGTCTCTTCTTTCAGCTCATCCTGATTTGACGACTCTTGTCATGATAACAAAACTACACTGTCTTGAGCTCTGTAGGTCATTTTGGGTGAATTACCAAATGACGGATTATTAAAACCTCCGAATTTCTGTCAGCTAGCCAGAAACTGAGGTGACAGGGAAGCCCTCAGCTTACAGCTGGTGTCTGACAGCCATTTACACAGTATCAGGGCACACCCCTCCACAAGGATTCCCTACCATTCCCAATCAACAATTATGTAGTCAAAGATCACACCAAGTTTTTTTTTTCCACATTAAAGTCTTCACTTGAATATGAGGAAACAAAATTTAAATTATCTGCTAGTATTTTGTCATCTGAAGTATTAAAGCAGTAGCTATGGTACTACATTAAACAGCTATATATTTATAACTACTGAAATACTATGTATTTTGTTCACTGTGCTTAGGAACATTACAAGAAGGCATCATTTCACTAGACAGAAGATCCATGGCACAAACCACCTTCGCCTAAAGCCTCAGAAACAAGCAAGCCCTCTGCTTGCTCAGGGGCTTGTGAGAACCACATGCAAGCATCCATGTAAGAACCGCAAACTCCTGGTAACAACAGACTAGTCATTTAGACAGTCGTAACAGCAACAAAAATCAAAATAAAATTTAAAAGGATATTCCTAATTAATAACAAATAGGAATCAATTTTCAGGTTAGTGAAAGGAAAAAGATGAGGTGCTCAGAACATTCTGTCCTGAGTAGGAACTTATCAAAGACTATGCAAGAAATCACAACAAAAGGTGTTCTTTTCTAGACTCATTATTGTGACTGAAAATTTCCACGGCAAAGCTGAATACATACCCTAAACATATGACTAAAAACAAAGAACCTGAAAGACAGTGAGCCAGGGCCCAGGCAGAACTTAAGGCAGGAAACCTGCTGGTCACACAGCTAGTAGCCGGGAGAACAACTCCCACAACAGGGGGCTCTGGGAAACCCACCTCAAAAGCGAAACCCCAAGATCCAAGGTAGCTCAACTTCACATTTTTATCCTAAAAATTAGGTTATCAGATTGTCCACCACCTCAGATGCAAAGATTTATGTATATCACCTAGGTCCAAATTATAACAATATTTGAAATATAATCTAAAATGTATGCATGCATATACACACACACACACACACACACACACACACAAAGCCCACAAGGAGAAAAAAATGAGTTAAAAACCCAGCAGAAAATAACAAACAGGAAACCAAATAAACAAAGCGATACAACATAGTTTTAGTTTCTAATTACATAACACGATAAAATTTACAGTTTTAGTATGTCTGAAAATTTTTAAGATTTGTTTATTTTTATCGGAAAGGCAGCCTTTAGAGAGGAAAGAATCTTCCATCTGTTGGTTCAACCCAAATGGCTGCAACATTCTGAGCTGCGCCAATCCGAAGCCAGGAGCCACAGGAGTTTCCTCCAGGTCTCCCGTACAGGTGCAGGGTGCCAAGGCTTTGGGCCGTCCTCGACTGCTTTCCGAGGACACAAGCAGGGAGCTGGATGGGAAGTGGAACAGCCAGGACATGATCCTGGTGCCTGCAAGAGGAGGATTAGCCAACTGAACCATCGTGCCAGGCCCTATTATACCTGAAATCCTAAAAATTCTATTAATTTATTTGACGGCAAAGTTGCAGGCAGGCAGAGGGAGGAAGCAAAACAACTTCCACGTACTGGCTCATTTCCCAACTGGCCTGACAAGAGCATCCAGGCCAGGCTGCAGCCAGGCACCGTGAGTGTCCGAAGTCCAATCACTCGGGCTATCTTTCAGTGCTGTTCCAGGAGCCTTAGCATAAGCTGGGCTGAAAGCAGAGCCACTGTGACCAAAGCCAACACTCACAGGGAGGCCAGTGCTGTAGGAGGCAACTTGACCCACCGTGCTGCTCTACAAACTGGTATTTTAGCTACACTAGAACTATCTATGAATAAATAAAATAATAAATAACTATAATCACTATGTTCAAAGGGATAAAAACGCTAAGGATTTTGTTGAAGCCTATCAAGAATCAAATATTTCACAAACGAAAAGGAAAATACTTGATCGCTGTGACTGACAGCAATTTAATATCATTAAAAATTACCAAAGAGATCTCAATACTCAGAATGAAGCAAGCAGAGGGTAAGACATTAAGAAGGTAAACCACGCATTCAAATGGATTCTCAGAAGACAGGGGCAACAGGAATACCTGAAGACAATGCCTGTTCAACACGGAAGAGTTGGTGAATGCCCAAGAAAGAAAACAAAAAGAAAAAAGCATAAAACCTATGTAAGAGATCCCGGGTCAGTGCCATGGTGCAGCAAGCTAAGTGCCTGCCTGCAGCACTAGCACTACATACAGGCACCAGTTCAAGTCCTGGCTGCTCCAATTCCAATCCAGCTCCTTAGCTAATGGCCTAGAAAAGCAGTGGAAAATGGCCCAAGTCAGATTCACACAGAAAAGGAGAGTCAGGAAGACCTTTCATCCACTGGTCTACTCCCCAAATGGTCAGATGGCTAGAACTGGGCTCCTTCCAAGTCTCTCTCACGGTGCAGCGTCCCAAGCTTTGGCCCGTCTTCCCCTGCTTTCCCAGGCCACAGCAGGACAGGAGTTGGATGGGAAGCAGAGCAGCCGAGGACATGGACCAGCACCCACAGGAATGCCCGTGTTTGCTGGCAGGGGATTAGCAATTGAGCCATCACGCTGGCCCCCACCAAATCAATGTTAAGCTGTCATGTTTTCTTCTTACAGAACAAAGCTGAAAATGTGCTAATTTTTTCCCCCATATCTCAGGATCTCAGGAGAAAATAAAGTTTACACAATAAATATACTCCTCAAAAAAATCACTTTGAGGGACCAGTGAGATGACTCAGGGCTAAATCATCACCTTGCACGTGCCAGGATCCCATAAGGGCAGTGGTTCATACCTGGCGGCCCTGCTTCCCGTCCAGCTCCCTGCTTGTGGCCTGGGAAAGCAGTTGAAGATGGGCCAAAGCCTTGGGACCCTGCAAAGCCTGTGGGACACTGGGAAGAAGCTCCTGGCTCCTGATCGGCGCAGCTCAGAATGTTGCAGCCGCTTGGGAAGTGAATCAGCGGACTGAAAATCTTCCTCTCTGTCTCTCCTCCTCTCTGTATATCTGACTTGCCAATAAAAATAAATAAATCTTTAAAACATAAAAAATATATACCTTTTCCCTCACTCCCTCCTCTGCGTCACACTGGTTTTGAATCAATGCTTACACATATATATACATACATGAACCTTCTTTTTGTTATATTTTTATTTTGAATTTTTGAATTTTATGGTAAAATTTCATACAGTCTGGGATTCCTCCCCACACTTCCACTGTCGTCCCCCCCCCGCCGACAGATTTTCCCCATTGTCACAATAGTACAGACCCTCATAAGGAGTTATACTTCCGGGCCCGGCGGCATGGCCTAGTGGCTAAAGTCCTCGCCTTCAAAGCCCCGGGATCCCATATGGGTGCCGGTTCTAATCCCAGCAGCTCCACTTCCCATCCAGCTCCCTGCTTGTGGCCTGGGAAAGCAGTCGAGGACGGCCCAGTGCATTGGGAGCCTGCACCCGCGTGGGAAACCTGGAAGAGGTTCCAGGTTCCGGGCTTCGGATCGGCGCGCATCGGCCCGTTGCGGCTCACTTGGGGAGTGAGTCATCGGACGGAAGATCTTCCTCTCTGTCTCTCCTCCTCTGTGTATATCTGGCTGTAATAAAACGAATAAATCTTTAAAAAAAAAAAAAAAAAAAAAAGGCGTTACACTTCCACCAGGCTGTTATTGAAGTGTGCCCCGACATTGCTGGTACAGTGTCAGACAGTCCAGCATCCCGTTGTCTAGATATGTCCAACAGTTTCCTTGGGAGTCCATCTTTGATTTGGAAGTAGGGACGCATGTTGCATTGTATCCCCACATCTGGATATGGTAGTCTCTATTACTCCATCACTATACATTCCCTTAAATGAGAAGCCATGAAATAAGGTCAACAACCAGTATGAATTAGAACAACAGCCACAACAATGAATCTTCTTCTTTAAAAAATAACATATGTCATGGAGCCCATAAAGGGTGTTTGTAAGCTAGGCAGAAGGGAATGTACTAAATGGAGGATCAAGTTACATCAAAGACTAAAGGTAGGTGAAAACAGCAAGTTCTGTGGGTAAATACAAATGGTAATTCATCATGCAAATTAATATCTTAAAATATATAACTAAAACATCACAATGGTATGTAAATAAAATTATAACTTGAAGAAATTTAAATGCCTAAAGGAGAGGGAAAGTATCAAATATTAGATTTGGTAAGTTAAACAAAGATGTTTAAGTAGCTTCCAAGTTAACATATAAAAAAAACAAAGTTAGCTCCCAAAAGCTCAAAAAGAACAAAAAATTGACAAGACAGACAGAAAGCATGAGCAGATTTAAACCCAATTTTGCTATTTTGCAAAATGCCAATTAAATTAATACTGCCTCTTTAAGGTTTATTTATTTTCATTTGAAAGACAGAAGCAAGAGATCTTCATCCACTGGTTCACTCCCCAAATGGCTGCAATGAATGAAGTCGAGTTGATCTGAAGCCAAGAGCCAGGAGCTTCTTGTAGGTCTCCCATGTGGATACTAGGACCAAAGACTTGAGCCAACCTCCTCTGCCCTCCCAGGCCATAAGCACGGATGGGATGTGAAGCAGTCAGTACATGAACTGGTGCCCATGTAGGACATCAGTACTGCAAGGTGGAAGACTAGCCTACTGAATCACCACACAGTCACCATCCCCCTTTTTACAACTATGTATGATGGCAGGAGTCATGCGGGGTAACCACGAAGGCACAGTGCCTAGGATGGAGTCCTCTCTCTGCTTCCAATCCAGCTCCCTAAGGCAGTTGGGAAGCAACAGAGGTCCAAGTACTTAGGTCCTGCCAACCATGTGCAAGAACAGCACAGTTCAGAGTAAACCAGTGCACAGAAGACAGCTCAGCTTTTTTTTTTCATCTCTATCTCCCAGTCCTCACGTTGTCTCTGTCATTCTGCTTTTCAAATAAATATTGGGGCCCAGCACGACAGCATACCGGTTAAAGTCCTCGCCTTGAACGCCCTTGGTTTCCCCTATGGGCGCTGGTTCTAATCCTGGCAGCTCCACTTCCCATCCAGCTCTCTGCTTGTGGCCTAGGAATACAGCTGAGGACAGTCCAAAGCCTTGGGACCCAGCACCCACGTGGGAGACCCAGAGGAGGCTCCTGGCTCCTAGCTTCGAATTGGCTAGGCTCCAGCCACTGCAGCTGCTTGGGGAGTGAATCATCAGACAGAAGATCTTCCTCTCTGTCTCTCCTCCTGTCTGTATATGTGCCTTTGCAAAAAAAAAAATAAATAAATCTAAAAAAAAATATTTAGGGGGAAGAAAAGATTCACCTAAAACAGAAGTACACAGAAACACTGAAAACAAAGGGTAGGGACAGTTGGTACAGCTGCCTGGGATGTCGACATTTTATACTACGGACCCGGGTCCATGGCCAGCTCCACTTCCAATCCCAGTTTCTAGTCACGTGCATTCTGGGAGGCAGCCTGGCCCAGCCCCAGCTGTTGCAGGCATTGGGGGAGTGAACCAACAGATGGAAGATCCATGTCTGTCTCTGCCTCTGCGTGACTTTCAAATAAAAAATGGAAATACAGATTTTGAAACAGGAAAGGGTAAGGAAGACAGTCCCTGAACATACTAACCCAAGAAAAGACACTGCAACAACACCAATATGGAGCTAAATAAATGTCATCTCTAAAAATAGTGTTGCCATAAAATCGGAAACGTAGTAGTCTTTTTAAAACACTCAAGAAGTCAGCCTCAATGTTATATATGCATTGAATAACAAATCTTTTATACAGCAAAAATTCTAACTATAAACAGACAGAAGCAGACCTGGCACCATTAGGAACTAACACCTTTTTGAGTAGCCAACAGACCCAGCCAGCACACTCGGAGAAGACTGTAACATGAACTCCAACTGGCATAGAGTGCTGCTTCCAACAAATGTCTTCCCACCACACACAGCACTTACCAACACTGCCTATATGATGGCCATCTTCAAAACTCTCACAACCTTGTAAGTATACAGTGTCAATTTTTTTGTCCACAATGAAGCAGACAGAAGTTGGTAAAAATAAACACATAAACAAGCACACAGATCACAGAGGATTCTTAAGGCAGTGAAGCCAGCCGAGCACGAATTATGAAGTGTTTGTCTAAGCCAGAAATATAAACTATGGTCTTTGGATAACGATGTGGGATGTCAAGGTACATTCATTCGTACTGCATGCTGACTGTGAAGAGAGTGTGCCTGTGTCAGGGGTGAAGTGGAAAGACTCCAGTTTCCGCACAATTTTGCTGTGAACCTAAAACCACTCTAAAAAACTTCCTTTATTAAAAAAAAAAAAAATGGCCGGAATATAGCATAATAAGTCACACTATGGCTATAAACAGTCAGAAATCCTATTTACTAGAAAAGAAGTCATCTTGCAGCCCATCTCAGCTCATGAATATGTGCGCTGTGGAGAAGTGCACGTGGAAACGTGCCCACAGTGGCAGGAGGACCGTTAGGTAGTAAACCTCACCACCGTCACACAGTGACAAGTCTCTTCTAGCTACATTTCACTGTCCAGGGCAAACCACATGGCCACACCAAACTTACAAAGCAGGAACCACAGTAAAAACCACCTTACATCCACTGGTTTGACCGAAATTAGGAAGACTGACAATACCAAACACTGAAGATGTGCAGCCACGACAGACACGGTGCACTTCGGAACCATGCAAGAAAACGTATCCATGTAAATGCTGATAGCCACATCCCCTTATGCATTGCCCGGACCTCTGTGTGAATGAGACTCCTGGTCCCCACCCGTGAGAACGCACTGCCCTTCCCAGCCCCACTCCTGCAGGACCCGGGCCTTCTCAGAACTGTACTGCAGTCTTAATATTTTTCCTATTCCATATTCCTTCCTCCCCTTCCTCCTCCAGGAACAACCAAATGTTGTGGGTCAGGTGGCTCATTTCCAGTGCTTTCCCAAATTGTTATTATTTGGAGAACCTGAATTTATACACGCAGGTATAAACTATAATGACGTAGGATTCCATAGGCGGAAGGCGTTACAAAACGGGGGAAGCTACAGTCAGCACCTGGCAAAACCCAGGAATCTACAACTACTTTTGCATTTATAACACATCTCAAAACTTTAAAAAAAAATTTTAAAGACAATACTGAGAGCAGTGCTGAAAACAAAGGAGTATTTACTATTAAGTTATCTGAAGCCAAGCACTTCATCTGTTGTCATCCCATTATATAACGTCTTCCTCCAGTTTGTTACGGAGGCAAAGGTTACCTGCAGCCAAACACGTCACACTTGCTACCTTACACAATGGCATCCTCCCTTCCCAACCTTCACCTTAAAGGACTGCCATGAAATGAATCTAGCACTCCATCTCTACATAAAAACCTGAAATCACAATACATACAAACACCACACACAACTGAGAACACACAGCTCTGCAACTTGCTTCTTCCTCAGAGCTGTTTTCCATGCAGTGAATGTTTCCATCAGTTTCTTTCTTTTTTACACTAACAGGACAGAGTATGGATAGAATCCTTTACTTTACTTCCCACTGGACACCTGTTCCCAGTTTTTCACCATCACAACTTTTTGCTACAGTGAGGAACTTTATAATAATGATTTGTATTCCAGTGTAAATTCATCCACAGGAAAATTCCTACAGCAGAACAGCAGGGTAAAGTTATCTGCATTTCCAATTCCTTCAGAGTAGAACGTCATGCTCACAAAATGAACGCCATTCTCATTAGGTTGTCGTTCCATTAACAAGCTATATATTTAAAGGCTATGCAAGGCACAGAAGCCAGAACCAGTCACAACTCCAACATCCCACATGGGCACTGACTCCTGCTAACATACGTGGGAAGGTAGCAAAACCTGATCCTTGCACCTCTGTACCATGTGGGAGATCAGGTGGGGTTCCGGGTTCCCAGCTTCGGCTTGGCCCTGCCCCATCTCTGCAGCTACGTGGGAAGTCAACAGGGTATACAAGATTGCCCTCTCTCCATCTCCCTCCACCTGGTAACTCTGCCTTTCAAATACTTAAAATCTTCAAATCTTAAAAACAAAAAAGGTTGTGATGGAGTGCAATTATGAATGAATAGCACAAGGTTACTTTGTCTCTGTAAAGCACAAGAGCTCACCACCTGCTGATTCACTCCCTAAATGGCTGCACTAGCCGGATCTGGGCCCATCCGAAGCCAGAAGTTCCAGTTGGGCCTCCCATATCGGTGGCAGGGTCCAGGCACTCGGGCCAACCTCAGCTCCTTTTCTAGGCAGCTCAGTAGGAAGCTAGACTAGAAGCAGAGATGCCAGGCCCCGAATCTGCACCTCAACCTGTAAACTTTTACCTTTTGTTTAATCAACTCAAAGAAAAAAATCTTTCAGGAATAAAAAGTAATACCCAAGAGGCTTTTGTGTTTTCTTTTCGTCACCCATGCATTGGTTATTCAGTTGAGCCTTTTTTTCGACTCCATGGTGCTATAATTTTTTGTTGTTGTGTTCTAATTCAGACCGGTTGAGGATCTTATTTCATGGCTTCTCATTTAAGGGAATGTATAGTGATGGAGTAATAGAGACTACCATATCCAGATGTGGGGATACAATGCAACATGCGTCCCTACTTCCAAATCAAAGATGGACTCCCAAGGAAACTGTTGGACATATCTAGACAATGGGATGCTGGACTGTCTGACACTGTACCAGCAATGTTGGGGCACACTTCAATAACAGATTGATGGAATCATGACTCCTTATGATGGAATAACAATGTGAGGAAAATCAGTTTAGGGATGGTACTTTTGGGGGGGAGGGGAATCCCAGACTGTATGAAATTGCACTATAAAATTCAAAAATTCAACATAAAAATTGAAAAAAAAAAAACCCTGCAAAAAATAAATCATGGAAAATGGAAATGATAAAAAAAAAGTAATACCAGTTGAAAGCAAAAAGTATCAACATTTAAAACCCAGGGACTAATCTTGAGTAACAAAAATAGATCATTCAACAAATCTTACGCTTACTTGACAAAGGTAAGTCTTTCAGTAGTACAAAACAAACAAAAAAAACACCTTACTTGAAAACCAGTTTACAGAGACGGAGAGATAAAGACAGCTCTTTCACTTGCCCACTCACTCCCCAAATGGCCTCAATGGGCAGGGTGGGCTCATTTAAAGCCAGGGGCTTCTTCCAGCATCCCCACATGGGCAGCCCGATGATCTGGGCCATCTTCTGCTGTTCTCCCAGGCCACTAGCAGGGAGACAGATCAGAAGTAGAGTATCTGGGATTTGAACTGATGCCCACACGGGACATCACCATTGCAGGTTGTGACTTTGTTTCCTGTGCCACAATTCTGGCCCAATCTAGAAATATATGTAAGTGTTTAAAACAATGTTTAGCTGTTAATTTTTGGAGAACAATGTTCAGAAAGTGACTACGTTCTAGCACACTGGTACAACAGGCTAATCCTCTGCCCGCAGAGCCAGCACCCCATATGGGTACCTTTCAATCCAGCTTCTTGCTTGTGGCCTGGGAAAGCAGCCAAGGAGGGTCCAAGTCCTTAGGTCCTGAACATGGGAGACCCAAAAGAAGCTCCTGGCTTCAGACTTGCCCAGCTCTAGCCATCTGAGGAATGAACCAGTGGATGGAAGATCTGTGTCACTCCCTCTGTTATCAATAATGCTTTAACAAAATATTAGTTTATGCTGCAAATGCTGCCACCCACATGTGAGATACACACAGATGTTCTGGGTGCTGGCTATGACCTGAACCAGTCCTGGTCTTTGGTGACCATTTGGGGAAGTGAACCAGTATACATCCCTTCCACCTTTCAAATAAACCTTAGAAGAAAAAAAGAAAAGTCATGTGGCCCAGGGCAAGCCTGATGGCTGAATCTTCTGTTGCAAATGCAAGAATCCCATGAGCACCAGTTCATATCCCAGTTGCTCCACTTCCCATCCAGCTCCCTGCCTGTGACCTGGGAAAGCAGTCAAGGACGGCCCAAGGCCTTGGGACCCTGTACCCGCGTGGGATACCAGCAAGAAGCTCCTGGTTCCTTGCTTTGGATCAGCTCAGCTCTGGCCATTGTGGCCACCTGGGGAGTAAACAAGTGGAGAGATCTTTTTCACTGTTTCTGCTTCTCTCTGTATCCTTTACAATTAAAAAAAAAAAAGTAATGAAATGGGGCTTTGGGAACTAGAGCAAGGAAGAAAGGTTAGCAGAGTGAGAAATAAGATTGTGGTTATACACACAAAAGCACAGGAAACAATACAACAGCAAAGCCCAGTAATGCTGGGTGAGGTATTATGAAAGTCACTGTTGAATGATATTGTACAGGATTGTTTTGAGTTGTTTAGGGAAGATGGAAGTTGGGCAAGAAGCAGAAAAGGAGAGCCCGCGCAGACAGTCCTACAGTGCTTCCCACAAAGGCCTCAGCCGCCACTTGCCATGCCACTGCTACCGGTGAAGAAACGACCCTCGTTCCCCACAGTGCCAGCTAAGAAGCCTGACTGAGCGAGACGGATGTCCTGTGTGGGTGGCAGGAAAGTGTGGTCGTAACCCAGCACACTGCGAAAGCCAGCAGGCCCTGGGAGTCCTACCTGCTGTTTCTCCCTCCAAAGCTTCCTTATCACGGGACTGGGAGTGTTCTGCCCTGAATTTCCTTCTCAGTACTTCTTTCTGGATTCCAAATTCTTATTTTTTGGACTTGCTCAAGTTCTCTTTTGAAAACTGTTCCTAAAAATATTTCTTTAATGTGTAGCTGAAGATGGAGCTAATTAGTGATTACTGTGTGAAATACTGCAAAACAAACAAACAAAAACTAACTCCAAACTTACCAGGGCTCTTACACTTCCCGTAACTTCTGGGCGTGGCACTTCCAAGAGCCCGCCCTCTCTTCCGCCCGCAGCCTGGATGGAGTCCTGGAGCCACTGCTGCTTACTTGGTAAGTTCAGCAGTTTCTTACACATTTTAGGTTATATTTTTAAATCTCTCATTAAAAAGGGTGGATTAATAAAAACTATTTTGAAGCTTAATTTTTTGTAAAACAATTCTGGGTGCAACAGTGATTCCAAATAAGGGTAGCTTAATGTTTTTATGTCTTTTTAAAGATTCACTTATTTTACTTAAAAGTAAAAATTACTGAAACCAAGGGAGGGTAAGTGAGCTCGTCCATCTGCTGGCTTTACTGCCCAAACAGCTGCCACAGCCAGACCTGGGCCTGTCTGAAGCTGAGAGCCAGCAGCTTCTTCTGCTACTGAGGACGAGTTCAGGGGCCCAAAGCCTTGGGCCATCTTCTGCTGCTTTCCCAGGCCATTAGCAGGGAAACGACCAGAAGCCAAACAGCTGGGACCCAAACTGCCACCTGTAAGGGATGCTAGCACCACAGGCAGAGTACTAGCCTGCTAACGCACTGTGCCAGCGCCACAGTCAGCTAATGCTTACTTTCAACATCATGGATGACTGGCTGAAGACAACATCAGGGGCGACACGGCGGCTTGGCAAGCGAATCCTCCTCCTCCAGTGCCAGTGGTGTCCCAGCTACTCCACTTTCAATCAGCTCCCTGCCTACAACCAGGAAAAGCAGTGGAGGGGGCTCCTGACTCCGACTGGCTCAGTCCTGGCCACCTGTAGTCATTTGGTAGGAGAATCGGCTGATGAAGACCTGTATCTCGGACAAAAATACACTAAGCCGTAAAAGACTCTCATCTTGTCTTTTGCAACTACATGGATGCACAAGGAAATCATTAGGCTTAGTGAAAAGCCAGTCCCCCAAAGCTAAACAGTATACTGTCCCTGACTTGCGGTAACTACTAAAATTAAAAAGGAAAAAAGTTCAATTTAAAGATACAAAAGTGATACTCTTGGGATTTTACTATGGCATACAGCCTTTATACATCTGAAAAATAGTAGGTTTTTTGAGCGTTACTATTCTTTCATTCTTTGTTATTATTAACTTCATTTTTTAAAAGATTAATTTGAAAGGTGGAATTACAAAGAGACAGAGCAAGATCTTCTATCCGCTGGCTTACTCCCCAAATGACCGCAAAGGCTGAAGCTGAACTCATCCAAAGCCAGGAGCTTCTTCTGGGTCTCCCAGGTGAGTACGGGGTCCTCTGCTGCTTTTTCAAACCATAAGCAGGAGCTGGATCAGAAATGGAGCAGCCAGGATTAGAACCAGCACCCATATAGGATGCCAGCTATTGCAGGCAGAGTATTAACCTGTTGAGCCACCACACTGCCCCTTATTACTATTTTCTATTTGCCATTTGTTGATAATGGAGTAGTAAACATGTGGAAAATAAAACTCACACAATCCTTAAAAATAAAAGGTTTGATCTTTAACTTAATAATGTCAGTGGAAATTCCATTTTTTTGCGATATTCAACAGCTGTATTACCTGGATTGTATAAAAAATATAGGTCGGGGTCCAGTGTGGTAGCCAAGTGGCTAAAGTCCTTGCCTCGCACATGCCAAGGTCCCATATGGGCACCGGTTCATATCCCAGCTGATGCACTTCCCATCCAGCTCCCTGCTTGTGGCCTGGGAAAGCAGTCGAGGACAGCCCAAGCCTTGGGACCCTGCACCTGCATGCGAGACCCAGAGGAGCTTCCTGGCTCCTGACCTCAGATTGGCTCAGCTGTGGCCTTTGGGGCCTCTTGGGGAGTAAACCAGCAGATGGAAGATCTTTCTGTAAATCTGATTTTCCTATAAAAATAAATATTGTGTATATATATATATATATATATCTCACACACATATATATCCAAACCACTAAAACAATGCATTGCATGCAGAGGTGTCATGCCACCGTCTGCTGCTTCCACAGGCACATCAGCAGGGAGCTGGGTCAGAAGAATGAAACTGATATGGGATGCCAGCAGTGTAGGCGGCAGCTTACCTCAGTGTAGGGTGGCACCAATCCGATTTCCACTTCATTGTAACTCAAAGCCAAAGGCCACTGAGTCTCCACATACAGAACTGAGAACACCAGCTACAGAAGCCACCGTGTATCATTACCACTGCAATCTGAGAGGTGTGACAACTTGGCTATGGCATTCTGTTCCTACGGGGGCTTGGAGGAGCTCTGCAAATCACCTGCCGTATGCTTCCTCAAAGAAACATGTCCAGCAGTTCGCAATTTATCAGCCAACAGTTTATCAGGTGGCACTGTGATATTAATACTACACTGATTACAGTGGTAGTATCAATGGAAAACCAATTTGGCCCTGGCAATTATGCAAAGGTAGAAACACACAGTACACAAGCTATGAGAGAACCTTATAAACAGCCAGTATCCTCCCCCGATCTATCTCCAACTCACACAGACGTCCTTTGAGATGTAACTCCCCTCATTCCTCCCAAGAGATCTGGGGCTACACACTCACACCCTGTGTGAAACCAGCAATCAAGTCAGAATTCTATTCCCTGGATCTGGAACTCTCCTATTACTTTCACAGGTCAAACAGGATCTTAGTATGAACACCCCTCATTTCAGTTCTAGGGACACCATAGTCAATCACCGCTCACCTACCAGGAACAATAGCCAGCTTATCTGTGGTCTAACTCCAATGGTCCCCAATGTCTTTAGGGATGCAAGCTGAGAGGCCAGCGCTGAGGCCTCCTGTAGTGCGACATCTCACAGGAACTCTTTAAATCCTGGCAGCTCCACTTCTGATTCAGCTCCCTGCTAACGGCCTGGCCTGGGAAAGCAGAGAAGATGGCCCGACAACTTGAGCACTGTACCTGTGGATAAAGAACCAGGAGATAGATTTTTCTCTCACTCACTCTTTCAAGTAAATGGGCCTTAAAAAAAAAAAAAAAAAAGGATTCAGGATGAGTGGCAACAGTTTCCATGGTATTTCTGTCTTCAGAGAAGAGTGGCCACAGAGCTCTCAAGAATACCAGCCACCCCTTACCCCCATATCTTGCACTCTGCCACGGGATGCATGAGTTTTCACCCTCCCAGGACGGGCATGACATCCAACGATAATCCACTCTAACATTCCCGTCTCTCTAGCTTTTGGACCCCTCCTTGACAGTTCACCAGGGCAGTTCTGGTATCGGTTTCACTTAGCGTATGCCACCTTTGGGTTTACATTTCGATCCACAGATTCAACTGCCAGGAGCCCTGTCCTACTCTTCAAGTTCAACACTGAATCCAGATCTCTACTTGGTGGGTGCAATATCCTTGCTCTGATCCAACCTTATGTCCCTTCCATTATTATCTACAAATATTTACCCAGGCTGCCATCTAATAAGTGGTATAACTAGCATCTTTTCCATTATTAATTTTAACACTGTTTACATAGTTAAGATGGATGCATGCCATGTCAGGCTGGGCCAGACAGGGCCAGGCAGAGCACCCACCATTGAGAACTGACTGGCAGTAGGTCAGTTGGGCTACCTGCAGTACTCACTGGTGAATGCCAGGATTGAGGGTGACCCATGTCAAGTTAGGCTGCTGCATGTACCAGCACATGCAGAACTGGCTAGGGCTGCGAGTGGGCCTGGTAGGGCAGCTTGGGAAACTTCCCTGTTAGGCTGCAGCTCCCGCTGGTGAGTGCAGGAGCCTGGGCTGCCACAGGACATGCTGGCATGGGCTGGGCTGCAGCACCTGCTGGCAAGAGCGTGTGCTGGGGCAGGCCATGCTGGACTGGGCTAGGCTGTAGCACCTGCTGGCAAGTGCCAGGACTGGGTGTGAATCATGACCGGTGACACTGCAGTACCCCTGGCAGGTGCAAAATCTGGGGCTGGGAGCAGGCCCAGTAGTGGAACTGTGGGCACTCCCCTGCTGGGCTCCAGCTCGTGCTGGTGACCATGAGATCCAGGGCTGGGGATGGGCCAGGCTGGTCAAGGCAGAAATACCCACAAGCACAATAAGTGTGAGCAGGGTCTGGGGAGCAGGTCAGGCCAGCTAAGCTGCAGTATCCACAAGTGTCAGATGGGTTGCACAACATACCGCAGCACATGCTAGCACAGGTAAAAACCAGGGCTGGGATGGGCCAGGTAGTGGTTATTGGGAGGTGCCATGATAGGCTGCGGGAAGCTGGGCTGGGCTAGGCCACAGCACCCAGCAATTTGTGTGAGAGAAATGGGGCTGGGGACAGAACAGATCAGGCAACTGCATCCAAAAGAATGTGCAGGGGCTGGTGCAGGTGGTGGACCAAACCTGACCCTGCACTGACTGGCACACACAACAATCAAGTCTGGGCTCATCCCAAGCAAGGTGTCCTGGGGCACTCCCCGGTTAGATGGCTGGACTCAAACCCCAGACACAGGGAAAATCACAGGTTAGGTGGTCCAACCTTGGAGTGCACGTGTCAGGACTGCACCTCTTCAGCTGCTGCTGCCTGTGCAGCGGACAGCATGCCCACATGCCCAGATGAACATGGGAGACGTGACAGCCAGCTCTCACCTAGCACAACTGGAGTCATCAGGTGCCTCACCAGAGGATGGAAAGCAGAACAAGCTGGACTACTCTACTGGCCAAGCTTTGCAGCATGTTCTCAGGCCTGTGGCTGCACTAAGGTGGAAAGATTCTCTCAACACTGGTGCAATGAAGCAGGCAATGCCTCAGAATTGTCAAAACCACTCAAGTAACACCCTTGGAACACTGATCCCACCTGGGGGCCTCCAGATGACTGCCCCCACCCTCAGGTGCTGATAAAGTAACCCCCTTTCCTTTCCTCCCTGTGGATACAGGAGAAAAAAACTGAAACATTTGTCCAACCCACCTTCTTTCCCATCTGATCCCTCCTCACCATAATCAGATGATCCCTCTCAAGTGTGAAAATATTAAAAATAAAATTTAATTACATTTTTAAAAACCTTGAAATATTAAATTTGAGTTGGATTGCTTCTTAGCCTTTTGGCTAACATCAAGTTTAGTATTCTTATCAGTTTAAATCTGAGTTGGAAATAACAATGGAAAAATAATTTTTAAATTGATTTTACTTGGAAAAAGAGGGAGAGACACAGAGTTATCATCCATCTACTGGTTCACTCCCTGCCCAATGGCCACACTGGTTAGAGCTGGACCAGTTGGAACCTGGGAGCCAGGAGCTTCTTTACAAGTCTCCCCTGTAGGGACCCAAGGACTCAGGCCATCTTTCATTGCTTTCCCAGGTCATGAGCAGGGAGCTGGATGAGCAGTACAACAGCCAGGCCATGAATTGGTACCTATATAAGATACTGGTGCCGACAGGTGGAGGACTACTGTTATACCTATACCAGCCCCCTAAATCAAAATTTATATATTCTCTAAGTCTAATGACAACACAAACATCCTCTAAGGACTAAGGCTTTACAGCACCCAATTTTATTTCTAAATTTGGCTCCCTCAAAAAATGAGTTGAAGGAAATGCCTAATAGGCAGTTGGTTAGAAAAAGTAAAAAGCGTTTCTCAGACATCATGAACACATGAAACGCTTCAAAGAATAGTGTGTCATGTATCAGATCAAAGAACCAGATTATCTTATGACAAACGGGGACAGCAACAGAGTGGGGACCAACCCTGTGGCACAGAGCAGGAGGCCCTGCCTGGGAAGGTGGGACCCCACAGACACTCCACTCCCTACTGATGGCCCCAGTGCGTGGGTCAGTTCAGCCACCTGAGGAACCACCTGGACCACTGCTGGACATTGTGGCCACAGGAGCGAACGAACCAACAGATTAAAGCAATCTCTCTCTTTTACATTTTCAAACAAACAAATCTTTTAAAAATACAGGTTAAGAAAATCTAATTTTTTTTTAAAAAGCCACTTAGTGTAATCATGAAACACCTCAAATAGTACATAAAAAATGACGTGGTGGTCTCTGCATTTACTCTCATCTTGCAGCTAACATATTAATATCCATGTGACTTGCATCCCAGAGCACACACTGGACTCAACACTCAATATGCTGACTCCATATGAATTCCTCCTGCCTCCACTGACTTCATCCACCTTCCCAACAGACAAGATTCTGGAGACTCATTCTACACTGGCAGGCTCCCCAGTCCACTTTTACCTGTCCCCTATCCATCAGTAATTTCCCCACCTGTACAATAGGTATCAGCTATCTGTATCTGCCATGCAGAGTCTGAAATGTGGCCCCAGGGGCTGGGGTTGCAGCACAGGGAGTAAAGCTGCCACCTGCACCAATGCCAGCATTCCATACAGTTCAAGTCCCAGCTGCTCCTTTTCTGAGCTAGGAAATCAGCAAAAGGTAGCCCAAGTGTCTGGGCCCCTGACACCAATGCAGGAGACCTAGGTAAAGCTCCTGGCTCCTAGCAGCCAGCAAGGGAGTGAATCGGAAGATGAAGATCTCTCTCACTCTCTTCCAAGTAAATAGGGACCAACGCCAAGACACAGAAAAAGCTTCTGCCTGTGGCACCAGCATCCCATATGGGCACAGGTTCAAGGGCCATTGGCTCCCCTTCCCATTTAGCTTCCTGCTCATGGCCAAAAAAGGCAACAGAAGAGGCCCCTGCACTCCTGTGAGAAATCTGGAAGAAGATCCTGGCTCCTGGTTTCAGATCAGTTCATGTCCCATCTTTGTGGCCATTTACGGAGTGAACCACCAGAGGGAAGCTGTCTGCTTCTCTCCCTGTAACATTCTATTTAAATAAACAAAAAACAGAAAAAAAAAGAAGAAAAAAAAAACCTTTCTTTTTAAAATATTATTATTTTTACCTTTAACTTAAAATTAAGCTGAATTTAATCTTGAGATAAGACTAAGCAAACTATCTACACAGAAGAAAAATCATGCTGTAATTACAGCACAGCTCAAAAGTGGAAAGGGGAAGACATCAACATTTACTGGCACCAGCTGTTATATTTCAGAAAATGTACTGGGAAATAGATAAACCTCCTCCATTTAATTCTCATAATAGCGAAGTCTCATCCCAGTTTACAGCTAAGGAACTGAAGGTTTAAAAGACTATGGGTGGGGCCTGGCGCAATGGCCTAGCAGCTAAAGTCTTGCACACATTGCGGGCCCATAAGGGTGCTGGTTCTAAT
This sequence comes from Ochotona princeps, assembly GCF_030435755.1. Classification (NCBI taxonomy): domain Eukaryota; kingdom Metazoa; phylum Chordata; class Mammalia; order Lagomorpha; family Ochotonidae; genus Ochotona; species Ochotona princeps. The sequence goes on from NC_080845.1 coordinate 61,313,814, forward strand.
CCTGGCAGCCCTGCTTCCCATCCAGCTCCCTGCTTGTGTCCTGGGAAAGCAGCCGAGGACGGCCCAAAGCCTTGGGACCCTGCATCCACGTGGGATACCCGGTAGAGGCTCGGGGTTCAAGGCTCCTGGCTTCAGATCAGCACAGCTCCAGCCATTGTAGCCAGTTGGGCAGTGAATCAACAGATGGAAGATCTTTCCTCTGTTTCTCCTCCTCCTCTCTGTATATCTGACTTTCCAATTTAAAAATAAATAAATAAATAAATAAATAAATAAATAAATAAATAAAATCTTAAAAAAAAAAAAACTTTTAGAAAACTATGGGTGATGATTCAGCTTTGTGGCTTCCAACCAACACAGTGGGACTCATTCTCAGCCCGGAGGTTTCTAACATGCTAACTCCAGAGCCATATTTCCTTTCGCAATGCAGTAAAAGTAAAGAAAATGCTTGGGTAAAATAGTGTACACAGGCAGGCTGGGAAGTGAAAGCACAGTCATTACATTTATTTAAAACCAAGAACTCCATCTTACCAAGCTAAGAGCCAAACTCAAGGTACTATTCACTAAATGCATAGACACACTCAAGCCTCAACGCCACGGCCTCTCAGTTCACCAGGGAAAGACGCTGCAGACACACTGCAAGCGCAGGGTGAATCAAACCGGGCAGCACTGTCTGTGCCTGGGTGCCTGCAGCAGCCCCAGCAGGCCAAAGGAAAACTCACACTGCACATCACCAAACTCAAGTGGAGTGGTGTGACTTCCCTAGAGAGAAGGAAGGGATAGAACCACCCAACCTGCCCAGCAGACCGGTTCCTCCAGTGTCAGCAGCTTCACTCTGGGTAAGCCCTTACAAAAGAGGGTCACGTGATGCTATCTGATCCTAACCGGGCTTTAACTGTTCTGTGGCTTGGTTCCCAATTTACTGTGGAAAGACCAATAAGCTGTTTTACTTTCTTCGGCCCTTATGTCTCACAAACTCTCTTCAGACTTTCAAGGAGTAGGCCCAGAGGCTGAGAGGCCGGAGCTGGATACAGCTGGAAAGCAGCAGTGACTCCTCAAGTCATCTGGCTCCTGTCACCCCCACGGAAGACCTGATGGCGCTCCCAGCTCCTGGCTCAGTCATGGTCAGCCCCGTCACTGGGGGCATGCGAGAGGTGACCCAGCAAGTAGGAGCTCATGCCTGTGCTCTCTCCCCCTTTCAAATGCAACTGAAATGTAATGAAAGAGCTCCAACAGTCTTAATTTTGTGCTCTGACAACACCAGTAGCCCGTACTTCACAAGGACTGCTGGGAACATCCGCTGTTCCTGGATTACAAGGGCACACCAAACACCATAAACAGAAAAGGGTTCTGGGCCACATATGGAAAACACAACCTCAGGAATTCCCACAATCTCCAGGATGTTAACATAAACTGGTCCTAAGGAGCAAACCTATCTGACCAAGGAACCTTTTTATTTAAATCCCAGTAGCATCTCTTAGAAGTGGTATGACCAAGATCGCCACTCAAGCGACCCTGCTCCCCACATTCCAAAAATTAAGTTACTGATTATCCTATACTGTTACTTTTTTCTAAATTGGCAATTAAAGGCACTTTCAGAAGACAACAGTCAGCCACAACTGTAGATCCACACAACCGCTGGCTGATGACACTCAAGAAACACAACTGCACCTGAACGAAGTGTGAACAGCCTTTCTCTGTCACTGCTTTCTAAACAATACAGCATAACGGACTACCTGCGAGGCATGCACCTTGTCAGCTAAGTATTCAGGAGGATGTGCGTGTGCCCCAGCCAACACCGGGGGATTTGGGTACCAGCCAGCATCACAGGTCCACATCCAGAACCTCCTGGGACAGACACGGAGGTACAACTTCACTGGCAAAAATCCGGAGGTTAACCAACACTTCACACATACAGCCATGACTGACATCATGTATGCTGTCTCCTCTTGACTGTCTCGTATCTGTGGCAGCAGCAACTGGAAAATTTCGCTACTCAAACATGAAACAAATGCTTGCTGTTTCTCCTGAGAAACTAGTACTATCCACAATATATGGCATAAAAATGTTGCACATAATTACCAAATCCTCCCAAGGGAGACCTGTCAACGACTGGTTAGAATTGTTTTTAGTGCTTCCTCATCAACAGAGGCCGAAGGGGGGAAAGCTGGAGGAATCTGCCATCAGCTGAGCTCCCCAAAATTTCACAGTCTCTGAGGTTCCAAAGTCACCGCACGTCCAGGCACGACCCCTCCTCCCCCAAGTTCAGGTTCGATTCTCACGACCTAACAAAAGCTGCGCTGAACGCCAATCGCCATACCTTCTTCCTTCCTTTTCACACCGCATAGCATTCCTTCTAGAAAATTCGACCACAAGAAAGTTGCACGGATTATCGGCATTTTGGTCAGAGTGTCGCCTCCGGCACCAATCACACTGCACAGTGGAATCTCGGTGAACACCTCAACGTGCCTCGTGTTGCTTATTGCTGCACATGCGAAAGCAGCCCAACCACCCGCAGCAGCAGCAGCAGCAGCAGCAGCAGCGACAGGGACGGTAAGCCCTGTCCTGACCCCGGAATCAGTGCATGAAATCATAAAAAGGCAGGCACATCACCGTACAAAAACAAAACAAAAAAACAACTGCGTAAACAAACTTACGACGTTCCTCACCACCACCCTCTGCAACGCCGAGGGCGCACCGTCGGTCACGACACCACCCGAGGGGGGCCGGGTCCGCAGCCCCCCGAGCCGTGGCAGCGCCAGCAGCCGGGCGCGCCCAAGGTCACCGGAGGTGGGGCGCCCCGCGCGCCCCGCGCGCCCCGCTGCTGGGGCAGCACCCCGGGGGCACCCGCCCCAGGGAGGGGCAGGCGGGGGGTCCTCGGGGGTCCTCGCCGCCCCTCGCCGGGATTACGCAACCTCCCTCGCCCGCGTGCACGGACCCCTTCCCCGCCCGCGCCGGCCACCCCCGCCCGGCTCCGAACAAAGCGCGCGCCGAGGGGCCGCGCCGGGCAGCGCCGCCATGTTGGCGGGACGCGGGGGGCGGCGAACAAAGGCGCGCGCGGCCGCCCCGGCCCGGCCCGGCCGGCAGGGGGCGCTGTGCGGGCGCCGCCCGCGGACAATGCGCCCCGGGCCCCGCGGCGAGCGCTCACCTGCGCCCCCGGCCGCCGCCGCCGCCGCCGCGCCCCCGCTCAACCCGCGCCCCGCACGGCCCGCGACGCTCCCTCAGCCCGCCAGCCCTGGGAGGCTCACCTGCCGGCCGCCCAGGCCGCCGTCCGCAGGCCCCGCGGGGTGCGCCGCCGCCGCCGCCGCCGCTCCCTCACGCTCCCGCCGGCCCCAGCCCGAGCCAGACGGCGCCTCCCCGCCCCCGCTCCGCGCCGCGGCCGCCGCCCGCCCCCCGGCCGCCACGGCGCACGCGCACTGCGCTCGCCGAACTGCGACGGCCGCGCCGCCCCGGCGCCCGCCCGGCGCCCACGGCCACACTGCGCAGGCGCGGCGGCGGGGGCGGGGCTGCCGCTGCGCGGGGGCGGGGCCTGGCGCGCTCACCTGGAGGAGGGCGGGGCGCGGCGGGCGGGCGGCCAGGTAGGCGGTGGGCGCGTCGGCCGGCGGGATGCCCTGGCCTGGCGCGGCCGGGCGACTGTCCACCGGGGGCCGGCCGCCTTGGTCGCTCCACGTCAGAAGCGATGGGTGCCTGGCAGCGATGCAGCGGCGGAGAGGGCGGGCTGGGGGGTCACATGGCGCCGCCGTGCGCAGGACAGGTGAGCACTGCGCAGCAGCTTCGGCGTGAGGAGGCCCGCAGCAGGACGCGAGCCCTTTAAAAGGATGGTCCTGCCATCTGAGATGCCGTGGAAAAACAGCTGCCCCGCCTCGCTGCGCAGAGCGCCTTAGCCCGGGCCCCAACGCCACACCTGGCGGTCACCCACTGGCCCGGGGCCAATAAAGATGTGTCCACCCCCCACCCACCCGGCTCGCGCTCCTCGCCAGGTTGGGAGCCGGGCATGCCCACGATTGCGCGTGAATTCATTTGACTTGGGTGTCAGTTCAGATGCCCTTTGAATATGTTGCTTTTTGTTTGTTTTGCAGGAGGAAGGTATAGAAGGCAAAGTTAAGAACCATTTTTATTCCCACAGGCTCGAACCTGGAGGCCGAATCCTGGCTTCGGGCCAGGAGGGCGCTCGGCCCGGACCTGCAGCCGGTCACCAGACCTCATTCCTCGAGTGCGTAGCTAAAGAAGCGCCGCCCTCCCCAAACGTTGTGAGGTCAGGTTACAGGCCCCGTTATTGGAAAGCCCTGGGGACGCTCCGTGCTCTTTGTTGGGATGGCTCTGGCACCTTATCTCCCAAATAGGATCCAAAGGAGACTGCTCTCAGGCCAATGACGGTGCTTGTCTCAGATGACACACTTGGCAGGCAGGGGACAGCGCAGGGGCCAACCAGAGGACTGGCTTCAGAGGTAGCAAAGTGTGTCTCTCTGTCAGCCGGTTGGAAAGTGCTGGCTAGTAATTCGCTGTCCTTGGCGTGCTTCTTGCTTCCGTAGGGGAGCGCGGCAGGCACCAGGAGCCAGGAGAAGGCGTCAGGGGCGCAGGAGCTGTGGTGGATGGGCCCCACTGGGTTGCACCACCTTGGCACTTAAGGATCTTTCAGTGGCAGCAGATCATTCATTTTTTTTTTAAAGATTGATTTATTTTTATTGGAAAGGCAGACTTTGTAAAGAGAAGGAGAGACAAAGATCTTCCATTTGTGGGTCACTCCCCAGGTGGCTGCAAGGGCCTGAGCTGAACCGACCTGGAACCAGGGGCTTGGAGCCGGGTCCCAAGGACTCGAGTCATCCTCTGCTGCTTTCCCAGGCCACTGTAGGCCCCGGTCTCCCAAGGGTTAACTGCACAGCTTAGCTTGTTTCTAAGGGATAACAGGATGGGCAATCTTGGCCTAATACATTTAGCCCCTGGCTTGACTGCAAGTTCCTCTTCTCTGCTTCCTCTTTGTTAAGATGCCCCCAGGGGAGCTTAGGAGTTACTTGAGATAATACTGGGAGGGACTAGGCAGACTGTAAAAGATGCAGGCTGACCCAAAATAAACGGCATTCTGTTTACAAGAGTGACCCACTGCGTGTTGTCTTGTGTTGTCTTGTGTGTTGTCTTTTTGTAACCCTAGTCCCTCCGCTGGGCTCGGGGTACACGGCGACGCGGGCGTTGCCGACAGGCCACAAGAAAGAGAGCTGGGTGGGAAATGGAGCATCCAGGTTGCAGCCCGGCTCCCATATGGAAGGCCAGCGCTTGCAGGCTGAGGATTAGCCTGCGGAGCCCTCCCCCAGATCATTCTTTTTTGAGCTGGGTTATTGACCTGTATCTACCCTCTGAGCCTTACCTCCGATGCTGAAAACCAAGCTGTAGGCTGTGAGGCCCTCTCCTTCCGCAACCCCTGGGTTTACCTGTGTCTGGAATACGGAGATCAGCAGCAGCAGGCAGAAAGCAGACGGCTGAGAGGGCCACACCCCAAAGCTCTATCTCTCAACTCCTCAAGGTCTTACTGTGCTGAAGGTCAAGGTTGGCTTTTTACTCTCATGCAATTCACCCGTCTATCCACCTGACGTGTTTAAAATGAATTTAGGGGTGGTCTTTTGAACATCGGTTGAGATGCCTTTGGGGTACTACTTCCTCTCCGGCGTCCTGCCTAATGCACACCCTGAGAGACAGGAAGTACTGACCGGAGTAGCCGAGTCCCCACTGCCCTTGTAGGAAACCCAAACTGAGTTCACAGCTCCAGCTTGAGGCTGGCCCAGCAGCCCCAGCTGTTATAGGCATTTGAGGAGTGAACCAGCGGGTAGAAGAGCTCTCGTCTATTCAAATAAATGAGTCAGCACAAAAGCCTACTGTGGAAGCTGCAGACTTAAAGCAGGCCAGAGCAACGCCACCCGCAGCCCTTTGCCTGCACCTACACTGGAGAAGATGAAAGCCTCTCGTAAAAAATCCTGGGCAGTGATGACAGCATCTAGGTTTCCATAAGAAAGCTCAGACTGCCCCAGGCCTTCACTATAACTAAGGTATAATGACTGCTTTTGCTGAACACTTGTAAATACTTCCACATTGTCCCCGCAGCCTGGTCTCCACCCGTCCCTCTGGTTCTATTGTCAGGTCTTCACTTTTTCTTTGCTAAAATAAAACTTCATTTTTTTTTTTCTGCTCTCACCATTGTTCCTGGTCTCGCACAGCATCATGCACACCACAGCATGAACCCGGGTTCGTCTCACCAGTCTTCCTCCAGCACTACAACCCAGTCTATCAAATGGTTCTGGACCCAACACTGAGTGGAAGAAAGCTGAGGAAACATTCTGGAGACAGCTGGAACTTTGTGTGAGCTAGATACAGGAGACCTCTTGAATCCTGGTGAAGTTTTCCAGTGTTCATGGCAACTGACAAGATTGCTCCGGTTATTAGATTTTTGCTGAGTCATTTACAAGCGAGTTCTAGTAGCTACGGTTTCTTTCAGAGAGCTTAGAAACGCACATTTTGTGTGGAGTTAAGCACATGTAGCAGAATGTTAGCACGTTGTGAGGCTAAGTGATGAGCAGTGTGTGTTCATTGCACGTGTTTTTCGATTTTTCTGGACAACTTCAAAGTAAAAAAATTACCTGAGTTACTTTATGAATCTTTGACATGCTAATTCAGGTTGGTCTTGGCTCACCAAATGTTTTCAGATATTTAAGCACTTTTTAAATTTTTCTCAACCATGCTGAGGCTGGTGCATGGAGTAGCAGGCTAAACCTCTGCCCACACTGCCAGAATCCCATCAGGTTGCTAGTTCATGTTCCAGCTAATGCACTTTTTTTTTTAAAGATTTATTTATTTTTATTGGAAATCAGATATACAGAGAGGAGGAGAGACAGAGAGGAAGATCTTCCGTCTGATGATTCACTCCCCAAGTGAGCTGCAACGGCCGGTGCTGCCAATCTAAAGCCAGGAGCCAGGAACCTCCTGTAGGTCTCCTACACGGGTGCAGGGTCCCAAGGCCTTGGAGCATCCTCGACTGCCTTCCCAGGCCACAAGCAGGAAGCTGGATGGGAAGTGGAGCTACCGGGACTAGAACTGGTTCCCATTTAGGATCCTGGCTCATTCAAGGGAAGGACTTTAGCTGCTAGACCATTGTACCAAGCCCAACTACTGCACTTTCAGTCTGCTCCCTACCAATAGCCTTGGAAGGCAGGAGCTCAAGCCCTTGGACCCCTGCACCCATACGGGATGGCTTAGAAGAAGCTCCTGGATCCCAGGTTCTGCTCAGCTCTGGGTGTTGCAGCTGTTAGAAAAGAGAGGCAGCACATGGAAGCTCTCTGCCTGCCTCTCTATCTGTAATTTTGTCTCTAATTTTTTTTTAATTGGACAATTGGCGCGAACGCCGAGTCCAGTCACTCGAACAAACGCCACGAGTGGAGAGAATGGATGCTTGCCATCAAGCGTTTATTCAAGTGAGTACACACCAAACAGGATGAGGGAGAGCGCCCCTTGGCTTATCTGTCGTGGAAGCCTGCTGGGCGTTGGCTCCGGCCTAGTGGGAGCCTGCTGGCTTTGGTGGAAGCCCAAGAGGTTGGCTTCAGGTGACTGGGACCAAGGCATGGGTTTATATACAATTCAGGGGGTCAAGCCATTAGTTGTTTACAATGTTTTTGGTTGGTTATTACATATTTACAAAGTATTTCCATTGGTTACTTTCACTTTCACAAACATGTTTACTTATTTCTAATTGGTTATAACTTATCCATCGGTAACACTCTTTGCTTTTTCTTAATTCTGCAAAACATGTTTTTTACACATTTGTCAAAACATATTTTTCTTCTTTTATCGTTTTTACCAGAACTTGTTTTTTTTTTTTTTTAACATGTTTACTTGCATTAGAGCTTCTTGACAGGAGTGATATGAGAGGTGACTCCTCTTTACCAGTAGTCTAGGGAGATGGAGTCACTTCTGTTCAAAAGTACCAACATACATACTATATCCATTATTAAGTCACAGCATAATTTACATAAAAGGTCTATTATTGTAGCTATTTTTGGGTCATCAATCTCAGATAAAAGTGTAGTAATATTAAGAATACAATTAAGATTATTGATAATATTACTACCCATATTTCCCATAGATTCATTTTTATCTATACCCATTCAAGTATGTATTGGTGGAGCAGTGTAGATGTAGAAGAGAGTAAATAAACACTTATAATCAGACTGTTCCCATCAATAATCAGATGTACAGAGAGGAGGAGAGACAGAAAGATCTTCCATCCATTGATTCACTCCCCAAGTAGCCACAATGGCCGGAGCTGAGCCAATCAGGAACCAGGAGCCTCTTCCAGGTCTCCCAGCAGGTGCAGGGTCCCAAGGCTTTGGGCCGTCCTTGACTGCTTTCCCAGGCCACAAGCTGGATGGCAAACAGGGCAGCCAGGACCAGAGCTAGTGCTCATATGGGATCCCAGTGTGTGCAAGGTGAGGTCTTCAGCCACTAGGCTACTGTGCTGGGCTGAAAATAGAATAAATCTTAAAAATTTCTCAAACAAAAGTAAATAAATTTCTCAACCACCCTCCATTTCTGGAGGTTAGGTCAGAGGACCTGTGTATCTTTCCCACAGCACCTGATTAAATACAAATTGACACAGTGAAAGCCCTGCTGGGGTGGGGATTGGGCCTAGCAGTTGAATCAAGGATTTAGATACCCACGCTCAAGTTAGCTCAACTGCCAAGTCCAGCTTTCTGCTGGTGACACTCAGGGCAGCAACAGAAGCTGGCTTCCGTATTCAGGTCTCTGCCATCCACAAGGGAGACCCGAATTTCCACACATGCATCCGACCCTGGCCCTGGGGAATCTGGGGGGGTGAACCAGAGCAGGTTCCCACCCTGCTTTCCAAATAGATAAAATTGAAAACTCTAAGAGAAAGAAAGAGTTTTGTCTTGTAGTAAGCAGTCTTATCTTTCTTCAAACTCAGTGTTTCTTGGTCCTCTGGGAAAAAGGATTTTTGCCCCCAGGAATGGGACAAGAGTTGAAAAGACATGGGAGGGGTTGGCAGTACTACGAATCTTGGTCTATTTACAGATATTGGAGTAATAATTGGAAATCTTCACTTTCCAAATTATTTAGACTACTTTTTAAAAATTTGTCTACTTATTTGAAAGGAAGTTATATGGCGGGAAGAAGAGACAGCTCTTCCATCTACCAGGTCTCTCCCACACCCCACCCCCTCACATGGCCACAACAGTGGGACTGGACCAGACAGAAGCCAGGAGCCCAAAGCTGCTGCTTGGTCTCCATGTGGGTGCATGGATCCAAGCACTGGAGTATCTTCCGCTGATTTCCCAAGCACATTAGCAGTGAACTGGATCAAAAGTAGAGCTGTTGGGTCTTGAATCAGCACCGGAATTGCAGTTAGAGGCTTCACTTGCTATGGCACAATGTCAACCCCTAATTAAGACTTATTCAACACATCAAAAAATACCCAGTATGCAGTGTGTATTCCAAGCATGCGGATAGTTCTTTACATTGGCTTAACTTCTAGGTGGATAATCTTGATGTTTCACCATTGGTGGCCTCATGGATCATCTCAGTGGTATCAATAATGCGCTCTTTTGCAAGGCTCAAAGGTCATCCATGTTGGACCACTCAAGATTCTCACAGCAGTCTTCAGTTTGACCAGGGCTTGGCTGTTACCCACTCCAGCTGTGAGTGTGTTTCTTGGTGAGTATAATCAAGGAACACACAAGGGGCGTTATACAAAGCTCCTTTGCAGATGACAAACCAAGGAGACTGCGGAGAATCATGGCCACAGCCCTGGCTCAAGCAAAGGGAAACAGGGATGTGAAAGCAGAAGTTCTTGCCTTCAAGCAGGAGCAGCACAAACTCAGCTCCCACAAGTGCAGCATGGAGACACACTTCCTTGTCGTCAGGAGGCCTGAGCTCCTCCGCCCAGACACCCAGGTATCCTCAAGACCCAGGTAAGGTAACTGTTCCGAACACAAATGCTCAGTGGTCCTGACTGGTTGCAGCTGGTTTCTAAGGGGTTTCTCTGCTTTGTTGGAATCATCTGTTTCCTCCTTCTGGGCCTGAAAAACAACTTTGAGGAACTGCTACTTTTTGTCTGGTTACCCAGGAGGAAGGAGGGGCTCTTCAAACTCTTGTTAAGTCAGTTATAATGTTATTGATTGCTCTGCGATGGCTCTCGATTTTGGCTATACCATAATGCAGTCTTAATCTGTGAATCCTATTAAGATGGTGGGCTAGCGATGGGACAGAAGCAGCCCTTATGTATTAGTCCTACGAGATACTGAATTACATCTCTGAGAGCCACAGTTGAGATACCATCATTAAACTGACCTGGTCTAAACCTGTTGCTGAAAGTATGTGATAATGTTTGACCCAAAGTGGCTTCCATACATGGTGAACTATACCCTAGCTTGGTGTGTAAACCAATCATAAGCTAACGTAAGACTAACCCTGTTATAACAAAATCACTTAACCTCAGCCAATGACAGCTGTGAGTCAACCAATCACAGGCTGCCAAAGGACAAGACCGTGCCCACACAAATAACCTACTGCAGCTGGTCACGTGATGAGGTCGGACATTCTGAACCTGCCTCCCTCCAGACTGATGCCCAGTTCCAGAAACTTTTTCTTGCTCAAATAAACCGTATTAAATGTGTACTCCCTATGCAAGGAAACATGAGATCTAGGGCTGTACATCAGCACAGAGGTGACCTGAACCTGCCTGGAGTGTCAGCGGTAGCACTGGAGAGGGAGTGGGAAGAAGGGGTGCCATAGGTACAGGAAGTGCCAGGGCCAGAAACAAACTGGGCCTGCCAGCCCCTGCCAGGAGTGTCATGAACGCCATTTAAGGCACGTAGGTGGCTTCAGGTCCCATTCTTCGCCTCGCTGCAGAAAGTATCCATCAAGGGGAGTTTCGGTTAAAGCAAAATGAGGCAGGTATGGCCAAGAGGAGCCACACCCCACCAAAGGCCTCACACCCTGCTTCCTAACTCTTGCCAGCCCGACTCCCTCTCCAGGGTACAAGCCCAGAAAGGAGCTGCGGGTTTGTCCCTTCTCTCCTGAGAAGAGAGGCCTGGCCTGCTTGCTTTCCAAGAAGCCTCTTCCACTTGGACCCAATACAAAAGAAATAGCACAGAGTGTGTTTCAGCAAAGACCCATTCATGATCCCAGCAATGTCTCAAACCAGGAGAGGTTCAGAGAGCTTTACGGGACAACACGGTGTTGAGAATATGGATGAGAAAAGACTGGGGGAAAAAAAGGAAAAAGCAGCAAAAAGATACTGGGCGTTTCAAAGGAAGAATTGAGGCCGAGAGGATTTCTGTATCATGCAGGCTAATCCTGGCCAGTTTGGAGATTTGACTTAATCTCTCTATTAAAAAACATTGCAAAGGTATCTGCATTTTGACACAATATGTTAAGCCATTACGTGCAATGCCTTGACACCATTGTTAAGGTAGTTAGGTACCACCTGACTAAAAAAAAAGGGTTTCGTAAAATTTTTCAGCAAAATCTGTGTCTGTAAAGAAAATCTCAGGGTTGGCACGGTGGGTCAGATGGCTCATCCTCCACCTGCAAGTACTGGCATGTCATATGGGCACTGCTTCATGTCCCGGCTGCTCTACTTCTGATGCATCTCCCTGCTTACGACCTGGGAAAGCAGAAGACCATGATCCAAAGCCTTGGGACCCTGCACCCATGTAGGAGACCAAAAAGAAGCCCCTGGCTCCTGGCTTCGGATTAGTCTAGCTCCAGCCGTAGCAGCTACTTGGGGAGTGAACCAGCAGAGGGAAGATTTTTTTCTGTGTCTCTCCTTCTCTTTATAAGTCTGCCTTTCCAATAAAAACAAATAAATCTCTTTTTTTTTTAAAGGAAATGTGTGTTTATTGGGCAGTGCCCACTCTGTACCAAGAAGAAAAGGATGTGTATAAATCACTGGGAACTCACCAACACACGAGGCAGCCACTGGAATCTGCATCACAAGCCTTGCTCTGGTTCGCCACACTTGTCTTGGCTGTCAAGTCATGCAGAAGAGGAGGTCTGCCAGCATCAGCCAGTCTCTGTCTCAGGTGATGGTTGCAGGGAAAACAAGGAGATGAAAGAAGAATTTCCACTTAGACAGACAGTGAGCAAAGCACCATTTATTGATTGAGAAATCTCCCGCCACAGTGGTCTGGTGAGGTGTCTTCAGGAGAGGAAGATCCAAAAATCTGGTCAAAATGAAATTGTTAGAGCACAATTGTTGGGGCCAAAAAAGAAAAAAATAAGGAATAGCTGCTAACAATCAGATGGAGAGGATGAAACCCCTCGGAAGGCCAGAATGGCAATCATGGCTAGCCTGCATGCTGAAACAAAACACTCCCAGAGAGCTGGCATAGGTAACTCCAGTCTGTTCTCATAAAATGAAAGCTCAGAACGGTGAAATTACTTTTTCCTTGCTAATTTTTAAAGATTTATTTATTTTTATTGGAAAGGCAGGTATAGAAAGAGGAGGAGAGACAGAGAGGAAGATCTGTCTGCTGATTCACTCCCCAAGCAGCTGCAAGGATTGGAGCTGCTCCAATCCAAGGCCAGGAGCCAGGAGCCTCCTCCGGGTCTCCCATGCAGGTGCAGAGTCCCAAGGCTTTGGGCTGTCTTTAACTGCTTTTCTAGGCCACAAGCAGGGAGCTGGATGGGAAGCAGGGCTTCCAGGATTAGAACCATATGGGATCCTGGCGCATGCAAGGCGAGAACTTGGCTACCATGCTGGGCCCTTCCTTGCTATCCTTATGATAGGACTGGAAACCAGAGGAATGAAGACCAGTGCTTTTGGTCTAGCCAATGACAACTTTGGCGGAAAAGCAAGCATTGTGCACCCTCTTAAAGAGAGTTCACTAGTTCCTTTCTGTCCTGATAAGACTAGAAACCTAGAGGAACTGGGATTGACATCTGGGTATACTTTCAAGGGAACTCTCCCTTGCTATTTCCAACAACGACCTGCCTCTGTCTGCCTATTCACTTAACTCCTTGCAGAATGATTAATTTTCATTGTGAAGTCAAAGTGTGACAGACGGACTAATAGGTCGTCACAGTCACCTCTCTGTTGGAATGAGAAAAGGGGGGAGTCTCTTTAAAAGCTCACAAAATACTTGCTTCTGCCCAGAAGGTGCTCTTAGCAAGACAGAAGTGCCCGCCCACTGTTGTTGAACAACACTCCAAGATGGTTGGAGGCACTGTTGTAGAACCCTAAACTGGATCCCCTTGCACAGTGCAGAGAAAGGCAACCATTGACATTAGGGTGGTAGAAGAAAGTAGGTGTTTATTGCAAAGTATTACTTAATTCACAGGCTCCTCAAGGAGTTAGAAATACAGGTTCTTATAGGTTGAAACTGGGGCTGAGAGGTGCGTGATCAGCTAGCTCATGTCCAAGTTCTCGGTTGGTCACTGAAGTGTGTGACCTTCCTTTGATTGGATCAGTGATACTGTGATTTTTAGGGAGTTTATGATGGCCTGGTGGGCTCCAGCTAGTCTGGGGGTTACGTGAATGTGGCTGTTATGTACTGTCTAGACCTGGACTCCCCCTACACAAATCACATCAGAATAATATTGGCCATTGATGCTCCTATCTGTTGGAGAACAAGTGTTTTCTTGAGTCAGATGATTTGAACTCCGTAAGGTCAGCTGTCTCTCCCTTGTCAGTGGGTTTCTTTTGATAAAAGTCAGGCAAGGACATCTCGTGCCAAGAGAGGCAGACAGGAGGTTGGGGCCTGTTTTTACATCATGAGTACTCTATTTCACTACTCTTCTGAGCTTTTAGCATATCTTAAGAATGGAGAGAAGTTGCCAATCACACCCTGGATGACTTTCTGTCTTATCAAGCTAGACAGGGCTACAATTTGGCCTTCTGATGAGCTTTGTCCCTACACTGTTGTTGTCGTCAGCCATTGTTCCACTTACCCAGATTTTGCTTATGGGACACCACTTCCACCAACTTCCTCGGATCTTCCTCTCTTGAAACTCCACTCCTGATGCGATGCAGGTTCCCATCTTTAGTATCTTTAAAAATCTAGCTTTTTACACTGAACTCGTCTACATACACGTTCTTTTGTGTGAGACAACAACTGAGGTTGTTTTCTTCTTATCACATGGAAATTCCCCAAGCCTCCTCCTTCAGAGTGAGTTGTCCCTCTGTGTCCGTGAGCTATACGTCCCAGTTCCTATCTGGTTCTCTCATTGGTCTGTCTTTGGCTAATAGGAACTCACCACAGAGAGGATGGGGGAATGATGTGCTTTTTTACATCACCTAGGCCAGCTGCTCACTATCCTGTCTGCTGGAAAATCAGACAGCAGTGAGACCGTGAGGGACAAATGTTCCCGCCAAAGCTTGCTGGGTGCTTTGCTCAGCTTAGTATACAAATAGAAAGCTGGGAACCACTTGCTGACGGAGAAGTTTCAGTTGCAAAGTGTTTGCAAAGTGAAGGAGTGAACACGGAAAGAAGGAAGGAGAAAGCATCCCAGGAGCAGTCCAGGGTGTGGTGTGTCTTTTGAAAGGAGAGAAGAGACACCAGAAGGTGTCTTGGGTTTTCAAGCATTCCCTGACTTTGGGCTGGAACCTGCGGAGAAGACATGAGAATGATCTCTCAACCAGTTGGAAAGTGACTGGGTAACTTCTGTGCTGCCCACTTGTAAGAATGGTTCCCTGGGCAAGATTTCAGCTGGCTTGTACAGTCACCACAAAGAGGACCCCTTTGCTCCAAAGAGCCCTGTCCTCAGAAGGCACTCTACATTCACGCAGGTTGTAACTTTTACCTCCTTGCTGCTGGAATTGCAGCAAGCTCACACATTACAGTGTCTTAGGCCTCTAGGCTTCCCAAACTGCCGACGTGGCATGCAGATGACCAACAGAGCCCTTCCACTGGCTGCCTTGACAAATAACAAATGGACCACCACCACCTGCCGCCCAACCACCAGCAAGCAGGGAATACAAAGTCTACAAATCCAAGCATGTTGGTTCTTCAAGGAGGTTTTATCACCTGCGGCTCAGGAAATGTCAACTGAATGGAAGATTCTGGAATAGAAACAGCAGGAGCAGAGCTGAGCCATCTGGTCGACTACCTGGCTTCTTTCCCGGCTCCCTCACTCTTGCGTTCCTCCAGGCCACTTTCTGCCCAGCCAACACATAAATGCTTTTAAATGTCACCTCCTTCGAGAAGCCTCTTCTGACCACTGATGCCCATAGATCGCTCCCTCCCATGCTGTCGTCCTTACGTTCTTGGGGCACCATTCCCCTCTTGTAATTACATCCCTATAGATTTCTTTCTTTGTGTGTCCTCTCTTCCCTCAGCCCATCATAAAATCTAGAGGGAAGAGCCCAGGTCTGTTTTTGTTATCAACATACCCTTAGGTCCCAGTGAGAGCTCAACAGGTACCTATCAGAAATGAGTGCGGGACTTGTTCTGGGGGGTGTGTGTGGCTGTATGAAGACATAACTCATGGGAAGGACCTCCAATACCAAGTGACAGGGTGAAGTTAAACTGCCTGCCCACTTGGTGTGACCGTATTCTGTTCAAAGGTCAAAGGAAGTTCTGTACAGAACTAAACACAGGTGAAGCAGCTGGGCCATAGAGTGGAAAACAATGGGAAAGAATTGGTCACATGTGTAGGGGGATCATCCCTGAAACAGTCTGTGGCTGTTAAATACTAATAGTAAAGATACATATTTCAAAATGATTTTGAAACAGCTAGCAGACTAGACACTACATCAATGGGGCTCCTTCACTAGGGAGGGGCACGATAGTGGCTTTCAAGTTAGGTCAAAAAGGAGAAACGGATTTTTTAAGAGAAATAATCTGAGGATTCTGATGCAATGATATAAGGTTAATAAGATCCTGTTGATTTCTTTTTTGAAAGATGCATTTATTTGTTTGTAGGTAAGAATTACAGAGAGAGGGAGCAAGATTTTTCTGCCTGAATGACTGCAGCCGCCAAGGTTAAGTCAGACCAAAGCCTGGAGCTCCTCTCAAATTTCCCATGTGGACGCAGGGGCCCATGGCCTTGAGCAACTTGCTCTGCTTTCTCCAGTGAGTTAGCAGGGTGCTGGATTGGAAGTGAAGCAGCTGGTCCTGGAATCCGTGCCCACACAGGGTTCCAGCACAGCTGACAATAGCTTAACCCACTTACAGGTTTTTCCCAATTCTGCTAATTTTTCTGAACTGATTAGCTTTGCCTATCTCTTTTTTTAATCTTTTCTTCTTCTTCTTCTTCTTCTTATTATTATCATTTTATGATATAGTTCCATAGGCTCCTGGGATTTCCCTTATCCCCTCCCCAAGTGCCCCCTCACCTAGATCTTCTATATCATTACTAAAGTATAATTCTTCATACACTGTCATATGTCCATCATTGCGGGCATGGAAAATGGTAGAGAGTCCAGCATCCTATTGTCAAGATATAGTAAACAGTTTCATTGCAAGTCCATCTTTGTCCGGAAGTAGAAATGCATCCTACATTGTATCCTCACATCTGGATGTTAGTCTCCATTTCACAGTTACTGTACATCCACTTAAATGAAAAGTCATAATACAAAATCACCAAGAGGAAGAAAAATAGAAATTTACAATGCTATGAAGTTAAATAACATGTTACTAGGTATGATAGTCTCCATTAACACAGCTACTATACATCCCTTAAATGAACAGCCACAAAACAAAATCAACAATAGGAATAAAAAAGAAATTAACAACACCATGAAGTTAAGTAACATGCTACTAAATGACTAACATGTAGCTGAAGAAATGAAAATCAAGAATCTTCTTGAAGAAAATGGTGCTACTGTGTGATCTATGAGTCATTGAAGAATTTAATCAGAAGATGTTTTTAAGAGATGAAACTAACAGAAAACATCAAAATCCATGAGAAACAGTTTCCGCTGATCTTTGTGTCTCCTATAGGCAATGAATAGATGGGTTTTGTTTTTTTAATTCAGTCTACTAATCTATGACGTTTGACTGAGCTTAAGCCATTTACATTCAGGGTTAATATGTATGGTGGTACTTTGGTCCTGTCATTTTAGCAATGGGTTGTTCATTGATGCAGTCTTCTGTTATTTTACTGGGATGTTCTTCACATTTGCCTTTGGTTTTGATGGGTGCTATTCCTCTTCTCTGTCAAGAGAACATCTTTAAGTGTCATTGTAGGGCAGGTTTGGAAGGGGCATATTCTTTTAACTTTTCTTGACTGTGGAAGAATTTTCTTTCATTTTCAAAGACAAAGGAAAACTTTGCTGGATATATTATCCTGGGCCAACAATTTTTTGGTTTTAGAATCTGGAATATGTCACTCCATTCTCTTCTTGACTATAGGGTCTCCTGTGAGAGGTATCCTGGGAGTTTAATTGATATTCCTTTAAATGTCAATTGATTTTTTTTCACATACAAATGTAAGGATCTTTTCCTTATGTTTGATTGAAGAGAGCTTGATGATCATGTGCCGTGGTGAAGATTGCTTTTGGTCAAGCCTGTTGGGAGTTCTGTGCCCCTCCTGAATATTGCTTACCAATTCTTTCTCTAGATTAGGGAAATTTTCCCTTATTATGTCATTAAAAATATTTGTAAAACCAGTTTCTCTTTCTGCACCTTCTGGGACTCCCATAACTGTTGTATTTGGCCTCTTCATAGTGTCTTTCAATTCTTGAATACTTTTTTTAGCCTGATCCAGCTCTGCTTCCAGCTTTTTGTGTGCTTCCCCCTGGTAACAGGAAATATCTTCCAATTCTGAGATGCTTCTGCTTGCTTCATTTCTATTTTGGAGGCTCTTCACTGTACTTTTAATTTGCTCTACTGTGTTCTTAATTTCTGATATATCAGCCTTGATTTACTTTATTCCTTTTACTTCTTGTGTAACAATTTCCTTAAATTCTTTGGACTCTTGTATGTGCTTCTATTGTTGATCAGAAGCTTTACAATGAGTTTTTTGAATTCTGTGTCCCCCATGTTCTCGATGTCTTCCTCAGTTAACTCTGAGGTTGGCATAGGGTTTTTTGCTCCTTTGCAGGGGAGTCTTCAGTAATATTCATTGTGCCTTTATCTCTTCTTTTGCTCTTGGTCATTGTACTTATAGTTTTCAGATTCTTCTCCTTGGGGCAGGTTTCTAAGTTGTGTCACCCACAGGTCTATAGTTCGATGGTTGGTACATGGTTCTTTGCTTGCAGCCAATTGTGCCACTCCCTCCAGTGAGTTCCAGGTCTGGGTTCTTATGTTAGATCTCCCCTGAGATCTCCATATCCCCAGCTCCTGGCTCACCACTCTCCACCTCCTGTGATACTGTGCTGAGGCTGCACCGTTTGCTGTACAACCTTTCTCCCACTTCCAGTTGGAGCAGGTCCCAGGATTAGGGAAACACCATGTGTCCTATATAGCTAGGTTGTTGGTGGTGCTGATCTTGCCAGAACCTGTTGGATGTTAGGTCTGTGTGCCACATGGACCTATTTTGACCCGTATGATCACACAGTCGGTGTTATTTTCCTGTGGGACCAGTGCAGTCCTGAAACTCAGTGAGTTCTCATCAGCTTAGCACATGCGCAGTTCACTGTTGTCTCCTGCAGTCCCAAAGCTATTGCCACAGAGCACAAAATGGTGTCTGACGTGTCCTGCTAGAGTTCTTGATCTTCTGGCCATCAGGTCTGAGGGCTACCCAGACCTGTCTTGGGTGGAACCTGTAGAATGCCACGTAGTTGCAGTTCACTGAGTCAGCAATGAGTTCACTCCCAGCTCAGCATATGCTCAGTTCTTTCCCTTGTCTTTGCCTCCTTACGCAAAATGGCTCCCAATTTGGCTCTAGGGGGCTGACTGGGCTATGAAATCCACCCTGTTCTCGCACTGCCCGTCTGGGATCTGCTGCTCTGTCTCTGCTCCTGGTCAAATCAAACAGACCAGCATGACGGACAGTTCTTTGGGTTCACCTCCCAAGCTCCCAGTGAAAGTCTCCTCCCACCTGGTTGATGGTGGAGGTCTGGCTGCTGGTGGAGTTCAGATGGCCGTTAGCTGAATGCTGCTGGAGTATCAGTTACTGCAACACCACACCATTGTGTCCACTGCTTTCCAGTGTCCGTCAGTCTCCAGGTACCCCTCTGCTGTTGTTCTGTACTCTCCTATTTCCTGGAATGTGTTCTTTCTGCTTCATCCTGATTAAATGTTTCTCCGTCCATTTAAATGCCATCTTGATTCTCCAAAACAGATCCTAAAATTCAGCTTTGCCTATCTCTTAATGGATCCAGAGAGTGTGCCCAGTCATTCAGACTGGAGTAAGTAAAGTTAAAAAGTTTAATAGGGAAAACACACCTGTCAGGTGGGACGGACATCTCAGCAAAGATCTGCACAGGAGTACGGAGCATGCAGTCTGTATTCACACTGGGGTTCCTTCTTCCTGCCATTTCTCCTTGCGGCTGCACCTTCTGCTAAGCAAAGTGTTTGCTGTGTGTGAAATAGATGAAATTCGTCCTTGATGCCAGCAGACCGAAGTCCCCTGGGGTTGTTTCCTTGGTAGGGAGAGGGGATGACAAGCGCCACCCATAAAGGTCTCTGTGTAAGGTCAGGACTTTGTCGTGTTAAATGCTGGGCTGCTTTCCAGGGTGCTCCCTCTGCCTCCCCTAGGGACTGTCTCCCTTGGCCCCTTTCACACACATCAGCTCATGTCTATGCCTGCCTAACAGGAGCCTTTCCTCCCTGTGCGTGGCCAACTTGCTCTGTCCTTGGTTCTCAATTAAATAAATCACAACTGTAGATGAAACTTATGGGAAGCCATTGTCCTGAGACTAGGCTCATGCATCGGCATCAGGAAACCCGGCTAAAAAAAAACAAAGTAATGTATGTTTTGCTTAGCTTTCTAAGAAATCAGGATTGAGAAGTCCATGTCTTCCTAACAGATAATTTTTAATTGATGTGATGATGAGGTTCCTTCTGCCCTAACCACACACACATCTTTCACCTGTCCTAAAAGCAAAGTGTCTAGGGTCAGGGTGATGACTCAACAGGCTAATCCTCCCCCTACAGTTCTGTCATCCCAAATAGGCGTCTGTTCTAGTTCCACCGCTCACTTGCTATTCAGCTCCCTGTTTATGGCCTGGGATAGCAGAGGAGGATGGCCTAAAGGATTGTGTTCCTGCTCCCATGTGTAAGACCTCAAAGAAGCTCCTGGCTCTTGGCTTCAGCTCAGCTCAGCTCCAGGCCTTGTGGCCACTTCGGGAGTGCACCAGTGGATGGAAGCTATCTCTCCCTATCTCCCCTTCTCTCTGTAAATCTACCTTTTAAATAAAAATAAATCTTAGGGAAAAAAAAAAGCAAAGTGTCTTAGTCTTCACTTTTGCTTTCTCTGTGAAAACAACCACTTCTGCTTAGTCCATCAGAACATTTTTCAGTTTTATTAGAGGAAATATTGCCTGATTCTAGGATAAAATATAAATTTAATTAAGATCTTTAAATTGTGGTTTTGTCCTTTGACACTTGAATATTATTTATGAATTTATTTATGTTGCACCTGAACTTGAAGATAGCTGCTATAGACTATATTCCTAGAAGTCGAATTGCTATGCAAAAAGCACGCGTGCTTATTAAATAGATACCACTCTTACACGATGATAGACACATTTTAGGTATTTTCCAATTAAATAGGGAGAGTATCATATTCCATGATGGCTTGCGTTGCATTTCTGTCAGTCTAAAAAAATTTGATCTTTGGGCCTGCCGGCGTGACCTAGCAGCTAAAGTCCTCGCCTTGAAAGCCCCGGGATCCCATATGGGCGCCGGTTTTAATCTCGGCAGCTCCACTTCCCATCCAGCTCCCTGCTTGTGGCCTGGGAAGGCAGTGGAGGACTGCCCAATGCATTGGGACCCTGTACCCGCGTGGGAGACCCGGAAGAGGTTCCAGGTTCCCGGCATTGGATCGGCACGCACCGGCCGTTGCGGTTCACTTGGGGAGTGAATCATCGGACGGAAGATCTTCCTCTCTGTCTCTCCTCCTCTCTGTATATCTGGCTGTAGTAAAAATGAATAAATCTTTAAAAAAAAATTCAATCTTTCTCCATATGCTTATAAATGATCCAACTCCAAGGAACCCGTGAAAGCACTATTAGAACTAAGTGAGTTCAGCAAGGTGGTAGTCATATGGACTTGGGCAGTCAGGTAGTTCAGAGTCATGGGCTTCTGTCACCTTTGTAATCCCTTCAGCCCACCCATCAGTCAAAGGAGGCCTTTCCAGAGAGAGGCACACCCTCCTGAGACCTGAGGGAGAAGATGTCACATAGCCAGTCCTCTTTCAAACCCTTAAAAGCCGGTGCAAGAGCCCAGTGCACTGGCTTTGTGGCACAAGTCCTCGCCTTCTCAGAGCCAGGATCCCATATACCTGCAGCTTTGTGTCCTAGCTGCTCCACTTCCCTTCCAGCTCCCTGCTTGTGGTCTCAGCAAAGCTGTTGAGGATGGCCCAAAGCCTTGGAACCTGTACGTGGGAGACCCTGAGGAAGTTCCTGGCTCTTGGCTTTGCATTGGCTCAGCTCTGGCCATTGTGGCCACTTGCGGAATAAACCAGCAGACTGACGATTTCTCTATATGAATATGTCCTTTTCTCTGTAAATCTCTTTTCCAATTTAAACAAAACAAAACTCATGCACACAAGGGGCTGCCTTGCTCTGCACTGGTGTGGAGGACGGAAGGTAGAAGTCTGTCTCTCCCTCAGATTTCCCTCTCCCTTCCGCACACTCTCCCTGAACACAATCCATGTGTGTCTGTATTCTTCAACTTTTGCTGTCACTGCCTTAAGCCATGGTGGTGACTGTGTTTAAAGTACTTTGTAAGAGACAAGAACTTAAGAAATAAACATTAGGCCATACATAACCCAGAGCACAATAGTAGGTTATAAGATCAAGAATCAAAAATCAGTTGTATTTCTATATGGTAGAGATGAGTAAACTCGATTTAAAAAATTCTACCTAAAAAATGGTTAAGAAACCTTAAAGAAAACTGAAAAAGCATTCTTGAAAACAAAGACTTGATTAAGTAAGTCAGAAAGAATTCTGTTTTCGTGGATTAGAAGACACATCTAAAGAGACCAAAAGCACACAGCTGCTGCCTGGGGCTGTGAAGGGATGGGGCAGTGTGATGGTTGGTAGAACCTGTCAGGCCACTGAGACTTGCAAAATTAACCCCAAGCCTGAGACAACTAGCTGCAAATAGTTCACCTAAAGACTGGTGGGATGTCTGTGGCCAGGCAAAGCCCCTCACGGGGAAATGCCCACTCACCCTCCTCCTCAAGCTCTGCGCCCGCCTCTGCGCCTCCCCCATCAAGCAGCTTTAGCCTTCCAACACCTGTCCTGCACGTCCTCACCTGCTTAGAACCTTTAACACATTTATACCTAACAACAGCTAAGACCTGTAGGTTTCTTTCCATGAAAATATTCTAAAATTCATTGTGGCTCTCTCCTTTTCTCTGTTATTTTAGAGGCTGCATCCAACTCCTGTCCTTGCTGTTACTGGAGCCATCTTGGATGTAACAGCATTTTAGGATCTAACCACCTGCTTGAGCTATAGGCAACCTAGACGTCATCCAAAAAGTTATAGGCTAAATGAAGTCATTAAGAGAACATGCCTGGCCAGACCCTGGAATGTCCCTTATCTATGCCTGCAGTATTAATATTCTTTGAGAAAGTCATGGTACACTCGGCCTGCTTACCCAGCTCGAAGGCAGGGGTACCCACTGTGTCACAAGTGCCCAGTATCTGAGACCATCCCTCTGTCCATAAATCCCCTCAGGAAATCACAATTTACATAATCTTGGGTTTGTGTTATTTTTTTGACCTCTCAGCCACTTCTGCCTTTGGCAGCTGGTTTTCATACATGGGAGTTTTCTAAAACACTTGACGTTTTAGTCAGTCTTTCATTTCTTTTTTTTCTTTTAAGATTTATATATTTTTATTGGAAAGGCGGATATACAGAGAAGAGGAAAGACAAAGATAAATATCTGCTGTCCGATGATTCACTCCCAAGTGACCGCAAGGGCCGGTGCTGCGCCAATCCGAAGCCAGGAGCCAGGAACTTCCTCCAGGTCTCCCACACGGGTGCAGGGTCCCAAGGCTTTGGGCCATCCTATACTGCTTTCCCAGACCACAGTCAGGGAGCTAGATGGGAAGCAGGGCAGCTGCGATTAGAACCGGTGCCCATATAGGATCCCGGCATGTTCAAGGCGAGGACTTTAGCCGCTAGGCCACTGCGCCAGGCCCAATATTTCATTTCTTTAACAAGAAGAACAGGGAGGGGCTACTTAAGAAGGCAGGAAGTCTGCTCACAGTTTTGGAAGTTTGCAATCCAGGATCAGGTGATCCCACTGGTCTGCAGTCTGAAGATGGCACACAGTGGCAGAACACAGGCAGATGAGGATCCCATGGTGAGTGGGGCCAAAGCAGCTGGCCTCAAGGCAGCTTTAATAACTAACCCCGGGCTCGGCAGCGTGGCCTAGTGGCTAAGGTCCTCGCCTTGATCCCATATGGCCGCTGGTTCTAATCCCGGCAGCTCCACTTCCTGTCTATCTTTCCTCCTCTCAGTATATCTGACTTTGTAATAAAAATAAAATAAAAAAAATCTTAAAAAAAATAAAAATAAAAAATGGTTCCCTTTAAAAATAAATAAATAACCCCATGACAGGAACTGCCTTCTGAGGCCATGCTCCCCATGGACCTAAAGAAATCCTCTCCGAGGTTGGATCGGGCCTCCCCTCAGTCAATTAAACATTAATACAAGATTGGAATTTATATACATAGTATGTATATATATGTGTATATATGTGTATATATTATATATATAGTTTTATGTATAATTATATGATTATATATGTTTAGATAGAATTAAATATAAATATACAATAAAATATGCATAAATAAAATAGATTACTTATTTAAAATATATTGAATATATATTAAATATATATTTATTTACATAAACATATGTATTTGTGTGTATACGTGTGTATATATATTTTAGATTTATTTTTATTGGAAAGGCAGGTCTGCAGAGAGAAGGAGAGATAGAGAGAAAGATCTTCCATCCTCTGGTTCATTCCGCAAGTGGCTAGAACTACTGGAGCTGAGCTCTGATCTGAAGCCAGGAGCCGGGAGCTTCTGGGTCTTCCACAGGGTGCAGGGTCCCAAGGCTATGGGCCATCCTCTACTGCTCTCCCAGGCCACAAGCAGGAAGCGGAATCGGAAGTGGAGTAGCCGGGACACAAACTGGTGACCATGCAGGAACCTGGAGCCTGGAGGTGGAGGATTAGCCAATTGAGCCATCATGCTGCGCCCACAGTAGTTTTTCTGTTTACCATTTGAATTGTTTATTTAGTGATCATAAAATAAGCTGAAATTATGTCATTATAAATTTTTTATTAAAAAAGGAAGGGAGAGTGGGAGTGTGGAAAGAAAGGAGGGTGAGTAGGAACTACCATTGTATTCTTAAATCTGTGTACATGTAATACATGCAATCTGTTTACCTTATATATAAATGCTTCCCGGAGCTAATCCGGCTGCCTGAGACGCAAGCATCCCATATTAGCACCAGTTTGTGCCAAGGCTATTCCACTTATTACCCAGCTCCCTGCTAATAGCCTGGGAAAGCAGTGGAAGACGGCCCGATTGTTTAGATCTCTGGCACCTGATAAGAGACCCAGATGAAGATCCTGCATCTTACTTTGGTCTGGCCCGGTCCCAGCTGTTGAAGCCATCTGAAGAGTGAACCAGTACATGGAATATTCTCTCATTCTTTGTAGCTCTTTCTTTCTTTCTTTTTAAAGACTTATTTTTATTTGAAAGACAGAGAGAGATACAGAGAGAGTAAGAGAGACAGAGAGAACTCTTCTATCCACTGATTTGCTCTCCAGATGGCCACAATGGATGGAGCTAAGCTGGTCCAGAGCCAGGAGCCAGGAACTTCTTCGAGGTTTCCTTCCTGCACTGCCTTCCCAAGCTATTAGCAGGGGCCTGGATCAGTAAGTAAAATATTAAAACCGAAAACCAAAACCACAAGCAAAACCGACCTAGTCTGCCAACAGATTCAGGTGAAAACTGTTCAGGGATCAGGCACAACTCAAGAGATATTGGAGAGGAATCAAGCTGGTCCATAAAGAACTGCACATAAGATATTCATGTGTGCACATATGCATATTCATGCTGTTACGGGGTCACTGTCATCTCTACTACAGCAAACTGAAAGTGCTACCACTGTGGCGACAGTTAACCATGTTTTGTTGGGGATGTAATGTTTCTTCGTTTCTGTGCTCTTCATTGTTCATTTAGTTCAGTAACGAACATGTGAAACCTCACATGTCTAATGGCATGGATATTCTAAAAGGCCATTAGTACAGTTGAGATAGGTGAATTGTATCGTATGTGAATGATGTCTTTTTGATGTCCCTTTAAAAGGCATGGAATGGACAGACCAGAAATGGCACCCTTCGTTCTCTTTTCCATCTTGTAAGACGGCAGGTGGAAGAGCTCCAGCTCCAAAGGCAGCGCTAAAAACACTGCAGCCAAGAAGGCTCCTAATGCCATTGGCAAAGTTAGAAAGAGGATACACATCCCAAGGAAGGGAAACCCTCTGCCCTTGTGGAAGGAATTGGCAGCTGTCAGCCGCGTGTTCCAGGAAGGCTGTGTGCGGGAGGCAGCGCTGCGTTTCCACATTCAGCCTGGAGGAGATGAAGGAGATTTGTGGTGAGAATGGTCACGCCAGGGTGGTGATGTTTTGTAGAATGCCTGGGTAGTAATTCCCTGGAAACATGCTTTGAGCACTGCAGGACTGCGGCAAAAAGCCCTTTAGCCAGTGTGTGAGGAACCTGCAGGTCACCGTTGCTCCTCGTTTTTCACTGTAAACATTTTGGTGATGTGTATGTAGTTGAGAGATGCATGCCCATGTGGACCACCAATTAGGGTGGGGAGGGTCGAGAAATGGGGGAAAGTGGATGAGACAACTGCCCCCAAACTCCTGTTTTCTTCCTGTGTCTGAGGGAAGTGGGAAGAGAAGAGGAGAGGGCCATTCCCAACACTCCAACCACATCAGTAGTACCTGGGGGACGGCCACCTGTCAGGATTAACAGAACAGACGAGAAGATGCTTAACAGAGAAATGATTTTATTAACCTGCACTGCGGTCATCATCTTTACTTTCAGGCTGATTCACTTTGTTTGAGAATACACAGAACCCATTTGTCACACAAAAGCTTTCATTAATCCTTACCTTACATAAAGCTAGCAGTTCTTAGAATAATTTTTCTTATGTTAGCACCGATGTCATCCCAGAGTTCCCAAGATGGAGCTTGCTCCAAGGATTCTGCTTAAGTGGTTTTGATAGTTCTGAGATGCTGTTGATTTCAGTGCTCGAAGATTGAAAAAATCCTTCCAAGGTCTGTTGGCTGACATTTCAATAGTAGAGTCTCAATTCAGCCAGATACTTGCTGTCAAAACCTGTCTGGGAGAGCTGTCCAGTTTGTTCTGACCTCCGTGGCACCAGATGTCCTCTGCAGACCTCAATGAACTGGTTGTCATATTCTCCATGAACATCTGGGCATGCTGTCCACTGCTCAGGCCTAAGGGATTGTGGAGACCCAGTTCTGACACATGCACTCCACAATCCTGTGGTTTTCACTGTGGTCCAGTGATTTTCACTTCTGAGTCCAGTGATCCAATTCAAGGGGATCCCCAAAGAAAACTTGCCAGGGGGGTGACCCCAGACCTGATTCCTGTGTGTGCCAGCCAGAGCAGGACAGCTCAGTCCATAACCCAGATCAGCCTACACACAGTGGTGGCAGCAGTCACCTGATCAGTCTGTCCCCAGCCCCATCTCAAACGCAAACCAATGGATGCTGCGGCCCAGCCTAACTCTGCCCGCCACACACACACACACACACACACCAGAGGGAAGTGCAGCCTAATCAGAGCAACCGTCAGGCTTGCCCCTAACCCGCATTCCTATGCATGCCAATATGTGCAGTAGACTGATGAACACACTTGTTGGCTACGATCTGGTGCCAGAACCCAAGATCATTGATGCTGCTTTGCGGGCGTGCAGACGGTTGAATGATTTTGCTAGTGCAGTTCGCATCCTAGAGGTTGTTAAGGACAAAGTGGGACCTCATAAAGAAATCTACCGATACGTCATCCAGGAACTGAGACCAACTTTAAATGAGCTGGGAATTTCTACTCCAGAGGAGCTGGGCCTCGACAAGGTGTAAGCTCCTGTGGTTCCCAAGCACTTCCTGGTATTACTACTTGATTGTAACCGTCACCTGGAAATACTGATGATAACATATTACCTTATTCAGACCCGTTTTCCTTTATTGAGTGCTAAACCATGTCATGGTAATGTGAACTTTAATAAACGGGAAATGAGTTTGAACTGAAAAAAAAAATATAATATCAGTGGGCCTACCTCAGCCCAACCAACCCCACTATCCAAGCCACACTCATACTGACAGGTGCCACCACATCTCCAGCCAGGCCTTCACCCAGTCTTGGTTGTCATTCTCACCAGTGGGAGTTGCAGCCCATCAGAGAGGTGCCCACAATTTCTGTGCAAGGTGCATTCCCAGACCTGTATCTTGCACGTTCAGGGGATTCAATGTTCTAGCCTGGCAGGACTTGCCTGTAATACGCTGGTATTACCTACTAGCTGACATTGTGCAAAGCCCAACTAGCTGCACTTACTCTGGTTCATGCAGTGGATAAGGTCGCTTAGCCCAGCCTGGCTCTCCTATTAAACCAGCTCACACGCAGGCCAATGGGTGTTGGAGGCCTGTCTAGCCTGCTCTGCTCCAAGTCCCAGCTCTCATGGCCATCAGTGGGAGTACTTTCCTAGCAGGGGACACTCCACAGCTTCCCTCCTGGGTTTGTCCCCATCCTGGGACTTGCGTGTGCTGGTGGGAGCTGCAGCCTCGACTGATATGGCTCACCTCACCATAGAATTCACTAGCAGATTATGTAATGTGGCTCAGCCCAACCTGCCCCCAGTTCTAGCTCATGCTGGTGGGTGCCACAGCCTAGCCCAGCTCAGTCAGCCCCCAGCTCATCCTGGCTCTAATGTAAACTGGTTGGTATTGTGACTCAATCAAGCCCCTCTTGCACCCTGTCCTGGTTCTCACATTTACCAGTGGGTGTTGTCCCCAAACCTGACCCACACGTATGCCAGTGGGTACTATAACCTGGCCTTGTCTGGGCTGTTCCCAGCCTTGGTCCTTGCACTTATCTGCAGGGACTGTGACCGGAAGTTCCCCAAGCTTCTCCATCAGGTCTCCCCCCAGTGGCAGATTTCGCTCACACCAGTGGATTTCTGGCCCAGTTTACTTGATGCACCTCCTGTCCTGGCAGGAACAGTGTCTTGCCCAACCAGCCCACACCCACAATGGTCTGGCTCTTACCGTTGAGTGCTACAGCCTAGTTCTGCCTGGTCCACCCCCAGACCAAGCTCTCATGTGGTTCAGTGAATGCTGAGACCTAGCCCAGCCTGTCCTTAAACTTACTGTGGTTCTTCCAAGCACCGACAGGTGCTGGGACCTGGCCCAGCCTGGCACATCCCAGATCCAATCCACACCCATGCTGCCAGAAACTGTAGTTATGTCCAGCCCAGTTTGCTGTCGCCATTCTGGCTGTCGTGCTCACTAGTAGGAACTGCAGCCCAGCCAGCGCATCCCCTTACCTCCCTGACCAGACCTGCTCCCAGCCACAGATCTTGTGCATGCTAGTGATTGCTGCAACCCAGCCCAGCACAACCCACCGTCCAAGTTGGCCTTTGCCATCAGATGCTGCAGCCTGGCCTCACGCAGCCTGCCCCCAGGCCAAACTCTTGCTGGTAGGTACAGTAGTCTAGAAGTCACTCCTTACCTGTCACATTCTCCCTCAAAATCCTCCCTCCCACACATCTCCGTCCTGCTTCTCTGTTCAATCCATGACCGCACATGCCCACTAGCATGCAGAGCCCCAAGCCTGTCCTCCAGTAGTGTGCTGTCCAGCCTGGGTCTTGCCTACCTACTCAGACCCAGGCATTCTCACATGCGCATCCCCAGACCCTGTCTGCTGGTGTGCAGGCATCTGCCCCCAGCATATCTTAAAAACAAAACAAAGTGAATAAACAAACAAACCAGAGTAGGCCACTCTGCTGGCACGGTGGTATAGTTAACACAAATCTGGCATTGACCAGGCCCAGGATGCCGTCAGCTATTAGCTGATTTTCTCCCAGCAACTTGGTATAATGAACCTAGGCAGTTGCCTAAAGCTGGGGAATGTTTAATGTAATGAACACTTAATTATTTACTTTATTGCTCCTTCATTTTTCACCATGTTTAGAAAGTTCTTCCCTGTGCTGGAATAATATATATATTTTCTCACATGTTCAGAAACTATTTTTTGCTGTTTATAAAATTAAAATTATAGAATATAAACAATGGAAATGATGAATTTGCACTTCTTTCTTTAAACATTTTTGTTTTTAGATGTGGTTTACCTTGTAAAATAGATGAAAATCTTGCACTTGAGTTCTTCATCAAGTTTAAATATTGGTCTCTATAGTCAACCCAGAGATGACATGCCCAGAAATAAAACGATTTTTGAGGAGTTGGCATGGTGTCGTGGGAAGCTAATCCTACACCTGCAGCTCTGGCATCCCATATGGTCACTGCTTAGAGTCCTGGCTGCTCCTCTTCCTATACAGTTTCCTAATAATGGCCTGGGAAGGTAGCCGAAGATGGCCCAAGACCTTGAACTCTGCAACCATGTGGGT
Source organism: Ochotona princeps (assembly GCF_030435755.1). Taxonomy (NCBI): domain Eukaryota; kingdom Metazoa; phylum Chordata; class Mammalia; order Lagomorpha; family Ochotonidae; genus Ochotona; species Ochotona princeps. The sequence continues at coordinate 61,343,602 of NC_080845.1, forward strand.
GACCTGGAAGAAACTCCAGGTTCCTGGCTTTGAACCGATCTAGCTCTGACACTTGTAGCCATTTGGAAATGAATCAGAAGATGAAACATTTCTCCATCTCTCCCTCTTTCTCTCTGTGACTTTGCCTTTCAAATAAAAATAAATATCATTCTTTTTGAGATGGTCACAGATCGATACGTGCTTCTATGTCAGAGGACATCTGGAAGCCTGGCACCGAGGCAGTGGAGCACAGGATCCAGTCGATAATAAGAACCCTAGATAACATGCAGGGCCAGTAGACTGTGGCCAGGGCAGAGTCTGTGCTCTGGGAGACGGAGCCAGGACCCAGCCAATGGTGGCCAGGGCTAGACAGGCCACCACTGATGACCAACTGCTTGTGTCAACAGCAAATCTTCTAAATCCACTTAAGGAGTGGCTCTTATAATTTGAGTGCCTTTAAATATTTAACATATATTACTTCCTTCCTCTGCAAAACTTTCAGTTTTTTGATTGGTAGATAGAATTTCTTCCAAGTAGGTCGGTAATCTTCACAAGAATTATAAATTGTAGGTTCTTTTGAATGGTCTAATACTATTTATGTAAAGTAACATTTCCTTTTGAGATACCAAAGACCTAATCAGTTATTTAATTGCATGTTTAAGCTAAAATGACAAGACTATTGCGCTCCAAATCTGTTACATTTTAAATCTACTTACAATTGCAGGTACTGTAGGCTATTCCTTAATACAAAAATATGAATCAATTTATTTGATTTACTTTGTGGGGTCTACTCTTATTTTATAAATCTTAAGTTAAAATGTTTACATATAGGGCCCGGCGGCCGTGGCCTAGCGGCTAAAGTCCTCACCTTGAAAGCCCCGGGATCCCATATGGGCGCCGGTTCTAATCCCGGCAGCTCCACTTCCCATCCAGCTCCCTGCTTGTGGCCTGGGAAAGCAGTTGAGCATGGCCCAATGCATTGGGACACTGCACCCACGTGGGAGACCCGGAAGAGGTTCCTGGTTCCCGGCATTGGATCGGCGCGCACCGGCCCGTTGCGGCTCACTTGGGGAGTGAATCATCGGACGGAAGATCTTCCTCTCTGTCTCTCCTCCTCTCTGTATATCTGGCTGTAATAAAAATGAATAAAATCTTATAAAAAAAGTTTACATATAACAGACATAACAGCGTTATCATGCTTGAATGTTTTTCTGTTTCTTTTCAGATAATTTAAAAAATTTTTTCTTTTCTCTCTTTCCAAGCACTGACAGAGAAAGAAAGTTCATTCTCCGAATGTCACAGTTAGGTGGCTATGCTAGGTCAAAGCCAGGAGCCAGGAACGCAATATAGTATGCCCATGTAGGAGACAGGGACACATCTACCTGAGCCTTCATTACTGCTCTGCAGTAACATGTAGCTGAATTCACACTCAGAACCAGGTGTTGAACTCAGCCACTCTAAAGTGGCATGCAAGTGTCTTTGTCTTTTATTAATTTTTGAAAGGTATAGTTAAAGAAGAGATCTTCTGTCTACAGGTTCATTCCCCGGATAGCTCCGAAAGTTGGGGCTAAGCAAGGCCAAAGGCAGGAGCTTCATCGGGGTCTCCCACACGGACACAGGGGCCCAGGGACTTGGATCATTTTTGGCTACTTTCCCAGGCTGATTTGCAGGGAGCTGGATTGGAAGGGCAGCAGCTGGGATTCCAATTGATGTCCGTGTGGAATGTTGGTGTGACAGCCTGCGATGTCCTCATTTCAGGGAGTCTCAGTTTGAGGCCTAGGATGTTTCACCTCTAATACATTCCCAGGTGATTTCACCTGCCAATGTGTCTGGCCAAAGTGCCTGAGCGCAGGTGGCTTGTGGCTTCCTCCCAGCCTAGGCCTGCATGTTGCAGTCATGTGGTGAGTGAGCCGGTGGATAACAAATCTCTGTCTCTCTCTGAGACTCCACCTTTTAAATCAATCAAAAAATTTTTAAAAATTACCTTTCAACTCCATTTTCCACGAACTGTTTGAAGTTCCCTCGCATATTATGCTTGTCCCCACAAGCACATACCCGTGATAAAGTTTAATTTATGATTTAGGTTCAGTAAGATTGACAACAACTACTACTGATAAAATAGAACAATCATAAAAATCAAACATCATTACTGTTGTGTTTTGGGGCTTTTATTAAGTGAATAAAGGTGATGTGAACACAAGCTTTGTGATAACAAGACAGACCATTGTCAATCCGAGGTGGCAATTGTCAGACTAAGAGGAGAGTAGTGTATACAGCATGAAACTGTTGGACAAAGGTCTGATTCCCATGCCAGGCAGAACCGAGTGAGTTGACTTCAGCCATCTACTCAGAACAGCACACAATTTAAAATCGATGAGTATTTATTTTTGAAAAATGTCCATTTCATATTTTCAGACTGTGGTTGGCTTGTGGGTAATTGAGACTGCTGAAAGCAAAACTGTGGCTAAAGGGAAGATGACTGCATTTTCATGCTAAATTGGATTTCAGGGGTGGACACTGGTGCAGAAGGGTGACTGGCCAAAGTCGGGGTAACTTGGGACGGTGGGGGTGAGGGAGGCTCGGCTTTTGCCCTGTTCCCTGCGCCCGCCGAGACAAGGGTGCCCCTTCCCTCCAGGAAGAGAACAAGCACCTGTAGAAGCAGGTGCCCTGACCTCCTGGAGAAGAGAGACCAGAGAGAAAGATGGCACAGCTGGGGGTGGTCCTGAACCCCGTTTAAAAATTACAGGAATATGTGCTCTATGTCCTTTTCATCACCTCCTTGTTTTGGGTCTGGACAATAAATGATCAGAAAGAAGCTGTGTACTTAGAGTGGGTCACACCTCTGTCCCTCTGTCTATGAGGGTGCCAATGACACAGGATCTATTGCCTCAGGAGGGCACCTGCCCAGTGCCTGAGGCAGATAGGTCATAGTGATCCAAAACCCTCTTCGTGAGGTGGGGGGCACTGAGGGATGCTCCGAAGCCACCCTCCCCCGGCAACATACACACACTGAGGGAGTCTGTGCCAGGATCAAGTGAAAGACAAATCGGGCAGTCAATCCCAAAAGTGATTGATAACTTCACTTTCCTTCTCCTAAAATTTTCTTTGGAAACCCTGATCTATCATCTCTCTTCTCTTTTATCAGGAACCTGCCTATAAAATGAGGGCCTCTTGTCGCTGCATGTTTGTTTTGCTACCAGTCTAACATTCAAATGAATGTATTTCTGAGACAAATTCATCTTGTACTAGCTACTTATGCTCTTGGAGAAGATGTTACTGTAAAGAAGCTATTTCATTGGATATTTGAGTAGATATGAAGTTATTCTTATTCCGTTTTAGTGCATTTTCAAAACACAGGGCCATGTTCGAGTCATAGAAGAATTCAACAGGAAGTTTGTCTCAGTCTGCTCTTGGTTCAAGAGCTTATTTCTTTTTAGCATTGAGTAATCTTCTATTGTTTGGAATACCAGCTATTTTCTAAAATTACAGTCAACTCTCGACATCTGTCTTTACCACCTCTCTGGACTCAGCCAACCACAGACTGAAAACATGGGAGAAGGGGCAGGCTTAAGGTGAAGAGCTAAGGTGTTACTTGGGGAGCCCACATCTTAGACTCCCTACTCTACCGCTAATTCCAGCTTCTTGTTATGGACACTCTGGAAGGCAACAGGCGATAGACCAAGCAGTTAGGGCCCTGCTGGCCATGTGAAATACCTCGTGAAGTTCCTGGTTCTTGGTTTTAGCTGGCTCAGCCTGGCTGCTTGGGCATTTGGGGAGTGTACTAGCATATGGAAGATCTCTGTTTTTGTCTCTCTGCCTTCCAAATAATTGCTTTCAATGAAAAATTAATTTGTTAGCTTTCTGTAAGTTTTATTTTTGATGATGTTTACATAGCTGATTAGGATGGGAAGGGTTGAGGATTAAGAGAAAGTGGGTGAGACCATTCTTTCCAAAATTTCTTTTTCTTCTTCCTGTGTGGGGGAAAGTGGGAAGAGGAAGGAAGCTGCATCCAGCCTCTTAACCACCTCAGCACCCTGAGATGGGGACAGTCACCCCATGTCATCCCAGGGTCCCTGATGTGGAACATGCTCTGAGGATTATTTCGAGTGGTTTTGATAGTTCTGAAATGCTGTTGATCTCACTGATCCAAGGATGAGAAAATCCTTCCAAGGTCCACTGGCTGACACAATCCACTCTAGAGTCTCTATTCACTCAGATATGCTGTCAGCGCTTCACTGGGAGTTGACCAATTCATTCTGCTCCCCTTCCTTTGCTGTGCCACCAGAAGTCCTCTGCAGGCCCCTATGGACTGCCATATCCCCCATGTGCAGCTGGGTATGCTGTCCACTGCTCTGTCTAAGCCACTGAGGAGGCCTGGTTCTGACACAGGTACTCTACGGTCACACCACAGATCCTGCAATTCTCCCCAGGGTTGGAGTTCTTAGTTCAGTGGTTCATTTGGGAAGATCCCCAAAAAAATCTCATCTGAAGTGATCCCAGACCTGACTCCTATCACCCACATCAGCCTACGCACACTCTGGTAGTTGCAATTGCTGGGTCAGTTCTATTTCAAGCCCCGTCTCTTATGTAAACCAGCTCAAACCTGCCTGCCACACATTTGGCTGTCATATACACCAGCAGGAACTGCAGCCCAGTCTGGGAGACTCCCAGTAGCTCGCACTAGGCTCACCCTCAGCACTGGCTCCTGTGCTTGCCAGTATGTGTAGCAGACTGGTCCAATCTGTCCCACATCCCATTCAGTTGTTATTTACATCAATGTGCACTGAAGCCTAGCTCAATCCATCCAATCTCACTACCCGATTACACTCATGCCAGCAGGTGTCATGCCACTACCTATCCTGCCAGGCCTACCTCCAGCCCTGATTCTCACGCTTACCAGTGGGAGTTGTGGTCCATCAGGGAGGTGTTCACCGTTTCCCTACTGGGCCCACTCTCAGTCCCAGCTCTTGTATTTTGCTGGTTGTTGTGCATCTAGCTTGACAGGCTTTGCAGCTAATGCTGCAGCAGAGACTGACCAGCCTACACTTACTCTGGCTCATGTATAGATTAGTGAATATTGTCACTTAGCCCAGCCTGACTCTCCGCGTAACCCAGCTCACATGCAGGCCAACAGGTGCTGAGGTCCTGCCCAGCATGCTCTACCCCTGATCCCAGCTTTCATAGTCACCAGTGGAAGCAATGTTCCAGTAGAGGAACCCCCGCAGCCTCCCACCGGGATCGCAAATCCAACCCCCCATGTGTCACATGTGCTGGTTGGTGCTGCAGCCTAGTCTGACATGGCCTATCTGACCTTGACATTTGCTAGCAGGTGCTGTGGTCTGGCTTGGCCCTGTCTGCCTCCAGTTCCAGCTCATGTTGGTAGGTGCTACAGCTTAGCCCAGCCCAGCCCAGTCACTCCCTAGTCCTGGCCCTAATGTGAACTGGTTGGTGTTGCGGCCCGCCCCTGCCTGTCCTGCACCTCATCCTAGGTCTCACATCTGCCAGTGCATGCTGTCAACTGGCCTAGCCCTACCTGCCCCCAGACCTGACCCACACATATGCCAATGGGTATCATAACCTGGCCTGGCCTAGACTGCTCCCAGCCTGGGTCCTTGCACTTGCCTACAGATACTGTGTTGGGAAAAAGGAGTTCCCCAAGCTCCTTTATCAGGTCTCCTCCAAGTGGCAAATTTCACATACACCAGTGGGTCCTTGGCCCACTCTGACTTGATGTACCACTTGTCCTGGCAGGAGCTATGTCCTTATGCATCCTGTCCATACCCATTCCGGTTCTTATTGTTGGGTGCTATAATCTAGCCACACCTGGTCCACCCCGAGGCCCAGCTCTTGCGTGTTCAGCAGGTGCCGAGACTTTGCCCAGCCTGTCCTACACCCACCCTGGCTCTCATGAACATCAATGAGTGCTGGAGTCTCACTTAGTCTGATACACCCCAGACCAAGTCCATACACATGCCAAGGGACACTGGACACTGCTATTGTGTCTAGCCCAGTTTGTCACCCCCCATTCTGGCTATTGTGTTTACCAGTGGGAGTTACAGTCCAGTCAATGTGTCCCCTTAGCTTCCTGACAGGCCTGTTCCCAGCCACAGATCTTGCAGGTACCAGTGGTTGCTCTGACACAGCTTGGCATAGCTCCTCACCCAGTGGCCTTTGTCATCGGATGTGGCAGCCTGGCCTGGCCTGGTTCATACCCAGTCCCAACTCTTGCTGGTTGGTCCCGTAGCATAGCCCTGCCCAGTCTGTTCACATCCCTAGCTTTCATGCAAACTAGTAGGTGTGGTAGCCTACCCTAACCTGGCATGGCCCACACTCCATCCTGGCTCCTGCACATGCCAATGCGATAAGGCTGGCCTGGCCCTGCTTGGCCAATCCCCCTTTAGAACCAACCCACATACTTGCTGACAGGTGGAGTACCTTGACTGGCCTAATCAACACTCAAGCTTGAGTCACATGTTCATTATTGGGAACTAGGGCCCATCACTAATTTCCCAAGTTCCCCCACCAGGCCCACTCCCAGACCCAGATCTTACATGTGCCTGCATGTGCCAAGCCTTTACCTGACATAATCTGCCCCCTCCATCCAGGCCTTTGTATGAGCTGGTGGATGTTGCAGCCTGGCCTGCTTCATACCCTGTTTTGGGGTATGCCTATGGGTGCTGCAGGCTGGACCAGCCCAGCCTGTTCCCAACCCCAGTACCCATGAGTGTTGGAGGGTTCCTTGGCCATTCCTAGCCCGACCTGTCACCTCCATCGGCAGACATTGCAGTTCCACAAGGGTGGACGCACATATCCCTCACCAAATCTGTCCCTAGACTTGGTTCTCTTGCATGCCGGTTAGTGTCATGGTCCAGCCTAACATTGCCCATCCAGTGTTCCAACTCTCACTGGTGGTACTGTGATCTAGTCCTACAAGGTAGTCCCCCAACCCTAGCTTTCATGTGTGTCAGTGAGTGGTGTTCAGCTGTGATTCATGCTAGCTAGTCCAGCTCAGGTCTCGCACATGGACTGCTGCATCAGTCTGACCCAGAAAGTTCCTCCAGCTTCCCTACTCCAAACCGTTGGGTTTCAGCCCCTTTGTTTACTTGCAAGTACAATGGCCTTGTTGATGGAAGTCACTCAGAAGTCATTCCTCACCTGAAACATGCTCCTTCAGTAGTCTTCCCTCCCACTGCAGTTCCCGCTGCCACTTTCCCTCATCAATCCATAGTCCTTGGACCCAGGATTGCATGGGTTCCCCAGAGCAGCCTTCTGCAGCCCAGTCTTCTGGTGGGGTAGTGTGCTGGCCTGGAGCTCTGTCTGCTAACTAGGGTCCCAAGCTCCTGGCACATGTGCTGACTTGGAACCTTATCCCTTCACACACCCAAGATCCAAGCCCACTCTAAGTTCCCCAAACCTGGTCCACCCACACACCAGGCCAGTACTAGGGTGCTGCCCTCCTCTCCTCCCATCCTGTTAGGGACCAACCATGTGGAGAAATCCTGAGGCTTATTAGCCTGCTTGCTTGTGAGCTCCCAGGTCCCTGTACCCACCCTACTGGCCACATCCCCAAGACCCCTGCAAGCCTGTACCCTCAGCCCCCATGAATCCGCCGCCCCCAGTTGGCCCAGCACAAATGGTGCTGGGTTGTCCCCCACATTGCAATAATCTTAAATAAACTGTTCCTTATCATTTTATAAAGTGTCAGAATAATTTTTCTGATAAGGAAACATAGATACTTCTCTGTTTTGAGTTGTATTCCCACCAGTGACTGGACTGTGACCCGTGTACCTCTGGGAAGTAAGCTGTCAATTTTTTTGCTTGGTGCATGAAAGGTGAACAACCTGCTCTGATTCTTGTACCCGTTTCCTACCTGGCTGCAGAAGAATAAAAATGTGGGCAAAGAGCATGCCTAAAACCAGCAGATGTGGTTTTATCCCCTGGGGGTTGGAAAGAAATGACAAAGTCAGGAATAAAAGTAAATGTTTGTCTCTTTATTCTCAGGTTGAGGTACAACTGCCAGGCCTATCAGTCAGTACCTTGTATTGGTGGGAAGAGGGGTGGGGAGACCTCAGGCAGTCTGGAATGCCCAGGGGCCTGAGCCTAATGTGGGCACCTGCATGGGTCCCAGGGTGCATGTAGGATCCAAAAGACAACAAGATCCTTCCATCTGTGTAGCCTGATTCTCAACTTTAACATTCAATACATGCAGGAGAGATCTTCATCTGCCACCTTCCTACTTTTTAAATAATTCCTTCTGCAAAGAACAAAGCAAGGAGGAAATAGAAAGCTAGATTCCCAAACAAAACACAACTCAGGTAAGTGAACCGGATGATCGAAGATTTTTCTGTCTGTCTCTCCTTCTTCTCTGTAACTCTGACTTTCCAGCAAAATATATATAAATCTTTTTAAAATATTTAGTCATTTATTTGAGAAGCAGAGCCAGAGAGATTGCAACTGCTAGTTCACTCCTCCAATGACATAGCCGGACTGAATCATAAAGTGAGAGCCTGCAGTTCAATCCTGCGGTCACGGGCTGCCTCCCAGGGTACACAACAGCAGAATGCTGAAGTCAGGAGCCAGACTTGGAAATAGAACCTAGGTATTCTGATGGTAGCAGGCATCTTGGAAGATTTTTTTTTTTCTCTGCCCTCTCTGTCCTTCTGTGTTTCTGTCTTTCAAATAAATATACATGAAAGAGATTTGATACAAGCTGCTGGGACTATTTCAGAAGGAAGGCCCTGTGTCAGGTTTTGAGGGTCTATATGAAGATAATATGCGGTCTGTATAAGTTAACATCATTAATAGACATGAGACAGCTGAATGGTACCTTATAGCCATTTTAAGGTATATAGCAGCCGGTCCTGTATATAAACTAAAATTGAAATGTCAATGAGCTAATCATAGGTTGTGGTTAGGACTTGCTTTTTTTTTTTTTTTTTTCAACATACTGGTTACTCAAAACCATGTCAATTCCATAATATTGCAAATTGCTGTTGATGTTATATTGGGACTCTTAATCGACTGGGATGATATTCTACCAGCTCTAACTTCGGACCAGAAATGGTCTCCCCAACAAACTGTTCAACCCATCTGGACAATAAGTAGCTGGACTCTATGCTTGGTATACATTTGCAAGGAAAGAATCTTGATTGAATTTGAACTGTAATACTGCATCAAGGTGGAGGAATCCACCAGGGGGGAGAGGAGGGGAAAGGGTGGGGGGATTCCCAGAGCCTATGAAACTGTCACATAATGCAAAATAATTAATAAAAAAAAAATAAGTTAACATCATTATATAGAGCTCTGGGGAAAACATCTTCTAGGTATCAAATTCAATTTATATGGAAAAAAAATCAATCAACATGGTACTCTTCCAAGCCAACACAGTTTTGCTTACTGTTTTTTTTTTTAAGATTTTTTTTTTTATTACAAAGTCAGATATACAGAGAGGAGGAGAGACAGAGAGGAAGATCTTCCGTCCGATGAATCACTCCCCAAGTGAGCCGCAACGGCCGATGTGTGCCGATCCAAAGCCGGGAACCAGGAAACTCTTCCGGGTCTCCCACGCGGGTGCAGGGTCCCAAAGCTTTGGGCCGTCCTCGACTGCTTTCCCAGGCCACAAGCAGGGAGCTGGATGGGAAGTGGGGCATCAAATGCTGGGCAAGACGCACAGAAACTGAGAGAAGAAATGGTCAATAAACTCACGATCCTATTGAACTTATTAGTTATAAATTCAAAGAGATTCCGTCTGCCTGGGATAGATAGAATAACCTTCAACAGGTTGGGCTTTTTTCTAGCTTGGGGATCTTGGGGGTGTTCCTAGGGGTGGGGAATGAAGATGGAGGAGAAGGTGGGGACCGGACCAGTTTTTCACAGGCATTTCAACCTTGGTAGGCATTGGTCCCCAGGAACAAGAAAATACTGAAACTGGGATGGGGACACATTAGCCTGGTCTTTTGAGATACTATGTAAGAGCCCTTGGTGGGGGATTCTCTACTTACTACCCTGAGGGTGTAAGGCACAAGCTTGTGTTCTTGTTTCTTTCAGAGAAAAACAAAATTTTTAATTCTAGGTCAGTTAGAAACACAAACGAACAAGCGGCCAGAATTACGGCATAGGGGTAAAACCACTGCCTGTGACAGTGGCATTCCATATGGTACCTGTTCTAGTCCTGGTTGCTCCATATTTGATCCAGGTCCCTGCTAATGTCTTGGAGAAAGCAGCAGAAGATGGCCCAAGAGTTTGGGCTTAAGGAAACCATGCAGCAGAAGACTTGGAAGAAATTCCTGGCTCTTGGCTTCAGCCCAGTCCCATCCAAGTCCCAGCTGTTGCAGCCTTCCTGGGAGCGACCCTCTCTCTGTAATTTTGCCTTTCAAACAAACAAAACCAGAACAGTCAAGCATCCAAACTTTTGCTCAGAGTGATGGTGTATACGTGGTTATTTGGGAAAAATATCAAGATTACTGAAATCTGCCTTGGATGAAGATGCTAACACTATCAGGCCTTCATCCACAGTGGGCTCCCAGCTCGCTTCCCTTAGCTCAAGTTTCCCTGCCCTGGCTTATGGCTGCAAATCAACCTCTTAGTAAAATAGTAAAATTAGCTCACTGAATTGAGAGATTAGCACAGCTGGTTACCACCTGTCCCAGTCCCTGAACATAAGATTCAGGAAGTCATTTATGTCCCCAGGAGATAACATTCTGAGATGAGGAGCGTTCAGGGTGGTATGGCCTTAGACGGCAACTAGGAGATAACATTCTAATGATCTTTTTGTTTGTTTGTTTTTTAAGTTTTGAAAAAAATATTTATTTATTTCTATTGGAAAGTCAGATATGCACAGAAGAGAAGAGACGGAGAGGAAGATCTCCCATCTGCTGATTCACTCCCCAAATGGGCACGATGGCCAGAGCTGAGCCAGGAGCTTCCTCCAGGTCGTCCCTGCAGACACAGGGTCCCATGGCTTTGGGCTGTGCTTTATTGCTTTCCTAGGCCACGTGCAGTGAGCTGGATGGGAAGTGGAGCAGCTAGGATACGAACCAGCACCCGTACGGGTTCCTGGTTTGCTCAAGGCAAGGATATAGCTGCTGTACCTGGACCTTGATGCTCACTCTTGTCTTGAGGGACTTCTCCAGGAACGTGCCCGGTCTTGCACATAGCCCCCAGATTGACCAGAATCAATTTTGCCGTCACAGAAATTCACCAAAGGATGCGGTATGGCCTATTACCTGAAGGAGAACCAGGAGCATTGTGCAGACCGACCAGAAGCTTGGACAGGAGCTGACCACACACCTCTCTTCCCTAAGAACCTTTGTGGCCAACCTCCTCTGGAGCCTGGGAAGTAAGGGACAGATTGCTGTGTGTCTCCTTGCTCTGAGCTCCACAATACACACTTCCTTTCTTCCGTTTCGTCCACTACCCAACTGTCAGTAACGGGCTTGGTTGTCTCAGGGAGGCAGACCCAGTTTAAACGCTCCATTTCTCCAATCAGTTTTGGGGGAGTTCTGGTATATCCATTCTCTTATGGATCTTAAAGAGCTCACCAAGGCTAAATTTAAATCCCCAAATTCGTAGCTTGTAAATACGTAGGTTTCTGCAGCTCCAAGACACCACTCTCAGAAATGAGACAGGAGGACCCACAGTCGGTCGGTTGGTTCTGAGCTTCCATGATTGTGTGATTTGTGGTTTAACTTTTACTTTTTTTTTTTTTTTTAACATTTATTATGATCATTTTATGATACATTTCCATAGGCCCTGAGATTTTCCTTACTCCATCCACAAGTTCCCTACTCCCTGTAACTGAGTTCCCCCATATTATTACTACAGTATAGTTCTTCATTAACAGTCACATGTCCATCATTGTGGGCATGGACAATGGCAGAGAGTCCAGAATCCTATTGTCAAGATATAGTAAACAGTTTCATTGCAAGTCCATCTTTGTCTGGAAGTAGAAATGCATCCTACATTGTATCCTCACATCTGGATATGATAGTCTCCATTTCACAGTTACTATACATTCCTTTAAATGAAAAGCCACAAAACAACATCAAAAAAGGAAGAAAAATAGAAATTTACAACGCCGTGAAGTTAAATAACATGCTGCTGAATGACTAATGTGTTGCTGAAGAAATGAAAAAGAAATTCAAGAACCTTCTTGAAGAAAATGATGCTACTGTATGATCTATAATTCAATGAAGAATTTAATGAGAATGTGTTTTGAAGAGATGAAGCTAAATTAAAAAAATCAAAATCCATGAGATACAGTTTCCGCTGATTTTTGTTGGTAAGATATTTCTCCTGTAGGCAATACATAGATGGGTTTTGTTATTTTAATTCAGTCTACTAATCTAGGTTTGATTGATGAGTTTCAGTGATTTATATTCAGGGTTAATATGTATGGTGGTACTTTGGTCCTGTCATTTTAGCAATGGGTTGTTCATTGATCCAGTCTTCTGTTGTTATTTTACTGGGATGTTCTTCACATTTGCCTTTGGTTTTGATGGGTGCTATTCCTCTTCTCTGTCAAGAGAACATCTTTAAGTGTCATTGAAGGGCAGGTTTGGAAGAGGCATATTCTTTTAACTTTTCTTGACTGTGGAAGAATTTTCTTTCATTTTCAAAAACAAAGGAAAACTTTGCTGGATATGTTATCCTGGGTCAACAATTTTTTGGTTTTAGAATCTGGAATATGTCACTCCATTCTCTTCTTGACTATAGGGTCTCCTGTGAGAGGTATCCTGGGAGTTTAATTGATATTCCTTTAAATGTCAATTGATTTTTTTTTTTTTTCACATACAAATGTAAGGATCTTTTCCTTATGTTTGATTGAAGAGAGCTTGATGATCATGTGCCGTGGTGAAGATTGCTTTTGGTCAAGCCTGTTGGGAGTTCTGTGCCCCTCCTGGATGTTGTTTCCTAGTTCTTTCTCTAGATTAGGGAAATTTTCTCTTATTATTTCATTAAGTACATTTTTTAAACCCAGCTTCTCTTTCTGCACCTTCTGGGACTCCCATAACTGTTGTATTTGGCCTCTTCATAGTGTCTTTCAATTCTTGAATACTTTTTTTAGCCTGATCCAGCTCTGCTTCCAGCTTTTTGTGTGCTTCCCCTGGTGACAGGAAATACCTTCCAATGCTGAGATTCTTTGTTCTGCTTGCTTCATTCTATTATTGAGACTCTCCACTATGCTTTAATTTGCTCCGCTGTATTCTTCATTTCTGATATACGAGCTTTCATTTGATTCATTTCCAGTGTGACATATTCCTTAAATTCCTTGAATGCTTGCTTTACGTGTTTCTCATTGTTGATCAGAAGCTTTACAATGAGTTTTTTGAATTCTGTGTCCCCCATTTTCTCGATGTCTTCCTCAGTTAACTCTGAGGTTGGCATAGGGTTTTGCTCCTTTGCAGGGGAGTCTTCAGTAATATTCGTTGTGTCTCTGTCTCCTCTTTTGCTTTTGTTCATTTACTTCTGGTTATCGGATTCTTCTCCTTGGAATAAGTTCTAAGCTGTGTCACCCACAGGTCTACAATTAATTTTTACTTATTGTGGTTGGCACATGGTTCTTTGCTTGCAGTCAGTTGTGGCACTCCCTCCAGTGAGTTCCAGGTCTGGGTTCTTGAGTTAGATTTCCATCATGGGGCCCTGCGGCGTGGTCTAGCAGCTAAAGTCCTCACTTTGAACGCCCCGGGATCCCATATGAGCTCCGGTTCTAATCCCGGCTGCTCCACTTCCCATCCAGATCCCTGCTTGTGGCCTGGGAAAGCAGTCGAGGACGGCCCAAAGCTTTGGGACCCTGCACCCATGTGGGAGACCCAGAAGAGGTTCCAGGTTCCCGGCTTTGGATCGGCACAGCACCGTTGCACTCACTTGGGGAGCGAATCATCGGACGGAAGATCTTCCTCTCTGTCTCTCCTCCTCCCTGTATATCTGACTTTGTAATAAAAGTAAATAAACCTTAAAAAAAAAAAAAAGATTTCCACCACGGCTCCATAGCCTCAGTTCCTGGCTCACCACTCTCTACCTCCTGTGATACCTTGCTGAGGCTTCATTGTTGTTTGTCCAACCTTTCTCCCACTTTCAGTTTGAGCAGTTCCCAGGATTACAGAGACATCACATGTCCTGAATAGCTAGGTTGCTGGTGGTGCTGATATTGCTGGAACATGCTGGTGTTTATGCCTGAAGCCACAAGATACCAAAGTCGGTGTTATTTTGTATGTGAGACCATTGCAATGCACTGAGATCAGTGAGTTCACTCCCAGCTCAGCGCATGCGTAGCTCACTGTTGTCCCTGCACTCTTAAAATCTTTCCACACTGCACAAAATGGTGCCTGATGTGCCACTACTAGAGTTCTTGATCTGCAGCTGTCAGACCAATCTTTAGGATGCCACGTTGTTGCAGTTCATTGAGCCAGAAATAAGTTCACTCCCAGCTCAGTGCCTGTGCAGTACTGTTCCGTAACCTTTGCCTCCCTATACAAAATGATGCCAATTTGGCTCTAGGGGGTGGACCGGGATGTACAATCTACCCCGGTCTTGCGTCGCCCGTCTGGGACCTGCTGTTCTGTGTCTGCTCCTGGTCAAATCAAACAGACCTGCAGGACAGACAGTTCACCTCCTCAGCTCCTGGTGAACGTCCCTTCCCACCTGGTTGCTGGTGGAGCTCAGATTGCCGCTCACTGAATGCCGCTGGGTTATCGGTCACTGCAACACAACACTGTTGTGTCCACTGTTCTCCTGTGTCTGTCAGTCTCCAGGTACTCCTCTGCTGTGGTTCAGTCTTCTCCTATTTCCTGGAATGTGCCTTGCTTAGTGCCTAATGTTTCTCTGTCTGTTGATCCTGCCATCTTGATTCTCTGGTTTATCAGTTTCTTAAATAGCATGGCTAAGAGTCCTTTATTTTCCTATGCCCACAGAATGAATAATTTTTATGGACTGTCATTCTAGAAGATTCACCAGGAGAGTTGAGGTATCCTGGTTTCCCATGAGCGCAGGGTGATTTGTCACCTGCTCCCTGGCACTAATGCCAGAAAGTCAATTGGCCTCATGCAGAGACTTTCCCAGGAGGTGGAAGTACAGAACTCCACAGGGAGGCTGGATTCTCCACACACCTCTCTCATTAGCCAAAGTGGGAAGGAGCCTCCAGGGAGCAGGGATGTTTGTCCTGCAGGTTCCTCCCTGGGGAAGGCTTCCTGCTTCCCTCTGCTTCGTGTTAGGGCAGCAGTGCCTTTAGGGGTACTGTTGTCAGTTTGCCACAATTGATAACAATCCCTGCAGTCTAGTATTCAACAATTGTTTGCAGAGTTTCCAGCTGAGCACTGCCTACAACACCACACAGAAACATGGTGGCAAAAGGTACAGCTCATGTTCAGCCCTGTCAAACCTCAGACCCTGAACGACAGCGACCCAGACCCACTAGGGCTTCCGTAGAGGGACAGTGGCTGGCTACGGACATCCACAGCTGGATGTGGGTAAGGTCTGTGTATCTCACACCTGCCTACCCTCTGAATCCAAGAGAGCTGGGGTGTGTCTTTACATGTCTCATGGGCTGGCCCACCACTCATCCTGGCTTCACCACCTCATTCTTACCTCAAGATCACAGGCTTAGTGATGCCTCTCCTCTGAATTTTGTGTCACAAGGCTGCAGAGCACTGGGAGGAAGTTCCATCCTGAACTGGAATGCTTCATGCCCCCTCAAAGTATCACGTAGTTTTCTGTAGAATGAAGGTGCCATTGTTTATTTAAAGCTCCCTTTTGATAGACGTTTAGGTGCTTCCCTGCTTTTTTACTGTGATTAGCAATACTTAAATGGTATAAATATGTATTTAATATATTGATGTATATTAATATGCAGGTGTACAAGGTATGAGTATTTCTATAGAATAGCTTTTTAAGGCATTTGTTTATTTTATTTGAAAGGCACATGCATATACCCACAGAGGGATGTTAGGCAGGAAGTTAGAAATTAACTCATGTGTGAAGGGGCCTAAAGAAAGCAAAGTGCTTTGGCAAAGGCAGGTAGCAGCCTCCAAAACACAGCTTGGAAGTGGCTCAGTATTTTGCACTACAAAATCCTACCTGTGCCCCAGTGACTTTACAGGAGATCCTGTTGGCCCCCCAGGGAAGCACCCCAGGGAGCATCTTTTCTGCTTGGTGACCACTGGGCTACCCAGCTTAATAACACTGGATAGTAAAGCCTCAGCAGGAATTTCACTAATTTCACACCCAACCAACTTCATCCACAAGTGGGGCTGGGAGAGAAACAGTGGGAAGACCTGGACTCCATTTGCTCGTAAGCCCCAGACCGAATGTAGACAGCCTGGCAAGTCGTCCGGATTGGGCAGCTATACCGCTCTTAGCTCTCAGTACAGCCCTCAGAGCTCTGATGCTCCCTTGGCCTGCTGGGAGAATTCTCTCTAATGAACTCTTTAACCTCAGTGTAAATGGTGGGACACTGCTTTTCAGATCTGGAGCGGTGCCTCTCTGTTGTGCTGGCTGCACCGTCCTGTCCCATTAAACCTTGCCACCTTACTAACTACTCTCACTGTCACGTCTGAACTCCTTGCGTGAAGACAAGAGTCCATCTCAGCCATCTCTGCTAACACACTTGCGTGGCCTCTGTCAATACCAAAACCAACTTTCTTTTCACAGCCACTGACTGCTATGACAATGCACTCATTATTTTTCTCCTTTTTAAAAAGATTTATTTACATTTATTGGAGAGGCAGATACAGAGAGGAGCAGAGACAGAGAGTAAGATCTTCCATCTGATGACTGACTCCCCAAATAGCTGCAATGGCTGCAGCTGAGCTGATCCAAAGTCAGGAGGCAGGAGCCTCCTCCGGGTCTCCCACATGGGTGCAGGGTTCCAAGGCTATGGGCCATTCGGTCACTAAGATACATTCTGAGCTCTCGCTGGGTCTATGCTTCTTTAGATTAGGTAAGATTAGGTGGCAGGTCTAATCTCAGATTTGCTTGATAGACAGAGTTCCAGAGAGGGAAGGAGAGAAGGGAGACAGAGATGACAGTTGGAGAGATGCTCCATCTCTTTAAGATACTCTTTAAGGTATCTTAGGTGGCAGAGGCCCAAGTTCTTGGGCTGCCTTCTGGTGCTTTCCCAGCACTTGACCAGGGAGCTGCACAGGAAGTGGAGCTGCCAGGATGCAAACCAGCCTCCGTATATGCTGCCAGCATTACAGCTGGGGGCTTAACTCTGTGTGCCACAATATTGGCCCTTACCTTGTAAACTCATAAACCTCCTTTCTATCCTCCGACCCTTGTAATTAATTGCACAATATCCCAGAAACTTTCGCTGATCACAACAAGTCACCCAAGGATATCGTTGTCTACATTGACAACCAGCCCTTTCATTTGTGCAGATTTCTCCAGGTCAAGAGTTGGGGCAGGGTTCAGTTGGATAGCTCTGCTCTGCACAGTGTCTGTCATAGTTGGGCCTGGACCTGGCATCCCAGGGGTTGACCCTTCCAGCATGGCTTCCTTACACACCTGGACCTGACTAGGGTGGCTGAAGTGGTTACAGGCCAGACATGCTTTATGTCCACCTGAAATTGAGCCTGTGATTGAATTCTGGAGGCTTTGTCAGAAGAAGAAGAGACTTTCTTTATCTCTCTCTCTCTCTCACCATGTGATGCCCTATCCCATCTTGGGACACTGCTAGCAAAAAGGTCACCACCATATAGGGACCCTCCATTATGAATCTAGAACCTTAAACCACAACAAACCACTTTTCTTAACTTATGCAGTCTGTGGTTGGGGTTATTAGCAGCATAGACAGAGAAGGGCACCCAGTCTCATTGCTACACCAAGCCCCTTCTGCACGCTGTAGCTCAAGGCCTGTCTCTAGGCCAGCCCAGGTACAAAGGACACGCTGCCCACTCTGCCTCTGGATGGAGAACTGAGGTCACGCTGAAGGAGCAGAGCTGCAGCCTTCTTGGTCAACCCCATCTCCCAACACTACCTCCTTCCTGGGAAGGAGGGGCTTGCTAGTGTTTTGTGGTGCAGCCCAGATGTTGACACAGTCACCTCTTGGAGGGTTAGTTCAGGATAAACTGTATGGTATGAGTGAAGCCATCAGAAACACTGTTAGAGAAGTGTCATCTTATGTGACAGTTTTTCTTCTCAATAAGAAAACTAACTGTGGGGCCCGGCGGCGTGACCTAGTGGCTAAAGCCCTCACCTTGAAAGCCCCGGGATCCCATATGGGCGCCGGTTCTAATCCTGGCTGCTCCACTTCCCATCCAGATCCCTGCTTGTGGCCTGGGAAAGCAGTCGAGGACAGCCCAAGGCTTTGGGACCCTGCACCCGTGTGGGAGACCTGGAAGAGGTTCCTGGTTCCCGGCATTGGATCGGCGCGCACCGGCCCGTGGCGGCTCACTTGGGGAGTGAATCATCGGATGGAAGATCTTCCTCTCTGTCTCTCCTCCTCTGTGTATGTCTGACTTTGTAATAAAAATAAATAAATCTTAAAAAAAAAAAAAGAAATAAAAAAGGATGCAAATGTGCCTGTTCTCCCAGGCAGAGTATCAAGGGATTGCAAGATGGGCATGGGTAAACAGGAGAAAAAAAATATCACTGGTTAGAGGCAGCAGTGTGGTCTATGCAATTACCCTGTTCTGAAAGCAAAGGAAATAAACAGCCTGGAGAGACAAGCTAATATTATGGATAATAAAAGATTCTTTTGTTTTCTCTTGAGATGCAGATATGCAAGTCCAGTAGCTTGGTGAGCCCGTGGGAGCAGGGGAGGATGCCCCATTAGAGAGGTGGGGAGGCCTTGGGGAGCAGCTAGCACTTGGGATGTTGAAACAGGTAGAGGAAGACACTCACTTCTGCCCCATGGCTTTGGGGGCAGAGAGCAAAGCCTTGGTTTTTATAACTCAGATGGATTTTCTACAAAGAAAATCCTTGTTGTCACCATCAGAGGGATCTCTCTAAAGAATGACAGCTTCGAGGAACATCCTCACCTTACAGAAATAGTGCAAGATGGGGCCCGGCGGCGTGGCCTAGCGGCTAAAGTCCTCGCCTTGAAAGCCCCGGGATCCCATATGGGCGCCGGTTCTAATCCCGGCAGCTCCACTTCCCATCCAGCTCCCTGCTTGTGGCCTGGGAAAGCAGTTGAGGATGGCCCAATGCATTGGGACCCTGCACCCGCGTGGGAGACCTGGAAGAGGTTCCTGGTTCCCGGCATCGGATCGGCACGTACCGGCCCGTTGCGGCTCACTTGGGGAGTGAAACATCGGATGGAAGCTCTTCCTCTCTGTCTCTCTTCCTCTCTGTATATCCAGCTTTCCAATAACAATAAAATCTTAAAAAAAAAAAAAAAAAGAAATAGTGCAAGATCTATAAGTGGCCTAAAAAGATCTGTAAGTGACCTGAAGGCCTGAGGTGCTTAGGGGTGTTCAAATCCGTTAAAGCTCAATAATGACCAAATGAAGACACTCCAGGTACTGATTCCTTCACGAGGAGAGTTGGTTCTACCAGCAGGGTTCTATGGTGCCGGGTTCACAGGCTGCAGCTGGAGGAACCTGAGCTGGCTGCCCCAGATCCAAGCACCAATCCAAAACCGCTACAGGTTCGAGTCAGGGTCTAGCCATGGCAAAGGGGGAGCTCCTGGGTTGTAGAGCCCCCACTGAGGCTTGTGTCTTGCTTTTCCTAAGTGAGGACGGGGTCACATCGTGATGAATGTCTATATACCTGGGGTTTCTGGAGTTGCCAGCTGTATCTCCAACGAACATCTTTGGTCCCATGCCATTCGCATTTCCATGCAGTAACAATGGACAATAGACACGGTAAAATTTCAAAAATCTTCGATATGGTTTGAACCAAAGTGACAAACATTTGGTTGCATTTCCATATCTGTTTGTGTCTTACCTAGTAACAGAGACACAACTTTGTCCTGCCACGGACACTGTATCTACAGGCCTGCCAGCCTCCCTTCCTCCCACCACCTTCCCTTTGCCCCACCGTCTCTGAGACTGGAGCACAGGAGTGAGTCGAGGGGAGCAGTACACAGTTGGAGAGGAAGCAGACCCCTCGGGGTGTTTTTCTGCAGGAACTGAACTTGCAGTGAAGGTCAGGAGGTTATGGGCCTCTCAGCTGGCCAGCTCTTCCTTTGGGATGTGCGGGTTAGTGGGGAAGCACCGGACAGTGCATCAGGCTACTGTCGTCTGTGTCACAATTGAAGAAACAGAGGTTCATGGTCATCTAACCTCGTAACATGTCCCACAGTAAGTGCTAGGCCTAGGCTTTCGGCCCAGAGTCTGGGCCTCTCTTCCTTGTGCTGGCTACTCTTCTCTCCTTCTCATTTAAAAATTTTAATTTTTGAAACACTTTATTATTTGAAAAATCACTGAGAGAAAGAGCTCCCAATGACTGGTTCACTCCTTAAATGTGTACTATGGGTCAAATGGGCAAAGCTGGGAGCTAAGAACTCAATCTAGGTCTTCTGAGTGGGTTACAAGAACCTCGAGATACTGGAGCCACCCCTCAGGGTCTGCGCCTCCGGGAAGCTGGAGTCAGGAACTGGAATTAGGAATCTAAGCGCCTTCAGTGGGGACTGTGCATTCAAGAGCAGTGTAAGAAAGTCCATCTCAGCTCAAACTCGGAAAACGCTCACTAATGGTCCTTGCCACTGTGTTTCCTCTCATACGCACACCAGGTATTGTCCCTGCTCCCCAGGAACTCTAGGCAAATCCTGCCCCCATTTTATACAGGGGACTTGGGCACCTGCGGATTTTGATACATTCAGGGGCTGTGGGACCCATCTCCCAAGGTAGGGGTAGTGAGGAAATGACCCACCAGTGGGAGAGAGAGGGGCGGTGAGCCCAGCAAGGAAGTGAGAGAAGCAGTACCTCTTTAGGAAGCAATGGATGTGATCCGCAAGGAGAACATCAAACTGCTGGGAAGCCCCAGGAGCATGTGCGTGTGCCCTGAGACTGGCACCCACCACCGCCACCAGGGCAGAACCAGGCACACCTGGGGACACTAAGGCACAGGAGGAGGAGCCTGCTGTGATGGATCCAGCCCCGCCTTCCATGGGAGAAAAGGGGCTTCCCTCCCGATAGCCACGGAAAGCAAATGCAGCAGTTCCAAACCCCCAAACCCTGAAACTCACAGGCTCTTTTGCTGGATGTCTACTGGAGTGGTAAATGACCTACTTTTGACCTAGCCTGTGACTGCAGTGCTGTTTGATCTTCCTAAAGAAATCTGAAGAGAACAATACGCAGTGGCTTGCGGCAATGCCTGTGGTCATGCTGACCAGCAGGAATGACTGCTTGGGGGTGCTTGCTTCCACGGTAGGATTAATCAGACAGCGATCAAAGAGTTACCTGATTCCAGGGGTCAGTACACGCATGCCAGACAGCCCGGCACCTTTGATTGTGAGTGAATGGTACAGGGTCTGGAAAGTAAAACTAAATCAACCTGAAAATGTACGATTGTTCTGTAGATGGTACTGGAGTGGATTCTTGTGTTTCACTTGTATTGTCAAACGTTCCTTCCATTGAAACATCTAAAGGTCGTCTGCACAATAAGTTACTGCTGAATTGCCTGTGCTGCAACTACGAAAGTCAATAAAAGCGAGCAGCGCAGGATGTTTGGGGCTCCTTAGCTTTTACGCAGACTCCCCTGGTCGCTCCTTCTTCACCCCACCTGTCTCTCAGCCCTGTCTGTTGCTAGCTGGCTCGTGACAATCTCTTTGCCATGCACATTAACGGAGAGCTGTGTGAGAAGCTGCTGGGCCTGGAATTAGTACTTCTACAGCAGATACAGGTACCTCAATTGGTGGCTTAACACACTGCACCACAATGCTCTCCTAAAGATTTCATCTTAGTGTTATTTTTTGGTTATATAATCTTTCCTAACATGCTTCTACCTATGGGATTATTTATCCCTAATTCTCTTTTACCTTTATCTTGATTCTTTTATTTTTTTTCAGAAAAACATATTTTAAGAGTAATTTCCAAATGCTATTACTTGGCTCATATTTTGAGCTTAAAATGTATTTTCTTTGTTTCAGCAAAAATGTAAAACTACAGCTATCTTTTCTAGCCCAACCAGAGAGTCCAGGGACTGGGCGGGAGGAGTAAGCGGGGAACAATGTCCCTCCCCTTCTTCTGGCCAGGACAGCTTGTGCAGAGGAGGAAGCGGTCTCTGCTTCAACCTACTCAGTGTCCCTTGGTAGTCAAATCAGACTGATAAAACACAGACTATGTTTTACAAAAATGATTCATCTGTGTATGTAATTGAAAAGAAGGAGATACAGAAGAGAGAAATCTTTCATTCCTTAGTTCACTCCCCAAATGGTTGCTACAGCCAAGTCTAAACCAGGCAGGAGCCAGAAGCCAGGAGCTTCACTAGGGTGTCTGACACAGGTGGCAGGGGATCAAGTCTTGGGTCTTCTGCTGTCTTTCCAAGTGCATGGTCAGGGAGCTGAAGGAAAAACAAAAAACAGCGGAGACTCACATGGGATGTTGCCACATCGGATGGTGACATCATACACAGTAATCAAACCCTCTCCACCACAGTGTCAGCCCCCACAACGAGGTTAATTAATGCATGCGTGCAGCTCACGTAACAGAGAACTCAGCAAACAGCAACTCAAAGGATGGTTGGAACTTAAACTTACATAGTGTCTTAACAAAGAGCAATAAATGTGTGGCCAAGTGATCAAAGGACAAGCATGTTGAGCTTCCCAGAGTTAGAAATTGTGGGAAGGGAGGCAAGTACAATGAGCTCTCCTTATCTGTGGGTTCTGCTTACATAAATGCAACCAACTGCTGATCAAAAATCTTAAAAACAAAATTGTGTCTGCACTGAACACACACAGATTGTTTTCTGGCTATTATTCCCTAAACAGCACAGTTTAGCAGCAATTGCAGAGAATTTACATTGCATTAGCTCTTATACGGGATCTAGAGGTGATTTAAGGGAGGATGTCCATAGGTCCCACGCAAGATGCAAAGCTATACCATTTTATGCAAGGGACCTGGGCAGCTGTGGGTCATGTTCTCTGTGATGGGAAGGGGTCCCACAGATGGCGTATATGGGGGAGCAATGGTGGGTCAATGCAGGTTGGGAAGGTTTGTGACAGGCATTTCCTCTAGCGCTTCCTCTAGTGCTCACCTGTCACCAACGGTGAACCTCTGTCCTTCCTGGAAAAGGAGGGAAGGAGTCTCCTTTGCAGATGGGTATTCGATTTTGGGACAACAGGGGGAGGACAGAGAACTCATCCTGTTTCAGGCTGCTCCCAGTTTTCTTCCACTGAAACACAGCTTTATGCCAAAATAGCGTTTTCTGGAGTGGCCTGTAGTGCTATCAGCCCCCTCATAGGCCCAACGTTGCCTTGTGGATTAGGTCCCTCCTTGCCAATTTGCCAGCTATACCAGATCCTTCTTGCGCCCTCCAAGATGTGGAATCAGACGTGAATCCTCTCTGAGGTGTGGCCTCAGAGTCTAGAGTGGTTCCATGTGACAGGCTGCTCCGAGATGGAACTGAGACCAGCATCAGCCGTCAAGGACAATGTTCGCTGCCTGCAGAAAATGTTTCATTTGCCCAGGTAATAGTTCTCAGAGCATTTCTTAGCGGCATGTGAAGTTTGTATTTCTGGCTGAGGCCCGACCACTAACCCCTTTTTCTGTTTGCATGGTGAGCAGCGACCCACATCCCACCCACCTGGTGCTCAGGTGCCAGCTTGGCTGGAATAAACATCTCTGCAGCAGATGCCTAATGTGTGGAAGAGAAAAGCTGGTTCTGCCTTGTAAAACCTGAGGCATCTTACAGAAATGCACCTCACTGCCTGGATGCCTACTATTCGGAAGGGAAAAAATTCTGCTGTAGATCCCTCTTTCAAAACCGGATGCTGAGGTAGGCATCTGGCCCAATGGTTGAGATGCTACGTGGGCTCCCCACATCCCGCGTCAGAGTTCCTGGTTCAAGTCCCTTTACTCCAGCTGCAATTCAGCTCCCTACTAATGTGTCCAGGGAATCAGCAGGTGATGACTTAAGCACCTGGGCCCCGGCTGCTTAAGTAGGAGACCCAAGACAGAGTTCTGGGCTCCCGGTTTCTGTCTGGCCCAGATTTGGCTGTTGTGGGTTTGTCTGGGGTGTGAATCAAAAGATGGAAGATTTTTCACTGTCTCTCTCTTTCCGTGACTTTCAAATATAAGAATGAAAATAAATAAACATTAAAATCACGCAGTGAACCACACCCTGCTCACTGCTCTTGCTGAGGGATGGCTTGGTGTTGGGTGTTGTGCTGGACTTAGAGCGCTCTGCCTTCACTGGCAAGTCAGTCAAGGAGAGGAGAGAGGAGCCGTACAGGCAGCACGAGGGATGAACACGGGACTGCAAGGAAGGCCAGCATAAAGCACAATCTCAGGTGAATGGTAAACAAAAAGCATCACACTTTGCTTTCTTTTTAAAGGCTTTTTGAAAGACAAAAAGAGAAACACACAGAGGCAGGCAGCAGGAGAAGTTCCATCTGTGGATTTATTCCGTAAATGGCTGCAGCAGCTGGGCCAGGTGGGAGCCGGGACCTGCGCACTCAATCCAGGTCTCCCACGTGGGTGACAGGAACCCTGTTATCTGAGCCATCATTGCTGCCTCTCAGGTAGGCTGGGGTCAGGAGCACAGCCAGCAGCTGAACACAGGAGCTCTGACATGACAGTCAGGCATCTGAAGGTCTAGGCCAAATGCCGACGTCAACGCGACACTTCAGATCTATGGTGATGGCGTTGTGAGGGGTAGAGAAAACAAAGACTAGGTCTCAGGAGAGCTTTGACTGTCATGTTAAAATGTCTGCACAGCTGGCTCTGAAGCCCTGTTCATCATATCTATTAGATAGGGACAAAAGCAGACTTAGCACTGTGAAAAGCTTAGAAGCAAATGGAGCAATAAAAGTTGATGGATACAAGCACATTCATCACAGTTTTTCATTCTTTTCCCTAAGTGCAAAGACTTCATAGAATCAATCAATTAACTGATATTTATTGGTGACCCAAGTGCAGGCCAGAGTGATTGCTGACTTAATGGAAGTAGGAATATTGCTGAGCTGGCAAGTCCAGCCCCTCCTACCCACCCCCTACCCCAGGGAACCGGCAACACCTTCGGGAGGGTTTAATTAAGGATGAGTGTGTGCTCTAGGCATTCAGAAAAACCTTCAGCTCAGAGAGGCCAGAGCTGAAAGGGAGCAAAGTGTTGAGTTCTCGATAGGTCAGAGAGGAGCAGGGATGCAAGTGAATCTATTCTGAGCCCAGGGCTCCTGATATGTGTTTCCTGGCTCTGCGAAGCGCCCAGAAAAAAGAGAAGAGAGCAAATAGGCAGCTGTGCAGTCCCAGCCAGCTGCAGTTAACAAGCGCAAAGGCTGACTTCCCCAGGATATCTGAAGATTTGATAAAAACAAGTTAGTTTAGAATGGAGATCACTTCCAGGATGCAATAAAAATGTTTGCTCAACAGAGAGGTAAAACTGTACACATTTCACATGAAATGTAGTGACCAAGTGCCCAGTGGCCACTGTGGCCCTGAAACGTGGAGAGGCTAGCAAGTACAGACTGAGCATCCCTTCTCTGAGATGCAGAGAGTTACAGTGGTTCAAATTTCATGTGGTTTTCAAATTCTGGAATCATTGTACCAGTGTAATGAGATACATGAAATTCATGGATATGTTCCTCTACACCTAGCCTGGGAC
Organism: Ochotona princeps; assembly: GCF_030435755.1. Lineage (NCBI taxonomy): Eukaryota > Metazoa > Chordata > Mammalia > Lagomorpha > Ochotonidae > Ochotona > Ochotona princeps. The sequence continues at coordinate 61,369,282 of NC_080845.1, forward strand.
ATTTTTATGCAGTAGCTTTAACAATTTTGTGTCAGCGTTGAGTCATCAGACTTGTGATGGCACATAGTACTTGAGAACTTCAGGTTTTGGACGAAGGACGCTCCATCGGATGAAAGGGAAGCAGACAGCACCTGTTGTTGCTCATGGTAACAGCCCCTCCTCCATTGACTGGCAGAAAGGCACTAAGCCTGCTTTCTCCTCCTCTGGGCGCCCTGCCCACACACCTGGACTACTCTTGGAGTCCAAAGCTCCACGAATATTCTTTTGAAGGGCCCGGTCTGTATACTAACATTGAATAGTTAATGGCTCACAGAATTCTAGGTAAAGAATGGAAAACCCCTGATGGAGGAGAGCCCAGCCCGTGCCTGCTGGCTGCCCCGTCAGTGCTTGTGAGGATTCCCCAAGACATGGCCTGTTTGTGACCAGGACCCTCTACTCCATTGTCTACTGCCAAGCATACCCTTCCTTGCTGTCGTTGCTTCTCCCACTGTGTGATGAATAAAGGTGATAGGGACACTTCTGAGAGCACTGTCAGTGTGTAACAGCAAGCACACATTGTCCAAAAGGCTGATCCACAGACAGGACTAAAGGAAGAGGAGGGTAATAGAAATGCTTAATTATTTCTGTGACAAACACTACACTGGGTATTTACAGATTCTTGTAGCTTCTGTTCAGGACACACTGACTTTTAACAAGAAGCGGTTAAATTTTCTAATAAGTGTACCATTTGAATATTACTAAATTTTGTGTGTTGGAAACTCAGTCTCTAAAATCCTACATTGCGGGCCCGGCAGCGTGGCCTAGCGGCTAAAGTCCTCGCCTTGAATGCCCCAGGATCCCATATGGGTGCCGGTTCTAATCCCAGAAGCTCCACTTCCCATCCAACTCCCTGCTTGTGGCCTGGGAAAGCAGTCGAGGATGGCCCAAAGCCTTGGGACCCTGCACCTGTGTGGGAGACCTGGAAGAGGCTCCTGGTTCCGGGCTTCGGATCAGCACACACCAGCCGTTACGGCTCACTTGGGGAGTGAATCAGTGGAGGGAAGATTTTCCTCTCTGTCTCTCCTCCTCTCTGTATATCTGACTTTGTAATAAAATAAATAAATCTTAAAAAAAAATCCTACATTGCCTTTGAGAGGTGGTTAGGGTTCATTGAGTGCAGGGTCTGCCCCCCACAGATTGCTCTAGTACCCCGTTGTCAGAGGAGGTGAGCCTGCTGCTCACCACCCAGCCTCCTGGCATGCAAGAGACAAACAGGATGGCAGAGGTTCCATCTAAGCAGTTTTGGTTCATTTGGGAGACACGCACTCTTTTATGAAATAGCGAATAGCCTCAGACCAGGAATTCCAGGAGAGCAGGGCTAGGAGCCAGACTATGGTAGCCACCTCCCATAGGCCAGGGGCAGGTGAGCAAAATGGCCCCTGGCTAATCAGTGTTTCTTTAAAGCAACTTGATCCCGTCCCTGGTTCATGCCCAGGGCTCTGCCATTGGCCGCCATCTTGCTTGCCACATGTAACTCAGTGACCTTAATCACTGATTGCCATCTTGTTGACTTAGCGACCTATTCGCCCTTGGGCCTCACAATTGAGGTCATGTGAGTGAAGCCCCAGCATGGCATTCATGGAGGCAGAGAGAGAGAGAAAGAGAGACCTAAGTTGGCACCTTGCTCTGCCCACCAGGTTATCAGGTAGAAAGAAACCCTCCTCAGAGGCTGGCACCACATGTTTCAACTTCTTGGCCACCAGACTCAGCAGCCAAATAAATCTCTATTCTCTATAAATTTCCTGCTCTCGGAGATTTTGTTACAGCAACGGAAACATACTAGAAAAATGTACTTTGTGGATCTGAGAAATTTAACAGTTTTGAATCCCTCATATCGATGGGGGGATCAGTTTTATTACAACACACCTTAAATGGAATTTCTTATCTCAGAAAACATCCCTTACTGTGTATTAAGCAGTCCATACAAGTCTATTGCAATTAAATTCCTTCTTGTTTGGGAAATATAATATACAAGGAGAATAAGTCAGATGCTGGATGCTATGGATTTGAGCGTGAACATCCCATCTGATTTTCGGCTCACCGCTGAAGCCTTTCAGACGTCCTAATGAAACTGTTTCCAAAAATGGGAAAGTATTGAAACCATGGAAATGAAAGATGTTATGAGAAACACAGGTGTAGTGCTTGGAGACTGCCTAACACAGTTTAGTTGCCAACCTAAAGGGCTAAATTTAGAATGCAGAAACAAAGCATAAATGTGAAAGGAAGTTTGTTCTCTTGGTCTGTGGAATAAAATGGGGCCTCCTGGGTGTGAAATAAGCAGAGTAGCAGGTGGAGGCTAGAGGGAACCAGAAGAGCCCACAAGCCCAACAGGGAGCTGCTGCAGGAGGTTTGTGGAAGATGAAATTCAAAGATAAACTTTATTTGGTTCCCCCAAATTCTGAAGTCTGTGCCTATGCAGGGGCTTCAAAAGGCTCATGAGAAATGCTCTCTAGGAAAAGACCATGAATGTTTCTCACCAGTTTGGAGATACTAAAACAAATTCATTTCTTTGTTCCATTCTTCACAACTATTTTGAAGTGTCCTGTCCATCACTCGGGCTCACACTCAGCCTGGGACCTTGCCTTGTTGAGCCCCGATTTACTACCCTGTAAGTTGAGGAGGGGTCCAGCTTAAAGTCTAGGATTGTTCAGGACCTGGAGAATTGCTTAACTTGTGGGAACATTTTTCTTAGAAAACCAACAATCCATGAGATGAAACTCACGGCTAATGTAGGTGCAGAGTAGTCGGGGGTCCTGAGTGCTGGAGGACCCTGTAAGTGCCTAAAAAATCAAAGCCTGAACCCCCCATGTGATGGGGGAAAGCTGGTGAATTCAGATCCTCCAAGCAGGTGACCCCCAACTGAAGGCTTCCCACACCACTCTTCTCTGGCCTCAGTCCATGTTTTTTTTTTCTTCTTTTAAAAGTATAGTTTCAGGCCCGGTGGTGTGGCCTAGCGGCTAAAGACCTCGCCTTGAACATGCCCCGGGATCCCATATGGGCGCCGGTTCTAATCCCGGCTGCTCCACTTCCCATCCAGCTCCCTGCTTGTGGCCTGGGAAAGCAGTCGAGGATGGCCCAAAGCCTTGGGACCCTGCACCCACGTGGGAGACCTAGAAGAAGCTCCTGGCTCCTGGCTTTGGATTGGCGCAGCACCGGCCGTTGCGTTCACTTGGGGAGTGAATCATCGGACGGAAGATCTTCCTCTCTGTCTCTCCTCCTCTCTGTATATCTGACTTTGTAATAAAAATAAATAAATCTTTTAAAAAAGTATAGTTTCATTTTATTTTATTTTTAATATAGTTTACATAGTTGAGAAGGATGTATGCCCAAGTGAGCCATTGATTAGAGTAGGGAGGTTCTAGTTACGGAGGAAGGCGAGTGGAACAAATGTTTCCAAATATTTTTGTTTGTGTCTGAAGCGGGGCAGAGGAGGGGACCACTCCTTGCTGCCAAACTACCACATGGGAATGGATCACAGTCATTTGATGTCATTGCAGAGGCCCTGATGTAGGGAAGAATGTTCCAGGGATGTTACATGAGTGAGTTTGATAATTCTGAGACATAATTGGTTTTGTAGCTCCAGGGCTGAGAAAATCTTTCCAAGGTTGACAAAGTCCGCATTAGTGCATCCACAGAGCTGGACACTTGCTGCCAAAGCTTGGCTAGGAGAATTGTCCAATCTGTTCTGCTTTTCGTCATCTGGCAAGGCTTGATGTCCTCTGCTAGCCCAGATGAACTGGGTGTCATGTTCTCCATGTGCATCTGTGTATGCTCTGCACTGCGTGAGTATCAGCAACTGAAGAGGCCAAGCCCTGACACAAACACTGTAAGGTCAGACCACATATCTTGATTTTCCCTGTGGCCTGAGTTGTGGTCAGTGGTCTAGTTGTGAAACTCCCCAAGAAACTTCACCTGGGGAGACTCAGGCCTGGCTTTCATGTGTACCAGCCACTGTGAGGTCAAATCTGTCACCTGCATCGTTCTATGCACATACTGATGAATATAGTTGCGTGGTCAGTTTTGCCCCTTATTCTATCTCCCACATAAAATGATGGGTGCTGTGGCCTAGCCCAGCCCTGCCTACCGCAGGTCTGGTCTTCTCTGGATGCACAGCCTAGTTGGAGCAACCCCCCAAAGTCTCCAGCAAGCCCACCCTCACATGCCAGCATGTGAAGCAGTTAGTTTGTTCCATCCTGCATCTCATCCAGCTCTTGTACACACCCATGAGTTCTGTAGCTTATCTCAACCTGACCCACTCCCAGACCTGGCCCACATGTATGCCAAGGGATGCTGTTGCCTTACCCAGACCTGCGTGCCCCCAGCCCTGGTTCTCATGCTCATCAGCAGAGGAGTTGCAGCCAGCAGAGGAGTGCCCACAGTTCTCCTGCTAAGCCCATTCTCAACCCCAGATATTGCACTTGCAGAGAGTACTGCAGTCTAGTACTCTGGACTCTTGCACCCAGTCCTGGCACTTGCTAGCAGATAGCGCAGCAAAGCCTGGCTCATTCCAGGCTTCTTGTGCTGCTGTTACTTCTACTTTCTCTTTCTCTTCTTATTCTCCTCCTTCATAAATACATCTTCAGATTGATTTACTTATTTGAATGGCATAGTCACAAAGAGAAGGATGGGAGAGAGATTGAACATGAGCGAGATCTTCCATCTACTGGTTCACTCCCTCAAAGGCTGCAACAGCCAGATCTGAGTCAGGCTGAAACCAGGAGGCAGGAGCTTCATCCAGGTCTCTCACATGGGTACAGGGGAATAATCAGTTGGGTCATCCCCTCTGCTTTCCCAGGTGCATCAGCAGGGAGTGAGACAAGAAGCGGAATAGCTGGAATTTGAACCAGCACTGATATGGGACAGTGGTGTCGCCGTAAGCACCTAACCTGTCATGCCACAGTAGCCCCAGTTCTTGCGTTTCTTATGACATTTGTGAATGTTGCTGGTAGTACTTGGCCAGCAGGTGGGCTGGCCAGGAGCACCCAAAATCTCTTCATTCATCTGTCTGTGCCTCCATGAAGATGGCTGAGCCTGAATTGGGCCAGAGCCATCCCTGTCTGCATGTGGCCTATGTTGGGGGACATCTTGTTTGTATCCACAGAGTTTTAATTAGCAGAGGTTAACAAATGATGACACAGAAAGACTGATACCAGTGAAATCTTTTATGGCCTACTTTTCCTGAGAGGAGGATCTGACCACTATGGGAGACACCTGGGGAGCCCTTGGGGAGGCATGGCATGCAGGAGCAAGAGAAGAGCTGGAGGTCAAAGACTTTCCTGGGATTTTCCAGGGCAGAGTGACTGGGTTAGACTAGGCAGGTCTGGATAATTTCAATGGGGCTTGGGCTTGAGGGTGCTCTCTAGATGCCTGGTACCAGGCTCTGGTATGATTTAGAGTGTCTGACAGTATGTGTGTGTGACAGATACATGGTGTGGCTGGCTGTGCACACAGGCTCCTAACAGAGCCCTAGTGTATCTCTAACAACCAGCATGGGTTTGAAAATGTCCGAAGCATAAGCAGTCACTGGAGAACTTGCTGGAAGCTTCATGTTCTTTTCGTGCACCTTTGTGGGTGCTCTGCCCTGGACTACCCAGCTGTGAGCAGGTGGACACTCCATGCCTGGGGCTGTTTGCAGGCCAGTTTCCCTTAGGATGGTTTCAGGGGAGGAGACACAGACCTCATTGTTCCAGGCCATGTCTAGGAACAGCCAAGGGAAGGGAAAGATTTCTGTAGCTGACCTTGGACGTCACAGCCTACCATTGACTGTATGAAGGCAAAGGGGAAACATAGGAACGTGCTAGGCTTCCTGTCCAGAGTCCTGCAAGACCAGCATCACTGAAGGGAAGATGAGAAAATTCTCACAGTGAATGCTAGACTCTGATGCTATCAACCACATTGCAAAGACTTCTAATCCACATACAAATTAACACACTGTAAATTTACCAACATTCTGATATATTGAATAGTTTATGGCAATAATGCAGACACGAGGGAGGTTTTTGAGGCTTTCACAAAATGGAGCTGTGTAATCTACTTGGATGAGGCTGGTAATTAATTACACATGACATATAAGTATCACCAGGGATTTGTCAAAGGAGTTACCTTGAGGAAAGTTCTGCAGGCCATTTTTTCTAATTATTACTTTTTAAATATTTTTTTAGTTTTACATAGTTGAGAGGAATGTGTGCCCCTGTGGGCCTCTGATTAGGCTGGGGAGGGTCAGGTATGAACGAAGGTGGGTGGGACAAATGGTTTTCAGTCTTTTTTTTTTTTTTCTCCTGTGTCTTCAGAGGAGGAGAGGGTGAGGGCCGTTCCTTGCTATCAAACTACATCAGCACCTGGAATGGGGGACAGCCTTTGATGATGTCCTAGAGACCCTGATGTGAGGGAGCGGATTCCAAGGATGTTACTTGAATAACCAGTTTCGAGAACCCTGATATGTTGTCAGTTTCATTGCTCCAAGGTTGAGAAAATCTTACCAAGGTCTTCAGGTTGACCAAATCCAGCTCAGTGCATCCACAGACCCAGGAACATGCTGCAAAGCTTGGCCAGGAAAGTGGTCCAACCTGTTTTGCTTTCTACCCTCTGACAGTTGACATCCCTTGCTGGCAGGCCAGTTTTTAAGAGGACATTTGAGGTATTCCCCTTTGATATGGGATTTTGTAACTCTCACAGTCCAGATTTGTCTTTGCAGCCTGACCCAGCAGGATATGCAAGCAGCAGAGGGAAAACCTTCTGAGAAGCAGAGTCCAGATGGGCCCATGGTTGCCCAGGAGGGGCTACCCTGATGAACACATTTGGGCACCCATCATCCTCTCTAGCCAGCTGCTGAGCATGTGGGGCTCTGGAGTGAACAAACAGCACACTCTTTTTTTTTTTTTTAAAGATTTATTCATTTTATTACAGCAAGATATACACAGAGGAGGAGAGACAGAGAGGAAGATCTTCCATCCGATGATTCACTCCCCAAGTGAGCAGCAATGGGCCGATGCACGCCGAACCGATGCCGGGAACCTGGAACCTCTTCCGGGTCTCCCACGCGGGTGCAGGGTCCCAATGCATTGGGCCATCCTCAACTGCTTTCCCAGGCCACAAGCATGGAGCTGGATGGGAAGTGGAGCTGCCGGGATTAGAACCGGCGCCCATATGGGATCCTGGGGCTTTCAAGGCGAGGACTTTAGCCGCTAGGCCATGCCGCCGGGCCCAAACAGCACACTCTTTTCTCAAGGTTCTATTTGCTTTTGACAGATACATTGAAGAGGATCTTGGTAGAAACGGTCTCATCTGCCATGTAGGAAACCAGGAAGAAGCTCCTGGCTCCTGACTGCAGGCAGGCCCAGCCCCTATCATCGCTGCCATTTGGATCATGAACCAACAGATGGTTTCTCTCTCTTTCTCCTTCTTCTCGTTTCTCCCTTTCTACAACTCTGCCTTCCAAATAAATAAAATTAATCTTTAGAAAAAGAGAAAGAGAGCAGGGAGATTTCCCAGTTTCTGTCTCTAGTCCTGCCCCCTAACTCTACCCTTTGCGTACCAACCCAGCACATCCATCATCCCATGATGCACTTGAGCCTTCTCCAGCATGAAGCTGATGTGATAAGCACAGGTGTATTGAACTCCTTGTGGAGGTGTCATTTCTCCAGAGGTCACCATGAAGGCCAAGAAAAACTCTGCCTCATTTGAATATTCAATTATGGCACTACCCTACACTGGACTTGGAGGGGGCTTCCTTACCCTGTCTCATTCTCTCCTTTGCTTGCTCCTTACAGATGGATTTCCTCACAGTGCACATCTCTCCCCATAGGGTTGCCCACACTCACTTCTGAATGTAGACTCACTCTTGATCTGATGCTCCCATTGTTGCGCTTTTTTTCTCTCTGCTTTGATTTCTTCTTTCAAAAAAGATCCATTTATCTTTATTGGAAATACAGATTCACAAGGAGGAGAGACACAGAAAAAATTCTGCCACCTGCTGGTTCATTTCCCAAATGGCTACAATGGCCAGGGGTTTGTTCTGAGTCTACAATGTGGGTGTATAGGCCCAAGAACCTGAGCTATCCTCCACTACTTTCCCAGGCCACAATCAGGATGGGAAGTGGAGCAGCCAGGACTAGAACCAGTATCCATAGGAATGTGGACACTAACAGGTTGAGGAGTAACCTGTTGTGCCACTGTTCCAGCCCCCATGCTTCGAATTCTTATCTCATATTGTGTGAGGAGTCAGACTGGGTAGTAGGCAGTTAGGGCATTCTGGGTCCCCGAGCCATTTTCTTCTCAAAGATAAAATGGCATTTCCCCCGCCATGTCTTATATTCACTAGAGCACATTTCTTCCAAGAGACAAGAACGGCACTAACATACCAATTCCCCACCTGAAGCATCAGCCGTGTCTCCGGCCATTGTGGGGGAGGGGCTCAGACTGGTCTCCTTATCATTGAAAAGGGACCAAGGAAGTTGCATGTCTGATACCTTTCTGGCCTTTTGTCTCAAAACCAGGTACCATGGGGACCAGGAATTTCCTTTTGTCTTTGGAGAAACCCCTTTGAAGTAAATCTTTAAAAATTGCTTTCCGGGCTTGGCAGCATGGCCTAGTGGCTAAGGTCCTCGCCTTGATCCCATATGGCCGCTGGTTCTAATCCCAGCAGCTCCACTTCCTCTCTATCTCTCCTCCTGTCAGTATATCTGACTTTGTAATAAAAATAAAATAAATCTTAAAAAAAAAAAATTGCTTTCCCCACCAGTAATATGGGTCTTTTTTTCCACTTATCCTCCTGCCACTATGGCAGGGGGCAAGGGTCCTTTCTATCTCAAAGCCCCCTCCCGTCACTAGGACGGGAGCCTCCTTTCTCAGCTTTTCTAATAAATCTTGCTTTAAAACTAACCTGTGTCCACACGAAAATTCCTCTCTCCTGTGAGACAAGAATTGAGGTTGCTGCCGTATTCCGGGTCAAAAACCCTACAACAATCTGAGGTTGAGAACTTGGACTATCATAGCCAGGGAACATAACTCCACAGCAGAAGGACAGACATTTGTAACTTAAGACAGACTATATCACAAGGTTGTCCCTCTCTCTACATCTATCTGCAAACCTAAGATGGGGCTAAGGAAGACAGAACAGGTGCAGGTGCAGTGACTTCTCTGTCCCCAGAGCAGAGATCCTAGAATCCTGGGAACCTCCTGAGTGTCCCCGTATATTAATGAGATGACTGGTGGCTGGAGAGCAGGAGAAGGCACAGAGCAGGATTAAAGGGGTGGGACTTTTCCCCTCACCCCTTGAATAGGAAGGGGAGCAGGGCTGGCCAGGGTGTCAACCACCTGTGGCATAGAATCAATCAATTCTCGTAATGAAGATTTCAGAAAAGCTCTGAAATGATGTAGTTCAGAGGGCTTCCATGCTGGTGAGCATGTTGGGCTGGCTGGAGGGCAGAGCATCTGCAACTCCGTACCCTGCAGCAACCTTGCCCCAGTCAGCTCCCCATCTGGCTGCTCTTGGGCCTTGTCCTTTGAAACAGGTCAGTGCTTTGGTGTCATGAAGGTGCTTGTGGTTGTGAATCAGCCTGGGCAAATTCTCAGACGCAAGGAAGGGTGTGGAAAGCCCCGATTTAGAGTCAACCCACCCGAAGTACAGGACTGTGGCTGGCAATTTCAGTGCGGTCCATTTTGCGGGATTGAATACTTAATCTGTGAGATCTGAGTCCATGTCAATAGACTGTATCGGAGAAAATGGAACCTCAGGACACCTTTTGAATCACCAGTTTGGGTGAGAAGATGGGACTGCACAGCCCCACGTGCCCCAGGTTGCCATGACTCCACCAGCCCTTGCAGGCTGCTCTTCTTTGTATGCCCCGGCTTCTCCATCTTGCAGCCGAATGACTTGAACTACCTGGGGATCTTGCTGGAATGGAGCTTTAGACTGCATGGGTCAGGAGTAAGGCCTGCAGCTCTGCCTTTCTCACAGCTCCTCGGAGATGCCACTGAGAGGCATAAGGCTACCCCCATGGGTCCCCAGTAGACAGAGATGTGTTCAAAGACCTCCAGCAAATGGCTTAACTAGTATGTGCTATATTTTTTCCATATATGTTATAGTTTAGATAACAGTCTAAGGATCCCCCAAAGATCCTTGTGTTAAGGTTTGACCCTGGAATCCTATGTTCACTGATTAAGCCTACAGCTAGATCCAACAACATTGTGTGAAGATGACTGAATTGGGTGAGCCTGGGTCAGAGCCTTGATGCAATCACACAGACACCAAGCTGTGCCACCGTCTCTCCTGGCTCCCTGTGCATCTCCTGGTTGCGCCTGTGTGCATACTCCACTGCGGTCAGCCTCTACTCTTGTCAGATGCTGCCCAGTCTTGCACTGTGAACCCCCAGTTGCGAGCCACAATAAACTTGCCTTTATAAAGAGCTTTTCTCGGGTATTTCAGATGTAGCAAGTACAATGCATACTGATAGCAATTCCCATTTAATAAAAAAAAAAACAATGCATACTGATGATAATAAAGTCTATAAATAAAACAACAGAACAATTATAACAATGTGCTGTAAAATTCCAGCATTACTATTCTTGTGCTTTTTTTTTTTAAATTCTCCCTTCATGATTTATTAATCTTTATTGAAAAGGACCCAGAGAGAGAGAAAGATCCTCTGACCACTCATTTGCTGCTGAAATGTCCACAGCAGCTGGAGCTGAGCAGATTCAAAGCCAGGAGCCAGAGCCTTCTTTGAGGCTCCCCCATGCGTGCACAGTCCCAAGACTTTGGGCCATCCTCCACTGCATCCCCCTGTTACAAGGAGGGATCTGAAAGGGAAGTGGAGCAGCTGGAAGGCCAACTGGCACCCATATGGTGCTTGAAAATGAGAGTCCAGTCACCGAGCCACCGCACTGGGCTTTTCACAGTAGGGGTTACTTGCGCAGAAGCACTGTGACACCCGACTGTTCACCTGGTAACCCAGACAGCTACTGGGTGACTGAGAAGAGGACAGTGTAGATAGCACGGAGAGGTTGACAAAGTAGTGATTCATGCACTGAGCCAGGTGGAGCGGGACGGCCCACGACTGTGTGACAGCACTCAGAGCAGCGTGTAATCTACATGCACTCATTCTGCTCTAATCAAAAGCAAAGAAAGAACAGAAAAACATCCTGCTTGTTACTGAAGCCATCGAAAGTGAAGCTGTGATGAAGACCTTAATCCCCAGTCCAAACCCGCGTTGCTTACACAGAATCTCAGCTACTGAGGGTTTTTTTTTTTTTGCATTTTTTTTCTCAACGACTAGTTCCTCTGGCCTCCTTTCTGATCTCAGATACGTACACTAGCTTACATTTTTCTCTTTTATCTCACAAAGGGAAAATTCTGCCCTGTGTGAAAAACATGCACTGGAATTTGTTACTTCAAAAATTCTCTTTGTTTATTGAAAGGCAGAAAGAGACAATGAGATAGAGAGAGACGCCCCCATCCCAGGGCCTGCGCTCCAAATGCGCCCTTCTCCATCAGCGGCTGTGGCTGATCAGGCAGGACAGTAGCTGAGGAGTCCATCCGGGTCTCACGCACGAGTGGCAAGGACCCAGTAGCTTCATCCATCTCCACTGCCTTAGCAGGAAGCCTGAGCCCGAGCAGAGGCGGGAACTGAATTCAGACATGCTCACAGACAATATAGACATCTTTAGTGCTTGGCCAAATGCTCACCTCTAGAATCTACTTTATTTTCTCTGAATTTTGAGGGGGAAAAAGAGGAGAACAAGACAGAGCTCACGCATCTGCTAGGTCACCCCCCAAATATTGTCAGCAGTTGGGGCTACACACCAGAATGAAGTCAGGAACCCAGAACTTAATCTAGGTTTCCCACAAGAGAGGTTTCCTGCCATGATCTGCTGCCAACTGCTGTTTACAGGAATCTGGATTGGAAGAACACTTGGGATTCAAATATGGGCGGGATGCAGGTGTTCCAAGTGACAATTAACTGTGTGTGACAAATGACTGCCCTGGTGCTTGCCAGAAAGAACAGCTACATGTATTCATGAAGGGGAAAGGACCCATGCAGATTTTACACATAGCTGGAGCTCACTGGAGATCAAGGTACTGCAATTGTGGTCATCTGAGAACAGGGCTAGCAGGTGTTTGGTGATTATACAAGCCCCCCCATAATGTGCTAAATCATAGCCCCCCTAATTTGGGGTGACACAGCGAAGAAGCTGTGTTTGGCCTGTGCTGTGTCATTGTAGGTCTGGGAGTGTTTCATAGTAGGTCATTGTAGGTCTGGGAGTGCAAAGCTCGGGGTTAATTTGGGGGTGACACTGAATATAAGGTGGGAGGCCAAACTGGTTTGGAAAGGCATGGGGTATAGCATAGTGGTTTTCAGATAATTTCTTTAGAGGATTGTCACCAAGACTTCTGAAAAAAATCCCTGTTGGGGCAAGTCCCAAGTAAGGTACATTCCCTGGAGACCACAAGGGGGGCATGGAGAGGAGGCAGCATGAGCAAAGACATGGGGATTTCCATGAGAATAAAAGCCAGGCAGTGGGCAGAGGGAGGGCCAGCCCTCCACCCTCCGGATGACTCATGGTTGGAGAAAACCTCTCAGCGACGACTTCAAGGTTTAAAATGTCTTGGACGTCTGAAACCAAGTTTCAGTCTCAGAAACCAAAAATTAAGAAGCATTTCCTGTCTCTAGACTATGGAGAATTATTAATTAGATGGTAGATCAAAGGGGAATATGGGGGATACAGGAGGTACAAGGTAGGCCTACGTCTCTTAGTGGGGCTGCATTGTGCCAGGTGCCCAGCTGAAACTGAGGAGCCTGGAGTTACAGAGCGAGTCACTCCACACAGGAACTGAGCTTGAATGAATAGGCCCGAGGGGCTGATGGGCCTTTAGTGTCCAGAATGTTTGCTCTAGCCAAGGGCTCAGCTCCAGGCACGATGGCCCTCTCTACCCTTCTTCTTGTCATGTCTTCAGGCCCCAGAGTCCATTTGGAACTCATTCTCAAATCACAAAGAGGAGGTTGTGCAAGAAATACTTATTTGGTCATGACTCACTGGAGGATGGCAGAAAGATCTTGCCTTAGAATAGCATTGGGAGGAATATGCATAGGTTGTCCCGCGCATGCTGGGATTCTGAAAATGAGCTAGAAAGTCGAGCATGGCACTCAGCTTCCTGTGTGACAAATGCTTGAGGTCCCTTCTTCATTTAATTAAACATTTAAAAATTTAAAGATTTTATTTATTTTTATTGGAAAGTTAGATATACAGAGAGGAGGAGAGAAAGGAAGATCTTCCGTCCCATGACTTACTCCCCAAGTGAGTGCAATGCCTGGGGCTGCGCAGATCCAAAGCCGGGAGCCAGGAGCTTCTTCCGGGTCTCTCACATGGGTGCAGGGTCCTAAATCCTTGGGCCATCCTCCACTGCTTTCCCAGGCCACAAGCAGGGAGCTGGATGGGAAGCAGGGCTGCCGTGATTAGAACCAGTGCCCATATGGGATCCTGGGCATGCAAGGTGAGGACTTTAACGATTATGCTATCATGCCGGGCCCTAAATATTTAAAAAATTTGAAGTATTTTAATTTGTAGAAAGGTAGAGCCCGAGAGACTTATTCTAACTACTGGTTCACTCCTCAAATATCTGCAACAGCCAAGGCTTGGCCAGGTTGAAGCCACAAGCCAAGGATTCCACACAGGTCTCCCATGTGGGAGCAGGGCCTCTTGCTTCCCAAGGTCGGCATCAGCAGACAACTGGAACTGAAAACAAAGCAAAGACTTCTTTCAATAAAGAATGTTGGCACTCCAAGTAAAATCTTTACCACTGCGACAAACATTATCCCAGGCTGTTTAAAAATACTCCCTTTCCCAGAAATTATTATTCAGAAATTTGACTAGGAAGCACCCACGTATGATGTCCTTTGTTTTTTGTTTGTTTGGTTTTTTTTTTTTTTAAAGATTTATTCATTTTTATTACAGCCAGATACACATAGAGGAGGAGAGACAGAGAGGAAGATCTTCCATCCAATGATTCACTCCCCAAGTGAGCCGCAACGGGCCGATGCATGCCGAACCGAAGCCAGGAACCCGGAACCTCTTCCGGGTCTCCCACGCGGGTGCAGTGTCCCAATGCATTGGGCCATGCTCAACTGCTTTCCCAGGCCACAAGCAGGGAGCTGGATGGGAAGTGGAGCTGCTGGGATTAGAACTGGCGCCCATATGGGATCCCGGGGTGTTCAAGGCGAGGACTTTAGCCGCTAGACCATGCCGCCGGGCCCTACCCTTGCTTTTAAATTATTTAAGCAGGGCCCAGTGGTGTGGCCTAGCGGCTAAAGTCCTCGCCTTGAACGCCCAGGGATCCCATATGGGCGCCGGTTCTAATCCCAGCTGCTCCACTTCCCATCCAGCTCCCGGCCGTTGCGGCTCACTTGGGGAGTGAATCATTGGACGGGAGATCTTCCTCTCTGTCTTTCCTCCTCTCTGTATATCTGCCTTTCAAATAAAATAAATAAATCTTTAAAAAAAAATTACTTAAGCAGCAGCCACACTTAAACACACACATATACACAGACCTGTCATCAGCTCGTTCACTCCTCAAATGCCTACAGCCTGCGGTTGATCTATCTTAATGTACTTGAAAGGCAGAGAGAGAGAGGAGAGGTCTTTTGTCCCTTGGTTCATTCCCAACATGCCCATAATAGCTTTGGTCAGCGGAAACCCTCTGTAGGCTGCGGGCCCTCCGCACTTGGGCTGCCATCTGCTGCCTTGCAGGCTGCTTCGCAGGAGGCTGGGTTAGAAATGGGGCAGCTGGACTAGAAGCAGACGCTCTAACACAGAGGTGGATGTTCCAGGCAGTCCTTAACTTGCCCAACCTGCTTCTTCTTCTGATCTTCCCATGACTCTGTGTCCTGTGGTTAGCTGGCCTGTGTGACCACTCACAGAGGTGAGGGAGGAAGGACTTCGTAGGTCGCCCTGGTGAGTAACCTTGTGCACCTTGGATCCCCATCCATCTACTTTCCTCTGGCTCATTGTACTGGGTCTGCCTTCAGCCTGAAAAAGCCTTTGGGTCATGATGGCCCCTTCCTGTTTATTGGGGGTTGGCAAGTTGGAGAAATTACTGGCTGTGGGGAGAGCAGTGGGCCCACGTGAACCTCTGCCACATGTCTCCTGGATTTGATCTGCTGTGCAAAGCCTATAATGTAAGAACAGTTTCATGTCAAAAGATAATGAGATGGGCCTGGCATGGTAGCCTAGCCTTGCCTTACCTTGTATGTGCTGGGATCCCATATGGGTGCCAGTTCTAATCCCTGCAGCCCCACTTCCCATCCAGCTCCTTCCTGCTTGTGACCTGGGAAAGCATTTGAGGATAGCCCAAAGCCTTGGGACCCTGCACCCATGTGGGAGACCTGGAGGAG
Organism: Ochotona princeps; assembly: GCF_030435755.1. Lineage (NCBI taxonomy): Eukaryota > Metazoa > Chordata > Mammalia > Lagomorpha > Ochotonidae > Ochotona > Ochotona princeps. Next base: position 61,384,710 of record NC_080845.1, read on the forward strand.
GCTACGGGTTCCTGGCTTCAGACTGGCTCAGCTCTGGCCTTTGTGGCCACTTGGGGAGTGAATCATTGAATGGAAGATTTTCCTGTCTATATTTCCTCTGTATATTTGACTTTCCAATAAAAATAAAATAAATCTTAAAAAGAAAAGATAATGCAATTGCCATATGTTAGCATGATAGTTACAATCCTTTCTTTTCTAGGCCTCAGAATACAGAAACTACTTTTTTTCCTGAAAAAAAAAAATTAAGACATATAGTTGCATCCAGAAAAGAAAATTAACATGTTGCTTCAACTGATAACACCACATTCTAATAGTTGGCACAGTCCCATCTTCACTGGGTGTTGTCATGCACTGGTGACTGCAGCTACATCCTGGCAGGGCCACGTGAGGATTTGTGTTGGTTGCGGAGTCTCCTTAGGGAGAAAGCCCTTGGTCCTACCAGGGTCTCAGCAGCAATTGATCCCGGGTGATTTGTATGGAAACCTTAAACCTTTCTGATATGCTTATGTCGTAGCAGTCACCAGGCTGCTAGCTGAAAGGTGGCAGCTGAGGAAGGTCTGGACAAACTGGCAGGCTGCCAGTAATTGTGACTGAACCGGAGAGTTCCCATTGAACGGATGCTCACTATAGGCCCAGTGTGATGCCTCAATTGGCTGGTCCTCCCCCTGCAAGCATCAGGATCCTATAGGGGCACTGTTTTGTGTCCCTGTTGCTCCACTCTCCCTCCAGCTCTCTGCTTGTGGCCTGGGAAAGCTGTGGAGGACGGCTCAAAGCCTTGGGACTCCTAGCTCCTAGCTTTCAATCATCTAAACTCTGGCCATTGTGTGCATTTGGGGAGTGAGCCAGCAGACTGAAAATCTTTCTCTTCTGTCTCTGGAAATCTGCCTTTCCAATAAAAAGCAATACATTTTAAAGAAAATATTCACTGTAAATATTTATGATGCTCAGTTCATAAATGGCAAGTAAAGATGCAAAGTTAATAAGTATGTGTGTTTCCTTGAGGTATAAAGTGTTTCTCAAACACCATTCATTTGCTCCTGAAACTTCATGGTTTTGCCGTATCCAGGAATTTGATGATTTTTGTGATGAATCTCCAATCCTTATCACGTTACTATCATAAATGGTTAACCATCCCTTGCTACAAATGATGGATACTAATAAAAACAAAATGTAAGCCTCAACTACTAGGTGATAGTAAAATCCTAACTGCGTTGGAGTGGGAAAAGGAAATACCAACCTTGTCTACTAGCCAGTTTGTTGAAAACTGATGCTCTACTTAAGTTCGACAGAAAGGCTCTAGCTGTGTTAACGTGGAATCGGGAATGGACATACATGGATACGTGATGTGGGTGCCTTCATTGCTAGGCTCAACACCTGCTCCACTAAAGGTTTCTGCATTGTTCTGCATCAAGCCCCAGATGCCACATAAATCAATTAAATTGCTTCTTGAAGAGAGCTACTCGGAGCCTCATTGTTTTTCTTTGTTGATGACAAATAATTTGCCTTTGACTCATGCTTTGAAAAATGGCAGCATGTGCCCTTTGATTTCCAAAACCTTGTAGCAGTGACTTGAAAAATTACCTGGGGGCAGGAAGTTGGCACCGTGGTCAAGCTGCTCACAGTGGGAAGTCATCGTGAGGGCTCATGTAGTTGGGTCCCTGCCATCTGTGTGGGAGATGTGGATTGCATTTCTAACTCCTGGCTTCAGCCCCAGTCCAGATCTGGTCATTGATGCCTTAAGGGGAGTTAACTAACAAGCAGGAGCTCTGTCCATCTGCCTGTCTGTCATATTTCTAACTGGCTCTCAAGTGGCCTGGGCATGAGATGGGGACATGTTCTTGTTACTGTCATGTGGGCATCTCTCACGGCCACAACAGGGTGAATGTGGCTTATCCTTGCTGAAATCCGAGTTGAAATACATCCCTGATTATTAGATGCTAAAAAGTGGTGTTGTAGGGTTTTTTGACCCCGAATGCGGCAGCAACCTCAATTCTTGTCTCGCAGGAAAATAGAATTTTCATGCGGACACAGTTTAGTTTTAAGGCAAGATTTATTAGAAAAGTTGAGAAAGGAGACTCCTATCCTAGTGATGGGAGGGGGCTTTGAGATTCTCTGCCATTGTGGCAGGAGGAAAAGTAAAAAGACCCATATTACTTGTGGGGGAAGCATCTTTTAAAGGTTCCCCTCAAAGATGTTTCTCCATAAACAAAGGAAATTCCTGGTTTCCACGGTACCTGGCCTTGGGACAAAAGGCCAGAAAGGTGTCACTGGCCAACTTCCTTGGTCCCTTCCTAATGATAAAGAGGCCAGTCTGAAGCCCTCCCCCCTTGGCAATGGCTGGAGACAGAACTAGGCGGAGGCTTCAGGTGGGGAATAGATATGTTGATGTCACCCTTGTCTCTTGGGGAAGTATATTCCTGATAAGATATGCACTTGTCTTTGGAGAGACATGCTCTGGTGAATCCAAGACATGGTGGGGAAAATACCCATTTATATTTGAGAAAAAAAATGACTTGGGGACCCAGAATACCCTAACTGCCTACTACCCAGTCTAACTCCTCTCACAGTGGGATCAGGCGGGGTCTTTAAGAGGGCTCTGCCCTGGTGAACAGATTGATTCGCACATACCATTCACAGATTAATGGGTCAGCGGATCATCCAGAGTGGAGCTGCTATAAAATCCTTCTTAGTCAATATTCCAACGTGACCTGTCTGTCACTAGGCAATGTCTAGGGCTGCCCAGGAAGAAAGCTGTTACCAGGACAGACACTCAATCTTGGGATCAGATTCATGAGCCAAAAAACATCCCTTTCCTTTAAGGCTCACACAATCTGGAGTATTGCATCATTAGCAACAGAAAATCGACTAAAACACAGGATAATCTGGAGCAGAGGGGGGCTGGTTCTCACATTTGTCCGTTGGTTCTCATAGCATCTCTGGGGCACATTTTAGCTCCCCAGACATCGGACAATAAGGGAGCTCTCTTGGAACTTGCCTCTGTCAAGAGGCTACCTCCCTGGCCTCTCCCTCTGGGTAGACACAGCATTTGTGAATGGGAGAATGAGGGCAGAATCTGGGGACCTGACCCACCATCCATGTGGCCCCACTACTATGGAGCAGTTCTTCCAGGACCCCTAGGGAGACATCATGCAGTGCCAGGTCTGTTCATCTCCACCAACCCTGCCTGAACTACAGTTCTATGTGTTAGTTATTTAAAAAAGATGCAGAGTTCTAGTTCATAGGATATTACGATATTATTACGCACAGCTAATTCCCACAACCTGGTTCTTTACCGTGAGCTGAAACACACCAGACACAACGAAGTACCTTAGGAGGTTTATTCCAACGGGGCAGGAACAGGGTGGAGGGGAAGGGGAAGGGGAGGGGGAAGGGAGGCCGGAGGAAGAGGGGAGAGCAAAGAAGAGCAAGAGGGAGAAGAGAGAGAGAGGAGGACAGAGACCAGAGAAGGAGGGATAAGAGAGAGAGCAGAGAGACAGAGACCAGAGGAGGGATGAGAGGGATAAGAGAGTGAGCCGCACCTGGGGGGGCCATTTTGTTGGCCAGGTGTAGGGGGTGGGGATTGGGAGGGATTGAGGCCAGGCCCCCAGGGGATTGGCGCCTGCAGGTGAATGCCTAGGGATGAATGGCAAGTGGGCGGAGTTGGGGAGGGGGCTGGAAGATTGGGGTGGGATTCAGGTGGAATGCCAGGTTACATCTGATTGGTGGATGGCTGGACTGGCGCGAACTTCATGAGCTGTGAGGAAGAAGCAATGGCGACGGGTCCAGGGAAGGATATTGGAATAACTCCTTACACTATGAACCAAAGAAATGGTGACAGGTGTCTGGAGCCACTGAGTCATGGAGTGGTTTATTATGCAAACCACTGGAAGGTGGAGGCTGTGGAGGCTGGGAACACAACAGCAGAGGTAGGCATGGATGCTCCTGTCTTCTGCTTCAGGATGAAGCATTTCATTTCCACCACCTGCTAGAATCCCCTAGTGCTACTAGAGCTCTTTTCTTAGTAGATTTAAAAGAACTATAAATATATATTTTTTTCTCTCTCTCTCTTTCCAAATGTCTGAAATGTCCTTTTTGGGGGTTTAGTTTTACTTGATCTTTGATTAAGAGTAAGGTTTTTGCAATTAATTCTAACTACATTTTAAAATTAACATTTGATACATACACATTTTCTGGGATAAGTACAATATTTCAATACATGCATAAATCTAGACAACTCAGGCAATTAGTCGTTTCATTTGCTTATCTTGTTTTTCCGAGCCTGCCGGCTCTTATCCCCAGCTCTTTGCACAGTATGTAACACCTTACCTTGAACACCACAGACACCCTACTCTGACAATTGATTAGATCTGTAGGAAAACAACTGATTAGAGAAAGGACATTGGGAAGCCTTGCCAACGTGGGACCATGACTAGTTATATTCCGGTGGCAAGGTTCCCAGAGCAGTTGATATGGAAATAAACAGGCTAGAAACTCCCTAATCCTCAGGGTTGAATCACAAATCAAAGGGAGGTGCATCCTCTCACAGACAGGAGGACAGGAACTAAGGGAGAAAGGACAGGCACCTGCCTGCTAGACTTGCTGTTGATATGTAAATGCCTCAAACTCTCCTCCCTAGGCCCACGTCTTTAACAGTCTGATGCTGTTAACGAACTTGTGCTGATCATCAGCCCTTAGTGCACGGTGTGATTATCAATTCCGCGCACCAGCGAGCAATCCATCATCCAACTTCTTTCAAATTCCACCTACGAAACACAACATGCAGTGTTTTTGTCGTTCTTCACAGGACATGTTTCACTTAGCGTAATGACTCCCCAGTTTCATTCATTTGTGCTGTAAATGTTAGGATTTTGTTATTGTTTCTGGCAGATTAATATTTGATTGTGTTAGTACCACATTGTTTCCACGTGTCCAATAGTGGATACGTAGGTCAATCCAATATCTTGGCTCTTGTGGATAGTGTTGGAGTGAGAATGGGAGTGTGGGTAAGCCTTTCATATGCTGGTTTCATTCCCTTTGGTATCTACCCAGAAGACAGATGACTGGATCAAATGATGCACCTCTCTTTAGCTTTCTGAGGAGTCTGCATACTGTTCTTTAGAATGGCTATACCAGTTTGCTTTCCCACCAACAGTGTATAAGCTTCTCCTTCTCCATATCTTTTTTTTTTTTTTAAAGATTTTATTATTATTGGAAAGCCGGATATACAGAGAGGAGGAGAGACAGAAAGGAAGATCTTCCGTCCGATGATTCACTCCCCAAGTGAGCCGCAACGGGCCGGTGCGTGCCGATCCAATGCCGGGAACCAGGAACCTCCTCCAGGTCTTCCACACGGATGCAGGGTCCCAAAGCTTTGTTCCGTCCTCTACTGCTTTCCCAGGCCACAAGCAGGGAGCTGGATGGGAAGTGGAGCTGCCGGGATTAGAACTGGCGCCCATATGGGATCCCGGGGCGTTCAAGGCGAGGACTTTAGCCACTAGGCCAGGACGCTGGGCCCTCTCCTTCTCCATATCTTATCGATCAACATTGGTTACTTTTGTCTTTTCAAGTATCAGGCATTCTAACTGGATTACGATGGTACCTCTGTTAGTTATTTAAAAAGATGTTAGAGTTCTAGTTCTAGTTCATACGATATTACGATATTATTATGCGCAGCTAATTCCTGCAACCTGCTTCTTTACCGTGAGCTGAAAACACCAGACGCAACGAGGTATCTTAGGAGGTTTATTCTAGCTGGAGAGGAACAGGGTGGAAGGGAAGGGGAAGGGGAGGGGGGAATTGGAGGCCAGAAGAAGAGGGGTAGGAAGAGCAAAAAAGAGAGGTGTCTGCCAGGTGTAGGGGGTGGGGGTTGGGAGGGTTTGAGGGCAGGCCCCAGGGGATTGGCAACTGCAGGTGAATGCCTAGGGATGACTGGTGAGTGGGAGGGGTTGGGGAAGGGGCTGGAAAATTGGGGGGGTGGGATTCTCAGGTGGAATGTGGGGTTACATCTGATTGGTGGATGGCTAGACTGGCGCGAATTTCATAAGCTGTGAGGAAGAAGAAATGGTGCTGGGGTCCAGGGTGGGATATTGGAATAACTCCTTACGACCTCATTTCCCTGGTGGCTAATGATAGAGAGTATTTCTTCCATGCCTGCTGGCTGTGGAGTGGCTATTTTACCAAATTGTTTCCAGTCCATTAAAACTGACTTTTAAAAACTCATGCAGGGGGCCCGGCAGCGTGGCCTAGCGGCTAAAGTCCTCGCCTTGAAAGCCCCGGGATCCCATATGGGTGCTGGTTCTAATCCCGGCAGCTCCACTTCCCATCCAGCTCCCTGCTTGTGGCCTGGGAAAGCAGTTGAGGACGACCCAATGCATTGGGACCCTGCACCGCGTGGGAGACCCGGAAGAGGTTCCGGGTTCCCGGCATCGGATCGGCGTGCATGGGCCCGTTGCGGCTCACTTGGGGAGTGAATCATCGGATGGAAGATCTTCCTCTCTGTCTCTCCTCTCTGTATATCTGGCTGTAATAAAATGAATAAATCTTAAAAAAAAAAAAAACAACTCATGCAGGGCCTGGCGGTGTGGCCTGGCGGCTAAAATCCTCGCCTTGAACGCACCAGGATCCCATATGGTCGCCGGTTCTAATCCTGGCAGCCCTGCTTCCCATCCAGCTCCCTGCTTGTGGCCTGGGAAAGCAGTCGAGGACGGCCCAAGGCTTTGGGACCCTGCACCCGCGTGGGAGATCCAGAAGAAGTTCCTGGCTCTTGGCTTCGGATCGGCAGAGCACCGGCCGTTGCAGCTCACTTGGGGAGTGACTCATTGGACGGAAGATCTTCCTCTCTGTCTCTCCTCCTCTCTGTATATCTGACTTTATAAAAATAAATAAATCTTAAAAAAAAAAAACTCTCATGCAAACCATAGCCATGTAATAATGAAGTCCCTAATTTGAGCAAACCAAAAGAATGTACAAGTAAATAATTTCTTGTAGTCAAATTCTCCCCAGTCAGTCCTGATGCCATATTCCCCAAATGTTTGCAGATTGATCTGGTCTAATTTCAAAAATCCAAAACCTGAAATGTTCCAAAATTGTCCCAAAGTAATCAAAACCAAAGCGACATGAAACTGACAGTGATCAGGGGGAAAAAGTGCCATAAATGATATTTTTGGTACAATTGACAACTTTTCCTTTTTTTGATTATACAGAGAGAGAGAGCAAGATGGAGGGGGGTGAAGAGGAGGTGAGAATGTGAGACAGAGAGAGACAGTAGAGGAAAGTTCTTCTGTCTGCTGGCTCACTCCCCATATGGCTACAATGGCCGGAGCTGGGCCAGGCTGAAACCAGGGGCCAGGAGCTTCTTCAGGTCTCCGACACGTGTGCAGGGGCCCGAGCACTTGTGACATGGTCTTGGACAGGCAGCTAGCTCAGGATCACGAGTTTGGGGGCCACACCTCCCTTGCCTGTGCAACCCTTTCTGCCCGCATGCAAGTCAAATGATGCTTGCCCGTCATTGCTGAGAAGGCTGGTGTCGCCACTCCCTGTCATGCCTCTTAACAACCCATGCTGAGGAAGGGCTCACTCTTCCTAGATCATGCTTTTTCTCTCTTGGCCTCTCTTGTGTGCTGGGTCTCTTGGCCTCTAGCAAACCCACTTGCTCTCTGGCTCTTGTGGATGAAGAGAAGGTGGAAGACAGCAATGCCATTTACCCTTGTCCCTTTCTGGTTCACTCTTCTTTAACCTGGCCCAAGTATGTCTATATCCCTCACCCTCTGAATAAACCTTATCACTTTCTTTCCTTTTTAAAAAAAATTTATCAATTTTTTATTGAAAAGGCAGTTCAGGTTTACAGAGAGAAGGAGAAACAGAGAGAAAGAGCTTCCATCTGAAGCCAGGGCTTCTTCTGGATCTCTCACGCAGGTGCATGGTTCCAAGGCTTTGGGCTGTCCTCTGCTGCTTTTTCAGGCTACAAGCAGGGAGCTGGATGGGAAGTGGGGCAGTCAGGATGTAGGTCCCGGTCTCCCAAGGGTTAACTCCACAGCTTAGCTTGTTTCTAAGAGGTAACACAGTGGGAAATCTTGGCCTAATGCATTTAGCCCCTGGCTTGACTGCAAGTTCGCTCTTCCTTACTTGCCTTTTGTTAAGATGCCCTCAGGGGGCTTAGGTGTTGCTTGAACATTGGGATAATACTGGGAGGGGCTAAGCAGACTATAAGATGCAGGTGGACCCCAAATAAAGTTGGCATTCTGTGTACAAGAGTGACCCACTGCGGGTTGTCTTGTGTTGTCTTGTGTGTTGTCTGTCTGTAACCTTAGCCCCTCTGCTCAGCTCGGGGTACGCGGCGACGCGGGCGTTGCCAACATCAGGACACAAAGCGGTGCCCACATGGGCACTTGCAATTTAGCCATTGAACCATCGCACTAGGCCCGACCTTACCACTTTCTCAAGCTGTGTTGGTGCCTGTGCTTAAAATGCTTTTTAAATAAGAGATGAGAACCTAGAGAATAAATATTGACCCAGACCACACCACAACACCTGGGCCATCTTTTGCTCTCCCCTAGGGCAGGCCAGCTCCTAGAGAAAGGGAAGGAAGGACTCACAAAAGAGCAAGCCAGCGCTGCGTCCCACCTCCTCTTAGGTGCAGCTCTTGCTACAGAGGAACCCACACCAGTTGAGGGGGTTTCAACAGAACCCCAGAATTGTGTTCACCCACTCAGCATGCAGTTAGCCCATTAATGACATAAACCTGGTAGAAAAAGTATATGGCAGAATGCACAGACCCAGGAGCCAAGCAGCTCTCATGCCATTTCCAGAGTGTCCGAGGGAGGACAGGTAGTGACTCTTATGGGCCCAAGGCATAATCAGCTCTCCTGTGAGACTGGTTGGTCCATAGCACCTGAGACTTTTCATGGATTGATCAGCAGTAGGGATGGGTGTGTTTGCTTAGAGACCCCTGAAGGTGGGCTCCTGCGCGTTTGCCTCCAGGGGTTGATTGGGTCTCTTATCAAGGCTTGAAGTTCTTGAGAGAGATATTGCCACCCAAGGCTGAGGCTAACACTAAGATGTTAATGACAGGAGTGATAAATGAATGCCTGTAATTGGGAATTCTGCCTGTGAGCTCTTACAGCTGTTAACAGGGGTCAGCAGTAAAATGTCAGCTGTGTTAAGGATGGGCACAATCGTGCTATTCTTGTAACTGAAAGAATTAAGCTTCACAGAGGAACTGTAAGCTAGGGAAGAAATTTTGAAGCCCAATAAATCTACATCAAAGGCTACTAGTAATGGGCCTAGGTGACAGGCTCGTGTCCTAGGTTACTGTCCTCCTGACACATTGTTACGGGGAAATGGCGTAAAGGAAGTGACCTGGGTCCTTGTCTCACATGAAAGAATTTCTGTGTGGGCAATTCAACAAAGCAAGATTTATGAAAGTCAGAAAATTCCATCCATAACAACCAGCCGGGCAGGGAATAAGGGAGTGGTTCCAAGAGAGAAGACCTGAAAATCTGATTGAAGTGGGCCCAGTGTGATAGCATAATGGTTAAGGTCCTCACCTTGAAATCACCGGGATCCCATATGGGTGCCGGTTCTAATCCTGGCAGCTCCACTTCCCATCCAGCTCCCTGCGTGTGGTCTGGGAAAGCAGTCGAGGACGGCCCAGAGCCTTGGGACCCTGCATCCACTTGGGAGACCTGGAGGAAGTTCCTGCTTCCTGGCTTTGGATTGGCGCAGCACCGGCCGTTGCGGCCACCTGGAGAGTGAATCATCGGATGGAAGTTCTTCCTTTCTGCCTCTCTTCCTCTCTATACATCTGCCTTTCCAATAAAATAAATCAGTATTTTTAAAAAATCTGATTGAAGTGGGGTCTTTTAAGCATAATAGTTTTTTGGGAAAGAAAAAGATAAAAGAACTGCTCTCAGCAATGAGAGGGTGAAACAACACTCATCAAAGGGCTGCAATTGTAATCTGTCTAGTTTACTCAAAACAAAAAACAATTAGAAAGGTGTGGTTGGTAACTTCTTTCCATTCTTACAAGTTGCACACTTGGAAGGATGAGACTGCTGTTTCCTTGCTAGTCTCATGCAGAGACTAGAAGCTAAACGGTGGCTTTGGTGTTTGCATCCTGCAGTGGGGACCCCCACCTAACCACCTCTCAGTTGTCTATTGCAGGACAAGTGATCAGATCTGTAGGAACACAACCGATCAAAGAGAGGACAATAGGAATCCTTACCAGTGTGGAGCTAGAGCTAGTTGCTGCCGGGAAGGCCCCGGAAGCAGTCAATATGGAAATGAGCAGGCAAGAGACTCCCTGGTCCTCAGGTTTAGATAATAGATCAGAGAGAGGTGCCTCCTCTCCCAGGCAGGGCAACAGGAACTAACACACTGAGGAGTGGAACCTCCTAGTCCAGTTGAGTATTAAGAGACTCCCTCTTTGTGTTGAAATGTAAATTCCTGAAACCCCACTACCTGATGCCTACCTGATGACCTGTCCGTAAAAAGCCTGATGCTGTTAATTAACTTCTGCTATTAACCATCAGTCAGTAGTCCACATGTATTATTATTTACTCCATGCACCAAGACCATTGCTGCCGGACAGTGACACATCTACACCCAGAGCCCACTGAAACCTTGCAAAGAGCCAAGCCTAGGTCTGCCGATGGTATCTCATCTGTCCCTTCCTTCAAAAACCATAACTAAAGGCTCTTGTCCGCAATTTCCTTTCCTGTATCCTTATTGACCCTGCTACTGTTGCAGAACAAAGCATCAGGTCCTTCCGCCAGGAAACTGAAGCGAGAAGAAATTGGGAGACCCACATTTAACTGCATAGAAACCTCAATCTGATCATAGACGGCCCTTCAGTCCTTTACTGAGATGCCCATCTGGCCTATCAGGTGTAGGAGTTTCTATCTCCTAAATTTTCCAATGAAACTTGGCTAAGATCGCCTTCTTATCTGCTCGTTCATGGACTCATCCCCTGCTGTCTGTGGACCAGGCTCTCAGGGTTCAGAATGTAAGGATGATGAAAGCAACCGCGGTTTTCAGTTCATGTCAAAGAATTCCCACACGGACAGGGACGGTGAGCAAAGCAAGATTTGTTTAAGTAAGATGCTTTCGGCCACAGCAGTCAGGACAGGGGACTCCAAATGAGGTGTTGCTGGGGAAACTTAACGCTGCTGGACGCTTTACGTACCAAAGTGACTACCTAGATCTCACCAATCAGGGCAGAAGCAGAATATCAGCTAACAACCAATCAGAATTCCAGGGTAACAACCAATCCAAGGCAAACATAAAGTCCATCAGAAAGGTGGGGATTGGCAGCCTTGTCTAGGCTGCTGGTGATAAAATAACTGAACGTTGCTGCAGGTAGCCTCTGGGAGGGGGCGAGCATCTCACCCACCCTTAAAGGGCCTCTCCCCATTTTTCGTTCCAACAGGTATGAAATGCAGGAAATGCCTGTTTGCCTACTGACGCCTCACAAACCCACAGAAACACGTGCACCGCTTCATGAGGTAGAAGCAGATGTTTGTGTTAAACGTCTGTTGTTTTGCAAGTAAACTGGCATTTCTTATATCATTTTTATATGTGTAGTAATGATGTTATGTTAGCTGTTTTTCACTTTAAAAAAATGCTGTACTTGCTTTAAAAATGCAGGGCTCCTGTGTCCCTCTGTGTCACAACGGCGGTTCTCTTTCGATTTGCACATTTGGCTGGTCCCTGCCCTCCTTCAGTAAAAGGCTTGTCCGGTGCTCGGCTCTGTTCCCCCGGCTTTGTCTCTGGATGTATGGAAAGAACCAGATGAAACACACAGTGACTGTAGCTTCCTTCTGTCTGGTGTTCTTTGGGAGTCACAGTACAGGGACTGTGCCATCGTGAACAATGCAAGCTTGTGAGTTGGCTAATTTGTCGTATCTGTCACAGGCACTGGCTCAGAGAGTAAGCCCACGTGATTGGTGCAGCTCTCGGTGGGCAATCGCCTGAGCGGCTCTCGTTAGAGCCCCGACAGCTCAGCAGCAAGCACAGCACGCTTTACTCACCCAGCTGGTTGTGGATCTGGAAAAGGAAACACATTTTTCATCTCCTCGGAACATCCAAGCACAAACCGGGCTGGAGGCAGTCCTTGCTGGAGAATTAATCAGCTCCTGACATGCAACCATTTTGAAGCTTTTAGCTAGGACTTTTTTGTTGCTGGAAAAAGTGGTCCCTGCAAACCAGTCAGAAATTTACTGCATATGAAGAAGGGTTCATGAAAAATGTGTGTTATGATAAAAATGAGGCATGGATTTCAAAATTTCTTTGCACAGAAGCAAACATCTTGTATTTTTAGCATTTTTATATATCTTTACACTTTTACTGGTTTTCATCTGATTTGAAAGGCAGAGAGAGACTGAGGAGCCTTCTCTCTGCTGGTCCATTCTCCGTATGGCCACAACACTCAGGACTGAGGAAGGAGGGCACCAAGCCAGAACCAGGAGCCAAGGGTTCCAGCCAGGTCTCCTCCACGGCCTGCTGCCTCCCAGGGTGTGCACTGGCAGGAAGCTGGGATGAGAAACGGAGGCTGTGTGAGCAGGTGTGCAGACTGTGTAGATTCAGCACACTGCATACTGGGATGGTCTCTCGGTCTATTTTCTGTTGCCATTCCGGAATGCCTGGGACTAAGTGGCTTATAAAGAATGAAGGTTTATTTGGCTCATGGTGCAGGAGGCTGGCAAGTGCAGGAACATGATGCCAGCTTTTGGTGAGGGCTCCCTGATGCCTTACTCCATGGTGAGCCACAGCAAGGCACCAGCCCCGCTCTCTTGTTCTTGCTATAAAAACCACTCAAGTCATCAAAGTGACCATATGCTCGTGACCTCAGCTAAGCCTCCAAATAGCATGTGAATTGGGAATTGAGTTTCCTGCACCCAAGCTTTCTGGGGACACCAATGGATAAAGGGAGTTGGGCAACACTGAAGGGCTGGTTTGTGAAGTGAACTTGCCATAAGACAGAAACCCTCTTGCACTATGGATGGGGAACTCTGGGCCTGGGAAGGAGGCAGAGACTAGGGAGGAGTCTGGGAGAGTGAATTTTTCTGGAAGGTGAAGGAGGGCTAGCACCAGCTGCTTTTGTGGATATACACAGACCAGAGCAGGGCTGTTCAGGGGAGTCACACGGAGACTCCTGTCTCCGTTCTGCGTTCTGTGGCTTTTGGGCTACTTGCAGGTACCCTTGAGGTTATGCACCTGCTACCCCAAAGGGGAACATATCCCACAAGAGTTGGAGGGGGCTCTTTGTCAGGGTTGGGCCAGTGCTGGGTAGTGAGGGAAGGGAGAGCAGCTCGTGGCTGCACACTGTGGGAAGCCAGGATCCAGCAAGTGGGCCTCAACGCTCCCTGCCTAGGGTGAGGGGAGGAGCCTGGCTCACCATGGATGAGGGGCAGGCATCTCGCACAGTGAGGGCACGGGGCGGGGTGGGTCCTGCTGGCCCTTTCACAGCCATCTTATTGTGGAGGAGTCAGATGGCTGCTAGGCAGGCAGGACAGGCCCCTGTCGGAATGAGAAAAGGGGGAGTCCCAAGTGAGAGGAAGCTTCATTATTCTCAGAAGCTGCCTCAGCAACATGAAGTACCAGCTTGCTCCTAGTTTTATCATGAGATAAAGTGATGAAGTTACCTACCCACTTTTCTGATGGCCTTCTGCCATCCCAGCCTTCTGGTAATTTTTTAAATTATTATTTTATTTTGATAATCTTCACATAGTTGATTAGGGCACAAAGGGTCAAGGGCTACAGGAAGGTGGGTAAGACCATTGTTTGAGTATTATTATTATTATTGTTATTATTATTATTATTGCTAGATCTGGGGTAAAGGGAGAATAAAGGAAGAAGCCCCACCCAGCCTCCCACCCATCCCAGGTCCCCATCATGGGGCATGCTCTGAGGATCCTGCTCAAGTGGTTTTGATAGTTCAACAGTTCTGAATTGCTGCCAATCTCACCATTCCAAGCATGATGAAACCTCTCCAGAATAGTGCGGTTGACACAGTCTACCTTAGAGTCTCTGTTAGCCCAGATCTTCACTGCCAACACACGGCTGGAGTAGAGATCGAGTTCTTCTGTCCTCTGAACTGTTGTGGTACCAGGTGTCCTCTGCAGGTTCCGATGGACCGCCATTTCCTCCATGTGCACTTGGATATACTGTCTAGTGTTCCATCTGAACCTCTGAGGAGGCTCAGCCTTAACACATGCAATCCATGGTCAGACCATGGAAACTGCACTTCTCTTCAGGGTTGGGGTTCTGAAATCAGCAGTTCATTTGGAGGGATTCTCAAAGGAACTTCATCTGAGGTGATCCCAGGCCTGATTCCTGTAATGTACATGCCAGTACGGGGTCCAGAACAGTCCATCGCCCCAGTCAGCTTCCGTATATGTTGCTGGTTGCAATTGCTGGGTCAGTTCTGTTTCTAGCCCTCTGGTGGGTTTTATCTCACTCTCTGATTGGTGGCTGTTACTCTGCTAGCCCCAGCTGTGCTTAAAAAAACTGACCTTGACAAATGGGTTTTCCTCTCTTGGAAGCCCTTCCTGAATGCTTGTAGAAGGAGGTTTCTGACAGAAGAGTTAAAGACTTTGCTCACTGTCCTCCTGTCTGCCTGGAAATTCTTTCTCTATGTGACACTTCCCTGTAACATTACCAATGCCTTGTTTTTTTTTTTTTTTTTTTTTTTTTAAAGATTTATTCATTTTATTACAGCCAGATATACACAGAGAAGGAGAAACAGAGAGGAAGATCTTCCGTCCGATGAGTAACTCCCCAAATGAGCCACAACGGGCCGATGCACGCCGATCTGAAGCCGGGAACCTGGAACCTCTTCCGGGTCTCCCACGTGGGTGCAGGGTCCCAATGCATTGGGCTGTCCTCGACTGCTTTCCCAGGCCACAAGCAGGGAGCTGGATGGGAAGTGGAGTTGCCGGGATTAGAACCGGCGCCCATATGGGATCCCAGGGCTTTCAAGGCGAGAAATTTAGCCGCTAGGCCACGTTGCCGGGCCCTCCAATGCCTTGTTATAGACAATGCCTTCCACCTGCTGGTCTTGTGCTAGAGCCATGCCTGTTTCATGCTTGCGAGGATTGATTAATACTTAAGTTGAGGTCAAGCGTGATCAGGCCGATGCATCTGTGGGGTGGACAGGGATGGGCAGAGTTCACCTGCGGCTCCGCTTGCAGCAGGCCAGGGTGGCTGTGAGGGGCTGAAACGCAGCCTGCATTTTCTGACCAGGCTGTGGCTGGAAGTAAATCCCACAGGAAGAGGAGCTTTTCTTGGTTCATACCAGAGTCCTGTGTAAACTACCTGAGGTCCTCGGCTGGAAGGCCCTTGGGGAAGAGGACTGGGCCCTGGATAAGCCTGTACCTTGTGAATAGCCAGATGCGTCGCACTAGGGCCCTTGGGACCATAGAGATGTTGACGAATTCTGTCCCTTGGGGCTGGCACAAACTCCCCACACCCTATCAGTTTCTGGAGAGACGTGTCCTGTGTTATTCACAGGAGGCTCTGCCCGCCACACCCGAGAACCTGCTGAGCTTCAGACGCTCAGCATGAGGATGGACCAGAGAGATGATTCTGATTCTACTGGGAGCCTTTATGCTCTACCAGTACAACTCTGGGGAGAGGATTTCTGTGGTTGGTGAACACATTGAGGGGCAAGTGCCCTCCCAGTCCCCGGGGAGGACAGATGCTCCTGCTTGTCCTGTGTGCTTCTCCGTCTGCTTGCTCACATAGATCTTTTGTAATATGCTTCATCATAAATCAGCATTAAACTTTTAAATCCCATTATTTGTCATTAGGCTTCTGAACCAGGCCCCAACAGGTGAGACTAGAAGTCAAAACTCAGTCACTGGGCCCAGTTTGATGGCCTAGTGGCTAAATCCTCGCCTTGCACATCCAGGATCCTACATGGGTGCCGGTTTGTGTCCTGGCTATTCCAATTCCCATCCAACTCCCTGTTTGTGGCCTGGGAAAGCAGTCAAGGACAGCCCAAAGCCTTGGGACCCTGCACCTGCATGGGAGACCCAGAAGAAGTTCCTGGCTTCGGATTGGCACAGCTCCGGCCAGTGCGGTCACTCGGGGAATGAATCATCGGACAGAAGATCTTTCTCTCCTCTTCTCCTTCTCTCTGTAAATCTTACTTTCCAATAAAAATAAATAAATGTTACAAAAGCAAGCAAACAAGCAACAACAAAAAACTGAGTCATATTGAAGTTCCGTATCATCAAACTGAAACAGAGCTGTTAGCTGACTTTCCCCAAAGAGGGCCATTTCAGAAGGTCTCTCAGTCTTAATCCCTGTGAGCAAGCAACCTATAGGACAGAGACTCAGCACAGTGGCTAAGAGTTGCTTGACAGGCCCACACCCCTTTTTGGGTTCGAGTTCCCACTCTGTTCCTGACTCCAGCTTCCTGCTGAGGCACACTCTGGAGGCAGCAATGCCAGCTCAAGTCCTTGGGTTCCCGCCACCCACGTGGGACACCCACATGGAGTTCCGGACTTTAGACTTCCACTGAGTCCAGCCCTGGGTGTTGCTGGTATCTAGGGATCAAGCCAGTGTATGAAAGAGCATTGTATCTGCCTCTCTCTAGCTGCCTTTGTATCTTTTGAGTAAAAGCAAAACAAAAAACCTAAAATAAAGATGTAGGAGCATTTTAAGAAAAACAGTAAGCTGTTGTGAATCAGGTTTTTTTCTATTGTTCTGCCTCTTGGTTACCACATTAAAAGACAGGTAACCTACGCGACCAATCTGATTTTTTCCCCCCATTCTCTGTCCTCCAAAGCCAGCCTCCTCTGCTCTGCCGGGTGCGGCTTTCTTATTAAGTAAACTTGCCTCAAACTCAGAGCAAACTTTGCCCTGAGAGTGACCTCAGCTTGGAACTGCTGAGGGAGGGCACGCACCTTCATGAGTGGAGGGAGCCCTCGGGGGCCGGTGACAGAACTGGAGGCTGTCTGCAGAGCTGAGAGGGTCCCTGCCAGAATGTTCCCTCCGAGAGTGACATGCGTGTGGATGTGTGGAGAGCTCCTGTGTAGGGTGACACAGTCATCCTGCAGGCCTGGTTATAGCATCTCTGTGGGTTGGATTAGCTTTGTCCTAGTCTCCCTACAAGATCCGGCTACTTGGAGCCCAAGGACAAAAAAAACCCTTCACACACAGCCATTTGGGGACTGGCTTTCGGAGAGTATTAGCATCGTTCTCCCTGAATTCAAGGCAATCCCTGTTTGTGGATTTTTTTTCTCGCTTACCACCTGAGATGTTTATTATATATAATAGCCAGAAAGTATGGATTTGCATAAACTAGATAATTGTGTACCGGAATGATGGAATCCACCTTGGCTGGAAAAAGCTAGAATTCTACATTCCTGCCTAATGTGGATAAACGGTTTTACTCTATGAATGTGGAATCTTAAAAAAAATAAAAGCAAGATTGCTCTAGGCAGAACAGGACTGAGTAACTTGTCCTGGTTGCTGTTACTGAATGATGTGTGTTTGGGGCATCTTGTTTACAAGATGATATTCTTGTGATCACATGAGCATGTAAGAAAATAAACAAAAACAACAACAAAAAAACCCACAGTGAGTAGCACAGACACATCTGAATGCCTTCATCAGTTACGTGGCATGTTAGCTTGTACGTTACTGATGCAGAAAAAACCTACCGTCTGACGCTCCTAATTTCTGAAGGCAATTTAAGACGATAAGTGACCCGATTCTTCAGTGAAGCAGTGACCTTGTCTTTGGACTAATGATATAAATGTGTTGTACCTGTCAGGCTGGGAGGCTCTGCCCGGGGGCAGGAACCTTCTGGAACCTACAGGAGTCGCTAACTTGAAGCTGGTGCCTGGCCACAGCAAGTGCATGCTCTGTGAAATGAGAACTCACGAGCCCAGAAGTCAGAGGGCAGAAAGGAATGGAAGGTTCCTGGATGCTTAGAGAATTCTTTTCTCCCAAATTAAAAATAGCTTTTTCCATCTGTAAAGCACCTCTTATCTATAACACATCCTCTATGAGCGCTGACATTGATGGAGGGGCAACTCTGTCCTCACCTGTGACCGCCTCCATTCACACTGGCCTTGGACGAGATGTGGCAATTCCATAGAACTGGGAAGACATGATGTAGAATCTTGGTAGCTCTGACAGCCAAGGCCAGTCAAGCCGTGCTGACCCACCCACGGTGGCCTCTTCCACGATACTCGATTCTTTTATTTTTGAAGATTTATTTATTTGAATGGCAGAGTCACAGAAAGGAAGAGACCAAGAGATCTTCTATCTACTGGTTCACTCCCCGGATAGCTGCAACAGCCATGGCTCAGCCGGGACAGAACCAGGAGCCTGGAATTCCACTTGGGTCTCCCACGTGCGTGGCAAGGGCCCGGGAAGTTTAAGGCGAGGACTTTAGCCGCTAGGCCACGCCGCCGGGCCCCGAGAAGGCCATTTTCAGTCACTCCTCTCCCTACTTTCAAAAAAGTGTTGAAACAGGGCACAGGAATTTGAGTATTCACTGTCCTCAAGTCTTCAAGGTCAAAGTCACACACAGAAACACAGACAAGGGAAGATAGAAATCTTCTAAAAATTGAAATACTGCAGATTTGATATACAAAAATTAACATTAATTTAAATATTTTGGCATAGGCTTAGGTTAATGACAAATTAAAGTAAGAAGCAAATGTGAAGAACCAACACGGATAAACTAAATAAAAAATAGAATAGAATGTCAATGCCATGGCCTAGCAATCCAAGCCTCCTCCTGCAGTGCCACCATCCCATAAGCGTGCCAGGTTGAAACCCAGCTTCTCCACTTACCATCTAGCTCTCTGGCAGTAGCCTAGGAAGGCAGTGAAGGATAGCACAATGCCTTAGGACCCTGCACCCACATGGGAGACCTGGAAGAAGCTGCTGGCTCCCAGCTTCAGACCAGCTCAGCTCCGGCAGTTGTAGCCATCTGGGAAGTAAACCAGTGGATGGATGATCTCTCTTTATCTGCAATTGTGCTATTCAAATAAATAAATATTAATAAAAGAAACTGTAGGGCCTGGTGCGGTAACAGCTAAAGTCCTTGCCTTACACGCACCAGGATCCCATATGGGAGCTGGTTCTAATCCTGGCATCCCTGCTTCCCATCCAGCTCCCTGCTTGTGGCCTGGAAAAGCAAAATTGAGGATGGCCCAAAGCCTTGGGTTCCTGTACCTGTGCGGGAGACCCAGAAAAGGCTACGGGCTCCTGGCTTCGGATTGGCTCAGCTCCGGCCATTGTGGCCACCTGGGGAGTGAATTGACAGATGCAAGATCGTCCTCTTTCTCTCCTCCTCTTTGTATATCTGACTTCCCAATAAAAAAAATAAATCTTAAAAAAATATAGAAATGCAGCACATACATTTTGGCAACAGATATATGCAAGTGAGGAGGAAGGAAAAAGGAGAGACAAAGTGCTTCCTTCGTATTGTGTATCTTTAGGTGCAAGTGAAAGCTATTTTTTGCATATGATGCTGTACCATGTGTTAGCACTCCACTCTTTACCATCAAATAATATTACCACATTTTGTTCAAACACTGATAGGTGTTTGGGTTCTGTCCTGCTTTGGGCTCTTGGGAATGGTGCTCTCTGAGCAACTGTATGTAAGTCAGTGTGATTATATTTTTTCTGACATTGCTGGGCTGTAGTAAAGCTATATTCAATCTTTTTTTCCCTTAGTTTGTTTATTTGCCTGAAATGCTGCATTAGAGAGAGAGAGAAAGAGAGAGAGAGAGAGAGAGACCTCCCAACAGATAGTTTACTTTCCAAATGCCTACACCAGCCAGAATTGGGTTAGACCAAACCAGGGAGCTACAAACTCATTCTAGGTCTCCCACGAGGGTGGCAGGAGTCCAAGAAATCAGGCTGTCATTTGCTGCCTCTGAGGAGCATTAGCAGGAGGCTGGGCTGGAAAGGAAGCCTAGCGGTGACTTGGACTGACACTTGGATTTGGGACACAGGTGTCTCAAGTGGCAGCTTGCATGTGACAACACCCATCCCGCGTTTGGCGTCTTGAGGAGTCAAAGGTAGTTTTCCAAAGCAATTGTACCATTTCCCGGCGCCACCTGTAAGGTATGTCAAATCTGTCATGATTGGCTTGTGCTAGTGGCTAGGCTAGTAACCTGGCATTTCTGAAGTTATAGCGTTATGATTTTGGTTTACAGTTCCCTGATGAGGGGAAAAGTTCATCTTTTTCCCCCTGTGCTTTTTAAGACACTGTCCCACCCAGCAGGACAGTGAACGGGGGTCGCAGCCAACCTAGGAGAGAATGGGGGATAAGAGACACAAAGAACGGACAGCAAGACAGTATGTCTGATCCAGTTGACACTTTATTATTTTTGATTGAGGCTTTTTATATTTTCAGTAACTAAGGCTTGGGGGGAAAGGAGAAACTGGGACGCAAGCCATGGTCTCCAGACCGATTGTTCTTGAGCAGCCACCATATTCACCATAGTGTAGGTAACAAGCAACAAGATGTTGGCAGGTACAGCATAAATCACATTCTGAAACAGTTGCTAGAAACAATTGAAACTAGACGTGTGTCAGTTTCATAACCTTTTTCCCAAGCATCTAGCCAACTGGGGGTTTTCCACTGGCGTGTAGTTCTTTTTTTTTTCTTTTTTTTTCTTTTATTGTATTGTTGTTGACAATCTTTACATAGTTAATTGCGGTTAAAAAAAAAAGGTTCAGGGGGTATAGGGAAGTGGATAATACTATTATGTCCATATTGTTTCCATCATGTATCTGAGATAAAGGGGGATATTGAGGGAGAAGCCCCACCTGGTTTCCCACCTACCCCACGTCCCGGATGTGGGGCATGCTCTGAGATATGTGCTCAAGTGGTGTTAATAGTTCTCCAGTTATGAATCACTGCCAGTTTCGCTCGATGAGGTCGTCCACTGATTGACACAGTCCATCATAAAGTCTCCATTTGCCCCATATTTCGCTGCCAACATATAGCTGAGATGAATGATTGACCTGTTCTGTCTTCTGTCTTTTCTTGGTTAGAGTTCTGAGTCCAGCAGTTCGATTGGGGAGATCTCCAAAGAAACCTTGAGGTATTCCCAGACTAGTTTCTTGTATGTTCTAGCAAGCACAGGGCCCGGCACAGTCCATCACCCCGATCAGCTGGTGGTTGCAATTGCTGGGTTGATTCTGTTTTCAGTCCCGACTTCCACTGGAACCAATGGGTGTTGCAGTCCAGTCTGGTTCTGCCCAGCACATACTCGGCCCTTACATCAACCAGTGGGAGCTGCAGCCTAGTTGGGGCGACCCACAATAACCCCCATCAGGCCCACCCCCTACCCTGGTTTGCCAGTATGTGTAGCAGTAGACCAGTCTGTCCCCCATCCCATTTGGCTCTGGTACTTATCAATGGGTATTAAAGCTTAGTTCCATCTAACCAACTCAACCATCCAGCCCTCACAGATATTGTTGAGTGCCTCTCTGTCTAGCCACCCCAGCCCCCATCCTAGTTTTCATGCCCTCCCGCGGGAGTAGTTACCCAGGAAGGGGGAACCCACTTTTTCCCTCCCAGGTCTCTCTGTCCCAGTTTATGCACTCTTTAGGTGGTTCTGTGGTTTGACTTGACAGAATTAGTCCCCAGCGCCAGCTTCTGCCAGCTGATGCTGCGGCCAAGCCCAAACATCCCTCACTCACTCTAATTTATGCTTGAACCCACAGGAATAATCAGCCCAGCCTGGCTTTTCCCTGATCTAGTCCTTGTGCAGTGCACAGGTGTTGTAGCCTCACTTAGTCTGGCCTGTCTATCCCAGCCCACGCTCTCCAGTGGGAGTAGCTGTCCGGCGAGGGGACAAGCCCCTTAATCCCCCTGCCAGTTCTGCCCCTCCCTCCCTGGATCTCACGTGTGCTGGTTGGGTGCTGCGTTCATATCCAGTACAGGCAACCTCACCCTGGCATTCCATAATGTGTACTGGTTTTGTCGCAACCAAACCTGGCCCGACCCACACTCTGTTCTGGTGTTCGGATTTGCCTGGGATGACATGAACTGATTCAGCCTGGTCTGCCCCTGACCCATGCCGAATGTGTGCCAGTGGGAAACTTTCCATGGCCTATTCTGGGCTGTTTCCTATCATGCTTCATGCGCTTACCTGCAGGGACTGTGTCCTGCCAGAGGAGTTGCCCAGGCTCCTCCATCAGAACCCCTCCCAATGCCAGATTTTGTGCATACCAGGAGGTCCTTGAGCCAACCCTACTCAGTTCACCTCCTGTCCTAGCAGGAACAGAGGCTTTTCCTGGCTGGCTTTCACCCCATTCTGGTTCTTGTTGTTGGATGTTTCAGCCCAGCCATGGCTCGTCCATACCCACATACAGCTCACACATGGCTCAGTAGGGGGTTGAGACCCAGACTAGTCAGTCCCACATCTACCCTGGTCCTCCATGACACCAGATGGTGTTGGGGTCTGGCCTGGCCTGGTGCATCCAATCCCAGCCCACACTAGTGCCTCGGGTGACTGCAACTGTTTCCTAGATAGAACGCAACCCCCATTCCAGCACACGCGCCCCTTGGTGGGACCCTCAACCCAGTTAAGGTGTCCAACTAGGGGAACTTGTATTTCCACAGGGTTGGGCCCACACAACCCCATAGAGTCTACCCCCAGACCAAGTTCTCTCACGTGCTAGATACAGTCTTGACCCTGCCAAATGTGACCACTCCACCACTCCACCAAACAGTTGGGTAATGGTACCTATCACTGCCAAAGAGGCCCCCATCCATAGTATTGGTGTGGGCTGGTGTGTGACGATCAGTGATGTTCTAGGCAAACAGGCCATTTCTGTATTCCGAATTGGGTTGGTGTATCTGACTAACCATAATTGTCTCCTGGGTACTTCCCTCCAAACCACCAGGTCTCAGACCCCACGCATGCCTAAAACTTCCATGACCCTGAAACTGGGAATCACCCAAGATTCACTACTCACCTACACTAAAATTGGACTTAGTCATGGGTGTCCCCAGGCAGCAAACATATCTTAAAAAACTCCAGAGTTTGCCGCCGGGCGGCCAGCAGGCAAAGCCTGGCACCACATGGTGCACTGGCGGCCCTGGGTGAGGCCGAGGTCTCGTTCACTGCCTTGCAGCAATGTCTTTGGCATGAGCCCCCAGCATTGGGTCAGACCTGGCAGGGGCACCCCTCACAGCTGCCACACTGTGAGGAGCGGCACTTGCCCCCAAACCCAAGGCCCGAACCCCTCCCAAACTCACCCAGCCACAAGATATTAGCAGCTGGGTGGAGCTAGGAATTTTAACCCAGTTCCCAAGTTCCCTCATGGCGCACTTACCCTGAGGAAAGAGCTCTATTGAGTCCTGGGTGAGGCCGAGGACTCGTTCACTGCCTTGTGGCAGTGTCTTTGGCGTGAGCCCCCAGCATTGGGTCCGACCCCGGCAGGGGCACCCCCCACAGCCGCCACACTATGAGGAGCGGCACTTGCCCCCGAATCCCAAGGCCCGAACCGCGTGTAGTTCTATATTCAACATGGCTTCAGTGTGGCTACAGTACACGACTCCTGACAAGACACTTTTATATCTATTTTAGAAAAATCTCATCTATAGATTATTTGTCATTTTATAATTGAATTGCAGAATGTTGTTAAAATTCTCTTCCCATCGTGTAAGCTGTCTTCCTGCCTTTGGATAGAATCTTTTGAAGCATGAAAGCTTTGCACTAATAATGTCCAGTTTGCCTAGTTTTAATTTTTTCAACTTTTGGTGTTTTGCCTTTGAAACTCATACTTGCTTCAAATTTATGAAACACTCCTGCTTTTACCTAAGAAGTCTATAGTTCTACTTCTCACATTATTTATTTACTTTTAACATTGTTTACATAGTTGAGAAGGTGAGAAGGCCACTCCTTGCTGTACTACATCAGCACCTGTGGGTGCAGGACGGTCATCTGCTGACACCCTAGAGACCGTGATGTGGGATAGAGTGTTCCGAGGGTAATGCTTGAGTGGTTTTGACAATTCTGAGGCATTGCCTGCTTCATTGCACCAGTGTTGAGAGAATCTTTCCACCTTAGTGCAGCCACAGGCCTGAGAACATGCTGCAAAGCTTGGCCAGTAGAGTAATCCAGCTTGTTCTGCTTTCCATCCTCTGGTGAGGCACCTGATGACTCCAGTTGTGCTAGGTGAGAGCTGGTTGTCACGTCTCCCATGTTCATCTGGGCATCTGGGCATGCTGTCCGCTGCACAGGCAGCAGCAGCTGAAGAGGTGCAGTCCTGACACGTGCACTCCAAGGTTGGACCACCTAACCTGTGATTTTCCCTGTGTCTGGGGTTTGAGTCCAGCCATCTAACCGGGGAGTGCCCCAGGACACCTTGCTTGGGATGAGCCCAGACTTGATTGTTGTGTGTGCCAGTCAGTGCAGGGTCAGGTTTGGTCCACCACCTGCACCAGCCCCTGCACATTCTTTTGGATGCAGTTGCCTGATCTGTTCTGTCCCCAGCCCCATTTCTCTCACACAAATTGCTGGGTGCTGTGGCCTAGCCCAGCCCAGCCTGCCATAGGGTTGATCTTCAGACACACCAGTGGGTAATGCAGCCTAGTTCGGGCAACTCCCAACAACCTCCACAAGTCCTGGCCCAGCCCTGGATTTTCCATGTGCCGGTGTGTGCTATAGCCTAGCCTGATCTGTCCCACATCACATCTGGCTCTTATGCACACCCATGGGTGCGGTGGCTAAGCTCAGCCAACCTACCCCAAAATCAGCCCACACGTATGCTGATGGTTGTTGCAGCCTTGACAGCCTGGCCAGCTCCTGGTCCTTGCTCTCATACTCACCAGCAAGAGCACAGCAGTGACTTGTTCACAGTTCACTGATGAGGCCCAGATATTATGCCTGCTGGGGGTACTACGGTCCAGCTTAACATGACTTGACTTGTGCCCAGTCCTGGCACATGCCAGCATGTACAGCAGCCTACACCAAACTGGCCCATCCTTAGAACGGCTCATCCCCAGTCCTGACTCTTATGCTCACCAGTAGAAGCAGCAGCCCCGCAAGGGAATCCCCAAAGTTCCCCTACCAGGTCCACTCCAGAGTGTTGCTAACGCTAGCAGGTACTGTAGCCTAGTCTAGGATTGCCCACCCCCAGTACTGAAGCACTTACCAGCAGGTTCTTCAGCCTAGCCAGCCTGGTCCACCTCCAGTTCTTATGTGAACTAGTGAGTGTTGTGGTCCAACCAAGACTGGCCTGTGCCCCGTTCTGGTTCTTACTCGTGTCAGCTGTGGACTGATCTAGTCCAGCCTGCACCTAAACCTAGGCCACGCATATGCTGATGGGTGCTGTGGCCTAGCTTGTCATGGCTAACCCCCAGTCCTGGCACTCACTGGTGGATACTGCAGCCTAAGTCTGACACGCCTGCATCCATTCTTTCTCTAGCCAGTGAGTTCTACAGCCTAGTCCAATCTGGACTACTCCCTGACTTGGCTTTCATAAGAACCAGCAGGCACCTCGACCAACCTGTCTCAGATCCACTCTGGCTCTTGTGAATGCCAGCAGGTGCTGGAGCCTAGCTTAATCTTGCCCACCCCAAGATGCAGTCCACACATGCCGATGAATGCTACAGCCTTGCCTAGCCTGGTTGGCCCCTAACTCTGGCTCTTGCACTCACCAGTGATAGCTGTAGCCTGACAGGGGCATCCCCAGATTCGATCTACCAAGTCCATTCCCAGCCCTGGATCTTGCACTTGCTAGTGAGTGCTTTGACCTAGCCTGGCATGACCTACCCACAGTCTCAGCTCTGGCTGGTGGGTGTTGCAGCATAGCCCAGTCAGGCACATCCCATAACCCGTCTTGACTCTCATGCATTCCAGTGTGTGCTGCAGCCTGACCCAGCCCACCCTGCCCCCAGATCCAGCATACACAAAAACTGGGGAGTGCTGCAACTTTCCTGGCCTGGCCCACTCCCAGTCCTGGCTATTGTACTCCCCAGCAGGAACTGAGGCATAGCAGGGGAGTTCCCCAAGTTTCCTTACCAGGGCTGCTCCCAGCCCAGAACCTCACTTGTGTCAATGGGTGTTGTGTCCCAGCTTGGCATGATTTGTCCTCAGTACTGGCTTTTGCATATGCCAGTAGGTGCTACTGCCCTTTCCAGCTTAGACCCCTCCCAGCTCAAGCTTCTTTAAGTATCAAGTGAGTTCCGTGGTCCAACCTGGCTCAGTTCATCACCACCCACAGCTCTCTGTGCAAACCAGTTGGTGCTACAGTCCTACAGAGGCAAGCTTGCAATTCCCCTAGAGAATCTGTCTCCAGATCTGGTTCTCTAGTGTACTAATGGTGCTGTGCCCAGCCTAGCAGGACCCACTCCCTGCTCTGACACTCGAAGGCAGGTACTATGGCCTTGTCAAACCAGGTATGCCCCCTAGCCCCAGGTTTTTCCATGCACTGGCATGTGTCAGATGAAGCTACTTAGCCTATCCAGGGTCTTTCACGTGAGTGGGTGCCTTGGGCTGACTCTGACATGCCCTCAGGTTTCCTCCCTCTAAACCACTGTCTCAGCTCCCTTGCCTACCTGCTACTGCAGTGACCTAGTCCATGGAAGACCCCAGAAGCCATTCTTCCTATCAAACATACTTTCAGCTGCTGTCAGCCCAATATGTCCCCAGACCCCCATTCCTGAGCAATCCGTAGCTCCCCTACACTGGGAGCCAGGATGGCATTCCTTATCTTCCTCACATATATAGAAAGGAAGGAAGGAAGGAAGGAAGGAAGGAAGGAAGGAAGGAAGGAAGGAAGGAAGGAAGGAAGGAAGAAAGAAAGAAAAAAAGAAAGAAAGAAAGAAAGAAAGAAAGAAACAAAGAAAGAAACAAAGAAACAAAGAAATAGGGTAGGCAATGTGCTGCCGCACTGCTGTCGTTAACTCATATTTAGCATTAGCCAGGCCCAGAGATGCCCTCTGGCTTTGGCTGCTTTTCTGCAGCAGTGTAACACCTGCCTAGCTACAAGACAACCTGGGCAGTTGCCTACAGCTGGGGATATTTCTCTCGTTTTGTGTTAAATTCATTTGCAGTTAATTTGTGTACATTGATTGAGGCAAGGGTCCATCTTCTTTGTCTTGCACTTGGGTACTCAGTGGTCCCCACACTTGTTAAAAGGACAATTCTTTTCCCACTGCCTCATCTTGCTGCCCTTATTGCCAGCCACTTGGCTGTAATTGTAAGCATCTGCTTCAGGTTTGTACCCTGTTCTAGTGTGCTATCTAACCAGCCCCAGCACCACACTGTTTCAATTGCTGTAAGTTTAACATCAGAAATGTAAGTCCTCCAACAACTTCTCCTTTCTCAAGGAGAAGGCTTTTTTTTTTTTGGCTGTTTTGTATCCTCTGGATTTTGTCCTAAGCTTTATTAACTTCTGCAAAGAAGTCGCTTGGGATTTGAATCTTTAATGAGTTTTGGGAATTTTGTCACCTTCACAACATGAAGTCTTCTGATCAATGAACAGGGACTATCTTTGCATTTACTTAGGTTTTCTTTAGTTTATCTCAACAATGTTGTATCATTTTCAGATACAAGTTTTAGCATACTTCTGTTAAGTTTATTTCTAAAGAATAAACTAAAGAATCTCCATCTTTTGGTTACATTTATCCACAGTTTTGATCTCTGTGGTTCCATTACTTGAAATCAATCAGAGAAAGGTGAGAATAATACAAGCTATTTTGAGATGGATCAGATTTACATAAATGTTATCAGTCTACGACTATGTCTTCCATTTTATCATGACTCATGGTTGTCACTCTTACTGTGTCTAATTGGCAGTTTAGACTTTACCTTAGGTAAGTGTAAATAAGAAAAAGCAAGATTCACAGTCAGCCCTTCATGTGTTTGAACCAACTGCCATGGTGGAGTTAACTGGACATTATTACCCCTGCTCCTGAACATGTTCAGTAACAACACAGACCAGCAAGCATTTACATAGTACTTTTGTTGTATTGCATTTGATCAGTAACCTGGAGACGGTTTCAAGTCTGCAGAAAGATGTGTGTTGGTTGCATATAAGCACTGTCCCACTCTAACAATGGGCTTGGGCACCTGCGGATCTCAGTGCCCGCGGGAGGTCCTAGAATCCATCTTCATGACACTGAAGGCCACCTGCACCAGGACCAGCCACTCTCCGTGGTGTCAGGCATCCACTGTGGAGCCCCTGTGGATAAGGGGGTAGGAGAGGGAAATAAACGTAATTACTTGCCATGTTTTCTTTTTAGACCAGCAAATATTTATATCCCTTCATCTTTCTTATTTCAGCAAGAATATTACATGCTAAATATTGACCTTTAGCTTATTAGACAAGAGTAAACATTATTTCTTTCCAGTTTTCTCACTAAATAGCTTCCAACTTAGGGCTAAGGGAATAGCATATAAGACTAATCTTCAGCCTGCATTGCCGGCATCTTTCATGGGTTCGTGTCTCAGCGACTCCGTTTCTGATCCAGCTCTCTGCTTATGGCCTGGGAAGGAAGTGAAAGCCTAAGGCCTTGGGTCCCTGCACCTACAGGGGAGACCCAGAAGAAGCTCCTAGTTCCTGGCTTAAGATTGACTCAGCTCTGGCCATTGCAGCCATTTGGGGAGTGAAATAGCAGATCTTTTTCTCTCTGTCTCTGCTTCTCTCTGAAAGTCTGCCTCTAAAAAAAAAATTTTAAAACTCCTCAAACTTACAACTTATGCATTTACTTGCAATTTTTGGCAAAAATAAGTTTCAGGATTTTTTAAAAAAGATTTATTTATTTTTTCAATAAGATGCTGGACTTCATGCTTGGTAAATACCTCCAATGAAAGAATGTCAACTGAAGTTCAACTATGGTTATGCAACAAGGTGGAGGAATCCACCGTGGGGGGAGGGCTTGGGGAGGGGCGGGGGGAATTCCAGTGCCTATAAAAATGTGTCACATAATGCAATGTAATTAATAAAACTACAAAAAAAAGATTTTTTTATTTTTATTGCAAAGTCAGATATACAGAGAGGAGAGAGGAGGAGAGACAGAGAGGAAGATCTTCCGTCCGATGATTCATTCCCCAAGTGACCTCAACAGCTGGTGCTGCGCTGATCTGAAGCCAGGAACCAGGAACCTCCTCCAGGTCTCCCACACGGGTGCAGCATCCCAAGGCTTTGGAAGGCTGTCCTCAACTGCTTTCCCAGGCCCCAAGCAAGGAGCTGGATGGGAAGTGGAGCGGCCGGGATTAGAACCGGCGCCCATATGGGATCCCGGGTCGTTCAAGGCGAGGACTTAAGCCGCTATGCCGCGCTGCCGGGCCCCAAGGCGAGGACTTTAGCCACTAGGCCATGCCACCGGGCACTGCCTTCCTTTTCGAAAGGGTCTCCTTGGAGGTTACAATGGACCCAGGTCCCAAGCTGACCCTCTGGCCTGTGAGCAGAGCCTCTGGGCTGGCGAGCTGAATCTGTGTGCTTGTGTGCGTGCATGTGTGTGTCTTGGCTTTCAAAGATTTCTCCAGAATCTCAGTCTCACATCTGCCTGAAATGTTGATACGCAAGGAGACAGCTGCCGCAAGCTTTTGGTCACCATGGCACCTTCACCTGGAGACCTGGTTTGGACTTGGTCCATAGAAAGGTTGTCAGAGAAATTGTTCTTTCAGATTAAAGAGATCAGTGGGACCAATGGCTACAAATCTGATTTTCATAGCATCCAGAGAGTATTCGAGAGGTGTGGCTTTTACTGGAGCCTGGAGAAATCAGGAAAGTTTTATTTCCCTATGAAGTATAACCTGGGAGAGTACTGCGAAAACTGGGACACAGGGTCACCCTACCTATAACAGGGCAGATTGCAAGAAAATTAAAAATTAGCATACACACACACACACACACGGAAAGTTATAAAACACTCCAGTGCAAAAAAAATGTCAAAGGAGAAACCAAATCAATTCAGAAAACTCAGCAATGTGAACATATCAAATTCAACAACCTTCAATTTTTTAAAACATAGACAACGAAAGTCAAAAGGATGATCTAAATTATCAGCAAGTTCCTACAAATGCAGGAAGAAACAGTGACTATGACAAAAGGTACTAGTACTAAACGTACGCACAATTTCAAAAGCCGACACTTCCTAGCCACACATAAACAGGAGCCCAAGCACTTGGACTAACCTCTGCTGCTTTTCCAGGCCATTAGCCAGGAACCAAAGCAGAAATGGAGCAACCGGAGCTCAAAGCGGCACCCATATAGCATGTTGGCAGGGCCAGACCCTGAAAAATCTTTTTTTTTTTTTTAAAGATTTATTTTTATTACAAAGTCAGATATACAGAGAGAAGAAACAGGGAGGAAGGTCCTCCATCCGATGTTTCACTCCCCAAGTGAGCCGCAACGGACCGGTGCACGCCGATCCGATGCCGGGAACCAGGAACCTCTTCCGAGTCTCCTACGCGGGCGCAGGGTCCCAAAGCTCTGGGCCGTCCTCGACCGCCCTCCCAGGCCACAAGCAGGAACTGGATGGGAAGTGGAGCCGCCGGGATTAGAACTGGCGCCCATATGGGATCCCGGGGCTTTCAAGGTGAGGACCTCAGCCGCTAGGCCACGCCGCTGGGCCCAACCCTGAAAAATCTTAATGGACAATTTCCTGAGGGAAATAAGTAAATGATTTGACTTAAATTTATGCAAAAAAGAAATATTTGAGTATAATAACAGAAATACACTTAAAATTTTTAAAAAGGAAGGGACCGGCATGGCGGTGTGCAAGGCAAATCCTCTGCCTGTTAGCACCAGTGTCCCATATAGATGCCAGTTTGTATTCCGTTTGCTCCCCTTCCCATCCAGCTCCCTGCCTGCGGCCTGGGAAATCAGTGGAGGATGGCCCAAGTCCTTGGGCCTCAGAATCACAACAGAGTCACATCTTGCGATCCTGGGCGTAAAATGAGCCATCACGAACTGTGTGGAAGAAAATGACCTCTGGTAGCCCCAGTGACAGGTGGGCTGGAGTCGCTGAGACCAGGGGTCTTGCAGCACACGGGCCAGGAAAGGCAGTAACCGCAGTCCTAGACATTGCTTTGATCATGTCCTCAACTATAGCTCATGAAGAAGCTGCTCGCTCCTAGCTGGCATTAGCTCCACTCTGGCTGTTGCGGCCATTTGGGCAGTGAGCAAGTGGATGCAAGACCTTTCTTCCTGTTCCTCCTTCTCTCATTGTAAAAATCTGTCTTTCATATGAAAAGAAACAAATTTGCTTTAAAAGGCCAGAGATAGTTAAGAAATGAAATCATTTTGCAAGTACTAATTTGAAAGCTTGGATAAATAAAAATTACTCATTCAAAAAAAAAAAATCTGAAAAATTCCCAGGAGCCAGCAGCAAGGAGGAAAGCAGTTTTCCCAAGCAGGCTGCGGAGCAGGAAGCTGGTCCTGGACAAAGTGAAAGTGGACATGCACCCTGCTAGAGCCTGCTGACATGGAGAAGGGAACTGGCTAACACTCTGGCTCTCTGGGTGGTCTTAGGTTGGCAGTGGGGCAGAAACTGGAGCAGCAGCTATGATTGCATGGTTTCCCTTGGATCGTGTGTGCTGGACATATGGCGCCCAGTTTCCCATGCTGATGGCACTTGCAAGTGGGCTTTTAGGAGGTGGTCAGGGTTTGGTAGGCTCCTGCGGGTGGGGCGTCTTTGATGGCACTAGTGGCCGTATGGGCAGAGCCTCTGGAGAGCTCTCACGTTTGCCTTGTCTTGCTGCAGGGAACCCTCATCAGCTGCTCTCAACAGCTGTGACATGCTCATAGCTCTCCCCACCTCCACAACTTGGCGCTACATCCCATTCTGTGCGAACGACACAGTCTCAGGTGTTTTGTTGCAACAACATGACGTGGACCCATGTGAGGTACTAATCAGGCTCTGGCCATTTGAGGCTTGGTTTAAGGGATATTATCTGATTTCTGGACAGTGGCCTGATTTCCTGTAAGACTGGCTGCAGCCAGCTGGGCTGCGGGACTGGTGGCCACAGGCAGTGGGAATAATTCCATCTTTCGTATCCTCTGGACATTGTCCGTGTGTAGTGTTAGTCTCCAGCCAGAGCCTGGGCTCCTGCTTATGTTAAGACTCTAGAAACAAGCGTCCACAGGTTTCTTAGAGTGATGAAAGCACATCCTGCATGCTGGCGAAGGAAAAGGAGGGTGTGCAGCATGTCCAAGCGAGGCTTACAGTTACCCTGCTTGTTTACACATGATGCAGTATTGCACACACAGGAAGTCCGAGGGAACGAAGCTCACACAAGAACGTGAATGAGTTCTGCGTAAAAAAATAGTATCCAGTTGGAAAGTGTACCGGAAGAGAATATCTCTGTGATAGCTGCGCAATGGTTAAAAGTAATATTCACAAAACACTAATGCATGACTTCTTGTGGTATTGCAGCTTAAACCACCACTTGCAACATCAGTAATCCCATATCAGAGAATCAATTGAATCCAACTTCCTGCTAATGTAACGGATGATGACCTACGTATTTGGGTTCTTGCCACCTTTGTGGAAGGTTCAATTGGAGTTCCTGGTCCTTGGTCTCAACTTGGCTCAGTTCTGTCGACCCTAGTATTTGGGGAGGAGTGAACCAACAGATAAAAGATTTCGCGCTCTGTCTCCCTCCCTCGTCCTGTCTCTGTCACTTTGCGTTTTCAATAAATAATATATCTTAGAAGGTATTAGTACAGAAATAGATATGAGTAACTAAACAAGATTTGAATTGGAAAAGATAATATATCTTGTTCCAGGACCAAAATACAAAAAATTTTAAAATGCTGGTTTTCCATCTCTTTATAGTGTAAATTCAATAACAGTTTTACAAACAAATGAAAATTCCGTGATGACTGTAAGCCGCAACCACTGTTACCAGGAGAAACCACAGATGTATTTCTCACGTCGTGTTTGTGTTAACCAGCCTCATGGCAACCTGGAATTGGTAATTATTAGAACTTAAAAACATTACTTAATTTTGCTTTTGGGATGTGTTAATAAAACATTTGCATTACTACGTCACCAATTGAGTTCAACCTAATTAGCATGTTTTTGTGACTCATATGTTTTATGTCTTCGCTGAAAACTTTCTTCTCAGCTAGGAACCTTGGTGGGTGCTATTTGAGCAGAATACAGAGCGGTGTTATGGCCAGACACAAGGGCAAGGCCAGAAAACCCGTACAGTTCCCCTGGGTGCCTTTGGCACACTCACTCTTAGATTCCAGGCAGCAACTGTGAGAGCCACGGCGAGGCCCTGTGGAGGGGCACCAGCAGACAGTGCCAACCAGGCCAATCTGCCAGCAGCCGTGCAGGAAGCTCCACTCCGGCCTCTGGCCTTTCCAGTGCGCCCAGCTGAAGCACGAGACCCAGGCAAGCAGGGAAGAGCCACCCTTCAGTGCTCTGTGCAGGCTCCTGCCCACAGGCTGTGGCACTGGGCGGCCAGTGGGGGCCTGTTTCCAGTTCTGGGTTTATGGTGCAGCAGCAGTGGGCTGCAGCAAAACCCCTGGACTTCACAACAGGGGTCCAGCATCAAAGCCTCATTGAATGGTCACAGGTCCTGTCTCTGAACTCAGTGGCTCCTGTGACACCAATGTGTCCCAATCCAGCTAGGCACTGCAGACACACCAGGAGCCAGAGAGGGCATGCAGCATGGGGCTGCTGTGGGTGGCAGGAGCCTGAGGCGGCTGCTGTGGGGGGAAGGGGGTCCATGGGGATCTCATGGCTCTGGTGGAGTGAGGCACATCGAGGCTTGGAGCCCCTGGGAGCGGGACACAGAAATGTCAGGGAAGCTTGCATCCAGGTGGCTCAGAAGGTCTGGACTGAGGGGACTTGGTGGCGTGGGCTCCGTTGTTGTCCCCATACCACAGATGAGATGCAAAGGCTAAGAAACCCATCCCGATTCACAGGTCCCAGCTCTAGAGCTGCATGTGAACTGTGGTCCCCCATGAGGTCTTTGGAAGATTTTGTTAAAGAAGAGATTGTCAGGAAAAAAAATTCTAATTTTCTATCAAAGAACAATCACAACAGAGCTACATCTTATAACTCGGGTATGAAATGAGCCATTAGAAACCGTGTGGAAGAAAATGACTCCCAGAAGCTCCAGTGATCTGTGAGCTGGAGTTGCTGAGACCAGGTACCCACATTCCCAGACATTGCTTTGATTCTGTCCTCAGCTGCAGCTTATAAAGTTTTTACCTGATGCAGATCCATTGTACCCACGAAGGGCTGAGCAAGGAGTAGCTCCACGGCACCAGCTTGACCTTGAGGCTCTAAGGTACCTGGCTCACCTGCCAAGTACCTGCCTCCACCGCCCCGGGCCCTTTGGCTTTGTCCCTCTGAGATAGTCAACACTGGCTTCCAGCCCTCCCAGCTTGCCTTGTGGCTGCCATGTCACATGCCATTATCTGAATACTTTCCATGCCACAGATCCATGGATCACTGAGCATTTAGTGTGCATTGAAGGGAGATGAAATAAACGATGCTCACATGGTCAAAACACTGTTCTTGATATATAGAAAATGTTTTTGGCTTTTTTCACTTTATGAAGACACTGTGCTGCCAATTGTGTAAGAGTATAACAAGGACAGTAACACACAGTACATAACATTTCACCACACACAAGAAGTAGTTCTGGCACTGCTGTATGCATTTGCTATAATATAATTTTCATTGTTTTAGATGCACTTCTGCTTGCTGAAAAATATCAACTAAAACAGTATGTCATGTTCTCATGCAGTTTTCTCATCTACCTTGTATCTCCTTTTCAGAAATAATTATTGATTTGAGACACAGTAAGACGGAAAGACAGTGATTGAGAGGGACACACACATACCACGCACGTACACACACTTCTCTTTACTGATCTACTCTGTACGCACATAACAAAGGTATCTGGGCCAGAACCAGGGCCAGGGCCAGAGCCAGGAACCACAATCCAGATCTCCCAGAAGGGTGGCAGGAACTCAACTATTTGAGCCATCACCAACTTTGTTCAAGCTCTATAGGAACAGGAAGCGAGAGTCAACAGCCCAGTCCAGGAGTGGTACCCAAGCACTCTGACACGGGTGCTGGTGCCAGGACTGTGAGGCTAAAAGCCTCCCTACTACATATCTTGAGTATGTCAAGCAGCCAGTGGAGTGTTTTGGCTGGTGCCGTGTGGGTTTGTACGCGTGTCCACTAGGATGTGTGCACAACAAAGCAATTCTCCCAACAGTGCATTTCTGAGAATGCATCCCCTCCCAAAGTGGTTCATGACCATGAGCAGGTACAAGGGTACTTCAAAAAGGTCACAGAAAATGGGTTTAAAATTTATTTTTGTCCCCCTCCAAGTCCCTTTGAAATCCATGCAGTTTTTAATAATATGTAGATTCTATCAACTTTGAGAGACCCTCTCATTACAGATGGATTCCCCAAATTTCTGTACCAAATTGACTTCTCGCAGAAATCCATTTCCATGATTTCATCTATGCACTTAGTTTCAATGCTGCTGCTGTGAGAGAACCTCTCTCTGGAGCCTCATTTCTCGCAGGAATCTCAGGGAAGCCAAGTTCCGAGACCAACACCACACAGCTCGAGGAGGAGGGAGAAGTGGGATCCGAATCCAGGAGGAAGTAAGAGGCCCCTGTGCTTCCACACTGTGAACTGTCTGTATTCTGAAGCCAACGCTGAAGTCGTTTGGTCAACTGTGTAAAAGGATCAGGAAATGACACATGAGAGAAGAAAAGCATCAAGTGACAGAAAACAGAACATTTCCTAGGCGTTCGTTGAAAATGATTTCATTCCCTTTGGAGATCTAAACGGGAGGAAGACGCAAAAAATGCAAAGAGAGGGACACATCTGATCAAACATCAGTACACAAATGCCAAGTGTGGATGTTGTCACCTCCACACTCGGCTCTCCGTCACTGTTGCTTTCATCTTCTGAGGAAAAACCAAGCTAGGTTGTGTTACAGGCTGAATGATGGGCCTCCAAATTCCTGTGTTGAATTCCTTCAGCATGGTGGCCATCCTGGGAAAGGAGGTCATTGGAGAAGTGACGAAGAAACACAAGACACTAGGTCTGCCTTGAGTCCTGTGACATGAGCTCAAGTACCCTGTGCAGGAGGTACTTGTCCCAGTACTGCAGGCCTCAGAAAACATGGTGCCGTCTTCCTCCACAGGGCCAGCTCCACAGTCTGCCCACCAGGCAGAAGGGTAAGGAGTATGGCCTACACCTGCCAAGTGTCGCTGCTGTTACTCACTCTTCCCTGGGCGACGGGCTAGGCCACCCCGGCCAGAAAACCTGTTGTAGAGAGCTGAAGGCACACCTTCCTTGCAGAGAATGGAGAGCCACATGTCTTTAAACACAAGATGGCCAAGGGTACACATGACGTACGTCTTTTTTTTTTTTTTTTTTGAAGTTCCTGTTATTGGGATTTGGCTTGCTTTGCCCTTTGTGCTGGTCTATCAGGACATCCTTGTTTACAAGCAAAAGTAATGCTTTATGCTTTAGAAGAAACAGGATGGCTCACTACTGGAGGAGCGAGGCTTTAGAAATCAGTGATTTATGTAATGTTGTTGATTAAAACCTGGCTTCCAAGCTGCTTTCTTGTGAGACAAATGCTCTGTCTTAGTTTCTACAAGGCCAAGTTTCTCCGCCACTCAATCATGCGCGATGACCTCATCCTTTCATCTGTTCAGGAAGGGAAGCCGACTCCAGCCTGGCTCTCATTTCCTGACTTGTAGGGAATCCAGCCGGCTGCTCCTGCTTCCTTATGGGGCCCGTTCACCGCTGAGAGCTCAATTTCAGCAGGAAATGCAGAATCAGCATTAAGAAAGCAAATGTTTCCTGAACCCCAGTGGCAGGGTGGGCTTCAAATGCTGCAGAGCCACGCCGTAGCCTGTGGTGAGAAAGTCAGTAAGCCAGGGAGAAGGCAAGCAGAAAACCCCATTTCCAGTCTGGTGGCTTGTGTTGCCCCAAGGAAGGAGACCACAGGGTTCTTCTAGCAGCTTCAGCAGCCTGAGTAAGTGACTCACTGTTCAGCCATGTGTGCTGAGATGCTTGGTTTTTGCAATCGAGCACACCGAGAGAGGATCACAATTGCAGAGAAGCATCAGGGACCCAGGACACCGAGGCAAGTGCCGGTCAGCACGGTGTCCGACACTCAAGGAGGCTGGACTGTCCACATGCCTCTCTTCACTGGGTCCATATGTGTCCCCTCCACCCATCCACATGGTCTCTGGACCTCTGTCACCCTCCAGCTCCCACTGCCTCTCCCGATGGGGCACTATTTCGCAGGGCATCACAGCACTGGGAAGTGAGGCAATGAAGCCTGTGGGTTTTACCAGCAATGCTTTGTCCTCGCTTCCTCACCTGCACAATGAGGAGGTGGCGCTGCAAGTATCCACCAGTGCGTGGATTTCCAGACACATCAAGTAGAACTGCAGCAGCTCCAGGGGAGCTGGTAAGCACCCCAGAGACACCACCATGTCAGAGAAGCTCAGAGAAGAGATATGGTTGGAGCCAAAGGTCCCGGGCCGTTCAGTGCTCCCCACAAATCCCTGCACTCCAGGGATGGCAGGCTTTCCTCTGAACTTTGTGTTTTTTTTTTTTTCCAACCTTGCACTCACATTGCTCTGAGTCTGGTGCTTGGGTAGCACTTGAAATCACAAACAATATATGAGGATGCAATGCCACACATAAGGAATGGCAGTTTGTGACTGGTTGAAGTGACAGAATCTCATTTAGCAGAGGAGGTGGGAGTGAAACGGTTAGAATTTTGTCTTGGAATGGAGAGAAAGGTAGCAGAATACATGGAGGGAAACACACACACACACACACACAGACACACAGAAAGAGAGGGATCTTCCACCTGCTGGTTCACCCCCCAAATGGCCACACTGGGCAGGTCTGGGCCTGGCTGTAGCCAGGAGCCTGGAACTCCACCCGACTCTCCTACATGGGGAGCAGGGACCTAAGCACCTGGGCTATTCTCGCTGCTCCCCCCGGCATGTGAGCAGGGAGCTGGGTTAGTATGAGAACTGGAGCTCCTATATGGGGTGTCAGTGTTCAGCAGCACTAAACCCAGTGAGTCGCATGCTGGCTCTGGACAGTGAGCTTTAATAGCATCAGTCTCCTTGGCTGTTGTGCCTCATTTTCCTTTCCTGCTGAGTATGCATCCCTTCATAGAGTGATCGGGACGTTTGCTGGTCCTGTCCTTGAGAATATTCACAGCTTTGGGTAGGACAGGTCTCCCCACGGGCTCATTCTGAAATAATTAAGTACTGGATTTTGAGAAAAGAGAAAGGCACATGCACTCTCCCCATGGAATCTTCCATCTGCTGGTTTACTCCCTAGATGTCCTAAACAGCTGGATTGGGCCAGGCTGAAGTCAGAAGCAGGAACTCAATCACTCCTGCCATCCAGGGTGGACATCAGCAGGAGGATGAAATCGGAAGCAGAGCCGAGGCTTGGGACCCAGGCACTTGGGCATGGAAGATGTGAGCATTCTCTATCATGCAATTTTTAAGAAGACAGGGAAAGATCTTCCATCTGTTGGTTGACTCCCTAAATGGCTGCAACAGCTGGGCCTGATCGAGGCCAAAGCCAGGAACCAGGATCCAGGGGGTTTCTCCAGGTCTCCCACATGGGTGCAGAGTCCTTGCTGCTTTCGCAGGCACATTAACAGGCAGCTGGATCGGAAGTGGAGCAACTGGGACTTGAACCAGTGCCACATCTGGGATGCTGGTGCTGTAGACGGTGGGTTAACCCACATGCCACAGCACTGGCCCCTCCTGTGTCATCTTAACTGCTGTGCTGAATGCCCACTCTGCTCCCACAGTTTCTGAGCAACCATTGAATAGTCAGGGTCAGAAGGAGAAATGACAACCTAGGCAGCTTTCCTCAGCTGTTTTTTACATTGCAATGTAGTTTTAAAAAGACTAACTTATTTATTCGAAAGAGAGAGCTTCTATCTGTTGGTTTACTCCCTAGTGGTCACAACACCCAGGGCTGGGCCCTGCTGAAGCCAGAAACCTAGAACTGTATCCAAGTCCGCCACATCACTTGGACCATCTTCCTCTGCTTTCCCAGGCACATTAACAGGGAGCTGCGTTGGAAGTGGTACAAACAGGTTTCAAATCGGTGCTCATATGGGATGCCAGCACCTGAGCTGTTGGATCAAACTGCTGTGTCACAACACTGCCCCCTCCAGGGTAGTTATAGACAGTAGAGTGTACAAATCCTACATAGAGAGCTCCATGAACTGATATACACGTTCATTTAACCACTAGTCAAACAAAGACACAGGCATCCCCTCTCACCCACAAGGCACATGTCCTAATTCCCCATTAGAAACCCGTAACTCCAGATAGTATTGAGTCCTACATATACTATATTTTTTGCTATGCACACATACCTTTATTAAATTAGGCAATAAGAGATTAACAATAACAACTCACAATGAAGTGAAACATGTATGAAGATTCAGCCTAATACAGGCCAACACTATGGCTCACTTGGCAAAGCCGCTACCTACACCAGGGGCATCCACATGAGCATCGGTTTGTGGTCCAGCTGCTCCACTTCCAATCCAACTCCCTGTTAATGGCCTTGAAACTCAGAGGAAGATGATTCAAGTGTTTGAGACCCTGTATCCGCCTGGGAGAACCAGAAAAGGTTCCTGGATGCTGGTTTTGGCCTGGCCCAGCTTGACTGTTGGGGGCCATCTGAGAAGTGAACCAGTAGATGGAAGGGCTTCTTTCTGTTTCTCCACTCTGTCTTTCAAAAAAATTGCTGTTAAAAAATAAAAAGTGCTGTAGTGCTGTATGTGAGTGACTGTTGAGTGGCTAACAGGCAGGCAGCACATAGTAACCACTCGCTTAACTCTCCGCAAAGGAATGCTGGACAGAGCATGGAGTAGAACGGCTGGGGAGTGCGTTGTATTATTCAAAACGGCACACAACGTAAAAGCTATCCATTGTTTCTAAAATTTTCTATTTAATGTTTTCAAACCACAGTTAAACATATATGAGCAGATCCTGCTCTATAGAACATCTGTCACCTGCTGGAGACTTCCTGTAAATGGATGTAAGTAGAATGTGCCCTTTGGTCTGGGGTCTTGCTAGACACACCATTTTTGTAGACTTGTCAGTGCCCAATTATAGTTCTGACTTGACTGAGCATCTATAATTCAGCTACAAGTTGGATTCCAGGTTCAAAGTTTGTTTCTCATGGAACTTTGAAGGCACTGCACCTGGATGTGTTGCTTGTGGTTGACATGTTGTCATTTCTCCCTGGAGACTGGAACCTTCTTTTTATCCTCAGTGTTACGACACTTCCCAGGGACATTTCTACAACTAACATCTTTTTCACCCCTTTGCACAATATTGAGTTGACCTATAGGTCTGAGGACTACATATTTTCTCTATTCTTCCTTTTTTAAAATACATATTTTATTTTTTATTTGAAAGGCAGATTTTACAGAGAAAGTAAAAGCCAGATGGCCACAATGGCCAGAGTTGAGTTGTCCACTGTGGGGAGTCAGGAGCTTTTTCTGGGTCTCCCATGTGAATACAGGGTGCAGTCTAATGTCCTCTACTGCTTTCCCAGACCATAATCAGGGAACTGGACGAGAAGTGGAGCATCCAGGACATGAACCAGCACCCATATGGTTTGCCAGTACCATAGGACAGAGACTCACTTTCCAAATAGCTACAAAGGCTAGGGTTGGGCTGGGTAGAAGCAAGGGGCTTGGAACAGCAACTGGGTCTCCCATATGCATGGTAGGAGCCAAAGCACATGGGCTGTCTTTCATTGCTTTTTCAGGCACATAAGCAGGGAAATGAATTGGAAGTGGAGCAGCTGGGATTTGAACCAGTACACACATGGGATGCTAGCATCCCAGACAGCTGCTTTATGCCGTATGCCTCAATGTCAGTTCCAATTTTTAGTTTAGAATATTTATTTGAAATAGAGAGATGCACACAAACACACATATCTTCTCAATCCAAGTCTAGCATGTAGGTAGCAGGTTTCTAATTACATGAGCCATCACTGTTGCTTCCTAGAGTCTACACTAGCAGGAAGTTAGTCAGGACTCACAGCAAATGATCAACCAGGCCCTCACAGATGTCTTAGTCAATTACGCTAGACACTCTCCCCTTTTCCTCCTACTTTTAGGAAGGATGTTGTTCCGTGTTTTTGAAGTTGGTCACTGAGAGGGGATCGGGCTGGTTTGCTGGCTTGTTAACAGCTATATAGTGGAATATCCTAGGCAGGATAACTTTGTAAACAAAAGACTTAGTTCATTTAACTTGGTGGTTCTGAAGATTCACAGTGCAAGA
Source organism: Ochotona princeps (assembly GCF_030435755.1). Lineage (NCBI taxonomy): Eukaryota > Metazoa > Chordata > Mammalia > Lagomorpha > Ochotonidae > Ochotona > Ochotona princeps. Next base: position 61,426,005 of record NC_080845.1, read on the forward strand.
TCTAGCAGGCCCCATTGGTTCTATCTCTGCTGATGACATTGAAGCCAAAGTCCCACACCACACAGAGCATCCCAGGGCAGGAGACAGAAAGGGCACACATCGGTGCTGCATGTTCCGTTTTGAAGTCACCAGGATTCAGTCACTGTAGTTCCACCACAGTGGCCTGAGCCAACCCAAATGCCTTCCAAAATCCTGACTTCCACACAGCCTAACTGGATTACATTTCCAATCTGTGTCGTAAGCACAAAGCCTGGGGCATCCATCCATTGAGTTCAAAGCGCCAAACACTAAACCAGGGCAGATGGTTTTTCTGGCCCTTTATGTCTGGCTCCCTGGCAAATTCTGTCTCTTCTGGACAGCCTTGTTTTGTTTTACTCCTTTTCTTTGTGGTGGCGCTCACCATCCTCATGTGTATGGGACTGGTCTATTTGTATTTAAAAGGGGTGCCTGGAATGACTACGTTTATCTTTTTCTATTGGAGGGGACAGGGTTTTTTTTTTTTTTTTTTTTTTGCTCCACATTTATTTATTTATTCATTCTTTTTTTTTTTTAGATTTATTCATTTTATTACAAAGTCAGATATACACAGAGGAGGAGAGACAGAGAGGAAGATCTTCCGTCGATGATTCACTCCCCAAGTGAGCCGCAACCAGCCGGAGCTGCGCCGATCCGATGCCGGGAACCAGGAACCTCTTCAGGGTCTCCCACGCGGATGCAGGGTCCCAATGCATTGGGCCGTTCTCGACTGCTTTCCCAGGCCACAAGCAGGGAGGTGGATGGGAAGTGGAGCTGCCGGGATTAGAACCGGCGCCCATATGGGATCCCGGGGCTTTCAAGGCGAGGACTTCAGCTGCTAGGCCACACCGCCGGGCCCTCATTCATTTATTTTTAAGAATTTTACTTAGTTACTTAGTGTACAAAGGGTCAAGAGCTACAGGAAAGTGGGTAATACCATTGTTTTCACACCAATATCATCTTTTTTTTTTTTTTTTTTTTGTATCTGGGGTCAGGGGAGAAACAAAGGAAAAAGCCTCACCCAGCCTCCCTCCCACCCCAGGTCCCCAATGCAAGGTGCGCTCCGAGGGTCCTGCTCATGCAGTTTTGATAGTTCAACAGTTCTGAATTGCTGTCAATCTAGCCGTTCCCAGCACGATGAAATCTCTTCAGAATCCACTGGCTGACATAGTCTTTTCATGGTTGAGGTTCTGAGATCAGCAGTTCAGTTGGAGGGAATCTCCAAAGAAACTTTGTCTGAGGTGGTCCCAGACCTGATTCTTGTGTGTGCTTGCCAGTACAGGGTCCGGCACTGTCTGTCGCCCCAATCAGCTTATGCACATGCCGGTCATTTTAACTGCTGGGTCATTTTTGTTACCAACCCTGTCTTCCACATGAACCAATGGGTGTTGTAGTCCAGCTCGATCCTGCCCACTTCATACTTGGCCCTCACACAAACCACTGGGAGCTGCGGCCTAGTTGGGGCAACTCCTATAACCCCCACCAGGCCTGCCCCTACCTGGTTCCCAAGCTTGCCACTATGTACTGCAGACCTGGTTCAGTCTGTCCCACATCCCATTAAGCATTCATACATGTCAATGGGCATTGAAGTCTAGTTCAATCCAACCAACCCTGCTATCCAGCCCACACACATACTGGCGGGTGCCTTTCTGTCTAGCCGCCCTGTCCCTGTCCTGGTTTTCACGCTCTCCAGTGGGAGTGGTAACCCAAGAGGGAGCTGCCCACTATCTCCCTATTAGGCCACTCCAACTTCCGGATTGTGCACTCTCCAGATGGTTCTGGAGTTTAATTTGAAAGATGAAGCTCCCAGTGCCAACCTCTGCCAGCTGATGCTGCGGCAAAGTCCAACCAACCCTCACCCACTCTAATTTTTGCTTGCAGCAGTTGGAACAGTCAGCCCAACCTGGCCCTTCCCTGATCTAGCTCACCTGAGGCCCACTGGTATTGTAGCTCTGCCTGGTCTGGTCTGCCCCCATCCCAAATCACGCTTTCCAGTGGGAGTGGTTGTCCAGCAGGGGAGCCCACATTCCCCTGCCGGCTCTGCCCCCACCCCTCGTTTTCATGTGTGCTGTTTGGGCACTGCAACCACATCTGGCATGGCTCACCTCACCTTGGTATTCCGTAAAGAACACTGGTTTGTGTTGCGACCAAACCTGCCCCAACCCACATTTTATTCTGGTGCTCGAATTCTCCAGCAGGTGATGTGAACGGGTTCAGCCTGGTCTGCCCCCTACCTATGCCAAATGTATGCTGGTGGGTATCTTCCTCTGGCCTGGTCTGGGTTGCTCCCTATCATGGTTTTTGCACTCATCTGTAGGGACTGTGTCCTGCCAGAAGAGTTTCCCAAGCTCCTTCATCAGAACCTCTCCTTATGCCAGATCTTGCGCTTACTGGTGATTCCATGGGCCAGCCCTCATTGCTGGCCTTCAATCCACCCTCCATAGCGGCCACACTGTGGGGAGCTGCTTTTGAGGGGATGTTTTTTTGAGGTAGCTGTTCTCTGCCCTTGGGTTTCTTTCCAGCTCTCCCATCTTCATGAGGCGGCCACAAGGTTTGCTGTTGGAGGAAGGATTTGCCCTTAATCTAAATACTCCATGTCAAGGAAGTGGTGATCTGCACCCAGTGCCTGATCCAGGGTGGAATAGACAAAGCTCTGCTCTGAGGTTCTCTAGGATTATCCACAGGCAGTTTTCCCATTTTCAGGAAGCTGTGGTGCTAGATGGTTGGCACAGCGGTCACGATGCGCCTTGGGATGCCACATCCCGTATCAGAGCGCCTGGGTCTGAATCCCGGCTCTGCTCTTCTTTCAATCTCATTGCTAAGGCACACCCCGGGAGATAGCAGGCGATGGCGTGGGGATTTAAGCCCCTGCTACTCAGGCGTCAAATCTAGATTAAGTTCCTGGTTCCTGGCTTCTGCCAGCCCCATTTCTAAGTCTTGTGGGAATTTGGGGGGAGTGAATCAGTACATGGGAGAATCCTATGTGTCTGTCTTCTCTGTCATGCATATTTATAGGGTACAATATTTTGTTTAGATACATGAATCTATTATGTAACGATGAAATCAAGGTAAATAGCTTGTCCGTCAGCTCAAACATTCATCATTTCTCTGTGGTGAGGGCACGGTCACACCACTCTCAACACCCCTGACTACATTTGGTACCAGAAGCCAGGTCGAGTTTTCTCACAGGAAGATTTCCACTGCTCCTGCAGGTGCAGAACTGGGGGCTGTGGCCCATGGCCAGTGAGTTACCTACCCATAAGGCACACCTCCAGAGCGTCCTTGTGCCTGCTCTGTGTCACTCTGCCCTTGGTCTTGGCCTGCCACCTGCTATCTCACCTGTAGATCACTGTTCTTACTCACTCTGGGAAGTGCCTGCTCTGCTGGTTTCTGAGAGTTAACCCCTCTCACCCTCTAGAAAACAGCTCAACCTTCTGTATTCATGAAAATACACTTTGCTCACCCCGGAGTCCTGGGGCAGGAAAGCCAAGGACGGCTTCCACTTATGCTCTGGGACTGGGACTCTGGGAAGGTGCAAAGCAGTGGGAGTTCTGGTTTGGTTTTTACTTTGCTGATTTTTCAGGTTTTGCTTTTCGTGGAGACGTCTCTTTGACTGAATGGTGTGACTAAGATTCAGATTTTTTGCAGTCTACATCCAGAAACACTCCCCCTCCTGCCCTGTGGAACTATCAGGTTACCCTGGCTCCATCCTAGACAATGAAGGAGCAGCTCAATGGTGGAGGGAATGCCAGAAAGCAGAAGGCATGATGTCCGAAGTGTGGCTGTTAGGGGCCAAGACTTGGAGTCAAGATCACACCTGAGCTGTGGGACCCAGGGCGAGCCATCCCATCTCTGGAGGCTGCCGTGAAGGCTAGCAGAGGTGAGCTGGGCACTGGGCTCTGTCCAGGGCCAGAGTCACTGCTGGAACCCTGCTGGCGCAGCTCTCTGTATTGTCAGCACTGGGGATCATTCACATGCATAGCAGTGTTCCAGGGTCATTGGGAAAGCAAAGAAGAAGAAACAATTAATTAAGAGAAATAAAGAAAGTGCAGATTTAGTGGGTTTTTATAGCTTTCTGTTACTATTTTTTTTTATCTTACACATTTGAGGAGCAGAAAGACATAGTGTGAAATATCTTACTTTTGGCTCACTCTCCCAAAGCCAGGGCTGGACAGATCCCAAACGCTGGGGATTAATTCATGCCTTTGACCTGGGAGGCAGGAAGTCAAGCACTCTAACTGTGGCTGCCACCTCCCAGGGTCTGCATTAGCAGGCACCTGGAGCCAGAGGCCAAAAAACAAGACTTGAATCCAGGCACACTGGTAAGGGGTGTGATCATCCAAACTGGCATCCGCCCTTATTACTATATTTTGTAGTTTAAGACAAAGTAATAATTGAGGACTGATGTTTGTGTGTGCTGTTTCTATAAATGTTGACGATATAAGGATTCAAACCAAGAAAGGCTAATTCCTTTGAAATAGCTACAATAAGCTAGTACAATGCTAACACGAAATAGTCTAAAACAAAAATCTATCTAATTGAGGAGAGTGGCATTATTTTAATTTTTCACAGTTCTTGTTCACGTCTAGCTTGGTAGAAGACCACAGGGTTTCTGTATATACGTCCCCCTTCCTGTCTGTTTATATCTGACTTTGTTGGGAGTGTGGAAGGAGTTTAGGCCACTCCCAATAAGCCAATTTGTCCTACAGGAACTTCAAGCTGAAGGCACTTCAGAGACAGTGTTCGCAGGAAGGACAATCTGGCCAAGCCATTCCCCACCTTTTTTGAGCCCTAAGAATTCCTTTGAGAAAAATGCCTTCCCTGTGTCGGAAGAAATAGCCCTTATCACCAAAGCCTGGGATTCATTTCACATGCCCACCTACTCCCATATTTCTCTTAGGGAAACCGCCTCCTCCGCTACTCTCCCACAAAGTTAACTGCCCCTAGATCAACTACCTTCGCTGTCATTTCTTCACAAATGTATGATTTCTTAGTTTAAACACTATAAAAGCTTTGTGTTTTGACTATTTCCTGGGGGTCTTCATATTTTGTAAGGGTCTTTGTAGTATTAGCGTTACATTACTGTAACAAATACCAAAGAGAAGTTACTTATGGAAGAAGAAGGAGGAGATACGTGGTTTGTGAGGGTCAAGTCCAAGACTGGCAAACCCATTGGTGTGGTGTCTAATGGTAGTGATTGGTGGAACAGAAACACAGAGCGGATCACAAAGCAAGCTGGAAAGCAAGGAGACAGAAATTGGCCCAGGTCAGCATTTTGTTGTTGTTGTTGTTGTTGTTATTTTTGGTTGTTTGTTTAAGATTTACTTATTTATTGGAAAATCAGACTTGCAATGAGAGAAGGAGAAACAAAGAGGGAGCGGGAATGATCTTCCATTAGTGATTCACTTCTCACAGAGCCAGGACAAAGCCAGAAGCCAGGAGCTTCATCCAGGTCTCCCACGTGGGCACACAGCTCCCAGTACTTGGGCTATCAGCCACTGGTTAGCCAGGCACATGATCAGCAGGGAGCTGAGCTGGATCGGAAGTGGAGCAGGTGGACTCGAACATGTCACAGCTGGTTATTTAATTTACTGCACCACAACATCAGTCTGCATTTAAGGTTTGTTGATATATGGTCACATTCATTCACCTTTTTTCTAGGGCTACTACATCCTGTTAGAGCAAAGTTAAGTACAAGCAATCAAGATGAGATGGCCTGCAAAATCAAAAATATTTATCTGACCCTCTTTAGCAAAAGTTTATTGGGCCCGGCGCCGTGGCTTAGTGGCTAAAGTCCTCGTCTTGAACGCTCCGGGATCCCATATGGATACCGGTTCTAATCCCGGCAGCTCCACTTCCCATCCAACTCCCTGCTTGTGGCCTGGGAAAGCAGTCAAGGATGGCCCAAAGCCTTGGGACCCTGCACCCGCATGGGAGACCTGGAACAAGTTCCTGGCTCCTGGCTTCGGATCGGCTCAGCACCGGCCATTGCGGTCATTTGGGGAGTGAATCGTCAGATGGAAGATTTTCCTCTCTATCTCTGCTTCTCTCTGTATATCCGACTTTGCAATAATAAATAAATAAATCTTTTTTTTTTTTTTAAGTTTATCAACTCCTGACTTGGGTTATTTTGAGAAGCTAGTTGTGATGATGTGTGTTCCTGAAAGGCTCTCAGAGACCTCCAGGGAATCCCAGACACACTCTGAGAATTTGCTAGTGTGATTCAGAGTGTTCGATTCATTCCTCAAGGCTTGTTAGCAACTCTTTCAGCTCAAGGGTAATGTATAATGCATTCCCACACCATAATTAGCTACCTGCAGGATGTCATGTTGGATTAACAAAGGAAGTCTTGCCCCTAATATGTGGCAATAAGGATTGTAATTTTTCCAAGAGGGCCAGGCTCTTCTTTATTCTCTAATCAGGTGACAAGGCAAGTGAAATAAACATAGTTTTCAGATTAATTGGCTTATATCAATGGACCTAGAAGCAAAATTTGCAACATGAATATACAGAAATACAGGCCAAAGCATGTTAAAGACCATTACTTGAGCACAGAGTATGAGAAAGGAACTAAATGTTGCACATTCAGGGAAGAAAACTGTGCAAATGGTTTGGGAGATCAGTCTCTTCCAGGGGACACTTGAATGAGCCTGAGTCGCCCATTATTAACAACAAGAAGGGAGTTTTTAACTGGAGCCCTAGTGATGGATGCCTTCTCAAGATGAATTCTCACAGACGGGGAGGTCACAGCTGGACATGTTTCAGATGGCAGCTTGAAGGTATCAGCCTTTAGCTTCCTAGAAGGTGCATTTTCTTTGTTTATAGACGGATTGACAATCCCCAGAGCCAAGTTATCTCACTTGCACATCCACACAGACTTGTTGATGTGGCTTATCAGTCATCTAGAGTGAGGCAGGTGGGCCCCATGCGCTCAGCCAATCACCTGGTTCAGTTAACAGCTGGTGTTACACGGAAAAGCTGAAAATGGAATTGATTCTTTCAAGCTACAGTCATATTCATTATAATTAAAGTATAATCATAACTCAGTGAAACACAGCACAACAGACAGCCCAGTGCATGCAGGTGTGGCACCAAGGAAGCATGGAGAATTCTTGTTCATGGTCTTGTGTTGCTGTCTACACTTGGATGATATTCACAAGTGTAGTCGGTGGATCCTGAAGCTCTTCTTGCTATACCTGGAAAGCTGTCAGTCTTGATAAACAACAAAGGCAAGCTGTGACTCTTAAGATAATCACTTGTCCTTTGTTACATCATCAAACCCTTGTTTTAAAGATCTGATCTATTAATTTATTTTGCTTACAATTTCAAGAATGATTTGTGGGACTGATGTTATGATGTAGCAAACTAAACGTCTGCCTATTGCACCAACTTCCCATACAGAGGCTAGGTCAAGTTCCGGCAGCTCTGCTTGGAGTTTCTGTCTCTGGTTTGAGTTTCCAGCTGCTGATTTTGGTCTGACCCAGTCCTGGCTATTGTGGGCACTTGGGGAGTGAGTCAACAGGTGGGATCTCTGTCCATCTCTGCTGTGGCTCTCGGGTCTCTGCCTGCTACCTGGTGGGCATGGCTTGGAGCTTACCTGCCAAGACCTGAGGTACAGCTTTCAGCCCTTACACATGGTATGTGACTTCTGACATGATAGAAGGTCAAGGGAGATAGATATGCCTTATAGCCAATTACAACATCTTTGAAGGGCAGAGTGACCGCCGGAAGATGCCCTCCTGCCCTCCCCTTCCTTAGCCTTTAAAACTTGTTACTTCCTCACCTGCTTGTCTCTGACTGTCCTTTGGTCGAAGAACATGGTCGCCTCACCCTCAATGACCTCGGGGCCTGCTGGCAAGATTAAACTCCAAGACTCTGCCTCTCTTCATCCATAAGTGAAATAGGTTAATTAATTAATTAATTAACTAAAACATACCAAATCTGAAGGCATTAGAACAAGCATGACCTCAAACTGAAAGCTGTCCAAATGTCCAGCACCGTAGAATGCACAAATTGTGGGATATTCACGCAATAAGATACTCTTAGCAAGAAAACTACACAGTAACTCCACACAACAGTATGAACAAATCTCCTTAGGGAGCCACACAAAAAAGAGTGCATGCGGAGTAGGCGTGGACCCCAGAGTGGAGCAGGTGGACAGGAGCAGGCTTGTATCCCAACCCTGGAGACTCCTGGATCCTCACCAAGGACTATCAGTATGGGCACCAAGGACTAAATCCCAAATGCTAAGGAGACCACCGGGAATTGGAGTGCCTTGGGAGGCCGAGAACTCTAAGGTCATCCACTCCCATTTGGATCTCCCACATGGGATGGAAGAAGCCCAAATCCTTCCTCACATGGTCCAATGTGATCGGAACAACAGCGAGGAGCCCTTAGCGGTCTGCAGAAACAGAACAGTAAACTCCCTTCCGGACTAGGGAGAGGAGCTTTCTCTGGTCATTACTTAGTTCCAACTTTGGATCCTCACCCTTTCCTGCAATGACTATCAGGGTTGCCCCGGAGCACCCCCCCAAAAAACAAAACAAAACAAAACAAAACAAACAACAACAACAAAAATTAGAATAGATAGACAGAGAACAACAAGGAAAGCTTAGAGCCAGACAGGAAACAGTCAGCGGGGACTCACATATACCTTACTAGGTAGGACACGAAAATAAGTTACTCTTCACTGGGGTACTGAAGATTTCTCTTCACACCCCTCCTAAACTGTTCTGTGCCTCAACTGTGGACACATGCCTTGTTAAAGTTATAAGCCAGTTTGGACTATCCTAAAATCTGCCAAGTTCAGTAAAAATTATGCAATACAATAAAGTGCTAAATACAAAAATGAAAATAGACACGAGACAGCTGAATAGTATCCTATAGCCATTTTAAGGTGGATAGAAGCCGGTTGTATATAAACTAATATTGGAATGTCAATGAAGTAGTCACAGGATGTGGTTAAGAACTTGCATTTTCTAACATATCAGTCACTCAATACTATGTCAATTAACTCCATAATGTTGTAAACTGTTGTTGATGTTATGTTAGTGCTTTTAATTGGTCGAAATGATATTCTGCCAGCTTTGCTTTTAGACCAGAGATGGTCTCCCCAAGAAACTGTTGAAATGATCTGGACAATAAGATGCTGGACTCTGTGCATGGTACAGGCTTGCAATGAAAGAAGCATGACTGGATTTGAACTGTAATACTCTACAAGGTGGAGTAATCCACCATGGGGGGAGGGTACGGGGAGGGGTTGGGGGAACCTCAGAGACTACGAAACAATGTCATAAAATGAAATGCAGTAAAAAAAAAAAAAAAGAGTTCATGCTCTGTGGTTTTAAAACAAGCACACAACTGCTGTGCCCCAGAACTGCTTGTCAGTGGGCAGGGAAGTGACCAGCAAGGAATCTGAAGGCCTGTTTGTGTGCTGGGTTCATGTTGAGAAGCCATCAAACTAACCTTGCTCTTGGCTGCACACTCTTGTGTGCTAGCCGCTGTGCCCTGACACAGTTTGAAGTTCAACCCGCAGTCCTCCACCTGCTGTCCCCAGACCTCCTTGGAAGTCAGCCTAGGCCAAAACAGACCTTGCCTTTATACTATACTTGCTTTTCACCCTTCTGAATGTTTTAGGAAAACCTAAAGCTCATTGCTCAGGGACCCAACAAGTATGCATAAGAGCATCTGACCAGTGGGTAAAGCAAGTTAGGGACAGGACTAGGGTGGCGGAGCCAGCACAATAATCCCTCCTGCACAGTCTTAGGGGTTAAACCACGCTGTCTGCACTTAGGGCTTCTATGGTGCTCAAAAACTTTGTACAGTAACACAAGCAGACGTCACTGTCATCTGTAAAGCTAGTGCAAGTGATTGTAAACAGGTGGCTGAGTGTAAACACTGGCAGCAGAGAGGGAAACAGAGCCGAGTGTTTGCTCTGAACAGTTTCTAACACAGAGCAGCAGGCGCACACAGAAGTCACCTCAACCCTGTGACTCCTGCCTGTGCGCCTGCTCGCTTCCTTCTGCCCCCCTCCTTCCTTCCATTTCTCCTTTGCCCGTCAGGTTTCCCTCATACACTTATATGTGTAATTTGATAAATATTCACAGAGATGTTATTATACAAGTGTCAAAAACCATTTCTTGATCCACCCTTACAATTTGCTTTCATTTGCCTTTTGACAGAAGCAGGTAATTTCATAATCATTTTGGATGGCTCTACATTTTTGATGACCCTAACATAGGTTCTACTTTTTTTATGATTTATTTTTTTTTTTTTTATTGCAAAGTCAGATACACAGAGATGAGGAGAGACAGAGAAGATCTTCTGTCTGATGATTCATCACTCCCCTCAAGTGACCTCAATGGCCAGAGCTGCGCCGATCCGAAGCCAGAAGCCAGGAAATCTTCCACGGGTCTCCCATGCGGGTGCAGGGTCCCAAGGCTTTGGGTCGTCCTCGACTGCTTTCCCAGGCCAGAAGCAGGGAGCTGGATGGGAAGTGGAGCTGCCAGGATTAGAACCAGCACCCATATAGGATCTTGACACATTCAAGGCGAGGACTTTAGCCACTAGGCCATGGCGCCAGGTCCAGACTCTACGTTTTTGAGATCCTCATCAGCAATCAGTCTAAAATGCCCCCTTCAACCCTGACCTTGGTACAGGTGGTTCACTGGGCCACAGGAGGTGGCTGTGCTTCGGGGAGAAGTTGGTGGCAGACTCAGTGGGGGGGAGGGGTGCATGGGAGGGGAGAACAAGAGAGGCAGCTTCTCCCGGGCATTGTGACCAGCACATAGTAGCAGGCCCAGAGCTCTGAGAATGTGCCCAAGATCTGGTCACATGCCATCCCAAGGTGCAGGAACTGGGCCTGCCTGCTCAGAGGAGAGAGCTGAGCTCATCTGCAGCCTCTGTGCTATGTGCTGAGGATTGGGAAAGCACAGATCAGGTTCCCAGAGGCAGATAAAGCCACCCCCTGCCCGCCTGCCGTGTGCGGTGGTGGCATAGGCCCTGCCAGGTCCCCGTTGGAGGTTTCTGTTCATCCTGAGGCGGTTCCTCCCTCTGGGTTCTGTTAGTGGTCCAACTCCTCCACATCCCCACGTGATGTGGGCCCCACTTACACTGTTTCCATTTTCCTCTTTCTTACAGAGGATTCTAAGCATGCCATCTGGAGTCCCCCTACCCTGAAGTGGGATGAATATGTCAGGCAGGAAGTAGTAAGCTTCTAAGTTTGTCCAGCCTAGGGCATTTACAATTCTTATCATTTAACATTATGCACACAAAGAATATCATTTTCTTTATTTATATGGAAGAAAAATGAATCACTCAATTTTACTGATAAGGGTGTGTGTTCCGAAGACTTATTTCAATCACATTTACAGTACATAAAATATCATATTTTCTTGCTGAGAAAGGCTGGCAGTGTATGAGTTGTCATACAAGTAATACAAACCTCAGAGCAGTACAAGCCTTTCCATTAGGGAAGAAAAATCAATCCAACAGCTGATTTTAAAGACACACAAGAAAGGCGTCTTTCACTGAGACCCTTGGCACACGTGTGTAACACCGTTCAAACTCATCGCAGTGGTACGTGCGGCTTCATCCCATTGTGTGTTGTACGGCCGATGGGGATTCTGTAGTAGAGACTGATACGTTTTGTTTATTCATTCAGTTTTTTGAAGGCAATCTGAGTGATTTCCACTTTGGGGTCATGATCCTAAATCTGCTATGAACATGTGTTTAAAAGTCCCTGCATGTAAACAGGTCTTCACTTCCCTGTAATAAATGATCAAAGCTCTAGTGGCTGAGTCATATGGCCCACGCATGCTTAATTTGTTGGAAACTCCCAACTCTGTCCCTGCTTGTGCCGTCTGATCATCGGCAGCCATCCATGTGTGATGCAGTTTCTCACATCCTTGTCAGTACTTGGTATGATAGCTACTTTTCATTTCAGCCACGCTGATGAGCATGTAGTGACATCTGGTAACGATGTAGTGGGAGGCGGCTAGGGTTTGAAATTCAGATTTGTTTCATAGCCAGTAGTGTGGAGCATCTTTTCACGTGCCTCCTTGCCATCCGCATGCACTCTTAGGTGAAGTGTTTATGTGTGTCCATTTGTGCTGTGGGTTTTTTTCCCCCTTTTAAAGATTTATTTATGTATTTGAAAGGTATAGTTAGAGAGAGACAGAGATATCTTACATCTGCTGGTTTACTTCCTAAATGGCTACAGTGGTTGGGGCTAGGATAGGCAGGAACTAGGAGCCAGGAGCTTCATCTAGGGTCAGAGATCCTGGGCCATCTTCCACTGCCTTCCTAGACACATTAGCAGGGAGCTGAATGGGAAGTGGATTTGAATTGGTGCACATACAGACTGCCACCATTGCATGCTATTGCACCATGGTGCCGTCCCTGCTTTACTCAACTTTCGAATGAACAGTGTGGGTTCTCACCCAGGAGCTTTGGGTGTTCCATAATAAGCCAGTCACGGGACCTTTTCCAGGTGTGTGATTTACAGATGTTTCCATCCGGTAAGCAATCTCTCTTTTTATTCTTTCACAGTCTTTCACGAAGGACGAGCTTTTAAATGAAGCTGTTACATTTATCTTGACAATAGGATGCTGAACTCTTTGCTATTGTCCATGCCTACCATTGTCAGGATACACTTAAATGGTAGAATGATGGACTTAGGACTATTCATAAAAGACTATGAATTGAAATAATAGAGGGGAGTCAGTGAGGGAGAGGAGGTTCTGGGGGTGGAGAGGGAAATCCCAGAGCCTATGAAACTGTATCATAAAATAATAATAAAATTAAGTAAATAAGTGAAAGATTTTTTTTTAATTTGAAAATCAGAATTACACAGAGAGAAGGAGAGACAGATCTTCCACCCAGTGGTTCACTTCTCAAATAGTTGCATCGGTTGGAACGGAGCCAATGTAAAACCACAAGCCAGGAGCATCTTCTGGGTCTCCCATATGCAGGTGCAGGGTTCCAAGGACTTGAGCCATCCTCCACTACTTTCCAAGGTCACAAGCAGAAAGTTGAATGGGAAGTAGAACAGCCAGGACATAAATCAGCATCCCTGTGGGATGCTGGTGCCAGAGGCAGAGGCTTAGCCTATCAGATCACAGCCACAACCCCAGGAAGAATCAGTTCTAACATTCCACGGCATAGTGAGACAACCGTGATTCACAATCAAATATGCATAGATTATAAATATGTGTGTATTTTAAAATGTTTCATTATATAAGCACATGTCTTTATAGTGTAGTATTTCAACACATATACACACAGAAAACCAATCAAATGAGGCAAGTAGCTATACTTTTTTTTCGCCTTTTGTAAATGTTTGAACTCCACCGGCTCTTCTCTTCTAGTTCTTCACACGGCAGGTCAATACACTGGTTGTGTGGGCTACAGGCGTCCCTGCATGCTGTGGAACACCTGAGCCGGTTACTGCGTCTGACTGTTGGTTGGTACCCGTTACCCAAACTTCCCCCTCCTTGCACTCACCGTCTCCAACCTTTAATAATCACTGCTCTAAATTTCAACCGACTTTAAAAAAACAAAAGAAAACTTCACATATGTGAGGAAATATGCAGTTTCCATTTTTTGTGACTGGATTATTTCACTTAGCATGACATCCTCCAATTCATTCATATTGCTGCAAATTTCAGGATTTTGTTGTTTTTACGGCTAAATAACATTCCATTGTGTGTATACATCATAGTTTTCTTTAACCATTCATCCATTGATAAACTCCTAGGTTGATTTTTGGCTAATGTGAGTAGTGCCAAATTCCCACTCCCATAAGCTTACTTGGTAGAGGAAGCCCAAAAGAAGCATATGAAGAAAAAGAAAGACATTAAGGGGCTACTGTAGGACTCCTCTCCACCACAGATGGAGGGGCGAGAAAGGAATGCTGCTTACCTTATAAAGGGATTAAAGGGCGTAACACAATCCGCCACGTGGACCTTACCTATGCAGGGGATAGAAAGAAAGGCCACCTGCCTTTTCCCTGTCACAGACCTGATAATCTATTTACTAAACAATGGCTGGTAAAGAAAACCCAAAATTGGAATTCATAGAAATTGAGGAGATTTAGTTAGTAAGAAACTGCTTTTAGCAATGACCTGGTGTTTTTTGGCAAGAAAGAGTTACTAATTGTGGAGAACTAGGGCCTCAAAAAGCTAGAGAGAATAGTCTGCTTGGCTCACCATCTTTCGAGATGACAGGAAGCTGGCTGGAGTTGAACTTGAGTCGCGTTGGCAAAATCTGATGGCATGGCACCAAAACTGTTGTAGGGTGTTCGATGCCAAACACGGCAGCAACCTCATTTCTTGTCTCACACAAAATAAGAATTTTCATGTGGACAATTCCTGTTTGCAAAACAGAATTTATCTAAGAGAAAAGGGGGAAAAGGGCTCCTACCATGATGCAGGAGGGGGGCTCCATGTGTCCCGAGGAAAAACCCCAGACCTCCTGCCATAAGGAGTTAAGGAGTTCTGGATCCAAGGAAGGAAAGCAAAAAAAAAAAAAAAAAAAAAAAAAAAAAAACAAGGTAATGGTGAAGATGGTGTCTTTTATGCCCCATCTCAGGGGAGTTACCCAAGGGACAAAATCGTTCACAATAGCACCTGCTCCAGAATGGAAGGAACCTCAGAAGGGTGGGACTGCTCAACTCCTCCTCCTCCCATGCTAACAATAGCTGACCACTCAGGCACCATCCCTTTCTTTGACAGTGATCCAGAGATAAGATTAGGTGGGTCACTTCTAGATGGTGAATTGATGCTAGTTCTGCCCCTGTGTCCTTCCTCAAGGTGATCTTAAAAAAGGTGCTCTGGAAAGAAAAAAAATGGAGGAGAAATATGATTTTATATATTTTTTAAAAGTTAACTTGACCAGGGACCAGAAATCCTAACTGCCTACTATCTTGTCTGACTCCTCGCACAACAGCATTACCAGGAACGCTCAGTGAGTTCTTTCCTCAGCTTACTATGGAAATAAAAGGTCGGGAACTAGTCGCAGGCAGATAAGTTTGTGAAGAGACCAGATGAGCAGGGAAGGGAGAGGGAAGAGAAAGCACCTCCCAAACGAAATCCAGGAGGTGGGACCCTCTGGAAAGGAGAGAGGGAGATACACCAGAGGTTTGAGGAAGGGTCTTCGGCTCTTAAGCCTTCTCTGACCCTTCGTTATCGAGTGGGAATTTACAGATAAGATATTCCCCATTGGTGGTCTCTTAACCAGTTAGGAAATGCATGGGCAATGCTTGTGCCACCCACCTGAAGGTAGCTAAGATTTCATCATGCCTAATGGTCTTAATAAATGTTAGTTATTTAAAACAGGTTAGAGTTCTAGTTCATACGATATTACGATATTATTACGCACAGTTAATTCCTGCAACCTGGTTCTTTGCCGTGAGCTGAAAACAGACACAATGAGGTATCTTAGGAGGTTTATTCCAGCCGGCAGGAACGGGATGGGGGTGGTGGAAAGGTGAGGAGGAAAAAGGGGAAGGGAGGCAGGAAGGAGAAGAGAGAGACAGAGTCGCACCTGGGGGCCTTTTTGTCTGCAGGGTGTTGGGGGTGGGATTGGAAGGGATTAAGGGTAGGCCCCAGGAGATTGGTGACTGTAGGTGAATGTCTAGGGATGATTGGTGAGTGGGTGGGGTTGGGGAAGGGGCAGGAAGGTTGGGGGTGGGATTCTCAGGTGACCATAACATCCAGGGCTGTTCAGCTGGAGTCAGGAGCCTGGAATTCAATTGTCACACAGGAGTGGCAGGGCAGACGTATGTGAGCCATTGTCTGCTGCCTGTCTAGGTGCCTGAGCAGGAAGCTGGATCAGAAGCAGAGCAGCTGGAACTTGAATTACGCTCCAGTACGGGATATTGATCTCAGGGCCTTAACGTGTTGCCCTCCTGTTTACCTTTCTGAGCAAACACCATGCTTTTCTTCATGATTACCATATTAATTTGCATTCCCACCAACAGTGTATAAGTCTTCCCTGCTCTCTACATCCTCCTTAAATTTGTTTTATTTATTTTACATAATTTTTGCTCTTTTTAATAATTGTCATTGAAACTGAGATGACGCCTTGCTGTGGTTTTCATTTGCATTTCCCTGAAGGCCTGTAATACTGAGCATATTTTTTCCCCCTGTTTTTGTGTGTTTGTGTGTGTGCGGGAGCGTGAAATGTCTGTTCAGATCCTCCGGTCGTTTCTTAACTGAATGTTTGCTTTGTTGCTGAGGCTTTTTTGCTTTATTTGAGTTGGTGAATAATAAACCTTTGTTAAATAAGTCGCTTAAAATATTTTCTCCCATTCTGTCAGCTCTTTCTTCACTGTTGATTGTTCCTCTTGTCTCTTCAGTATCTGAAGGGATTATGCGTATTTTTAATGCTGTCATCAAAAGTTAGCTGACTGTGGTGTTGCGGAGTGTGAGAGATCATGCTGGACCCAAGTGTAGGTTGTTAGGAGGAGTCTTTACTGCCCAAGCCTGGTGACAGTGCTGTGCCGGACTTTGAAATCCCCAGATAATCATCAAGTCTGAAGTCGGAGCTAAGGCATAAAGGTGGTTTATTCAGGTTAACTAAGGTCTCCCAGCCACCTCCCCCAGACCAGCATGGCTGGGCGGGGGAGGGGCAGCCGCTGCAGGATCCGCAGGGAAGGCAAAAAGCGAGCGCACAAGCCAGAGAGAGAGAGAGAGAGAGAGAGCCCAAGCCCCCCAGTTTTTATACATTTCAGGCTATTAATTATACAGTCATGATTTAGCAGGCTTCTATTGGTGGATTTGAAACAAGCAACTTTCAAAAAGTACAAATCGATGAGCTATAGGGCTGTGGATCTTATCTAGCACCAGGTACCTCCTTCCTGAGGAGTGGTCTGCCTAGGTGACCTGCCAGGTGACCTGCCAGGTGTCTTGCCGAGTGTCACATAGACCATCAGGCCTGGAGTTCACACAACCCCCAACACCAGGTACCTCCTTCCTGAGGAGTGGTGTGCCTACGTGACCTGTCAGGTGTCTTGCTGGGAGTCACATAGACTATCAGGCCTGGAGTTCACACAGCCCCAGCCAAGCCATTAAGGCAGAATCACAAAAGGCAGAAAACATCCAGGTTCTTCAACAGCAGCCCCTGCTACACTCCAGGAGCCACTGCTTGGTACAGCAGAAGTCAGTTTTTTTTTAAACTTTCACCCTACAATCAGCTTGAAAGGTGCACAGTACAATGTCTTATACAAAGCAATACTTCGGATTAACTTCAGTAACTGGAGACAGAAGGGAGAGGCAGGAGACACTGACGGCTTCTCCCTGAGGATGGAATCAACACTTCGTTGCTGTTAGACTCCACCTTCAGGAACTCTTTTGAGAGTACCTAATTAGAAATACAAAGAACATTAACATCTTCATTGACTTGCGCAAGCTGTGGGGTGGCAGCCATATTCCTTTTGCCCACTGTTAAGGGGTGCTGGCTATCACTGGCTGCACCCCATAACAGTGGATGCAAGAATTCATTCCATGGGTTTGCTCCTGTCCCACTGGTCCATGTGTCTGTTGTAGGGACAACAATGTGCTGCTTGCTCCGTCTCTGTAGTTACAATGGTTTTGCGTCAGTTTTTGGAATCTGACATTGGGATGCACTCAGGCTAATGTCTTCTGCTCAAGTTCATCTTGGCTATTGAGTCTTTTGTGTCTCCATATAAATTTCAGAATTGTTTTTTCTAGTTCTGAGAAGAATGTCATTGGTGTTTTGATGAGGATTTTATTGAATCTGTAAACAACTTTGGGCAATATGGGCATTTAAATAGTATTAATTCTTTCAATCTGTGAATTTGGGAGCTCTTCCCATTTTTTGGTGTCCTTTCCAATTTATCTTACTAATGTTTTGTAATTTTCATTGTACAGGTCTTTCACATTATTGGTTACAATTATTCCAATGTATTTAATTATGCTTTTCGGTAGCTATTGTGAATGTCATTGTTCTTATTTTATTTTATTTTTTGTCTCAGCCAGTTTGTTACTGGTATATGAAAATGCTCCTGGCTTTCTATGTTGGTTTTGTGTTCTGCAATTTGAGGGAATTGGTTTGTCAGTTCTAACAAGCTCTTGCTCATCTAGGTTTCTCTGAGTACAGAATCCTGCCATCTGAAAACAAAGAATTTGACTTCCTCTTTTCTTATTTGTGTGCTGTTTTATTTTTTTCTCTTGCCTAGTTGCACTGGGTGAAATTTCCACTAATGTATTGAGTAAGAGCAGCACTGTAAAGCCCCTCAACAGGGAACACCTTACCATCTGTCTCGAGAGAGTGAATTTCCCCAATGACCACTGAAGACGAGACTTGATGCAAAAGCAAGAGGCTTTATTGGATCACCAGCGCGCTGGGGCCGGGGCCAGTTCCTCACGCAGGAGGCTAGGTATCGACCCCGAGTCATGGTATAGCATCGTTTTTAAAGGCTAAACCAAGGCTAAAATCACCAAACCATAAAACCATAACCATGAACAGGGAAGGGGAACCATAAACATAAACAGGGAGGGGGAACCATTAACATAAACAGGGAGGGGGCCATGCAATTAGGGGCGGGGGCTAGTTGCAGGTGCCCCTTATCTCTCAGGCTCCTAGGCTCTATCTAAACTTAATCATGAAATATTCCTTCAGCTATTCACTGGTTTTTTTGAAATACAGAAAGCAAAGAAAAAGCAAATTAAATCCTTCTGTCCTTCCAATCCCAAATATTCCCCTTCAGCACCTAGCTTTGATTACAGTCCAATCTCCTGTTAAGGGGTGCAGCCAGTGATAACCAGCACACCTTAACAGTGGGCAAATGGAATGTGGCTGTGTCCCCACCCTCTGTCCTGAAGGTGGGGCCTAACAGCAATGGAACGTTAATTCCATCCTTAGGTAGCCCTCAGCCACTCCCCCCACCACCTAGGTGTTCACTCCTGCCCACCTGTGACTCACCTATCATCTGAGAGGGGGTGGTATTGCATTGTTGCGCAGCCACTCCCCTCACAAGCCCCTTTAAAGGTTCATGATGAGGAGGGGCTTGGGCTCTTGATCCAGTGCCTGGTCCGGTTCTTCCCTTGCTCTGGCCCTACTCAGGACAGGTAATAACTTGAGCATGGTCCTTGTGTGTCTGTATTCCTCTTCCTCTGTCTACTGCTTAGGTAGGACCATGAAGATAGCAATGTTATTTCTGGTCTGCGTGCTATTGGGAGTTCCAGCAGAGGTGAGACCTCGCAGTAGTGGAATGTGGGCAGAGAGGCCAGGGAGGGGTAAATGTCTACAGATTTGTAATTGAGTCCAGGTTATTATTGCATGTCTCTTAGGATAACTTACATTGTTGGGGAAGCTGGGACATAGGTCTTCAGCTTAACAGATGGACTTGAGGCAAATAACCATTTGTTCCTCCTTGGGGTTATGATTGGTTGGATTACATTTGATTGGCTTGCCATATTTCTAGTATGCTCTGTTATCACCAAGCTTGGTTAATGAAGACTCCTTAATAAATGTTAGACATGTCTAGTGTGATCTTGCTCGCACCCCATAACACTCCAGGCACTGGGGAGCAAATGAGAAGAAGGGTGCTCTCTTGCTATGAGTCTCTTTACCTCTAAAATAAGTGCTTAAAAAAAAAGTTTGAGCCCAGTGCAATGGCTCAATTAGCTAATCTTCTCCCAAGTGCCAGGATCCCACATTGGTACTAGTTCATGTCCTGGATACTATACTTCTCATTCAGCTCCCTGCTTGTGTCCTGGGAAAGCAGTTGAGCATTGCCCAAAGCCTTCAGATCCTGCACCCGCTTGGGAGACCCGAAAGAAGCTCCTGGCTCCTGACTTCATATTGGCTTAGTTTTGGCCATTGTGGCCACTTGGGGAGTGAACCAGCGGATGGAAAATTTCTGTCTCTCCTTCTCTGTGTAAAATCTGCCTTTCCAATAAATAAATAAATTAATTAATAATCTTGAAAAGTATAGTTTATTTCTGTACGAAATGTTTTGAAATTCATGTTTATGAGTCATCTTCAAACAATTAAGGAAAATGAAAATTATAAAAAAACTATGCAAGGTTTTCTAGTGTTTTTTTTTTTTTCACATCCAAAGGTACTACCCTTTCTCATTCATTTATTTATTTCAAAGGAAGAATGACAAAGAGAAAGAGACGAAAAGGTTCTTCATGGCTGGGCCAGGCTGAAGCCAGCAGCCAGAATCCAGGAACTTTGCCTGGGTTTCCCGTTCTCATGACGGTGTGAGGCTGTGGAACTAAAGTAAGAGCT
This sequence comes from Ochotona princeps, assembly GCF_030435755.1. Taxonomy (NCBI): domain Eukaryota; kingdom Metazoa; phylum Chordata; class Mammalia; order Lagomorpha; family Ochotonidae; genus Ochotona; species Ochotona princeps. The sequence goes on from NC_080845.1 coordinate 61,446,279, forward strand.
AAGTAGTACTATAATGTGCTGAGTGATAGATGAATCAAGAGAATAGTGTATTAAGCAGTAGGTAAATAGTACTAGAATGATAGTAATAAATAGTATTAGAGAGTAGTATTAAGAAATAGTTCAATAACAAATAAATGTCTAGCAATAAAGAAATAAAGCTAAGTTTGGCTTCTGTGATGAGAGCTTTGCTTGCTACAAGGGGAACCAAGGTAAAGCCATGATGGGCCTCAGGCAGGCCTCAGACAGGCCTCAGACAGGCTAGGCCTAAGTTTCAGGCCCTAGAATTTAGGCACTGATTTCCTCAAAGTGGGCCGCCACACACCTTAGGCAGAGCCGACCAATCAGAGGAGACTTGAAAGGTCCCTAGCCATCAGGTGGTCATAGAGACTGACCACTGGGGTGGGCACTGGGGTGGTAGGTACCAGAGTGGTTACGAGCGATAGAAACTGACCAATTACAATCTTGGCAATGCCTGTTCATAGAATCAATGGCCCATTCCTAGAATTGCAGCCAAAACCCTATATGAACTATGTGAAATGTATGAGCAGGGTCCTTGTCAAGACTCCACTGCATTGGATGAGAGTCGGACCCTGGTGCGCTAGCAATTAAGTTTCTTTGCTTTTGCGTTGTCTCGGGTGGAACTCCTCTGCTCAAGGCGGTGGGATAAATTCCCGACCCAACCTGGGTATCCAAGCACTTGGACCATCTCCTTTTGCCTTCTTGGGCACTTTAGCTGGCAAATGGATTAGAAGCAGAGCAACAAAATCTAGAACCAGCACACTGATAACGGGATGCTGATATTACAAGCTGCAGTTTAAACTACCAAGCTACAGCCCCAGTCTCTAAACTTGTGTTTCAATTCTATCTCCCCAGAGTTTTTGTTGCCCCCCGCCTCTTTTTTGAAGATTTATTTATTTTCATTACAAAATCAGACATACAGAGGAGGAGGAGAGACAGAGAGGAAGATCTTCCGTCCGATGATTCACTCCCCAAGTGACCACAACGGCCGGTGCTGCGCCGAACTGACGCCGGGAACCAGGAACCTCTTCCAGGTTTCCCACGCAGGTGCAGGGCCCCAAAGCTTTGGGCCATCCTCAACTGCCTTCCCAGGCCACAAGCAGGGAGCTGGATGGGAAGTGGAGCTGCCGGGATTAGAACCGGCACCCATATGGGATCCCGGGCGTTCAAGATGAGGACTTGAGCCACTAGGCCACGGCACTGGGGCCTGTTGCCCCTTTTGTATATAGTACAAGGATAATCCTGTTGTGTATGACATTTACAAGAATATATACAAGGGTAATCTTCTGAGGATTATCACTTAAATGATAGACTAAATATTACAAATTCACATGGAGAACTCGGGGAATCTGTGAGAATCTCTTTACTGCCCAAGAAAGAAATGGCACCTTGTAGTCCCTAGAAAAACTAAGGCTTTTGGCTAACCAGCAGGGAGAGGGAATTGTTGTCTTGAGATCCTTGACCTATTTGGGGCCATAAACCATTTTTGCAGCTGCTGCAGTCCCCCACTGTAAGGAGTCTGCCTTCTGCCGCAAGCAGATCCAGAGATAAATGGTTGTGAAAGGAGGTTTATCCGGGAGATATAGAGAGCACTGGCTGAGACAGGGGAGTGGAGGCAGCAAGGCTCACTGTGAGACCTGGAGGAGCAGGTGAATGCTGGGGCATCTTGGGCAAGGTGTGATGCATGTCCAAGGAGTGAGGGAGCTGGACAGGTTACCAAGACACCTGCAAATCCTTGGCTGGGGCTCCGGGAGGTGACTGCTTTTCTCTGCTCACAGCCAGGTGGCCTCCAGGGCCCAAGGAGACACTCCTGGCCTGTGAGAGGGAGCTGGACCATGAGGCTCAGGGATGCCTAGAAGACACTGGACCCCAGCTCTGAACAAGATATGACAGAGAGCAGACAGTCCAGTGTGGATGGTGGTCTGACTTGTGATTTCTCAACTTTCTGACAGAGGGAAAGTGATCTGCACTGAGTCGATGTTACCTTTGGCATGCTGAGTTTGGACTTTTCCCAGGCCAGGACCGGAGAATCTGATTCTTTTTGGTGATGCTGGGTGGTGGCAGCCAGCATGTTTCTGACCCAGCCTCATGGTCACAAAGGGAAGAAACTAGGGCTTGCAGTGCACTGTGTTGCCTGCATGGTCTGGATAAAGGCATGTGAGAGATGTAAATGCTTTAGTGAGATGGTTTTTGCCTAATTGCAGGCTAATGTTAATGTTCTGAGCACATTTAAAGTGAGGAAGGCTACAGCAGGCAGTGAGGGTCGGTGTAGTCTATGTACTTTGTGTTTTTTGATGGTTTATTATTTGAAATGCAAAGTTACAGAGGGAAAAGAGGGGAAAGAGAAAATCTCCCACCTAATTGCTCGCTCCCTAAATGGCAACAATTGCTGGGGCTGAGCCAGGCCAAGTCAGGAGCTTCATCTGGGTCGCCCATGTGGGTGGTGGGGCCACAAGGGCATGGGCCATCTGCAGCTTTCTCAGGTGCATAAGTGGGGCACTGGGTCACCAGCGTCGCTGCCAGGGCAGGACCCAGTGTCCGAATGCGATGCTGGCGTCACAGGCAATAGCTTAACCCCAGTTGCCACAACGCCTGCCCCATCTGGGCACTTCTGACTGAATGATGTTTTTTGAGCCAGAATAGGTTCAGTGGGTACCTTAACCCTGCTGCAGGCCGTGTATCAACTGTATGGAGAAAATCACTGCTAACATCTAAAGATGTGTTGATGTCAGCATGCAGGTACTTCTTTGTTCACGCTGTGGACAAAGCCTGCTCTCCCGGCTGTAATTCTGGGATAACCAGGAGCACCAACCTACCTCAAAGAGAGATGAAAACAGCTCCAATTTGTCTGCTGATGATACCACAAAGGAAACTGACACTACCATGTTCATCGTAGAAGGAAATGCCAGATTCTGGTTAGAATTTATTGAAAATAAAGATGCGGTTATTTTTTTTTTTTTTCCTTCTCATTCAAGTCCTTAGGGCTTGGAATTCTGCTGGCAGACCCTGGATGAGAAAATCCTGTCCAAGCTGTCCCTTACCTGGGCAGAATCCACCCCCCCCCCCCCAGGCAGGTACCCGTCTCCAGGATGCGCACAGGCCCAGTGTTGCCTGTGAGGCTCTGCTGGTGCTCTCACCCACTGGTTGGTTTGAGTGGGGTCGACCCTGCCTTTCTCACGTGTCTCCGAGTCTTAAATGGACAAACAGATACAGGGGCTGGCCGATGGGGCTGCACTCCGCATCCAGGAAAGCTCATTCCGTTCACCCAGGGGACTCTGGCTGATTGGGAACAGCTGCCTGGGTCAGCCCGCGGAGCCACAGGCTGCTGGGGTTGGTTTCACATGCAAAGACGCATGCACAATCAAGAATTCCAGAATGGTGGGAAAGGCTGCCTTTTCAGGAAGCAGCGAAGACCATATAGGCACAGCACCGCATCAGGAAGGGAGCTGCCTGGTGCTGCTGGCCGGGAACCAAGCCATAGCCCTGCTGAACACATGGGGTTCCGTCTAGGGCTAGGTCGGGGACTCAGAGACCTCTGAAGGAACGTTGGTTAGAGGAGTTGACTCTCTAATGAGAGGCCACCAGCACTCCAGCTGCCCCAGAAGCAGTGCAGACAGTCTCCATAGGGGAAGCAGACAAGTGCAGGACAATGCAAGTAGACTTCAAAACGTTTGAGAAAATAGGAAGAGATTGGTTTATCTTATTGCAAAAGAAAAAAATTTTTTTAATCCATACTTGTTTTTTTCATACTATGCATCTTTCCTGGACTTTTAGCAGAGCCCTGCCCACTGGCTGTGGTTGATCCCGGCTCACTGCCTTTCTAGCAAAGTCCTCCCAGGACGTGCAGTGAAATAATAAAGAACAGATTGGAAAATCGGGCGGAGAGGAGGGGGAGCGCCAGAGGTCGGAGTTCAAGCCGCGTTTCTGGAAAGAGAAGAAAGAGTTTACGTCTCAGTTCTGGTTCTCACAGCCTCAAGCAGGCAAGCGGACAAATATTTATGGCTCTCCTCCAGAGGCCGAGCCTGCCCGCCGCGGAGCCAGGGAGCAACGGCCCCCGCATACCAGTCTCCAATTACAGGCACTTCACCTCTTCACTCCAAGGGGGGCGGAGACCTTGGATTCCCCCAGAGGAATCTGCCGGATTTGGCTGCCTTCCTCCAACTAACACCCGTGCCAGGGAAACCTAAGGCTGCCTCCTCTATGCTGGGGCGGTGGGGATGAGAATGAACACCCAGCAGGATGAGCTCAACTTTCGTAGGGGGACGGGGACGGCAGCTTCCGAGCTGGAAGGGTTTTCTTATCTGCATCACTCACTTCCCTCCCCTGTGAGGTCTGCAGCTGTGCAAGCCTGTAAGTGTGGGACTTGGGCCATGCCGGTGCTGGCCTGAGCAGGGGCACGAGGTGACGGCTCTGCCTTTGGCTGTTGAAACAGCCTCAAGAATAACTGGCACAAGACAGTTGCTGTACGCCTCTGTTGGTCTGCTGGCATAGCGCCCTCTGGCCTTCCGCTGATGGACATGTAGTATCTGTTCCAAGATACTACATTTATACTGGTGACACCCAGCCGTCACCACCCTTCCCTGTCCCAACCCCGGCAGGTGTCATGGTAGGCATATCTCTGTGTTGGTGGTGACACCAACGGGTGAAGTCTAATGCAACATTGCTGCGAGACGTTGTGTGAGACTTGCATGATTGCCTAGGGTGTACAGGAATCATAATGAGTTAAAGCTAGAGGAACCAGCAGGTTTCTTAAACAGAAAATGGGGCTCTGCTTAGGTGTCAAACATCTGCCGCTTGTCACAAAGGGTCATTCAGAAAACAAAATAATAACCAGACCTCCGCTGCACAGGAAAAGGATACAGTTGGGACTAGAGTAGTGACTCAAAAGGCTAACCCTCCTCCAACTTCCCACACAGGTGTTGGTTCTAGTCCTGGTTGCTCTGCTTCCCGTCTAGCTCTCTGCTGGTGGCCTGGGAAAGCAAGGAGGATGCCCCAGGGCCTTGCGGTCATGCATCCAGAAGCTTCTGACTCCTGGCTTCAGATCAGCTCCATTCTGACTATTGCAGCTATTTAGGGAGTGAGCCAGACGATGAAAAAGCTCTCTGACTCTCCTCTCTGTAAATCTTTCAAATCAATTGTATTTATTTATTTTTAAATTTTAATATTGATTTCACAATGGAGGGGCTGCATACCCATGCAGGCCTCTGATTAGGGTGGGGAGGGTCTAACTGGAGGAAGGTGAGGTAATGTTTGAAGTCTTTTTTTTCCTCCAGTGGCTGTGGGGGTAGGAGGGAAGGGGTGAGGGCCACTTGTAGCTGTTGACTCTCTCAGCATCCAGGGATAGAGGATGGGTATAAGAAAAGGAAGGAAGGACGGACGGAAGGAAGGAAGGAAAGAAAGAGAGAGACAGAAAGAAAAGAAAAGAATGGGAGAGAGAGAAAGGAAAGAAGGAGGAAAGAGAGGAAGGGATGGAGGGAGGATGGATGGAGGGAGGGAGGGAGGAGAAAGGGTAAAACTACGGTGCTCTTCAGCAGCACCCCCAAAGTGCATGTGTGCTGAGGCCTCCCGTGGACGTCTGAGACCCTGGATAGGATGAAGCTGCAGCAGGGTCTATGTTGCTTGCTATACATAGAAACTTAGGCTAAAGGGTAATTCTAAATAAGCTCCCGAGAGTAGCAGCAATAGCTAATAACAAAATAGGAAATTATAACAAGATATTGTAACAAAGTGTGAATGTAGTCTCACTCTCCATATTTTATTGGGCTGTGATCACCCTGCTTCTTGAGATGGATGTGAAATGATCAGCGTTTACTGCCTGCTGCTGTGAGGGGCGTAGGCACTGTGGTGAATCAACAGGAAACTACAGAAGGATTAGTCGAATGCAAGGCAACCAGTAGGTAACTGAGATGGCTCCCAAGTGACCAAGCAGAGAGTAACACATTCACATCTCCAGTGGGCTGGAGAGGGACAATACGGAGATTGTTCCACCTAGCTTTTTTGGAATACAGTGATCACAGGTAAATGAAACTAAGGAGCAATGGAAAACCACAGAGAAGGGAGTAGGAGGGCTGCTTTGTATTGTCAACCCTGAAAGCCAAAAGAGGGCAAGACTTGACATAAAGCAGGGTGAGCATTACTCAACTCCAGGTCATGCTCTCAGTGCCCCCAACAACCAAATCTGGAAGAGGGTCAGGGTCAGATTTGTAGTAGCATGGGAGGCCTGTGGAAGGAAGAGGTTTTTGTCTGTCCTTCCCCACCCCCTACCATATACCCAGCATGTGGCTGTACTCAATATGCGAGCAATAATAAAAAAGAAAATGTAAGTTTCTGAAGCCGTGCACACTTTGATCAACTTAATGCTACTCTTGTTTGTGTTGTCATCACCCTTGCCTACTTTGAAAATGTTTATTTTCATCTGATAATGGCAGAAGAGGGAGCCACGGGCGGGTGCACAGGAGAGCCCCAGGAACTGTGCACAGCAGGGTCTCTGGGGTCTCCCCCGCCGCCCCTCCCAAGCTGTTTGTTCTCTCATCATTTCCACCAGATGCCTGGCATTCGTAGGATCATTCCTCATTTTGCATGTTTAAGTGAATCAGAGCTAGTTTGCGCTGAACCAAACACAAAAATTCGAAATGGGAACTATGACATTGCCAAAGAGGGTGTCTTCAATGTGGAGTTTTCCCTTTTCCTGAATAGTGGGTAAGTTAGTGTGAGGGCGTAGTGTGCCTCTTGGAAGACAGGAAAAATAGGATTAACAGACATGCATCTGGGCTGTTGATCATAGCTTGAGATACATTCCCAGCCCTGACCTCTGCTCACTGCCACGGGACATCCTCCACTCCTCTGCCTGCAGGGTCGCCCTGCCGTGAGCACTAAGGCACCTCATTCCAGCTTCAAGTCAAAGGCTCTTTATCTTCTATATCCCCAAAGATTCTCAGAATGGCCTCAGGGGCGTGGCTAAGTGCATGTCTTTGCAATGGATGCGAAATGGCAGTGTGTAGACTCTTGCTATTGATTGCTACCTGAGCTCCTGTCACAGCCTATCACCCTGAGAACAGTACTGTGTCCCTTCCCGTGGTTGTGAGCTGCACCTAGTCCCTGATCCTGCTGTGCCCTTTGCAGTGACCAGCCCTCATCCCAAAGCCACCCAGGGGCTCCCGGCCACCTGTCATCTTCTTAGCACACAGACCGCACTATCACTTTACACATTCCAAGGGTCTTGGGAATTGTTTACTAGGAAACAGAGACCAAGTATATATTTCCTGATGTCACAGCCAGCAACCCCAAAGCACTTGGTTTACCCTTGGTCTATGCTGGGATGATTGAGGGTTTCATGTGATTGTATTTGTTGCACCTGCTGGGATGCTCTCCTGGCATAAGCTTCTCCTTTCTTTCACACTCTAGCCAGGCATGATTGCCTTTGGAGAGCTTTGCATGCCCTATCACCTCTGGACAGAACACATGACCACACCTGGAGCCACATCATTGATTCTTCCAGAGGAAGAGTCTACCTGTGGGCTTTGGTTTCTAATCTTTGTGTTCTAGCACATTATTGGCTACATAGTAGATCTACATAAATACTGATAGGACCCATGAATTGTCCCAGTTAATAATTGATCAGATAATTAAGGGTAAACCATGATTTTTAATCATTGAAAAGGTATAATTTACCCTGGAATTTCAAGACGATTTTATCTTGACTTCTCTACCAGTATTTAGCATGTGTGACAGCTCTATTTGCATGCAGTATTTACCTGTCTCAAAAACTGAGACCCTATAAATCAATCTATTATGAAAAACTAACTCACTAAACCCAAACAATGCTACTTCCAGCCTTACAAAATTCCTGATCATAGCATCCACTGATTTTTTCTACAGATAACATCTGGTTTTTTTAAGATTCATTTTTATTTGAAAAGCAGAATTACAGAGAAGAGAGAGAGAGAGAGAGAGAGAATACGCACAGGGAGAGACAGAGGGAAAGAGATCTTCTATGTGATGTTTAGTCCCCAAATGGCCACAATGGTCAACCTGAAGACAAGAGCTTGAAATTTCCATGATTCTCCCACATGCATGGCAGGGGCCCAAGTACTGGGGCTACTATTAGTTACTTTTCCAAGCTCATTAGCAGGGAGTTGGATCAGAAGTAGAGTGGCCAGGATCCAAACCAACACCAAGGGGATGGCAGCAACACAGGTGAAGGCTTACTCCACTGCACAACACTGGCCCCTTTAGATAACGTCTTGAGGTTTGACCTTGTCTGGAGGGGTTTTCCAGTTACCATAGGCCATGAACAAAAAATAACCATCACCTGCCTGACCAAAGCCCACTTTGCCACCATCAAAATTCCCAAAGCAACATGATGTCACTAACCAGTCAAAGGAGGGCTATGGGTACTGTTCAACGAGAAATGTGCACATATCTGTTAGAGTCCTTACCACTAATCCCTTGAGTAGCCTGGGGAGTAAGCAATAGCTCCCCCACTCCTTCCTCTTTGGTTTGCATGGACATATGCACTTCTTTTCACCTCCCGGCATCAGTGATTGGCTGGCTATATGTCAGGTGTGCAGGCTGGCTTTGGAGACTGTACTGCAAATCTGCCAATGGGGGTTCCCTGACCGTGAGCTGTGTTGTGTCATGCTGTCTCAGCTCAGCACATGTCAATGGAAAAGCTTCTGAACAGGAACATGACACACAGCCTAAACACAGTAACAGTGTGGTTTTAAAGATGTGGAGCCCCCACCAACATGACCATGGGCATTTCCTGTCTTTGAGGTGTAAGGCTGTATTGCTTTCAAGTGTCCTGAGTTAATTGCCCTAAGATTTCACCTTTGGCTCTCTTAATGTATCTGCCTGAATCCATCTTCTGGTAGTTTTTCACATTCTAATAAACACAGGTGAACTATTAATCTTGTGACAAATCACAATGCTTGTTCAACAGAAGAGTAATGCTTGCCTTAGATTCTTGGGGGTTCTGGGACCAGCGTTGTGGCAGAGGGTGTTAGACTGTTGCTTGTAACACTAGCATCCTATATCTGAGTCCAAACTACTCCAGATTCCCATGAATGCACCTGGGAATGTCATGGGAATCTGTTGCCCAGGTTTGAATTCCACATTCTGGTCCCTGTGTGAGGTAGGATTTTGAAGCAGAGGTATACATAGGATGTGTTAAGGAGAACAGGATTTAGTCATACTTTTGCAGAGACACACTTGTTGTGAGAGAACCAGAAAGCTGGCCACAGGAGAAAGCAAAGACACAGTACTCCTAGATCCAAGTTCCCTTCATGGAGCTTGTGGTGGTGCCCCTATGGAATACGCAAATGGTGGGGGAAGCTGAGCAGAGTTTAGAGTGTAATTTCTGCTGGAGTTTCATGGCATCTCAATGTGGAGCTCGATGTTTGTGTGCTCAGCGTAGCATTCCCTCGTTCACCATGTAGGAGACTAAAGGACTCCGTGGGGACGTGGGTATATCAGCACATGAAGGACTGGAGCTGAGGTGCAGGGTTAGAGATAGAAACTGTAGGTCAAATATCCCAGCTCATTTTTTCCCAAATAACCCCTTTTATTGTTCTGGGCCCTATGTCAGGGAGGTAGTAGAAGATGATCCAAGCACCTGGGCCCTTGTCGTGCACATGGGAGATCAGGGTAGAGTTCCTGGTGCCAAGCTTTGACTCCCAATCCACTTTAGCTGTGGCAGTGTTGTGGGAGTAAACCAGTGAATGGAAGAGTTTTCTCTCTCTCTGACACTCTGCCTTTCGAGTAAATCTATAACTTAAAAAAAAAAAAAAAAAAAAGAAAATAATAAGACTTTCAGGCTCTGGCTGTAGTGAAAAGACCAGAAAGTCAGACTTCAGATAAGGCAGAAATGTACAACCACCAGCCACAAACAACTATGCTTCACATCAAATAAACCCCCACCTAACTGACATCAAAACACCTGCCTGACGATCAAGGGACTGGACTAATTTTCTTCCCTAACCTCCCCCAATTCCCTTTCCTCATTTTTAGGATATTTATTTTTACTTTGAAGGAATTACAGAGCGATACAAAGAGAGAAAGAGCTCTTCCACTTGTTGGTTCACTCTCTAGATGGCCACATCAACCAGTGCTGGGCCAGGCTGAAACCAGGAGCCAGGAGCCCAGGAACTTCAACCAGGTCTTGCACATAGGTGCCCAAGCGCATAGGTGCCCAAGCACATAGGTGCCCAAGCACTCAGGCCTTCCTCTGCCACTTTCCCGGGCTAAAAGCAGGGAGCTGGCTTGGAAGGGTACAGCCAGGTCAGAATGACACCACCCTGACCCTTTTCTCCTTTTAGATGTTGTCACTGAGAAAAGCACTTTTGAGACTGAAGAAGTCTACTTTCTCCCCAATTCCATCCCCACACCCCTAGACACCTAGTCTCCTAAATCAGCTTGTATCTTTGTGGTGACTTGTTTTCTGTGAACTGGAGGTAAGGCATTTCGGGTTGCATGATATGTACAGGGCTTTGCTCTACAGAGCCATAACTGGGCGTCTTAGTCCCTTTCCTACTGCTAATACATATTAGACCCGGGAAGTCCTAAAGAAAAGGGGCTTGTCTGGGACCACAGTTCTGGTTCAAGGTAAAAGGCCCCATCTGTTGATGGCCTTTCTGCTGGCACAGTCCAGGAGCAGCTCAGGGCATCACACAGCAAGAGACAAGCAGATAATCCACTGATTTCATAAACAGATTAATTTATCATGAGGGCAGATCTCTGATCACCACTTGCAAGTCTCACCTCTTGATATACTGGGGACTAGATTTCAACTTGCCTTTGAGAGGGGACAAGCCCTAGTGAACGCATAGTTCAGGCAATGCTGAAGGCTTGTTTGCACAGTCAAATTCTCAGTTTCCAAGCCTCGTGGAGATTGTGAGACAGGCCAGATGCCGTCTCCTGTGAGGGCCCACTCACAGCACACTCCGGGGTGCCCAGAGCCACAGGGAATGGACTAAACATGCTACTAAAGAGCCTGTGGGATTTTAGCAGTGAGGAAACTCAGGTGTCCTGCCATTATTTCTATACTGTTGGGGGCAAAACTCAGATAATAGCTAACAGATTTTTCAGACTGAACAGGTACCAGGTCACTGCTGAGAAGTTGGAGGAAACCTTAACGGGTATTTGATTTGCAAAAGGGAACAATGAATTGCAACTGCTCTACAACTCCCTATTTAGCTTGAACTTTTTAAAGCATTGGCAGCAGTCCTCAGGAACCCCACCTCCTGGTTCCATGTTCAACATGGGGCTAGTGTGGGTCTGTGTGGCCACTGGCATATGGTGTGATGGCACATGACGGTGAGAATAAGCAACAAGAGAAACATCCACCATCCTGCTGGCTCTCTTCTCTTGGCTCGCTAGTTCCAGGAAGCCACCTGTCACTCTGTGATGAGCTCTGTGAGCTGGTTCAGGCAGGGCACAACAGAGGCTTGTGGCAGCGGGGTCAGGAGAGACTGATGCCTGGTGCCGACAAGGGAGTGCATTAGAAGTAGATCGTGCCACCCTGGTCAGGCCTTCAGATGGGACCTTGGTGCTGCTGGCAGCTTGGCCTCAGGCTCCTGGGAGACCTGAGTCAGGAGCTCCAGGGGAACCCCTTACTCCAGGGTGCCTGGCTGGACAGAATATTATACACTCACACTTCATCATATTTTATCACTATGGTCCTTGTGGAAACTCACAGAGTTTTGTATGCCTGCTCACGTTTATGAAATATCAAACTACTATGAGTTTATTATTACTACCCTTTCTTAGAAAGTGAAAAGTAGAAGTGAGGAGATTGACTTTTTAAAGGAAATTTAATCGGAAAGAGAGAGAGAGAGAGAGGTCTTTCTGCTGGTTTACTTCCCAAATGGGCACAACAGCTGGGGGAGTGCAGGCTGAAGCCAGGAGCCCAGAGCTCCTTCCGGGTCTCCCAGTGGCAAGGGCCCAGCACTCAGGCTGTCCTCTGCTACTTTTCCAGCACCATTGCAGGGAGCTGGATCAGCAACAGCATAGCCAGCACTTGAAACTGGTGCCCTGATAGGGGATGCCAGGGTCGCAGGCTGGGGCTTAGTCATTGTGCCACCATGACCAAGTAACCCTGTGTTCTGTGAGATTGCTACTGGTAGATATTAAGAGGGAAGGAAAGAAAGATAGAAGGGAGTGAAGAAAGAAGAAGTTGCGCCCGGCGCCATGACCTAGCAGCTAAAGTCCTCATCTTGAATGCGCCAGGATCCCATATGGGAGGCACCCACCTGGGAGACCCGAAGGCGGTTCCTGGCTCCTTGCTTCTGATCGGCTCTGCTCTGGCCCTTGCAGCCACTTGGGGAGTGGATCATCGAATGGAAAATCTTCTCTGTCTCTCCTCCTCTCCGTATATCTGACTTTCCAATAAAAATAAATAAATCTTTTTTTTTTTTAAAGATTTATTCATTTTATTACAGCCAGATATACACAGAGGAGGAGAGACAGGGAGGAAAATCTTCTGTCCGATGATTCACTCCCCAAGTGAGCCGCAACGGGCCAATGCATGCCAGTCCGAAGCCGGGAACCTGGAACCTCTTCCAGGTCTCCCACGCGGGTGCAGTGTCCCAATGCATTGAGCCGTCCTGGACTGCTTTCCCAGGCCACAAGCAGGGAGCTGGATGGGAAGTGGAGCTGCCGGGATTAGAACCGGCGCCCATATGGGATCCCGGGGCTTTCAAGGCGAGGACTTTAGCCGCTAGGCCACGCCGCTGGGCCCAATAAATAAATCTTACAAAAAAAAAAAAAGGAAATACAGCTTAAGAGTAGAGACACCTTTGGAAACTCTGTTTTTGATATAAGGGGAGGAGACGTCTTCCTTAGATTCTCATGGCAGATCAGGCATGTGCGGCTGGCTCCTCTAGATCATCATGTTGCATTTCAGCAAATGCTTCCCAGCCAGGGTTGCGAATGCACAGGGACTGGCCTGTGTGTTCACCTTGGAGGGAAGGCGCAGGGAGTGTTCTGACGCAGGAAGGGGCAGCTGGCTCGCACTCAGAACATTCGCCACCAAGCACTGTGCTTTGCTGATTTCCAGGAACCACAAGGGATTTGGGTGAATGCTGCACTTTTCCCATAATGAAAAGTCTGTAGCTACAACTACACTCGAAGAACTCAGAGGATTTCTATTCCCATCAATCCCCCACACAAATGTATAATGAGCCAGAAAACCTCATTCCAGCTGAAGCCCATAAAAGCCTTACCCTGGAAATGAAATCTAAAACAAAACGGTCAAAGGATTCCTCCCCCCACAAGCCCCCCTGGACTGCAGAGATTCCATGTCTGGCTTGAATTACACGAGGCACACCGTGGGGGAGGGGCTGGTGTACTTTCTGTGCTACAATTCATGGAGTTCTTGTATTCTTGTATGGACTAACACAGAGCAGAACGCAAAATATTAGTGAGAAAGAAAAACATAAAGGAGGAACAAATAAGAAAACTCATTTTCCAAGCGTTATTCTACCGGCCAGGTAGCCATCTATTCATGTAAGCTTCACAACAATCATGAAGTGACTGTTCATACTTTTCCTAACTTTTTTTTTTTAGATTTTATTATTATTATTGGAAAGCCGGATATACAGAGAGGAAGATCTTCCGTCCGATGATTCACTCTCCAAATGAGCCACAACAGGCCGGTGCGCGCCGATCCGATGCCGGGAACCTGGAACCTCTTCCGGGTGCAGGGTCCCAAAGCTTTGGGCCATCCTGGACTGCTTTCCCAGGCCACAAGCAGGGAGCTGGATGGGAAGTGGAGCTGCCGGGATTAGAACCGGCGCCCATATGGGATCCCGGCACGTTCAAGGCGAGGACTTTTAGCCGCTAGGCCACTCCGGGGCCCCATATGTTTCCTAAGTTTTATACCCGGTAGGACTTCCTAAAGTTTGTGGATAAGAAGAATTAAAAGATGAATTTAGGGTTGGGCATTGTGGTGCATCATATTAAACTGCCGCCTGTGGTGCCGGCATCCCATGTTTTGAGAGCTTGCTGCTCTCCTGATCCAGTTCACTGCTGACGCACCTGGGGAAACAACGGACAGCGGCCTCTACCTCCCACGGGGGAAACACAGATGGATTTCCAGGCTCCCAGTTTCAATCTGGCCCAGCCTTGGTGGATGCAGCCATTTGCGAGTGAACCAATGGATGGTCTCTTGTTTCTCCCCTTGTCTCTGTAACTCTTCATGTAAAATAAATGAATCCACATCTGGAAAAACACAGAAAAATTTGCAATACACTATACTGTCTGTAGTCATTTTACTGTGCAATAACACCCGAAAACTTTTTATTACTACCTAGCTAAACTCAGCATCGCTTCGTCAGTCTCTTCATCCCTCTCTCCTCTATCTCTGGTAGCTACCACTTTTAATTTCCCATGAGATTTTTAAAAAAGATTGATTTTTTTAATTTGAAAGTCAGGCTTTACAGAGAAAAGAGGAGACAGAGAAAAAGATCTTCCATCCAGTGGCCAGAGCTGAACCTATCTGAAGCCAGGAACTTCTTCTGAGTCTCCCACATGCGTGCATGGGCCCAAGGCTTTGGGCTATCCTTCACTGCTTTCCCAGGCCACAAGCAGGGAGCTGGACCAGAAGTAGAGCAGTCAGGACTAGAACGGGTACCCATATGGGATGCTGGCACTGTAGGTAGAGGATTAGCCTATTGAGCCACTGCACCAGCCCCACCCCTCGTGAGACTTCGTAAGACTCAGCATATATGTGGCATCATTTGCGTGTGCTTGAATCTTTCATTTAACATAAATCCCAGTCCCTCGCTTGGGTGGATCAAGTGTTGCCACGCGAGTACTTGCCACAGCATCTGCTGCCTACCAGGGTAGGAATTAAAAGGAAGCTGGATCAGAATTCCAACCAGGGACTCCAACATGGAATGCAAGCATGCCTGATGGTGTCTTAACTACCACAGCAAGCAACCGTCCCATTCCCACTGCTTTTGTTTTGATCATTTGATGTGGTTCCCTCTGCCCTCTGCTTTGGCCTTCGCCATGTCATCGTTCTCAGACAAGTTAAGGAAAAAGCTGCCATCAAGAACACTTTTTTTCCCCACAGAAACTCAAGCAGAATTGCTTTTACAAAGATTACTGTCAATTGAGGATAAATATCTCATTTTCAGAAACAATATAAACTGTGTAATAAAAGTTTCAATGAGGATCAGAACACAGGCCTGGTGCTCTGCTGCAGAATTCCAAGTAAGACCTGGGTTTGCTCATCTAGCACGCAACACTGGAGTGACTGGGGGAAGAAAACAAGAACGAGCAGTTAGGCAGCTCTGGCTCAGTTCCTGGACTCCCTGAGGCAGGCGGATCAAGTCTGCATCAAAAGCAGTAGGGCCGCAGACGAGGTGGAGGTGGAGCCGTTTCCACTAGACAGATGAGAACCAGCATTCCATCTGTCAATATTCTCTTCAACATACTGACCTAAGTTTAGTGAGCATGTGTTTACAATTCATGCATGCTCAGGGAAACAGCTTCTCTTCACTGAGTGCTTATCGGTACCACCCCGTGCTCGATATTCCACTGGTATACCTTTCACAGGAAGCTAGAAGAAGCGCTTGGTGATTCTTTTGCCCTCACAGCACCTGCAGGCAAGGTGGAGGTAGTTATCTCTCTCCAGTTCATACCTTCATCCTTGTAAGTCTTTGGACTGCCCTACCTCTAGGTGATCTTTGGCCTCACTCCATTGTGTCACCAACAACAGATGTTTGATTCTTAGCTTCCCAATCCCACCAACGTGATGGCTGCACGTGGGATTGGTCTTGCTGCCCTCCCTTCTGCTGCTGTCACTTTGTCAGAAGCATCTGTGCCAAGTGTTCCAATGGCAGCTCCTGGGGCTCTGCCTGCTGGATTCCAGCAGGACTTTTTGGCCATGTTTCTCTCTTTGATGATCATAAGCCAAGTGGGTAAGAGGTGACGTAATTCACTTTAATCACTTCCATGTTAAATGGCTTGATTAAAATGCTGGCAGAGCCCAACATTTGCTTCAGGGATTGAATTGCTAAGGTGAGTAGGAATCAGCAAAACACTGCCTAGCAGAAGGCCCTTGAAAAGCAGAAACCCGGGAAAGAGCCCAATTCAGAATGGGACCAATTTAAAGGGTAACACAACTAACTGCACTCATCTATAGACCATCCACTTGGTGTACGAGGGTCAAGTGGCTTCAAGTAGCACTGCTGCAAAAGCTTTCTAACTATAACCTAGTAAAGACAAGCACTGTCTAACTGGGGCCTCGGTCGCCTAATGAATCACTCTTGCCTGGATGGCTGGTCCATTGGAGGTTTATGTTTTTCAGGGCCAGGGCCTTAGCCCTGTGCTCAGAGTTTTCTGTGCAGGGCACTTGATCAAAACGTGGCGTTGGTCGGTTCTGGCTGCTCTGATACAATCCCTCTCGCTGCACTTCCACACAGGTGTCAAACTTCTCACAGCCCTGGAGGTGGCAGGGCTAAAAGCAAGGCATCCGTAGGGTTGGTTTTTTCATTGTGACCTCACTGGGTCATCTCACTCTCTCTCTGTTCTAATCTCCTCTTCCAATCTGAGCGCATGTCCTTTCTGCAGTCAGGCCCAATTCAAAGGCATCATCTAATATAATCACATATTCCAAGACCTCTTCCCAACAAATACAGCCATAGACTGAGGCACTACAGGTTAGGGCTTCCCAACAAATACAGCCATAGACTGAGGCACTACAGGTTAGGGCTTCCCAACAAATACAGCCATAGACTGAGGCACTACAGGTTAGGGCTTCCCAACAAATACAGCCATAGACTGAGGCACTACAGGTTAGGGCTTCCCAACAAATACAGCCATAGACTGAGGCACTACAGGTTAGGGCTTCGTTGTGTGAGTTGGAAGGTTGATGGGGGTAAGGTGCAATTCAGTTCCTAACTGACACAATGGTTGTGACCTGGACTTTTCATTCTGGACAAACATGATTTGTGTGGAGCAAGAGGGAACGATCAACCCTTGGCATTTCCAGAGCCTCTTCTGGCCCCACTTAAGAGGGTATCTTGGGACTTTTGTCACATCTTTTTCTGAAAGATTCTCATTAACATGGGCAATATTGTCCTACTCACTGCCTGGCTGATGCAGAGACCCAGTTACCAAAACGATTCAGAGCCAGCAGGGTGGCTGGAAAAATGATTCTGTAGGAAAATCCATCATTCATGGAATCAAGAGAATGGGCAGGGAAATCAGCAACAGTTAGGGGGACTTTGATTTCTTTTCCAAAGCTGGAATACTTTCAGAAGGTTTGTTGGAGGAAGATCAGCTGACTTGCCTAGCTCCAGTGACTGCACAGGGCCCACCGTGGAGGGAGCCCCACAGAACTGGCCCAGGTTGCAGGGGTGGGGAGTGGACAGTGAAAATGAGAAGAGCAGAGATCTGCATGTGAGGCTGGTGGGAGAGTGGCCTGGAGGGCCCTTGGCTATGGAAATAGAAACTTGGCAGGTGCTACAGTTTGGGTGTGGCCATCCTTGGGTTGGAAACCACTCCCTCCAAATCCCTGAGATGATGGTATTTAGAGGTGGAGTCTTTGATGCAGGTGACAGGGATCAGCTGAGGTCATGAGGATGGCATTGTTGGCTCTTTGAGAAGAAGAGACACTGGGGCAGGCATCTTGCGCTGCCATGGGTTGCTTTTTGCCATGTGATGGCGTGACAGAAAGCCCTCAGCAGGTGCTGAACAGATGCTACTACATGGCCCTTGGGTCTCTAGGTCTTCACAGCTGTGAACTAAATAGACCTCTGTTCTGCATGGATCTCCAATTCTGGGGTGTTAGTGGAAACACACCTCAATAAATGGCACTTCCATGCTACAAATCAAGAAGGGATGACATGAAGATGTTACTGGGAGATAGGGAGGTAAATCAACATGAGGATAACAAACCAACCAATGGGTGTCATGGTTAACCCTGGGCCATGGGGATCGTAGTGCTGAGCATTTATATCCTGCACCCAGGGAGTCACCACTGAGCACAGCGGCTCTTGGTGGAGGTGCAAGGCATTTCAGCAGTGGCACCGCTGTGTTTCTCAGTGCATCCTGGTATTCCTACCAGGAGGCTGGGGCATGGTGCTCAAGAGATGCCCAGAGCCACAGGCCCAGAACCAGGAGGTGGCTTCCCTCCCCACCATAAAGTGGCTTCTGCCCCCGTGTGACTGTCAGAGATCCAGTTGGGAAAGGGACTGCTATGGTCACCAGCACAGCTCCTGAGACCCCTTGCCCTACCATCACATCTGGGTGAGACTGGAGGGCATGGGACAGAATAAGGTGCTTCACTCACATCCCCGTGGCCAGACTGTCCTGGGGCCATGCTGCCCACAGAGATGGGATTACTTGTGCCCAGTAGAAGGTAGATAAGAGCTGGTACTGTGAGGCAAAACTTGGTAAAATGAAGACACAGTTTGTAACAAGGAATATTGTAATGACATTGGGATAGACAGGGCAATGGGGGCAGACAGAGGGGTAGAGAGAAATCAGACAAGCGGATGAGGACTGGTGTGTGTCTGCCTTTTTCAAATAGGATGAAAGTAAGTTTTTAAAAGATATTTTTTATTATTGGAAAGGCAGATTTGCAGAGAGAAGAAGAGACAGGGAGCAAGATTGTCCATCCACTGGTTCACTTCCCAAGTGGCCAGATTTAAAGCCAGAAGCTTCTTCCAGGTCCTCCACATGGGTGCAGGGCCCCAAGACCTTGGGCCGTCCTCCACTGCTTTCCTGGGCCACAAGCAGGGAGCTGGATGGGAAGTGGAGCAGTCGGGACACGAACTGGCACACATATAGTATCCTGGTGTTTGCCAAGGGAGAATTTAGCCACTGAGCCATCATGCCAGGCCCAAATATTTAAAATATTTTAAATGATGCACATTTATGTGGAAATATTTATTGTGAGTTGTTCCACAAATATCACATGGTAAACTTTTCAAAGCCAAATTGGCCAAGTGGATCTTACGGGCTGAAGAGTCCATGAAACATGAGCTTTAGGTGTCAGAGAGGTCCACACTGCGCGGCATGAAGGCATTTGCAAGTTGCTAGTGAGAAAGACATAGGCAAACCTTAGTAAAACATTAATACTGTTGGTAAAACAGAAAAATACAAACACCTAAAAACATTTTTGTGTGTCTGAGTTTGATGAGAAGCCTGTGGAAAAATGAGTTTCCACAAAGAGGAGTGAGGTGAAATGAGTCCAAGTGTCCCCCAATGGAAAGGGTGTCATGATAGAAACTCTGAGATGACTCTAATTTTGTAAAATTCCATCTGCATATGTCCAGGGGTAGGGACCCACATGCCAGACCAGGACCCTCATGTTCCTGGGGTCATCCCTCTGGCAGATTTTAGAGGTTTTCAAAAGCTGCTTGCAATATTTGATGGAAGCATGTTAGTTGAGAAACCAGAAAAACGTTCAAAGAAGGAAAGATAACTGCAGGATCCTTTTCTGATTCGCCCCGTGTGAGAGCAGCCCCAGGTGCTGCCTGTGCGCCCTGCACACTGCTTCCTGCAGAGCCTCCTGGACCCTCACCCCATTTCCATGGACTAGACAGCATGCCCAGCTGTGCTCCCAAGCAGCGAGGCAGAGGCCAGGATGCCAAGGGGTAAGCTGAGCAGGGCTGGATCCCCGAGCCTGAATCTACTCAGTGGCAAGCCACCGGCATGTGACACTAGCCCAGAAAGAATCCGGCCAGTTCACTGTCGTGCAGAAACTTGAAATCCATGCCTTGTTTTGCCACAAAACAACTTCCTGTGCATTTTTGAAAATTGTGTATGGATTCTCAAGTTTTACTGCACCAAAATACTTACCTCTCTTTCCAGGAACTTTCAGAAGTAGTACCCTCATATTATTTTTTGAGTAAAGCAACCACTTAAGTGAATGCAAAAAAAAAAAAAATCAGGAATCTTCAGATGTATGTGTGACTCAGGGCCTCTGGTGACATTCCCAGCGCCCCTGTCTACAGGGGAGGCTTGCTGTGAGGAGCAGCAGGGTGACGTGTTGGAGAATAGACCAATCTGGCCGCTAAAGGTCTTCCCTGAAGATGCCTGCCAGCCTTGCTTATTTGAAAATGTCCTATACCTGCAGAATTGATTGCAGCTGCTGATGCTTGAAGGCGTCTCCATGGAGAGCAAGGCTTTTTTCCCTTGTTGAATGTGGGCTTGCCTGTGGGTGCTGTGTGTAGTAAGGTGTGAGAGGACTGATGCCATGCCGGGTGAGGCTTGGCAGGGCTGAGGGGGCTGGGCTCCCCTGGACAAGGTCACACTAATCTGCTAGGGAGGAAGGAGAAAGCCCCAGAAAGCCTGCATGCCGCTGGACCTTGGCTAGCAGGGGCTGTGGTTACCCCGTGGCTGGTGGCCTGGGCATGAGGAATTGGAGCAGATCTGGGGTGACTGAATCAGACAGCTGCCTCCTGGGTAGAGTGCCAGGCTCCCGGCATTGGCATGGATGGGGCTCCCAGCGTTGGCGTGACCCAGGCTCCCGGTGTTGGAGTGCCCCGGGCTGCTGCTGCTGCTGTTGGCGTGGGTCAGGCTCCCGTTAGCTAGGTATGTGGGCGTGAACCAGAGGATGGGAGGTTGATCTCTGTGTGAATCTTTCCCTCTTTCCCTACAGCTCTGCCTTTTAAGTAAATAAACAAATCATAAAAAAAAGAAACAATGTACATACCTTAATTTAAAATATAGCTAAAAAATACCACGGATGATCTGAGCTGTTGGAAAAGCAATACTCAGATTTTCTCAGTGCAGGGTACACACGCACAACACCACCGTCACCACCCCCCACCCCATCCAAGGAGTAAAGCATAATGCGGTGAACGGAGGTGTCTGTCTAGGAACAAGATCACCACTGGAACCCTGAGCCAAGCTGTGTCCGATCTAATCCACCGCTATGTTTGGCTGTGCTAGCTGCTGAGTTCTCTTGGCCTGGAAGTCTGTCCCCTGCGGAGGTCTCCACGTATCCCTGCCAGCCGCACGCTCTGACACATGGTTCCTCTGTGGCTGCTGAGCACCTCCGGTCTCCTCGCAGAGCGGGGATAACACGCTGAAGGGTTGGAGCCTCTGCTGCCCTGTGTATCTACGCCTGGGCTGAGCTCTCCAGAACGGACATGACCTGACTTGTCTTCCTAGCTCTGTTCCAGGATACCTCAGGACTGAATCAATTCCCCAATTAAGAAATGAATGTATAAATACACAGCATGCATTTTCATTAGCTGGTTACTGCTTCTCTGTGGGGGTTTTGGCTCCCCTTCCACCTCAAGGCAAACAGTTGTGAGTCCAGCGTTCACCTGAAGCACGTTGTGATGAATGACACTCTTGCCTGGGTTTCTACAAAACATTTTAACAAATTGAAAAGTAGCATTGCTTCTGTTTGAATTGCTGTGTTTTTATCTTGGGCAGCCATGGTAGAAAGGTTCAGGGTTGAAGCACCTGCTGTTTCAAACTTGTCAACTTCACAGCGCACTGGTGCCTGGAGGGCTCTGAGTCGGTCGGGATTCTGTCTGTGAGGTCCCCCCTGCAGCAGGTCCCCAACTGCCAGGACCTTTCTGTGACCAAGGAGCCATCCACTGTGCCTTCACAAGGAATGAGTTTTACTTTAAAGGCCACTGTAGGAAAGCAAATAAATGATAATGCATTGTTTGCCTTCCCCTGTGCATAGGTAGGTAACATGGAATGTGGGAAGGTAGGGTTTCCCCTCCAGCAGTAACCAAGTCTGTTAGCTATTGCAGGTGTGACATCATGTTCAATGAGACTCTCTTTCATTGTCAGTGTCACTGATAACTACACATTAGCCTGCACTGTTTAAACCTGATTCAAGTCTTTATCCAACCAGGAAGGAAACTCTTATACCATGAAGTCAAGCTCAGACTTGTAGAGCAGTCAGCTCAGCCTGTTAGCTGCTTGCTTCCAGGTTTAAATCCTACGTTGAATAAACCTGGACTTTCTTTCTCCAACCAGGCCGTAATGCTTCAGTCAGCCAGCGCCAGGAGGATCTGCCCGCTTTGCTAAACGTGCTGGGACTTAATGACATCACCTTCGGAGGTGAACTGGAGGCATTCTGGAATTTTGGGGTTGATGTCATTGTTTATTTTTTATTAAGATTTTTTTTTTAATGTGAAAGCAAGAGGGATAGGGGAAAGAGAGAGTACAAGAGCTCTTCCACGTACTGGTTTACTTCCCAGAGGGCCACCGTGGCTAAGGTTGGGCCAGATCAAAGCCAGAGGTCACGTAAAGTACAGGACCCCCAGTGCTTGGGTTCTTTTTTGCTTTCCCAGGAGCACTAGCAGAGAGCTGGGCTGGAAGAGAAGCAGCTGGGGACACAAACCAGCCTCCATAAAGAAGGCCAGCATTGCAGTTGGTGGCCTAACATGCTATGCCACAACAAGGGCCCCTGGGGTCACTGTTTAAAAAGGCCACCAAGCACAGTGCTGAAAATCTGCCTGGAAGGCAATGGAAACAAACGCATATGTTAGACGAGTTTTGTTCAGGCACAGTTATATTTAGTGTTGTTGGCTGTGAGCTTCATGTTAATGAATCAAAATTATGGTTCATCCAGAAGCAGGAAGAGGAAATTCACCAATCTGCACAATAGACTGCTCCAGAAAATGCTGAAGTAACATCTATAGGGCATGATGCTACCATGGCAAGCTCCAAACAATGCTCAGACCTATGGGGTCATTAGCTGATAGCTGGGGGAAAAAATGCCCCCTCCCCCACTCCATCCCCAGAAAAAACCAGAGACCTAGGTCACAGTACGCATGTGTGAGACTGAAAGCCAGAAATGTACAGTCGCTTCATGGGGATCAGGAAACATGAAACCTTCCCTGCGCAGGACTGGCTTGCTCACGTGCTTTCAAAGGCAATTTGTATGAAGTGAAAAATGGTAAACTCTGCAGCAAGGCAGGCTTGGTTGCACGGGGGCCGGGGGGATTGAAAAAAATCTGCTAAGTGCTATGTAGGAAAAAGGTGGTTTGAACATTTCAGTATTCAATAAACTTGAATAAAGCAGATTTGTTTTGGAGGCTCACAGAACCCTCACCCCGTACGGTCACCCCTTGCTATCCAGGCCCCTATGCAGGTATCATAATCTTCGTTGTGGTGCAATGGGTTATTCACTGCCTACAACACTGACATCTCATCTTGGAGCACTGGTTCAAGCTCCTGCTGCTTTGCTTCCAATCCGTCCCCAGCTAATACATCTGTAATAGCCAGGGCTGGGCCAAGCTAAAGCCAGAACACAGGAGCTTAGTCTGGGTTTTCTATATGGATTACAGGCGCCCCAACACTTGGAACATCTTCTGCTTTTCCAAGCACATATGCAGGGAGTTGAATCGGAAATGGAGCAGCCAGGGCTAGAACCGGTGTCCATACGGGATGCTAGCATTACAGGCTGTGGTTTAATCTACCGCAATGCTGGCCCAAGTTTTCCTTTTTAGAAATTATGTATGCATGTTCTTGGGGAAGGAGACAAGATGGCCAGTCAGGGCGGGCAGGTATAACCTAGAGTGCAGAAAGAGCTACAAGACAAGACTGGTGGAACAAAGACCAGCAGAAGAAAAATCCCAGGGTGAGACGAGCGAAGCTCCCTGGAGGGCACCGGAGGGAGACGGAGCCACCAGCCAAGGGAAAACTACTGAAAATGTCCAAGGTGAGGACAGTGAGTACCGGCAAGCAACAGGACTTTTTAATACGTCCTTGAGATGCCTTATTAGATCAATGATTTGAGACATTTTGATTGTAAGCACCAGTATAAATGTCTCTTTCAGGGCTGTTTTTGCTATACACATGGGTTTTGGCATTTTTGTTTCTATTGTCATTTCTTCAACAATCTTTTCCTTTTTTTTCCTTTTATTAATTTCTTCAGGGACCCATGGGTCATACAGTAGCATCATTTTCTTCCAGGTGTTTGATTTTCTTTTTCATTTCGTCAGTGACACATGGGTCATTCCATAACATGTTGTTCAACTTCTTATTGTAAATTTTCTCTTTCACCCTATTGATTTTGTTTCATTGCTTTATTTAAGGGGATGTATGGTAACTGTGTAATAGAGATTATCGTATTCAGATGTGAGAATACACAATGCAATATGCATCCCTATTTCCAAATCAAAGATGGACTCCCAATGAAACTGCTAAATACGTCTTGATAATAGGATGTTGGACTCTCTGCCATTGTTTATACCTACAACATCGGGATATATTTAATTAGCAGAATGATAGACTTATGACTGTTCATGAAGGACTATACATTTTAATAATAAAGGGGAAGTCGGTGGGGGAATGGAGGACTTGAGGAGAGGAGAGTGGAAATCCCAGAGCCTATGGAACTGTATCATAAAATAATAATAAAAAAGTAAGCAAAAAAGAAATCATATATGCATGTACTTAACAAAGATTATTAGAGGGTCTGGTGCAGTGGCCTGGTGGCTAAAGTCCTTGCCTTGAACGCACCAGGATCCCATATGGGCACTGATTCTAATCCCAGCGGCCCTACTTCCCATCCAACTCTCTGCCTGTGACCTGGGAAAGAAGTACAGGATGGCCAGGAGCCTTGGGACCCTGCACCCGCATGGGAGACCTGGAGGAGGTTCCTGGCTCCTGGCCCTAGATCGGCTCAGTGCTGGTCGTTGAAGTCACTTGGGGAGTGAATCATTGGATGGAAGATCTTCTTCTCTGTCTCTCTTCATCTCTATAGATCTGACTTTTCAATAAAAGTAAATCTTAAAAACAAAAATAATTTAAATAAAACAACAAAAACAAAGATTGTTAGGATAACAGTCCCCTTGGCACACACCCATGTTTCCTGCTCCAAGGAAACCCCTTTTCCTGCCTCTGATAGCTGAACTTCCCAAACTCCTCACTCAAACATGCTTGTGGTTCTTACTTCATGTGCATGTGTGCATGTAGTTAAAATAGATTTACAGGGCCCGGCGGGGTGGCCTAAAGGCTAAAGTCCTCGCCTTGAACGCCCCGGGATCCCATATGGGCGCCGGTTCTAATCCCGGCAGCTCCACTTCCCATCCAGCTCCCTGCTTGTGGCCTGGGAAAGCAGTTGAGGACGGCCCAATGCTTTGGGACACTGCACCCGCGTGGGAGACCTGGAGGAGGTTCCAGGTTCCCGGCTTCGGATCGGCGCGCATCGGCCCGTTGCGGCTCACTTGGGGAGTGAATCATCGGACGGAAGATCCTCCTCTCTGTCTCTCCTCCTCTGTGTATATCTGGCTGTAATAAAATGAATAAATCTTTAAAAAAAAAAAAAAAATAGATTTACAGGGAAGGAGAGAGAAAATTCTTCGCTAGTTCACGCCCCAAATGACCACAACAACTGGAAGCTAAGCCAATCCAAAGGCAGGAGCCAGGAGCTTCCTCTGGGTCTCCCACACGGGCACAGAATTCCCAAGGTTTTGGGCCATCCTGTACTGCTTTCCCAGGCCACAAGCAGGGAGCTGGGTCAGAAACAGAGCAGGCAGGACACAAAGCAATGCCCACGTGGGATTCTGATGCTGCAGGGCAGAGTATTAACCAGTTAAACCATCGCGCTGGACCTTGCTTTGTTTTGCTTTATTTTGTTTTGTTTTAAGAGCTCTCAGGGGGCTGACACAGAGATGTAGTGAGTTAAGCCTTAGCCTGTGGTAGCGCATCCCATGTTGGTGCCAACTCAAGTTTCAGCTGCTGCACTTCGACACAGCTCCCTGCTGATGTCCTGGGAAAGCAGCAGAGGATGACCCAAGGCATTGGGCCCTTGCACCCACCTGGGAGACCTGAAAGAAGTTCCTGGCCCCCAGCTTCAGATGAGCCATTTGGGGAGTAAACCAGTAGATAGACGATTCTCTCTCTTTGACTTTCCCTTGGTGACTGGGGACCTCCTCATTCCCCTCACTGTCCAGATCAGTCATTTATTTCTTCCCTTCTTCTCAGTTAACCAAATCTCTTTTTCTTTCTTTTAAATTTTTTTTGTAGTTCTTTTTAAAATTTTTATTTTATTTTTAATGTTGTTTATTTGGTTGAGAAGGATGTACGCCTACGTAAGCCACTGGTTAGAGATATGGAGGAAGGAGGGTGGGGCATGAGCTTCCAACTTTTTTCTTTTTTTCCTGTATCTATAGAGGGAAGAAAAAGGAAGGGGTTTTTCCTTGCTACCAAAATACATCAGCATCTGGGGATGGGGCATGTCCTTTTGATGTCATCTTAGGGACCCCAATGTGGGAAAGAATGTTCTGAGGATGTTACTTGATTTTGTTTTGATAGTTTTGAGCCTTGGTTGGTTCTGTTGCTGCAGTGTGGAGGAACTCTTTCCAAGGTCTACTGGTTGACAATGTCCATCTTAGTGCAACCACACATCCAGACACTTGTTGTAAAGCTTGACTAGGAGAGTCGTCCCACCTATTCTGCTTTCCATCCTCTGATGAGACACTTGACATACGCTGCTGGCCTAGATAAGCTGGTTGCCATGCCCCCATGTGAATCTGGGTTATGCTGTCTGCTGCACAGGCTTCAGCAACTGAGGAGGCCCAGGCACTCCAAAGTCGGACTACATATCCTGACTTTACCTGTGGCCTGAGTTTGAGTCCAGTGGTCTGTCTGGGGAGTTCTTCAAGAAACCTCACCCGGGGTGACGTCA
Organism: Ochotona princeps; assembly: GCF_030435755.1. Classification (NCBI taxonomy): domain Eukaryota; kingdom Metazoa; phylum Chordata; class Mammalia; order Lagomorpha; family Ochotonidae; genus Ochotona; species Ochotona princeps. The sequence continues at coordinate 61,472,917 of NC_080845.1, forward strand.
GATCTGTGTGTGCCAGCTAGTGTGGGGTCCAGTTCAGCCTGTCACCCATATCATCCTATGCACATACCACCAAATGCAGTTGCCTGGTCAGTTCCTCCCTTATCCCCTTCTCCCATGCAAGTTGACAGATGTTGCATCCTAATACAACCCAACCCACTGCACACTCTGCCCTCATACACACCAGCGGGAGCTGCAACCTAGTCAGGGTGATCCCCAATAACTCTCAAGAGGCCTGCCCTGAGTCCTGGTTCCTGAGTGAGTCAGCATGTACAGTAGTTTATTCTGGCCCATCGCACATCTCATCTGGCTCTCATGTACATTCAAGGGTGCTGCGGCTTAGCTCAGCCCAAACTATCTCCAGATCCAATGCACATATGTATGCGCATGGTGCTGTCGCCTTGTCCAACCCGGTGTACCCCCGGCCCTGGTTCTCATGCCTCCCCAGCAGGAGCTTAGCCCAGGAGAGGTGTACCCATAGTTCCCCTACTAGGCCCAATCGCAGCCCCAGATCTTGCACTTGCCAGGTGTTACTGCAGTCCAGTCTGACATGACTTACACCCAATATCTACTTGCTAGCAGATGATGCAGCAAAGACTAGCACCAGTGGGTGCTGAGGCCTAACCCAGTCTGCCCCGGGACTCAGTCCACATACATGTGGAGAAGTATTCAATCCTAGCCTTGGCTCTGACACTCACCAGTATGAACTGCAGCCCTGGCTCTCACACTCACCAGTGTGTACTGTAGCCCAGAAAGGGGGTACCCTTAGTTTCCCTACCAGGCTCACTTCCATTTTGGATCTTGAGTCTGCTCCAACACAGCCTGGCATGGCCCACCCTCAGTCTTAACATTTGCCGTCAGTTGCTATAGCCTGGCCTGGCCTGGTCTGGCCCGCCCCCAGTCCCAACTCTTACCAGAGGGTGCGGCAGTCTAACTCTGCCCAGCCTAGCCTTATCCTTGGCTCTCATGTGAACTGGCAGGTGAAGTAGCTTCATCCAGCGTGGCCTGTACCCCATCCTGTCTGCCATATGTGCCAGCAGATGCTAAGGCATGGCTCAGATCAGCCCAGCCCAACCCCTACAAGCCAGCCCACACACATACTAAGTAGTGGTATAGCCTCACCTGGCCTGGCCTGCCCCAGCCCCAGTTCTCATACTCACCAGGGGGAATTATAGCCTAATAGAGAACTTTCCCATGTTCTCCCACCAAGCCCGCTCCCAGACCCTGATCTCAAGTGTGCCAGAGGGTCCTAGGCCCCAGCTGGCAGCAAGCAATGCTACCTAGCCCATCCCGGGTCTCCCACATGGACAGCCACATTGTTCTGATCGAGACATGCCCTCTGGTTCCCCACTCTAAACCACACAATTTCTACTCTCTCATTTACCTGTGACTTCAGTGGCCTGGTCTGGAGAAGCCTCCAGAAGTCATTTCACATCTGTAAAGCACTCCCTTGGTGATTACCCACAAACTGCTTTCTGTGAGGCAATCCACGGCACTACCTGCTGGTGCAGATGCTGGGATGGTCTTCTAGCAGGGCCTGTCAGCCCCCTCCCACATACAGGAAGCGAGAAAGAGAGAAAGAAAGAGAGGAAGGAAGGATGGAGGGAGGGAGGGAAGGAGGAAGGAAGGAAGGAAGGAAGGAAGGAAGGAAGGAAGGAAGGAAGGAAGGAAGGAAGGAAGGAAGGAAAAACAGGCACTGTGCTGGCACACTGGTATAGTCCACACAAACTTGGCATTAAGCAGGCCCAGAATGCCCACCAGCTACTGTCTACTTTTCTCACAGCAGTGTAACACTTGCCTAGGTACAGGGAAACCTAGGTAGTTACCCACAGCTGGGGTATTTTTAAATTTTATAAAATGTATTTGTGAGACAGATGAAGACATCTGAGCTCTCATCTACCAGTTCAGTCCCTGAATGTACGCAATGGCTCTGTTGGGAACCTAACTACTTGAAGCCACTGCTGCTACTTCCCAGGGTTTGCATTAGCAGGAAGCTGAAGACAGAATAGAAGCAGGACTTGAATGCAGGATCCCTGATGCAGGTGTCTTAATCAGAGGCTAAACAACAGCCCCGGAACTTCCCTTTTAAACTGAGCAGTCAGAACATGTACTTCAAAACAATCATGGGGGGTGGGAGCCCAGTGCGGTGACCTAGCAGCAAAAATCCTCGCCTCGTACGTGCCAGGATCCCATATAGGTACCGGTTCTAATCTCAGTGGCCCTGCTTCCCATCCAGCTCCCTGCTTGTGGCCTTGGAAAGCAGTTGAGGATGACACAAAGCTTTGGGACCCTGCACCTGTGTGGGAGGCCTGAAAGAAGCTCCTGGCTCCTGGCTTCAGATCAGCTCAACTCCAGCCATTGTGGCTGCTTGGGGAGTGAATCAATGGATCAAAGATCTTTGTCTCTGCTTCTCCTCTCTGTGTATCTGACTTTCCAATAAAAAAAAATTTAAAAAAAATTTAAAATCCACATATAGCTTTTTCCTACAATGCATTCTCCACAAACTTTTTGAAGAATGCTTCTTTTCACCCTTCACAACTGAACCACAGATTGTCCACTACTAAAGGTGGCAGTGGTACTTCTTTTTTTTAAATTTTTTAATTTTGAATTATATGGTACAATTTCATGTAGACTGGGATTCCCCGGTGAAACTCCCACCCCCGACAGATTTTCCCCATTTTGCTACAATGGTATAGTCCTTCGTAAGGAATTATAATTCCATCAGTCTCTTATTTAAGTGTGCCCCAATATTGCTGGTACAGACAATGTCAGACAGTCCAGCATTCCGTTGTCTACACATTTTCAATAGTTTCATTGGGAGTTCATCTTTCATCTGGAAGCAGGGATGCATGACGCATTATATCCTCACATCTGGATATGATAGACCCCAGTACTCCATCACTATACATTTTCATAAATAAGAAGCCATGAAATGAAGTAACAACTGGTATGAGTTAGAACAGCCACAACAACAACAAATTATAGCAACATGGAAAAATGCGCCACTGAGTAACCAACACATGGGTGACAAAAAGGAAACACAAAAGTCTCTTAGGAAAAATGATGCCACCATGTAATCCATGAGTCAGTGATGAATTCGACAATAGGAAAGAAATTATTTGGAATAAAGAAAACTGAAATAAAAAGTATCAAAACATATGGAATACAGCCAAAAAACAAAAACAAACAAACAAAAAACCAATATGGATCAGATTATTGAAGTTACACTTTCCATGCCAGTGTCCTTATATAAAAGAGAACATATGGAACTCAACAATACTCATGGGTACTGGTGTTAGGAATAGGCCAGGCTGGCCCAGGCTGTAGCACTCACAGGAAAACCCAAGAATCAGGTAAGAGACAGGCTGGACCACAACATCTACCAGCACAAACAAAGGCCATCACTGGAGGGCAGACTACTGGGCAAGAGCCTAGCACCTTCTGGCATGCTTGAGATCTAGGACTGGGAGTAGGCCTGGTTGGAGAGCTTGGGGAACTTCCCTAATGGGTCATCACACCTACTGGTCAGCATGTGAGTCAGGGCTGGGTGTTGGTCATGCTGGGTAGAGAGTTGGGACTGGGGACAGACCAGGCTGGGCAGGGCTATAACACTTCTTCGGCGTGCATGTGAGCTGGTTTAGCAGGAGAGCCAGACTGAGCTGACTATATCCACTGGTGCATGATGAGCCAGGTTACGTGTAGGCTGGTTGGGCTTTGCTGCAGCATCATCCGGCAAGTGCTGAGACTGGGGGCAAGTCCTATCAGACTAGACCATAAAACCATTTGGAAAGTGCAAGATCCAGAGCTGAGGGTGGACTCACTAGGGAAACTGGCATCTCTCTGATGGGCTCCAACTCCCACTGGTGAGCATTGGAACCAGGGCTGGAGGAGGGTCTGTCTAGATAGGTGGTGGCACCCTGCCAGCTTGAGTGTGGGCTGGATAGTGGGGTCAGTTGAGTTGAGTTAGGTTCCAATGCCCACTGGTATGTATGAGAGCCAAATGGGATGTGGAACAGATTGGACCAGTCTACAGCACATACTGGTACATACAGGAACCAAGACTGGGTGAGGGTTATTGGGGATTGCTCCAACTAGGCTGCAGTTTCCTCTGGTGTATGTGAGGGCAGAGTGTGTGGTGAGCAGGGTTAGGCTAGGCTGCAGCATCATTGGTTTGCATTTGAGATGGAGCTGGGGACAAAACTGATCAGGTAACTTCAACAACCAGTTTGTGTAGGGTGATCTGGGTGATGGACTGAGCTGGACCCCATGCTGGCTGGTACACACAAGAGTCAGGTTTGATCACCTCTGGTGAGGTTTCTTTGCTCCCCTTCTCCCACCCCCCAAAACTCCCACAACTGGATCTCTGGACTCAGAACTCCAGCCACAATGAAAACCACAGGATCTGTGGTCTGATCACGGAGTGCATTTGTCAAAACTGGGTCTCCACAGTTGCTAAGGCCTGTGAGGTGGCTGGCATGCCCAGATGCTCCTGGGAGACATGACAAGCAGTTAATTGAGACTTGCAGAGGACATCTAGTGACATGGAGGGCAGAATAAACTGGACAGCTTTCCTGGACAAGTATCTGGGCAAATCAAGAGTCTAAGGTGGACTATGTCAGCAAATGGACCATGGAAGGATTTCCTTAACCTTGGAGCAGCAAAATCAACAGCGTCTCAGAACTATGAAAACCACTTCAGCAGCATCTTCGGAACAGGCTCCATATCGGGCACCCTGGGATGGCACTGGATGGCAGTCCCCATTCCCAGGTACTAATGCAGTTGGGTTGCTGGGAGAGTCCCTCTCCCCTTCTCTCCCCACTTTCCCCAGATATCAGAAGAAAAAAAGGAGATTAGAGACCATTGTCCCATCCACTTTCTCCCGTTCCTTGACTCTTTCCACCCTAATTAATGGTCCATGGGCATGCATCCCTCTCAACTATGTAAACATCATCAAAAATAACATGAATTCATTATTTAAAAAATAAAGAAAGAAAAGAAAAAAGAATAAGCTGGCAATAAGAATGCTAAAGACCTTCCTTCATCCTTCGTTGCTGTTGAGAATTTTAAAGCCTTTATCATTTCTATTTGTATTTGAATTTTTCATCTATGGAAACTTATAATCATCTTTCTGCTCCTAGGGTTCTCAAATTCTTTAATTTTTAAAAGACCTATTCATTTTAAAGGCAGAGCATCTGCTGATTCATTTCCCAAATGGCCAAATCCAGAGCCGGGTCAAAGCCAGGAGCCAAGGGCTTTAACCTAGGCTCCCATGAAGGTAGCAGTGGCTCAAATCCTTGGACCATCCACTGCCGTCCCAGCTGCACTTGCAGGAAGCTGGATCAGAAACAGAGCAGTCTGGACTCAAACCAGAACCTTGATTTGGGATGCCAGTATTGCCAGTGTCAGCTTAACCCTCTGTGCCATAATACTGGTGCCTGAAGTTCTACACCATGGAGTTTTGGTGGAGGACTGGTCCGGTTTAATGTGCCCCACACTGGTTTTATCCTTTCAGTTTGACAACTCAAATTCTTCTGTTAAGACATATTTTCTCTAATTGCTGCTTTAATCCCACCCACTCCTTGGAAACTCACTTTTTTTATTTGGCCCTTCTGATGTTGGTACTCCAATTTTCTTTTTGCTTCTATTTTAAAACTACGATTATTGTCTTCTACTTTCTAAGTGCCACATCTTCATCTCCCAATCTTTCCAAGGTATAAAGTAACTTTTTAAAAATTTTTATTGGTAAGTCAGATACATACAGAGAGGAGGAGAGACAGAGAGGAAGATCTTCTGTCTGATGATTTACTTCCCAAGAGGCCACACTGGCCGGAGCTGAGCCGATCCAAAGCCAGAAGCCAGGAGCCTCCTCTGGATCTCCCACATGGGTGCAGGGTCCCAAGGCTTTGATCCATCCTCGACTGCTTCCCAAGGGCACAAACAGGGAGCTGGATGGGAAGCAGGGCCACTGGGACATGAACCAGTGCCCATATGGGATCCCGGCATGTGCAAGGTGAGGACTTTAGCCACTAGGCTACTGCTCTAGGCCCTAAAGTAACTTTTCATTATAGCTTATTACCCAAATAGGAAAGTGCATAACCATAGATACACAAATTGTCTTCCATGCACTTTCATGTTTACTACCCTCCCCAAGAGGAGCAATGTCTGGTTTCTAATATTACAACTTAATTTTACCTGTTTGTGACATCACACAAATGGAATGTCACAGAATTCATTCTGTTTCTTCACTCAACATTTTGTCATTCTTAGCCTGTTTGTTCTCATTACTCCATGGCATTCTGCTTATCCATTATACCATTGATGGACTAGTATTCTGGTTTTGATAGACAGCATGACTCTGATCATTCTTGTACATCTTTGGGTCAACAGAGACATGTATCTAAGCTGGATATACACCTGTCGGTAAAACTATCAATAGATATTTCCAGTTTTCTAAAAGCGTTTTACTTCCCTGCCTCCAGTGCCAAGGTTTTGGGGTTGTTTCACCTTCTCACACAGGCGTGGTTCTGCCTGCTTCCCGTTTCGCCTGTTCTGATTGAGGACCTATTATTGTAGCCTTAATTTGCACTTTCCTGAATGTGACACCTTTCCAGAGTTATTTGAATGTTGTCTTTGGAAAATGGCAGTTGAAGTCTTTTGCCCTGTTTCCTGTTGGTTCCCAGCCTTCTTGTTCTTGTTGATTTATAGAAGCTGTTTGTATTCTAAGTGACACGTATTTCATGGGACATTAAAAAAACTTGTGACGAGCAGACATTCTGCCTTGCATTGGAGTCGAACCCACCACCTAGGGTGACCTTCGTGCTGTATTTTATACTTATGATCTGTTAAACGCTCCTTTGGTTGTTTCCCCTTTCTGTGTGCTTTGTTTCTGAGATGTAGTATTTTCTCTTAGCCCTCTGAGGATGTTAATTTTTGTTTTCTTCTTTTGTGTGTGTGTGTGTTTTTTTTTAATACTTATTTATTTGAAAGTCAAAGTGACACACAGAGAGAAAGAGTCAGAAACAAAGATCTTCCAATCTCAGTTTCACTCTTGAAATGACTGGCTGGACCTAGGTGTGGGCATTCCGTTCCCATCTCAGGCGCAGGTGGCAGGTCCTGAGGACCTGGGCCAGTCTCTTCCGCTTCGTGTGGCGCATCAGCAGGGAGCTGCGCCAGAATCAGAGCAGCTGGAACTTCAGCCACTTGCTTTATCACAGTGCTGGCCCTGCTAATGTTTTTTGTTTCATTTTGAAGTTTTCTTTGCCTATCCAGTTTGCTTCATCCCCAACTTTCACCTCATTTACCTGTGGGTTTCTTGTTTTCCCCCCACACATCCTGGAGTTTATGTGCTTGTAATTTGAAGCCCTTTGTGCATGGTGGTCTTTCCTACAGGGTGGTCTGAACCAGACGTTGTATAGGGGAATTCTCGTTTTAAATCTACATAGGGTTTTCAGGAACACACATTATGAAAAAACTAGTCACAAATTCCTGGAACTTTTTGTACCAGAATGAATTTTTAATCCCATTTTTGTCAGCTTTCTGAAGTCCCCTTATATTTAAGTCATCCTTCTTGGATCGGTTCAAATTCACTAAAGAAAACGCCTTCTGCTTCTTGCTGGAGGAAAGCACCCAGGCTCCCACTCCTGGGTGTCACTTGGCAAGAGGGAGGAGACAGTGTCTGGTTTGCAGCAGCTGGAGTCCCAGGCACTGCTAAGTTTCACTTTCCCCTCCAGTTTCTACTAGGGCGGAGGAGCCGCTCCTGTGAGGGGCAAAGGGCAGGATCTGCGTCACAGCCCCGTCCACACAGAACTCCTCCTCAAGGTGTTGGGACAGCACCTGGGAGAGGTCTGCTGCTCCTTGCACTTCCCCACTGCTGCCGTGAGAGTCAGACTTCCAAGTCCCACTCACTGAGCTCCCACTCCACTTACAACATCTCCCCCACCCCCGCCCAAATTGTTTTTATTGCCTCTGTGCAGGGTTATGTGCAAGTTTACGTTGTGGGTTCCTGGGGAGGAGATGCAGCGAAAAAGAAATGGGGGGACAGTGTTCTCTTGGGTGACTGACAAAGTTTATTTCCAAGGTTATGGTTCATATACACTTAGCAAAACAATAGTTCAAACACAACTCAGAATTAGCTCATGTTCAGGAGCAGAGAGTTCAAGGAAAGTTAACAAGGCACCTTGGTCAAAGCGCTATTGAAACGGGGACTAGATAAGGAGTACTGTCTGCGCTTGCTTAGCTGACCAGACAGAGCACAGATGTTCACCCAACATCAAGGAGAGTGCAAAACACCTCCAAGGACTCACTTGCTGGGGTCCGTGCAGTGGGTGTGAATAACGTGAAGGTGTGAAGAGAACAGCTCCCCTGCTTGGCAGGGCCCGGGGAAGCTTCCAGCTCTTTGGCAGGGCCTGGCAGATTTCTCTCTGACCACCTTGACACAGTTTCAGCCCTTTTCACATGGACACTCAACCACCCCACTAAGAATTTTGTAATCTATTGAGGCATTGTTTGCCCCTGTGAGATGGCTTTTACAACCAACGTGAGCTTAAGAGTTAATGTTACTGAGGATGTCCTGGTGAGTGGGCCTTTAACTACACACAGGAGTATAATTAAGTCTGTGCTGTTTACCCATTGCCATAAAATCTGGCCCAGATATTTAGCATGCTTTCTGGGAAATGGCTTGATAAGAGGGACCCTAAAAGTTATCCTGTTACTGTGACCCTAAAGGTCATTCTGCTATGACAAAGAATATAGTTACTGTGACCTTGAAGGCCATCCTGCTATGACGAAGAATACAGCTACTGTAACCCTGAAAGCTATCCTGCTAAGGCAAAAAATATAGTTACTGTGGTCTTAAAGGTTAGCCTGTCCTTGCAATTCTTCAGAATATAGAAAATGTAGTTGCTTTAGTTGTTTTGATAAATTTTTAGCTAGAGGAAATACAGGGTGATTTCACTAACATCATAAAGATATATTTTTGATTATTGTTTGATCACTTATGAAGTTGTAGAGCCTGCAGTTGTAGAGGAATGTAATGTTTATAACTTTTTGTCTTAGATCTTCATGTTTTTTCTCTCTTGATGTATTTCTCCCATTTAGTGATAGATAAGTTGTAGAATAAGAATTGTATTAGGAGTGTATTACTGTATAAGATGTGTTGTCTACTGAGAAACTCTTGGTTGCAACATTGGAATGGATAATGACTTGTTTAATAGTGAAACAATTTGTAGAATTGTCTTTGGAAACACTCACTCATCCATTGTAGAGTTGAAACTTATATAGAGTAACTTAGCTCATTGCTAACTGCAATTCTTTCCGCCGTTTTTACCCTTGCTTTTCTTGTTTGGTTAACAAACTGTGTGAGCTTACAGACCTAATGGCCAACTAATGTCAATAACCCCGATCCCCATAGACCAAGGCCCCAGTCCTTTTAACTCATACGTAATTCAAGGTAGGGGTCTGGTTGACACAGATGGCGCCTAGGTTACAGCCCAGACCTGAGGAGAGCAGATGAAGACTGGCAAGCCAAGATAAGCAAGGAATGTGGAATCCTTCCTCAATCATTTCCCAAAAAGTTGTAAATTGTGCCCCCCTGAAGCTATGTCAGTATGCCCCTAAGAAAAAACTTTGTACTGCTTCTGTATAAATAAAGTGGACAGCTTTCTCACTTTGTCCGCTATGATCAAGGATCCTGGTGGTCTGTCTCCTTTCTTTCTCTCTTCACGCCTCATCCACGCACCCTTCCCGAGTTCCGAACCTCAGCCAGAGTTGGACTCCGGCACTCACTGGGGGCAGCACACATGCTGGGCGAGGGGCCCTCCTCTTCCTTTTCCTGGAGCCTCTTCTCAACGGGTTCCCAGCCTTGCATCTGTCACCCCAGCTTACTTTGTTGGACAGTTCTATCTTCAAAAACCTCCTGCATTGTCACTTTGCTGAGATTTGGGGATGGAATAAAGACAGACAGAGATATTTCACTGCCTTCTTTATTTGGAGGTTGCAAAATTTCATTACCAACCCAACCTGAATTTATTCTTGGGTATGCATGGGATAGGGCGGGAATATAACAGCCAAAGAGACATTCCTTTGTTTCAAACCATGTATTATTGTTCTTCGTCCCACCTTCTCCCCACACTGGTTTGGAATGCTACCTTCATTATTGTCAGATGTGCACACCAGTTGCCAGGCCAACCAGAACATGTTGCCACTGCTCCCATGGCCTGGAGTGTTTTACTTCCAATTGTCAGTTTAGGATAGTCTCTGTCTTGTCTCAAGTTTTTGAAGTGAAGTCTATTGACCAGGGAGGCCCATGCACACCTGTCTCCTGTGCAGAACTGCATGTCAGCTTGTCTTATTCTTTCTTCTCCCTTATTTTTTTTTTCTCAGAGTACTTCTCACTCTCTAATCTACCAGGACATTTGCTTGATAAACTAAAACCTCCATGAAGTCAAGGATTTTGAATATTTTGGTGGTTTGTCAATCATTCATTAAAATATTTAGACAACTGAATAAGTGTACTACATTTCCAAATGAACACAATTCTGTTTCTGTACTGTAACCAGTCATAATTGATCACCGTGTTCCTATAGAAGTTGTACCCTGGGCTGTGGTCAATAATCTTATAGTCCTTGTTTTTAAAGATTTATGTATTTTTATTGGAAAGTCATACATAGAGAAGGAGAGACAGAGAAAGATCTTCTGTCTGTTGATTCACTCCCCAAGTGGCCACATGGTCAGAACTGAGCCGATCTGGAGCCAGAAGCCAGGATCCTCTTCCGGGTCTCTCACATAGGTGCAGGGTCCCAAGACATTGGGCCATCCATGACTGTTTTCCCAGACCACAAGCAGGGAGCTGGATGCGAAGTGGACCAGCTGGGACACAAACCAGTGCCCATTTGGGATGCTGGCATATGCATCAGCCACTTGGCTACCACACTGAGCACAACAGTCCATTTTAATATGACACAACAAATCACCATTCATCATACCCTTTTTACAGAAATGCCCTCTGCCTGTCAATTTGTAACATTTCATTTAGAGAGGTAATGACATAAGTTAATTTGGGCCATCTGTATTCTGGAATGACTAAGTCAGCGAAAACAAAGTATTTCAGCGTGAGGAAATCTAGGAAATTTGACCAAATACAGACATTTCTTCAAGATCATCCACTTCAGGGCCTGGCGGCGTGGCCTAGCGGCTAAAGTCCTCGCCTGGAAAGCCCCGGGATCCCATATGGGCACCGGTTCTGATCCCAGCGGCTCCACTTCCCATCCGGCTCCCTGCTTGTGGCCTGGGAAAGCAGTCAAGGACCCGTGTGGGAGACCTGGAGGAAGTTCCTGGTTCCCAGCGTCATAGCAGCGTGCACCGGCCCGTTGTGGCTCACCTGGGGAGTGAATCATCGGACGGAGGATCTTCCTCTCTGTCTCTCCTCCTCTGTGTATATCTGGCTGTAATAAAATGAATAAATCTAAAAAATAAATAAATAAATAAAAGATCATCCTCTTCAGATGTAGCTAGTAAAATTTAAAAGATTCTCATTCATTGGGAAGTAGAAAGGTCCGCTTATTAAATCAAGAGACATCTGTCCCCTTATCTTGAGCAGGGTGAAGCAGACTTCCAAACCAATTTCAGAAGCGGCTGGAAAATCAAGGTGCTCATGGGTGGTAAATTCCAGGCTCCGGCGAACAGAGCAGGGCTGGGCTGAGGGACACTCAGTCATGGTGTCTGGAAGGGAAGCAGGTATTTTCATCTTTCATATTGCAGGGTTGATTATTATTGCCGATGGAAAGGCATTCATATTTGCTTCAGGAATATTAGGCTTCCTAAATTGCCTTTCAAGTTACTTGTTTCAAGTAAAATATTTTATTCTTTAAAATAACAATAACACCCCAGGTTTCTCCCTTTTCTTCTTATTGTAACCAGATGGGAGTTGTATACCTCAGAGGCCGATTACTGCGCGTCTGGTTCATCTCGCATAGCTCTCGTAAATCTCCTGTTTTTTCCCATAACTAAAAAAGTAATGAAATAGATTAAACCCAGTTAATTTTTTTAAGTTTCAAAATGGCATTTTTAATAGCCAAAATTAATTTTTAGGAGGTGACGTTTCAGTGTTTGAAAATGATCTAATATTGAAGAAGAAATGAAAACATTGAGTGTGTGGCTTTGGCAAATGATTTAGTCTTGATTTGCTTTTCGGGGAAATCGATTGTAGTTCCGAAGATGCGCTATGTGTGGCTGCCATCGATCTGGGCAGCCCTGGGCCTCCCATTATGTGGTTGCCATTTTGGGCAAACTCACCCTTATTGGTATTGAGTGGAACTTATTGATCCAGCTCAAGTGCCATAAAATTACTTTGTCAAAAGTACATTGTTGTAGAAGTTGAAACATTACAAAATCATTCTCAATACTTTTAATGGGGGATGGAGAGTAAAGATAATGTAACATGATTTATTTTTAAAAATGTGTGTTTCTTGCATGAAAGTGACCTCACAAAGAATATAAGCATTATTATGTTGGAAAGAGAGTTTCGAGGCAGCTTCTCTGGTTTTCTGAGGAAAACACCCCACTTGCCACAATTTCCTCAAAGTGATTGGCAAATACCAGGATGGACTTCTGGTTATTTGGAAAATAAATGTTTCTTAGAAATGTGCTAGTGTCTAGACCATCCCTGAAATAACTGATTAAACAGAACCCTTATCTCCTAGGAGGTCTGAGAAAAGCTGGCAGGCCCAGGACCAGCTGGCCTAAGCTTTGGGGTGCAGAGGCTTCCCCGTCCCTCACCTGCTTCTGCCGGGTGTGGTGAGCACAAGGCTGCCCACCTCCTGGCCCAGAGGCAGGGCCTCAGGCTAGGCTGCCTGGATTTCTAGTACTGTAACAGTGCCATACAGAGGTTTAGATCCAAACTCTACAGAGCTTTGATATGACAGAGAGGCAGCAGCAATGTGTACTTTCCTCCCTTTCAGCCTGCTTCTGGTTTGCTGGGTAGGAGGCCAGACTGAGGTGCAGTAGATGGCTGAGTTTTTCTGCTTTCTGTCCCTGAATCGCTGCCATCCAGCCCGCTAGCACAGAGCATTGCACACCTCAACCGTGACTCTAGAGCAGGGAGGTGGAACCTTTTTTTTTTTTTTTTTTTTGGCCAGTAGCCATTTGGATTATTTATTACATCACCCTGAGGCCATATGCAATTGTCAACTTAAAAATGAAACTGATACAGATTTATTGAGTTTCGAGTTCCGCCTATGGTTGCTTGGCAGGGCCAGACCAAACGGTTTTACGGCCCTTATTCAGCCCGCAGGCCAGATTTCTTCATCCATGATCTAGAGGATGTTAACTCAACCCCTTTTCCCTGGACCAGAGTCAAAGGAACCTCTACTTAGCGCTCTCCTTACCTCTCAACACGTTTCTAATAATACTCTCTTTTTAAGTCAGTGAAACATCACTAAAAAAAAAAAAAAAAAAAAAATCATTGCTCTGAATTGTATACACACTTTTTTCCTTTGGCTTTATAAAGTGAAAATGCCAGCATTCAAGGAAAAATGGGATCAAAAAGTTTAAATTGCACTTACTTTAATTTGAAAAATTAATCATTTGTTGTGATGCTTTGTTTCCATGTAAGGAAAGGACTGATACACAAGGAAAGCGTGACGTTATTTCTGCAATTGGAGTGAATGAATTGTGGGTTCATGAAGATAAGTGATTCCACTAAACTGCAAGACGGCATTGGACATTTTCATTGTAGAGATTCAATGAGATGATATAGTGCTATGCCCATTATTGGGATATTATAATCCTTTTTGCTAAACGATCTAGTTCCTCATACCTGCCCACATGCCAAAATCCACAGCATTGACAATAAATGCTGATAGAATGTGGGGCAACAGGAACTTTCATCTATTGCAAAATGATGCAGCCACTTCGGAAACAGCTTGTCGGCTTCCTACAAAGCTAAATACCTCTTCTGGTGAGACCTGCAATCATGCTCTTCAGCATATATGCCCACAGGGGTTAAAACCAAATCACATGAATGCCTACCACAACTTCATTCATCATCGTCCAAACTGCAACGAAACCAGGGCCAGCGTGTGGCATGGCAGGTGAAATCACTTCCTGCAGCACCGGCAGCCCTTACTGGATCCCAGCTGTGAGTCTCGGGTGCTCTGCTTCCAGCTGCCTGCTAATGTGCCTGAGGAAGCAGCAGAAATGCCTCCAGGCGCCTGGGCCACCACTACTGGAGAAGGAGACCAGGAGGCAGTGTCTTACTCCTGACTTTGGCCTAGCCCAGACATGGCTGTTGTGGCCAATCACATCGGTTCATTTTAGGAGTGAATCAGCAGATGGAAGTCCTCTCTTTCTGTCTCTCCTGCTCTGCCTTTCAAATAAATAACTGCATCTTTTTAAAAAACAATCTTTCAAGAAGTGAATGGGTGAACAAACTGTAGCATATCCAGGGGATGAACTAGTATTCAGCACTGAAGAGCAGTGAGCTCTGCAGCCATGAAAAGGCATAGAGGAATATAAATGCAGATTGATGAGTGTAAGAAGTCAATCTGTGATCTGCAAAATCTCTATACGGTATGAGTTCAACTTCATGACATTCTGGAAAATGCAAAGCCACACAGAATAACACACATGAACCCTAATGTAAACTACCTAGCTCATTATTCTAATTGTTACTATTTTAGCGTCAATTGTGGGGGTTACCATTGTGGTGCAGTGGATTAAGACACTGCTTGGGTTCCCACATCCCATCCTGGAATGGAGGTTTGGGTTCCAGCTGCTCTGCTCAAGATCCAGCTCCCTGTTAACTGGGAAGCAGTGGACGATGGTTCAAGGACTTGGGTCTCTACCACCCACCTGACCCAGTTGGAGTGCCAAGCTCATGTGTTTCACCTGATCCAGGCCAGCTATTGTGGGTGTTTGCTGAGCAAACTAGTGCGTGAAACAACTCTCTCTCTCTCTCTCTCTCTCTCTCTTGCTCTCTCTCTTGCTCTGTCTCTCCCCCTCCCTCCCTCTCTAATTCTGTCTCCCTGCCTTTCCAATAAATAAACTTTAAAAAAAAATTCCTGCCTCTGGTCTTTTCTCCCATTCACCCTCAGCTCTGAACTTCCCCTGTAGCATCTTCCACGTCTGTGTGCTTTCTAGGCGTGGACATTCACTGCTTGTAATTCTGTGTGTAAACTTTTCCTTGGCCGAGATGTTTTTGAATGTTATTTACTAATTATTATTGTTATCATTTTATGATACAGTTCCATAGGCTCCTGGTATTTCCCTTATTCCCTTCCCAATTCCCCCCCACCCCCGCCACCTAGTTCCCCTATATCATTACTAAAGTATAGTTCTTCATTCCCAGTCACATGTTCATCATTGCGGGCATGGACAATGGCAGAGAGTCCAGCATCCTATTGTCAAGATATAGTAAACAGTTTCATTGTAAGTCCATCTTTGTCTGGAAGTAGAAATGCATCCTACATTGTATCCTCACATCTGGATGTTAGTCTCCATTTCACAGTTACTGTACATCCACTTAAAAATGAAAAGTCATAATACAAAATCAACAATAGGAAGAAAAATAGAAATTTACAATGCCATGAAGCTAAATAACATGTTACTAGATATGACAGTCTCCATTACACAACTACTGTACATCCCCTTAAATGAAAAGCCACAAAACAAAATCAACAACAGGAAGAAAAAAAAAAGAAATTAACAACACCATGAAGTTAAATAACATGCTACTGAATGACTAACATGTAGCTGAAGAAATGAAAAAAAAAATCAGGAACCTTCTTAAAGAAAATGATGCAACTCTATGATCTATGAGTCAGTGAAGAATTTAATCAGAAGAAAGTGTTTTGAATAGATAAAACTAACAAAAAAATAAAAATCCATGTGATACGATTTTCGCTGATCTTTGTTGGTGAAATGTGTCTCCTATAGGCAACAAATAGATGGGGTTTTGTTTTTTCAATTCAGTCTACTAATCTCTGACATTTGATTCAGGGTTAATACAAATAGGTGCTAATTTGGTCCTGTCATTTAGGAATGGGTTTTTCATTGATTCAGTCTTCTGTTGTCATTTTACTGGGATGTTCTTCACATTTGCCTTTGGTTTTGATGGGTGCTATTCCTCTTCTCTGTCAAGAGAACATCTTGAAGTATCATTTGTAGGGCAGGTTTGGAAGAGGCAAATTCTTTTAACTTTTCTTTACTGTGGAAGAATTTTATTTCATTTTCAAAAACAAAAGAAAGCTTTGCTGGGTATGTTAACCTGGGCTGACAATTTTTTGCTTTTAGAATCTGGAATATGTCACTCCATTCTCTTCTGGCCTGTAGAGTTTCCTGTGAGAAGTCTCCTGGGAGTTTAATTGGCATTCCTTTTTTATATGTCGATTGATTTTTTTACGTGCACATTTAAAGATCTTTTCCTAATGTTCAAATGAAGAGAGCTTGATGATCATGTGTCTTGGTGAAGATTGCTTTTGGTCAAGACTGTTGGGAGTTCTGTGCCCCTCCTGGATGTTGTTTCCCAGTTCTTTCTCTAGATTAGGGAAATTTTCCCTTATTATGTCATTAAATGTATTTTTTAAACCCAGCTTCTCTTTCTGCACCTTCTGGGACTCCCATAACTGTCGTCTCTGCAACCTTCCTCCCACTTCTGGTTGGAGCAGGTCCTAGGATTAGGGAGACACCAGGTGTCTTATATAGCTAGGTTGTTGGTGGCGCTAATCTTGTCAAACCTGTTGGATGTTAGGTCTGGGTGCCACACAGACCTATTTTGACCCATACCATGCCACAGTCAGTATTATTTTTCTGTGGGACCAGTACAATCCACTGAACTCAGTGAGTTCTCACGATCTCAGCACATGCGCAGTTCACTGTTGTCCCCTGCAGTCCTAAACTTTTGCCACACTGTACAAAATGGCACCTGACATGCCCCTACTAGAGTTCTTGATCTGCTGGTGTCAGGTATGAGGGCTACCCAGACCTGTCTTGGGTGGTACTGTAGAAGGCCTTGTTCACTGAGTCAAAAAATAAGTTCACTCCCTGCTCAGCGCATGCTCAGTCCTTTCCCTTGTCTTTGCCTCCTTACACAAAATGGCACCCAATTCAGCTCTAGGGGGCTGACTGGGCTGTGAAATCCACCCTGTTCTCGCACTGTCTGTCTGAGATCTGCTGCTCTGTCTCTGCTCCTGGGCAAATCAAACAGACCAGCAGGACGAACAGTTCTTTGTCTGGGTTTACCTCCCAAGCTCCCAGTGAAAGTCCCTTCCCACCTTGTTGCTGGCGGAGTTCCAGCTGCTGGTGGAGTTGAGATTGCCGTTTGCTGAATGCTGCTGGATTATCAGTCACTGCAACACCACACCATTTTTTTCGCTGCTTTTCTGTGTCTATCAGTCTCCGGGTACCCCTCTGCTGTTGTTCCGTACTCTCCTGTTTCCTGGAATGTGTCCTCTCTGCTTCATCCTGAGCAAATGGTTCCCAGTATGTTTAAATGTGTACTTACCCTATTCCGCCATCTTGATTCTCTTGGCTGAGATTTTAACAAATTATTTGTTTGGAAGTCAGAGTTAGAGAGAGAGAATGTTTCTTCTGCTAGTTCATTCCCCAGATGGCTGTGATGGCCAAGGCTGGAGCTTCACCCAAGCTTCCCACGTGGACAGCAGGAGCCCAAGCACTTGGACCAGTTTCTGCCACTTTCCCCAGGCCGTTAAAAGGGAACTGAATAGGAAGTGGAACAGCCAGGACTCGAACCAGCATTCACAGGAGATGCTAGTGTTTCAGGCCGTAGTTATACTCCATCTACTATGGTGCCAGCCTCTTCCTTGACTGCAATTTTAATCAGGATTTAATCCACAAAACCCATGAAAGAAAAGAGAACTGTCCAACGTACCCATGGTCAAGAATAAGCAAACGTGTCTATCGGGGAAGTTTCATGCGTCTTACAGAATAACATTTTCAAAAACAGCTGAGGAGACCCAGGCTAAATAAAGGCCTCTAGAGGCAGCCTAGGGGTCCAGGACACTGAGCGGACGTTCACCAGTGTTGGTCCCCCTGAGGTCGTCTTCTATGACCCACACACGGCATTCAGCCTGTCAGGGGCTCTGTCTCGAGCCCCACCCCGCCCCGAGCATCTGTTCCCTGTCCTAGAGGATCTCAGGAGTTTCGCACTGGTTCCCTGTCCCCCCATGGGGGCCCCATGGCTGGTTCCCAGGTCAACTATCAGCGCCAAGTCCTCACATGGTCCCCTCTCCCACTGCCGCTGGTCCTCCTGTATCCTGTCACTCCCTCCGGGCAGGGCTCAGCTTAGGAATCTTGGCAGATTTGAATCCCAGAAGGAAGTGAGTACTTCCTCACCTTGCCCTCTCCTCTCCTCACTAGGACAGCGGATTGAGGGAATGGGTTCTGTGTCTACAACGTTAGAAGAGTGTGGCTGTTGGCACTCGCTCTGTTTGCCTTTCAGGTTTTGCCTGCACAACAGGCACCTCTCCATTACAGCCTAATGTCTGCCTGGGGAGCTCCTGGGCTCACTGGTTAAGGTCCTGGTGGGGCTGTGCTCTGTCAGCCCACTGCGAGGCCCATGGGCTCCTGGGAGCATAGTTTTCTGCCCATGGCCATACATTCAGTCCAATAGTGGTCTGACCGGGCCATCCCTCAGTGTTCTGTTTCCGGTGACCTCCCCCAAGCACAGAAAGAGCAGCTTGGATCTCCTCCCCAGCAGGGCTGCTCCAGTTCCCATAACTTCTGATCCTGATCCCCTATTTTCCCCAGGAGTGTCTAGCATGCTCTTAGCTCTTCCGGTATCATCAGTTTCTGCACACACATACACCCACACGGGATACACAGATATGCTCAGCAGGCTCTCCCAGGGATGACCCCTCCCTTAAGCAAGCCCATTCATCACACCAGGGTCCCAGGGCTCCACCTCCTGTCAATGTAAACAAAGGGGACGTCCCTGATGTCCCCAAGGGTCATACTCAGCCAACTCAACTTGCTAGGAATGGCAGACGCTGTGTGGGGCTGACCTCTGCACCATCCTGTCCATGAATGGCCTTTGTGAGCTGGCTCTGCAGGGGTCACCCACACAGGCGAGGCGGCCTTGCTGTGCAGGCCAGTTAGCGAGTTTGGCCGACCCAGGAGAATCCAAACCACTCTAGGGACTCTTTTGTTCTCTGCACTGAATCCTTAATGTTGACTTCCTAAAATGCCCATGAAGTAACTGTCTCCAGTTTGATGGATGTGAATGGTTCTTCAAGAAGAGGCCAGGCTGGCTGACGAAGCCAGCGACTTCGAGGAGACGTGAGGTTGCTCTCAGTGTGGTCCTCCCGAGAACCATGTGACAAAGTGGTTCAATGACTTGCTGCTGGTCACCATCAGAGGATCATGGTAACAACCAGGTCCCCAAGCTGTGAGGGGAGCACATCTCAGTCCCATACCTGCCACTTAAAGACAGGCATTCTTGATGCAATACCTGTCACACCAACTCCTCCCAACTTCACAGCATTCAGTACTCACTGCTCTTGTGTACCTATAAGTGGGCACACCTGGGTTTCAGTTAAGAAGACCCCAGGCCAGCAGAAAGGACACACAATGAAGGCAGGGTGACCACTGAGTGGGCACCAGGCAGCTGTTCTGGAGCCTCATGCCTGCAGGCTGGGTTGCCTCCCTCTTGGACCTGCTACCTCCTGCTGAGGTTAAGTGGAACTCCCTGGCCCTGAAAAACTCACTGTTGGTCCTGATTCTGCCATCTGTCAGCTGTGAATTTAGTAAGCATTTTAACTCCCTTTACTTTTTGGCTTCCTAGCTAACAACTAATGAAAGACGGATTTCAGTTTCGTCTGCCAACCCAGTTTGCAAGGATGGAATTGATCCACATTTGCTCCCACCTCGTTGCTTGCTTGGTGCAGGTTCCCCTTCTGCTCTCCGCCCACCCCGGCAGTGGTGTGTGTGGAGTGAGCAGGTTGTCTCACCCCTCCTCCCAGAAGCTGAGACTGTGTGTCTCAAGCAGGTCAAAGGTTCATCACCCTCCTTTTCATCAGAACCATTTTTGGGCTTCCACAGGGTCCTGCTGCATTGAGTGTCCATCTTGGGTAGAAATGAATGCTCTCTCCATAGAGGAACAGGCTTTGCTTCCAAACCAGACAAACCAGGCGCTTTCAGTGTTTTGGGGGTAACCAACAGTATGCCCTGTGGAGCACTTGCTCCCAGCGCCCCTTGTCGGAGGTGAGCACAGGCAGGAGTGGGGGGAGCTGAGGCTTCGTGCAAAAGTGCTAGGCCCTGCCTTCTCTCTGGAAAGAGCACCAAAGGATCAGGGCTACACACACACTCACACACACACACACACACACGCACGCACACACATGCACAAGAAGACATCCTCCTGTAAACATCTGTATTCATTTAACAGAGTTCTGTTGAAGTTTCAAGCTGCAACAGTAATGCCATAAGCTGTTCTCAAAGGTAAACAGCCGCGCTGGAAAATGCAAATGTGATCTTTCTTTCTTTGCCTTTTAAGAAGCCACATTATATCCTTCAAGGATTTAAGTTATTTACACAGCTTTTAATATGCTTCCATTTCTTTCTGTTGAACTATCTGTGATAACATCATTTTTAAAAAGTTCCTGCCTCCTGCCAAGGTGGCTCAACAGACTAATCCTCCAGCTTACAGTGCCAGCATCTCATGTGAGTGCCAGTTTGAGTCCTGGCTGCTTCACTTCCCCTGTAGCTTTCTGCTGTGGCCTAGGAAACCAGCAGAAGATGGCCCAAAACCTTGGGACCCTGCACCTGTGTGGAAGACTCTTGGCTTTGGATCAGCTCAGCTTTGAACATTTGGCCATTTGTAGAATGAATCAGCGAATGGAAGATCTATCTCTCTGTCTCTCCTCTCCATAACTCTTTTGCATAAAATAAAATATATCTTTAAAAAGAAAAAAGAAATTTGCTGGAGGGGTGAGAGTAGCAGGTGGCTAGAGTGCCATTGGGATGCCCACTTCCCATCCAGCAGGGCCTGGATTCGCGTCTGCCTTTGCTGCAGCTCAGCATCCTGCTGCTGCACATCTTGGAGGCATCAGTGGTGGCTCAACTCCTTGATCTCTGCTACACACAAGGATGACCTGGGTTGAGTTCTCGGCTCCTGGCTTGAATCTGGCTTGACGCAGCCGTGGTGGGCATTTAGAAAGTGAAATAATACATCTGTTTCTGTATCTCGGCCTCGCAAATAAATGAAAAAAAAATTCACTTCAGGAGCTAGTGTTGTGGCACAGCGAGTTAAGTCATTGCCTGCAATGCCAACATCTCATGTGAGCACTCGTTCAAGTCCATGGCTATTGCACTTGCAATTCAGCTCCCTGCTAATGCACCTTAAAGCAGCAGAAGGTAGACCAAGTGCTTGGGACCCTGCCATCTGCCCACGTGGGTAACCTGGATGGATTTCCGGATTGCTGTCTTTGGATATTTCCCATCTTCCATGCAATGGTCAGTCATTTGAGAAGTAAACCAGCAGATGGAAGATCTCTCTCACTGTGCCTTCCAGACAAATCTTTTAAAAAAAAAATTCACTTGCCACTTGTACAACTTGAGAGCTTCAGCGGACATGAGAAATATTTTCATCTATAGCACACAGCTAGTGTGCTATAACAATTTCAGGAGAGACAATCTTGAGATGACTCTTTCCCATTCAGGCCAGTCCTTTGAGTCTTGATTGTCCACCAGGCTCCTCTGTGACTCCCAGGGCATAAGGAGAGAGACAGCCAATTACTAACCTTTCCAGTTACGCGATCCTACATTGTTCTTTCCTTGACACACGCATTCAAGATGCATTGACTTTTAAAAAAAAAAAAATTTCTATTAGGGTCTGATACACTGTGACTATGGGAATCAAGTGGGTAGTAACAAAGTTGGAAAATCAGGATAGAAATAAATGCATATCTTCTAAAAAAGAGCAAAACCAAACACACACACATACACACACACACACACACACACACACACACACACACACACACACACACCAGGCGAACCAACCCCAGAACTTCTTGGGTATTATTTTCCCAAAGCTAACTGAAGGCTTTGCTCGCTTCCATTCCCAACAGAGCAGCTTCAATGATAGATTCATCTATGGGAGCTGTAACGGGGGGCGGGGGGTGGATTGAATTATTGTTCCTAATGCTTGAAGTCCTCCTGCCACCATACTTCAAGGTGACCGTGACCGTACCATTCAGGAAGTGTGCTTTCCCACTGCATGGCCCCAGGCTGTGCCATGCATCTTGGCTCTGTCTAATGCAATAAAGGTGTGGGAACACAAGCAGACCCTTCAGATTTCCCAAAGCTAGTTTTGTACATGGACAGCTGTCCAGTGCTTGATTTGTGTATGGAGAGATTGGGGTTGAAGACTGGAATTTCCTACTCAGCCCTCTTGCTAATATCACTCCTCACAATCACTTTTTTCCTTCCATTTTATTTTTAATTTTATGATATAATACATAGTGTCTGGGGTTTCTCCATCTTGCCCCCAAAGCCCCTCCCCAAATGATTTTCCCCATATTATTATAATAGCACAGTATTTCATAAACAATCACAAGTCCATCATTCTGTATTTAAGTGTGTCCTGACATTATACGTAGAGACAATGGCAGACAGTCCAGCATCCTATTATCTAGATATGTCCAACAGTTTCATGGGAAGTCCATCTTCGATTTGGAAGAGATGCATATTGCCATACTAGGCAGGGCCATGACATTAAGTAGCACACGAGAGAACCATATCAGGGGGTAAATTCTGTGGGGGATGTGTGGGCCAAACCCCGTGGAAATACTAGCCCCACTGGTTAGCTCACGAGTTGAAGGGGCGATAGACTAAACTAGGTATGACCAAGGAACCTGCCATCACTGACAGGTAAAGGAACCCACAACAGTCTGGACTGGTCAAGGCAGCAGCACCCAAATGTGCATCCTGAATAGGGTGTGGGGTGGGCCGGACTGCAACATTCACCAGCTCATACAAGGCCAATTGGAAGGCCAGACTGTGCTGGACACTGGCCTAAAACCCAATGGCATGTATGAGAACTGGGTCCGGGAGTGGGTCAAGTGGAGGAACTTGGGAAACTCCCCTGGCAGGTCATAGCTCCCACTGGTGAACACATGGTCCAGATCTGGGGATCGGACAAGCTGGGCAAAATAGCTCCAATGGCTGGCTAATGTGTGGATTGCTAATGGAATGGGGTGGACCAGGCAGGACTGAGCAAACTTTAGCCTACAAGCAAAATTAGGAATCAGGATAGAGCACAGGTCTTGCTGAGCTAGGCTGTTGCACCTACTGTTCTGCGTGAGCCAGGGACGCTATGCCACAGTGTGTAAGGCAAGGGCCAGGACAGGTGAGGGGCTGTGCCAAGATGAGCCAGAGAACCACTGGCATGCGTGCAATCTATGGCTGGGAACAGGCCAGTTCAGGGAGCTAAGGGGACACCCTCGCTGGGTTGAGGTCCCCACCAAGGAGCACAGGGCTGGAATGGGGGTTGCGTTCTGATCAGGATACTGTTGTAGTCTTACTTAGCACAGTGTGAACTGGGACTGGATGTACCAAGCTGGGCTAGACTCTAACACCGTCTGGTGCTCTGGAGGACCAGGGTAGATGTGGGACAGACTAGGCTAGGTTTCAGCCCCCTACTGAGCCATGAGTGAGCCGTATGTGGGTATGGATGAGCCATGGCTGGGCTGAAACATCCAACAGTAAGAACCAGATTGGGTTGAAGGCCAGTCAGGAAAAGCCACTGTTCCTGCTAGGACAGGAGCTGAACTGAGTAGGGCTGGCTCATGGATCCCCTGGTATGCGCAAAATCTGGCTTTGGGAGAGGTTCTGATGGAGGAGCCTGGGCAACTCCTCTGGCAGGACACAGACCCTGCAGGTAAGCACAAGAGGCATGACAGGAAACAGCCCAGGACAGGCCACAGAAAGTTTCCCACTGGCATACATTTGGCATGGGTAGGGGGCAGAATCAGTTCATATCATCCACTGGCGAGTTTTGAGTATCAGAACAAAGTGTGAGTCAAGCCAGGTTCGGTCGCAACAAAAAACCAGTGCACATTACAGAATGCCAAGGTGAGGTTACCTGTACCAGATGTGACCGCAGCGCCCAACCAACACACATGAGAACCAGGAAGAGAGGGGGCAAAGTCGGCAGGGGAGAATATGGGGTGCTCCCCTGCTGGACAGCTACTCCCACTGGAGAGCGTGAGCTGGGATGGATGCACACCAGACTAGGCATGGCTACAACACCTGTGGGCCTCATGTGGACCAGATCAGGGAAAAGCCAGACTGGGCTGACTGTTCCTACTGGTGCAAACCAAAATTAGAGTGGGTGAGGGTTGGTTGGGCTTAGTCGCAGCATCAGCTGGCAGAAGCTGGCACTGGGGGCTAATTCTGTCAAGTTAAATCACAGAACCACCTGGAGAGTGCATAATCCGGGAGTGGGGGTGGCCTAGAAGAGAAATAGTGGGCTCCTCCCTCTTGGGTTACCACTCCCACTGGAGGGCATGAGAACTAGAACAGGGGCTGGGGTGGCTAGACAGATACCCAACAGTATCTGTGTGGGCTGCATAGTGGAGCTGGTTAGATGGAACTAAGCTTCAATGCCCATTGACATGTATGAGAGCTGAATTGGATGTGGGACAGACTTTACTAGTCTGCTGCACATACTGGCAAACTACGGTAGGGTGCGGGCCTGGTGGGGGTTATTGTGGGTCACTCCAACTAGGCTGCAGCTCCCACTGGTTTATGTGAGGGTCGAGTGTGTGCTGGGCAGAACCAGGCTGGACTGCAACACCCATTGGTTCCAGCTGAAGACAGGGCTGGAAACAGATACGATCCAGCAATTGCAACCACCAGTTGATTGGGGCAATGGACTGTGCCGGGCCCTGTAGTTGCTAGTACATACAAGAATCTGGTCTGGGAACACCTCAGACAAAGTTTCTTTTGGGATCTATCTACCCAATGGAAATGCCGGACTCAGAACCCTAAGCATGAAAAGGGCTGCAGGTGTCGTGAGCCATCCTAACCACTGCACCAAAGGTCTACCTTTGGTGCTCTTTGTCCGTTTCTCTACCTTTTAAAGAAATGAATGGACTTAATTTTAAAAAGAAAAAAAAAATACATTTTTGTCCTAATATGAGTTTACCTTCTTGTGCCATCTCCCCAGAGTTCCTGATGTTGCCTCATGACTTTGGTAACACACATGTAGGGCCCAGGGCAGGAGTATGAGGCATGAAAGGAAACCAAGTCCTCTTATTTCATCTTGCCCAGACTGAAAGTCTGTTTTAAAGTTCATCCAGCGTTACCCAACTTTCTCCATTTCAGTGGCATCTGCTGAAATTCCTTGACTCTGCAGTCTTCCTTTGAATAGTAGACCTAAAAATACACTTTCCTTACATGTCTTAAGAGATTATTGTAGGGGTATTGTAGTAGAAATTCATTTTCTTATTTAACATCAAGCCTTCGGGCCCGCCGCAATAGTGTAGTGGTTAAAGTCCTCGCCTTGCGTGCACCGGGATCCCATATGGTCACCGGTTCTAATCCTGGCGGCTCCGCTTCCCATCCAGCTCCCTGCTTGCGGCAAGGGAGAGCACTCGAGGACGGCTCAAAGCTTTGGGACCCTGCACCCACATGGGAGACCCAGAAGAGCTCCTGGCTCCTTGCTTTGGATTGGCTCAACTCCAACCATTGCGGATCACTTGGGGAATGAACCATCGTACAGAAGATCTTCCTCTCTGTCTCTCCTCCTCTCTGTATATCTGCCTTTCCAATAAAAATAAATAAATCTTTAAGAAAAACCAAGTCTTCATTTTAATAGCAGTATTGTTTTCCACCTTGTATTTATTCATATCACAGTTTTTCTCAAAAGCCACTCGCGATGCTGAATTTTTTAGCAAGAGCCAAGAATTGGGATTATGCTTTTTTGCAGTCATGAAGTAATATTCCCATTCTTTGTTAAAAGGCAAAAATGTATTGTCAATATTGTGACTGAAGTAATGAATACTTTCGGTGTTTTCTAAATTTGCATAGGAACACAGCAAAGAAAGAAAAAAAAACCCTCCATCATTATTTCCCAAGTTCTACTGAAGACCTAACAAAAGCAGGAACATTTCCTATTGCTATAGTTGAATGTATTTTTATTTCTATTTTCTCCTCCCTTTCAGAAATGGCACATTTTTCTTTTCTTTTCTGCTGTTCTTTGATTCCTGAAGTGGTAGTGCTGACATTTAAGGATTTCCAAGAATTGGCCATTACTGACCCTTTCACCCCTGTCTGCCCAAAGAAAGCAAGGTATGTCTACCGCCTGCTCCTGAGGGGCTCCAGGCAACCGTGCGCATGCTCAAAGAGCCAGCCCCAGCAGCAAAGCCCGAAAGGCTTTCCAAGATATCCTTCCACCTGAACTTTCCTTTTTGTTTATGCCCATTTTAAATCATGTTTTAGCAGCTCATGTTTATTTCCATTTCATATGCTTCTAGAGTAAGAATTCCCAAACTTCAGTGTGGTTTTATCACCCAAATAGTTTAAAACAAATTGTTGGGCTTCACCCCCACGATCTCTGGGGCTTAAGATTTTATGGTCTTGTGTTGGTTCGGAAGAACGCTTTTAGGTTCACAGACAGCACGTGACTTGCCAAGAGCTGCTTACCAGAATCTGTTAGTATTGAACATCCCTGATTCAAAGGTGTGTTGGAGAAAAATGTCATCTTTAATGTTCTAAAAGAACCCACAGTTATATTGAAGAAGCTAAAAAAGAGTGAAGTAAGGGTACACAACCTGTTTCGAAGCTGGCCTGCTCTACTAGCGAGCAGAGCAAAGAGGGGGAACTGCAGAGGGGGGTGCTTTCCAATGTTATCCAATGCTGAGAGTCTGCCGGTTGGAACAGGCCTCCAGAGTGCATGTAGGAGAAACTGAACCCCATCTTGCTAGGCTGACGTGCCTGGGGGCGAGATCTTTGAGATGAGGTGAGTTCGCGATTGTGGGGCCCCATAGTGGCGGCTTTACAGGAGGCAGACTTGAGTGGGCCTGGCTCTGTCTGCCATGGGATACCCCGTGTGATGATGAAGCGGGAAGACCTCACCACATGTGCTCTGTTTGTCTCAGACTTCCCAGTCTCCCATACAGCAAGACATAAATCTGATCTGTTAGAGCTCCATAAAGCAGACTCCAGCAGTGTCTGATGAATGATCCCAGTTATTATCCAAAGCAGCACAACTTTTCTTTCTGTAGCATAAGGGAGGAATAAATTCAGTATGTTTTGTTCATCACTGTTGAGAAAAGCAGTGGAAGAAACGCCTTGTTTAAGAATCTCCAGTACAGAATTGAAAGCCTTGAGGTGCTATGGTTTGGGGCACTGGTGAGATGCAGAACCTTGGGAAAGAGAGCCTGGACTTACACCCTAGGTGTGTCTGTGATGGCTGTGGACTTGGGCACTCTCCTCGGCAGAATGATGCCAAAAATAATCATC
Source organism: Ochotona princeps (assembly GCF_030435755.1). Taxonomy (NCBI): domain Eukaryota; kingdom Metazoa; phylum Chordata; class Mammalia; order Lagomorpha; family Ochotonidae; genus Ochotona; species Ochotona princeps. The sequence continues at coordinate 61,500,394 of NC_080845.1, forward strand.
CCTGCCCCAGAGAATTAAAAATGGTACCTTGAAAAAAATCCCAACATGATGGCTCAGTAGCTAAATCCTCACCTTGCAAGAGTTAGGATCATATATGGGTTGCTGGTTCTAATACTGACAGCCCCACTTCCCATCCAGCCCCCTGCCTGTGGCCTGGGAAAGCAGTGGAGGATGGCCCAAAGCCTTGGGACCCTGCACCTGTGTGGGAGACCTGAAAGAAGCTCCTAGCTCCTGGCTCCTTGCTTTGGATTGGCTCAGCTCTGGCTCTTGTGACCACTCAGGGAGTAAATCAGCAGATGGAAGATCTTTCTGTCTCGTTTTCTCTGTATATCTGCCTTTCCAATAAAAATAAATGAATCTTTTTTAAAAAAGGAAATAATAGAAAATCTACATAAGGTTGACTTTGTTGTCAGTGACCATATTTTTCCAGTTGAAATTTAGCATAAGAGCAATGCTTTGAGGAATAAAAAATTTGAGAATACTACTGTAATTCCCCAGACATCTGTAGTATTTGTAGAAGCCAAAGGCAGTCTGCTTGATAGCAAGCTTTTTTTTGGACCCCTGGATCGGCTAGCATCTGTGTCTGTATATTCCCAGCCCCGTCTTCTACTTCTCCCCCCAGTCCCCTGCGTCTCCACAGAAAGGAAGCTGCAACAACCTCATCTCTAAGTGAGGGAGGGGGTTATCCAGTCATTAGCTGCAGCGAATGGAAAGGATTTCACGGTAATGAGCTTCACCGGGACGCCCTGACCTTGAAGTTTTACAGTTGGTGCGTAATGCGCATAGAGAGAGTGAGTCGAAGGAAATGCTACAAACAAGCAGGCAAATTCTGAGCCCGTCCTTCCTGTTACCACAGCCTCCTCATTCCATTGAGAGTCTTGGCATTTACTACAAGCCTGTGTCTTTGTTTCTTAGAGAAGCAAGGGGAGTTACTCACCAGTCAGGGACTAATAAAATGCAAGAATCACTGAAAGATTGTGTTTATCCAGCTAGACTGCTGTATGGTGAAACAGAACACACGCAAAGGCAGAGAGCCAGCCCCAAATCACTGATGAGAAGATGAAACAAAGAAGAGAAAAAGACTGTATGTCAAGCGGACTGCCAGCCTTTCACTTACTCTCCACATCTGGTGGTGTTGGGCTGTTTCCCAAGGCTGAACCACAATGCGGGAGAAGCAGGCAGCTCCCAGCAAGGATCATCAGGAGCACACAGCCACAGCCCTGCTGCTGCACGCTGCACGCTGCACGCTGTGGCACATGCGCTTTCTTGTCCTTCCTTGCACTTTTTTTTTTTTCTGACAATCAAACCCAATTGTGTGTTGCTTGCTCACACTTTCTGTTTAGAGGCTTCCAAATCCACATCAAAGTAAAGCGAGGCATGTAATTTCTAATGCACATAATAGCTTCACTATTATCAACATGTTACCAGCCTTCCTTTGTCTTTTCCTCACCCCTGGCTCCCTCTGCATCCCAGAGTTTCCTGGAGCAGGCTGAGGCAAATGCTAAGATTTCACTAGGGAAGAGGCCATGTCCCTCTCTAAAGGATAAACTCATTCCAACCCTCACCTCCAGGCATTGTTACCCTTCCCCAGGTTAACAGTCTCCCCAGTTGTTTTAAAATATCCCCCAATTTTCTCAAAAATGGCCTCTGTACAATTGGTTTGTTCAAATGGAACCCAAGCAAAGTCTACAGGGTGCGTTTGACTGATAATGGCCTAAGTGCTCACAGCATGGGAGCTTCCCTTCCTGCCTTCTGCTGTCCGGGCCATATGTTTGGCCTGCTCACTTTCCCACAGTCTAGACCCTGCTGAATCGCATTCCCGTGGTATAACTAACACATTCTTTTGCTCTCTGTGTTTTCCTGTGAGCCGGTGTTTAAGCTTCGAAACTTGTTCAGACCCAGGTTTGAATGTGTTAGCATGCGGGTGCCAGGGCGGCTCGTTGTTCTAACCGCACCACAGCATTCTTGTACGCCCAGTGCTAGTATTTTGGAGCAGTCAAGAAGCTGAGCAAAGGGTCCATGGTAGGTGTTTCTGTCTGTCTATGCCAAGCCCATCACCTTCCCCAGAGCAAGGCTCAGTCAGGATTACTGAGTTGGAGCAGTGGGTGGCAGTGAGGTTTTCAGTAAGTAGCTCAGCTGCAGACCTGCTAATTCTCAGCTGAGATGCCTCAGATGCTGTCGGTAGCCCCTGCCTCTGTAAAAGTTGTAGTTCATGGCCTTTGCTCATTTGGATCAACTCATCATAGAGCTAACCATTTTTTTTCCCCATCTTGTTCACATACATAGAAATTTTAAATGAAAATATATTAATATTTTTCACTATAAAAATCCATCTTTGGACCCAGCATGGTAGCCTAGCACATGTTGGGATCACATATGGGCACCGATTCATATCCTGGTGGCCCACTTCCCATCCAGCTCCCTGCTTGTGGCCTGGGAAAGCAGTTGAGAACAGCCCAAAGCCTTGGGACCCTGCACCTGTATGGGAGACCCGGAAGAGGTTCCTGGCTGCTGGCGTTGGATTGGCACCGCTGACCATTGTGGCTGCTTGGGGAGTGAATCATTAGATGGAAGATCTTCCTTTTTCTCTCATCCTGTGTATATTGCCTTTCCAACAAAAATAAATATTTTTAAAAAGCCATCTTTATATCGAGACATTTCTAAACTACAAGTTAAAAAATCAACAGCATACTCAGACCATTTAGATGCGTGTTCAGTAACTGCCATTCAGGAGGACTATGCTTGTCGCAATCCACAATGAATGATTCCTGATCATTCATAACATTTGCCAATCTGTCAGCAATTTCTTTGCTGTGGAGGGTGTCATGTCTTTCTTCCCACTTAGTCATGTATAAAAAAAATCCTAAGATAGAACACAGTCTTTAAGGACTATATCTTTAACAAATCTAAGACCAAAATCTGTATGCTCCTTTACCCCACTTATTCCTTATACCTTTAATAAAATCCCCTGTGGAGCTAGGCGCAGGTGAAAAAGGCTCTATGTTACACAGGGCAGCAGGTGGGACCAGCGAAGGCCCAAATGCAGTTCCCCACAGGAATGCAGGGCTGGCCCAACAGGAGTGGGGCTCACCTCTATAGGAGGGTCACAGCGGGGCAAACATGCAGACGAGTCTGAGCAACGGCCAGGTCGACTTCACCTCCCTGGTCCCAAGTCATGAACCCTCTGTGTTAGTTAACGTTCTGTCGGATAGGCCCAGCAAGTGGGGATTTATTAGGTGATGACCGCTGAATCCTATGGCAGGTGATACATGGGATGGTGATCCTGACAGGCCAGCAGAAACGTAGATAGAAAACATTGTGCGACGTTGGCCAGCTTAAAAACCAAACAAAAAACAGGAAAAGTTATTTAAGTACAGTGGAAGCCATTTTTAAAAGTCAAGAGAAATATTTGAAGATAGTGTCAAAACATCTCCAGAATAGAAACAGGATAGAAAAAAGTGAGAAAAACAGTAAAGACCAACCAAAGTGATCCAATACATGACTAATAGGGATTTTAGCGGGAGAGACTAGAGTAAATCAACTAGAAATTATGAGGCCAGCATTGTGGGGCAGCAAGCCAATCTGTCACTGATGATGACACTGGCATCCCATATCAGAGTGCAAGTTCAAGTCCCAGTGGCTCTGCTTTCAGTTGGAAACTTAATTAGGAGTGGATCAGCCAGAACTCAAATCAGTACCCAGAAGGGATGCTGACATCATAGGCGATAGCTTAACATGTTGAACTGGAATGTCCACAGTGCCAGCACCACCAGGACAGGCTCCATTTTTTTTTTTTTTTTGAAAATATATTCATTTTGATTAGAAAGATCTACAGAGAGAAGGAGAGACAGACAGAAAGATCTTCCATCTGCTGGTTCATTCCCCAGATGGTTGCAAGAGCTGGATCTGAGTCAATCCAAAGCCAGAAGCCAGGAGCCAGGAGCTTCTTCCAGGTCTTCCACCTGGACACAAACCGGGACACAAATACACTACACCAAAGTGAAACACTAAATGGAGAAAGAAGATCATGTGGTCAGAATCAGTGATTTTTTTATTTAACATTTACTTATTTATTTTATTTTTTTAATATTCATTTATTCAATAATTACATTGTATTACATGACACAATTTCATAGGTACTGGGATTCCCCCCTCCTTCACCCCAAACCCTTCCCCCATGGTGAATTCCTTCACCTTGATGCATAACCACAGCTCAAGTTCCGTTGAGATTCCCTAATTAAAAGCTCACACCATACAGAGTCCAGCATCCCACTTGTCCAGTTCAAGTTCAACGGCCTCTTAGGGAGGCCCTCTCAGGTTTGAAGGCAGAGCCAGCAGAGTGTCACCTCGATCAATTAGAAGCTCCAACATATCATCAGCAACAGTCCAGGTATGATGAGGCTGGTGCAGAGTCCACTGATTGACATAGTCCATCTTAGAGTTTCCCCTTGTCCAGTTTTCCGCTGGAAGCATAAAGCTGAGGTGGTTGATTGATCTACTCCATTTTCCATCTTCTCTTGGTTAATGCTTTGATTTCTCCATTTTGTTCAGGGGAATCCCCTAAGAAACTTTGAGGCATTCCCAGTCCAGGCTCCTACATGTACTACTAGTATACTTATTTATTTTTATTTGAAAGGCATATTCACACACAGAGAGAGAAGGAGAAACAGAGAGCTCCAAAGAGAGAAGGAGTTGCAGCCCTAAGTGGCTACACCATCCGGATCTAGCCTGGTCTGAAGCTAGAAGCCTGGAGCTTTTTTTGGGTCTCCCACATGAATACTTGGGCCATCCCCCACTGTTTTCCCAGGCCATAATCAGGGAGCTGCAGCATCAGAAGTGGAACAGCCAGGACTCGAATTGGTGCCCAAATGGGATGCCAGCACCAGAGGTGGAAACTTAAGCTACTATACCATGGCTCCATCCCCAAGGGGCAGTAATGTTAGCAGGGAAGGAAACCCTGGATGGGGGTTAATGACAAGAGAATGAGTACTTCCATACTGTAAAGAATAAACTGAAAGCTTGAGATTCTGGATTATCTGACACTGTGTGGAAAATTATATTGGCAGGTATCCTAATATATGAAGTTATTTGAGAAAAAAAATACATATTCATAGAAAGCTGTGAATAAGAAAGAAAAATGCAAAACTGTGCACCTAACAATTTAACCGGTAATGGGAAAGAATCACAGTGATCATTTGGCTCTGCCTGATCATTGCACACACCAGATGATGGTTCAAGTACTTGGGTCCCTGTCCCCCCTCGTGTGTGCTGGGCTCTCAGCTTCATCCTGTCCCACTCTGGCTGTGGGGGCCTTTAGGAAGTGAATCAGCAGGTGGAAAATCTCTGCATTCTCCCACCCCCAACAGCATCTCTATCTCTATGCTCTCCAAAGAAAATGAAAAATAAAAATAAAAATTTAAAAAGCAGAAAGAAACTGCCTCTCCAAACTCCATGAATTCAGAGGAAACACAGCATCCGTTTTAGCTTAAGATCTCATGCTATGCATCAGTTCCGCTGTGCAGTGTGTCTGAATTCAGCTGTCTCAGCTTGCTCATGCATGGTCAGCTGCTAGTCCAGGGTTCCGGGTAACTTTCTGTGCCGACTATCATCTCCTCATCCTCTCTTCTCTGATCCACACACACCTCATGTCTGCTTTCGAGGTACCCACAGCTTCCGTTCCTGAGCATCCCAGCTTGTGCAAGGTGAACCAGTCCTTGGTGGGCAGGTGTTGCTCAGTCCCCAGTTTGCTCTGGAATGGTGAACCAGGAGGTTGTAGCTCTGTGCAGGAATGTCTGTCTTCCTCCTGCTCTTCCTCTCTTTTCCTCTCACTGTTATCGGGGCAGAGGGAAGCAGGAGCCTCTTTCCTCCTCACGCTGGGCCAGCAGCATCTAAAAGAAAACACTGGAAGTTAATGAAGCTGCTTGTTTGGTGTCAGTGAAAGGGATGATGGGTCTGCACCCAGCTCGCCAAGTGCAATGAAGCAGCAAACTGTTTCCCCAGCTACTCAATTAGAAAACAACCCGTGGGGCTAGATTCCGCTGTTGGCGGTGAGCATCTGATGGCTGTGTCAGGGAGTTCTGCCCTTGCACCCATAAATTCAGACATTTCTGGTTCTGTGCTCAGGGCTATGGGCATGGTTTTCCAGGCGCTGTGTCTATACCCAGTTGACAGACACTTTGGGGGTATATGGTCATGCGGGATGAGCTCCTAATAATTACAAGTTTTGGTTGCTTTTCATTTTGGAAAGTATTTATTCAGGCTCCATGGTGGCTTCTGAATATGGTTTTTCTAAGACATCCCAATAATTCCAGCCATTTGTTTTTCTGATGAGAGATTACTTTGAGGTTGGAGGGGAGAATTCAGATTCTTGGCATCGGAACTGTCATAGAGTCTGGCTTTCTTATGTCTGATGATTCACAGCTTCCAAGCCTCCCCACCTCTCTTCCTCCCTGCCCAGCATCTGGAAAGCTGATAAGAAAGCCTGGGTGCTCCCTCCTGTGGCACCAGCTGGACATTCAAGCCATACAAGACCCTGCCCATTTGCAGCAATCCACACCTCAGACCCAATCGCAGTCAACCCTTGGTTCCATGGGGCATGGGGCACTGGATCTGTTTCACATTGCATACAGCAGAATCCAAGGCTGCACAAGTCTCATATGTAAAATGGTAAAACGCACACACGTTCTCCCCACCTACTTTAATTCAGCTCTAGTTTAAGCACAATCCTTCAATGTGAATAGTTCCTGTACACTACTATCTAGGGAATAAGGACAAAAAAGTAATTCTGCAAATTGTTCAGCACAGGTGTAATATTTTAATATGTATAAATGTTTTTGAGAGGCAGAGCAATGGGGGGTGGACAGAAAGAGAGATCTTCCATCTGCTGATTCACTTCCCAAATAGCCATAGCAGGCAGGACTGGGTCAACCTAAAGCCAAGAGCCCAGAACTTAGTCCTGCTCTCCCAAGCAGTAGCAGGAACCCAGGCACTTGGGCCATCTCCACTGCCTTCCCAGGCACACTGGTAAGGTGCTTTGTCCCAAGCAGAGTTAAATGAGACTCAAGCCTGCCCCCTGCTATGGGACGCTGGGGCCACAAGTAGTGTCTTCAGCTGCTACACTGAAAAAGCTGTTATGTTTTTTAAAAATACTGAGGGGTTAAACCTACAGGTGAAAAACCCAAGGGAATGACTATACTCACCCCCTCATGACTTGACTTTTTCATAAAGATTTATTTATTTTATTGGAAAGTCAGATACACAGAGAGAAGGAGAGACACAGAGAAGGATCTTCCATCCAATGATTCACTCCCCAAGTGGCTGCAATGACCAGAGCTGGCTCGACCCAAAGCCAGAAGCCTAGAGCTTCTTTTGGGTCTCCCACGTGGGTGCAGGGTCCCAAGGCTCTGGGCCGTCCTCCACTGCTTTCCTAGGGCATAAGCAGGGAGCTGGATGGGAAGTGGGATTGCTGGGATTAGAACCAGCACTCATATGGGATCCCTGTGCTTGCAAGGCAAGGACTTTGGCCTCTAAGCTACCGTGCCAGGCCCATGACTTGAAATTTTTTCACTTTGTCTCCTGGTTTCAAAACCTGGAAACCAACCCACCAACCTGAGAATCCTGCATCTTAGCCTCGACTCCTATGAGGGTTAATTTTTTATGTCAATTTCACTGGATTATGAGGTGCCTAGGGAGCTACTTATACAATATTTCTGGGTGTTCTGGTAAAGTAATTCCTAAGGAGATTATCACAAAGTTGGTGCACTGAGTAAAACACATGGCTTTGCCTATTTCATTCTGAGTGGACCTTCTAATTCCCCAAAAGCACAAAAGGTCAAAAAAGTGGAGGATGGAGCCAGTGCTGTGGTGTAGTAGAAAAAACCTTCACCTGCAGTGTTGGCATCCTATATGGGTACCACTGGATGTTCCATTTCTAATACAGCGCCCTGTTAATGGCCTGTGGAGGCAGCATAAGATGGCCTGAGGGCTAAGACCCTTGTATTCATGTGGGGGACCCAGAAGAGGCTACTGGCTCCAGGCTCCAGACAGGCTCAACTCTGGCCATTGTGGCCACTTGAAGAGTCAAACAGTGGATGGAAGATCTCTCGCTCCTTCTCTTTCTCTGTAACTCTACCTTTCCAGTAGTGTGTGTGTGTGTGTGTGTGTGTGTGTGTGTATGTATGTACATATAATTTTTTTTTTAGAGAAAGTCGAGAATGAAGGAATGTATTCTGCAAAACTCTGCACTGGGACTTCATTTTCCTGTCCTCAGCTCTCCTGACTCTCAGCCTCATCCTGGAACCTGCACCATTGCCTCTCTACAGCACAGGCTTCCTGGAATTTCTCAGCCTCTAGAATCATGCTTTATGTAGGCAGGTCATAGGTAACAAATAGAGAAATGCTAAATGATAGACAATAGATACAGATTGCAAGTCTACCTTTGTGGGTTCCTGGGGAAGAGATGTGACCAAAAAGAAATGAGAGGACAGTGTTCTCTTGGGTAACTGACAAAGTTTATTTCCAAGGTTATAGTTCGTATACACTTAGCAAAACAATAGTTCAAACACAACTCAGAATTAGGTCATGTCTGGGAGCAGAGAGTTCAAGGAAAGTTAACAAGGCGCCTTGGTCAAAGCGCTATTGAAACGGGGACTAGATAAGGAGTACTGTCTGCGCTTGCTTAGCTGACCAGACGACAGTGCTTGCCTTTTATCAAGGGAAGTACAAAAACACCTCCAAGGATGCACTGGGGGCAGCCCAGCATGCTGGGCCAGGGGCCCTCCACCTCTTTTTCCTGGAGCCTCTTCTCAACCTTGCACCTGTCATCCCAGCTTAATCTTGTTGGATGTGTTCAACAACACAGATGGATAACTGATAGTTAAATGGATAACAGTGGATAGATGACAGGTCAAGAGATGATTGATTGGGTTCTGGCATGATGACTCAATGGCTAAATCTTCACCTTAAACACACCAAGGTCCCACATGGGTGTTGGTTTGTGTCCCGGCTGATCCATACCCAATCCAGCTCCCTGCTTATGCCCTGGGAAAGCAGTAGAGCATGGTCCAAGGCCTTGGAACCCTGTACCCATGTGGGATCCAGGAGGCTCCTGGATCCTGGCTTTGGGTCAGCTCAGCTCCAGCCATGACAGCCACTTGGGGAGTGAACCAGCAGATGGAAGATCCATCTCTGTGTCTGTTCTTCTCTCTGTAAATTTGCCTTTCCAATAAAAATAAATCTTTTTAAAAAAGAGAGATGATTGGTCATAGAAAGCTGGGGAGTTAGATAACCCTGATCTTTCTTCTTTCAGATTCATCTCTTCTCTCCTGGATTCACTCAGTAATCTCTGACTCAGTGATTCTCAGGATGTGCTGGGACCAGCACTGACAGCATCCCCCATTACAGAGCATCTCACTAGATACCTGATTGAAAGGACTGTCCAAGTTACGAGACTCCAAGAGTGGATAATTTCCTAAACTGTTTGTTTTATTAGCGAAAAACAGAAAAGTGGATAAATCACAGCTTGTCAAGATCCTGAATTTGTTTTGCGCATCTCCTTCCTCTATGAATACTGTCTAGTTCTGTTCCCAAATTAAAGTGATTCAAGGCACCTGTGTTCATCAGCCACATGTTTTTCCTCCTTGTTTCCATCTGTATTTACAAAGCCTTAACTGCTTACTATTTTTAGGGAGATGACAGGCAACAGCTTTCTCCTTCCTTTTCTACTGACACGGATGGGCACACAGCTAAATGCACCTCGGTTTCTATGACTTCTGCACCATAAAAGGATTGTGATATTATTTTCACATATCATTAAAACAATCAAACCCTGAGGTCCAGAGCGGTAGCCTAGTGGCTAAAGTCCTTGCCTTGCACATGCCAGGATCCCATATGGGTGCCAGCTCTAATCCTGGCAGTCCCACTTCCCATCCAGCTCCCTGCTTGTGGCCTGGGAAAGCAGTGGAGGATGGCCCACAGCCTTGGGACCCTGCACTTGAGTGGGAAACCTGAAAGAAGCTCCTGGCTCCTGGCTCCTTGCTTTGAGTCAGCTCAGCTCTGGCCATTGCAGCTGTTTGGGGAGTGAATCATTGGATGGAAGACCTTCCTCTCTGTCTTTCCTCCTATCTGTATATCTGACTTTCCAATAAAAGATAAGTATATTTTGGTGCAAAAAGACACCATCTTTCATTTATTTATTTGTAAGGCAAAGTCTCCTGGTTCACTCCCCAAATGTGGGGCAAGCTGAACCAGGAGTCAAGAACACAATCTGCTCTCCTACATGGGTGGCAAAAGCCCAAATCCTGGACTCCTCCCTGCTGCCTCCCAGGGTGCCCATTCGCAGGACGCTGGAACCAGAAGCCAAGGCAGGACTTGACCCTAGGCACTCCCTTAGGAGACGTAGGTGGCCCTCAGTGCAGGTGCACCAACCGCTCACTCCTGTCCTAGAAACAAAGTTCATTAACAAGTTCAGTTTTAATGACCTGGAATATAAGCTTATATCTGCCAGTGAGAAGAGTGTGCACTTGTGGATATTAGTTAGTTCATCACATGAGAGACTCCAGTTGAATTCCTAGCTTCAGCCACACTCAGCTCAGGCGGCTGCAGACAACTAGAAAGTGAACCAATATACCAACCTTGTCTTAAGGCTGGGCCTCCTCATCTGCTGATGCCTGTGCAGTGGACAGCACGCCTAGAGGCACACGGGGAACACGGTGGCCAACCCATCTAGGCCTGTATGGGATGTCAACTGCCTCACCAGAGGATGGAAAGTAGAACAGATTGGCCAATTCTCCTGGTCAAGGTTTTCTGCAGGGGTCTGGGTCTGTGGATGCACTAAGGTGGACTTGTCCAGCCAATTGATCTTGGAAAGATTTTTCTCAACCCTGGTGCAATGAAACTGACAACGCCTGAGAACTATCAGAACCATTCAAGTAATACTCTCAGAATATTCTTCCCCACACTGGGGTCTCTAAGCCTCATCAAATAACCATCCTCCATCCCCAGGTGCTGATGTAGTTTGGCAGCAAGGAGCAAACCCCTCCTCTTTCCCCTCTGCAGACAAAGGAGAAAAAAAAAACTGAAACATTTGTCTCACCTACTTTCTTCCTTAGCTCAATGCTCCCCAGCCTAAATGGAGGCCCACATGAGCATGCATCCCTCTCAACTATGTAAACAATATTAAAAACAAAATTAGAAATTATATTTAAACAGAGAAAGTGAAGCAGGGGATGGTCTTTCTTCCCCCATACCCACTTCTCTCTCTCTTTTCTCTGCTCTTCAACTAAACAAAAATAAACCTCAGAAAATTAAAGAATGGGCCCGGTGGCGTGGCCTCGCAGCTAAAGTCCTCGCCTTGAATGCACCGGGATCCCATATGGGCGCCGGTTCTAATCCCGGCAGCTCCACTTCCCATCCAGCTCCCTGCTTGTGGCCTGGGAAAGCAGTTGAGGACGGCCCAAAGCTTTGGGACCCTGCACCCGCGTGGGAGACCCGGAAGAGGTTCCTGGCTCCCGGCTTCGGATCGGCGCAGCACCGGCCCGTTGTGGCTCACTTGGGGAGTGAAACATCGGACGGAAGATCTTCCTCTCTGTCTCTTCTCTCTGTATATCTGACTTTGTAATAAAAATAAATCTTTAAAGAAAAAAAGAAAATTAAAGAAGCCCCAGTGACATGCAGCTGAGGTCGAGCACTGACTTACGGGGTTAACTGGGCTACTGCTGGTCTTGTGCTATGACTCCCTTCTTCTAACAGGATCACAGAAGCTTGCTTTTCAAGGGAATTGGCATTCCATGTCCTACTGCAAAGGGAAGGAGATAGAATGTTAACTGTGATATCAGCAGGCTTTAAAAAAAAGTTCATGGAAAATGCACATTATCAGAAATCTACACATGAAATGTCAAACTGTGTTGAACCAAAAGAAGCTGATCTTATGAATCCATTTCTCTGAACTCTTCACATAATGGTAGCAACAATATTAATTGTCAGATGGCTTTGCATGGGAGCCCCCCGTTATTTTTAGTAGTGCTAAGCATAATAAAAAAGATTATCAGGAAATTGATTATTTGAATCCTTAATAACAGATTTAAAAACAAAAATCCTACCTGAAAAAGCTGAAATGCTCTCAACTACATTTTTATTTTTTCCTTAATAGCAATAAATCTTCTATCTGCTGGTTCACTTTGCAAATGGGCACAGCAACCAGGTCCAGGCCAGGCTGAAGTCAGAAGTCAGCAATTCCCTGGGAGCCTTCAATGTGGGTGCAGGGGCACAGGTACTGGGACCACCTTGCACTGTCTTTCCAGGTTTTATCAGCACAGAGCTGAACTGCAAGCACAGCAGCCAGGATTTGAGCCAGCACTCTAGACTTTTCCAATCAAGCTGCAATCACCCATGGGGAATGTTTTCAGGAGGTTACTGCTTGCAAGTGCAGACATCCTTGCTTCTGTATGTTGGCTCCAGCTCCTCCAAGCTGTGCACTTGGGCAGTTAACATCTCTGAGCATCATCAGTTCCCTCATCTCTAAAAGTGCCACGACCACAGCAAAACCCGCACAACAGGATTGTTGGGAGAAACACTCAGTACGGCACCTGGTCCAGGTAGCTCTTTCCAGAATGTGGTCATTGTCCAACCATCTGGCTGATTTGTGTGTGTGTGTGTGTGTGCATACAACAACATTCTTTTTCTTTTAGGCTTTCCAGGCGTGTGATCATAACACCTAAAAATAAAAATACTTCTGCTCTCTTCATTCATACAACTATACCTTCCTTATTCTGCCTAAAACTACTACTAAAATTTTATTAATGAGAATATCTATTAAATAATAGAAACAGTACACAACCACGTATGTCTGATGTTAATGGCACATTTCACCATTAAGTCTCTCTCTCACACACACACACATTCACACACGCATGCATGAGGGTGCTTACCAACCTTCATGGGAAAATGTAATTTTAAAGATTAATTTTTGATGCAAAAATTTTTGATATTCATACCTAGTTTTTTATGATATTCATGTTTATGGGCCTTTCAAAGATCCCTCACACGCACAGACTAAAATTGTTTTGCACCAAAAAAAAAAAAAACCATTTTCATTCCATTTTCCAAAAACTTTCTGAAATCTTGTAAATTTGCAAGATTTTTTGGTGTCACAAGGTCTCATTCGTGCCGCATCCAAAGCTGTGTGTGTGAAGTCACAGCCCACAATTCCTGAATGGGTCATGAAAGCCATCTAGTGGGCTGCAAGTAGTTGAGCTAATTTTCTACTGTTACAGGCATAGCATCAGAAAAATTAGTAGTTTATTGGGTTTTTTTAAAAAATTTTTTATTAATTACATTGCAGTATGTGACACAGTTTTATAGGCTCTGGGAATCCCCCAACCCCTCCCCTTGCCCCCCCCCCACCATGGTGGATTCCTTCACCTTGTTGTATTACATTTCAAATTCAGTCAAGATTCTTTCATTGCAAGATTATCCCATGGATTCTAGGGCTTGGGATCGGAGCAGCTTCACCGGCCCTCTGCTCAGGGTCTCACAGTGCTGTTCACATCACCAGCCCGGCTGTCCTCCCTTCTGGAGGCTCAGATCGGGAAGAATCCACTGGAAACTCTTTCAGGCTGTCGACAGAACTCACATCCCATGGCTCAGGGTTCCTGCCTTTTTGCTGGCTCTTGATTGAGAACCACCTTCCACCCAGCAGGCTGCCCTGGCTGGTGCAGCCCACCCTCGCACTCAGGCTTCCCTCCCTGGAGCAGCAAGAAGCTCTCACTCTGGTCTACTGTGATCACCTTTGTCCCATGCTGCTGGTTAGAAGACCAGTTGGTTCCTACTCAGTAAACATGAGGGAACTGTCCAAAGCAGACAACAGGAGGCTCAGCACGTGGAGAATCACCACATCCCATACGCACAGGGTCTACATCCACGGATTCAACCAACGGGAAACCAAAGTAAGAAAAGAGCGTGTCATTACTGAACAAATACAGACGGTTGTTCTTGTCCTGTTCCCTAAACAATACATGATAACTATTCACACAGCACTGGTATTCTGTAAGGCTTTATAAGTTATCTAGAGATGACTTAAAGTCTAAGAGGGAAAAATAAAAACTAAAGTTTATGTGAGTGGAGCCAACATTGTGGACTAGCATCTCATATCAGGACCCCGGTTCAAGCCCCGGGTGCTTTGCTTACGACCCAACTCTCTGCTAACGTGCCAGGAAAACATCAGAACGTAGCTCAAGCACTTGGGCCCCTTCACCTATGTAAGTGATAGGCCTAGATGGAATTCCTACCAGCTAGCTTTGACCTGGTGGAGCCCCACCTGCTGAGACCATTTGGGGAGTGAATGGAAGCTGGTTCACTCGCTCTTTCTCTTGCTGCAGCTCTTTAAATAAATAGGGTTTAGCAAGGAAACAGCAAAGTCTAGGGAAGAATGGGCATAATTTACATGAAAACTCTCTGCCAGACTTGAGTATCCACTGGTGTTGGTTTTGTGATTGGAGGTCAAAGAACTCATATCCCAAGGATGCTGGAGGGCATCTTGGGTACTTGCACATGACATTGCTCATGAATAAGACATACTCATTTTTTTATTATTACTAGTTGGGAAGCAGAGAGACAGCAAGAACTCTCATCTGCTAGTTTGCCCCAGAATAACCTGCAACAACAGTGAATGTCTTTCAACCCAGGTCTTGCACACGGGCGGCAGGAACCCAATGACTTGAGTCATTACTTGTGCATTGCAGCGTCTGCCTTAGCAGGGAAATACAGCCAGACCCAGATGTCAAACTCAGACCCTCCAGTGTGGGGCTCAGGCGGCTTAACCACTAGATCCCACGGAAATCAGTTTCTTCCCAGGGGGCTCACCTGGGAGAATCTCCTGCAGACCCTGAAAAGGAGCTGGCAGCCTCTCTGCCTAAGAGCCCCGACTGGTCCCACGTGGAGCCTTCTATGTTCTCACACTCCATGGCAACCAGAGAGGAGGCGCTCCCCAACCTGCTCATCATCCCTTCAGTCTTGGCCGCTCTTGGGTTCTCAGTGCTGTAACTGCTCCCTCTATACCATGTTCTCCTCACTTGCTCCTGTGAAATCTGCTGCACCCACACTCCACAGGGGGCATCATCTCCCGCTGAACCATTTTCCTGCACTCCGGGGAACTGGTCCTGCCACGGTCTCCTGATGTCTGGCTTTCCTTGGTCCTTGGCTTCCAGGGTACTGGAGTATGGCAACTCTGTTCTCTTGTTTTATGAATTCCCATCTCCATTCTTGGTCTTGCTGTCCTGTTCAAGCGTTTTCAGATCAGAGGAGTGTAAGCAATCCTAACATTGCCATTTTGAACTCCAGTTCTATAGCTAGGTGATAGGAGCTCCTGCTGCTTCTAAGCCACCCAGGTCCTCTCCTCAGGGGCTGTGAGGCTTGGCCACTTCATCATGGGGCTGTTGTAACAAAGGACTCAAGACTGTATCGCATACAAAGGCATGAGGTGCACCTGCTCTGTTCTGGAAGTTCTAGAGCACTGGCCTCGTCAGCTCTATCCAAGTCCTTGTGATGATGTCACATGGCCAGGGTCCATGAGAGGGAAGTCTGACCAAGCCAGACAGGAAGCCAAGGAGCTAGGTGGGACCAAATTGCTTTTTTTTTCTTTTCTTTACAATTCCTGATTTACCTTAATCCCTTTTGAGAATACCTCCCACTTCCATGACCTAAGATGCGCTCTCAATAGGCCCCACCTCTTAAAGGGCCCCACTTAAATCTCTTCACACAGGGACTAACTTCTAGCATTCGGATAACTGGGGGATAAATCATATCCTCACCACAGCAGGGAGCTCAGCTAAAGCTGGAGGAAAACTATCCCCGCCTACCAAGCTTCTGCTTCTTCCGCAGTTTGGCTGAACCAGGCATCCGGGACGTGCTTTGCCATGACATCAATCTCCTGGGCTTTGAACTCATACCCCTTTTGCCCACAGTAGGCACTGTCATTTCTGAGTGTGTCGTCCACTGATGTGCACGCTCTACTGGTGGGATGTCATCTTTCCATCAGGTTTCCATTTGGGTTCCTATATTTACTCATGAGAACGGTGAAATCTTTGTGATTTTGGGTCATCATGCCTTCATCTCCCTCCCAGCTCAAACAAACAGCTGTGATGTTGGGACATCAGTGATCGCTCTTCTGTCTGCCCTACAGGTACATCACAGGGCAGCTGCTTCCCCAGGTCTTCTTCAGATCTGTCCGCCTCCACCTTCCTTGCTCAGAAACACATGACAAAAGAAGTCTTAGTGCTCACTCTCCTTGCCCCTGTTTTGGGCAGCGGTTTGGGCCAGGCACCTCTCCAGGCAAGCCCAGCTCCTCCAGTCCTGTTCAAGACCATTTCTTTCTGAGATCTGGCTGCAGGTGCCCGAGATCTCTGGAAGCTGACAGATGCTACCCCCTGAGTGTTTCTTAGGGCCATGCTGTATTTCTCAGCCATCTGCGCCTCCATATTCTAAACACTATGTTCTAGATAAGAGTCCTTAGGTGTTATTCTGTTTTTTAGAAGTGCCATGATTCAGCCCGACTGTGCAGGTAGCTCACGGTTCCCACTTAACACATGTGAGTTAAAAATTGGCTATGTGGGCCTGGTGCGGTCGCCTAGCAGCTAAAGTCCTCGCCTTGAATGCTCTGGAATCCAAATGGACACCGGTTCCAATCCTAACAGCTCCACTTCCCATCCAGCTCCCTGCTTGTGAACTGGGAAGGCAGTCAAGGATGGCCAGTGGGCCACACGCCATGGGAACCTACACCCACATGGGGGACCTGGAGGAAGCTCCTGGCTCCTGGCTTCGGTGCAGCACTGGCCGTTGCGGCTCACTTGGGGAGTGAATTATCGGATGGAAGATCTTCCTCTCTGTCTCTCCTCCTCTCTGTATATCTGAGTTTGCAATAAAAATAAATAAATCTTTAAAAAGAAAAAGAGCCAGGCATGATAGCCAGCAGCTAAATCCTTACCTTCCATGTGCCAGGATCCCATATGGGCGCTGGTTCATGTCCCAGCTTCTCCATTTTCCATCTAACTCCCTGCTTGTAGCCTGGAAAAGCAGTCGATGACGACCCAAAGCCTTGGCACCCTGTACCTATGTGGGAGACCTGGAGGATGCTCCTGGCTCCTGGCTCCAGATCAGTTCAGTTCTGACCATGTAGACCAGATTCTTACGAGCTCAACATTCTAAGACAGAAAACAAAGCATGGGGACCGGAGAGCTGCATCACTGGGGCAATCAGAAAACAACTTTTCCAGGACATGGGCACTGCACTCTTCCGCAGGTCGAGCTGAATGAGCTGGTCAGCAACCAAGCATTTTGCAGCGATACCAGGGGTGGGGGTTGCCGTAGGAGAGCAGACTGTGTGAGTGTGAACAGCTGAGTGTGGTTTCCATGTGTGCAAAATGGTGAGAAATGAACAGGCAGAGGGTGTGATGCTGAAGCTGATGTTGAAACATCAAGGCGCATCTGCTAGGTGCTTCTCAGCATGGCAAACCTCAGCTTTGTGAGTTGTTACATTTCTGGGTACGGGAGTGAAGCTCCAAGAAGCACTTTGATATATCAGACTCTAATAGTGTGGTTACCAGTACCAACTTGTTATTCACTCAGCAAATATTTTTGGCACATAATAAATAAGTCGCTGTTCAAGTGACAGATAACCATGTGGATGACAGGAGACCATATGGTGGCTACAAGACAGCACTTCAAATTTTCAAGAGCAAAACCCTTATGTTCCTTTGCAGCAATTAACCAGGGGCCAAGACCATCTGCTGTGACTCATTAGTGCCCTGCGGACACTTACACAGTTGTGAGATTTCAATTCCACCGTCCAAACAAAAAAGTAAATCTCCATCATGTTTCGGTCCTTATAAATGTTCTTCGAAGTTCGTGTTTGTTTTTATCACACTACAGCTTGGCTAGATGGGATGAAGAGGGGCTACTACTGTTTCCAGGGTTCTCCCTGACCTTCTTACTCCCTGAAATTTTCTAGCATCTTTTCTTGTCCCTCAGGAGGAGGCACGGATGAAGAGGAAGCACCTTTTCCTGCATTAGACACAGCTTTCTTTACTTTTCCAGACATCAGAGCAGGCGTTCAAAGAGATGCTAGAGTTAAAATCATTGTACAGCACTCCTCAGGCTAATTTATCTTTCAAGAATAGGTCGGAAATTTCTCATATTTATTCCTTCAAAGTGTTCATCGCTATTATGTCATGTTGTTCTTTCTCAGAGGGAGATTTTCAAGCTAAAAATGCTGGGACAAAGCTAAGAGTTGGGGAACAGGGCTAACGAGCAGCTCAGAGCACCTGGTCCTACAGAGGACCTTGACTCGGATCATCAGGTGCTCATGTCAGCGGCAATCAGATAACTGAATCTCCGTTTCGTCTTAACTACATGGGTTAAAAAGTACTTTTAAAGGAGTTCCTTTGTATTGTAAGAAGCCATAGCTTATCAAGTTACACATATGAGTACATAAGTTCCTTTAACATGGCAGTCTAGGGCAGTCAGGATCCCGCACTGGAGCACGGGCTCACGGCTCAGCTGCTTTGTTTCTGATCCAGTTTAGGTGGGAGACCTGGATGGAACCTCTGGCTCCTGACTTCAGCCTGGCCCGGCCCCAGTGATTGCAGCCACCGGGGAATAAACCTGCAGATGGAAGAGTTCCTTTATTTTTCTCTCTCATTCTCTCCTATCCTTTTCAAGTAAGTAAATATTTTCTTAAAAGTCTGGTGTACAAATCCTAAAATCCATACATGAAGGCCTTTCAAAAACTTTGTGGAAAATACACATTATGAGCAAACCGTGCATGACTTTTTTTTTTAATACTAAAACAAAGGATGATTTTTCCATGAACTTTTTGAAGCTCTCATATATTGAAAGGAATGACCTGTGTGCATGGAAGCTCCGAGCACTTGAGGAAGGACTTCTTGGTGAGGAATGATCTCAGACAATGAACGGGCAAGCAGCTTCCATCTTCCCAAACAATGGTGGGGTCTAGACCTTTGGGGTAGCAAGGGGTCCTGGCCACGGGCCTCACTACTGTGTATGTGCTTGGGAGAGCAGGGCTACGTCCGGTGCTTCTTCAGGAAGGTATTCCCCTCACTCAGGGTGGAGGCCCAGGGGTCACTGGGAAAGTTGTAGGAGCAGTACACATGTGACTCTGAGTGGAAGCCTTGTGACTCACGGGACATTTCCTCAATAAAGCAGGGGCTTGCTTCTATAAAGATTGCTAACAGTCCACCCTTGTTGACAAGAGACAATAGTCAGCACAAACTGTAGAACAAGGGCTAACAATGTGGAATAGTGGGTTAGTCTGTTGCCTGCAGTGTCAGCATCCCCATTTGGGTGTCAGTTCGAATCCCAACTGCTCCTCTTCTAATCCAGCTCCCTGCTAATGCCCCTAAGAAAGCAACAGAGGATGGCCCAAGCACATGGGCTCCTGGCACCTGTCTTCAGCCTGGCCCAGCCATGGCTGCTGAAGCCATTTGGGGAGTAAATCAGTGGATGGAAACTCTCTGTTTGTATGTCTTTCCTCTCCATAACTGCCCTTCAACAAAACAAAGAAATCTCTAAAATTAAAAGAAAAAACCAAAGCAGGTTTTTATTTTTCTTAATGTTCTAAGAAGATGGGATCTGGGTGTGTGATCTGCTTATTTTTGTTTTACCTTTTTGCCTGAAGCAGAGAAAAAAATAAATTGGAGTTTGCAGCCCATAGATGGTGAGAGCCATAAGGTGGCAACAATGAGGTGGCTGGGCTGGAACTTGAGAAGACAAAAATGGAGGCGGTAAAAGGGGAAAGAGAAAGAGGAATGAAAAAAAAAAAAAACCAGATACCCCTTTGAGAGGGAGAGACACACAGAAAGAAACAACTAAAGACAGGTGTCCGAGAAACTCTACTGGTTCTCTTTCCAAATGCACACGACGGCTGGGATTTGGAACCCAGGATCTCAGTTCAAGCCTTGCGCACTGGTAGCAGAGGTCAAGGATGTGAACCAGCAGTGCTTCCTCCCAGGGTCTGCATCCACAGGAAGCTGGGGTCAGGAGTCAGACTCAGGCACTCCAACTGGGACATGAGCATCCCAACCTGGCATCTTAAACACTAGGCCAGGGCTGGGCACAGCAGCCTAGTGGCTAAAGTCCTCACCTTGCATGAGCCAGGATCCCATACGAGCACTGGTTCTAATTCCAGCAGCTCCGCTTCCCATCCAGCTCTCTGCTTGTGGCCTGGGAAAGCAGTATAGGATGGCCCAAAGCCTTGCGACCCTGCACCCACATGGGAGACCCAGAAGAGGCTCCAGGCTCCTGGCTTCAGGATCAATTCCAGCCATTGCGGCCACTTGAGTGAATCATTGGATGAAAGATCTTCCTCTCTTTCTCTCCTCCTCTCTGTATATCTGACTTTCCAATAAAAATAAAAATAAATCTTTAAAAACAAAAAACACTAGGCCAAAGGCTCACACCAAGAAATTTTATCTCTTCGACGCTGATTTTTCCATCTCAACACACAAGGTAGCCTACAACAAGTTCCTATCACAAGTTACTCCACAGCATAGCAGGAATCTTTGGCTACGAATTTGCTGAGCCCATATCAGCTTGAATAAACATTGCTTTCTGCTAAAAGCCTTGTTGTCTCACCTCTCTGGGAGAGGCCACTGCATGTGGAGTTGACCCAGGCTGGCCAGAGGGCATCCACACACCATAGTGAGCTGCAGGACTGGAAGGAAGACAGCTTGGGCAAATCTCCACCTTGGTAACAGGCAGTTAAGTGACCCCACCCTTGGAGTTACTCGCTGCAAGCCTTCCTAAGATCAGGTGAGTAGGTGATCTAGCATCTCTGAGACCTCCAGCATCCTGCGAAGGAGCCTCCCAACATGAAAGCAGCCCTATCTTAAGACAGGAGAAACGTCCAGTGGAACCAAGTGAAGGACACAGACAAGAAGGGCACCATGAAAGCTTTGGAGACGGTCTCGCCACTGGAACTGCCCATAAGATAAGTGTGCACTGACTAATCAAGGTCACTGCCTGCTAAAGAGAGTGCTGAAGTAGGATCTAACGTTCCTCTAACACACCAGCATCCCATATGGGCGCTGGTTCATGTCCTAGCTGCTCTTCTTCCCATCCAGCTCCCTGCTTGTGGCAGGAGAAGGCAGTGGAGGATGGCCTAATTCCTTGGACCCCTGAATCCACATGGGAGATGTGGAGGAAGCTTCTGGCTCCTGGCTTCAGACTGGGTCAGCTCTGGCTATTGTGGCCATTTGGAGAGTGAACCAGTGAATGGAAGATCTCTCTCTATATATGTCCTTCTCTCTGTTAATTTGTATTTCAAATAAAAATAAATCTTTTTTAGAGATTTATTTATCTTTTTTTTTTTTTTTTTTTCGGAAAAGCAGATCAGATTTACACGAAGAAATAGAGGGCCAGTATTGTGATACTTTGAGTTCAACTGCGTGTTACGCTGCAATTCCAGCTGGAGTCCCAGCTGCTTTACTTCTGACCCAGCTCCCTGCTAATGTGCCTGGGGAAAAGTAGGGGATGGGCTAGGTCTTGGGCACTCCTATGGGAGACCAGGATGCAGCCGTAGGATTCAGCTTGGTCCAACCAGAACTGCTACGGTCATATAGAGTGAAACAGACAATAGACCATCTCTCTCTCTCTCTCTGTATGTTTCTCTGTCCTTCAAATAATATTTTTAATGGAAAAACTAGGAGCTCTTACCAAAGAAATAGAGGATGCAAGGGTTGTGGAACAGTGAATTAAGCTTCCATCTACAATGCTGGCATCCCATATCAGAGTACGAGTTCAAGTCTTAGTTTCTCTGCTTCCAGCTCCAATCCTGCTACCTGTTAATGTGGAAGAAGAGGGCCCAGTGCTTGGGCCCCTGCACCCATGTGGGAGACCCTAATAGAATTCCGAGTCCCTGGCTTTGGCCTGGACCAGCCCCTAAAGTTAAAGTCAATCCAGGAGTGAACCAGCAGATGAGAGATCTCTTTCTCTCCGTCACTGCCTCTCTCTCACTCTGTCTTTAAAGTACATAAATCTGTTTTAAAAAGAAGATATAAAAAAGAACCAAGTGAAAATGATAGAATTGAAAAGTTCAGGCCGGGCACAGTAACCTAGTGGTTAAAGTCCTCGCCTTGCACGTGCTAGGATCCCAGATGGGTGCCAGTTCATGTCCTGGTTGCTCCACTTCCCATCCAGCTCCCTGCTTGCGGACTGGGAAAGCAGTCAAGGCGGCCCAAAGCCTTGGAACCCCGCACTCACGTGAGACCTGGAAGAAGCTCCTGGCTCCTGGTTTTGGAACAGATTAACTCCAGCCATTGCAGCCACTTGAGGAGGGAATCATCGAAAGGAAGATCTTCCTCTCTGTCTCTCCTCTCTGTATATCTGACTTTCCGGTAAAAAAAAAAAAAAAAAAAATCTTTAAAAAGAAAAAATAATGAAAAGTTCAATATTAGAAAAAAAAAAACCTCTTTGGATTTGGTCAATAATGGAATAACTATAACAGGGCTTGAAAATTCAATAATAAAACTTTCAATCTGAGTAACCAAAATAAAAATAACTTTAAAAAAAGTTGAAAACCACAGCTTCCGGGACCTGTGAAACAATAACAAAAGATCTAATATTCATGTCTTTGGAGTTACAAAAGGAAAGGAAAGTTGATTGGGCCTGGAAAATATGCAAAAAAATCATGACTTCAAGCTTTCTAAATTTGGCAAACTAGCTACACTCACATATTAAATAAACTAAGTAAGCCGCAAGTCGGATAAAGCCAAGGAAACTCATGTCAAAACACATCATAAGTCAACTACAGACAGAAAAATAATGTTGAAAGCAGTCATCTGGAACCATGTCTATCAGAAGGAAATGGAAAACATTTCTCGAGGGCTGGAAGGAAAAAAGTGCCAATTGTGAGTTCTGTCTGGTGAAAATAACCTCGAGGAAATAAAGACTTGCTCAGATGACAGAAACTCAGAGAATGGGCTGCTGAAGCACAGATCCTGGAAGATGGGCAATGGTGAGCGGGAGCTCAGCCCAGCAGGTGGGAAGCTGGTAACCCACAACACAGGGCCTGAGTGCAGATGCTGGCCCTAGCACTGCTGCCAGTGACGATCCTGGGAGGCAGTGATGAGGCTCCAGCAACTGGATTCCTGCTGCCCACTTGGCCAATCTGGGCTCTCAGCTCTGATCCTAGCACAACCCCAACTGTTGTGAGCACTTAGGGGGATGAACCTGTGGGTGAGAAATCCTCTCCCCAACTCTCTCTCTGACTCTAAATAAAGCAAGGAAGGATGTAATTTCTCCAAACAGAATTATAAATCAGGCAGGAAAGGAGTACAACAAAAAGGGCAGAAACAGGAGTGAGGAGCCTCTCCTCCCGTCCCCGCTGCCCTGCTAATGCTGTGTTAAGAAGCGGTGAAAGATGGCCATAGCATCCGGGCTTTTGTTATTCGTGTGGGAGACCTGTGTGGAGTCCAGCCTCTGACACTGTGGCCATCTGGGGAGTGAACCAACACACAGAGATTTCTCTCTCTGCCTCTCTTGCTCTTTGCCTCTGTGTGTGTGTATGTGTAACTGCCTTTCAAACAAATGAATAAATCTTCCCTAAAAAAACTCATCATCAAATCCAAGATCACCTAGGTTTTTCTCCATGTTATCTTTCTGTAAGCTTTCATTTGGGCTTTTACATTTTGACTTAATTTTTGTAAGTTGTAATGTCCCCCCTTTCTTTTCATGACTCTCTAGTTGTTCCAGATCCCTTGTTAAAAAGACTGTTCTCGGGCCCGGCGGCGTGGCCGAGCTTGAAAGTCCTCGCCTTGAAAGCCCCGGGATCCCATATGGGCGCCGGTTCTAATCCCGGCAGCTCCACTTCCCATCCAGCTCCCTGCTTGTGGCCTGGGAAAGCAGTTGAGGACGGCCCAATGCATTGGGACCCTGCATCTGCATGGGAGACCCGGAAGAGGTTCCTGGTTCCCGGCATCAGATCAGCGCGCACCAGCCGTTGCGGCTCACTTGGGGAGTGAATTATCGGATGGAAGATCTCCCTCTCTGT
This sequence comes from Ochotona princeps, assembly GCF_030435755.1. Lineage (NCBI taxonomy): Eukaryota > Metazoa > Chordata > Mammalia > Lagomorpha > Ochotonidae > Ochotona > Ochotona princeps. The sequence continues at coordinate 61,524,451 of NC_080845.1, forward strand.
CTCTCCTCCTCTCTGTATATCTGACTTTGTAATAAAAATAAATCTTTTTTTAAAAAGAAAAAAAGACTGTTCTCACCTTCCTTCACAGAGTGGCTGTTACTCCCTTGCCTAGGCTCAGCTGACTCCTCTGTGTCTGCCTCCTTCGGGGTGCTCTGTTCTGTTGATTTAGTTGTCTTTTTTTTGTTGTTGTTGTTGGCACACTATTATGATTATTGTAGCTGTATATTAACACCTGATGTCAGGAAAAGTCAGTCTTTGTCCTTCAGTACTGTTTTGGCTATGCTAGGATTTTGGCTTTTCTTTTTTTTAAACAAAATAATTTTATTTTTGATGTTGTTTCCATAGTTGACAATGATGCATGCCCTTGAAGACCACTGATGAGGGTGGCTTTTTGCTTTTCTTTCTCTTTTTTTTGTAATTTTTATTGTTTCTTGATACAATTTAGTTGGCGGTGGGCTCTCCCCTCCCTTTCTCCAAATTCCCTCCCCTCCCCTCTGTTGTCCTCTCTAGAATCATAATGTGTGTCCATCGTGAATTTTCCCAAGTCCATCATGCTTCCACTGGAGTATCTCCCAACCATGTAGAAGAATAACTTTTTGTTGTAGGTTAATTCTTGTATCCTGGGGACCTAATATAGGTACAGTGAGGATTAGGCCTTTGTTGTTTATGGGCCGTACCAATACCAGCTATATGTGGACATTGACAGTCACAGGTGGTTATAAACAATCCACCACTTGTAGTTGGTTAATTGATGAATTACATCACATGTTCTTGTTACATTAGGTACAAGTAAGTATGAAGTAACATTGATTAACACAGAGTAAGATTCACATATGATATTTCTAGATTTGACATCATATTATATTATATTAGAGCATGCATATGATATCTAACCTTTTGGGATTGGCTTATTACCCTTAGTATTATGGTCTCTAGTTTGGCCCATTTGGCCACAAAGTAATGCATTTCATTTTTTTAATCACCGAGTAGTATTCCATAGTGTAGATGAACCACAGTTTCTTTATCTAGTCCTTCCCTTATTGCTTTTTTGCTTTTCTAGATAAACTTTAGATAGAATCATTAGAGTTGTGGTTTTCCTCATGTGGATTTGGTACATACTTTGTTAGATTTATACCAAAGGTTTTGTCTTTCACTGCCAATGTCAATAATGTTGTAATTTCACTTTTGAATTCCAGCTGATCATTGTCACCATGTAGGAAACCAACTGACTTTTGTGTATTAATATTGCATCCTGCAACCTTAATATAATCACTTCCAGGAGATGTATTTTGTTCTGTTTGTGTCGATTTTCTGTGATTTTTCTACATATAATCATGTTATCTATGAATATATTTTTCCTTCCCAATCTGTGTGCCTTTTATTTTTCCTTACTGCCTACAGTGTATTGTTAAGCAATATTTAATTATAAAATAAATTACAGATAACAATGTGCCTCTTTTAAGCAAGAACTTACACTTATTTATTTATAAAGGTTTATTCATTTTTATTTGAGAGGCATTTTGCAGAGAGAGGGGTCTTCCAACCACTAGTTCACTCCTCAGATGGCTGCAGTGGCAGGAATTGGGCTGGACCAAAGCCAGGAGACAGGAGGCTGGAGCTTTCTCTGGCTTTCACACATGGCTGCTGAGGCCCAAGGATCTGAGCCATTCTCCGCTGCTTTCCAAGACCCTAAGCAGGGAGCTGGGCTGGAAGTGGGGCAGACAGGACTCAAATCGGCATGCACTTGGAATACCATCACTGCAGGTGGAGGATTAGCTTACTAAACCATTGCACCAGTCGGTATACTGTTTAGAACTTAAGTGCTAAATACATTTTCTACACAGTAGACACAATTCTTAAAAATGAGGAATGTTTTGGATTTGTTTATCTATAGCATACCACAGAAACAATAGATGATGGCACACCGTAAGTATTTATTGGAATAATGTTAAGACATCATTCTTAAAAGTAATATCTATTTCCAGAATCTAAAAAGAGAATAGAATTCACTATAGATGCTTCCAATGAGAAGCCTTTGGCACAGTGGGCTCCCAGCCAGCCTGTGTGTAAGCATCCATAGGGATGTTAAATACCCACACCCGCTGTGGCACCTGGCCTTTGATGCCAGCCAAAAGTGAAAACTGGTAGCGCAAGGACCACTTGCAGAAGGTTGCAGGCCAAGGATCCTGTAGCATCCGTTGGCGAGAAGCCAGGAGCCCAAGGCCATGGGGAGCGAGTGGCCGAGGGAGACGTGAGCCAGACAGCGTCAGCTTCTCCGTTGCACCCTGTCTCCGGGCAGCTGCACTGCCGTCCTCCTAAGAGGCTCAAGTTGCCCCTCCTTTAAAGCCAGACAAAAGGATTAAAGTCAAAGTTCTGTCTGTGTTCGCAGACAAGTTTACGGCCTGAAATGAAACCTGTCTGCTTTATGTGAATAACAGCAAACGTGTGGTGCTTTCTCCTCTCCTCCCCTCCTCATTTTGAAGATAAAATCATGTCTGGGTTTTTCTGAAAATAGATTAAATAGAACTCGGCATGACAGATACTCCATCTCCTAGTGCGTGCTTTAGGAAAGTGGGTTAGACAGTGGGAGACATTGACACGTGGTCAGACGTGGAGTTGAGCTGATCACTATATTCTAGCTTCACCTCCTGGCTCAGAACGTAATGTAAACACATTTTTAATTCACCTGTCACTGGCTGATTACATCAGAAGCACTAGAAGCTTCTGAGTTACTGGAATGATATCATCCTGGTTGTTTTTATAACTCCTAAGCATGCAGCAACTGCAAAAATTCCATGGACCATGCATATTTTGAAAAAACTAAGCACAGATTTCAAATTGTTTGCCCAAAATAATGTTTTAACCCCATTTTCTACAGACTTTTGAAGGGCCCTTTTATAAACTAACTCGCACATGGGTTCAGTATCATACATCATCAACGCTGCTACAGTGTTTGTGCTGAAATCCTTCCACTGCAAAAGCAAAGCTCACTTTGGGAAGATTCCCCCTCGGAGTGGCAAGCTCTCTGCAGTTCGCTGCAGCCTCCAGAGGATCCTTACAGGAGAGAAATCACACCGGACTCAGGTGGGGGACGTAAGGAGGAGCCTGATCAGCCACGCTGTCACGGCAGCTTCCGCTGCACCTCTGGAGTCAACAGGCCGTATGGCAGAAGCCAGGGGTTGTTAAACTCCCACTAGTGCACAGCAGCCAAACCATCCAATAGTGGACGGAGCACATTCTGGTTGGCACATAATACGAATCCTTCCATCAACTTAGGCAGCACATCAAAGTATCCAATCAGAGCACACCTGAAGCCAATCAAATGTGTTTACAGAAGGAGAGAGCTGCTGCTTAGGAAACCACAGTGGAGTCACATCTGCTCGCTGCTTTGGGGGTGCTGTCACCCCGCTGCACCCCATCACAGCTTATTCAGGTTATCCTTCAGGGTGCCACATGCTGCCTCGGCCACCTTTCCACACGGACGATCAAGATCAGCAGGTGCGTGGTACTTAGGGATTGCTGTTATCGTTGCTTTGCACTTTTAGGGCAGATTTCTTTTATCCTCCAGATCACGGGAATACTTAAAAGTTGTATTCAAATCATCAATAAATTAATATGTGGCATTTTATAGGGATAGAGACTATCCAGATTAGATGGATTAAACAATTTAACCCTCAGGAAATATCGTGAAATTATATAGAATTTAAAACATTATGAAATTAAAATACTTATTTAACTTGGATAATTATATGGGTCCAAATCAAGTGGTTTATAAGTAGAAATGGATTTCACATCAAAATAGACTCCCATCTAAAAATATGAAAAAATTATTTGACATCAAATTTTTTTTCTACAAAATCTGTTTATTTGAAAGGCAGTGTGTCAGAGGGAGAGAGATATTTCCATGCATGAATTCACCCCCAAGCTGGTCCTGGAACTCCTTCCTGATCTCCCAGATAAGTGGCTGGGCCCAAACACTTGGTCCGACTTCCGCTGCCCTCATTGGAGCACTAGCAGGAAGCTAGATTAGAAGCAGAACAGCCAAGACGAACCCGTGTCCAGATACAGAATGCTGACCTCAAGCAGCAGCTTACCCTGCTGTGCCCCAACGCTTGCCCCTACCCTATAGCAATTTTTTTTTCAGCACCAGCATCTGGTAAAGTAACCAAATATTTTCCTTTACTGCTTCAAGTTCACATAGTGTGCTACTGTGTTATAAATTTGAGTTCAAATTGGATGGGATTCAGGACATAACATAGAAAAAGGAAAACTATTGTATTAAAGGACTCAAGAGAGGTCAGCATTGTGGCATAGCAGGTAAAGCCACTACGCTCAGTGCTGAAATCCTAAATGGGTACCAATGTGAGTTTTGGCTCCTCCACTTCCAGCCCTGCTCCCTACTAATGGCCTAGTAAAAGCAGCAAAGGAGGGTCCAATTCCTTGAGCCTCTGCACCCATTTGGGAGACCCAGAAGAAACTCTTTACTCCTGACTTCAGCCCCACTCAGGCCTTTTTGGTCAGTGGGGAAGAAGCCAGCAGATGGAAGATCTCTCTCTCTCTTCCTCTTTCTCTCTGCCTCCCTCTTTACAATTCTGCCTCAAGAGGTGTAGGAATGGGGCCCGGCGGCGTGGTCTAGCAGCTAAAGTCCTCGCCTTGAAAGCCCCGGGATCCCATATGGGCGCCGGTTCTAATCCCGGCAGCTCCACTTCCCATCCAGCTCCCTGCTTGTGGCCTGGGAAAGCAGTTGAGGACGGCCCAATGCTTTGGGACACTGCACCCGCGTGGGAGACCCGGAAGAGGTTCCAGGTTCCCGGCTTCGGATCGGCGCAGCATCGGCCCGTTGCGGCTCACTTGGGGAGTGAATCATCGGACGGAAGATCTTCCTCTCTGTCTCTCCTCCTCTGTGTATATCTGGCTGTAATAAAATGAATAAATCTTAAAAAAAAAAAAAAAAAAAAAGAGGTGTAGGAATGAAGAACAATAAATGGGGAAGGGAGACAGAATCCACAGTGAACACAGTGGCAGAATTTCAGCACACTCAAAGTCCAACAAGCAAGCACCTGGGCCATTCTCTTCCTGCTTCTGTCCAGTCCCATCACTGCACAAAAAGTCTTTCTGGAACTTCTGCAGTTAACTTGCCCAGAAAGCCAGCCATCCTCTCATTACTAATCCTTATGCTTCGAGGCCTAAGCATACCTCCTAACGTCTATCTTCTCTGCTTACCATTCCAACCCAGAGCCATTACCCCGTGAGCACACCCTGAGCCTCTTGCCTAGCGCACATCCTCTCAGGCCCACAGAGGGATGGCTGACAGTATCCATGGCTTCCCTCTCTTTTTCCCCAGGCTTCCAAGACCTCGGGGGCGGGGGGCACCTGGGGTTGGTCGCTGGGAATGGGAGCTGATACACACCTGCCTTGCCAGGGTATTCCTGTCAGATCTGAGTCCTGGCAGAATTGCCCTGGTTGCTGCAGTCACTGGAAGCTGAGACGTCTCCCCTTCCCTGCCCGTTCAGTCTCCATGGTCCCCCTCACCTGTTCTCGAGAATCATTGCCCAGGAGGATCCACCCGCACACCTCTGGCTCAGGCTTGGCTTGGAGGTGACTCAGGGTTGGAGTCACAGCATCTGCCTGTGTTGTTTTTTTTTAATCAGCTCTTGCAGACTGCTGACTTCAAAATGTCTGCTTTAGGATGAATTCACTCAACCAGAGAACAAACTGGTCTTGGTAAAATGCATGCTGACTTTTTATGGCTTCAGAGATCTGATCTCAAGAAATCTGATTTTTTTTTAATTTCTTTTTTATAAGACTTTTTAATATATTTTTGGAAAGGCAGATCAAATTTATAGAGATATGGAGAGACAGCGAGAAAGATCTTCCATTTTCTGGTTCATTGCAGTTCATTGCACCACAACTGGCTGCAATGGCTGGAGCTGAGCTGATCCAAAGACAGAAGCCAGGAGCTTCTTCCAGGTCTCCCTTGAGGATGCAGGGTCCCAAAGCTTCAGGCCATCTTCTACTGCTTTTCCTAGATCACAGGAAAGGAGCTAGATGACAACTGGCGCAGTTGGGACACGAACCATCGCCCATATGAAATCCCGGTGCATGCAAGGTGAGTATTTAGCCATCAAATCATCACACTAGGCCCTGATAATTTTTCTCTTTTCTTTTTTCTTAAAGATTTATTTATTTCTTTTAATGGAAAGGCAGATATACAGAGAAGAGGAGAGACAGAGAGGAAGATCTTCCGTCCCATGGTTCACTCCCCAAGTGACTGCAACGGCTGGAGCTGAGCCAATCCGAAACCAGGAGCCAGCTCTTGCGGGTCTCCCATGCGGGTGCAGGGTTCTAAGGCCTTGGGCCATCCTCAACTGCTTTCCCAGGCCACAAGCAGGAAGCTGGATAGGAAGCAGGGCCACTGGGATTAGAACCGGCAACCATACGGGATCCTGGCGCGTGCAAGGGGTGGACCTTAACCACTACGCTATTGCGCCAGGCCCAATAATTTTTCTTTTTACAGGTATACATGCATTTTCGTTTTACTTGAAAGGCAAGTAGATGGAAGGCGACACAGCGCAACAAGAGATCTTCCACTCACTGGTTGACTTTCTAAACGTGGAATGGGGCCAAAGTCAGGAGCCTGGAACTGAATCTGGGTCTCCCATGTGGGCGGTGGACCCAAGCACTTGAACCACCGTGTGCTGCCTCCTATAGTGTGCACTGTCAGGAGGCTGACTTGGAAACAGAACATCCAGGACTCCAACCAGACACTCTGATATGTCATATGAACAACACAACTCGCAAGCAGGATCTTCATTGCTATGCTCCATACCCATCCCAAAATATTTTTTCAATTTTGAGAAATTAAAAATTACACATTAGAGGAGCCAGTGCCATGGCATAGCAGGCTAAGCCTCCACTGTCAGCACTGACATTCCATATGTAGGTACCTGCTCATGTTCTGGCTGCTCCACTTCTAATCCAGCTCCTTGCAAACAGCCAGGGAAAGCAGTGGAGGATAACTCCAGTCCTTGGTCCCCTGCACCCACATGGGAGACCCTGAAGAAGTCCCTGGCTCCTGACTTCAGATTGGCTCGGCTCTAGCTGTTGTAACCACTTGGGGAATGAGCCAGTGAAATGAAGAGTTCTCTCTGTCTCTCTTTCCAGATTTCTATATATATATCTGTATATCTATCTATCTATATATATGTACATATACCTATATACATATATATGGCTCAATTCTGCCTTTCAAATAAAAAAACCTTAAAATTATTTTTAAATAATACAGAGACATGGATTATATTGTCATAAACGTATTTGTTACCCAGCATGACAAATCTAGGTATTTTGTATTAGATATATATCTAGAAGAACAAGAGCACTGAAGATAAAGCTGAAATCTTTTTTTTTTAATTTCCTGAGACTTAATTCCCTTTTATCAATCCCCAGAAATAACCACAATCCTAAATGTGGTATATTTTCTTCCAGCCTTATTTTATTTGTTTGAAAACTATTACTTTTTAGGGCATCCCCAGAGCCTATGAAACTGTCACATAATGAAGTGTAATTAATAAAATTTATGTATAAAAAAAAGAAAACTATTACTTTATATGGCCCAATATTTACATAGGTTGCTTCAACTAAAAGTTGACTTTAAACTTTTGCACACGTGGTAGCACATCTTAGGTTTCATTCTGAGGCTACATTTTTTAATCCATTTTGTTTTGGTGAAATTTCTACATGTTGACAAAGTGGCACTAGATGCTTTCTCTTATTGACTGTCACGATTGATTGGATGAATATAATTTATAACTTTATAACTGAGTCGTGTGTTGTCTTTGGAGAGCAGTAGCTGCCTTTGTCTATAAAATGTAAGAATTTTCCTGGGCTTCTGACACTAAAATCTTATTTTTATAGCTGTTGCACTATTATTTCCCAGTTTGCCTCCTGAATTTTGTCCATCACGCCTTCTGTATTACTAAACTTTAAAATTTTTGTTCAGTAACATTTGTCAAAGTTTAATTTACCAATTCATTGATTTCCAAGCAGTTTTCATAAGCTAATCAGTCATTTTAAAGAATTACCTTTTAATTTTGTGTCTGCTTGGTTGGTTCACTTTTAATAATAACAATTTTTTTTTCCTTTTATTTAAAAGGCAGAGAGGGCAAGACTGAGAGAGATCTTTCTTCTACTGGTTTGCTTTCTAAATGGCTCCAGCAGCTGAGCCCAGACCCCGTGAAAGCCAGGAACCTGGAGCAGCATCCAGACCTCCCACAGGGGCAGCCCAAGGTCATGGGCCATCTTCTGCTGCTTTCCCATGGAATACCAGAAAGGAGCCTTTCTGGAAGCAGTGCAGCTAGGACGTGGACTGGCACTCCAATACAGGATATAAAATGGAGCCCCATTTTCCAGGTGGGGCTTAACCCCTCACACCACCATGCCAACCCCTCTTTTTAACTCTTTGCTAAATAAATGTTGTAGGCAACAAAAATCTCTGGCTGTCCTATATATAGGTTCCTACCTGAGGCCAAATTGTGTCATGTTCTGCCCTCTTACTCCAGCTCTCACAGTAATCAAATGTCCTTTTCATAGTCAAGTGAATGCCTTTTTCCCCCCATTTTTTGTCCCTCGCATTGTTGATTTTGTTATTTCAAATGGCCCTTCAGTCATAGTGCCTGGTGTTCCTAAGCCCAGGGAGTCTATCATGTGCCTTCCAGGGAAAAACACATATGTTAGAGGAGCTCCTATATACTAGAGTTATGGCCGTGAGCTCAATGCCTCCATACCTATGGATTCTATCATCAAAATTTGAACAAAGCTCAGATCCAAAATACTCATGAGAAACAACTGTCTCTGCATTGAGCATATTCAAACAATTTTTTTCTTCATGATTATTCCTGAAACAGTACAGTATAGCAACTATTTACATAGCATTTACATTGCATTAAATAAGTAATCTAGGGATGATTTAAATCATGCAGTAGGATGTACAAATGCTATATGCAAATACTACATAGTTTTATTTAAGGGACTTGAACATCTGTGGATTTTGGTAGCTGAGAGAGTCCTAGAACCCACTGCCCATGGACACCAATGGGCAACTGTGTATTAAACAAAATAGCTTTAAATAGAAACACACATAAAACAAGTTGTATGTTGATGAAATAATAAAAAAAAAATTGTGACCAAATACTCACAGGAAGCTAATCACTCATTTCCCCCGGAAGCAGTGATTTAGTATTTGCTAGTTCAGCGTTCCTGGGCCCTTTAGGGTCTACCTGCCTCCAATTGCAAGAATGAACTGCACTCACCTTCACACTTGGATCCGTGAGATTCTGTCTGCTTGCAGGACTTTCATATCCCCTTTCCATCATGCTCAGCCCCTTCTGTGCAGTGCCAGTGTGCTGTGTTTGGGCTGTTCTCCGCTCCAATCCAGTTCCATGTGTCTTTCCACTGGTCATTAGAGTAACATAACTGTTAATCATTTTTTCCCATAATCTCTGGGTCATTTTCCACTAATGTTATAGTCATTTTCATTGTCTGAATTCTTAGCAAGCACAGGTCATGCCACTCATAATGTTGAAAATTAAGTGGACCTAAGCCATGATCCTGGAACTCCATCCAGCCTCCTCGGGGGGTACGGTGGATTAAGTCCTTGGGTCAGCCTCCACTTCTTTCCCAGGGGCATTAGCAAGAGCTGGATGAGAAACTGAGCTGCCATATTCATATGGGATGCCAGTGTTGCAGGTGGCAACTCTGAGCCACAACACCAACCGCTTCCTGCATACTTCTTTTTGTTGCTTTACACATGCTCTATTCTGGAGCAAAACATCCAGAGTATTCCTGAGAAATGATGCTTAGAAGATGAATCACATGAAACAGGAAGGCCCTGGAAATGGAGTTGACCTGATGGAGTTGACTCAGTTGACCTGATGACTAGGATAACTCTATACTAGGGTTTCCTGCACCTTGCAGGTGACAGACAACACAGCAACCGTGATGTCTTACAGAAAATGTCATTTGTTTTTGCTGGTGTTCTAAAAGAGTCCTCCATTCTGCCTGAAATGCAGTACTCTTCTCTTAGAATGTCATCTGATCAGCTCCTGCTGCAACCCAGGGTGCACAGTAACAGTAAAGTGGCTCAGAATTGAGACTGGAGCCAGGAATCCCAGCATTCCCAAATAGGATGTGGGCTCCCCAAGCAGCATCTTAACCAGTGTACCAAGTGCCGACCCCAAGTATTTTGTGAACCACTTATGAAAGTTTTCATAAAACCTAAATTTAGGGCCCAGCATGGTAGCCTAGTTGCTGAAATCCTCACTTTGCATGAGCTGGCATCCCATATGGGTGCCTGTTCATATCCCAGATGCTCCACTTCTCATCCAGCTCCCTGCTTCCAGCCTGAGAAAGCAGTTGAGAATGGCCCAAGTCTTAAGACCCTGTACGCATGTGGGAGATTTGGAAGAGGCTCCTGGCTTCGGATCAGCTCAGCTCCATTGTGGCCACTTGTGGAGTGAATCATCGGTCAGAAGATCTTCCTCTCTGTCTCTCCTTCTCTGCGTAAATCTTACTTTCCAATAAAAATGAAGTAAGTCATTTTAAAAAAAAAACCTAAATTTAAGTTAATGCTCGTGAACTGTGTGAGGAAAACACTACTTGAGTCTAGTCAGCAGGTAGGCCAGAATATGCCTCATCAGTGTCACTTCCCCAGCCACGCCCTGGCCACAGTCAACAGAAGGCCCCTCGGGGAAATCAGCGGTAGACAGTCCCTCAGGACAGCCCCTCATTTCCCTGTCCTATTCAGCTAGTAGTAGTGGGAAAGAAAACCTACAGCCCCTACGGTGTTCTGTTTGAACAACACTGAAGTTTGGGGAAAAGATGTTAAATGGTTAGCAAAATGCAATTGTTAAGAATATTCGCATTAGGATAGATGTTGGCTTCTCCAGAATAACCAACATCTCTGAGCCCCCACCATGGCAAGAGCTGCCTGGCATGGAGAAATGACAGTCTCAGCTGATGGGCATGTGCCTTCAGCCCCTCCCACTCATTCCTCTCTCTAGCAGAACCTCCTGGGTCTGGAAGGCATTGGGCATGCTTCCCTGCTCTGGAGAAAAGACATGCTCAACCTTTGCGAGAATGGTAAGGGTTGGGATCCAACTTCCACTCCCCTGGGAGTCTATGAAAGCTGCACAGACTGTGATGCACCACCATTTGAAGGAAAAAATTTCTGACACGAGAACTCATGACAAAAAAAAAGCGCCAAATCAAAGTATTGACATTGTACTGCCAAGAACAAAAGACAGGAAGACAGTGGGACATGAGCCACAGTGTGGACTCACACTGCCTCGGATAACATGTCAACTTCTAGAAGGTTCTTGGGAAATACATGGGGCCTACACCTCTGGATCAAAGAGTTTGGTTTCTGACTCCATTTCCACCAAGTGTTAGGAGAAAGTAAGGAATTTTCAAGAACTCAGATTAGGCCAGCTCAAAATACGCTACTCTGGTCACAAGGATTCTTTTGAGTGAAAGCAACTAAGAGAAAGTAGACACAGGATGAGCTTCCTGTCTTCCCTGTTGGCCTGAAATCAGAGCTTATGGTGCCCCACCCTCTTCCCGTGCCAAGGGGATCACAGTATGTCCCCATGGACCCCATAGCAAGGAGTCTACTAGCCCACGTCTAAGGGTAGTCCCACGAAATTGTGATCACCCAACATTTAAGCACTTCTAGAAGCTCCCAATCCACTCCACCTCTATAGCTCTTGGTAAAAATGGCACACAAGCCCATTCTAGCCACTTTTCCAAGTCACTCATCTCTGAGTGCACCTATAAGGTTGAATGACGCATGCCTGGATGAATAACTGTTTTTCTCTCTTTTTAAAATTTTTTATCCATCTAATTTGCATGATTAACTAACGTGGCTAAACTGGGTAGAAGAAAAAGAATAGTTTCATTTCTCTTCATTTTTTTTGTAAAATCCTCTTTGACCCAAGAACAGACTTAAATATTTTGATCATTTTAAATTAAAAGGATCCCTTCAGTACCAAGTAACACACATGACAGTTGCTAAAGGAGGGATGAGCTGCATTGCTCAGATTTCATGATTTTACAGGTTTGACACTTCACATTGAAGGTCTGGGAAACAAATGCATGTCTTCTCCACCATTTACATTAGGAGAGAAGGCAGGTGTGAACAGCAGTTTGCTTATTAAACTGATTCTGTTTTGTTCATAATTAAAATTCTTTTCTTCTAAATAACCCTCGGAGGACCAGAGAATCAAAAAGCATTACAAGAGTAATTAGGTACGTGTCGGATCCCTACCTTCAGGAAAGACTGCAGCACTCCACGCGGCTAAGAGTTTGTTCACTCGCATTTCTCTTCCAGTGGCTGTTTTGAAGGTATTTCATCTGACATGTCAAAACATCTGCTCAAAGGGAAAAAAGATACTCAGATCTCTGCCAGAGACCATCAAGACAAGAGTCACAAAAGCCGCTAAAATCATAGTTTCTTTCTCCAGACCCAGTAACACCATAAAGAAAGACACTGTTTTGTTTTGTTTTATTTTATAATACAGTTCCAGACTCTGGGATTTCCCATGCCCCTCCTCAAGCTCCCCACCCCCACACTGATTTCCCCTCTATTATTACAATGGGTGGTTCTTTACGAACAGTCATAAGTTCAAAACATAGAAAACGGGGAGAGCTTCCTGATATGGTGGTGAGTTGTGCCTGCACTGACTGGGTATCTTACAAAGACCCAGCAGTCACCTGGTCTGCATTGTGAGTGGTGTTCACCCAGGCAACATGGAAATCCGATGGTTTCACACAGTCTGGGAGAGGAGATGGGGTTCATATGCACAGGCCTGACTTGTAACAGAGACTTGGCCCTTCCAGCCCCTGCTGATGTTTGAGACAGTTCCTCCGAGTGGAGAGGGTTGCACCAGCCAGTTGGCACAGTCCTGTGACGACGGATGTCTGAGTCTGCACAGAGCAAGCAGCCGAGTGGCCTTCAGGGCCTCAGCCTGGATTTGCTCGTCCTTGGCGTGGGGCTGTTGTTCATCTGTCACAGGATTGAGGACACTGGGCATCAGACAACAGGACCCCCGTGTGGAGGTGAAGGTGGTGCTGCTTGGAAAACCTCTGTCCCAGACTCTTCACATCACAAGAGAATCTAAGAGCAGGAAGTGTGGCCTAATGAAATGAGCCTCTGCTTGTGTGCCACTGCATCCAAGCCTGCCTCCCCGACGTCTGATCTCACCTGGCAGCACTCATCATAGTTTTCTTCAACCAACATCAAGTGGAGTGTCAAGAGAAAGTAACTTCTGCTCTGGAGACAATGTTTTCCAGGGTAAATCTATACAGAGGGTCTGGTGTGTTGCTGCAGGGCTGACCCTGGAGTGTCCAGTCACTGGGCAAGAATGGTGCTGAAACTTTGACAGCCTAGGATGTCTGAGAGGTGCCTGCTGGCCACTCAGAGCACTCTTACAGGAGCTGCCTCTTCTGTGGAGCCTCCAGAAGAATGTCCACGGTTATTTACTGATCCCAATAGCTAGGAAGCGAACCAAACTGTCAAGAGATGATGTGTAAAACAAAATACCTCTTTCTTTCATCATTTCTCTCTCTTTCCTTTCTTTCTTTCTTTCCCCCTCCCCCTGCCTGGCTACCCAGGCCAAAAGTTTTGCCCATGAACTACTAACCTAGGTAGCCACAGCTGCTGGAAAGAGTTGAGTTCATAGATGAAAACCTTGTGGAAAGAAGGGCTTGCCTTTGGGAGTGGCACACACATCTGAAGGCATCACAATCGGTTACTGATGTTGTAAGGAGACATTGGACAAGGAAGCAGAGGCAGCCTCTCCCCTCTCCCCATCCGAGGACTGTGGATATGCCCTTCAAGCTTGCCTCTTGGATTTGGATGACAGTAGTAAGCAGGAGACTAACGTTCTGTACAGATCTTCGTGTGCCTGGAAGTCATCTCAGCAAATGCTCCCGCAGACATCCCCGTTGTACAGGTGAACAAATGGAGACGAAAAAAGGTGAACAATTCACCTTCTATGGTCGATGAAGTAGTTCTATGGATACTGGTCAGGAGAGGGGACTAGTGCCATGGTGTGGAATGCTAACCCTCTGCCTGTGGTGCCAGCATCCCATATGGCTGCCGGTTCAGGTCCCTGCTGCTCCACTTCTGATCCAGCTCCCTGTTGATGTTCCTGGGAAAGCAGCAGAGAATGGCCTAGGTCCTTGGGCCCCCACACCCATGTGGGAGACCTAGAGGAAGCTCTAGACTACTCCTGGTTTCAGCTCAGCTCAGCTCTGGTTCTTGCGGCCTTTTGGGTAGTAAACCAGCAGATAGAACACCTCTCTTTGTCTCTCCTTCTCTATTTGTAAATAAATAACCAAATAAGTGTTTTTAAAAGAAAAAGAAGAAAACAAAAGCAAGGGAAGGAACTCACAGTGCACTAGGGGATCAGAAAAGCCTCCCCAGATACTCTCTGAGGAGCTGAGGAAGGGCTGAGAGTGTGGGGAGAACAGCCAGGTTCCAGGGGGAACCAGTGGGGCTGCTGGCTGTGCTGCAGGTGTGAGCTGATGGATGAACGTGGGCCAGTGTGACTGGGTGCACTGCTAAGATGTGAGCTCTGTGGGTGCCTGGGAGGTCAGCATACTTGTAGGAGGTATTTCAAAAAGTTGATGGGAAATGGAATTCAATCATTTATTTTGGTGCAGAAAGTTCCTTCTATAGCTACACAGAGCACACCTTTCTCATTCTAATGAACAAAAGCTTTTCGTTTTCTGATGCACAAACGCTAACTATTGAGCTTGTGACTAATTAAAATGTCTGTTCACTTCAACCAGTAAATAATGCTCACTTCACAATTGCAGAAACTGGCCGTAGGAAAGACAGCTGAAGTTGCAAAGCACCCTGTCCGTCCCGTCAGCCTGACCAGAACTCTGAATGTAGTGTAACAACTACAGGCACCTGGTAAGTGGAGGCTCTGGGCTGAGTGGACCACATCCCGACGAATGAAACACTGGCATCACCGCAACACTTTGCCTCTTTCCAATCGCAGCCTCATCATGTTCTGTAGCTGCTGTTACTTGGTGGTACAGAACATCCTGTTAGGTCTTTCTCAAGATAAAGCAAGCTTCAGGGGCCCGGCGGCGTGGCCTAGCAGCTAAAGTCCTCGCCTTGAAAGCCCCGGGATCCCTTATGGACGCCGGTTCTAATCCCAGCAGCTCCACTTCCCATCCACCTCCCTGCTTGTGGCCTGGGAAAGCAGTTGAGGACGGCCCAATGCATTGGGACCCTGCACCCGCGTGGGAGACCAGGAAGAGGTTCCTGGTTCCCGGCTTCGGATCGGCGCGTACTGGCCCGTTGCGGCTCACTTGGGGAGTGAATCATCGGACGGAAGATCTTCCTCTCTGTCTCTCCTCCTCTCTGTATATCCAGCTTTCCAATAATAATAAAATCTTTTTTTAAAAAAAAAGATAAAGCAAGCTTCTCAAGGAGCCACACTGATGTCTGAGCTGCCTCACCACCTAACTCAGCGGTCCAAACTCTGTTCTTAGAAGCCTCAGCCCCTTCTCACTCAAGATGGAAATTCTTTTTTTTAAAAAAAAAAGATTTATTTTTATTACAAAGTCAGATATACAGAGAGGAGGAGAGACAGAGAGGAAGATCTTCTGTCCGATGATTCACTCCCCAAGAGAGCCGCAACCAGCCGGAGCTGCGCCGATCCGATGCCGGGAACCAGGAACCTCTTCCGGGTCTCCCACACGGGTGCAGTGTCCCAATGCATTGGGCCATCCTCGACTGCTTTCCCAGGCCACAAGCAGGGAGGCGGATGGGAAGTGGAGCTGCCGGGATTAGAACCGGCGCCCATATGGGATCCCGGGGCGTTCAAGGCGAGGACTTCAGCTGCTAGGCCACGCTGCCGGGCCCGATGGAAATTCTTGAACCCAAAGATCTACTATCATCCCATCAACCAGCAGATTAAGCTTTCTCTTCACTTCATCCTTAAACTTTCTCCTCATTATTTTTTAAAGTTTTATTTATTTTTATCTGAAAGGCAAATTTACACAAAGAGAATTCACAGAGAAGAGGTATTCCATCCTCTGGTTCACTCCCCAAATGGCTGCAATGGCCGGAGCTGGGCTGATCTGAAACCAGGAGCTTCTGCGTCTCCCATAGGGATGCAGAGGCCCAAGGATCTAAGCCATCCTCCATTGCGTTCCCAGGCACATTAGCAAGGAGCTGGACCAGAAATGGAACACCTGGGCCAAACATGATGGCCCAGTGGCTAAATTCTCACTTTGCATGTGCTGGGATCTCATACGGTTTTGGTTCGTGTTCCAGATGCTCCACTTCCCAATCAGCTCCCTGCTTGTGGCCTGGGAAAGCAGTCGAGGACGGCCCAAAGCCTTGGGACCCTGAACCCCCGTGGGAGACCTGGAAAAAGCTCCTGACTCCTGGCTTCGGATCAGCTGAGCTCCACCACTGAGGGCACTTGGGGGATAGAAGATAGAAGATCTTTCTTTTTCTCCTTCTCTCTGTAAACTTGCCCTTCCAATAATAAAAAATAAATAATCTTTAAAAAGATGGAAAGAAATTAGCCAAGTAAATGACAGTGTAAGAAAATATCCCAACCAGAATAGAATTTCACACATGGTGAAGATATATGGAGTTTTAAGAGATTTGTTTATTTACTTGAAAAGCAATTAACAGAAAATATGGAGAGAAGAAGAGAGAGAGAGAGATATCTTCCATCTACTAATTCACTCTCCAAATGCCGGCAAAGTGCACCAGGATCCAGGAACTCCGTCTGGTCTCCCAGGAAGCACCTGGGCCACCCCTGCTGTCTTCCAGGTACCTTACCAGGTTCCAGCAGGAAGCTGGAACGGAAGAGGAACAGTCAGGATTGAGCCTGCACTCTGATATAGGACAATACAGGACGAGGCTCTCCCAGCTGGTGGCTTAGCTGTTGAACCCTAATCTCTGCCCCAAGATGTGGGTTGTTTTTTTTTTTTTTCAAACATTTAGTAAGTTGTTTATTTGTAAAAAGATGTGGGCTTTAGATATACTCTGAGATTTACAAAATTCATGCATATTTATAATATGCATAAGAATCAAAATGGTGTTTTAGAACACCCTCAAAACTGTTTGAAGGAATTGCAATGGAACCCCCAAAACAAGGTCTGCCCACAGCAAGGGGGTTGCATCCGGATGGTGGAAGAAAGCCAGGGTTTATTCGCAAAGCACAGAACAGAAAGTGAGTCTCCAAGGAATTCAGGCAGTAAATCTTGGAGCAGTGCATGCTCAGCTGGGGTGGGGGTCCCCGATTGATCCTGCTCCCAGTCAGTAGGGGCTGTTCATTTGTTTTGAATAGTGAAGTGGGATTCCAATCTGCCTGGGCCGAAGGGTAGATCAGATGTTAGTTTGTTGGACTGGAGTCTATGGGTTCCTGCAAAGCTTCCACAACAGAGGCTTGTTTTGAGATATTAACTATGGGGGTGGGGAGGGTCTTGGCTTGACTTTTGCAACATCCTTTCATTTAACGTTACTCTTTACAGAGGAACTGCAAGCAAGGAAGAGATAATGGGCTTGATAGTCTGTTTCTGAGGCATTCAGGTATAGATTGGCTTCACTGATAATTAAACTAGGCGAGCTTTGCGTTCAAGCCCTGATAAAGCCTGGAGTGTTAACCTAACAACTAAAGTCCTCGCCTTGAACATGCCGGGATCCCATATGGACGCCGGTTCTAATCCCGGAAGCCCCACTTCCCATCCAGATCCCTGCTTGTGGCCTGGGAAAGCAGTCAAGGACAACCCAAAGCCTTGGGACCCTGCACCCGCGTGGGAGACCCAAAAGAGGCTCCTGGCTCCTGATTTTAGATTGGCTCAGCTCTGGCCATTGCAGCCGCTCGGGGAGTCAATCATCGAACAGAAGATCTTCCTCTCTGTCTCTCCTCTCTGTATATCTGCCTTTCCAATAAAAATAAAATAAATCTTTAAAAACAAAAAAGGGAACGTATAGTGATGGCATAATAGAGACCATCATATTCAGATGTGAAGACACAATGTAATAGGCATCCCCTACTTCCAAAGCAAAGATGGACTTCCAGTGAAACTATTGGACATATCTAGACAACAGGATGCTGGGCTGTCTAACATTGTCTGTAGCAGCAATGTCGGGGCATACTTAAATTACAGACTGATGGACATAATGACTGCTTATGAAGGACTATACTATTGTAATAATACGGGGAAAATCAGTTGGGGGTGGGAATTTGGGGTTGGGGTAGGGAAATCCCAGACCCTTGGAACTGTACCATAAAATTCAAGATAAATAAAACATTTAAAAAATGCTACTTCAGGTCAATCAATCAACCGCAGGTTTATTATTTCATTTGTTCTACATGCCCTAGTCTCCCCCACATCCACATTACTCAACCATAGGTATTTGGATTTCTGAACTCTTCTTTTTTCTTAAGATGTATTTATTTTTATTGGAAAAGCAGATCAGATTTATGGAGAGAAGGAGAGAGAGAAAGATCTTCCATTCGCTGGCTCACTTTCTAAATGGCTGCAGCAGCCAGAGTCGAGCTGAACCAAAGCTAGGGGCCAGGAGCTTCTTCCAGGTGTCCCACGCGGGTGCAGGGCCCCAAGGCTTTGGGCCGTCCTCTACTGCCATCCCAGGCCATAAAGCAGGGAGCTGGAAGGGAAATGGAGCATCTGGAACACTAATCGATACCATATGGGATCCCAGTACTTGCAAGGAGATGATTTAGCCATTGAGCCATCTTGCCTGGGCCCTGAACTCTTCTAAATGACACATTAATAGCCAGAGGATTCATTGCTTGAAAGACGTTGGCTACCTGCTGTTTTTCAAAAGCACCTATTCTTATCCACGTCATATATTTGAATCACCCCTGTGTATATATCATTGAAAGCAGGAAACAAGATGCCAAAGATGTATATTAAAGCAACTTCAATCACCAGAATCCAGGATTCTGACATGGTTTTGCTGAACATCAGAATGACTAAGTAGAAGTAGATAGCGCCATGGTGATGAGATCGGGAACACAGAGAGACTGCTGTCTAAATGAAGCAATGACAGTGCAATCTTCCAAACGCGCAAGGCTGCTGCTGCTGATGGGTCTACAATCTGCAGAAAAGTACAGCTAAGGAATCAGGCCCCGGACAGCCTGCAGGACTGCATGCAAAGGCTCTAAGCAAGAGGAGCCGTGTCTGAGAGTGAGGAGAATGCCAGTGGAAAATGCTATCTTCCATTTTCGTCTCTTCTATGGAACATAAAAGACCCCAGTCAAAAATCAAACCCACAGCCCATGAATCCAGCAGAGCCATCCCTGCAGCTGAAGAGGCCTGAGGTGCTCTCGGTGAATAACAAATGAATAATGAAACATTCGAAAGACGAACACATTTGTATAATTATGGGACCTGCTGAGGAAGGAACAACTGTAATGAAGCCATGGGGAAATGCAGCCCAGAGCATTATGGGTAATCCTCTAATCACATTTCCTAACGAGAGAGAAGCCCTTGCAGGCAGGTACCTCTCATTCCTCTAGAAACCAAACACTGAATTTCCAATGAGGAAAATTACTGAAACCAGGGACTTTTCTTTGGAATCTGTCTTTATGTGCAGGGACAAATGAAGGATAAATAGTCCAGAAAAATAACTTCCACAGCTTTTTCCGAGAGCCTATTTTTTTTTTTTCTTGTGGCTGTGGCTTAGATGTGGTTTGTTGCCAGAAAAGATCACGTGTGGGAAGGTTGGTTTCCAGTATGGTAATGACGTTAGCTGATGGGGACCCGGTAGGAGGTCATTGGTCATTGTAGGTGCTGCTCTTGGGAAGAATTATCGTAATTTTTGTGGGACCCTTTTTGTTCCTGTGAAGGAGTTGTTTAAAAGAACAAGACTTGGGGACAAATGATTAGCCTGGTGATTAAGATAATGTAGGTAGCCCTGGGTCCCGTGTGGTGGCCTAGGGGTTAAAGTCCTTGCCTTGAACGCCCTGGGATCCCATATGGGCGCCGGTTCTAATCCCGGCAGCCCCACTTTCCATCCAGCTCCCTGCTTGTGGCCTGGGAAAGAGGTCAAGGACAACCCAAAGCCTTGGGACTCTGCACCCACGTGGGAGACCTGGAGGATGCTCCTGGCTCCTGGCTTTGGATCAGCTCAGCTTCAGCCATTGAGGTCACTTGGGGAGTGAATCATCAGACAGAAGATCTTCCTCTCTGTCTCTCCTCCTCTCTGTACATCTGCTTTTCCAATAAAAATAAATCTTAAAAAAAAAAATAATGTAGGTATCCCTTCAATTCCTGGCTCTAGCTCTAACTCCAGCTTCCTGCTAATGTAGACTCAGGAGGGCAATAGCGATGATGCAGACAACTGGATTCCAGCTCTCCACACTCCAGACCTGGATTGAGTCACCAGTCTCCCACTTCAGTCCCAGCAAGAGCTCATCACAGATATTTGAAGAATAAAACAGGATGGAAATTTTCTATGTGTGTGTCTCTCACTCTGCCTCTCTCTCTTGAAAAACAAAATTTTAAGATTTATTTACTTTTATTTGGAAGATAGATTTACCGAGGGAACAGGAGAGACAGAGACGAAGGCCATTGGCTCACTCCTCAAATGACCACAATGGCTGAAGCTGAGCTGATCCAAAGCCAGGAACCAGGAGCTTCTTACAGGTCTCCCACATGGATACAGGGTCCCAAGACTTTGGCCTATCCTCTATTGTTTTCCCAGGCCATAAGCAGGGGGCTGGATGGCAAGTGGAGCATCTGCAACATGAACCAATGCCCATATGGGATCCCAGCACTTGCAAGGTGAGGACTTAGCCACTGAGCCACTGCGCCAGAACTTTCTATCTGTCTTGCAATTTTTTTCTTGGGTCTGATACCATGGTGCAGCACATTAAGTTGCTGAATGTGACATTAACACCGTATATGTAGAGCACCGGTTTAAGTCCTGGCTGCTCTGCCTCTGTCGCAGCTCCCTGTTAATGCGCATGGGATAGCAACAGAAGATGGCCAGCTACGCTGGCCCCTGCCACCCACACACCTAGCTCCTGGCTTCTGCCTGGCTCAACCCTGGTTACTGTAGCCATTTGGGGGACTGAAGCAATGAATAAAATCTCTGCTATCTGTCTCTTTTATCACTCTTCCTTTCTTAAATAAATAAATCCTAAATGCTTTCGCCGCAGAAGCAGTGGATACCTCATCAAGGACTATCAGCATGGGCACCAAGGACCATATCCCAGCTGCCAAGGAGATCACAGGGAATTGGAGTGCCCTCACGGGCTGAGAACTCTGAGGTCAACCGTTCCCTATCGAATCTCCCGCACGGGATGTTAGAAGCCCAGAACCCTCCTCACAGGGTCTAATGTCATTGGAACATCAGCCAGGAGCCCCGAGCAGTCCTCAGGAACAGAATAGTAAACTTCCTTCTGGACTCAGGAGAGGAATTTTCTCTGGTCCTTACTTAGTTCCAACTTTGGCTCCCCTTCCTCTCTTGCAATGACCATCAGGGTCGCTCCGGAGCCCCCAAAATTAAATCAGATAGACAGAGACCAATAAGGAAAGCTTAGAACAGACAAGAAAAGGTCAGCTTGGACTCCCATATACCTCACTAGGTAGGACACAAAGACCAGTTACTCCTCACTAACTAAGGTGTTGAAGATTTCTGTGCACACCCCTCCTAAAACTGTTCTGCTCCTCAATTGTTAATATATGGCTTGTTAGAGTTTTAAGCCTGTTTGGATTATCCTAAAATTCATGAAGTTCAGTAAAATCTCGCTTGAATGCTATAAGCTGCTAAATATAAATATGAAAAAGAAGACACAAGACAGCTGAATAGTACCCTACAACCATTTTAAGGTTTACAGCAGTCGGTTATGTATAAAATAAAATTGAGATGTCAGTAAAGCAGTTCCAGGATGTGGTTAAGAACTTGCATTTTCTAACACATTGGTCATTCAGTAGCACGTTAGTTAAGTTCATGATGTTGTAAATTTACATTTTTCTTCTTGTTGTTGAGTTTGTGTTGCGGCTTTTCATTGGAGGGGATGATATTCTGCCATTACTCTCAGATTAAAGATGGTCTCCCAATGAAACTGTTGAATTTATCTGGACAATAAGATGCTGGCCTCTCTGCATGGTCCATGCCCACAATGATGGAATCCTGACTGGTTATGAGCTGTAGTACTGTGATAATACGGAGGAAATCAATATGGGGGGGGGGTTGGGGAGAGGTTAGGGGGAATCCGAGAGCCTATGGAACTGTGTCAAACAATGAAATTAAAAAAACATAAAATTTCAACCATAAAAAAAAAAATCAAAATACAATAGCCTAGGGAAAGGTATGAGCAGCTGAGCACACTGGCTCATTTGGGGGAGGGAGGCTTGGTGGTTTTTCTGGGAGCACCCAATCCTGGAGGCCAGGTTTCTTGACTCCCAGGGGTACCTGTAGCCAGGTGGCCTGGGCACCAAAGGTGCGAGGCAAAGCCCCTTGGGCCGCCCAGCAGTTTATTTTCACAGTTAGAGGGTCCTGATTTACATGGGATGATATGTTCACACAGGTGGCAGCGGGAGATGCCCTTTAGTTTTTATACCTACGTTAGGAATCACAGCTGAGGAACTTCTATTAGACCAGTACATTACATGTGTATGTAGGAATGGGACCTACACCAAAGTGGTTTGGTGGGAAGAACAAGAGAGAAGTTGGTGTGTTAGCAGATTCTGTGGGGGCAACGTGGGCTCATACCTGTGGAACTGCAATTTCTGCTGGCTACTCCTAGAACTGCGGAGGGGGTCAGGCCTTGCTGGGGAGCTAAAGGGGGCTCCCCAGTTGGGTTGGGATTTCCACTGGTGAGAACATGACTAGGATTGAGTGCAGCAGGCATGAATGATATAGCTGCAGACCGCGCTGGTACAAGTGTGCACTGGGACAGTGGAGTGTCAGACTGGGCTTCACTCCAGCCCCAATTGGTACTTGTGAGAGCTAGTTTGAGTGTAGAACAGGCCAGACCAGGTCTTGACTCCCACTGAACTACATGAAAGCTGTGCCTGGATGCGGACCAGGTAGCGCTGGGCTACAACCACCAACAAGAACCAGAATAGGGGTGGTTGGTTGAGCAAGCTACTGTTCTCACCAGGGCAGAAGGTGGGCAAAGTCAACCTGAGCCCTCCTACTAAGTGGGTGTTGGGTTCGTAAGCCCCAGGGGAGGGGGATTTGGTGATGCTTGGGACACCTGGCCCAACTACTTGGACTCGCCAGCAAGAACATGACCTACTTAATGAAAAAGGTGGAGCAGTGGACATAGGCCCAGCTGTAAAAGCAGAATATGGCAGCTCATTTGGTGCTGTAGCAGAAGAACAGAGCTAACTGGACAACAACCCCAAGCAAACGATGACAGCAAAACAATTTGGTGAATGGAATCAATGGACACTGGGAGGTGACATCATCCCTGGAACGGTGAAAAGGCAGCATCTCAGAACTCTCCAAACCATCCGGAGAGACTCCTTGGAATATGTACACACTGAGACTCTGGGTTGATATGAGGTGGCGGTTCCTCATCCCCGGTACTGGCATGTGTGGAAAGTCATGAGTGGTTTTCTCCTTTGTTTCTCCCCTTACCCCAGGAATAACAAGAAGAAATAGCAAATTTGGAAGCAATGAATTCACCCAATTTTCCCTAAACCTTGACCTTTCCCAACCTGATCAACCATGTAATCATCGTTTTTTTTAAAGATAAATAAATTTTTAAAATAATTAAAAAAACAAAAATAAAATAAAGAAAAAAAACTTTTTTTAAAGAGCAAGACTGGTTCTTCCGCAGTCTCGAACTTGTCTCACCACATGATCTCTCTCTGTGTGACTGCGGCAAGAAAAGCCTTATTGGAGCCAAGCTGGTGCCAGTACCACGTTCTAGAACCTCTGGAACTGAGTTAATAAACTTCTTTTCTTAATAAATCATCTAGCCTCAGGTATTTCCTTATAGTATTATAGGCACAGAAAGAAGACTAACACATCTGCCTAAACTCAAAGCACTTACTGATCCAGACATATAGCATGCTTGTACTCTCCAAAGCAAGCACGCCTTCCACCCCAGCGTTCTGTACAATGACTAAATGGTACAGGCAAATGCCGGCTTCTCTAGGAGGGTCTCCCCACAGCTTCCTTTCCTGACCCTCTTCCCCACAACCTCATTCTCAGCTTAGGTGATTTAGTCCATTCAGTTTGCAACTTCAGCTCTTAATGTACTGCCACATACCAGGAAGGGGCTGACTTCTCACAAGATGTTCCTGACATCCCATCTCCTTCATGGAAATCATCTTACTGATAGGGGAACATGATAACAAACATGTTGCCATCTTCTCTGCAAGTCACCCTAACACTTCCCTGAACCTTATCCTTGTCCCAGCTGTAGACTGCTGCAAAATGAAGCAGTTGGAAAGCAGCAGAACAGAACAGAATTGCTTCGATTATGTCATCTGGATTGAGGACAGGAGAGGCCCCCAGAGGAGGCAAGGTCCGCTCCCCAGGGTCCAAATTCCAACAGCAAGGCCTGGCGTCATCCAGAGAGCTTCTTTAATCACTCACTGACATGGCTTGTAGGCTGAGCTCAGCCAGGAATGGAGCTCCAACGCAGGGCTTCCCTGACATGCCTGGGCTTCCTCTCAGCACAGCTGCACAGGTGTGGGTGTTACATTCAGAGCCCAGGGCCCTGCAGGTATGCGTCTGATGATGAAGGCAGAAGCTGCCTGACCTTCAGAAGTCACATAGGTTTTCTGTCATGTGGGTCAAGGCAACCAAACGGACAAGACATAGACTTCATCACCTGATGGTGGGGCCTGCAAATACCTGGTGGTCACTGTTTAGAACTGTCACCTGTCTCCTGACTTAATCTCCCAAGTATCTTCTGCCCAGTTCTTTCTTTCTCCACAGTCTCCTTGTTCTCATCCTTGAGCTCCCACCTGGCTTTGCTTGACACCCTGCTCACTACTCTTCTCACACTTACCCTTACACGCTGCTTGGTCATAGTTTTTTCCCCACCCTGTACCTGGGCAATTGCACAAACCCAAGTCTGCCTGTCACAGTCTTCCAACCTTAGCTTGGCCTGGAAGACCCTCATGCTGTGTCCAGCTCCCCAACCCTGGGCCTCATTATCCTCCCGAATTCAGTGTGCCCTATGTGCTCGCTGCTGCCACAAAGTTTTTGCACGTACTCATCTCACTTGCAGGCTCCAACCCTGCAAAACTCCTCTTCCAGCTCCGCTGGAATGCGACTTAGCAGATCACCCCACCAGGAAGTGGTGTCTATACATCTGAGTGGCTGGATGATTTGCTTTGGCCCATATACAAGGAGAGCACCGAGGGTGCCTTGTGTTTTTGGCTGGGACTAAAACCTTGAAACCACTAAGTCAAAATCAGCCTGCTGGGTCATGGGAGGTCATGTACAAGAAGAGCTGAGTTCCCTGGTGAAAAGACCTAGCAAGCAACAGACATGTCTGGGAGGTCACTCTCCACCAGCCAGCTGCCAATCCACTCCTAATTAAACCGTAAGAGGAGGGAGCTAGGCACCAGGTAACACCCGACTTGCACAGACTCGTGTGCAGTGATAGCAGGGTGTACTGCAAACGGTCTGTGGAAAAACTGGGATTATAAACTAAGTTTATAATATCTTTTGGTGCAAAAGATATTTCTTGAAACCCATGCCTTGTTTTTCCATAACACACAGTTTTACATGAACTTTTGGACAACCTCTTTCTGCCCTAGGGAATGGTTGTGGTTTCAAGCCCCTATTGGGGAAGCTGAGTGATATAAATGGACCTTAGCCAACTCTTCATTCCTGCTCTACAGCATCTTCAGAAAGTTAGATGCCAGGCATGTGTTCAGCCCTGCCTCCCCAAGGTTTAAAATAGTGTCTGACGGTCAACCAGGTTCCCCACAATTATTTATTATAGTGAATTAAGTAAAAAAAAAAACTTAGTCTCAAATGTAGAGACAAAATTGGTTCTTGGTCAAGATTCCTACAGTCTCATAAAACCAGCAACACTACATTGTTCTCAGATATTCTTGCCAATCCTAGATTTTTCCAGGGTAGCTTTCTGGACTGCACAGAACAATGCTTTACAAACTGACTTCCTCTCTCCCTGACAACTCCAATATCGCTGCCTGTCCTGCACAGCAAGGTAGTTTGAGTTCTCACTGTTAGTTCCCGATTCAGAGCCAGCCTCTGCTGGGCTCAGCAGTAAATGAGTCTGAGGCCAGCCTCCCTGCAGGGAAACAGAAGTGCCGAAAGTCTTGAGAGCCTCCAGGCAGGCACACAGGTGCAGAACCGAAACTTTCTCCCCCGACCCCGAGCTTCTTTGACCTGGAGTAAAGCAAAGCAAAGCGAGCACAAGGAACTGTGGAGTGTTGGCATTTTGCACGTCTTAGCAATAGGGCACCTGTGGGTGTCCCATGTGACTAGGGCACTCTCTGGGGTGAGTGACACATTCCCTATCTTCAGTGCGTGGTGATTGTGCAAGTGTATATGTTTGTTCTGACTTAGCAAGTACATGCTGAACATCGCCGCAATTTGACACAAGTCATTCTTCAGAACAGTGGTTTTTCTGGGCCTGGCATTGTAGAGCAGCCGGTTTAGCTGCCACTTAGAACATCCGTATGCCATGTTGTTGGAGCACCGGTTCAGATCCCAGCTACACTACTTCCAATCTAATTTCCTGCTAATATGTTCCAGAAGACAGCATAGTGGACACCCTGATCCAGAAGGAAGCTGACTCAACCTAGATGCCCAGAAAAATGCCCAAAGCAGCAGTTTGCCACCTTCTGTCCCACTCTCTGGGTTTGCTACCCTCTGTCCTGCCCTCTGGGTTTGCCACCCTCTGTCCTGCCCTCTAGGTTTCCAGGGGGGCAGAGGTTATTCTCCAGCCCACTGCACCTGTTTCCTTTTCTGGTCTGGCCGTTATCTGGGCATGCAGCACCCTTAGTATGCATCAACATTCATGTCCCAGAACACACAGCAGCTAGGATGGTAGCTACTGGAACTCTTTCTTTTGCTGTGGTTGGTTTTGCCTACCTTCACCCAGCATCCATTGTGACAATTACAGCACCATTTCTCTTTGGTGATGGATATCTTCCTGATTAAAAATCACAGCACAGATACATTCAAAGAGACACCTGATCCAGACAAGAGGCAAAGGATACAAAGGGACTGTTAAGGACTGGACCCTGCCCACCTCAAATTCCCATGTAAACGCCAATACTAATGTGTTTTTGGAGACAGAACCTAGGAGGCCATAAAGCCAAAAGGCTGAGGCCCTGCCTCCACAGGAGAGAGCAGATTTCCCTCTAACCTGAAATGATGGCAGCTGTCTGCTGTCCTCAGACTTCATGTGCACCTTGGTTCTGACTCACAACCTCCAGAACTACTTTGTGAGAAACACAGCTCTATTGTTGGAACAGTGCATCCTCTGGTACTGTTATGGCAACCCAAGTCGCCCAGCACAGGTCCAACCAAGTGCAAAGGCCCCATGCGCGGAGGCCAGCAACTGGCAGAGAGAAGCCCCTGACGGGCCAAGAAGGATCAAAGGATCTACCTCCCATCTGCGTCCAGCGTACGGCCGCCAGGTGGGGCTGTTGTATCCGCTGGACTACTAAAACAGAACCTTATATTCACCAGTGACTGTCACAACAGAGCTTTATTATAAATGAGAGGCGAGGCAACAGACTGACCAACAGACTGACTGACCGGCTGACCAGCCAGCGGGGATCAACACTCCTTACCGGAGTGTGGCCCCGAACAGCACACTCATGGGGTTTTCAAAAGGGGCAATCCACAATAGCCTGCACGATTAGGGCGGAAATACCACACACTCCCTACCTATCTCGGCTGGGCGGCCCATGCCAAGATCTTGTCCAGTCCAGCAATGAAGGTAACCACCCACTTAATTACTTGGAGCCACCTGTGAGATAACCAGACTTGGGCCTTGATTCATAAAAATTGGAGCCCATTGGTGCTAAAGGTCATAAAGGCCTTTTGGCTTGCAAGCTCAAACGGCTTCTTGGTAACAATGAGCCATGTTTACTCCATTTTGGTTTCAATTCTACAGGATGGCCTGGCTGGGCGCGAGGGAGCAGGGCGAGACAGAACTGGGTTGCAGTGGGAAGGCAACCGGGAGCTATGGCCCGGTAGGGCGCGGGGAGCGTAGCGGATGTTGCAGCAAGCAATCTGCAGGCTGCGAGCGGCTTGGGGTCCGGGAGAGAGCCGGGGTGCAGCCGCAGGGATTTAGGGTGTGGGCGCGGCGCGGGTGGGAGAGAGGCGGATTAGGGCGGGCGTGAGGGGGCCGGAGGCTGTGCGGCGGGCGCACTCACACTTGAGGGGCTGGCGCGGTGGGGACAGGGCGCCCTCTCGTCTCCTTTTCCCGAAAAGGAAGCTGCGAGGTTCTGGGAGGAAGGCAGGATGACGTCGGGACTGGGAGGGCCGGGAGCCCAAACGCCCAGGTGAAGATGTGGGGGGAGGGGGGTCTTTCCGGGGGAAACTGGATTCCCGGGGACTGGGAGGAGGGCAGCCATCTAGACCCGGATGCTGATGCTGCGGAGGGGCCCTCTGGGCTGGCAATCGCAGGGGAGCGCTAGGAGCTCCGGGGACCGACCTGAGGCCCAGGGTTCCGGGAAGCCGCCTAAGCTGGTGTGGGACGGGGTTCTGAGACAGAAACTACAAAGGCGCAAATAAAGGTGGTCTCGGAGCGGACTGGAGGAGCAGAGGATGCCAGGACGCCCCGAGGCCACGCGCACCCGCGCAGCTGCGCACTGCGCGCGGGTATCTGGTACTGGCGTTGCACCTGTGCCAGGGTGGGACCAGCGGGGAAAGACAAGAGCCCGCGCTCACTACCGGTGGATGCTGCTTCTCCCGCAATGCCCAGCGCCTCGTTTTACAGAAGCAACTCCACAGAGCGCCCGTGAACCTCTGCTGTGGGACATCAGAGTCAGGATTAAAATGCAGTTGATAATATTGGGAGAAAGAGGGAGGAAGACGGAGAGGAAGGAAGTAGGGGGAGGAAATGACTGGAGCTTCATTTTTATCTCCGTTGCTGGTGCTGCTCCCCTCGCGGGTATTCTCAGAGAATTTAGCCAGATAATCCCTCACTCCAACAACAGGTCCTCTGGGTCCGTAATGAAACTCACTAGGGGGCTAACAGACTGCAGTTGATGAAGTATCATTCACCGTGTTGATCAGTATTTTAAGGAGAGTGCTTCCTGGCGCATTCTTTGCCACGTTTACAAGTGAATGCATTCATAGAACTCTGATGGTATGTTGTAAATTCATATTAACTCAATTTACAGATGAAACCCAGAAAAATCCAAATATGCCTAGAAAATGGAATTAAGTTGGATTTAATTCGACTATGAAAGAATAGCTAAAGGTGTATTCGGATGGTGGGAAAATTTCTAAAATTAAGATTTTTGCGGTACTGTAAATTGGGTGAAAATGATATAAGCTGTTGAAAGCGGGGAGGGGAGAAGTGTGCTTTAAAAAAAGACAAACGCATGCTGAGCTGGGATTTTGCAGGATGCGAGATGCTGGGCCGTTATCACACCTAAAGGAGCTGCTTAAAGCTTGGGGTTCCAGCCTGGCTCTGCATCGGATTCCAGCTCCTTGCTGGCTTTCACCCTAGGAGGCAGCAGGTGATGGCTGAGTTTCTGCCACCATCTGATAGGAACAGTCTGGTTATAAGTGTTTATTTACTCCCATCTGCGTCTATACTGTTCCATCAATACCTACTTAATATGGGTATAGATAAAAATGAATCTATGGGAGATATGGGTAGTAATATTATCAATAATCTTAATTATATCCTTAATATTACTACACTTTTGTCTGAGATTGATGACCCAGAAATAACTATAATAATAGATCTTTTATGTAAATTATGCTGTGACTTAATAATGGATATAGTACGTATGTTGGAGCTTTTGAACAGAGGTAACTCCATCTTCCTAGACTACTGGTGAAATGGGGCCACCTCTCCTATTATTCCTGTCAAGAAACTCCAATGTACATAAGCCCTCTCATACCACTCCTGTTAAGAAGCTCTAATATATGTAAGCATGTCATGAAAAACAAGTTATGGTAAAAATGATAAAAGAAGAAGAAAATGTGTCTTGATAAATATGTAAAAAACATGGTTTGCAAAGCTAACAGAAGCAAGTGTGATTGATAGATAAGTTATAACCAATTGGAAATAAGTTAACATGTTTGTAAAGTGAAATTAACCAATGAAAATACATTGTAAACATGTAATAACCAGTCGAAACATTGTAACAAACTGCTTGCTTGACCCACTGAATTGTATAAAAACCCATGCCTTGGTCCCAGTCACTCCCACTAGACCGGAGCCAAACCTCTTGGGCTTCCACCCGAAGCCAGCAGACTTCCACGAGACTGGAACCAAAGCCCAGCAGACTTCCACGAGGCTGAAGTCAAGGTTGCTCTCGGTGGCTTCCCCGTCCTGTTGGGTGTGTGCTCACTTGAATAAACACTTGACTGCAAGCACCCATTCTCTGGACTCGTGGCGTTGGTTCGAGTGACCGGACTCGGTGTTCGCGACACCATCCTGGTCCTGCCCTATCTCTTGCAGGCATCTGAGGTTTGAATCTGGATGTGTGTTTTCTGTGTTTCTCTGCCTTGCAAATAAAAATAAACCTCATTCTAGGAAAACACTGTAATGCACGTACCACAAACTAAGAGGAGGAAGAAAAATAGTCCTATCAGCAGAACCGTTTTCTAATAATGGAAAATCGCCATGGGGGGAAATCATGTCAGGGTCAGGTAGTTAGGGTCTATGGTCCCCGGGGAATTTTCTCTTAGAAAATGTGCTATCTTGCTTCTCCATTTTTCCTTCCAAGGGCACATTCCTCCTGGTCCATTGTTTTATTAGAAAGAATAGCAAGTTTGGGTGTAGGTGGAGCCCGTACCAGAATATGAATTCCACCTTCCTGAATTCTGGTTAAAAGAATGGGAGGAAGGGGCCAGGCTGTCACATCCTGCTGGTGAACTAGACAGGTCTACGGCCCATGTGTCCAGGGAGCCCCGTCTCCACTCATTGATTGGCTAGTTTGTCCCCTTCCCTGAAATTGGTGCTGAGAAGATACAACCCCATAATCGTTCCAGTTTTTCTGCTTAACAGTCCTCTCCTGTCAGGACACTGCTCTCTAAAATAAAATGCTTTGCTCACTGAGATTGTACAGATGAAAACTCTTCTTTCGTGTGAGACAGGAATTGAAGTTGCCTTGGTCCTTTGTGTCGACTTTCCCACAATGACAAAGAAGCTCACTAAGTATATTATCTATTAGTTGGGAGCTTGAATCAGAGACATGACCACCTATAAAAACTGAAAACATTAACAGCCAAATGTCTGTCTCTAGGAAACTTCCCATGTATTTCTGAACTGGAAGAGATGTCGAAACGACATCACTTCCGCATTGCCCTGCTTATAGACATGCTCCAAATGTGTGTGCCCAGGTGTGTGTGTGTGTGTGTGTGTGTTTGCTGCAGAGAACCCACATGAAAGACAAAAGCAGCCTCCGTTCTTGTCTCAGATTTTCATGCCTACAGTTTTAGTGAGCAAAGCAAGGTTTATTAAAGGTAGAAACCCCCTCCCACAGCATGGGGGCTGGGGGAAGCTCCGTGAGAGGAACCTCCGCCCCACCGAGAAATAATACAAGTAGTGAATTTTAAGCACAATTTTTTTTTGGGGGGGGGGGAAATAGAACAGAGATTAAAAGTCAAGGACACAAAACATAACCTGAATTCTAATCCTGCCTAGCTTGCTTAGAAAAGGGGTGGGGGGCATCAGAAAGGTGTGACTGATCATTGTTTCCTATTCTCATCAGATGAAATCTCAGGCTCCGTGAAGAGTGACTCAAGCATCAGCCCCCACCCCTAAAGATGGGTAAGACTCTTGCCATTTTGGAGTCCGGGGCCATTTTAAATAGCTGCTTCCGTCAGGTTCCAGTTTTCCCTAAGGCTTACTTCTCTAAGGTTTGTGCCCTTTAGGCTCAAATTTTATTCTCTTCCAATTCGTTGTGAGCTGGTAACCCTGTTCTCCACCAATCCGCATTACTCTCACGGCACCAGGCCCTCTCCACCAATCCCTCCAGCCCACCCCGCTGATACCAAGGTGTGCGTCTTTTGTTCTGTCTTCTCTCTCTGCTCTCTCTCCCTTCCCCCTGGCCACCTGTCTTCCTGTGTGACTCGCTGCATCTGGCATTTTGGGTTTGATAAACTGAAGAAATAGGCTGTGACAGTTCGATCTGGTTACAGCTTTTGGGGAGACAAGCAGTCTGCGTTCTCTCAAACAAATTTCCCTGTTTTTTTGTTTGTTTGTTTGTTTGTTTGCTATTTTCTGATAAAACTGGAAATTCAGGGAAGTGGGACTCATATTCCAACAGGGTTTCATCTAACTACCCAAAAGTTGCTGTTCTTATTATGAAACCAGAAACCAGAAGGTACTTGGTATTTTGCCTTTCCAAAGAGCAAGATCTTGGGCCCAGCGGTGTGGCCCAGCAGCTAAAGTCCTCGCCTTGAATGCCCCGGGATGCCATATGGGCACCGGTTCTAATCCCGGCAGTTTCACTTCCCATCCAGATCCCTGCTTGTGGCCTGGGAAGGCAGTCGAGGATGGCCCAATGCACTGGGACCTTGAACCCTTGTGGGAGACCTGGAAGAGGTTCCAGGTTCCTGGCTTCGGATCGGATCAGATTGGCACAGCACCGGCTGTTGCACTCACTTGGGGAGTGAATCATTGGATGGAAGATCTTCCTCTCTATCTCTCCTCCTCTCTGTATATCTGACTTTGTAATAAAAATTAATAAATCTTTTAAAAAAAAAAAAAACAGAGCAAGATCTTACACATTTTCAAAGGGAAATCCTTTTTCTCATTTCGCTAGACATGACTGGAATACCTATTACCCATCTGACTCCTTATATTTTTATGATTTAAGAGACTCATAAAACCAACAGGAAAACTAGCCTCAAGGTAAAGTGAAAAGATTTCCTGTATACATTACAGTGATCAATGACTTACAATAGTCCATCTCTTATTTTTAAAGAAAATATTAAATTTTGACTATATGGGATGGTTTATATTTATGAAATTAATTGATCCAAATTAAATGACATTTCTATATCTCAAATATAGAGTCTTCATGACTTATTGCTGAATCAGATACTAAAAGATCTTGGTAAAAAACTTAAATTTTATGATTTAAGAGTTATAGAAGCTAATAGGTAGTATGGGAATGAGAAAAGGGGGAATCTCATTAACACAAAATGCTCTCTTCTGTACAGAAGAAACTTCTAGAAAGACAAAAGTACCTTCCTACCCTTATGAGTGTTTAGCTTATCATGAGAAAGAAGTTATCAGTCATACCTTTCTGATGGCTTTATGTTTGTTTTTTTTTTAAAGATTTATTTTATTTTTATTACAAAGTCAGATATACAGAGGAGGAGAGGCAGAGAGGAAGTGGAGCTGCCGGGATTAGAACCAGCGGCCATATGGGATCAAGGTGAGGAGCTTAGCCACCAGGCCACACTGCCGAGCCCAGCTTTATGGTTTTATCCAGAGCAAGCTGGACAGGGTTGAGGCTGTGCTCTTCTGTTAGGCTTTGTCCCTGCCCTCCTGTTAATTGTGAGCCCTTGTTCGGCTCACCTGAATTGTGCCTCAAAGACACCACTTCCACCATCTTCCTGGCTCTGTCCTGTCCTGGAGTCCCCCTCCTGATGCGGCACAGGATGTTCCCATCTTCAATATCTTTAATAAATCTTGATTTTCACACCGAAATTGTCTACTTGAAAATTATTTTGTGTAAGACAAGAATTGAGGTAGCTTTTGTCTTTTGCACCAAATCCCATGCAACAGATCTGTTCAAATAGCTAACTTGAATTTTTTTTTTTAATATTTAGTATTTACCTGAAAAGCAGAGTTACAGAGAGAGGAGGAGAGAGAGAGACATCTTCCATCTGCTGATTCACTCTCCAAATGGCTGCAACAATCAGGTCTGGTCCAGGTCAGAGCCAGGGCTTCCCCCAGGTCTCCCTTGGGGATGGCAGAGGCTCCTGCACTGAGGCATTGCCCATTGCTTTTCCAGGCACATCAGCAGGGAGCTTGTTTAGAAGTGGCATTCATATGACATGTGGCATTGCAATGCCATGATGCTGGCACACTGAATGTCTTTAAAAAAAAAAAAGAACAAAACAAGAAGGGCCCGACGTGATAGCATAGTGATTCAAGTCCTCGCCTTGAGCACGCCGGGATCCCACATGGTTGCCAGTTCTAATCCCAGCAGCTCCACTTCCCATCAAGCTCCCTGCTTATGGGCTGGGAAGGCAGTCGAGGACGGCCCAAAGCCTTGGGACCCTGCACCCGTGTGGGAGACCTGGAAGAGTTCCTGTCCCCTGGCTCCAGCCATTGTGGTCACTTGGGAAGTGAATCATTGGCTGGAAGATCTTCCTCTCTATCTCTCTTCCTCTCTGTTTATCTGACTTTCCAATAAAAATAAATAAATCTTAAAAAAAAAAAACAGGAAAAGATTTACTTATTTATTTACTTATTTTTATTAGAAAGGCAGATTTACAGAGAGAAGGAGAGACAGAGAGAGGTCTTCCGTCTTAGTTCACTCCCCAAATGGCCACAATTCTCGGAACTGAGCTGATCAGGAGCCAGGAGCCTCTTCCTGACCTCCCACACTAATGCACAATTCCAAAGCCCTGGGCCATCCTCCACTGCTTTCCCAGATCAAAAGCAGGGAGCTGGATTGGAAGTGGAGCAGCTGGTACACAAACCAGTGCCCTTAAGGGATGCCAAAACTTGAAGGTAGAGGACTAGCCAGTTGAGTCATTGTACCAGCTCCCAGAATGCATGTTTTGAAAGATCACCCTGGGCTCAGTGCGGTGGCCTAGAGGCTAAAGTCCTCACCTTGAACACGCCGGTATCCCATATGGGTGCCGGTTTTAATCCTGGCAGCCTTGCCTCCCATTTAGCCCCCTGCTTGTGACCTGGGAAAGAAGTTGAGAATAGCCCAAAGCCTTGGGACCCTGCACCCACGTGGGAGACCTGGAGCAAGTTTCTGACTCCTGGCTTCGGATTGGCGCATCACTGTCCATTGCGGTCACTTGGGGAATGAATCATCAGACGTTAGATCTTCCTTTTTGTCTCTCCTCCTCTCTGTATATCTGACTTTCCAATAAATGTAAATAAATCTTTAAAGAAAGAAAAGAAAGATCACCCTGTGGGCATGGTGCAGTAGTCTAGTGTCTAAATCCTCGCCCTGCCATCTCCGGGATCCCATATGGGCGCTGGTTCTAATTCCGGCTGCTCTACTTCCCATCCAGCTCCCTGCTTGTGGCCGGGGAAAGCAGTAGAGGATGGGCCAAAACCTTGGTGCCCTACACCCACTGGGAGTCCCAAAGAAGCTCCTGGGTTCAGATTGACTCAGCTCCAGCCATTGTAGCCACTCAGGGAGTGAATCAGCAGATGAAAGATCTTTCTCTGTGTCTCTCCTTCTCTCTGTAAATCTGCCTTTCCAAATAAATAAATATTTAAAAAAGAAAAAGACCGTCCCATGTTCTCATTTTTCATGGCAAGGAGTAATGGTTAATTTTACTTGTTAACTTGACTGGGCCAGAGCACCTGAATGTCTGTTTTAAGCATTGCTCTGGGTATGGCTTTGAGGTTTTCTGGATGAGTAACGTTTATCAGTGTGCTGAGCAAAGCAAAAGAACCTCCCCCAGGTGGGATCATCAGGCTGCTGAAATGAAACAACGAGGCAGAAGAAGGTTGCATTTCTCCCTCTCCCCTTACTGTCTTTAAGTTGGGGCATCCTTCAGCTCCTGCCTTTGGACTTGAACCTGGACAGAACCACAGTCGGTTTTTCCTGGTCTCAACTTGGTTGCATGATCTGATTGTTTACCATAAATCTCTTGCTATGTATGCTAACATCCTATTGGTTCTGTTTCTCTTGAAGTACACTGACTAAAATAAAGGTAATGTAGTTATTTCTAAAAATAGGATCTCAGGGCTAGTTCAATTGCCCAACTTACTAATCCTCTGTCTCCAAGTGCCAGGATCCCATATGGGCGCCGGTTCTAATCCTGGCAGCCCCACTTCCCACCTAGTTCCCTGCTTGTGGGTGGGAAAGCAGTAGAGCATGGCCCAAGGCCTTGGGACCCTGCACCCGCGTGGGAGACCGGAGGAAGCTCCTGGCTCCTTGCTTCGGATCTGCTCAGCTCTGGCTTTTGTGGCATTTAGGGAGTGAACCAATAGATGGAAGATCTTCATCTCTCTGTAAATTTGCCTTTCCATAAAAAAAAAAAAAACCCTCAGAATTTCTATAAAAATCAGTTTTCAGAAACAGCTTAAGAAATTTCAATATATTTCTTATCAAATCTTTCAGGTATAATTGTACATGATTACAATTACAGAAGTGATCTACTTTCATATTACATTTCTGAGAATAGGCTTTAAAACATTGCTTATGTTCAAATGAGAGATTATTCTTATCTGTCAAAAACACAGAAATCATGACAACAAAGAACCTAAGCGAGCAACATTTGATGCATCCCTAAACATAGGACAGGAAGTGTTGACCAGAAACTTCCATGTTCAGGTAAAGGTCCACCCATCATCTGCAGTAAGACAGGCCCTCATTTCTGTGGTGACGGCGCCCCCTCCAGGCCTGCATTGGAGGTTCATCCTCTCAGTGTCAGGTGCTTGAGCCACAGCTCAGGAGTCTTGGGGCTGACAGCGCAGATGGACAAAGCTGCCCTTGCTGCCTTAACAAGAGTCTGGTTTCTGTGCGCGGACACTCTTGCCCATCCTATTCGTGACCTCTTTGTCTGTAGTGGCCCATGGCAGAGG
This sequence comes from Ochotona princeps, assembly GCF_030435755.1. Lineage (NCBI taxonomy): Eukaryota > Metazoa > Chordata > Mammalia > Lagomorpha > Ochotonidae > Ochotona > Ochotona princeps. The sequence continues at coordinate 61,561,395 of NC_080845.1, forward strand.
CACCAATTTGTCCTTCTCTTTGGTGAGTCAAAACCAAGATATTCTCAAAGTGCGGGGCCATGCCTCCTCGTCCTCCAATCCCCCCAACCCCACCACTCCATATAAAGCTCTGCCTTTCAAATGAAATAAAATGAATCTTATACATAATGTGTGGCATGTTTGCTTTGACAATGCCTGCGGCCTGTGTCACAGGTGGCTGTGTTGGCCTTGGGTTGACCTCCTCTCCTGCCTCCCAACCCTGAAGCACAGGCTGCAGGTGCACACCGGGAACACCAGGCAGGCAGGCAGGGCACCGAAGCCCAGGGAGCCAGTAGCCACCACCAGAGGAACAGATGTGCTGCCACAAGGCCTCAGGCTCACGCTACGCTTGGGAGCAGCTCTGTCACACCTGCCATATCTTGTTTCGCAAAAGCACGTTTCTATAGAAAGTAAACATGCAGGAAATTGACACATTTATTTGTTTCCATTAGGCCCACGATGCGATGAGCAAAAGATGTGAATTTTTTTTTTTTAGTTCAATTATCTTTTTTCTTACGTCCTGGAAAAAAAGAAAACTGGGGCCCTGCACCATACCCTAGAGGCTAAAGTCCTCGCCTTGAACACGAGCCGATCCCATGTGGGCACTGGTTCTAATCCTGGCAACCCCGCTTCCAATCAAGCTCCCTGCTTGTGGCATGGGAAAGCAGTCGAGGACGGCCCAAAGCCTTGGGACCCTGAACCCATATGGGAGACCCGGAAGAAGCTCCGGGCTCCTGGCTTTGGATCGGCACAGCAGCCGCCATTGCGGCCACTTGGAGAGTGAATCATTGGAAGGAAGATCTTTCTATCTGTCTCTCCTCCTCTCTGTATATCTGACTTCGCAATAAAAATAAATAAATAAATCTTTTTTTTTTTAAAGTAAAACTAGCAGTTCAATTTGATAGTTAGTGCTTGTGCTAGAAAACGCTTACTCATGAAAAAAATGATTCGTGAGTTGAAGAGCCATTTCAGTGCTGGTGTTTGGCATGATGGTTACAATGCTGACACCCACGTCCCATACTGGAGAGCCTGGTGGTGACGTGAGCTCATCAGGGAATCAGCGAGGGCCAAGGGAGCCGAGAGTTTTCTAGCAGTTGGTATGCCTTGGCTCTGCACTCTTGACCTCACCCCTTCTTCCATGCCAATTCAGCATATCCACTTCTCCAGGACATTATCTGAGCTTCCTCCAGCATCAAAAAGACACCACAATGAGGGACCAGGCAGGCTAATCCTCCACCTGAGGCATCAACATCCCATATGAGCACTGATCGATGTCCCAGATGCTCCACTTCCGATCCAGCTCCTGCCTGGGGAAAGCAGTGGAGAATGACGCAAGGTGAGCCCTGCACTCACATGGGAGACCCAGTTGAAACTTCTGGCTCCTGGTTTTGGATAGACTCAGCTCTGGTCATTGTAGCCGTTTTGGGAGTGGACCAGCAGATAAAAAACCTCTCTGTCTCTTCTCTATCAAATCAAAACAAATAAATCTTAAAAATTAAGATGTGACAATGAACATGTGTGGGCTGCATTTCACATTAAACTCTCCCAGAAATTCTCCAAGTCCACCCAAACCTCATCCCATTTGCATATTCAATTAGAACGCCACCGCCTATCCAATAAAGGGGTCACCTACACTGGGATGCAGGTGACTGTACTCGTCGCACATGATTCCTCTCGTGGGATCCAGTCACATCTGAATGTATGCTATCTATCACTTGAAGTAAATCCTGCCCCTGGTCTTTCACTTCATCTAAGTTTCTACTCTAAATTCCTCTCTTACTTGGAGACAAGGACTTGGAATAAATCCAGCTGGAAGACCAGAACACTCCACAGCAGTTGGACTACTAAGCTTACAGTTCAGCATCTTGCTACTGCAGCCCATGGGAGGTGGTAGTGATGAGCACTCAGATACCTGGCCACCCCCAGGAGAGACCCAGATTGAAGTTCTTGGCTTTTGGCTTTGGTCAAGACAAGCCCCAAATGTTGCCGGCTTTTGGGGAGTAAACTAGCAAATGGGAGCTCTCTCTGTGTCTTTCTCCCAGGTTCTGGCTCTGTCCCTCTGCCTTTCAAACAAATAACAAATAAATGCAATTGTGGGGGAGAAGGGGAAGAATCTTAAGATACGGTCCTTGGCTTTCCTGGAAAGCTTGGAATCCCCAAGTGCAACAGGCCTAATTCTCTGTAACTGAGTCATCTCTCTTATACGTACCCTTCCGGAGGACTTGGAAGATCAACCACAACTCCTGACACTGGTGTGACATCGAGCCTTACCTTCCTCCTTGTTTTTCTGGCTTCTTGTGTGAGAAGGATGAAACTGCCATCACAGGTTGGGGAGCTGCTTTGGTTTGGTTTGCAGACATGGGTATCATAAGCAGAGTTGAACATACCCAGAGGAGAAAGAGACACATTTTGGAGAAGTTCATCATTTGTGGTGTGTGGTATTAGCAGAGATCAGCCACCACACTGCCATGTGGAACCAGCAATCCCAAACCCTGCTGGGGCATTGAAGCGTAGACAATGTGCGTTGGAGCTGGGGCATGGGTCCTAAGCCCTGATCAGCTCACCAACCTGACTTTGTCCTCTCAAGGACCTCCCTGCTAATCAGGCCTCTCAAGATGCTCTTTGTAATCACAGCCGGAAATAGAACCTCTTAGCAATTTGCCGGGCCCTGGATAAAGAAAAGGAAACGAGGCTGGGACTGGAGAACTCTTCCCAGGAGGGCCTATGAGCACACAGATGTGTGCCTTCCAGGGGCCTCATTTCTCAAGGACTCTTCAGTGGTCATTTACATGTCCTTGGGAAGCATGCCAGAGAAAGCCAAGCTCTGGCCTCTAGTGCCTGAGATGAGTACCTTGGGTGAGAGCTAACAGTTATCCCTGTTTCTGCCCTTATTGGGGGGGTGGTACATTTTTATTTATTTGAGAAGCAGAGAGATAAAGAAACATGCTTCCGTCCACTGGTTCACTTCCCAAGTGCCAGCAACACCTCGAAATCAGTCAGGCTGAAGATGTGAGAAGCAAATCCAGCTGAGTGGCCACGAGGGAGGCAGGCATCCAACTACTCAAGCTATCACGTGCTGCCTCCCAGGAGCAGGAAGCTGAAGTCAAGAGCTGGAGCCAGTGGTCGAACTCAGGTAGCCTGATGTGAGATGCAGGCATCGCAGCCATATAGGCTAAAGGCTTGTCTTGTGTAACACATGATGGCTGCTTCTAAATCTGAATGAGTTATATAAAACACTCCAGAGATAACATGCTAAAAGCTGCTGAAGGGGGCCAGCACTATGGCACATCCAGCAAAGCCGCCGTCTGTGGTTATGGCATTCCACAGGGGCTCCACTTCTGATCCAGCTCTGTGTTAAGGCCTTGGGTCCTGTTACGTATGGGATGAAAAACTGTAGAGACTCCATTGTGTTGGCGTATCTTGTGTAGGCAGGCTTGTATCTGAAAGTCCCCTCTGTTTCCAGATACAAAATTTCTGTACAAAAAAAAACTAAAACTAAAGCCATTCCATGAGAAACCGACCTTTACGATCCTGCCCTATTTGTTTCAGCCTTTATGAATCCTGCAAAGGGACACCTTGGGATTGCTCCTCCCGCATTTGGCAGAGGGCAATCAGCTTGTGTCCATGAAGACTCCTAATTAGACCAAGCCACTGCAGTGGTCATATCGCGTGCTTGTCTCTGAACAGAGCCTGCATGCATGTAGGCTACCTGGCTGACACCTCTGGCTCCTGGCTTCAGTCTTGGCCCAGCTCAAACCATTACAGCCATTTGGGGTGTGAACCAGCAGGTGGAAGATTGCTCTGTCTCTGTAACTCCTTCAAATAAATAAATAAATCTTAAAAAAAATTAAAATAAAGGGCCCAGTGACATGGCCTAGCGGCTAAAGTCCTCGCCTTGAAGGCCCCGGGATCCCATATCGGCACCGGTTCTAATCCCAGCAGCTCCACTTCCCATCCAGCTCCCTGCTTGTGGCCTGGGAAAGCAGTCGGGGACGGCCCAAAGCCTTGGGACCCTGCACCCACATGGGAGACCAGGAAGAGGTTCCTGGTTCCCGGCATCGGATCGGTGCGCACCAGCCCTTGCGGCTCACTTGGGGAGTGAATCATCGGACGGAAGATCTTCTTCTCTGTCTCTCCTCCTCTTTGTATATCTGACTTTGTAATAAAATAAATAAATCTTAAAAAAATGAAAAAAAATTAAAATAAAGAAGTTGCTAAACATTTTCACAGTTATTGTCATAATGAGCAAAAAACTGACTTCTCTCTGTCTCTCCTTCTCTCTGTATATCTGCCTTTCCAATAAAAATAATAAATAAATCATAAAAAAAGAAACTAAAACAAAGAAGAAAAATACTTCAGTTGTGTTGTGGATGGAGCTTTGTCTCATTATAACCTTAGACATACAAGGAACTTATAATGTGATATAATAAATATCATTTAAAGAGATAAAAACATAAGTAGTCTTCCAAGAGTCCATGAAGCTGTGTGTTATGAAAGTCACAGGAATGAGTTTTTAAATTCCCTTGTACCCAAATGAATTTATCCTTCAATTACCCAAATAAACTTATCCTTCAATTACACATACCAATCTGATTAAAGCTTCTTGTGTGTGTAATATAAACATGGCTATTAGGCTGTCAGAGACCACTGAATGTTCTTCAGGGACAAAAAGCCTAAGAGGGGGTCCTGTATGCATTGACTATCACTGCCTTGCACTGCAGCTAGACTCTGGCACATGCCACTCAGCAAAGCAAACCATTGTCCCCCATTCTAAACCTGGCATATAGAACTGGAAGATCTTTCTAGAACAAGCACACTCTCAAAGCTTACTATCACCCGTGTTTTCCTTCCTCCAGCAATTCTCTTTATACTACTGATCAAATTATGCCAGGACCCCTGCCTTCTTCCTCAGGCCTGGCCTAATTTTCTAACTTCTGTGTGCATCACAGCAGTGCACCCAGACCCTGCGCTTGGCTTTTCTTCTCCGAGCTGGGATGGACGGCCGGTCCTGAAATGGCTGCTATTTCCACATGGTTTGTGTGATGGTTAACTTTATGTGTTAACTTGACCGGTCACAATACCCAGATGAGGTTCTTTTACTTTTTTAAAGATTTATTTATTTTATTACAAAGTCAGATATACAGAGAGGAGGAGAGACAGAGAGGGAGATCTTCCATCCGATAATTCACTCCCCAAGTGAGCCGCAAGGGCTGGTGCGCACCGATCCGATGCCGGGAACCAGGAACCTCTTCCTGGTCTCCCATGTGGGTGCAGGGTCCCAAGGCTTTGGGCCGTCCCCGACTGCTTTCCCAGGCCACAAGCAGGGAGCTGGATGGGAAGTGGAGCTGCTGGGATTAGAACCGGTGCCGATATGGGATCCCGGGGCGTTCAAGGCGAGGACTTTAGCCTCTAGGCCATGCCGCCGGGCCCAATACCCAGATATTTGATCAGACATTCTTCTAGCACTGAAATAAGTAGTATTTGAGGACAATGCGTTAAGCTGTAGCTTGCAACACCTGCATCATGTGTCAGAATGCTCGTTTGAGTCCCAACTGCTCTGCTTCTGGTCCAGCTTCCTGATGATGTACCTGGGAAAGCAGTGGAAGATGGTCCACGTGGGGATCCTAGCTACTCATCTGGAAAATTCGACCAATACAAACAGCTTTCCCTAACCTCCTGGCCTAAAGGTATGGTAGGGAGGTGATCTCTTGTTCTCCTTGGGCATATCCATAAACTAGGATTACTCTGTGTCCTTGTTCCCCAATGCCCTAACGCCTTCAGGGCCTTGGGGGACACTTAGTGCAGCCCTGAACAGGTGCAGAGCAGCTATCAAATGCAAGGGCAGATTCTGCTGCTCTTACTAAGTACCTCCTTTAAGAAACTGTGGGATTCGACAGATACAATCTTACTTTTATGTATATACTCGTTTTATTTGATTGATAGTGGAGCCTACAGGAAGGAGATCTCCCAGCCATGAGAGAGCCAGTCATGGCTCATTCCCCCAGTGTCCAAGAGCCAAGAATTCCACACAGGGACCCAGGTACTTGCATCACCAGCCACTGCCTTCCAGAGTGTGCGTGAAGACGTTGTCACTGTAAGCAGAGCTGAATCCAGGAGCTCCAAACACGGGATGTAGGCATCCCAGGCAGCTCCACTGTGCCACACCCCCACGCGCTGCAACTCGAAAGCACAGTAATATTTGGAAGTTCATTCCAAGTTTACTTTTGGAAACCTGAGGGGACCACAGGAATTAAAGAGCGATTTTGTCAATTAGAAACACATTTCTTTAACCATTGGCAACTTAAAACTTCCCGAAGAGGGTCCCTAACAACGAGCAGAGCAGGAAGTGATGCTTCTGCCATACCTGCTCAGGGCCTCCGCTCCAGCCCCAGCTTGTTGGATCAGTTTGCAGATCTTCCTTGCTTTTCCTCTTTTTTTTTTTTCCCTTGCCTTTCCTCTTGCAACAACGAAATCCATAAGTATGGAAGGAAATTAAAGTGGACAGGCAGGGCCCAGCACGGTGGCCTAGCAGCTAAAGTCCTTGCCTTGAACATGCCAGGATCCCATATGAGTGCTGGTTTTATTCCCGGCAGTCCCACTTCCCATCCAGATCCCTGCTTGTGGCCTGGGAAAGCAGTCGAGGACGGCCCAATGCCTTGGGACCCTGTACCCACGTGAGAGACCTGGAAGAAGCTCCTGGCTTTGGATCAGCGCAACACAAGCCATTGCGCTCACTTGGGGAATGAATCATCAGATGGAAGATCTTTCTCTCTGTCTCTGCTCCTCTCTGCAAATGTGCCTTTCCAGTAAAAATAAAATAAATATTAAAAAAAAAATAAAGTGGATCGACAGAAAACTTTGTGATGCAAATCTCCTTTTCTCACCCATTCCCACCAGCAATGCAGCTTCCTGGAGGAGGGACTCTGAACCCACGAGAACGCCACAGATTGCTCCCAACTGCACACATCTAAGACAGAGCAGACCAGACGAGCCTGAGAATTAAGCTGCCCAGTTCCCCTATCAGAGCCTGACTCCCAGCTCTGTGCCTATCCAGCTTCCTGCTAATGTGCACCCTAGAAGGGAGTAGGTGATGATTCTGGTGTGTGGGCTCCTGTTAGCCACACAGGAAACCCAGGCTTAGTTGAAGCCTGGTCCATCTCAGGCTGTTGGACACTTCAACAACAGATGACGGTCTCTGGGTGTCTCTTGTTCTCTTTCAAATCAGTGAAATTTAATTTTTCAATGAAAGACAAGTTAGGTAAACAAGCCAAGTCAAACCCTTCCATTAGGCTGGCATTGTGGCATAGCATGTGAAGCCACCATAGGCAGCACCAGCATCCCATGTGGGCACTGCTTTGTGTCCCAGTTATGCCCCTTCCAGCCCAGCGCCGTGCTAACGCACCTGGAAAAGCTGCAGAGAAAAGCCTAAGTCCTTGGGTCCCTGCGCTCATGTGGGAGACCCAGAAGTAGGTCCTGACTCCTGGCTGTGGACTGGCCCAGCTTTGGCCACTGCAGCCATTTGTGGACTGAATCAGCAGATGGAAGACCTCGCTCTCTCTCTCTGCAGCTCTGCCTTTCAAATAAAACATATATATATTTTTTAAAAGAATTATTTCCTTCTTTTCTTGGAAGGACAGATTAAATTTACGGAAAGAAGGCGAGACAAAGATCTTCCCTCTGTTCACTCTCCAAGTGACCACAACAGCCAGAGCTGAGCTGATCCAAAGCCAGGAGCTTCTTCCCAGTCTCCCACGCAGGTGCAGGGTCCCAAAGCTTTGGGCCGTCCTCGAGTGCTTTCCCAGGCCACAAGCAGGGATCTGGATGGGAAGTAGAACAGCCACAACATGAATCAGTGTTCATATGGGATCCTGGCACTTGCAAGGTGAAAATTTAGCCATCGATCCATGGCCCTAGGCCTCCAAAGAATGTTTTGACTGCTAAAAGGGGATTCCAGAGGCTCTGTTTCCTGCCTGCCCTCCCTTTCCTGCCTCAAGAGAGCATTCTGCCCCTCTTGCCACCATGCAACTCTTAAGTTAATGGACTGCATGGAAACTTTGAGCTCTGGTCTGATGGGTCCCTTCCTGCCTCCGCCTGGGAGCACTTAACTAAATTAAATATATTGTACTTAATTAAGTAATTGGATGTGTATTTCTTGCACAGGTGAACGAACTTAAAACCCCCTGACTTCCACCTCACAGGTGAGTGGCTCCTGGGGTGCAGCTGAGCTGCTGTTGCTAACCCAGGTTAATAAACACGCCTCCTAACATCTTACATTTGTATCCTGTGTGATCTCATTCTCCACAACAAACAGGTTGACTAAACCACAAATATGGAACACATAGTCCAGGGGGCATGGGCACAGAGGCCCATTCCAAGTGTATGTCTGGTTTGGATAAGCAGGCTGTCAGACTTGAGAAGGAGGGAGGAGGAGGACATGAAGGAGAAGCTATGGAAGGAGGCATCCCAGCTCCCACTGAGCTTGCACAGGGGGTCCCTCAGTGCCCTAATCCTCAAGCTTGGGCAGGCGTCTGAATCTTGGGGTCTGGGTTACCACTACACATGAACAGCATTTAAATGATGAATGATTTGTATTTAACCATGTCCTGTGCAATAATTTATTACACTAAAGTGACTCAAGTGTAATGATGCTCTGAAATTTCCCTCTTTCAACCTGCACAGCCCTTCCACTGAAGGTCTGATCAAAGCCTGATTGCTCAGTCACCATAGCACCCTGCCTCAGTTCCTGATTTGCTGGCTGAGGCTAGGGCCCAGAACTCTGTGTTTCTGATTGTTCTAAGCCAAAGGACGCTGTTGGCTGAAGGACACGCTTCCCCACAGTCCCTCTGAGCCTGCAGCTCCCTGCCCTGGGATTGCCCACACGAGGGATGCTTTTGGCACACTCAGCATGCGTTTGTAGCCTCTACATTGCTTTGCCTCCCGAAAGTGTGTCTCTCCACTTTTAGGCGGAAGCACACACTATGCCTTTGAATTTACCTGCTTGTTTACGCTCATTAAATTGAAATGCTCATTTCTGATGAAAGGATTTCTCTTCTTACTGTGGTCCCCAGCCCCAACCATGCGTGCTGTCTATAGTACTCAGTCCAGAAGCACGATGGTTCTGTGGGTAACAGGCACGCACCATTGCCATCACATTCCTCAACCCTGACTTCGTGTGAACATGTGCCACTCAGCAGGAAACACAACCACCATTCCTTAATGAAGGACATTAGTATCTCATCAATGTACACAATTTAGCTGTTGCTAAGCACTTGAAATTTATCAGCATCAAGCTTTTTGGAGGAATGCCTCTTTCTGATTTCCCATTCCTGTAATTAACCAAAGGCAGCCCACCTGCGTGGTTTATACCTGCTGTGTCTGTGTCCTGCAGAGCAGAGGTAATGATTTCAGCTGCCACATTGAAACGGATCCCTATTGTGGCATCTCCAAAAGCATGGGCAAGGTGTCTTCTCAGGCTAACCTGTCACCTTAGCTGAGTTTCCCTACCTCCTAGGACGGCTAGAGGAATTCCCTGAATTTCGTGTTACACAGCTAGCCCCAGGAGACTTATCATTGGCCATCGTAAATTCCTTAAAGAGCACAACGTCACTGATCTATCAAAGTCTTGAACACCACTGACCCACCAGGAACTTGGACATGAGTTAACCACAGACTTCTCGGTCCGAATTTCAGTCCATAACAACCTTCACCCCTAACTCCTCAGGGAGCACGGGAATTAAGCAATAGCTGACTCCTACTCCCCACTTTATGATCAATACCGACTTTCTTCCCCGCCCCCACGACAGTGACTGGCTTCTTATATTTAGGCAAGCAGACCCAACTTTGAGAATTCTGTTACAATACCTCCAACTGGTTTAGAAAGCTGTTCTGCAACACTACTGTGGAGTCACTCTGACAAAGATTTCTCCCAGATACCCCTGGCTGGAAGCCACTGGTGTGGCTACCTAGGGCTATTGTATTATGTTGCTTTATGCTCTCCCTAAATTCCATGTTGAACTCTAAACTCCCACGATTTCAGTGTGTGATGTATTTGGAGATAAGGTATTTAAGGGTGAATATGGAGACAAGTGTTAAGCCTCCACTTGCAATGCCAGCATTCCATATGGAAACCAATTCAAAATCCCAGCTACTCCACTTCACTTTTTTAAAGATTTATTTAATTTTTATTTGAAAACTATATGTACAGAGAGGAAGATTTTCTGTCCATTGATTCACTCCCCAAGTGGCTGCAATGGCTAGAGCTGAGCTGATTCGAAGCCAGGAGCCAGGAACCTCTTCCGGGTCTCCCATGTGGGTGTAGGATCCCAAGGCTTTGGACTGTCCTCCACTGCTTTCCCAGGGCACAAGCAGGGAGCTGGATGAGAAGGATCCTGTCGTGTGCAAGGCAAGGACTTCAGCTGCTAGGCTACCTTGCCAGGCCCACAACTACTCCACTTCTAATCCACCTCTCTGCTAGTGTGCCTGGAAAAGCATCAGAGGATGGCCCAAGTGCTTGAACCCCAGAACCCACATGGGAGACCTGGAAGAAGCTCCTGGCTTCAGCCTGGTCCAGCTTTGGTCTTTGCAGCCATATGGGGAGCAGACCAGCAAATGAAGATCTCCATTGCTCCTTCTCTTTCTGTAGCTCTGTCTTTAAAATAGATTTTTAACAAAATCTTAAGGGGAAAAAAGGTGGTTATTTAAGATTAAACAGCGCCTTGAGGGAAGACCTTCATCAGTCTGACCAACATCCTACAGGAAGATGTGATTGGGCCCTGTGGACACAGAGGGATGGCCCTCCGAGGCCCGGGGAGAAGGAGGACCCCATCTGCCTTGACCGCAAACATCAGCTTCCTGTGTTAGCTGGCTGCTTTGGGGTCTGGGCTGTGACAGGCAGCACGAATGCACAGTTTTCCTTACAGTAAGGAGGCATGGGTGGCACGCAGCCCCATAGGTGACCATGACAACAAGCATGTCTTCACCCTGAAGCATGCCACGGGCAGACTTAGACTCAGGCCGCCCCTCTCGACCACACTGCTTCATCCTCTCAGACTAGAGGCCACCAACAAGCACACATCTGAGGGCGGGCCCTGGGACGCCAGGAAGAACTGCACAAACCTGTCCCACACTGTGGGTCACCAGCTGCAAGGGGCGTCTTCCTTGTCATTTTTCCTCCTCGTTGCAACATGCAAAATTTATTTCTCTGCTTCTTGGCATGGATTCACAACAATGTTCTTCACTAATTTGAAGTGTGATAAAACATACAGAATAGAAATTTTTGATAAGCACTCTTGCTAATTAAGTGTTTAGAAATCTGTTGGTACCAAAATAATTTGACATTTCTCACTGTCAAATTAATTCCCTTCAGTAGAAATTTGTTTTTTTCTCCATAAAGGTGTATTCTTTTTTCTTTTTTTTTGTTTTGCTTTGTTTTTAAGATTTGTTTATTTGTTTGTTTGTTTTTTGGTGGAAACACAGACACACAGAGAGGAGACACAAAGAAAAGGATTCTCCATCCACTGGCTCTCTCCCCAAGCAGCCACAACAACCAGAGCTAAGCTGATCCAAAGCCAGGAGCCAGAGCCAGGAGCCAAGAGTGTCTCCCATGCAGGCGCAGGGTCCCACGGTTCCAGACCATCCTCAACTGCTCTCCCAGGCCACAAGCAGGGAGCTGGATGGGAAGTGGGGCTGATGGGGTTAGAACAGGCGCCCATATGGGATCCCGGTGCATGCAAGGTGAGGACTTTAGCCACTAGGTTACCGCACTGGACCCCAAGGTGCATTATCTGCATCACTGGGAAAACTGCTAGGAATCATCGTTTTTATTTATGAAAGAATTATATAGTCTGCAATGGCAAATTAAAACTCTAGAGCAAGTCCATATATTTAGCCAAAGCAAATTTTTTAAAGACTTTGATCATACAAAACCCTATTTTAGATAATAACTATGGTATCTATCCCCAGCTCTCACTTTGAATCACCATACTTCCAGCCACTCAAACATTGTAATTTAACTATGTTGGTTTTCTCTGATATTTAATCAGTTCCCATCTCTCCAAATAGCAACCATTTTCTTCGATTAATCTTGCTGAGTCACATGAGACCTTGTGCTTACCTTGCTGTCAGTTGCAAGGATGTTTCAGTTTGAAATAGAGTTCACATCGCCCTATGTGAAAAATAAGGAGCTAGGATGAAGAGTGGCAGATGGTTAGGAGGTTCATCTCACAAGTAAACAGATCCTCTATCGGTTGTGATGGACAAATGTAGAACAACAAAGCAAAAGCAAGAGCCCTTCACTGGCCTCAGCCTACTTTGCATGTGTTGGGCACTTTGACAACTCAAAGATTTATTATTTTTATTGGAGAGGCAGATTTACAGAGAGAAGGAGAGACACAATGGCCGGAGTTAAGCCAATCTGAGGTTAGGAGCCAGGAGCTTCTTCCAGGTCTCCCAGGTGGGTGCAGGAAATGAAGGCTTAGGTCCATCCTTACTGCTATTCTAGGACACAAGCAGGGAGCTGGATGGGAAGTGGAGCAGCTGGGACAGAAATGGGTGCTCATATGGATGCTGGCGCTCGCAGGCTGAGCATAAGCTAGGTGAGCCATCACACCGGAGCCAGACTTGATGTATTACTGTTATCCTTTTCCCAAATTGATTTCATTTGACTTTTCACTGCTTTTGAAGTCTGATCACCCCAGGCAACGATTGGAGATGAGAGCCCTCCTGCCTGGAGGTTGTTAGGAGGCTGTGAGGGCCTTGGCCTGCAGGTGTGTATGTGAGTATAGGTGCTAGCTACCTGCAGACTCAGCGGGGATTCGGTGGGAGAGGTGCTCCCAGGGCTCCCCCTGGTGGGAAGCTTCCGAAGTGGCTGCTTATCACTCCGGTCCCCAGACCTGCGACACCTGCACCGCCAAGCAGCTCCTCAGAAACGCAATTTCCAGGCCTACCCCAGACCTGCTAAGCCGAACCTGAAGGTGGATGTCGGCGATCTGTACTTGAATAAGCCCTCTAGGCAATGCTGACACAGGCTCAGATTTGAGAACCAATGTGCCCTCCGCGCAGAGGTCAAAGCGTCAGTCTAGGTTCAGTGCACATGGCCACAACAGATAAAATAAAGGAAAGTTTCAAAATCCAAACTATTCATATGGGAACGTCCAAACAGCATATCTATGAAAAAAGCTTTCTGGGGGCTGCTGCCTGGAGTAACAGATTAATCCTCCGCCTGGGACACAGGCAAGCCATATGGGTTCCAGTTAAATCTCAGCTGCTCCTCTTCCTACTCAACTCCCTGCTAATGTACCTGAAAAAACAGCTAGAAACGGCCCAGGTCCTTGGACCCTTGTGTCCAGTTGGGAGGCCCAGAAGAAACTGCGGACACCTGGCTTCAAACTAGCCTAGCTCCAGCCATTGTGGCTATTTGAGGAATAAGCCAGTGAATGGAAAAGCTCTCTGTTTGTTTATCATCTCCATAATCCTGCCTTTCAAATAAAAATAAAGAAATCTTTTCTAAAAAAGATTTAAAACATTCTGGAAACATGCTTAAAAGTAATTCCCCAGGAGTGGAGCTCTCACGGGGCAAAGACTGAGCAATGTATGCGTGTGATGAGCTAAACTGTGTCCCCCAGTATTCCTGCTGATATGAGAAGGCTCCATGAGATGGACTTCAAAGAGGCAACGAAAGAAAGACGAGGTCATGGGGATAGACCCTAGTTCAATCTGACTGGGGTTCTTAGCAGGAGGGATCAGGTCACAGACACACAGAAAGCTCATCCTGTGAGGACACAAGGGCAAGAGGGCGTCTACAAGTCACGGAGACAGGCCTCAGAGGAGCCAGTCTTGTCCACACCTTCATCCCAGACTGCCAGCCTCCAGGACTGTGACGAAGTACGTTTATGTTTAAGCCACACGGGGTGTGGAGCTTTGTTACAGAGCCTGGCTGCCAATGCCTTGCGCAATAATGAAGGCTAGGTTTGGAGGTGAAGCGAAGAGAACATCTCATCTGTCGGCAGGTGAGGGCACTGCTGGCTTCCAGATCTCCAGGACCACCACTCTGCAGCAGGAGAGAGGCCTTGGGGGCTTGTTTGGAGCTACAGGGTGATGTGTGTTAGGGAGTTATGGAGAAACAGTATGGGAGTATCACAGCACAGTATCTGTGTAGAAGCTGGTGAATGTAGTATTCAAGGGAGTCATACAAGGAGAAATTGTGAGTCCCTCATTCCCCATGTCACAGCCAAAGTTAGGGCAAGAGAAAAGAGGGCTTCTTCCTCAGAGCACACACTGTAACTCTGCCTTTCAAATTAGTGAATCAATATTTTTTTTAAAAAAAGCAAAAACGAGGGAGCTGCATTGTGGCATAACAGATAAAGATGCACTGATGTTGGCATCCTCTCTTGGTGACTTTTTTTTTAAAGATTTATTCTATTTTTATTGCAAAGTCAGATATACAGAGGAGGAGAGGCAGAGAGAAAGATCTTCCATCTGATGATTCACTCCCCAAGTGACCTCAATGGCCAGTGCTGTGCCGATCCGAAGCCAGGAGCCAGGAGCTTCCTCCAGGTCTCCCATGTGGGTGCAGGGTCCCAAGGCTTTGGGCCGTCCTTGACTGCTTCCTCAGGTCACAGGAAGGGAGCTGGATAGGACGTAGAGCTGCCAGGACATGAACTGACACCCATATGGGATCTTGGTGTGTTCAAGGTGAGGACTTTAGCTGCTAGGCCATTGCGCCGAGCCCCTCGGTGATGGTTTGAATCCAGGCTGTTCCACTTCAGATCCAGTTCTCTGGTAATGGCCTAGAGAAGGCAGCAGCAAGTGTTTGAGACCCTGCTCCCGTGTGGGAGACCAGGAAGAAGCTCATGGCTTCAGCTCAGCCTAGGAACTGGGGAAGCCAGGACTCAAAGCAGCACCTATATGGATTGTCAGTTCTGCAGGCAGCGGCTGTACCCACTATGCTGCAGCGCCTTTTCTAATCACTGCAAGTGAAAGCAATTCTGACTGTAGTGACCTTGACCACATGGCTCCTGTGCTGTCTCTGGGCTATGCTTGAGTTTCAGCTGAGATGAGGACAAAGGGTGATCCCTTTCATGTTCATAAAGTCGTGACTGATACCCGTATAACCAATGACAAGGTAAGAAGAGAAAGAAACACGTTTTGGGTTAGATTTTTCTGTGACACTGGAACTTTCAGATTGAAGGCTCAAAGGTCCAGGGTGAGCTCTCCATTTCTATGCTTAGGTTCCTCAGAGCATGGGACAGTGCATTGACAAAAAGGTGTGATTTGATTAATGGTGATAGACCGAGGAACAAAACTCAGCAAGGCCTGTCCCCCTCGATGCTGCTGGGCTTCGTGTAGTGGGCTTCGTGTAGAACTGACAATCCAGCGTAGGGCACAGGACACTTCTGGAGTGAGGGTCTTAGCTTCTTTCTTTTTTAAAGATTGATTTATTGATGTATGTATGTATTCGAAAAAGCTTGAGGTGGTGGATTGGCAGGAATTGCACAGGTGAGGGTGAGCAATGACCTGTGGATTCATGTCCTTGTGAGGGATTACTGCTGAGGACATCCTTGGATAAGGCCACCCTACATGTAGGTGAGGAACTCCAGAAGGACTCCCAACAATAAGACCACTGTTCTTGCAGGTAAGCAAGATGACTGAGACCTGGTACTTTGTAGGGGAGAGACCAAAAGACCTTATGGATCAGCCTGACACTCCAGGAGCTAGGAGCTACTGTACCATAAAGCCTCTCATTCCCCAAACAACTTGAGTGTAGCGCCAGCACATGGTATTCTAGTGGCTAAAGTCCTTACTTGTCATGTGCCAGGATACCATATGGGCACCAGTTCATGTCCCAGCTGCTATACTTGTCTTCCAGCTCCCTGCTAGTGATCTGGGCAAGCAGTCAAGGATGGCCCAAAGCCATCCTTGGGACCCTGCACACATGTAGGAGACCTGGAAGAAGCTCCTGGCTCCTGGCTTCAGATTGGTTCAACTCTGGCCATTGCGACCACTTGGGGAGTGAAACAGCTGATGGAAGATCTTTCTCTGTGTCTCCCCTTCTCTCTGTGAATCTGAATTTGCATTAAAAAAAAAACCTTTAAAAAAGTGGAACAGCTGGCACAAGCCCCCTTATGGGATGCTGGTGTCACAGGGTGGAAGACCAGCATATTAAGCCATCATGTCAGTCCATATTAAAAAAGAAGTTTCTGCACAAAGTAGAAAACATTCAATTAAGCTAAGTGGCAGAAAGGGAGCAGCAGGAGCCCTATGTTTCTGTGCAGTTAATTAGTGGAAGCCCTGCCTAATGGAGGCAGGAGGAGCTGAGTGAGCAAAGCCTGGCCTCCAGAGCCTATTTCCACTCACTCGATTAACGTTACTGGTGGGGAGGAGCCTCCAGCAGTGCTTCTGCCCAGTTCACATTGTCAATTGACCCAGTAAGCCTGCCCACTGCTATGGGGTGCTAGTTATCACCTAGCTGCACCCCATCACAAGGAAGCAGGCACAACAGCTCAGAAGTGTTGAAAGGACACACCACTCCAAGTCTCCATCTGGGTCTGTCCTACCAGAACACACATCATGTCTGTGAAACAAACCCAAACCATTCTAAAGCACTTCAAATAGTTCATGGAAAGGGCTAGGCTGTTTTGCAGTGAGGTGAGCTGCTTCCTGCAACACCAGCATCCCATACTGAAGTGTTGATTTCAGGCTCAGCCGCTCCAGTTCCAATCCAGTGCCCTGCTAATATTCCTTGGAAAGTTGTAGAAGATGATCCAAGAATTGGGGCCTCTACCATCCATGTGGGAGATAGCAATGGAATTCTAGCTCCCTGGCTTCAACCTGGACCAGCCCTGGTACTATTGTCATTAGGAGTGATCAATAGATGGATGATCTCTCTCTGTCACTCCGTCTTTTATAAATAAATAAAAACATTGTTTTAAAGTTCAGGGAGGCACTTGGACTTGGGATGTAGGTGTCTAAGTAATATGGTAAGAATTGCCTGCCGCTATTCGTATTACAAAAATGTAAGCTATGTTTTTATAATAGCTTATTGTGGGGCTGGGAAATATGTTTTCTCTTCCCTTGGGCTCTTTCTCTGTATTTATCTTCTCCTGGACATGATATCTGCATCGATTCAGTTTTGTAGATTCTTTCAGTTATAGGTGGTCCTATTTCCATAAAGATTTGTTTCTATCCAGTTTTTGATTTATTTATTTATCTATCTATTTATTTATTTAATGATACAGTTCCATAGGCTCTTGGATTTCTCCTCTCTCCCAAGTCCCCTTGCCCCCCTAATTTCCCTTATATTATTATAATAGTATAGTCCTTCCTAAGCAATCATAGATCTGCCATTCTGCTATTTGACATTGTAGGTATGAACAATAGCAGAGAGTCCAGCAAGAGAAAAAAACCCAAGTAAAAGTAGAGATGAAAAAGAAAGCATCCTTAAAAAAACTAGTAATGTGAATTCTCCTTGCTGAATGGATCCTTTGATCATTATGTGGTGTGCTTCTTCGTTTCTTCTTATTTTTCACATCAAAGTGGATTATCTTATGTAAGAATGGCTACACCAGCTTTTTTTCTTTTCCATCAGTCTGAATAGCTTTTTCCATCCTTTCACTTTCAATTTCCACATACTTATTTTTTTTAAGATTTTATTTTATTTTTATTGGAAAGTCACATATACAGAAAGGAGTAAAGACAGAGAGGAAGATCTTCAGTGCATTAATTCACTCCCCAAGTGGACACAACAGTTGGAGCTGAGCCAGTCTGAAGAAAGGAGCCAGGAGCCTCTTTCGGGTCTCCCACACAAGTGCAGCGTCCCAATGCATTAGTCTGTCCTCGACTGCTTTCCCAGGCCACAAGCAGGAAGCTGGATGGGAAGCGGGATTAGAACCAGTGTCCATATGGTATCCTGGCATGTGCAAGGCGAGGACTTTAGGCGCGAGGCTACCGTGTTGGGCCCTGCACCTATCTTTCTTTGGTGAAATGTTTCTCCTGCAGGCAACAAATAGATGGGTTTTTCTTTTTTTTAATCTAGTCTGCTAATCTTTGATGCTTAATTGACCTTGATGGATGAGTTTAAGCCATTTATACTCAGGATTAATATCAATAGGTTGTAATTTGGTTCTGCCATGTTAGCAATGAGTTGTTCATTGTTTGGTTTGGTCTTCTTTTGTTGTTTTATTGGGATATGCCCCATGCTTGCCTTTGGTTTTAGTACCTGCTGTTCCTTTTCTCTGTCAATAAAATTTCTTTGAGTTTCGTTTGTTGGGCAGGTCTGGAGCAGATAAATTCTTTGAGCTTTAGTGTAGAAAAATTTTATTTCATTTTCAAAGACAAAGGAAAGTTTTGCTGGGTACATTATCCTGGGCTAACAATTTTTCTTTTTTAAATCTGGGATATGTCACTCCCTTCCCTTCCGGCCTGTAGAGTTTCTTGTGAGAGGTCAGCTGTGCGTCTGATTGCCATCTCTCTATACGCTAATTCTTTTCACATGCATGTTTAAAGATCTTTTCCCTGTGTTCAACTGAAGAGAGCTTGATTATCATGTGTCGTGATGAAGATCACTTTTGGTAACCCTATTAGGAGTTCTGTGCCCCTCCTTTATGTTAGTTCCCAATTCTTTATCCAAGTTAGGGAAATTCTCCTTTATTATTTCATTGAATACATGTTTAAACTCAGCTCTCTTTCTGCATCTTCTGGGACTCCCATAACGTTTATATTCAGCCTTTAATAGTGTCCCTTAATTCTCGAATACTTTTCTTAGTTTGACTCAGTTTCTTCTAGCTTTTTGATTTTTTCCACCACTGTTGAAGGAAATGTCCTCCAATTTTGAGATTTTTTTCTTCTGTCTCACTTACTCTATTATTGACGTTTTCCTTTGACTTTTTAATCTGCTCCATTGTGTCCTTCATTTCTAGTAGTTCGGCTTGACTTTGTTTCAGTGTTGCTGTTTCCCGTGTAACATATTCCTTAAATTCCTTGAACTTTTGTATGTGTTTCTTGTTGGTAAGAAGCTTTATAACAAGTTTCTAAAAATGTTTATCCCCCATTTCCTGCATGTTTCTTCAGTTAATTCTGAATTGGACAAAGACTTTTGCTGCTTTGTGTGGGAGGTGTTAGCGATATCTATTGTGCCTCTGTCTCTTCTTTTGCTCTCAGTCATTGTTATTCCGGTTAGCAGGTTCTTCTCCTTAGGGCCAGTTTCTAAACTGTGTTGCCCAGTGGTCTACAGGCCATTTTCACTGATTGCTTTCGGTACCTAGTTCTTCATTTGCAGTCGCTTATGCCACTTCCTCCAGCGAGTTTCAGACCTGGGCTCTTGAGCTAGGTTTCCCCCACAGTCTCACATCACCAGCTTCTGGCTCTCCACTCCCTCCCACCTTGTGATCCTGTGCTGTGGCTGCACCATTGCCGCGCAGCCTTCCTCCCACTCCCAGTTCGAACAGTGCCAGGGATTAGGGAGACTCTAGGCTGGGTTGTCGGTGGTGCTGGTCTTCCCAGAACCAGCTGGCCATTAGGTCTGCAGTCTATCTGGAAGTGTTTCAGGTGGAACCCATAGGATGCTAAGTTGGTACTATTTTCTCTGTGAGACAAATGTAAAGCGTTGAGCCAGAAGTGAGTTCTCTCCTGGCTCAGGGCCTGCACAGCTCACTGTTGTTCCTTCAGCCCCACCCCCTCCACAGCCCTTTCCTCAGTACACAAAATGGCACCCAATATGGCATTGGTGGGGG
Organism: Ochotona princeps; assembly: GCF_030435755.1. Classification (NCBI taxonomy): domain Eukaryota; kingdom Metazoa; phylum Chordata; class Mammalia; order Lagomorpha; family Ochotonidae; genus Ochotona; species Ochotona princeps. Next base: position 61,581,140 of record NC_080845.1, read on the forward strand.
TCTGGGTCTGCTGGTCTTAGACCTGGGGGCTGCCTGGATCTATCTTGCATGGAACCTGTAGGATGCCAAGTTGGTATTGTTTTCCCCGTTGGACCCAGTGCAATGCATTGAGCCACAGATGAATTCATTCTTAGTTTAGTGCAGATGCAGCTTGCTGCTGTTTCTACAGCCCCACAGCCTTTTCCTCAGTACACAAAATGCCACCCATTGTCTCACTGGTGGTCATCTGGACTTACTTTCCTTAGGTCCGGGGACCACCCAGACCTCTACTGTGTGGAACCTGTAGGATGCCAAAGTTGGTAGTGTTTTCCCTGTGGGATCAATGTAATGAGTTGAGCCAGACATGACCTTGCTGCTGGCGTAGTATGTGTGCAGCTTGCTGTTGTCCCTCCAGCCCCCTCAGCTTCTTCCTCAGAACACAAAATGGTGCCTGTTGTGATACTGAGGGTGGGAGGTCTGAGCCATGAAATCCGCCCTGTTCTTGCACTGGTCTGCTTGGGCTCTACCACTCTGCTTCTGCTCAGGGCCACACTAGGCAAATCAGCCGGATGGACAGTTCTATGCCTGGTTCACCTCCTGAGCTCCCAGTGACTCCCTCCCTTCATACCTGACCATTGGTGGAGCTCCAATCAGCAATCACTGCTGGGGTATCTGGTCACCACAACACCATTGCACTGTCTCTGCTCTCTGCTGCTTCCCTGTGTCCATAGGTGTTCAGCTGTCCCTCTGCTGACCGCCTGTCCTTTTGCATTTTCTGGGATCATGACCTCTCTGCTTCACCTTGGCTCTTTTTAACCCAGAAGTGGAATTTCTGGACCTTATGGTATTTCATGTTTAATGTTTTAAGGAACTACTACATTGCTTTCCATAACAACTGTACTATTTCATGTTCCCACCATCAGTGCACAAACGTTCCAGTTTGTTATATCTTTGAAAACATTTGATTTTCTTCTGTTTCATTTTGTTTAATTTTTGGATGGTTGCCATTCTAATGGCTCATTGTGAATTTTTTAAAAAAGATTTATTTATTTTTATTGGAAAGTCAGATATACAGAGAGGAGGAGAGACAAACAGGAAGATCTTCTGTCTGCTAGTTTACTCCCCAAATGGTCGCAACAGTTGGAACTGCGCCAATCTGAAGCCAGGAGCCAGGTACTTCTTTTGGGTATCCCACGTGGATGCAGGGTCTCAAAGCTTTGGGCCATCCTTGACTGCTTTCCCAGGCCACAAGCAGGGAGATGGATGGGAAGTGGGGCTGCTGGGATTAGAACCAGGCTGCTGGGCTAGGATCCCAGCGCATGCAAGGTGAGGCCTTTAGCCACTAGGCTAGTGCACCAGGGCCTCATGGTGAATTTTTTTTTTTTTAGAAATTTTATTTATTTATTTGAAAAAAAAAAAAACAGAGAGAGAGGAAGAGAGAGACAGAGACAGAGAAAGATATATTCCATTTGTTGGTTCACTCCTCAAATAGCTGTAATAACAGGTCCTTGGCTAGACCAAAGCCAAGAGCCTGGAACTTCATCTCAGCCTTACATGTGGGTGACAGGGGCCCAGTATTTGGGCATTCTCCCACTGCCTTCCCAGGCACTTCAGCAGGCAGCTAATGGGAAGCAGAGCAGATAGGACTCAGACTCTTGCTCAGGTGGGATGCCGGCATTGCAGGAGGCAGCTTAAATTGGTATACCACAATTCCGGACCTGGTTCTACCACTTTAAGTTACATTTTAGAAACCAGAATATACCAATTGTTTTCTACAATATGTCCTTATATTTTTAAAATGTTATGAACAGAGAAAATTGCACAAGTGTTAAGTTTATTGCTCTCCACAGCATCTGCACTCCCCCTTGGCCCTTTCCAGTCACTTTCTGAGGTTTATTACATTTCTGTTTTCTTATATCACAGATTTATTTTGTATTTTGTATTTTATATGTATTATGCATAATACATGTTATGCCCAGTGTTTCTACTGTGTTTTGAGATTTTTCTATGTTGTTGACAGTAGTGATACTTTATTCATTTTTTTACTTCTATATCAAATTTCATAGAGTAAGTATTGCACAATTTGTTTATTCATTACTGTAGACAGACATTTGGGTTGCTATTAGATTTGGGGCAATTTAAGAGGTCTATACTGTGCAAGAATTCTTGTATGTTTCTGGTTATTATACATTTTGACTAGCATTACATCCCATATATTATGGTGGTGATATGAAGTTATATGACTTAGTGACGTGACAGTCCTGCAGCTGTGTGGGAGATCACAATGATGCTCCAGGCTCCTCAGTTCTGCTTGGCTGTTGAAGACATCTGGGGGGATGGAGTATCTCTCTCTCTCTCTCTTTCTTTAACTCCACCTTTCAAATAAGATAAACAAATAAAACAAATCTTTCAAACAAGATATTCTGTTTCTCGTAGATGCTGTTGCACCTTTCCCCGCAATAAAGCTTCATTATTTACCATCCATATTTAGCTCTGCAGTCCATCTGGGTTGGTTTTATGATAGTATAAAGTCTGGATTAGAATATACCCCTACCCCCATATAACGCATCAAACAACCCAGCAGTGTTTACTGAAAAACCATCATGTTCTCACTGCATCCACACCATTACAGAAAAAAATTATTCATTTCAGAGGCATAGGCAGAAGACAGCTAGAGCACAAGCGATGGAGAAATCTTCCATCTGCTGACTTACTGCCCAAATGTTTGCAACAGGCGGGGCTGCATCAGACTCACTGCAACGTGTGTCTCCCAAGCGGGAGGCAGGAACCCAGACGTCTGAGCCATAAATTGCTACCTCCTGTGGTATATAGGGTGTATAGGGAGCTGGAAGCAAGAGCCGAGCTGGGACTTGGATACGCGATGCAGACAGCGGCGCGGTGTCCGCTGCGCCAAAGGCACACCCTGGTTTATATTCTTCTGTGCTTCAGTTTTCACAGTTGGTGGTGCTCTAAATACCGGGCTCTGCACCTTGCCTCTTTTGCTTAGCAATCTCCCAACCCTGGACAGGAAAAAAAAAAAGCATTCCTCATTCAGTTTGCTCATGATATTCCACTTGATGAGTCAGGGGAACTGTAGATCCATTTTGCATTTGTTTTATTGTGGGTAAGGTTGTGCATCTTTTCAGAAATTCTTTAAAAGCCGTGGATTCAGCTCTAAAATTCTCCAGGACGCACCCCGGGCCCCCCTGCCTTCATTACAGGTGCTGGGGCCCTGCTGCGGAAATGGGCACCCTCCCTAAGGGTGGGCAGCTTCGGCCCTGCAGGGTGAGCTGCCTGCCCCGCCTCCTCGCCTGGCAGCCCGCCCCGAGCGCGTGGCCCCGCCTCGCCTTCGTCAGGTGACCTTGGTCCGGCAGCCATTGCTCGGTGAAACGGCCCGCCGGGAAGCTGTCCGCGCGTGGGTGACCTCTGTGGAATTAATCCCACTGCTGCGTGGCAGCGGAGACTTAAGAAAGGCGCGCTGGCTGAGAACGACTGTCCCTGACCGAGGCAGCTTGGGTGCCCGGTCGTGTGCTGCGCGCCCAGACTTCGCCGGTCCCACCCCGGGGTTGCCAGGCGACCGCGTCTGGCTGCGAGCGGTGGGCTAGGCGGAGAGCCGGGGCGCCCCATGGACCAGTACTGCATTCTAGGCCGCATTGGCGAGGGAGCCCATGGCATCGTCTTCAAGGCCAAGCACGTGGAGGTGAGCCCTGGTCCCCGTGCGGCTCGGATCGCGGTGGTGGGATTGACCCGTGTGCAGGACCGCTGGTGGTGGGCGCGACTCCTCTCTGGTTAATCAGCTGCCACTCTGCTGCCGGGCTGCCGCCTCCCTCTCGTCCTGTCCCCTTCCCTGTTTGCTGGCTCTTTCCTGTGCAGACTGGGGAGATAGTTGCCCTCAAGAAGGTGGCACTGCGGCGGCTGGAGGATGGCATCCCCAACCAGGCGCTGCGGGAGATCAAGGCTTTGCAGGAGATCGAGGACAATCAGCATGTAAGTGGGGGCCAACCTGGAGGGCGTGTGTGTGTGTGTGGGGGGGGGGGGGGGAGTCCTGGCAATGGCATTGGCCCAGCTCACTCATTTGCACTGATCCACCCCATCCAAACGCCCGCCCCTCCTCACTCTGCTCATTCATTTGCTGCTTTATCCCTGCTTCTTCATCGTTATCGATCGAATTCCTCACTCATTGAGTCTCTGGATTTTCATGCTCATTTATTTCCCAACTGTTTTGTTCTCTACTCAGTGATTTCTGAGGGTGAGGGAAAGCACTTGTTGGGCTCCGCCTGTGTTCGGCTGGCCGTGTGGATTGTTTTACACCATCGTTGTTGGACTGCTGCACACGGCCGGTTTCAGAGTCTCAGGTGCTCATGTCAGTCACCACCAGCTTCTCCTCCCTCAGCTGCTGGTTGAAGGGGGTGGGCTCTTCCCTCGGTGTGTTCTGGTGGCCTGGGGAGGAGCTGGCCCAACCCGGCTCCCAGAACCTTCTGTGTGCCAAGTAGAGGAGGTGACGAGGGTCCCAGAATGTGGTTTGTGCTGTGATAACTTACTGGGGCGTTTTATGGCAATGAGAGGAGCTCCTCACACCCTGTGTAGTCAGGTCTTATTCCCGCTGGAGTACGGAGCTCATCTCCCTGTCAGATGACGGTGCAGAGTTAAGCACACGCCATTTGACTTGCATCCATGTGTTCTGCAGATGTCCGCTTTACACGGGAGGACAGGCTTTCTGTATCGTACTGGTTTTGTGTGAAAACGCTTACCCATATTAGTGTGTGTGTGTGCACCTTTTACCGTGAAGTCTGCCAGAGTACAACTAGAGTATACTCCAAGAGGGAGTGCAGGTAGTGTGCCTTTTCTTTCTGATATAATTCTGTGTGCTGAATATGCACATGTTTTGATGTGTAAAATGGCTGTGGACTCCCAGGAAAGCAGTGATAAAGTCATTTTAATTTTTGAGGGAAAATAAAAGAACTTCTGGACAGCCCATACTGGATTAGGAGGAGAGAGCTCCGTAAGGACAGAGGTGGTCAGTGGTCCTGAAGGTTCTACAGAGCATATTTCAGGGGCTGGCATGGTGGCACAGCAGGTCAAGCTGCTATCTGCAGTGCCAGCAGCCCGTAGAGGAGCTGGTTTGAGTTCCTGCTCTTCCTCTTGTGATCAGTTCCCTGCTGATGGCCAGGGAAAAGCAGTAGAGGATGGCATACATGTTTGGGCCCTCCCACCCACGTAGGAGACCTGGAGGAAGCTCCTGCCTTCTGGCTTTGGCCTGGCTCGACCCTACCTTTTGCAGCCATCTGAGGAGTGACCCAGTGGGTGGATAATCTATCTCTCCCTCTCTCTTTGTAACTCTGACTTTCAAATGAAATAATCTTAAAAAAAAAAAATACTCTAGATTTGTGCCTGGCTGGATCCCTTTTGCCACTCAGCAGAAAGACAGCAGCATCCCCCACACTGCTGCCCAGGCCATAGTTCAGAGAGCTCTGTCAAAGCACATTGACTCCTTCTCCTTTCCCCACTTACAGAGCCACAGTGGCTTCCCTTCACATATAGGGTCCCTCTACTCTGTGCCTGTCGCTAGCTGGCTTTGCTGCTCCGCTTTCCGAGAACAGAACAGAGCAGGCTCATTCCTTCCCCAAGCAAGCTCTGTTCACTCATGTCCTTCAGCCTCCTGTGCCCACCATGCCTGTACTTCCACTGTCTGGCACTCTTGCCCAGGTTTGGCATAACCAGCTCGGAGAAGTCCTTCCCTGCCCCTGCCCTAGGTAAATAAGGAATCACTTTTTCTACTTGGAAAAACTACACCACCTTCTCGTAGAAGAGGTCTTTAAAGAGTTTTGTGAAAAACTACTCATTGTGAAAAAACTATAGATTTCAAAATTCTTTTTTATTCTGAAAGTTTTTAAAATTCCACTTTGCAGAAACTTTTGGAATTACCTTCATATGTGTGTCTCGTATTGATCAGCCATGAACATATCCTCTTGGTTTGTTTATTAACCATTTATCACACTAATGAGTGTATTCGTTCTCATTTTCCTGTCTCACTGGTGTGCGGCAGCCGGCCCTTCCGACACTGGTGACCCCAGGATGTAGGCCAGCACTGTGAAGGTGTGAATCCTTTCCTGTTGATGACATTATGGCTGTCAATGAAACAGGAAGTCTGCTAGTGTTGTGGGCTTGGTTAGGGACCCAGGTACTGCCATTACATGACCTTCAGTGTCATGTCTTGTTTCAGGAGAACAGAACCGGGATGACCCCCAACATCCTGGTTCTGAGTCCGGGTCCTGTGTCATCTGCTGGCCCCATGTTCCCACATGGTGTGGGCTTCGCGCCGGCCCCATGTTCCCGCATGGTGCGGGCTTCGTGCTGGACCTCCAACATGCTGGTTCTGAATCCGGGTCCTGTGTGACTGTCCCTGCCTGCAGGTGGTGCAGCTGAAGGCTGTGTTCCCACATGGTGCGGGCTTCGTGCTGGCCTTTGAGTTCATGCTGTCAGATCTGGCTGAAGTGGTGCGCCATGCCCAGAGGCCGCTGGCTCCCGCGCAGGTCAAGAGCTACCTACAGATGCTGCTCAAGGGCGTCGCCTTCTGCCATGCCAACAACATTGTGCATCGGGTCAGTCCCTGTGTGGGCGGAGTGGGCCAGTTCTTCCGTGTGCGGTCGGAGGGAGACTGAGGGTTCTAGGGGACCTGGCTGACATCATCTCTCAAGCCCTGTGGGCAATATGAAGAGATGGATATCTCCTCTTATACTTCCAGGACCTGAAGCCCGCCAACCTTCTCATCAGTGCCTCAGGCCAGCTCAAGATAGCAGACTTTGGCCTGGCCAGAGTCTTCTCCCCAGATGGCAGCCGCCTGTACACACACCAGGTGGCCACCAGGTAGGGGACAGCAGATCCCTCGGCCTCCTGCAGGGGAAGGCATACTGATATTGTGTGTGGGCTCAGGGTAGGTGGGATGCCTCCCATCCGACCAGTGGCCCAACCGTGACCTGTAACTCTCCCCCAGGTGGTACCGAGCACCTGAGCTCCTGTATGGTGCCCGCCAGTATGACCAGGGCGTCGACCTGTGGTGAGATTCTTATGCCAGGCAAGGGGGCAACCTGGCCATGGCTGTGCCTGGTGTGAGCTCCAGGTTGCCTGTCAGGAGTAGGGATCTGCCCTTGTTAGGTTTTTAGAGCAGCTTGGGGTGAGGTGGGAGGAAGGAGGTTCTGGGGTGGCAGTCTGGACTGGGGCAGGGGTGCAGTGGGTGTGTGTGGCACTGTGACACTAGCATGCGATTTTGCTCATCTCGTCTGAAAAGCTGTGTCCTAGGGTGGGAAGTCTCTGAGCCTTTGTGGGGAGAAGATGGTTGTGGGACCTCAGAGTCTGAGATTTGGGGTTGTTTTACAGAGTTACCCCAGAAAGTGAAGCTGGGGGAGGAGGAGCTGTGTGTCTGAGAGCAACAAGGGACTGCAGGCTGTTGGGGGTTTGCTCTGTGTTCAAGGGTTGAAGTCTTTGATTGGAAGTGTGCACCTCTAGACATGAACCCCTGGTGTGGGGTGCTGGAGCTGATATGGGAGGTCCGTCCCATGGTGTAAGGCTTTGAGCTCTTTGGGGGTTCTGTGTCCACAGGGCCGTAGGCTGCATCATGGGGGAGCTGCTGAACGGGTCCCCGCTCTTCCCGGGCGAGAATGACATCGAACAGCTTTGCTGTGTGCTTCGCATCTTGGGCACCCCAAGCCCTCAAGTCTGGCCGGTTTGCCGGGGCCCCTAGTGGGGAGGTTGTGGGGACAGGTTTGCTCCAGCAGTAGCAAGTAACTGATCCCCTTCGCTGTACCTTCTCTCTGGTGACTCCAGTTGTCTTTGACCAAGTGGGACCACTGTGCTGGTCCATTGTCAGTTCCTGTCTCCATCCTCCCCACCTAGCACACACTGCATCTCAGCATCTCAGCCAGCGAGATGGGGGCATGTGAATGGGAGAACAGTGACTGAGGCCTGGCCTTGTTGAGCAGTGAGAGGAGAGTGTGTTCTCACACGCTTCCCCCTTTCCACCTCCCAGGAGATTACAGAGCTGCCTGACTACAACAAGATCTCCTTCAAGGAGCAAGCACCTGTGCCCCTGGAGGAGGTGCTACCCGATGCCTCTCCTCAGGCCTTGGACTTGCTGGGTCGGTTCCTGCTATACCCTCCTCGCCAGCGCATTGCGGCCTCCCAGGTAGGCTGGAGGCCAGTGGTCTGGCATTGTCCTGAGCCCTACACAGTCGGTAAATAGCAGATCAGTACCCCGGGCTTCCATGCAGCCCGCCAGTCACAGGATTGTGGTGGGAGCCTCAGGTGCAGGGCAGGGCCAAGGCAGGCTTCCAGACAGGACAGTTTCAAGTATGGAGGCGGTGTTTGCTCAAGAGAGAAATCCTAAGTAGCAGCTTCGTGGGAGGGCCTAGCAAGGCTGGTTGTGGCTGGAAGGTGGGAAGTGGTGAGTGGGTGGATGTTGGGGCCTAGGTCCCAGGCACGTATGTTCCTGTAGGCTGCTACCTCACTTCCTCCGGTAACCTCTCCATTTTTGGCACCATAAGCCTGTGTTTGTGCGTGCCTCCTGTGTCTCCACTGCTGGCATGACCTCTCTGCTCAGCTGCCTTCCAGAGTCTGCATCTCTTCTTGTCCCATTTCTTCTTTTCCCACCTGACAGGTGAAGTGATCTTGTCCAAGCGGAACAGGTGACAGCTGTCCTCGGCTGGGCCCTCCTGTGGCTTTCACTTTGCAGGGAAAGCCGGGGTCCTTCCCCTGACCCACAGGAATTGCAGGCTTAGATGCAGTCACCTCTGGACCCTGCCCACTCTTTTTTCTCACTCCTCTCCAGCCCCAGGAAGGATTCTGACCTCCCCTGGGGTTTCTGCACATCTGTTCCTGGCCCAGAGCTCTGTCCGTCAGAAGTGCCTTTGTCCCGAGGACTCATAGACCCTTGGCTCACTTGTCTTGTAACAGGCCCTCACTACCGTGCAACCTGCCACCTCTCTTGGAGTTCCTGTTACCCCTTCTGCTCTCTGTTCCCCAGCACTGAGCCTTTTCTTTATCTTGCTTGTCCCCCTCCCCCTTTCTTATCTGTGCCCACAAGGCAGCGTTTTTGTCTGTTTTGATCGCCTGTGTGTGCTCAGTCTCTGGAATGATGTTTGACACATAGTATATTCTCAGGAAAGCTTTGCTGCGTCAGCTGGATGCAGGGGTCAGCCCATGGCCCTTGGCCCGAGGCTGGGGACAAGGCAATGATGATTTTCCTTCTGCTGTTCCCTCTTGCTTTCCCCAGGCCCTCCTGCATCAGTACTTCTTCACAGCTCCGCTGCCTGCCCACCCATCCGAGCTGCCCATTCCCCAGCGCCCAGGGGGACCTGCCCCCAAGGCCCACCCGGGGCCTCCTCACGTCCATGAGTTCCACGTGGACCGGCCTCTTGAGGAGTCGCTGTTGAATCCAGAGCTGATCCGACCCTTCATCCCAGAAGGATAAGATGGCTGGCCCAGATCCTGCTTACCTGCTTCTCACAACCGCCCAGGCTGTTTGTCCTCCTGCCAGACTAAGGCTTCCAAGGACTCCCGCAACCACACTGGGCTGCTCCACAGATGGTCCCGCTCCTGTGATTTGCTGTCTTTGTGAGGTCTGATCTCAAAGAGGCACAGGCCACGGTCCCAGCCAAGGCAATGAGGGTGCCCAGCCCTGCAGAGGAGACCTGTGGCCCATGCTCTGCGGCCGTCACATCTGTGTGCTGCTGACTTAATCTACAGAAAGACCGAGCTGAACTGCTGTCCAGGACCACTACACAGAATGGTGACACCTACCTGGATACAGGTTCCCAGGGCACTGTGTCCTGATGTAGGTGTTCCTGTAGAACCATCCAGGGAAAATGCAGAGTGCAGTGGCTTCGTCCTGGGAAGCCAAGCTTTGTTCTCAGAACATTAAACACTCTAGTTCAGTATTTGGGATTTACTATGAAAGCCTCAAATGGCTCTGGCTCTGCTCCCCATCTGTTCCTATCAAGGGAAGTGGCTGAGGTGACATCATCTCCTGGCCCTTGTGCTTTGGTGTCCCTAGAAAGATGTTTCCGGGCATGGTTACTTCTTGCCTGAAGGCTTTCTGTGTACAACACAGGACTGAGCATTCATTGGCATGTGAGGTGGACAGTTGAGGCTCAGGATGACCCTTGGGGATGACCCTTCATCATTAGGGTCAGCTACCTGCCTCTCCATTGGGGAAAGCTGAGCCAAAAACAGCTGTGCAAAAAAGGAAGCTGAAATTATTCAGTAAATCTGAATACAGTATGTGCTGGCCCCTCTGTTTTTCTAATTTCATAATTGTTTGATAAGATGATTTTTTAAAAACGAAATACAAAGATCTACAAGAAGAGATTATAGGGGCTGGTGTACGGCTCAATAGGCCAACCTCCATTTTTAAGTGCCGGTATACCATATGGGTACTGATTTGTGGCCTGGCTGTTCCACTTCTCATCTAGCTCCCTGCCTGTGGCCTGGGAAAGCATAGAGGATGGCCCAGGTTCTTGGGTCCCTGTACCCACATGGGAGACCTGGAGGAGGCTTCTGGCTCCCAGCTTTGGACCAGCTGGTGAGTGAACCAATGTTCGAAAGATTTTTCTTTCTCTGTCTCTTCTCTCTCTGTAAATCTCCACTTCAAGTAAAAATAAATAAATCTTTAAAAAAATAAAATTTAAAAAAAGAGGAGGAAGCAGAAGAGATGAGGAAATGACTTGCCAACCTTGGGTGTCAAGACTTACCACAAGGCTCTACAATGACTAAGAAAGATTGGATGGATTCAGGGATGTATAGAAACGTACTAGATAAACTTCATCTTAGCAGTTTTTAATTCTTAAAATGTTCATTTTATGCTTTGTGTACACCAGTTCTGCTGTGTGCACGGAGCATACTGAGATGACTGCAGGAACTCCTGGAGCAGGTGTTTGACTTGGCAGTGTGGCCACTGCTGGGGAGACCTACGTCTTGTGTCCGAGTGCTCAAGTCTGAGTTCAGCTCTAGCTCCTGACTCCAGCTTCCTAATGTAGACCTGGGCAGGAGGCAGGAAGCCTTGGTGAAGCTAGCCATGTTCCTGGCTCCCAGCTTTAGCATGGCCTGGCCCAGCCCTGGCTATTTTGGACGTTTGTGGGAAAAAACTAGAATACAAGAGCAGTACTCTGTCTGCCTCTAAGTTGTTTCTTTTTAAACATAATTTCCAACAGAAATCTAGAATGTGGATACTAAAAATTGGCCAGTAAAATAATTTATGATGTTACACACAAATCAAAAATCTTGTGTACTTGATAATAAATTTATTTTATTTTTTTTTTAAAGATTTTATTATTATTGGAAAGCCAGATATACAGAGAGGAGGAGAGACAGAGAGGAAGATCTTCTGTCCGATAACTCACTCCCCAAGTGAGCCACAATGGGCTGGTGCGCGCCAATCCGATGCCGGGAACCAGGAACCTCTTCCGGGTCTCCCACGCGGGAGCAGGGTCCCAATGCACTGGGCCGTCCTCGACTGCTTTCCCAGGCCACAAGCAGGGAGCTGGATGGGAAGTGGAGCTGCCGGGATTAGAACCGGCGCCCATATGGGATGCCAACACTTGGAGGTAGAGGATCAGACAGTTGAGTCATCTTGGTGGCCCCCAGTGAACACATTTTAAAGGATCAAATTAAGGTATAGACATATTCACTGTAGTTAAGCTAGAAAACAGGTAACAATTGCCTAGGTGTTTGGAAAGAAACACTTAAAACAACTCATGGGTTGAAGACAATGGGAAATAGAAACAGTGATGTGATCTGACAGGGGACACAGCTGCAACAGTGTTTCGGGGCTCACAGTCCCAGTGACAGTGATGCCTTGGTGGGTGGGGACCTGCTGTGGCCGTGGCCACTCTCCACGCTAGTCCCTCCCTGTCTGCTGCATGATGGCAGGATGGCTCACAAGTAGTTCTTACTTGGATAAGAACTTCAATGAGCATCAGTATCGGCCCATCATGTTACCTACAGAACTCTCCGACTCTCCAAACCCACCTGCTGTGTGAGGAGGAGTGGGGGAGACTCGGGGTCCCACAAAGCTTGGGATGGGTTCACTACATGTGAGCCAGAGCCATATTTGCTGTTTAAGACTTGCTTAATTATTTAAAAGAGTTACTAGGAGAGGGAGGAGGGGGACAGAGATTTCTTCCATCTCCTGGTTTATTCTGCTAATATCCCCAACTGTTGGGGCTGGCTGGTCCAAAGCCAGGAGGCCGGAGCTTCTTCTGGGTCTCCTATTTAGGAGCAGGGGCACACAAACTTGAGCCATCCTCTGCTGCTTTCCCAGGCCATAAAGTGGGAGCTGGATTGAAGTGGAACAGCCAAGACATGAACTGGCATTTATATGGAGGCCAGCACCGTAGGCAGAGGTCATGTCAGCCCCTGTAGGGTATTTAAGATAAATATTTTTCTAGTCACTTTTTTTTCTATGAATGTAAGGGCCTGTTGGACTTTACCCTTTTTGTTGTTGTTGCTAAATAAAATTTTTGTTGCGCTTAAAAAATCCTACTGATGACATTTAATGCTATTGAGAAGGCTAAAAATGACTGTCTCTACCAAAAGTTTCATAAAAGTGGGACCGTGACATACCTCCACCTGCTGCATTCGGCTGACCATAATGGTGCTAGTTTGAGTCTCGGCTGTTCCACTTCTAATCCCACTGCTTGCTCATGTGCCGAGTCAGTTCCAAGAACAGATGACCAGGGTGAGACCAGGGTCAATGCCAAGGCTAGCATAAGAACCAAGGAGAAGACTTGGCTAAGGGCCAGAGCCAAGGTAAGTTATGGTTAAGGGAAAAGGCCTGGAATATAGGTATTGGTAAAAAGTCAGGTTTATGGTTAGGCCATGAGCAGAGTCAAAGCCAGAGCCTTGAAGAAGGCCAATGGAAGGTCCTGTGGAACGTCGAGCGTTAGCACCAGGGGACGGGGCCCTAGACGTCAGGGCTAGGAGGCGCTGCTGCAATGGAAGCAGGGTTAGAAACCAGGCTACTACTGGTAGGTGCTGGCAAGGTCAGCGCAAGGTCAAGCAGGCAGTGTTGGAGAGCAGCCGAGGAAAGGTGCTGCTGTAAGGGGTGGCGGGCAGGCGACCGACCGGAGAAGCCCCATCAGGAAACCGGCAGGAAACCCGGGCGTTAGGAAGGCTGGGGTGGGCCTGCCCACCTCGCGGGGCGGAACTCCGGAGGCAGAGGCGGGGCGTAGGTGCGGAAGCGCAGTGTGCGGGGCGGTGGCCGGCGTGAGGGACGGTGGCCAGCGGGGTGTCCCGAGGGGAGGCCGGCGTGCCCGGCGGGGCGCTGCGGGGCCGAAGCGCGGCGGGCTGGGCTGGGCGTGCCTCAGCTGGGCCCCGCGGGCCTTGGCGCTGAGGGCTGAGGCCCGGTGGAGGCGAGGCGGCGAGATGGAGCCGGCGCTCGGAGCCCACGAGCTGCTGCACGTTTTCTCCTTCCTGGAGGCCCGAGACCTGCTCTGCGCCGCGCAGGTGGACAAGGTGACGCGTTCTGTCCTGGGCGGGTCCAGGGCGGCCGCTTCTCTGCGTCCTCAAGGGTTCCTGTCCGCTAGGGAGGATTCTGGCGGGGGGACTGCAGGGGGCAGGTGACCGCGCCTCCTCAGGAGGTCCCTGGGGGCACAGTCCTTGAGGGAGCCTTGAAGGAGACTCCTGCCCCCCCCCCCCGGGTCTGCCCAGTTTTACCTTTCTTGGACTGTTCTGGAACTACTTTCCTGGTGCTTTGGCTTTGCCAGTTGGGCGGTGATGACCCATCCTCGCCGTAGTGTAGGGGTCGTCGCACGGGTGCTCCCGAGACACCTGCTGACTCATTTAAGCTCTGCTGCTCTTGCCGCAACCCACTGAGGGCCGCAGCAGAGCTGTGTTACCGTGGCTTTCGGATTTGTTTTCTCCTCTTGAATTTACTGCTTCAGAATTTCTTTTTTTCCCCCTTAATTATTTTATTATTCCATGATACAGTTCCACAGGCTCTGGGATTTCCCTTCACCTTTCCCTAACCACCCCCCCTCCCCCGCCAATTTCCCGCGTGTTGTTACAGTAGTATAGCGCTTCACAGTCAGTCCTAAATCCGTCATTCTGCTGTTTAAGTGTATCTTCACACTGCGGGCATGGACAGTGGCAGAGTCCACCATCCTATCGTCAAGATGCATTCAACAGTTTCATTGGGAGTTCATCTTTAATCTGGAAGTAGAGATGCACACTGCATCGTATCCTCACATCTATATGTGATAATTTCTATTACACAGTTAACTATACATCCCCTTAAATGAAAAGCCATGAAACAAAATCAACAACAGAGAGAAAAATAGAAAATTTGCAACATGAAGTTAAATAACATGCTACTGAATGAGTTATGTGTTTTGTGTATTTTTTTTAATCATTGTGCATCTAAAACTATGTATGTATGTGTCCCCTGGACGAGGTTTCCCTTGATGTTTATATTATTTATATTATATATTTATATATAATATATTTAATATATTTATTTATATATTTACTTATATGAATATGTATTTCTCTGTATATCCAATAAAAATAAATAAAATCTTTAAAAATATTATACAGCAGGATAGTGTAGTGGTTGAAGTCCTTGCCTTGCACGCTCCAGGATCCCATATGGTCGCCGGTTCTAATCCCAGTGGCCCTGCTTCCCATCCAGCTCCCTGCTTGTGGCTTGGGAAGGCAGTTGAGGATGGCCCAAGACCTTGGGACCCTGCACCTGCGTGGGAGACTTGGAGGAGTTCCTGGCTCCTGGCTTCAGATTGGCTCAGCTCTGGCCATTGCGCTCGCTTGGGGAGTGAATCATTGGATGGAAGATCTTCCCCTCTGTCTCTCCTCCTCTCTGTATATCTGCCTTTCCAATAAAAGAAAAGGGAAAATAGATGGATCTTTTTACTTGGTTTGATTTTATAAACACAAAATTTTCATCCCAGGTTGTCCAAGAAACTCGGAGCCCTGAGCCAGGGCTGCTGACGTGAGAGCATACTCTCCGAGATGCCTGCTCTCTCTGCAGGACCTGGACAGCCTTATAGTAAGACTCTAGAGAGCTGCCCTCAGTCACTGGGCTGCAGCCTCTGGGGTGACTTAGCTGGCAGGCAGGCCCGTCCCTGAGAGAGGAAGAAGTGTGGTACACTGTCACTAACACCGAGCCTGGTCACTCGAACAAACGCCACAAGTCGAGAGAATGGATGCTTGCAATCAAGCGTTTATTCAGGCGAGCATACACCAAACAGGATGAGGGAAGCCACCAAAAGCACCTCTTAGCTTATCTGTCGTGGAAGCCTGCTGGGCGTTGGCTCTGGTCTGGTGGGAGCCTGCTGCCTTTTGTGAAGGCCCAAGATATTTGGCTCCGGCTTAGTGGGAGCCTGCTGGCTTCTGGTGGAAGCCCAAGGGGGTTTGGCTCCGGTCTAGTGGGAGCCTGCTGGTTTCAAGTGACTGGGACCAAGGCATGGGTTTATATACAATTCAGGGGGTCAAGCCATTAGTTGTTTACAGTGTTTTTGGTTGGTTATTACATGTTTACAACGTATTTCCATTGGTTACTTTCACTTTCATAAACATGTTTACTTATCTCTAATTGGTTATGGCTTATCTATAGGTAACACACTTTGTTTTTTCTTAATTCTGCAAAACATGTTTTTTACACATTTGTCAAAACATATTTTTCTTCTTTTATCGTTTTTACCAAAACTTGTTTTTTTATTTTTTTATTTTTTAATATTCATTTATTCATTAATTACATTGTATTACATGACACAATTTCATAGGTACTGGGATTCTCCCCCCTTCACCCCAACCGTTCCCCCATGGTGAATTCCTTCACCTTGATGCATAACCACAGCTCAAGTTCCGTTGGGATTCCCTTATTACAAGCTCATACCATACAGAGTCCAGCATCCCACTTGTCCAGTCAAGTTCAATGAAAACTTGTTTTTTTAAACATGTTTACTTGTATTAGAGCTTCTAGACAGGAGTGATATGAGAGGTGACTCCTCTTTACCAGTAGTCTAGGAAGATGGAGTCACTTCTGTTCAAAAGTTCCAACATACATACTATATCCATTATTAAGTCACAGCATAATTTACATAAAAGGTCTATTATTGTAGCTATCTCTGGGTCATCAATCTCAGAAGTGTAGTAATATCAAGAATATAATTAAGATTATTGATAATATTACTACCCATATTTCCCATGGCTTCATTTTTATCTATCCCCATTCAAGTATGTATTGATGGAGCAGTGTTGATGTAAGTGGAGGCAAATAAACACTTAAAATCAGACTGTTTCTCTCATACCCAGAACTCTATGCCCCAGGAAACCCTAGTGACTTTCATGCACATATTTTTGCAGGGTAGTTCCTGAAGCAGGGCTAGAATAGTTCTACCCTCTGCGGTTGAGGGGTTGGGAAAGCTGTTCTCATCCCACCCTCTGTGCATCTTTGGGACACCCCTCAGTTGTTGCCTGAATTTACGCCACTGCATCAACTTTCGTACAAGGCCTGCTTCACTGTAGGCAGAGCGAGCCTACTGAACCGTTAATCCTCCTCTGTTCGGAGTTCTCAAGCAGCCTCTCAGTACTTTTGCCATTGGCTTTTGGGAGTTAGTCTAAACCCAGCGCTAGTTGTTTTCCTTCCTCTCCAACTAGCGCTTCTTGTT
This sequence comes from Ochotona princeps, assembly GCF_030435755.1. Taxonomy (NCBI): domain Eukaryota; kingdom Metazoa; phylum Chordata; class Mammalia; order Lagomorpha; family Ochotonidae; genus Ochotona; species Ochotona princeps. The sequence continues at coordinate 61,597,795 of NC_080845.1, forward strand.
GTAATTAAGGCAAATTGCTCACTCACCTATTTTACCCTGGATCCTTTGCCCCAGTGTTCTCTTAGACACAACTTACCACCCTTTGTCGCTTTGACACAGTAACCTTTTCTCTGAGGTACAGCTCTTCATCTGCATGGAGTTGATCATTCTCAGGTTTACTCATTTTTGATTGTCCAGTGTTTCCTAGTTTCTCAGGGTGAGCTTTCCTGAGGTCAGTGACTGGGTTTGGTTTAATTCTTCATTCCCTTTCCAGAACCTGACTGGTTGCCAATGGCCTGTGGATTCATCATATACTTTCTTCTCTCCTTCCCTTTTCTAGATGTGGAATGAAGTTGCAAGGACGGAGGAACTATGGAGGTGAGTAAAGGCAAAGCCCAAGATGGTTTCAGAAAGGAGGCTTGGGGTGCTGGGTAACTGGATAAGTATCTTGAACACTGCATTTTGGACTCTCTTGAGTGTAAAAGGGAGAATTGTTGCTTGCCTACCAACAGAAACCTCCTCCCTGGTTAGAGACATAAGATTTTTGTCATGTTAAAATATGAGAGATTTTGTCCATTATTTAGAAGTTTTATATAGAATAGTGTTTCCAGGCTGTGAGAAGGGCGCAACAAGTGAAAGCAGAAGGCTGACAGATGATAAGCAATAGAAATATGATCAAACTACTTTTGTTTTAATTCAGCCTTGGTGTAACATTTTAGCATTATAAGCATGTATGATATTAGAACTTATAAAATGGGAAAAATCAAAGTTGAAAATACAAGTATTTTAATCATTATGTTATTAAAGTTTCTAACTTCTCCACTTGGGAATTTAAAAAAAATGATTCATGTATTTATTTGAAAGTCAGATTTACAGAGAGAGAGAGATCTTCCATCTGCTGATTTACCCCTCAGTTGGCTGTGATAGGATGAGTTAGGCCTAGGCCAGGAGCCGGAAGCTTCATCTGAGTCTTCTCTGTGGGTGCTGTTTTCTACTGCTTTCCCAGGCCACTAGCAGAGAGCTGGATTGGAAGTGGAGCAGCTGGGACGTGAAGTGGTTCCTGTATGGCATAACGGTGTCACTGTGTTACAGTGCCGGGCCTAGAGCCTGTCTTTTTTGTACCAAGATACAACCATCTGAAACTGGAATAGAGAACTGTTGGCTCCCCTGTCTCTTTCTGTCTCTTTCTGAATGTGGTAGTCTTGCCGGCCAACCAGGAGCTCTGTGTAATGGCAGTCACGCCTAATGGAAAACACCTGTCCAGTGCATGTTTCTCACAACATTAGAGAATCCCCATTTTTATTTTCAGGACGTATACACCTTGAGACCCTTGAGAATTCTCGAGCACTAGCCTTGCCATCTTTGTTTCTCAGGATCATATAGCACTGTTGCTTTTTATTCAGTTTTTATGACCAATAATAGTATTAACTAGAAAAACAATCTTAATCTGTTTAGTTTTGAAGTAAAAGAACTTTTATTAAATTCAGTCTTTCCATAATTTGGGGAATGTATTCTAAACCTAATATTTAATTAAGGAAATTGATTTTTCAGTAGAGAAATGAGTAAACATTTGTCTTGACACATGCTTAAAGAATTTTTTTTTCATTAAGAATAACTGAATGAAGTCATGAATTGATCTGAATATTTGGAGAAGCCCTGACAGAGGAACATTTACAATGAAATGAATAGGATCTCAACCCTGGGCTTTCTCTTATTTTTGCAGATAAGCAAGGGAAGGAGTTTTCTATTTCAGTGACTTGTGTGTTTCTATGAGTGGTTCAAAAACATTTGCTATAATGTATCACTTGATCTCCATGTAATGGCACACATAACATTGTGTTCCTTGTGCAAATTGTTCATCTGTCTGCAGGCCATGTCACACATGGGTTTTCAGTCATTTTGCTATGCCTGTAATGTTTAATGATCTTTGTAGCATGAAGTCATCTCTTATGATTGTATCCTTGACCTATGTCCTGGTGAAAACGTTGAGTTTTTTGTTTCCTAATAACGACAGTTGGATTCCAGTGGAGTTGTCAGTTCTGGTCATACCAACAGGTCATTTTGTTGCATCTACTCGACCGCTGAAACAGAATGTTACATCCACCAGTGACAGTCACAACCAAGTTTTATTATAAATGAGAGGCAAGGCAACTGACTGACTGACCAACCAGCCAGTTTGGACCAAAACCCCTTACCAGAGTGCGGCCCGAGCAGTACAATTACAAAGTTTTTATAGGGGCAGTTTGACACAGCTTAAAGGGGGTACGATTTACAATAGTTCGAAAGGTGAGTGAGAAAGGGTCATGCATTCCTTGCTTATCTCGGCTTGCCAGCCCCTGCCTGCTCTCCTCAGGTCTGGATTCCAACCTTGGAGCCACCTGTGACAACCAGACCCCCCAATCTTGAATTATCTAGGGGTTAATAAGTCTGGGGCCTTGATTTATGGGGGTTGGGGGCCATTGGCACTAAAGGTCACGTTGGCCATTAGGCCTGCAAACTCACACAGTTTCTTAGCCAAGCAAGCAAAGCAGAAATTACAAAAGCGAAAAGTATTGCAGGTAGCAGCAAGCCGTGTTTATTCCATTTTGTTTTCAACTCTACACTACAGGTTTCTGATGGCAGGCCTGTCGCAGGTGCCTGCCTTGTCCAGAAACTCTCCAGACCTGTGGAAATTTTCTTGGACACGGCAAATAAACTTGGCCAATTGTGTCATGTGCCTTTAGAAAATAATTTTAGTTGAAAATGCAGCAAGTTACTATTTAGTTTTTTTTTTTTTTTAACTCAAAAGTCAGATTTACGAGAGAAGCAGAGACAGAGAAAGATCGTTTGTCTGTTGATTCCCTACCCAAGTAGCCGCAATGGCCGGAGCTGAGCCAGTGCTTAGCCAGGAGCCTCTTCCAGGTCTTCCATACAGGTACAGGATCCCCAGGCTTTGGGCTGTCCTCTGCTGCTTTCCCAGGCCACAGGCAGGGAGCTGGATGGGAAGTGGGGCAGACAGGACATGAACTGGTGCCCATATGGGATTCTGGCGCATGCAAGAAGAAGACTTAAGCCACTAGGCTACCGTGCCAGTCCCAAGTTACTATTTTAAAGGCTTAACGACCTTTTAAATTCTGTCGTTTCTTTAGCATACTAAGTGTCAGCTTTTTGGTTTGAAGTAAAATTTCACCTGATTGCTCTTTTTTAAGGTATGTAATTTCTGTTGCATCTAAATATATTTTTAAAAATTGCTATCTGTGGAAAGTTTTGGTGCCGAGGTACTTTTTTTTCGTCATTTTATTATTCTGTTTCAGAGGCATTATGCACATTTACTTTAGTCATATGCATACTTTGATCTAGATAACATTCATTTTTTTCTGTCAAATCATTTGGTTTTCTCATCTCTTTGGAGTATTGGTCACAGTTCTCGTAGTGGGTGAATGTGTAAAGGCTTTAAACATAGAAATACATTTCATTCCCATACATATAAAAATGTACCATCTCCTCTCTTATTTCTTCTATTATTTATTCTCACATGGTTTAGATTGATACATAGTTATTAGGAATAGTTCCCAGAACTGGCATTGTGGCTTAACACATTAAGCAACTACCTGCAATGTTTCCATCCCATTTGGGTTCCAGTTGAAATCCCGACATTGCCTGCTGTGCCACCTTGATTATTGTCTTAGCCAGCAGCTGAGAGTTTCTTGAAAGAACAGCTGTATCTAATTCACCTTAGGGCCTATGAATTAGGTTGGTGTTTATTAAATTGTTTATAGGAGTCATGAATTACTGTTTTATTCTCAACAACCTCACTGGAAAGGTGCTATCAAAGAATTGACAGCAGTCACTGGAATTTGAGACTGCAGGGCCTTAGGAATGGGCATGTAGCCCCCTGGTTTACAGTTAACAGGCCTCGCTCCCATATTGGAGTGACTGGGTTGGGTTCCCAGCGATGGTGCCCAACTCCAGCTTCCTACTAATGCAGATCCTGAGAAGCCTGAAATAATTAGATCCCTGCTCTGCACGTGGGAGATCTGGACTGCAGGCCTGTCTCCTGGCATCAGCCCCAGCCAACAAGGTCCTTTACGGAGCGAACATATTCTCCGTTCCTCTCTGCATTTCCAATAAATAAAAAAAATTTTTTTTGAAACAATGCAAAATCTCAGGAAAAAAAAATGGAATAATAGCCTCTGAAAATGTTCTCCTTAATAACTGATACAAAATCAGCTTTTTCTGTTTTTGTTTGTATATACATTTGTTTGAAAGGCAGAGTTACAGAGATATCATTCATCTACTGGTTTCCTCCCCACTTAGTTGTAACAGCCAGCCGTTATGCCAGGTGGGCAAGGAGTGTGCAACTCCATCCATGTTTCTCACATGGATAGCAGGGACCCAAACACGTGGGCCATCTGCCGCTGCCTCCCTGAACTATCCAGGGAGCTGGATCAGAAGTGGAACACTCATGTGGGATGTGTGTTGCTGAGTTGTGGCTTAACTTGTGTCACAATACTGCTCTAAGCTGTTTTTGAACTTTAGAAATAACTGAAGTCTTACAGTGTTCTGGGATGTGTTTATTCATGAAAAACAGTGGAGTCTTAGGATGACCCTGTTCCCATAATCCCCATACAGCTCTGTTAGCCTTGGCTATCAAGTGAAAACTGGAACCTGGTGTCACTGTCGAGTGAATTAATGGGCTTAGAGATCCTTGCAAGCCTCATTCCCAGAACCGTCATTTTTGTTAAATTTTTCTTTTCTTCTTTCTCTCGCTAAGATTATTTGTTTTTATTGGAAGGACAGATTTACAGAGAGAAGGAGGTATAAAGATCTATCTGTTGGCTCACTCCCCAAGTGGCTGCAATGGCTGGAGCTGAGCTGATCCAAACCTAGAAGCCAAGAGCTTCTTCCGGGTCTCCCACATGGGTGCAAGGTCCCAAGGCTTTGGGCCTTCCTCAACTGCTTTCCCAGGCCACAAGCAGGAAGCTGGATGGGAGGTGGAGCAGCTGGGACAAGAACAGGTGCCCATAAGGAATCCTGGCACACGCAAGGCAAGGATTTAGCCACTGAGCTATCACTCCGGCTCCCAGAACTGTCATTATTTGACCTGTTTGGTATATCCTTTAAGACCCCAGTTGCTGGGCCCGGCGGCATGGCCTAGCAGCTGAAGTCCTCGTCTTGAACGCCCCGGGATCCCATATGGGCACTGGTTCTGGTCCCGGCAGTTCCACCTCCCATCCAGCTCCCTGCTTGTGGCCTGGGAAAGCAGTTGAGGACGGCCCAAAGCTTTGGGACCCTGCACCCGCGTGGGAGACCCGGAAGAGGTTCCAGGTTCCCAGCATCGGATTGGCGCACACCGACCCATTGCGGCTCACTTGGGGAGTGAATCATTAGATGGAAGATCTTCCTCTCTGTCTCTCCTCCTCTCTGTATATCCTGCTTTCCAATAATAATAAATCTTAAAAAAAAAAAAGACCCCAGTTGCAAGATTATCTTTAATTGAATAGACGTAGGAGTTTACCCAGTGTAAAATAGGAGGAAAAAAGCAAAAAACAAAAAAACCAAAACCCCCCAAAAGAACAAAAACTCCCAAACATGTGGACATTTAGGGCTATCTAAGTTTCTGACTCCCTAGTCTGATAAATAACAGGCAAATAGGACAACCAAAAATACATTTTTTACATTTAAAATATTTAATTTTGTTTTATGATATAATTCCATAGACTCTGGGGTTACCCGTGCCCTTCCCCAAGGTCCCACCCCTCCCAACAACCAAAAATATTGGACAGAGAGACTGGGGAAAGAAATGTCTTTCAGGGCATTACAAGAGTATACTCTGTCATATCTGTAAGTCTCGAAGGTTGAATGCATGCCCAGCAAGAGTGTGCAGGTTGAGGAGAGATCCTAGAACGTCCCGGGTTATTATATCCTGCTGACCTTTAAGCTTCATACCAGCAGACAGTGAAGGATTCGGTGCATTCGTTCACCATCCTGCACAGCGCTTCCTGAAAGACTGGGAAATGTACTTGAGGAAATCTCTGTCAGTTGTTAGCACGAATCAGATTGAACAGAAATTTCAATGGCTATTCATTACACCGAATCCAAAGTTTGCAGAACTAGTTCAGAAACAAAGCAGCAAACACCAGAAGTTAGCCAGGGGACCTGATTTCTAGAGTTGCCACATTTTATTATTTAAAATGTTCTGTTTTCAATAAAAATGATGAGACATGCAAGAAATTATTTTAGAATAAAGAACACAAAAGAAACACAGAAACCAATAGAAAGTGCTCTGAGGAAGCTCAGGCTTTGGGCAGGGTGGACAGAGGCTTGTAACAGCTGCTTCAAACATGTTGAAAGAACTAACTGGAACGATTGTAAAGAACAATAGGGAAATGGAACAATGTCTTAACCAGGAGAATGGCAAAGAAATAGAAATCATTACAAATGTATAGAAGCTTGAGTGAAGGGTGTACAGCAAATGAAGAATTCTGTGGAAGGCTTAATAGCAGGGAGAAGACAGAATCTGTCAATTTGAAAATAGTTAAGATTATCCAGCATGGGCCATACATGAATAAAATGAATAAAGAAATGTGAATAGTGCCTAGGGGACATGTTGGGACCATAGACATGCCATTATTGCATAATATGAGTCCCAGGATCAGAGGTGAAGAGGAGAAGGAAGAAAAATATTTGAATAAGTAATGACTGAAAACTTCCCAGTTTTGTTAAAACAGTTTTGTTATAACTTCCCAGTTTTGTTAATTTATGCATTCTGAAGTTCACTGGACTGCGAACTAAAGTGAAACTCAAGAGATAAATACTCTAATATATACAATATTCTATGTGACAAAGTATACTGAAAGCAGAGACTCACAAGCTAGGGGAACTCCGAATGAGTGGTTCATTTCTTATCCAAAACCATGGAGCCTAGACGATGATGAGATGACCTTTTTATGTTCCTGAAAGAAAAAGACTATCACCAAGAATTCTGTATATAGAGGACTTGCTCTATAAGAAGTGCTAAAAATAGTCTACAAGAAACAGCACGAGTTTGGAAGGCGTTGTGATGCAGGTTAAGCTTCAGCTTGGGACACATTATCCCATACACTTGAACTTGGTGTATCAGTTCAAGTCCTGGCTACTGCACTTCCAAGCTAGCTTCCTATGAATGTGCCTGGGGAGGCAGCAGATTGGGTCTGTGCCACTCATGTGAGAGTGCTGGGGTTCCTGGTTCTTGGCTCTGGCCCGGCTGTTGGGCACATTTGGAGAATGAGGCAGAAGATGAAAATTTTCTCTGTCTTTGTCAGTCTGCCTTTCAAATCAATCAGTCATTCCGTTAACCATTAATCTAACGCAAGTGAAGAACTGAAGAGCACCAATAGAGATGGGTGTTTGACACAGCAGTTAAGATGCTGCTGGATCAGCCCATGTTAGAATCCCAGTGTCCAGGTCCTGGCTCTTCTTCTGACCCAGGTTCCCACAGGAATGCACCTGGGAGGCAAAAGATGATGGTTCAAGTGGGTGAGTCCCTGCTCCTGTGTGGGAGACCAGGATTGAAATCTTAGCTGCTTGCTTCAGTCTGGCTTTGCTCTGGCTGTCTCTTCTTTGTAAAAATCTGTCTTCCAAATTTTTTTAAAAAGCCAATATTTTAAAAAAATGTAACTGAAAGAATATTTTTAGAAAGAATTACAAAAGAATTAAAATAGTATACTAGAGCATGTTGAATTCAAAGGAAGGCAGTCAGGGGCCAGTGCTGTGGCCCAGCAGGGTAAACAGATATTCATCATACCAGGATCTCATATTGGAGTGCACATTCAAGTCCTGACTGTTCCACTTCTGATCCAGCTTCCTGCTGATGTGTCTGGGAAGACAACATAAAATGGCCAAGGATGGTCTTTACCATCCAAGTGGGAGATCTGGGTGGGGTAACAGGGTCTTTGCCTCTGCCTGGCCCAACCCATTCTCTGATCTCTCAATTTGGTCTTTCCAATGAAAAATAATTTTTTTCTTTTCTTAAAGATTTATTTCTTTTTATTTTAAAGATTTATTTATTCTTATTGGAAGGGCAGATTTACAGAGGAAGGAGATATAGAGAAAGATCTTCCATGTGCTGGTTTATTCCCCAGGTGGCTGCAGTGGCCGGAGCAGAGCCATCTCCTGTGCAGGTGCAGGGTCCCAAGGCTTTGGGCCATCTTCTACTGCTTCCCCAGGTCACAAGCCTGGAAGGGAAGTGGAACAGCTGGGGCATGAACTGGCACCCAGATGGGATCCCGGCACTTGTAAGAGGAAGATTTTAGCCATTGAGCCATCGTGCCAGGACTGAAAATAAATAAATCTTAAAGAAAAAAAAAAAAAGAATTCTGAACAAAAGTGTTGTTAAAAAAGAAGACTGCTTATCCAAGTCAATCTCTCAAGATGGCACATCAACTATAAATATAGGAATATGTGCCCTGAGTAACAAGGCAGCAGAATACATGAAGGGCTGACAGCAATGGAGAAATGGGCAACTAAATAGCTACATTCAGGGACTTAAAAGTGTGTTCTTACATCTCAGTTGCATACTTTGTTTTAAGTTTTTTTTTTTTTTAATTTTCAGGTTAACATGTAGCACATATTTCTCAGGAAAGAGTAAGATAGTTCAGCTCAGGTACACACCGATTGAATCCACGGATTAGCATTTGTTTCCTTACCTTGAGATTTAGAGCCTCCCAGCTCCTCTCTTCCCCTGCTTCATACAGTGGATAATACAGAATTGGACTGCAGTTACACCACTGTGCAGGTTGTGTGACTTTGTCTAAGTTGTGTAACTTCTCTCTGCTTTTGTGTCCTTGTGGAGAATGGAGGTGAGGTCCTACTTCACAGGGTTGATTGTATCCAAAGAGCATTTCACTGACATGGAGTGAGCACTCCTTCAGTATCAGCTTCTCACTTCTTCCATTTTACAGGAGAGGAAGTTGAGACCTTTGTTGGCAAACCAAGCTGTTGTAGGTTTCACAGCCAATAACTTATAAGGTTAGGAGTCAAAGTGAGGCCTGTTGGCTCCAAAATCCATGATTGCTGTTATCCAGCCTAAGCTGTGGGTGTGTTTTCAGGCAGCTGTGTTGCAGACGCTGGTCATCCTTCAAGGCCTCTGGGATAGTTCCAGGCACACAAACATGGAAAGAGTATTATCTCTGCCGATCCGAGCTGGAATTCCGAATGGAGTCTGGGCGGCCAGGGAAGGACTTCGTCTGCACAGCACTTGCTGGCCACATAGGTATGAGCAGGTGATGTAATGGCCACATCCAGTGCCACTGGCTGAGTTCTGTGGATTTGGCATGTCAGCCGGTCACTGGACATGTGCCGGGCAGTGGGTGCATATTTGCTGTCCACGTTGTCTGCGTGCATGAATGCCCATTGTGCTCCTGAGCCAGGAAGAGAGGAGTGGTTTTCCTGCCTCCACTGTGCCATGCTGAGTGTTCAAATCCCAAGCCTTCTGTGTATGTGCTTTGTGTTGCAGGATCTATAGATGGCCTGGCCTACATCTCAACCAATGAGTGCCGATTTGATGGGAGGGAGAAGTCTGTGGTTTGCTCTGTGTCCTCAGACTCCACTGTTCGTGCCTGGGATTTACGTGAGGTGAGCTGGCCCCAAAACGGGAAGGAGAAGGTGAGACTGTTTCGGTTCTTCATCTCAGGCCGTTTGTCTTTATGATTCCTTTAACAATCGTGGAGAGCTGCTGAAGTGAGTGAAAGGATGAGAAATCCAGTTTTAAGAGGCCACCCTGCCTGGTCACGCAGGAATCAAGCGAGGGACAGATCACGTTTGAAGCATATGACTGACCTCCATGACACATTCTTGGCTTCCCGCCGTACTGCTTTGGGCGGGCAGACTTTGTCCACTGTGTCTTGTGGGGCTGTGTTGCTGTATTTCAGGGAGGGCAGTTGTGCTCTTCCTTGCACCTCTGTTGTGAGCCTGGTTGGGCTTTTGTCTGAAGCCTCTCCATTGTGTGATCCTCTCCACTGGTGCTGGTGTGTGGGGTGGTTTAGCTCGGATGATTAGAACTTGTAGTCACCATGTTCATCTGCTCCAGATACTGCACCTGACAGGCATCAGGATGACTTGGGATTTCCTGCTCAAGTGGCAGACTCCTAAACATGGTTCGTTCTTTGGGTTACTTGACAGGAATTTTGATTTATAACCAGTCCCATGCACATGGCATGCCGGTGTTGCACCTGCCACTACCCCTCCAGTAGAACCCAGGTAACTACTGGAGGTACTTCAGGCACAGTGCGACAGGAATGCTGTGCTCACACCCACAGCGGGTTTGGCTGCCCAGCTGTCACAGGGTGACTCCTGCCCTGACACTGAGTGCTGTGCTCACACCTGCAGTGGGTTTGGCTGCCGAGCCCTCACAGGGTAATTCCTACCTTGTCACTGTCTTTGATGTGACTAGGACACTTTGTCCCTCTATTGTTGTTCTTACTGTGGCTGCAGGGTGGGGTCACATCCTTGATATATACTGTGGGACCTGGCACAGAGTGGGCATAGGTAGATGTGTGTTGGTAGAACACACAGAACTAATGTGTGTTCACAGAATAAATGGAGCCCCATGTCAGTACCTTACACACATTTTGTCGTCTCCAGGGCAAGGAGATCTGGTGCAGCCCTTGTCAGCCCACTGCTCTGGTGAATTTGGTAACTTACCCTCAGCTGCAGCTGGTTGTCACGGTGGACGAGCAGGGATTGATTAAAGCCTGGGAAGCGGAGACAGGGCGGGAGCGGGCCTCCTTCTGTCTGCCCACCTCTTCTTCTGCGCTGGAGGCCTGCAACCATCCAGAAGGCCCCTTCCTGCTGGTGAGTGAGTGGCTCTCAGGAGCCCTGGCTGGGCTTGACCACCTTCTAGGATCTGGACGCTGTGGCCATGACCACCGTGAGCTAAGCCCCCTCCCAGGCAGACTGTGCCTCTCCTGTTGAGTTCCTCGAGGCCCTTCCTTGCCCACCATGGCAGTGTGAACTCCTGTCTCGACTCTTGGTTTTGCACTTGGTGGCAGCAGGTCTTCAGGGCCTCTGCCTTCCTTCCATGCTGAGGTCCAGCGCTGCGGGCTTCCAGCACTGTTGCTCCTATGCTGCTGCGCTCCTTTCTCCAGACCTTGGCTTACCTGCAGTTTCTCTGTGCTGTGCTCTTATTCTTTATTCCTGTTTTTCAATCCCTTGTTAAGGCTGTCCTCAGGAATGTGAGCCTTTGCCCACAACAAGAAGGTCTCCAGTGGCTGGGCCATTTTGTTAAGAGGTGGTTCTTAGGCCTTGGAGAGCATTTGGCCAGGGAAGAATCTAATGATGCATTTATAACAGGTCAAGGGCGTGGTTGTCAGCTGGAGATACGATCAGGAATGGGGAAGAGGTATTGGAGGTACCGGGAGGCTGGTTTTTCCAAATAAAAAGCTGAACATTCATCCAGGAAGAATTTAATAGTCAAACCAAATGAGTCTTGTAAAGGAGAGGAAGTTTAGCAAAAACACTAAAGATGCAGTGAAACATTTTCCTCCGGATGTAATTGGGCATATGTAAAGTAATAAACAGAAATTTAAGCAAGATACATATAACAGTTTAACAGAACCTGATAATCTAATTCCTTTTCAGTTTTTATCATATCCTTCTTTAAGTTTATCTTTCCATCATGGACTCCTAAGGAAATTAACCAACATGTGGATATTACAGTTGGGTGTTAGATTTTTAAGATATCTATAAATTCTCTATAATGCGGTCTGGAAGATCCTTTATGATGCTCGTGTTTCAGATGTACACATTTTTAAAAAATATTTTAATTTTTATTTGAAGGGCAGATTTACAAACAGGACACAGAGAGAGGTCTTCCACCTGCTGGTTCATTCCTCAAATGGCCGCAGTGTTTGGGGCTGAGCTGATCCAAAGTTGGGAGCCAGGAACTTTTTCCAGGTTTCCTGTGTGGCTGCAGGAGCCAAAGGACTTCAGCTACCCTCTGCTGCTTTCCCAGGCCTTTGGCAGCTGTATAGGAAGTGAAGCAGACGGGACTAGAGCCTAGTAGGGGGGCCTTCGCAGTCCCCTGACTGGGGCCATCCCCACCACCCCATGAGTTTCGCATGTGCTGGTTGGGGGCTGCAGTTTAGTCTGGTACAGCCCCCTCACCTTGGCATTTACCAGTGGGTGCTGAATTTGGCCCATCCCGAATTCCAACTCACACTGGTGTGGGGGCTACAGCCTAGCCCAGCCCTGCCAGCCCCCAATCCTGGCCCTCATGTGGACTGGCTGGTATTGCGCCCTGGCCCAGCCTGACCCACACTCCATTCTGGCACTCAAATTCACCAGTTGGTGATTTGGGCTGACCCAGCCTGGCCTGCCCCCGACCTGCACCAAATGTATGCTAATGGGTACCATATTTGACCTGGTCTGGGCTTTTCTCTGTCTTGGTTCTTGCACTCACCTGCAAGGGGCGTGTCCTGACAGAGGAGTTCCCCAGGCTTCTCCATCCGAATCTCTCCCAATGCCAGATCTCGCACACACTGGTGGGTCAGTCGGCCAGCCCTACTTAGCCACCTCCTGTCCTAGCAGGAAAAGTGGCCTTTCCTCATTGGCCCTCACCCATTCCGGTTCTTGTTGGGTGCTACAGCCTAACCAAGCCTGATCCATACCCAGACACAGCTTACACATGACACAGTGGGAGCAGAGACTTGGCCCAGCCTGTCCTATACCTACCCTGGTTCTCTTGAGTACTAGTGGGTGCTAGAGTCTAGCCCAGTCTGGCGCATCCCATACCCGGCCTAACACATGCCGAGGGATTCTGCAGCTATATCCCGACCAGACCGCAGCTACAAGCCTGGCCCTCGCATTCTTCAGTGGGGATCACAAATGGCCAGTGCCTCCCCTTTGCTCCCCAGCCAGGCCTGCTTCTCCCAGATTTTATGCATTCCAGTGGTTGCTCTGACCTGACCTGGCATAACCCCCATTCATCTTAGCCTTTCCTTTGGATGCTGTAACCTGACCTGGCCTAGCCATCCCCCAGTCTCAACTCTCACTGGTGGGTGCTGCAACCTGGCCCTGCTCAGTCTGCTCCCATCTCCGGCTCATGTGAACCAGTAGGTGTGATACCCTAGCCCAGCAAGACCTACACTCCAGCCTGGTTTCTGCATTTGTCAGTTAGCTAAGATCTGTTAGGCCTTGCTAGGTCTGCCCCCTTCTAAAACCAACCTACACACTTGCCAAAGGGTGGGGCTACCTTGCCCAGCTTGCCTGACCCCTAGGTCTGGAACACGTGCTCACCAGTGGGAACTATGGCCCAGTAGGGCAGTCTCCCAGTTTTCCACTCAGCCCACTCCCAGACCCAGATCTCACATGCTCCAGTAGGTGCTAGGACCTTGCCCAGCATAGCCTGCTCCTCCATCTTGGCTTTTGTATGAGCAGGTGGATGTTGTGGGCCGGCCTGCTCTGTAGCTTCTTTTAGCATGCACATGCAGGTGCTGCAGTTTGGACCCGCACAGCCTAATCTCATTTCCAGTACCTGTGAGTGTTGGCAGGTTCCATGTTCACTCAGTTCAGCTAGTCACCACCCCAATTCTTGAGCTAACCAGCGGGACTTGTATTTCCATAGGGTTGAGCCCACTTATTCCCCACAGAATCTACCCCCAGGCCTGGTTCTCTTGTGTGTTGCTTAGTGTCATGGCCCTGCCTAGTGTGATCCATCCCCTGTTCCAACACTCAGTCAGGTGTTTGGATCTAGCTCTGCTAGGCAGGCCTCCAGCCATAGCTTTCGTGTGGTATGTCATGTGATGGTCAATGATGCTCTGCACTAACAAACCCATCTCAGGACTCCCATGTGGGCTGATGAATCAGTCTGACCCATACAGACCTTCAATTCTCTCCTCTCTATACCACAAGGTCTCCGTCCCCTTACTTACCACCCAGTACAGTGGCCCTGTTGTTAGGTGTCCCTCAGGGTTCATTTCTCACTTTCACATATGGTGTCCATATCCATGGATGTTCAGAGGCAATGTTTCATCACCCCCAAGTCTCCAGAACTCATTGGCAGGCAGCCAGTGGGCAAAGTCTGGCTCCCAAAGGGCGCACTGGCCATGCTTGTAAGAAAGATGGTGCCAGTTCCTTAAAGAGCAGCGGAGGGGTGGGGTGGGGTGGGCTTCTTCCTCTGGTCTTTAGCCAAGATTGGCCAATGAAGTGGAGTTCCACTCCGCATGTCCAACCTCTGGAATAAAGATGGTGCTGGCTGCTTAAAAAGCAGCCGAGGGGGGAGGGTTATATGTTGCAGTCCAACTTGGCCTGTTCTGGCCTGTGCCCCATCCTGGGTCTTGCTCATTCCAGTGCATGCTCTAGAGTGACCCAGTCTGGCCCATACCCAGACCCAGCTTACACATATTCTGATGGATGCTGTAGCCCAGCCTGGCCTGGCCTGCCCCTAGATGCAGCTCTTGTGCTCCCCAATGTGAGCTTAGCCTATTGGTGGAGTTCTCCAAGTTCCTTTACCAGGCCTGCTCCCAGCCCTGGATCTCATACATATGCTGGTGGGTTCAGTAACCCTGTTTGGCATGGTCTGCCCTCAGTCCTGGCCTTTTCATATGCCGGCGGGTGCTGTATTCTGGCCCTGCCTGGCCTTCTCCTAGCCCCTGCGAATGTCAGGTGGACTCCTGGCTCATGGGTTCTGTGGTCCAGTCTGGTGTGATCCATCTCCACCCCCAGCTCTCTGCACAAATCAGCAGGTACTACAGTCCCACAGGGATGAGCCTACTGGTCCCCTACATGGTTTGCCCCCAGGTCTCACATTCTGGTGGGTACTACAGCCCAGCCTGATATGGCCTACCGCTTGTTCTGACAGTTGTAGGTGGGTTCTGTGGTATTACCCAGGCAGGCATGTCCCCCAGTTCCAGCTTTTACATGCATGAGTGGTCAGTGGGTGATGTGATTTAGCTCAGCCCAGGTCTCCCACATAGGTGGGTGCCAGACCTGACCCAGACATGCCTTCAGATTTCCCCCTGTAAACTACTGTGCACTTAAGAAACCAAATGTAAAATAAAAGTGGTTTCATAAATCAGAGATGCCAAGGCAGGAGAAGGTCCAGAATCAAGAAAAGATACCCAGGGTCAGAATTGTGGCACAGTGGATAAGCTGCCACTTGTGTTATCAGCACTCCACATCAGTATACTGGTTCAAGTCCCAGCTGCTCTGCCTCCAATCCAGCTTCCTGCTAATGTGTCGGAAAAGACAGTAGAATATGACCCAAGTATTTGGGTTTGTACCGCCCATGTAGGGGACTAAGTTCTTGTGGGCATTTTAGGAGTGAATCAGCAGATGGAAAATCCGTGTGTCTCCCTCTCTCTCTCTTTATTTCTCTACCTTTCAAATAAGTAAATAATTCTTTTTTTTAAAGACACTGATTTGATTTATTTAAACAGTTGTATGCATCTGGACCATAAACTTATAAAGCTAAGATACACGAAACTTTGTGAGAAAAACTATCTTATTTAGGAAAGGATTTCTATCAGAGCGTAGAAAGCAGGAATCTGCTAGAAAATCTGGTCAAGTATGAGTAGTCAATTCCTCGAAAAAACACAGATGTCCAATACTACATGAAAGTGTGAAACCTAACTGGCCATCAAGAAAGAGACATTAAAAGCAGACTTTGTGAGGCTAGCATTGTGGCACTGCAGGCTAAACCACCATTTGGGATGCTCCCATTGTGTATTGGAGTGCCGGTACAAGTCCTGCCTGCTTCGTGCTTACTATCTAGCTCTGTGCTAACCTGCCTGGGAAGGCAGTGAGTCCTGGCCCACGTGCTTGGGTCTTTGCCGCCCCCATGGGACATGCGGGGAGAGTTCTGGGCTCCTCATTGTAGCCTGGCCTAGCTCCAGCTGTTGAAGCCATTGGAGAAGCCAGCTAGAGGTCAGAAGAGCTTTGGATTTCAAAAGAGAAGGAGAGCAGGAGCAAGAGAGAAAGAATGAAAGGAGGGAGAGAAGAAAGAAGAAAAGAGAAAATAAAAAATTATATACATTTATAAATATATATTTTATATATATATTGAAGAGAGCACACATTTTGAAAAATCTGTTACTTCCTGTCTACTTGAAAGCTAGTAACTAGAGCAGTGGGAGAGGGGCGGGAGATGGTAGAGGTCTTCCACTTGAGGCTCACTACCCTAAAGCTCACTTTTGGTCAGGCCAAAGCCAGAAATTGGGAAAGCTGAATGCAGAAAACCCATGCTTTTGAGCTGCTATCTGTATTCTCCCAGATGCATTATCAGGAAACCAGATGAGAAACAGCAGCAAGACCTGAACTGCACTCCCAGGGTAGGTGGGTGTCCCAGCAGCTGATGACCCGCACTCCCAGTGTAGGTGGGTGTCCCAGCTGATGACCCGCATTCCCAGGGTAGGTGGGTGTCCCAGCTGGTGGGCTGACCTGCTTTGGCACACCTCCACACCTGTTCTGAGAGCACATGTGTAAGCAATCAATGTAAGTTAGATGAAAAGAAGTAAATTGTTTCATACATAGTAGAATGGGGATGTATTTGAAAGTTTTACAAAACCTACTATTGCTTTTCTGTTGTTAAGAGTTTTGACGCTGTTTGGCCTCACTGCTAGTTTTTGGATCCTCCCACGGAGAAACATTGACATCTGTGCAGAGCTGTATGCAGAGGAGCTTCCTGGTGCAATGAGCATTTGTGATAAAATTTATAAATAATGCATGTAAAAAGTCAAAAGAAGGCATTTCCTGATACGGAACATTTCCTAAGGAGCACGTTAAATCCAGAATATCACACACAAGACAGAACAGCCTGTGGTGCCACGGCTCTTTGGACAGCAAGGGTGCGGGAGGGTCGTGCTGGCTGCTGCGGGGCCAGTGCTCGGGGCTGCTGCTCTGAAGACGTGCATGTTGCTGGAACATGCTCATTTTCTGCCCATGTATTTGAAGAAATACTCTAAGAGATTATCTAAATATTGCTAACAAGCGCTGCCCGTGAGCGGGCAGCGAGCTCTCTTTACAGGCATTTCAAGACCATGAGCATTCCTTCAGGCTTTCTGTTCTCATGTTAGGGTGTTATTTTGGTTCATTTCTTTTGTCTGTCAATTTTTAACTGATACATAAAGACTGCCTTTATGGGATACCATGTGTAAATGCATTGTTTAATGTTCAAATAAAGGTGAACATAGTTATTTTTCCAAACATTTATCATCTCTGAATAATAAAGACATCCAGATTCTCCAGTCGAGCCACTCTGTCTCCCCCTCTCTGTATGTACGTAAAGATGTTCCAAAGAGTTTATGAAGAATGAAATTGAATTTGTGTAATTTGCTGAAAAAAGTTTTGAAATCTGTGAAGATTTTTTTTTTTAGATTTTATTTATTTGAAAGGCAGAGTCACACAGAGAGGGAGAGCTAGAGATCCTCCATCGACATCGATTCCCTGTCTAAATGACCACAGGGCCGGGGCTGGGCCAGGCTGAAGGTAGAACCTCCATGCCACGTGGGTCTCCCAATGAGTGGCATATGCCCAAGTATGTCAGCCGTCTTCTGTTTCCCCAGGTACATGAGCAGGAACTTGATCAGAAGTGAGGCATCTGAACCCACCCCAGTGGGATACACACCATGTGGGATACCAGCATGGCAGGGAGTGGCCTAATTTACAGTGCTGTGGTGCTGGTTCCCATGAATATTTATTTATTTTTATTGTTATTGAGAAGTCAGATATACAGAGAGAAGGAGAGACAGAGAGGAAGCTCTTCTGTCCACTGATTCACTCCCCAACTGGTCGCAATGACTGGAGCTGAGCCATTTTTTTAAGCTGGGCTGATCCGAAGCCGGGAGCCAGGAGCTTTTCCGGGCCTCCCACGGGGGTGCAGGGTCCCAAGGCTTTGGGCCGTCCTTGACTGCTTTCCCAGGCCACAAGCAGGGAGCTAGATGGGAAGCAGGGCCACTGGGATATGAACCGGCATCCATATGGGATTCTGGCGCGTGCAAGGTGAGGACTCTAGCTGCTAGGCTACCACACTGGGCCCCCATGAATAGTTTATTAATAGCATGCATGTTGTGAACTTTTCTAAGATCCCTTATATGTCTGGATTTCAGATTTTTGGTACCAAAATGATCTTTCGATTACATTTTCCAAGAACTTTTTGCATCTCCTCATACACACAGTACATTATTATTTATAGGCAGCCCTTCTTCCCCATGTTACATGGAACCTGATAATCACCAGTTGGGTTGTTTCCTGTCACAGGCAGCCTGTGCTGAGGGGAACCTCTACACTCTGATGCTGCCTCAACTGCAGCTGGTCTCCAGCGTGACTGCATTTCCCAACAGTCCCGTGCAGCTCCTGTGCTCTCCTGACTGCCAGTGGGTGTTTGCATCAACCCAGAATTCAGACCTTGACCCGAAGGTCAGTGCTTTGTGAGCCTTTCTCCTTGGAGCCTGGCTTCCTGGGAGGAGGCAAAGGCTCTGGACTCCAGGGATTGTGAGATGTGGACTCAAGGCAGCTGCTTGGGCAGGACCATGTGCACAGCCTGGCAGGTGTAGCCTGCGTGAGTGTTGCTCACCGTGAGTCGCATTCTGTCCCTTGCCCAGGTCTGTTCACACTAGCAGAGTCCACTCCTGGGACCCAGCTCATGCCCCCACAGCCTATGCTTTTTGGCTGTGAATTGGTTGAGTAGGGCTCCATTTTGAACAGTTTGGGGCTATCAGAGGATCTTGGTGGAACCTCTCAGGAACTGCTTGAGAGTGTCTGAAAGTAAGAAGGGGGGTGGGCAGGTCAGGTGCAGAGAAGACCCTGGTGGCACGGAAGGTGCATCCGCTGATACAGAAGGAAGTGGTGCAGCTGGGCTGTGTTACTTGTATTGCATTTGTGAGTGGGTGCCCCATCCTCTGCCTGCCCGGGAGTCAGAGTTCTGACTCCATGTAGGCACATACACCTGTTCATGTGCAGGAGGTGAGCTGCCTGATTGGCCACAGGAAGCAGACTGCTGGCCGTAGTAAAAGAAGGCGGTCAGAGCAAAGGAGAGTGGCAGGGCTGGAAGGGCTGAGAGCTTCACGTCTGCAGCTGAGGCGTGAGTGGTCAAGGAAGAGCAGCCGAGTGCAGGGAGGCCACAGGTCGGGTCTGATCTGGCAAGAATGTGCAGCTGGCCTGGGCCGCCCCACAAGACCCGGGAGATGCGTGTGGGCGTGAGAAGCAGTGCTGCTGTGTGCTTGGGAGCTGCCGTGTGCTTGGCTCTGGGAAGCCGTGTGACTGTGTAGGGGTGTCTTCCCCAGGTGTTCCACACAGCCTCTCTGCTGTACCCATTGGACGATGAGACTCCCGTCTTTACCACCTTCTCCAGCTGCGTGAGACCCCAAGCCTGCTGGGCTCCTGCTGAAGCGGCCAGGTTGATTGTCATGCACCCAGATGGCAATAGCATGCAGCTGGTTATCACCACCTATGAGCTAAGGGCCAAGAAGTGCAAGAAAAAAGTGGACATTGTGGGTAAGGGTCCCTGTGCTGATCCCAGCAGGTCAGCAGGTGTGTCCCCACCATTGCAGGATGACACCTTGCAAAGTTCCCTTTGGGAAATACTCAGGTGATGGTAGAGTGGCCTCCTGTTGTGATCTGATGCACTGGTTGAGTGGTGGCGCACTTGGTTTGCGTTTGGCACCCTGTGTGGCCCTGGCATTCAGACAGTCTTAGCCTGTCCTCTCCTGACTTCTCTTTCTGCCTGCGTCTACTCTGATTGCCTTTCCTACATGAAAGGCCCTCTGTTTCCCAGGCATTGCTTTACTCCCCCAAGCCTTCCTTATGATTCTACCATGTTTTCTTTTGTATTATGCCCATTTGTTTTCATGTCCATAATTTGACCAACATTTTTACTTTGAGTTTCCTGGCAGCTGAGGGAAAATGGAAAAAAAAAAAAAAAAGATGTGTAACACATCCTGTGACTGATATGGGAAAACATGGAATCTTCACAAGGACTTTTTTTTTTTTGGTAAAAAGGAATCCTATGCAGTACAAAGGACAATTTCCTCAGCAATAATTTTGAGCAGATGTCATAAATGTCACATAGATGTCTTGTGGCCATTTCTTACATGACCTAGACATAAATGGGAGGAAGCATAGAAGGAAGAGAGTCCCATTTCTTAATAGTACAAGTTGCTATCCCTGTCCCAAAATAGTTATAACTGGAAGTGTTTTGGCTCTTGGAGTTTTCCACTTTGATTTTGGAATGTTTATATAATGTACCGTGAGTTATATTAGGATGGGACTTAAGAATAAACAGAAAATTAATTTGTTCCATGTATGTTTTAAACCTATGGCCTAATAATAATCCCATAATAACTTTAATTAGTAAGTGCTTTAAGTAATTTTGTATGTGTTAATCCATCAGAGGTCAAGCGTGGCATTTTCTGCTTGTGCCATCATCACGTTGACGCAGTCTTAGACTTTGGATATTTGGGTTAGAGATAGTCGACCTGTACTCTGGGTTGTATGTTGTGCTAGTCACTTCCACACAGGCATCACACTGAGTCTTTCCTGCTCCTTGTAAGTGAGGCATAAGCAGCAGTATTTTTGAGCTGCTGACTGGGGGACTTGGTAGAAGAATTGCATGGATTAGGATCGAATGCAATTCTAACTGCAAAGCTGTTTCTTTTTTTCAGTGTACCACATGTCTTAGGTGAGGCCTATGTCGGTATCAGGGAAACCAACCTGTTTTTTTTAATTTCAAAAAGTACAACAGATTGCCAGTTTCCTGCTGCCAGATACCATAAAGCCTCCGAACCTCATGAAGAGCCATGGCTCTCAGGTGCTGCTGCTGGTCTCGGGACTGCAGCTGGTGCTGTTCACCATCCACGGCCTGCAGCTGGCAGCCTTCCAGGACCACCAGAGGCCCATCACGTCTGTGTGGGTGGTGAGTACCTGCCCCTGCCAAGTTGTAGATCCCACCTTTGGTAGTCTACCCCTTGGTATTTTTCTCTTTGAAGACTTGTTTATTTGAAAATCAGAGTGACAGAAAAAGGAGACAGAGAAAGAGGTCTTCCATCCACTGGTTCACTCTCCAAGCAGCTGCAATAGCCAGGATTGGTCCAGGATGTAGTTGGGAGCCCATACTTTCCATCCAGGTCTCACTCTTGGGTGGCAAGGGCCCAAGTACTTGGGCCATCTTGTGCTGCTTTCCCAGGTATATTGGCAGGGAGCTGTGTCAGTAGAGGACTCTGTAGTATGGGATGCCTGTGTTCCAAGTGGTTTAACCTGCCACATCATGCCGGCCCTCTTGACTTCATTTCCAGGACCCAAGCCGAGTAATCACCTCATCGCTTGATCTCTCTTTGCGCGTCTATGTGTGGAATAAGGAGAAGAAGTTCCCAGTCCTCAAGAGCTGTTATCACTTGCTTGGGGGATCTCACAGATGGGCCAGGTAATTGTTTCTGTTCTTCCTTACTTTGCCTATAAAATGGCTTTGCATGGCATCCTCAAAAAGCATTTTATAAGGAAATATTGCAAAGCTGTTAAAGAATCTGGAGACTTAGATAGACCCAGTTAATGGGCTTGAGGCAAATCACGGGTCACATTCTGTTCCCTGTTAGGAAACCAGATTGCTAACCAAAGCTGTGCATCATATACATGACTTTCTGTAGTGTGCCAACTACCTCATACAACTGGCATTGCACATGTTTTGCAGATGAAAACGAACATACAGATATGTGTGCTTTACCAAAAGTTCCTTAGAGATGGCAGCCAGGCCTGGGCTAGGCCCTGACTCTGACTTTGTGGAAAACAAGTGTACCTGTCCAGCTCATGTAGTTCATCTCCTTCATAGAAGAAGTAATCTGACTCGTAGGAATTGACAATTCTAAATTGTGGGGCGATAGCTTAGAATTGCTGAGATGAGACCAGTCCCCCTCCTCCTCTCTCAGAATTTCCTAGCGTGTCTGGAATCACTGTGACTCAAGCAGGCACTGTCAGGAAGAACCGGAACCACTGTTCCCACCAAAGGGTGACAGCACTTGTTAACTGTTGCAGAATAAAGGCCGAGTGAAGGCGAGGTACAATGGCAGCTGATGGGGGAAGCGGAGCCCCATCTTCATGGCAAGGCCTTTACCTCTTACGGGTTTGCCTTTGCTCACGTTAACACCCAGCCTGCCCCTTCTCTTTGCAGTGGGTATATGCATGTGGAAAGTGACAGCAGGAGTATCGTAGGCGTAGAAGCCAGAAGCGTTGGAACAAGTGTTCTGAGGTCCTTCTGCTTCAGAGTGGAGCGTGGCTGAGATGACTGCACCACATCCAAGATATTTTCACTTTGGTAAAGAGCTTGTAGACATACAAAGACTGAATGGGTTATGGCATCAGTACTGGGAAAGGAATTAGAAATGCCTAGATGTCGACTGTGTCCCAGGCACTGGCAATGGCTTTACTCTTGAATTCTGTCAGCAAGCCAGTGAAACAGGTGCTATTATTCCTGCTTTTTCCACAAGGAACAGGAAACACAGAATGAGAGAAGTAGCCTGTTAGTAGCCCATCTGCCAGCTGCTGAGCATCTTGCACAAGACCATGCAGACAGTAAGAGACAGAGAATGGGTAACTTTAAGTCTGTGGGTACTGAAAAGTGCACATTTAATGTACTGGGATTATAATGTTTTTTTGTTGTTGTTGTCAAATTATGTAGTTAAATACATATTTTTCTCTAATCTGTCTTCCGTGCTTTTATTCACATTAACGCATAGTTCTTGCTGCAGCATTGGTAACTATGGTACTGCTTCATGACTTAAGGTCTGCCATTCTTGCTTTTTGCGTCAATGGCACTGCCTGGAATTGGTCAGCATAGATACTTTGCTTGGGCTAATGAGAATTTCAAAATTCTTAGTTGTAAGCCACTAAAGCCGACATTGACCAATTAAAACCAAAACAGGAGTTTCTTGAAAGAAAACAGGAGCAGCCAGTGGATCATTTGGAAGGCTGGAGAAATGGGGAGGGTCAAGGGCAAGCAGGCTGCTCCGGTGGACTGACTGGGGCTATCCCAGGCTTTGCTCTGCCATCAATGGCTCTGACATTTGCTGCTACTGTGCTGCCATCACTGTTAGTGAATATCTGCTATGTCCACCCTCTGACAAACTTCCAGGCTCTTCCTCCTAGGGAGAAAATAAGATTCAGAATGCTCTGTGTGTATGTGTGGGGGGTGGTATATGTGTGTACACATGTACACGTTTGTGATTTTGCGGAACCTTGCTCATATGCCCACACCATTTAGGACAGACTTGGTGAAAGGGAGACCACAGCCCCTTCGTCTTCAGAAGGAGGAGCTTTTAACCAAGATTTACAACTAAGGGGCCAGCACTTTGGCTCAACTGACTAATCCTCCATCTCCAAGTGCTGACATCTCATATGGGCACTGGTTTGTGTCCCGGCATTTCTACTTCCCATCCAGCTCCCTGCTTGTGGCTTGGGAAAGCAGTGGAGGACGGCTCAATGCCTTGGGACCCTGAGCCTGCCTGGGAGACCCAGAAGAAATTCTTGGCTTCAGATTGGTTCAACTCCAGCCATATGGCCATTTGGGAAGTGAACCAATGGATGGAAGATATTTCTCTCTGTATCTCCTCCTCTATATAAATCTGCCTTTCCAATAAAAATAAATCTTAAAAAAGATTTGCTGTTGAAAGTTCTTCAAGATTAGGAAGGAAAACTTCTTTCAAAATAGAAAATAACCAAAAGCACTTTTCTACAGTATCTGACTTTTGACTGTTCAGTACCCAAATAGCCAAATTTCCTGTATTTGTTCTTTTAAAATTTTTACTTATCTTTTTGTTTTTATTTTTATTTCTTATTGGAAAGTCAGA
The DNA here is from genome assembly GCF_030435755.1 of Ochotona princeps. NCBI lineage: Eukaryota > Metazoa > Chordata > Mammalia > Lagomorpha > Ochotonidae > Ochotona > Ochotona princeps. Next base: position 61,621,563 of record NC_080845.1, read on the forward strand.
TTTATAGAGAGAAGAAGAGACGGAAAGATCTTCCATCTGCTGGCTCCCCAAATGGTCACAATGGCTGGAGCTCAGCTGATCCAAAGCCAGGATGCAGGAGCTTCTTCCTGGTCTCCCAAGTAGGTGCAGGGTTCCAAGGCTTTGGGCTGTCCTCTGCTGCTTTTCCAGGCCATAAGCAGGGAGCCAGATTAGAAGCATAGCAGCTGGGACATGAACTGGTGCCTATATGGGATTCTGGCACTTGCAAGTGGAGGGTTAGCCAATTAGGCCATCATGCTGGACCCTTAAAACTTCTACTTAAGAGGGAGGGAGGGAGGGGGGAGGGAGGGAGAGAGGTGGGTGGGAAGGGAGGGAGGGAGGGAGGGATGGAGAGAGGGAGAGAGAGAGAAAGAAAGAGAGAGAGTATGTGTGAGAGCCATTTTCCATCCAAATCCCCACATGGTCACATTGAAGCCAGCAGCTTGAAACTCTATTCAGGTCTTCCACATTGGTAGAACAGACTTAAGTTTTGGAGCCATTACCTGCGGCCTCCCAGGGTGTACATTTATAAAACCAGTTTTTCTCTCTGCACCTTCTGGGACTCCCATAGTGCTTATATTTGGCCTTTTAATAGTGTCTTTCAATTCTTGAATACTTTTTTTGGCCTGATCCAGCTCTGCTTCCAGCTTTTTGTTTGCTTCCCCTGGTGACAGGAAATATATTTCAATTCTGAGATTCTTTCTTCTGCTTGCTTCATTCTATTTTGGAGACTCTCCACTGTACTTTGAGTTTGCTCCACTGTATTCTTAATTTCTGATATGTCAGCCTTGATTTGCGTTATTGTCGCTATTTCCTGTTTAACGTATTCCTTAAATTCTTTGAACTCTTGTATGTGCTTCTCATTGTTGATCAGAAGCTTTATAATGAGTTTTCTGAATTCTGTGTCCCCCATTTTCTCAATGTCTTCCTCAGTGAACTCTGAGGTTGGCAAAGGGTTTTGCTCCTTTGCAGGGGAGTCTTCAGCAATATTCGTTGTGCCTCTGTCTCTTCCTTTGCTCTTGGTCATTGTACTTCTGGTTATGAGATTCTTCTCCTTGGGGCAGGTTTCTAAGCTGTGTCACCCACAGGTCTACAGTTCAGTTTTACTTATTGCCATTGGTACATGGCTCTTTGTTCGCAGTTATTTGTGCCATTCCCTCCAGCAAGTTCCAGCTCTAGGTTCTTATGTTAGATTTCTACCATGGTCTTGATCGCCCCAACTCCTGGCTCACCACTCTCTACCTCCTGTGATACTGTGCTGAGGCTGCACCATTGTCTCTGCAACCTTTCTCCCACTTCTGGTTGGAGCAGTTCCCAGGATTAGGGAGACACCAGGTGTCTTATATAGCTAGGTTGTCGGTGGTGGTAATTTTGTAGGAACCTGTTGGCCGTTAGGTCTGAGGGCCTCACAGACCTATTTTGACCTGTGTGATGCCATAGTTGGTATTATTTTCCTGTGGGACCAGTGCAATGAACTGAGCTCAGTGAGTTCTTGTGAGCTCAGCACTTGTGCAGCTCACTGTGTTCCCTGCAGTCTTAAAACTTTTGCTATACTGTACAAAATGGTGCCTGACATGCCCCTACTAGAGTTCTTGATCTGCTAGCTGTCAGGTCTGAGGGCTACTTGGACCTGTTTTGGGTGGAACTTGTAGGATGCCACGTTGTTGCAGTTCACTGAGTCAGAAATGAGTTCATTCCTAGCTCAGTGCATGTGCAGCCCTGCCACATTGCCCTAGCCTCCTTAAACAAAATGGTGCTTGATTTGGCTCTAGGAGGCAGGCTTGGCTGTGAAATCCATCCTGTTCCTGCCCTGCCTGTCTAGGACCTGCTGCTCTGTTTCTGCTCCTGGTCAACTCAGACCAGCAGGAGTAGCCGTTCTTTGTCAAGGTTCACCTCCCAAGCTCCCATTGAAAGTCCCTTCCCACCTTGTTGCTGGTGGAGTTCTGGCTGCCAGTACAGTTCAGATTGCTTTTCACTGAATGCCTCTCGGGTATTAGTCACTCCAACATCATACCGTTATGTCCATTGCTTTCCTGTGTCTGTTAGTCTCCAGGTACCCCTCTGCTGTCATTCTGTTCTCTCCTATTTCCTGGAATGTGCCCTCTCTGCTTCACACTGGCTCATGTTTCTCTGTCTGTTTAAACATATCCTTACCCTTTTCCACCATCTCAATTCTCTTGTACAAAGTCATTTTTAAAAGTTCTACTTTTACCTCTTCCCCAAAATAACAATCATTAGAGTAATTGGACAGAGTAAGTCCCTTTAGTGTGTTATATGCTGGATAACAGATTTCTATATAACATCTCAGGAAGACATCACCAAAGTTTTCTGAGTTGGTTCCAGTGACTTAATGACCTAGGCAATGACTTCGTGGCTAAAATCTTGCCTTGCATGTGCTGGGATCCAATATGGGTGTCGGATGGTATCCCGGCTGCTCTGCTTTCTGTGTAGCTCTCTATTTGTGGTCTGGGAAAGCAGTGAAAGATGGCCCAAAGCCTTGGGACCCTGCACCTGCATGGAAGAAGCACCTGGCTCTTGGCTTCAGATCAGCTGAGTTCTGATCATTTTGGCCACTTTGGGAGTAAACCAGCAGCTGGAAGATCTTTCTCTCCATATCTGCTTCTCTTTGTAAATCTGCCTTTCCAATAAAAACAAATACATCTTCAAAATTTTTTTCTGAATTAAAAAACCTAGTACTTCCATTGTACAACTGGAAAATCTGAATAACACAACCTATATGAATGTTTTTTTTTCTTTTTTTTTTTTTTAACCTATATGAATGTTAAGCAACTTGTTTAGTATCAAACATTTAAGTGGAGTCTTCAAAATGTTTATGGAAAGTGGGTATCATGAAAAACTCCGTGGATTTCAGAATTTTTTGGAGCCAAATTATCTTTTAATTCAATTTTCCACAGTTTTGGAGTCTCTCTGTCGATGGAAAATTTTGATTAGGAATCCAGATCTATTTATAGTTGAGGCTAAACAGATTATATAGATGTGCAGCTTAAATCCAAGGATATTCAAGACATGAGTTGCATTTGTTGTGCAAGCCGCCCATCATTGTATAATAAGAGGCTGCTAAACATCTGTCAAATTTGAAAGATAAGTGTCTTTAATCATGGAAGCTTAGCCATAGTAACATATGTATACCCACACTCCTCAGGTCATTTTAGTATGCTTTCTCAAAGAGTTCTAAGCAGAATCACAGAGCTTTAGCATCAAAGAACTTAAAGCCTCAGGGATCCTAAAGATTATATAGTGCAGTTCTTATGACATAATCTTGGAAAAAGCTAATATCCATGAATGGAAATGGGTTTTCCTTGATAGAGATAATGGGAGAACTTCACCTCTATTACACAGTGATTAAAAATAATGTTGAAAACAACAGTGAGTAAAATAGAAGGTATCTACAGTTGTCCTCCATTCTCTTAGTATGTATGCTCTTTTCTTTGACAGATTTTTTAAACTTTTTCTATTTTCCATGATACAGTTCTAGTTGATGTTCTATCTTGGATGCATTTAAGGATATGAATTTTAACATACACTTCACTTAGTTTAATTCCATCAAAATATATTTAAAATCTGAAGACCTCTTTCTTAAACATCCACGTACTTTTATTTCATAATGCAATACGAAATTGTCTCTTATGTCGATTTTACCTTAATACCCAAAAAAATAGAATCCAAAACTTAGCAATGACTCTCATTATGTATCACACAGAACATTAATCAAAACTAATTTCATAAATTATTTGTGTGCATACTTAATATATAACTGTAAGAATGGTATGGAATTGTTTTATGTGTATGAAAAGCAAATTCTCCAAAAACATTCTTCCTAAAGAGGAAAGATACATAATAATATTAAAAGTTTCATAGTTACAAATGCTATCAAGTTTAGCAGAATAATTAAGTTACTCTTTTATGTCTAAATGCTTAAAAATATATAAGTAATGCTTTTTAAATACTTTTGTTTTTAATTTTTACAAATGTATCATTTTTGTTGAAAATTATATCTTCCACTTATACAGTCCACTCATCATTTAAAGATTTTTAAAGACATTTTAAAGTTACTTTGTAAGTTCAACAGAGTAGTGATTTTTCAGTTTTCAAACACTTTTAATATATAACAATTAACTTGATTGAGTTTTTATAATTATTAGTCATAAATTTCAATACAAAATTTTAGTAATATTTAAAGTATGAGTTAAGATATGTTCTTAGTCAACCCTTAAAATAATCTTTCTGTATAAGGGTCATCAGCAACTTGAATTTAAAAAAGGGTTTGTAATCCATGTTCATACTTAGAAACATTGATATTCAATTGCTCATAAAAACTCAAGGTTCTATATATTTGCCACTGTTAAGTTATTTCATTTGTTAAAAATATTCATTTGATTGAAAGGCATAGTTACAGAGAGAGGGAGAAACAAAGACAGAGAGATCTTCCACTGTCTGTTCCACCCCCTGAAGACTGTACCAGCCAGGACTGGGCCAGGCTGAAGCCTGAAACCTGAAACACCATTCTGATCTTTCACATGGGAAGCCCAGGCACTCCAACTATATCCACTGCTTTCCCAGGCTCTTTAGCAAAAAACTGGATTAGAATTGGAATAGGCCAGGACTCAATGAGGGCTCTGATATGCGATACTGGCTTTGCAGGCAGCAGCTTAATCCACCATGCCACAATGCCAGTGCCGTTTCATTTTAACATCAACTTTTATCTTTTTCGTGCTATTTATAAAGAGCTTAAAAATGGTATGTCAATGAGAACAAAATGAGTTTACTAGACAAATGTATATTCCATGATCAATTTCAGAAAGATCTCAAATAGCCGAGATTTATTATAATCTCTTTCAAGATTTGTAAGAAAGGAATGTATGCAGGACATTGGCTCCTCAGGCTGTGAAAACAACAGGGTCATCTTGAAGAATAAATACTTCCTCTCTTGTAGGAATATTGGTTGATAGACATTCCATTCCTGTCTTAAGTTATAGTCTTTCTTTCCCTTTTTGACCTGTCTTAGTAGTTTCTTAAGGCATGTTTTTGGGCTCCACAGAGGTAACAGGAGACTCAAATGTGTCCCAAGTTGAACAACTGGTGAAGTCGTCCGCAGTGGCATCCATCACCAGAACTTATTTGGAGGGAAATACCCAGTTGTTCTGTGAAGCTTTACCAGAAATTTCTGGAGTGTTGCTTTTTCTTTGTCAATCTCCCTGAGCCGAAGAATTAGAGCTTTATGAATTCTTTCAACTTGAAGTTTGGTCCTCTTTTCTTCCCCAAGGTTGTTTACACGAGTCCTCTGCAGGTGTAAGGCATCTGGTTCTTTGAAGGTTCTCTTATTCATGAGGTGGCCATTCCATCCCTGTTTTAGTTTTGGCCCAGGAGTTCAGGATAGGAAAGGGAGGCTGCCTTGAATGGCTTAGTAAGATGATTCTCCCTGGGGTGGGGAGCATTACAACTGCAGCTCCATGGGGACACAGACTCAGAGAATCTTGGAATTGAGTGACATCAAAGAACCACCTAACACAACCCTTGAATTATTATTTATTTATTTATTTTTTAAAGTATCCATGGCAAATTTATTATGCATTAGGAAGCATAACCTGAAAACCCAACAGTAAAAAGATCTGTTATGTCTGTTCATGGTAGAGCAGGACTTCAAAATATATATATTTTAAATGTATTCAGTCAGTAAACAATCGTATAAAAGTTGTATATATTTTTGTCAATACCTTCATTACATTTATAAATACAGGATAAACATAGCACCCCATCAAAAAAATTAAAATCCCTTACAAATATCTACATATATTTCATATCTATGAAACTTTCAGAGGAGTGCTATTAACGGTAGGTCCTAGTTAATGGTCCATGTACTTTTGCAGCAAAATACATATAAATCTGTAAAGTGTTCTTTGTCCATAAAACACCTTGAAAAGTTAGCAAGACACTCCTTGTGAAACTGAGCCTCACCAAACCCTCATGTTTCAGAAAGGAATTTGATGTACAGATTCCTATGAGATTCAAAACTCAGGAAACAGATTGACAGAAAAGATTAACTGGGCAGGACCTGCCGAGCAGTTACGGCGGGAGTGTGAAGGATGAGGAAACCTTTGGAGGAGCAGGCCGTGGGAGGATGGTGAGAAAAGACTAGGAGTCTGGACTTGGATATAAACTCCACTAGTGTCCCGCCATTAACTCATCACTCTTAGGAATGTTCACATTGTTCAAAGTGTTTCTTCCAAGCGCCCTCCACGTCTGTCTCCACTAGGACACATGATGCATGTGTCTTCTCTATTTTTTTTAATTTTTATTTATTTATTTTTAAAAGATTTTATTATTATTGGAAAGCCAGATATACAGAGAGGAGGAGAGACAGAGAGGAAGATCTCCCATATGATGCTTCACTCCCCAGTGAGCCGCAACGGGCCGGTGCGCGCCAATCCAAAGCTGGGAACCAGGAACCTCTTCCAGGTCTCCCACATGGGTGCAGGGTCCCAAAGCTTTGGGCCGTCCTCAACTGCTTTCCCAGGCCACAAGCAGGGAGCTGGATGGGAAGTGGAGCTGCCGGGATTAGAACCAGCGCCCATATGGGATCCCGGCACGTTCAAGGCGAGGACTTTAGCCGCTACACTACGCCGCTGGGCCCACATGTGTCTTCTCTAATAACACTTCAGATCTGATCGGAATACTACATCCAGAAATCGGAGTTCTACCTGATTTAAATGTAAGAGAAAAATTCCTCCAGCTAGAAAAGATAATCATTAATCAACATTGCCAACGTTTATTTCAGCCAAGCATAGAAAGCAGAGGAAATACAAAGACAAAAACTAAGTTTTTGTCTGACCTTTGGAAAAAGACAACGGGTCCCTGATACAGAGTGACTCTGGAGTGGCCACTCAGCACGCCTGTGGGCTATGTGTTAGAGTCTGGGCTAAAGCCCCGGACGTCAGGGTGCGAGTTAGTCAACCCCTAGAGGACGACAAAGAGTCTCACTGGCAATGCAAACAGCAAACAGAGTTCATTGCGCCAGCATGCTGGGGTCAGACCGCACTTGGGGCACACAGGCCAGCCAAGCCGGGCAGTCGGACCTCGAATTAACCCAAGACAGAAGATTATATAGGCTCTTTTGGGCTGGGAAATACATTAAAAGTAACAAAGTAACAACCTTAGACATGTTAATTTTTATGGCCTTCAGGGAGCCTGTTCCGTTTCCATACTCACTATCTTTATGGCTCATCCCATCCTCACACCCTTATCTTCCTCCTGTTCCTGGGATGGGAGAATTGTGCCTTTGTCCCTTTGCACCTGGGTTCACAAAGCTGCAGGGCAGCAAAGAAGATTTATCGTTGAAGCGGAATCCTGCTGTCTTGCAACAGTGGCTCAACGTCCTCCCCAGTGTCCCTTTCAGGGGAGCTGGCCAGGCTGCCACTGTCACTGCTATGCTTTTGAGCGCCCCCAGCCTTGCTGTACTCAGGGATGAATAAGGCAACAAGAAAAGATGTAAGAACTATACATGCTCCAAATAAAAATGGTGGGCCTGGGATGACAGCGCCCTGCAGGATGGCACTGTCGGACTTCAATTCCGTGCCGAGATCGGTGAGCTCCACATGGAACATGTAGACTATTAAGCCATAAAGTGCTGGTCCAAGGCCATTGCATAAGCCTCTGATTCCAGTTATGATCCCCTGAGCAACTCCTCGCTGATCCGGCTCTGCATTCCGAGAGATGAGGGCGCCAATCATAGGGAATGTGACGCTGGACATGGCGGCCACAGTGCCTGCAGCCCATATCATCCAGGCCTGAGATCCAAACCCGTACCAGGCCAACTGGAACATCTGGAAGCCCAGGAGAAGGAGGACAGTGTTCTTGTTTCCCAGTGACCTCATCAAGATGCTAAGAAAGACTGTCTGAGCCACAATAGAAAGAATTCCTACCATAGCTATGAAAGCTACAGTTTTCACAGATCCAAAACCTATGACCTGCCTGAGATACAGAAAAAAGCTCGAATACTGTCCAGCTTCAGGAAGGCAGGAAAGAAACACGATGATATAGATAAGTAAGACAGTAGAATCTTGGCCAGCTTTCTTCAATGACGTGAAAGGGTCCGCTTGTTTCCAAGAAATCTGAGCTCCCCAGGAGACTGGTCGCATTTTCTCAGGAAGAGATTCTGGAACAGCCACCAGGATGAAGCAGATGTCCAGGAGGGCCACCACTGTGGCCACCAGCACCACAAGGTTGTCCCCATAAGTGGCCTGGCTGAGACCCATCCATAAGCAGGGCTTCTCTTGTACTCCTGGGTAATGTCAGCGACGTAGACGACTGTCACAGAGAAGGTGACTGAGAAGACTCCAGACACAGAAATTGTTGCAAAATACCACCAGGGGCATCATGATCCTCATCAGGGGAATTGGGAAGCAGGTGAAGAAGACCATGCCCAGGAGGAAGGGCTTTCGCCCCCACACGTTTCTCGAGCCACCTCCGCTCTGGACACCGTTTTCCGCTCCGGCTCCCACGGAGGTGGTGGGCCCGGGCTCCTGCCGCAGCCGTGCCCGAGCCACCTCGGGACGCTCGGGGACGATGGCCACGCCTCGGGGGCGGTGGCGGAGGGGCCCTGGGCTTTATGGGCTCCGTGGCCAGCCAGCGGCCAGCCAGCGGCCAGGCAGGCGGTCAGCAGGCCCAGGCCAGCCGGCTCCCCTCAGCCCACAGGCCGGCGCTCCGGCAGCCCAACCCCGTGCGCCCCGCGAGGCCCCCCGCCGGCGGCCCGCCCACAGCCCTTAAATTTATCATCACAAGATTTAAGCTTAAAAACATTCTTAATTTAGGGATATAGATGAGTGAATTGATGGACTAGAAAGAGCCATAAGATGCTTCTTTTCATCGTGCTTCTGGTTAGTTTGAGTGATATTTGCCTTTAGCAGTTTGTTATTAGAAACATGAAATCCACAGAGGATGACATAAGGCCTGCCTTCTGCATTGTGAAGCTGGAAGCCCAGTGAGGCGCAGTGCTTGTTGGAAAGACTCACAGGCCTAACCCTGTAAGGCACCCTTGGAAGCCATCTTTGGTGGCCATTCCTCACAAGGACTCAAGCCGATCTATAGAATCATTAACTGATAAATGTTTGCATAGTCTTGAGTTCATACTGTGATTTGAGAATCACAGATACATAGTGATTCAGACTGATTTATATCCTTGGGATCAGACTGGTTCATAGAACCACAGAGGCATACTGATTCACAAAGCATGCTGACTTGCACAATGGCAAATCCGTTTTGACACCTTCAGTTCAAACCCAGCACCACAGCTTACATTATGGTTTTCCTGCTTTCTTCATTTGTAGCTCTTTCTCCCACAGAATTTGGCTATCATTGTCCACAGTTCTGTTTGCTTCTCTGCTCAGTCCCAGAATACACATAAAGTAGTTAAAAGAACCATCTACCCCAACCCTTGTTGAATTTATTTTTGAGCATACTAAAAATTAGCATTGTTCTAAATGTAAAAACAATGAAGAAGTATATTCAAAGAGATGTTCTTTCTATTCCTCCTACCTAGCTCCCGTTCCCCTGTCCTCTCCATCTCACTCTTCTAACCTCTATCATTTAATTTGTGTGTAGTTCTTGTTCAGTTTTTGCCCAAATGGATAGATCTGAGTATGTCCTCACAAAGCTTATGCAAGTGGCCATCATTCCTTAATTCAGTATTTCCATGAATCTTTTTTAATCTCCTTGTGTATTTATTGCCTTTCTTTCTTATATGAAAACTAGATACATCATGAAAGAAGTTCTTATCTAACGTAACTCTAGTCCTGAATCTAAAATGAACAATACATTCAGAAACTAAACCAAACTGTATTAATCTGTTTTCTAGGAGCTGCCATCATGATATAACATGCTATACTTGCTCATTTTTCCTTTGCTTTAACATGGAGCATCTTTTTCCATCTTCATTTTCAGTGTTTGTGTTTATTTATTGTTGAGTGTATTTCTTATAGTCAGCAAATAGATGATTTTCATTTTTTAATCCATTAATCTAGAGTATATCTTTCAACTGGAGAGTTTAGGCCTTTTGCATTCACGGTTGTTACTGAAAGGTAACAGCTTGGTCCTGCTACTTGTTAGTAGATATTCTCATTGTTTGCTTTGCTTTGCATTTCTTCTGTCCCTTTTTTTCTAGGAATTTTTGTACCTCCACATTCTTTCATGATGGTTGCCCTCATTGCCTATTTCTGTATATAGCTATCTTTGGGCATCATTTGCCAGGTTGAGCAGGCAGTTATAAATTTTTCAGTTTCTGTTTGTTCTGGAAGATTTTAATTTTGTCCTCATATATAAATGAGAACTTTCTCGGGTATTATCCTGCTGGCAGTTTCTTTTATGACCTAGAATTTCTTTCCATTCTTTACTAGACGTAGGGTTTCTGATGAGAAATCAGCTGCTAGTCTAATTGGAGATTTTCTAAAAGTAATCAGTGTTTGTATTATGCACATTGTAGAATCTTCCCCTTATTGAACGTTTGATTATAATGTGTTGCTGTGAAGGTAATTTCTTATCATGCCTATTAGGAATTATATATGTTTCCTGTACTTGGATGTCTCTTGACTTCTGCACATCAAGGAAGTTTTCTATTATTTCTCTGAATAAGCCTTTTTCCCCCTATTTTCTCTGCACCATCAGGATCTTCATTCTGTATGTTTGATTGCTAGATACTGTCCCATAAATGGTGAACATTGTTTTGAGTTTTTGTGGGTTTTTTTTGTCTTTTTTTTTTTTGTTGTTGTTGTTGTTGAATTGCAATGCTTCCAAGGTTTTGTGTTCTGAGATTTTCTTTCTTCTGCCTTGCCAAGCCTGTTACAAAGGCTTTCCATTTTGTTTTCTATTTGCGCTATTGAATTCTTCATTTCTAATATTTTAGGTTGACTTCTGTCCAAAACCTGAATCTCTTTGTGTGATTTTTTTTTATTCCACATTGTGAGCGGATTTCTCTATTTTAATAACGTATTTCTTTGTGCTTTGGAGTTACCCTGTGATCACTTTTTTTCCATTCATCCTCAGGGATTCCATCAAAACCATTATATTCATATTCAAATATAAAAGCTTTCTTGTGTTCCTTTTGCGGAGTCAAAAAATGTCTTCCTTGTTTTTGTTTCTTGTAGTTTTGCATTAGTTCTAGGCATTTCTGGACACATGTTGTTGTTTTCTTCTGATTTTTTTTAAATCTTTGGATGATGCCTCTGTGGTTTGATGTAACTACTGTTCCTTCATTTGGTATCTGGAGTGTGTTCTGGGTATGGTCAGTGTACTCTGGCCAGTGCTCAAGTGTGCTGTTAGAGTCAGATGTGGCATAACTCTTCTTTTGCCAGCAAAGAAGAAGTAGTGATCATGTTTGTTAGCGTAAATACAACCTCTTGTCTTACAAGGTGATCAGTGCCTGGGTTTATCCCACAGTAGCTACAACCCACACCCACACCAGCATATGTATCACTGTGACTTTTGGTGATCTTACTCTGGAGGTCTCTCCTAGCTGGTCTGAGTCACCTTCAGAATGGCTCCCCTCCACTACCCCCACTGTGAGGTCATCAGCTCAGACTTACAGTCATGAAGACCATGGCTTTATCCTTTTGACAGAACCACTTAGTTGTGTGTACCCTCAAAGAGCCAGACGCATGCTACAGCAGCTGCAGCCACCACAATCTTTGGTGACCTTTCTCTGACCAGTTCTCCCAGCTGGTCTGGGCTCCCTTCAAAATGACATCTTCTCCCCACTAGTCCAAGTGCATTGTGGGAGAACAGGAGAGAAAAGTATACTCTTTGCCTGTGATGACCTGCCGAAACCCTTCCCCTGCTCTGGCTCCAGTCTGATCACAAAGTGTGGTCATGATATTTTATGCCAGACCATGTCACCAGTGGCTCTGTCCCCCACAGTCTGCTCCCACCACTCTGTATCTATCGTCTTCCCCAGTCTCCTGTGTGGTGTCTCCGCCCATGATGTTTCTCAACCCTCTGCAAAATCTCCACTGCGGACCTTATTCCAGCTCTCCCTTGGGAATAAACCTTATCCACTTCTTTTTCATTAGCTGTCCCTAGTCAAAATCAGCACATCTTTCCTTATTCAACCATCTTGGAAGCTCCTGTTTAATTCTTTAAGCTTGGTCCCAGGTCTAGCATTTGAGATATCCCTCTTGCATATCAGAGTTGCAGCCTAAGCTCAGTGGCTCCTCTAGTAGCCAATTGCAACTTCTTGGGATCAGCGATGATAACTCAGTTGGTTAGATTCCTACAACCCGTGGAGATGACATGAAATGAGATCCAAATCCTCTGCTTTGACATGGCCCAGTCTTAGACATTTGTGTGAGTTTGAGGAACCGTTGATAGGTGTCCTTCCCACTTTCCCAAACTCCTCACCTTCTTCTCTACCAAATGGATTTTAAAAATAAGGAATAAAATAGAGTATTTTTTAAAAAAACAGTTTTCTTTTGGTTTTTAAGCTTTTTACTATAGATGTTTTGAAGTCTTTATCTGCTAATTTAAATATCAGACTCACATACAAATTTTATTTTAATGCGTTTAAAAGATTTGTTTATTATTATTTTTAAAATTTATTTATTATCTTTAATTCATTAATTACATTGTATTATGTGACACAGTTACATAGATACTTGGCTTCTCCCCACCCCTCCCCAAACCCTCCCACCATGGTGGATTCCTCCACCTTGTTGCATAACCACAGTTCAAGTTCAGTTGAGATTCCCCCATTGCAAGCATATAACAAACATAGAGTCCAGCATCTTATTGTCCAGTCAAGTTCAACGGCTTCTTAGGTATACCCTCTCTGGTCTGAAGACAGAGCCAGCAGAGTATCATCCCGATCAATTAAAAGCTTAAGCTTTTTACTATAGATGTTTTGAAGTCTTTATCTGCTAATTTAAATATCAGACTCACATACAAATTTTATTTTAACGCGTTTAAAAGATTTGTTTATTATTATTGAAAGGTAGGTATGCAGAGAGAAGGAGAGACAGAGAGAAAGATTTTCCATCTGCTGGTTCACTTCCCAAGCGGCTGCAACGGCCAGAGCTGAACCAATACGAAGCCAGGAGCCAGGAGTTTTTTCTGTGTCTCCCACGTGGGTGCAGGGTTGCAAGGCTTTGGGCCATCCTCTACTGCTTTCCCTGGATGGGAAGTGGAGCAGTTGGGAATCGAACCAGTGTCCATATGGGATCCTGGCACATGCAAGGCGAGGACTTTAGCCACTAGGCTACAACATCAGGCCTTTTAATGATTTTAGTTTGCTAATTCTTAATTGCTTTTATTGTGGAAATGGATTAGTTGAAGAAAAATTGCTGTACAAACTCTGGAATCTAGTTTGCCATAGTCTTGGCATTTTCCAGCAGGTGCTATAGCCTGGCTTAGCTCAGCCCTCCCCCAGTCCCAGCTCTTACTTGCACGTGCAGAAGTTTAGCTTGGCCTGGCTTATCCCCAACCCTCATGTGAACTGGCAGATGTTGCAGTCCAACCTGGCCTGGCCTGTACTCTGTCTTGGCTGTCACTTATGCCAGTGCGTGCTGTGGACTGACCATACCCAGGTTGTACCAAAAATGGCTCACTCATATACCAATGGGTGCTGCAGCCCAGCCTGGTTAACCTGCTCCCAAGCCCAGCTCTTGCACTCACCAGCAGGAGCTTCAGCCAAGGAGGGGAGTTCTCCAAGATCCAGGCCTACTCCAGACATCAGATGCCACGTGTGCTGTTTGGTGCTGTTACCCAGACTGACATGGCCAACCCCTAGTCATGGCATTCACTAGTGGTATTGCAGCCCAGCCTGACTGGCCTGCACCCATACCAACTCTCACTGATGGATGTAACAGCCTAGTCCCACCTGGTCCACCCCCCCCCCATACCTGGCTGTTACATGAACTGGCAGGTGTGAGGCCTAGTGTGACCTGCCCTACACCTTTCTTGGATCTTCCAATTACCAGTGTGTGCTGGGGCCTAGACCAGTCTGACCCACCCCAAGACCCAGCCTGCTAGGTCTGCTAGTGACTGCTAGTGGGTGCTGCAAAATTGTCAGCCTGGTCCACCTACAGGCCTGGCTCTTGCATTCACCAGTGGGAGCTACAGCCTGGCAGGGGAGTCCCCAGAGTTCTCCTAACAGGTCTGTTCTCAGCTTCAGGTCTTGTACATACTAACAGGTGCTTTTTTTCTCCCTATTTTTATTATATTTTTGACAATCTTTACATAGCTAATAAGAGTAAAAAGGTTCAAGGGCTACAGGAAAGTGGGTAAGACTATTATTTCCACATTGTTTCCTTCATGTATCTGAGGCAAAGGGGGATATTAAGGGAGAAGCCCCACCCAATTTCCCACCCTCCCCAGGTCCCAGATGTGAGGCATGCTCCGAGATTCTTGCTCAAGTGGTTTTGATAGTTCACCAGTTATGAATTGCTGCCATTCTTGCCACTCCAAGCACGATGAGATCGTTGAAGAATCCACTGATTAACATAGTCCATCACAGAATCTCCATTTGCCCAGTTTTTCACTGCCAACATATAGCTGAGGTGGTTGGTTGACTTGTTCTGTCTTCTGTCTTTTCATGGTTAGGGTTCTGAGTCCGGCAATTTGACTGGGGGATCCCCAAAGAAACTTTGTCTGAGGTGTTCCCAGACCAGATGTACAAGCAAGTACAGGGCCTGGCACAGTCCATCGCCCCGATCAGCTGGTGGTTGCAATTGCTGGGTTGGTTCTGTTTTCAGCTCCGACTTCCACTGGAACCAATGGGTGTTGCAGTCCAGCCTGGTTCTGCCTAGCACATACTCGGCCCTCACAGACACCAGTGGGAGCTTAAGCCTAGTCAGGGCGACCCACAATAACCCCCACTAGGCCCACCCTCTACCCTGGTTTGTCAGTATGTGTAGCAGACTAGTCCAGTCTGTCCCACATCACATTCAGCTCTCGTACATGTCAATGGGTATTAACGCTTAGTTCCATCTAACCAGCTCCACTATCCAGCCCTCATGGTTATTATTGGGTGCCTCTCTATCTAGCCATCCCAGCCCCTGTCCTAGTTTTTGTGCCCTCCCGTGGCAGTGGTAACCCTAGAGGGAGGAGCCTACTATTTCCCTCCCAGGCCTCTCCCACTCCTGGATTATGCACTCTCCAGGTAGTTCTGTGGTTTGACTTGAGAGAATTAGCCCCCAGTGCCAGCTTCTGCCAGCTGATGCTGTGGCTAAGCCCAAACAACCCTCACCCACTCTAATTTTGTTTGCAGCAGTAGGAATAATCAACCCAGCCCGGTTTTTCTCTGATCTAGTCCCCATAAAGCCCACAGGTGTTGTAGCCCTGCTTGGTCTGGTCTGCCCCATCCCAGCTCACGCTCGCCAGTGGGAGTAGCTTGACAGGTGCTTTGATTTAGCTGGCGAGGTTCACCCTCACTCTCTGCTGTCACTGGTAGGTGTTGTAGCCTATCCCAGCCAGGTGCATCCCATACCCTATCCTGGTTCTCATGCATGCCAGCGGGTGGTGAGGCCTGGCCAAGCTCAGCCTATTCCCCAACCCAGTCCACACAAACACTTAGGCATACCACAGACTTGCCTGGCCTGCCCTCAACCCAGGCTCTTGGGCTCCCTAGTAGGAGCTGTGGCCTAGAAGAAAAGCATCTATGTACTCCATTGTGGCCTCTTGGAGGAATCTTGTGTTTCTTGGTGTCTCAAGGTCAATGGTATCTGGATGGCTACAGGCAGCCAGGCAGGGCTTTGGGGCTGACCTTCCTAGGATACACTTTATGGATGGGGAAAGACAACATTAAAACAAGGATTTCAGCTCCAACATAGTCACACTGAAGAAGGCCCGTTTTGGGGACATGAGACGGTCAGGCTTGGCCTGGATGACCTTACTGCAGCACCTGAGAGAGGAAATGAGGCAGAGGTGGAACATGTAAAACAATCACTGATATTCCACATCATCCCAGACTCCATGTCTTGGGTAAACTATGTTGCAGCCTTGCACAGATGTAGGGCAAAAGGAGAGAGAGAGAGAGAGAGAGAGAGAGAGAAGTGAATACCCAAGTCATGACCAAGAGCAGCTGGGGTCCCAAGCTCTCACTGGCCATCATGTGTGAAAGAACAAATGTTGCTATTGAAGGAGAGGGCCCAGATGGAGAGACAGTGGCTTCCTTCTGGTCTTTCTTTCCTTTGTCATGAGTTACACCGGGATGTGAGGGAAATTGTATCTGCCTACTGGACAATTGGAGCTGAGGGTTCTTGCAGAATCAGCTGTGGCAAGACTTGGGCAAGTTGGCATGGTTTCTCCTTCATCCACCTCAGCTTCAGACTCTGCATTTTATCTGCCTCAAACTACATGAAGCTTGGAGTGTCTCAAACACATGAGGACATGGTGTGGAGGACCCAAATTTCAGGCTGAAAGACCAGCCTCACTGGTATCTGAATCCTGGCAGTGCCATGTGTATGTTAGTGGCTGAAACCACTCAGTCTGTGGCAGTGTGCTTGGTAGCCTGAGCTGACTGAGAAACTGCACAGAGAGGCTGGGAGCCAGAGTAGATTGTAGATTCCTGGCCCCAAGACTGAGCCTGAAACCAGCTTTATGGTGGCTGTGCTGGAAGCGTTCCAATTCAGTGTCATGGCCATTTCCAGCAGTAGAAACAAATGGAAGGGATAAGTAGAATAAGGCATACCTGCAGTAAGGGTGGGGCCCTCTGGTTCCCCATTAATTGCTGGAGAAAAAGAAGAACAATCTCAACATATGGGAACTACATGGATGGGGTAAATGTGCAGTCCTCAAATGTCCCTGAGTGAACTTCAGGCTCTGTTTCTGAGAAGTATCCACCAAAGTCCATCCTTCCTTAATCTACAGTCAGTGACTTCTGTGCCCCAGGATGGAACAACATTCAACTCACTGCTTCTGAGTCTCCCCAGGGCATCCCTGCAGACACTGGCCAACCTCATATGCAGCTCCCTGTACTTGATTCAAAAGTGGCTCTGCTTAGTACCATTGCACTCCTCATATTCGATTATACCAGGAACCTTCTTCAGAGACAGTGCTAGGTGCGCATAGGGGTACAACTGAAATGGAGACATTCTCATTAAAACAAAAATGCTGACCCACAACAGACCTAGGGATTTTGAGGAAAATTCCAGTCCAGAGGGCAGAGCTTTTCCTAATCCCACACTCCATGAACACAAGCAGCAGACACAGCAGAGCAATCTTGCTGCTACTCCCAGGGAACTGGAGCAGATCCAGGCACCAGGCAGGACAAAGTTTTGTATATAACAACCCTGGCCACTAGGACCTATGCAAACCCTTGTTCATAAAGGATGCCAAACAGTACATGCACCTAATGATAGGGACTTGAGTCCTCACATTTATGACACCTTTCCTAATTGTCTGCCACTATTATATCTTTCTGGAAAAACAAGACAGTCTTTGTGGAATCTTTATCCAGAACACCAAGCAAACTACCTAGTTGTGCAAGCCTGTGTTATACAGATGTGTATTATGAATGCAGTCTTCATTTTAAGGCAAGTCCTTGGTGGTAGACCCACCACAAGATGGAAAGGGAATGAAGTGGTTAATCTACTTGAGTTTCAACTAATGGGAGTATGATTCAGAACAGGTCAGGGAATCCCAAAACAATATCATCATTAAATATAAGTCAAGATCTACTCAAGTTGAAAGAAGCCATTAGTAGATAGGAAGGAGGTGGGAGATTGTGGACCCTGGAGATTGGGTTAGTATCCAACCATCCTCAGGGGAGGACATCTCACAGCAGACAGGAGCAAAGAGAAGAAACCCCACTGGGAGAAATGACTTGTTCCCCTTCTCTCACAACCTCCTAATTTCTAGGATATCCCAGAGCCATTCCATGACCTCAGAACTGTTTCTGGGTCATGCTCCAAGAGGTTGAAGAAAGAACAGGGATTGGATGTTCCCTGACTCTTGTCTGCCTCCACTGCACCCCATCCCTCTTCCTTCTACAAACCTATGCTCAATGGATTTACTTTTTTCCCCATTTTGGAAATAAATAATACCTCTGCTGCCATGTCTTCTGACAATGTGCAATCTTCTGAGGAACCATGATCCACCTCTAAGGGGCTCTTCACCCCTTTCAGCAATGTCAGTTCAACATGGGCTTAAAGAGTCTCCCCAGGCAGTGTGAGCTGCTGGGAACCCAGGGCTTTCTCTTTACTCTACGTCAGGCCCACCAACTGTCCCCAGCGGAGATGTCCAATGGGAGTTGCCAAGTCTTGGAGCAGTAGCAGGGAGTGTGGTTCAACAGCCGCACCCCAACAGACTTACCTCCTTTGGAAGCAGTGCTCGCAGGCTTGGGCACTCAGCACAGCTGACTGGCAGCCCCCTAATGGGAAAGTTCGAGCTGAGGAGCCAACGAGTGAGATGGCCGCTCAGAGTCCAACTGCAGCACGTTTAAATTTAAAGGTAACTAGAATAGAATGTTGTGTCAAGCTTTTCAGATGGGAGAGGAGTGGTGGGAGAGGGGCCTGGATAGTACTGGGATATGTTCTAGCAGAAAGCTTGTATTTGATGTCAGCTGTCTGCTCTGTATCAGTGAACCTACTTTTGTGTTCTTTCTTCATCCTGTTTTCCACTTGTGGAGTGAGGCTCTAGACTGCACTCAACTCCAAATTCTGAACTACAAATTTAGTGAGAAAAGTGTGTTTAGGAGGACAAGGTAGAGAGAAGGTCTTAAAACAAAAGGTCATCTCAGCAAATTATAGTGTGGTTTTTTGTGTTGGTAGTTCATCCTGAAGGAAGTAGTCTTGTCATGTCCACTCCTAGAATCTGCACTCTCCAGAGTGCAGTCCACCTTTCTCCCCTTTACTGGAGAACCCTAGTCTATTGAACAACGTTGAGGTAACCCAAAACTCTTTTTTTTTCTTGGTTTTTGATAATATTACCTTAGTAAATATTTATGTCCTGACCTCTTTAATTTAATATCTATGTCCTGACCTCTATAATTCTGACCTCTTTAATAACTTAAGTTTAATTTTATAGTATGTAACATCTTTTGAGTATTTTGTAGTTGGAATATCCAGTCATGAGTTTATTTCTCACTCTGGTCACTCACTGATTGTCCTTCCCAGAGAAGTGAGCTTGATGCTTGATTTTTTAAAAAGCTTTCCATAGTTGCCATGTAATTAAAAGCATATAAACAATATTTTATTTTTAAAAAATGTTTTCTATGGTGTCAGAGTTGTGGCCCAAACAGGGAAATCCCTGACTTCAATGGTGATATCCCACATCAGAATGCTGGTTGGAGTTCCATCTGCTGCAAGTCCCATCTACTTTCATTATCAAGTGAGCCTGGGAAGGCAGCAGATGATAAGCCAAGTCCTTGGTCCCTGCCACCCTGTGGGGTATCGGAATGGAGACGCTGTCTCGATTCTGCCTGTTCCAGACCTTGCTTTGCTGTTGCAGTCATCTGAGGAGTGAAGCAGCAGATGGAAGAGCTTTCTCTCCTTCTCCCTGTTGCTTTTTCATGTAATAAATGTTTAAGAGGCCTTGTTCTTTCTGTTTAAAATTAATATATAACTAAGGTTTTTGTAAAATTGATTGAAAATATGTAGTTTGAAAAGGCTATGGATATCAAAATCTTTCGCATCAAAAGAAACTTGTCTTTTCCTGTTAATTTCCATTAACTTTTAAAAAAAATTTATTTATTTTTATTGGAAAGTCAGATATACAGAGAGCAGGAGCGACAGAGAGGAAGAGCTTCCGTCTCATGATTCACTCCCCAAGTAGCTACGATGGCCAGAGTTGCACCAATCCGAAGCCAGGAGTCAGGAAATTCTTCTGGGATTCTCTCGTGGGCGCAGGGTCCCAAGGAATTGGGCCATACTAGGCTGCTCTCCTAGACCACAAGCAGGGGGCTGGATGGGAAGTGGAGCAGCTGGGATTAGAACTGGCATCCATATGGGATCTTGGTGCATGCAAGGGGAGAATTTTAGCTTCTAGCCTACTGCGCTGGGCCCTTCCATGAACTCATGAACCTTTAAAAATTCTGTCATATTTATTTACAGTAACATGATATATACTATGATTTTCTTTGTCCTGGTAATGGGGCTCCTATATTTCTGTAGGGTAGATTTTTGCAATGAGAGGTTTCATCATCCCTTAAAATGCAATGTATCCAAAAGGATAGGGTAGGACAGATTCAGCAAAAATAAAGCCTCTCCATTTGAATTTGAACAAATTATTTTTTATTAAAACATAACTCCATGAATTATGACTGGGGTTTTTCTGATAGTGTTTAATGCTCAAGTCAGTATTTACTTGTCAGTTGAGGTTCTGAAACGAAGATAACTTGGAGGAGGATAAAATTACTTCTGTAAGATAGGTAGGTAGACTTTAAGCGACCAGGATTATCAAATCTCTGTGTGTATCATCAATGTTCAACGAAAAGCAGTGTGAATTCCTACTTTTTGAAAACTGACATGATAAAAACAAAATTTCCAGAGAGTCAGGAGTCCAAATCCCTCAGTGTGTGCCAAATCTAAAATCCTTTGCCAGATTATTTTCTAATGGAACCTCACATAGACCAAGACCGAACGCAGCATTTTTGAAAGGCTGGGACAAGAACCAAACGCCTTCGCTGCCTAGAGGAAACAGGTGCTCGGCCAGCTGCAAGGGACTCAGCATTAGCGAGCAACTCTGAGAAAAACTGTGTCGGGAAGGGCTTCTTTCTCCCTCTGTGGGTAGAAGGTTATGAGTGGATGTTCCTCAGACCCACGAGGCCAAAGGCGAGACAGCCACGGAGTTTCGGCTGCAGCCGTCCCTTTCACCGAGCGACCAACAACCCTCTAAAATGTGACATCCTGTGGCTCTCCTCAACTCGCACCCAGAACCTTCCGGGGATGCCCTGAGGTGGCAGCGCGGTGTGAGTGCGCATGCGCCGCCCTCCCAGCCGGCGTTCCCGCGTCGTCTGCCAGGGGCGCAGCACGAGGACCACCCGGGTGCCCAACGGCCGTTGGCCCGAGGCCCTCAGATACAAGAAACGGTAATGGCTGCGCTGGTCTCGCGTCCTGAGCGTGTTCCGTGAGGCGCTTTGCCGGTGTTGCCGGCTCTCAACCTCGGCGTGGGCAGGGCACACGGCCCTGCGCGGCCCAGCGCCCGCGCCATGGCCCGGCTTGCTGTTGTTGCCGTTGGTGCGGACGTTGCTCTGACAAGGGGAGATCCTGAAGTGTGTCCCGTCGGTGGCTGTTGTCCTCTGAGGAGGACAGAGGGGCCGTTTCCTCAGGATTGGCAAGCCCTGATCCTGTCCCTCCAGGAATGGGACCAGGTCTCAGGGGGGCATGTTGTTTGACTTCCATGAAGAAAAGTGGTCAACCTGCTTTTTGTTAAAATCTCAGATTAGGGATGTGTGACTGACGTGGCTTGTTTCAGTTGAGCTTTCTTCATATCCTAGGCTGTTCTTTATATGTCGAATCATGAAGAGACTTGCCCTAGAAGGCTGGCAATTAATACAAGATTTTGGCGAGCGTCAGCCAAAGGCTGTGTTGAGAATCAGTTTGTCTGAAGTTTATAATAAAGCATCTCATAAGTTATTTGTATGTTGTGTCTTTTTCATTTGTTGCCTCAGGGGAATTTCTCTCACAAACAGGTGTTTGTCTCTGTTCCTGGTTTTTCTGGGAGGCCAGTGCATACTTTTGAGGCTGTGATGTTTTTTCTTTGATATTTTGGGCATGTGGGAATTGTGGTGGCTATATGTTTCATTAAGTGTGTATTTGTGGATGTCAGTGATTTCAGGAATTCCACTGAAGTGATGTGAGTTGTTTGGTATATCTTTGGGAGTTAATTGGTAACATATAAATTTGTAGTTTGGTGGTTAGATACTTAATTGGCAACAAGTTGATATGTATACAAAGATGTGTGTGTAGTGTTTGGATATATTGACTAAGGGGTAGGTGATAATTTTTTTAGTCTGTAATATTGGGTAGATTTGGTGGGTATGAGAGCCCACACATATAAACAGGGGTTTGGGTAAAGCAATTCTCTTTGTTTTTAAGATTTACTTGAAAAGTAGAGTTAGAGAAAGAGATAAGTATTTCAAGCAATGGTTCTCTCCTTAAATACAGCCAGGAGCCAGGGGCTGCTTCTTGGTCTCCCATGTGGGTGCAGGAACCCAGGCAGTGGAGCAGCTGAGACTAGAACCGTTGCCCACATGTGATGCCAGCATTGGGCAAGCAGTGGCTCAACCCTTTTTGCCACAGTGCTGTCCCAATGGTTCTAATTTATTGTTGGGAGGAATATTTTACTTTAAATTTCATGACTATGAGTGTGTGCTTGTGTGTGGCGGTGGTGGGTTTGGTGTGCAATGTTCAGGAGTGCGGGTATATTTGAGTGTGGATTTTTTTTATATTTAGTAAGTATGGGGGATTATTTTTATAATCAAAGCATGTAGTATGAGTGTGAAAGCTTGTGTGTTTTTAGAAGTTGTGTATGCCTATATTAATGTGTGTGGAGAGGTCCTACTACTATGTTTTGATATTGGTGAAGTTAAATTGTGCAATATAGAGTTTGTTAAGACTATATTATGGGGACCATTTATCCCACATTCTCACCAGTATTTATCGTTTCTTGATTTCTGTATGACAGCAATTCTGACTGGGATGAGATTGTGATCAGTGTGTATCTGAGTTCATGGGGTTTAGGAATTGTGTAGTTTGGGGACTGTGGGAAGTTCAGGGTGTGGGTTTAGAAGCACACTGTTGTGGATATGTTTGGTTGACTTTCTTTGTCTATTTGGCACGAGGATCAAGGGTCCTGCTGGCGATGCAGGAGAGTATTCTTTAATCTGAAAGGACTTACACATGCTTGAGCCAGCTGATGGGTCACATCTTCTGTCTACACTGTAAGCAGTGGTCTTAGATTGGTAGCTTAAAGTTAGTCATTCTGGCATAATTTACCTCAGGGAAACATCACGTGGTAAGGATTTGAAGAGTTCAACCCAGGGGGCTGCAGTGTCAGCTCTGTGATTTTTGTCACTCTGGATAAGCATATGAGCCTTCTGATTCTCAGTTTCTCTTCCTGTAAAATGAGAGTATAGTGGTAATTCTACAGGGTTCTGGACATTTAAGTTATAGTGTTTGTTGCAATGAATGGCACGTTACAAGAACTCATCCTAAGCCTTAACCATTCTGATTACCAATCCCTGCCGAATAACTGCCTATTGCCCTAGTGCAGTGCCCTTTTCCTCATAAGGAGGAAAGCAGCCGGTGCTTTGCTGGTCTGCTGGGACATGGACTTCCTACTCCTTTTCCAAAAATCCCACCTCAAGCTCTGCCTCACAGTAAACAGAGTGCTTAAAGCTCTGCCCCAGTGTCCACACCTCGAAGCAACAAGGTCCTTGTTCTGCACTCTGTGTGGCGCTTGCCCCCAACTCTGGCTCTGGACTTGGTTGTAGAGCCAGCAGGGGGCCTTCCTTTGCTCTTCTGTTTTCAGCAGGAGGATGTGGTGCAGCTCACTGCTGAAGGGTGTGTTCAGAGTAGTGGGAGTTGTGTGTATTTTCAGGGTAGTGTGTCTTGTACGTACAAACTTGAGAACTTACGGAGTAAGGGAGTTATGTGTTTATCAGGGTGGTTTGGAAGCCTCCACCATATATATTTGTGGTATGGTTTGTGTTGATATACATATGTGAAATTTCTTGTGGGTTATGTGTATACTAGAGTTTGGGTGCTTATGTAAATTTAGCGTTTGTAGGGAGTGTGCATATATGTTTATGGAAGAAGAGATTATGCGAAGTATAAATTGGCTAGGGAATATGGCAATTTATAGCTTGTGAAGATTTTATACACATTTTTGAGAGGTCAAAATGTTCAGTGTGTGTGTGTACATGGACTGGGGTTTGGTATTCTATTTTGGGGGGTTATGGAAGTTCATAGATGTGTGTAAACTGAAGAGGAGAGATAGTTGAAGATGACTTTGGGGAAGTCTTGATGGGAGTGTATATGTGTGCACACATGCACACAGTTTGGTGGTGGTGGTGGGGTGTGTGTGTGTGTATGTGTGTGTTGGTATGAGGACATGAATCCATTAATATGTGCCTGATTATTTGATTTAACAAATCTGCATCTCAGTGACTTATAATAACAAATGATTGTTTTGTAAGTCACATATCCTCCAGTAGTTGGTTTTGCATTGTTGGTTTCAACTGGATGGAGCAGCATTGTCAGGGACAGAGGAGTTTTTGCTTGTTTTGTTTTCTGCTCAGATGTCATTCATGGCATTTCTGCTTGCATTTCTTTGGCCAACAAAAGTCACTTGGTCATACCTGAGCTCAACAAGATATGATTTTTGAAGATACCTACAGAGAGGGACAATAAATATGCTTTGTAATGGTATATCTGCCACAGTTTGTAGATACATTTTAGGTTCCATGGCTGTGTATATAGTGTCCTGAGGAGTATAAAGAGATCATGTACGAGTGTTTTTAAATGTATGAAGGCTGCTGTGTGACAATGACCCATTGTCAGATGTGGAATGTGTTATAGTGAAATTAGGGACTTTATGTCCATTTCAGCGATGAATGTTTGGATGTCTGTATTCTGTATCGTGTATGTATTATATATTTGAAATATGTATTTCAATTAAATGGGTATGGTGAGTTATTTAATGGTTTTAGAAATGTGTTTTAAGGGAATATAGAAATATGGAAATATGGTGGGTTTGGGTTTATATGGAAGACTGTGTGAATCTGGAATATATTGGGCAGAGTGGTCAAGGGTACATTTATGAATGATGTATGAATGGCTGGGATGCAGGAATGGCTCTGTACAATTTTGAGAGTATTTTGAGATAATGTGAATATGTATACATTTGACAAGACATAGTATGAATTTTACTGTTTTGTGTGTCTTGACAGAAAAAGGAGTTTAGTGAGTGCTCATGGTTTCTAGGAAAGAAGTTGGGTGTGCCTTTTTTAAGTAGATATTTTAGAAAAATGGGAGATTTGGGTACATTTGGATATTGTGAGTTATATCTAATCTGGTGATATGGAAAGATTCTGTTTATAATTTCTCAAGCTAAAGGCTGTGTGTTTGTACTGAAGACAATGTGGCTATGGACATATTTGGATCTATGAGCAAATTGTAGATGTAAGGATGCTTGAGCTTGTGAAGTTGCAGTTGAATATATTTGGGAAATGTGCCTGTGTTCCCATTCTAGAGCTGTGAATGTGTGGTGCGTATTTCTGCTAATGGAATATAGGGTGATTTTATGTACACAGGGCTTTGGAAATTTAAATTGTATACTTTTTTTTTTAACATTCAAAACATAACATGTTATACATAACATCATATCATCTTAAATTAAGGCAAACATGCCTTTGTACATACTTGGGATATACATTTTGGGTAGCAGAGTTGAGTATATTTTTATGTAAAAGTTGCATTAGGGTGCCTTGATGAGACTATATTCATGTATGTGTAGTTTATATGTTTGGGTTTAGAGCTTTATTAAGGGTGGTGCTTGAATTTTATCAACTGCATTTTCTGCAACAGTTAAGATAACCATGATTTTCCATTATTGTGCTAATGCGATGTTTTGCAATGATTGATTCTCATGTGTTGAACCATCTTTGCATAGCAGGAATAATTATACTTGGTCCTGGTCAAGCCTTTTAATGTGTTTTGAATTGATTTCACTAGTATTTTGTTCAGTATTTTTGTATCAGTATATGTAAGTGGTATTGATAATTAGTGATTATCTTTTTTATGTGCAGTTTCCTTATATCGTCTTTGCCTTTGGCATCAGGGTAATGCTGGCCTCATAAAATAAGTTTGGAAGTGTTCACTCATCCTTGATTTAGTTTATTCCTTTTGAAATCTTTGATATAATTCACCAGTAAAATCATCTGATCCTAAACTTATAATATTTATAAGGTTTTTGATTACTCAGTTGATTGCTTCATTATTCTGGTTCTTTATGATTCAAACTTGATATGTTATTTTTCTAGAACTGTCTATTTCATCAAGAGTTTCCACTTTGTTGGCATAAATCTTTTTATATTTCTGTCTTATATATTTATGAAATGAGCAATGACATCCTCTTTTCGCCTAATGATTTGAGTTTTCTCTTCTGCTAGAGATTTGTTAATTTTGTTATTTTTCAAACAACCAAGATTTACTTTTGTTGATTTTTTTTCTGTTTTCTAATTTATCTCCACTGTCACCTTTATTTTTTTCCTTCATTCTGCTAGCTTGTTTCTTTTTCTCTACTTTTAGGTTGCTGGGTTGAGATTTTTTTTCCCTATTATAATACAAATTTTTAATGAACAAATTTTATATAATTTAAAATTATTCTATTTCAAAACACAAGAAAACTTAAAATACAAAGGAAAGAACCAAATAGGAAATATGTATGGCCTATATACATATGTGTATATACATGTACCTATCTATATACATAGATATACATAGATAGATCTATATACATAATATTCATAGATATATAGATATACACAAAATACATTCAAAACAATAGATATTATTTACTCTATATGAAAGACATATATATATTTGTTTTTGAGATAAACATTTTAAATTAAGGTATATTTTCAGTAAAGAACAGTCAGTTGTCACAAGCAGATACAGTACCTAATATTCTAGTTCAGTGTTCACAGGTGTTCATTTATTGTGGGATTCTATGTCTCAGTGTATAAACTATATTCTTTTCTGTGCATCACATGTTACGTAAGAATATAAAATAAAAAGCATAATGAAAACAGTTTAGATATTTTCTCCTTACACTTAAGAAAGAGTAGTAAGTACAAGAAGACTCAGAATTACGTGTCAGCAGTGCGTGTTCATTATTTATGAAAGGTCAGAAGACTTACAGGCTCATTATTATTGATATAACCACAGTATGAATTATCACTTAGAAACAAGTGGCAGCTATATGTTTATATTCAAAATGATAGCTACATATTTATATTTTAAAAACTACACAGAGTCTCTATCTTTCTCTTTATACTGCACTCAATATACACTGCTGTGGAGGGCAGGAGGCACCAATTGTACTTCCAATATATATAACATAATAACATATTTCAAGCATTAAAACTACTTAAGTTACGAAAATCAAGTTTGTTTCTTCAAACATTTTTATCTAAGTTCAAAGACAACATTAGGATAGACACCAGTGATCTTCATACTATTTCACTTTAAAGTAATTATTGTAGAGAGTCAACAGTTGTAGAAAACCTGAAAATATGGAGGTTATGGGAGTGGATGTATTTTAATAGGGAAAAAAAAGCCTACAACAGATATATTTTTGCCTGGCTATCAAACATTAAATAATTATCATTTGTTTTACATTGAACCTGCAGGTTAAGCCAGAATGCTCAAACACAAAAATTATTATTGTAAACATAGCATTATTATTCTTTAGTTTCTTTAGATAATTTCACTAATTCGAGAGTATTTACCAGAAAGATCATTAGGAGTCATCATTAGAGTACTCATACAAGTCTATTTCCTTTATTTTTAAAGAAGTACCATGTATTACATTTTTATTAAAAAAAAGACATAAATTTAATGAAAACCTGTTTGCTTTCATCTCTTTCCCTTTTCTGCTCTTTATTGAATGCTTGTTTTAGACATTTTCTATCCTTTAATCCTCACCAATGTGGGGTGGGTTTACCATCTCGTCTTACGGGTAGAGCTGTGGCTCCTCCGGCTAAGAAAACAATGGATGCCAGAATTAAAAGCAGGGCCCGAGTCCAGAGTTATCCATTACACACCATGATACCCCTGATTATATTCTTTACATCTGGCCTGAGGGGAATGGTGTTGAAACTGGCCAAAATTCTGTTGTTTAGAACCATCACAAAAATAACATCTAAGATTTTATCAGAATATTTTATTTGAACACTTAAAAATGTTGTCTTCACTCAAAACAAACCTAAAAATTCTTGCTTAAATAATTGTATATGTGCTTAGTTTATTCCTACACATAGGTCTGCAGAAGAGTGTGCAACATAAGAAAACATAATCAGTGATCATTTAAGAAACCAGGCATTTGGAAACATCATTTCCAGTGCTTGATCTGCATAATTCAGGCACAACTCATAGTTTTGGATCATTCCATTGATTATAAAAGTTTTCTGGAGGGAGAGGGAAGAGGGAAATACAAATAAATGAAAGCTTAAGAAATGCAGTTGATATATACAATGTTACATATCCAAAGATCCTGTAGCATCCATTGAGTCTTGTTAAATGGCCTGAATAAGCGGAACAAGAAGAGTTTCTCCTCACACCTCTGCCAGGTTAGGCCCCTTATTTTAGAAAGTTGTTTTTTTTTAAGCCATGAGAAGAGAGTGAAATTTAAGAAGGAAGTTTATAAAACCAGTGAGTAGGAATCAAAGCATGGTATTTTGTACCTCTGCATAAACTCCTCAGGGACAAGTACAATGTCCAGAGGATGGCATGTACAGGACTTGACAAACTAGTGTTAGTTAAATATTGTCACAATGAGACTTTAGAGTTTACATTTTAATTTTGTACATGGAGATACAAGTTATTTCTTTGTATCATGATCTTGTATTTCTTATTATAAATCATCACATATAAATTACCTTGAAAAGCTATTTTTGGAGTCTTCAATTGATCATGCTTCCCAGTATTTCTTTATAAGCTTCTGGTTATCCTTAGTGTCAAGATTTAAAATCAGGGTCTCATTTCAAAATTATTTCACTTTGCATGCCAAGACACAGTTTTTTATCTCTTCTAAATCACAAATTTTACATAAATTACCAAATAACCTGTTAAATAAGGATTCTGTGAGTCACAATGTGAAGAAAAGATTCTTACCCCACTTATATAACTTATTCAGCAAGATTGATTGGATCACTATGTGTCTTTGAATTATATTTTAATAGCTGTATTTAGCTGTTGGCATTTCTCTAAGCCCCATTGGTCTCCAAAATCCTCGGGAATCATTTTGTGGGGCCTATATATATTGCAGATGGTGGAATGACCCAAGATTGTGTGTTGTATCTATACTCCTCTCTGGGGATAAAAGTGGACTGTAACTCTCACATTGCATTTTGAGCAGCCCCCTTGCTACATAATACATACAACCTCAAACAGATTTAAAACTGTTTCTGTTTTAGCTTGCTTGTAGCAAGCCACTGAAGATGGAGCACTAAAATATCTTTCCAGGATTCTACACTAAACCAGTGTCCATATCAAAATTGTTATTTTTTAAAAATCTTCCAGACTAAAGCATTTGGTGCATTTGAGTTCTACTTTATCAATAAAAGCCTTCACACTAACACAAGCAAAGAGTCCTTTCCATATTCTCAAGTGAAGGGGGAAAATTAAGTAACTGAAAGACCAGCTGCTTGCAGTAGTGCTTGACACAGCTGGCTCTGGCGAACCCAAAAACTCACAGTGAACTCCAGAATCCTGGTGACCAGCGACAAATGAGTAATATCTGAGCTCAGGCCCCTCTTTGACATTTCGCCCCTTTTCTCTCTATCCCCACCAGCCTACCCCCAAAACCCCAGCCCACCAACCAGGCACACATCGAAACATATCTTCCCCCAAAAAAGCTGAACAGGGTTTACCTTGAAGAAAAAATGGCCTACCCTTCCCATTCAAGGGTCTTATTCTGCCTCACAGAGCCCCACCCCACGAATGTCCAGTGCTTGATGCCCTGCAATTCCTGTGTAGCCTTGGG
This sequence comes from Ochotona princeps, assembly GCF_030435755.1. Taxonomy (NCBI): domain Eukaryota; kingdom Metazoa; phylum Chordata; class Mammalia; order Lagomorpha; family Ochotonidae; genus Ochotona; species Ochotona princeps. Next base: position 61,651,290 of record NC_080845.1, read on the forward strand.
CAACAAAACCCTGCTTTTGTGACTCAGCCAGGACTGACAGTTAAGGTTGCAATAGCCCCCGGGCATCAGGGGCCTTCTTGCAGCCAAAGCCCATCCAGATCATGTATCCCCAGGCTTGTGAGAAGGGCCTGGCCAGAGCAGGGCCTGATGGATGGCTGGGAAGATGGAGGGAAGAAGAGGGAAGAAGCTCGCCCGGCCTCGGTTGTGGCTGCATCTGAGGCAACACTGACCTGTCTTTGGCTATGGGCTTGGGCAGCTACAGGGATGCCGTCTTTGCACTCACCTGCCGCCGCCTCCCACCACCTCATCATTCCCTTTCCCTACATTCGCTTCCCAAGGATCATGTGGGACCTGTGTTTTTCCTTCCTCAGAAACCTAGGCTGGGACAGGGCCTGCGGGGACAGCTGAAAACCCAGCATTAGTTGCTGGCCATTGCTGTCTTTCCACACTGGGGAGCTGCATGGTCCTTCTGGGAGGGACTACAGTCCAGGAGCTGCTCCTAGGAGCCGAGGGAGGCACCACTGGCCACTGCTGTGATCACAATGTCCATGGAGGTGAAGTGTAAATTTGGGCAGATGCAGGGTGCCTGGCTATACAGAGACATTGTGCATGAGAGTGAAGGATGATGTGTAGGGTCCTGGTGAAGGAAAGAAGGCCTTGTCACCTCCTCTAGTCACCCTGAGTCCTTTGTCACTGTCTTAGAAGAAACATGGATCCTGCAACCATAGCACAAGACGGGGTGGCTGGCTGGGCCTGCTTTCATCTTTTGTCATTGATGAAACATCAAAGTGATTCTTTAATTACTATTCTAAATGGTGTTTGGTGTCCAATGCCCAAGATCTCTTAATTTGGCACATTCAAGTGGAGCCTTTCTGGGGCATTGTACTCCTAAGACAGTGCTCTCAGTGCTAGATCTTAAGGGACTGCTGGGAAGGTTGAAGGCATCTGTAGCTGTAGTTGCACATGTGATTTTATCTGTAGTCATCTACGGATGCCAGATCAGTGAGAAGTTCCTTCACTTCTCTCCATGTTTGACTTGTGGAGGAAAGAAACCCTTATTACTTCCAGCGAGTGCATGTGTGCGGATTAGTTGCTGCTCTGCTGTTTATCAAATACCACAGTCACAGCACTTCAAGCTTTTCAACCTCCCCCTGCAAAATAGGAATCCTCAAAGCAGCCTTCTCCTGACTTGTTCAAAGTACAGTTTTTCTCCTTCTAATTTTGTTTTTCCAGAGAGATTTAGGAGAGTTGGTACATATTCCTCTCTAGAAGGTGTATTTGTCCTGTATACAGCCTGTGAAGATGAGAAATGCTCCAATTACATCTTATTCCTTTGCTAAATTCCTTTGCTAAAAGTTGAGAAGCAGAATCTGGCTGGCTTTTCACTGCATCTGGTCTTGCCTTTGCTGCCTAGTGTACAGCAAAATGAGACTGAAACTCATGCATGATGTGATGAACTGCATCAGAATTCAAAAGATTAACTTGCCCAGATTTTGGTCTTGTACCAAAAAACTGCTACTATTCTTCAGGAGTATAGAAAAAGTGTGTGAAGAGATATGAAACCTCAGAATGCCAATCTAGTTCATATATACCATATTTTTAAACACTTTGTGTATTATTTACCACATATCAGTGAAAATATGTGATATTTGTCTTTTGGGGACTAGCATATTTCACTAAGCATGATGGTTTCCCAGTTGCATTTATTTGTTGGTGAGGGCAGGATTGTTTTGTTTGTTACATTTATGGGGCTATTTATAAGTTCTGGTTATCAATCCTTTATCAGTTGCATAGTTTACAAATATTTTCTCTTATTCTGTCCATTATCTCTTCACTATATTGAGGGTTTCCTTTGTAATGAAGAACTCTCATTGCTTAATGTTTTCCCATTTGTTTTTGCTTTTATTGTCTTGCTTCCGGTGTCTTACATGAAATCTTTGCCCACGACAGTTTTTGCATGGTTTCCCCTCAATGTTTCCGTATAATAATTAGATGGTGTAAGATCATAAATTTAGATCTTTGATTCATTTCAAGTTGATTTTTGAATAATATGTAGGGTAGAATCTTGTTTCATATTTTTGTATGTGGAGACTCAATTTACTCAGCACTTGTTGTTGAAGAGACTGTACTGTCTCCTGGAGCTTATTTTAACTTTATATTTTCAAAGCTTAGTTGGGTACAGATACTTGGATAGATTTCTGGAGTGCCTGTCTGTTTTTGTGCCAGTTCAGGGTGTTTTGATCATTACTATTCTGCAGTGTATCCTGAAATCTAGTATAGTGATGTGTTCTGCTTTCCTTTTGCTTTTAAGATACTTTATCTGTTTGAGGACCTTTGTATTTCCACATGAATTTTAGCATTAGTTTTTTCTAGATCTGAGAATATTGTTGGTGTTTTGATTGGGAATGTTCGCATTGCTTGTGTACTGTAGACATCTTGAAGGTATTAATTGTTCCTATCCACAGACGTGGTAGTGTTCTCTGTTGTTTTGTCTCTTCTTTGACTTCTTTCTTCAATGTTTGTTAAATTCATTGCAGAGGTTGTTTACAGCCTTGGTTAGATCGACTCCAAAATATTTAAACTTTTGTAGCTGTTAGAAATTGAACTGCTCTTACTAGAGCATTGTGTGTATACAAAAGTTATTAATTTTTGTGCATTAATTTTATATACTACAACTTTCCAAACTCGCTAAGTTCCAATAGTTTCCTAGTGAGAATGTTTTGGTTTCTGTATATGTGTGATCACGTCATCAGAAAAGAGATATATTTCCAATTTGTATCCCTTTGATTATTTTTTCTTGCCCAATTGCTCTGACTCAAGCTTTCACAACTATTTTGAATAGATATGGTGAAAGTGGACATCCTTGTCTGGTTCTGTGTCTTACTGGAAATACTCCCAACTCTTCCCCATTGAATATAATTCCTGCTTTGGTTTCTTTCATATATATTGCCTTGATTGTGTTGAGGCAAGTTCCTTCTATACCCAATTTGATTAATGTGTTTTAATCTGCACCTTTTGAAGTAATCATATGGCTTTTACTTTTCAATTTGTTTATGTAATGTATCATATTTATTGATTTGTGTATGTTGAAGCATCCCTGCATGCTGTGCATAAATTCCATTTAGTCTGGTGGGTGAATGATCTTTCTGGTATGGTATTGCATTCAATTAGCTAATTTTTGAGGATTTTTATTTCTGTATTCATCAAGAGTATTGGTCTGTAGTTCTTTTTCTTATTTTTTTTTTTTTTTTTTGGTTCTGGAATTAAGGTGATGCTGGGCTCACAGAATGTGTTTTAGGAGGATTTCCTGCCTTCTAATTGTCTGGATCAGTTTGAAAAGCATTGGAATATGTAGTTCTTATTAAGTTTGGTAGATTTCAGCAAGAAGTCACCTGATTCTGTGTTTTATTACTGATTCAGTCTTGATCTTGGTGATTAGTCTATTTGGGCATTCTGTGTCTCCATGGCTTCATTTTGGTAGATCATGTATGTCCAGAAATCTGTCAGTCTTCTAGATTTTCCATTTAACTGACATGTGGCTATTGTAGTAAATCCATAAGATTATGTAATTTCCATGGCATCTGTTGTAACAGATCATTTCCATCTCTGACTTAATTAATTTGATTAGTCTCCCTATTTTTATTAATTTGTTGTGCCAGTGATGTATCAGTTTGTTTATTTTTTCCTAAATCAGCTCATTTCATTCATCTTTTGTATAATTTTTGGTCTTAACTGTATATATTTCTAATACAATTTTAATTATTTGTTTACTCATGGTAATTTTAGGTTTAGTTTGTTGCTTTATAGATCCTTGAGATGCATTATTAGATAATTTAGTTACTATCTTCCCAATTCATTGATGGGAAGATAACTAATTGTTATAAACTTACCTCTTAATACTGCTTTTGCTGTAGATTTTAAGTTTTGATATGTTGATATCATATTCATTCTTTTCCAGGACTTATTTCCCTTTTGATTTCTTTAATATCCACTGTTAATTAATTAGCCTATTGGTTGGTTTTCATGTGGCTATATATTTTCTAAAGTTCCTTAAGTTAATTTTTAGTTTCACTCCATCTTGGTCAGAAAAGACACATGGTCTGATTTCATTTTTTAAAACTTACTGAGGCTAGCTTTAGGTCCTAGCACACAGTCTTTCCTCAGTACAGTTCCATGCACTGATAGAAGGGATGTGTATTCTGTTGCTGTGGGATGAAAGATTTTGTAAGCATCAATTAGGTTCATTTGATTCATAGTATAACTTAGTTTTGTTTCTTTGTTGATTTTCTGTCTAATATGTCAGTTGATGATAGTGTTGAAGTTTCTCATTGTTTTTGCATTGAAAGTCTATGTCTCCCTTTAGATTCATTAGAAATTTTAAATGCTTTAGGAGGATTTCCTTCCTTCTAATTGTCTTGATCAGTTTGAAAAGCATTGGAGTATGTCGTTCCTATAAATGCATCCTGGTATTGAGTATGCATATACATCTGGTACAGTCACATCTTCCTGTTAAATTGATCCATTAATCATAACATAATTCTTTGTCTCTTTCAACAGTTTTTAAACTAAAGTCTATTTTGTCTGATATTAGAATAGGTAGTCCTGCTCTTTTATGCTTTCCGTGGATATGGAATATCTTTTTTCATCCTTTCACTTTTAGTCTATGTCTATCTTTGTTGATAAAATGATTCTTGAAAGCCAGAAGTAGTTATGTCCTGTTTTTTTCCTCCTCCTCCTTCTTAAAAGATTTATTTTTATTTGAAATGCAGAGTTACAGAGAGAAAGACAGAAATCTTCCAATATGTGTTCAGTTCTTCTAGGTGTTATCCAATTTGTTGGCATAGAATTATTCATATCTCTTGTAATCATTTTTATTTCTGTGATGTTGGCTAAGATGCCTATTCTTTCTTTTTTCAAGTTTTTATTGAAAGACAATGTTACAGAGAGAGGGAGACAGAGATCTTTCATTTGCTGGTTCAATTCAAATGACTACATTGGCTAGAGCTGGGCTGATCTGAGGTCAAGAACTAGGAGCTTTTTCAGGGTCTCCCATGTGGATGCAGGGGCTCAAGGATTTGAGCCATCCTCCACTGCTTTTCCAGGTCAAAACAGGGAGCTATATAGGAGGTGAAGCAGCCTGGACTAGAACTAACACCCATGTGGGATGCATGCAGTACGAGGTGGAGGATTAGCCCATTGAGCCTACCCCAGCAAAAGAAGTATTCATTAGAAAAAATAGTTTGTGGACCTCTGCATTCAAATGGGATACCCAGAAGAAGCCAGACTCATGGCTTTGCAATGAAGAGTAAAGCAGCAGATGGAGATTTCTGTCACTCTCTCCCTTTCTGTAAATCTACCTTTTATAAAAACAGTCACATTATCTCTTGAAAGGTAATGTATATTTCAACACCAATAAGAAACTGAGGATTATCTTTTCTTTTCTTTTAGTGATAGTTTCTTTGAGAAGTAATAAACAGCAGGAGATGTACTGGATCTCCCATGAGAGTTCCGTGAGCCATCTTCTGCTGCTCTCTCAGGCTGTCAGCTGGAGCTGGATTGGAAGTGATGCAGCTGGGAGTTGAGCTGCTGCTCAAATGGGATGCCAGGGCCACAGACAGAGGCTTAGCCTGATACACCATAGTTAGCTTAGCTTAATTATTTTCTTCAAGTTGGAAAGGATTGTGATTTTGTGAATATTTTCAGTGCCACACTCTTGATTTTTCTATTTTGTTTATCTCTAGCCTAAAAATTTCTGTCTTCTACTATCTTTTGGTTTAGTTTTTCTTTTGTTATTTCTATAAAAGTGAACAAATACCTCCTATTTCACAATATAGATTTAGAAGCGTGGTGATACTTCCTACCCTATTCTCCCTCTTGCCTGTATTCTCCACCCACCCTCCTCCTTCCCTAAATTTTTTTTCCTAGTTTTCACAATGACATACTTTCAAAAAAAGTTTTTTGACTCTTATTTTCTGTGTTGCAATTTTGTAAGAACAGGGCTCCTCCCTTTCTCTCCCTTTCCTCCACCCTCTTTTCCCCCTCCCCATCAGAATGGCATACCTGCATTCACTTCACAAGCACAGGTTTAGGATTCCATTAGGTAAATATAGCAAAACATAGAAACTGGACATTTTTCAGTCTATTATCCTTTAGGAGTGTAGGAAAAGGCAGTTCTAATTCTTTTAAATTGTTGATTTGAGTTTTTCCTTTAAACCTAGACTGCTCCATGAAAACATCTGTGGTGAAAGGTTTAAATAATAGATTTTCCCCCCCAAATTTTTGAAGGCTGGGAAGTGGAAGATCAAGACATCTTAGATTTCCGTGTCCATATACTTCTGACTATTCTTCTCTGTGCTTCATTTAGGTCATTGATCCTTTATGTCATCAGTGTCCTCTTCATTTGTGCCTAATCCACTCTTTTGTTTATTATTTTTGATATATTAAAGTATGTATGTTTGATTTCATCACATATTATTAAAATACATATTCTCAATTATCAAGATTGAATATTAATTATTTGTACTAATTCATCTCGAAAACTCCAAAATGAACCAGCCATTTATTTACATGTATTCCACTGAGGAAGGGGCTCTTTGATAGTGTTTCCTTGATTCCCCCAAGACTCCAACAACTGTTTCTATTGTGTTTCTCTCTTTACTGCATTGTTAATGTCACAATCATTCCAGGATGTTTTGGAAGATTCAAACAAGCAGACTAGGTCTCGAACAAGTCAACAGCATTCCATTTGTGATCAAGTGTGTTGATTATTTAGAGCAGATGTTAAAGTATCAGAGAGAGGGAGAGACAGAGACAGAGATCTTCCCTCTGCTGGTTCACTCTGCCAAACATTTGGGCCAGGCTGAAGCCAGCAGCCTAGTAATCGTCCATGGGTTGCTGGAACCTAAGTACACAGGCCATCGTCTGCTGCTTTCGCAGACACAACAAGAGAACTTGAAGTGGGGAAGCCAGGATGTGAACCAGTGTCCATATGGGATACCAGTGTTACAGGCAGTAAATAAACCTTTTGCATCACAGAATCTCACAATTCTGAGATTTTAAATGGCACTTAAGAAATTATAATTAAGTGATACTGATTCTATTTGATAAAGTCAGCTGACCAAACTATCCCATTGGGCTCTCATGAATATGTGTGTCACTGTGCTTAATGATATTATTATATTATTTTGTCTTATTTCCCCTTTGATTTTCCCATTTCACACACTGGTGTTTATGAGGTCTGATCACACAACTTCTCAGATATGACTCTGAGGGGAGAAAAAATAAGGAGCCTGGGAAATAGTACACCTCTGGCTGAGAATTGAAGATTAACAATGAAAAATATTTCTTTATTTATATTTATAGGGCGGCGATAGCCATCATCCATGTGTTGGTTCACTTCCCAAATGCCTACAACAGCAGCTGAGGCTGCTGGGCCAAACTGAAACAAGATGCTTGGAACTCAGGTCGTAGGGATGGTGGGGACACAAGTACTGCACCCAAGTGAGAGATCTGAAAGGAGCTTCTGACTTCTCTCTAGCCCACCCCTGGCCATCGCAGTTATCTTGGAAGTGAATCAGTGGGTGGGGGATCTCTTTCTGTCTCATTTTTTTCTGTAACTGTCTCTAAAGTAAATAAAATGAATCTTTTTTTAAAGATTGTAAATATATATATATATATATAAAGAACACAGGCTCAAAAATACCAAAATGTGAAATGAAAGTATCCATCTATAAGATGCAAAGTACATAGGACACAGACTTTGCATGGAAGCATGTCAACAGTAGTCCATTAGTATAGCAAATAGTTGCTTTAAGTCAATTTTTATTAAAAAAATGTTTGGAATTCCAATACATTATTAACATGTTAAGTATGTATGTCACATAAAAATTTAAAAATCTGTGGAGGTATAAAGTTTAGTGATAATTATTTTATTTTTACATTTTGCTATTTAAGTAACTAGCTTTCTTTTCTTTTTTCCTTCTTTTTTTTTTTTAATTTTATAATAAAATTGCATAAGCTGTGGGATTTCTGTTACCTTCTCCCTAAATTCCTCCTTCCCAACATTTCCCCCTATTGCAATAGTATAGTCCTTCATAAGCAGTGATAGGTCAACCATCATGCTACTGAAGTATATCCTGACATCGTGGGCACAGACAGTGATAGAAAGTACAACATCATATTGTCAAGATAAATCCAACAGTTTCATTGGGAGCCATCTTTGATTTCGAAGTAGAGATGCATGCTGCATTGTATCTTTACGTATAGATAAGACAGTCTCTATTATGCCATTTCTACACAGTCCCTTAAATGAAAAGCCATAAAACAAAATCAACAACAGGAATAAAGTTTAAAAAATTTACAGCATCATGGTGTTAAATAACATGCTACTGAATAATCAATATGTTGATGAAGAAATGAAAAAGAAAACAAAAGACTTCTTGTAGAAAATTATGCTACTGTGTGATCTATGAGTCAGTGAAGAATTTAATAAGAGGAAAGAAACTGTTTTGAAGAAATGAAAATTAAAAGCAAGCTTATCAAAACCCATGAGTTGCAGCAAAAACAGTATTGAAAGGGTTATCGATCTTATAATTTGCATGAAGGTAATCTTATATCAGACAGAACACAATCCTTTTGGCAGTGGCTTATGTTACTGATCATAATGGTCTCTAGTTGGGACAATTTGGTTACAAATAGTAGAATTTCATTCTTTTTTAATGAGTGAGTAGTATTCCATGGACTAGATGTACCACAATTTCTTTATCCACTCCTCTTTGCGTGGGCAGCTGGGTTGTTTCCATGTCCATGCTATTGTAGTTTGTACTGCTATAAATATAGAATTATAGATCCTTTTCTCGTATGCAGTTTTCATTTCTTTTGGTATGTTTCCAGGAGCAGGGTATCTGGGTCACACAGCAGGTTTATTTGAATTCTCTAAGCACTCTCCATGATGGCTTCCATAGTGGTTGTACTAGCTTATACTCCTACCAGAGAGTACCTTTCTTACACATCCATGCCAGCAGGTTAGTAGAGTTCTGAATGTAGGCCAATCTCACTGGAGTTAGGTGGAGTCTCAATGTGGTTTTCGTTTGTATCTCCCTGATGACTAGGGAGCCTGATCATCTTTTCATGTTTGTTAGTTATTTGAATTTATTGTTTTGAAAAATGTCTGTTTGTTTCCTTTGTCTGTTTCTTCACTGGGTTGTTTGTTTTATTCTCCCTGGGTTTTTGAAGCTCTTTGTAAATCCTAGATATTAGTCTACTATCACTTGTGTAGTGTGCAAAAATTTTCTCTCATTCTGTTGGTTGCTTCTTCACTTTTTTTATGTAGTCTCACTTGTTTATTTGGCTTTGCCTATGCTTATGGTGACTTTTCTAAGAAGTTTCCCCCAGTGCCTTTATCTTGGAGAGTGCTTCCTATGCTTTTTTAATAGTTGAATGATTTCTGGGTGCAAATTTAGGTCCTTGATCCATTTAGAGCTGATTCTTATAAAAGGTGACAGGTGTGGGGTCTTGTTTCTTATGCAAGCTGCTATCTAGTTGTTCCAATAACATTTGTTGAAGAGACCAGGCTTTTGTCCCTGGAGTGTTTTCAGTTTTCTTGTCATACATTAGTTGGCTATACATGCGTAGGCTCAGTTCTGGTGTTTCTATTTGGTTCCATTGATTTTCTTATCTGTTTCTATACCAATACCAGACTGTTTTGATGATCATTGCCTTGTAGTATGATGAGGTCTGGAATTGAAATTCCTCTAGCTTAATTTTTATTTTTCAGAATAGCTTTGGCTAGTCACGGTTTCTTGTTTTTCCAGTTGCACCTTTGTATGTTCTTTCCTGTTTCTGAGAAGAATGCTGTTGGGATTTTGATTGGGATCACCTTGAATTTGTATAATGTCTTCTATTTCTTTGTTTTTCTTAAAATGTTATGTAGTTTTCATCATAGAGGTCCTCCGCATATTTGGTTAGATTAATTCCTAGGTATTTAAAATTCCTTTCCAGTATTTTAAAGGAGACTGTACTTACACTTATTTTTCAGCCCTGGAATTTTTTGTATATACTAGTGCCATCTATTTGTATTCATTAGTTTTGTATCCTGCTATCCTGTGAAAGTCTGTTATGAACTCCAGTAGTCTCTCTTTTTTTTTGTTTTAGATTGTGAAATATTTATTACTCTAGGGAATAAACTTTGCATTTATTCCAGTAATAGCTTGGCTAATGAAATCTGCATTCTCCCTCGATCTTTTTTTTCTTTCTTTCTTCCTTCCTTCCTTCCTTCCTTTCTTTCTTCCTTCCTTTCTTTCTTTCTTTCTTTCTTTCTTTCTTTCTTTCTTTCTTTCTTTCTTTCTTTCTTTCTTTCTTTCTTTCTTTCTTTCTCTTTCTTTCTTTCTTTCTTTCTTTCTTTCTTTCTTTCTTTCTTTCTTTCTTTCTTTCTTTCTTTCTTTCTTTCTTGTAGTCTCTTGATTGAGTCTTTTGGTTCTCCTTTGTAGAGAATCGACTTTCTACCAAAGAGATAATTTCATTTCCTCATTTATGATTTGAATTTCTTTAATTTGTTTTTCTTGGCTAATAGACCCGTCAAGGACTTCCAATACTATGTTGAATAGCAGAGTTGCAAGTAGACATCCTTGTCTAGTTCCAGATCTTAGGGGAAATGCTTCCAGTCTTTCCTCATTTAGTTTGATGCTTTCATTGGTTTTTGGTAAATTGCTTTGATTGTGTTGTAGAATGTTCCATCTATGCCTATCTTGCTTAAGGTTTTTAGCATGAAATGGTGTTGGGTTTTATCTAATGCCTTCTCTGCATCTATTGAGGTGATCATATGGTTTTTATTTTTCAATTTGTTGATTCGGAGTATCACAATTATTGATTTGCAAATGATGAAACTGCATGCCAGGGGTGAATCCCACATGGTTCAGGTGAATGATCTGCTTGATATACTGTTGTATCCTATTGGCTAACATTTTGTTGAGGATATTTACATCTATGCTTATCAGGATTATTGGTCTGTAGTTCTCTTTTTCTGTTGTTTCTCTATCTGGCTTTGGTATTAAGGTGACATTGGCTTCAGACAAAGAGTTTGGGAGGATTGCTCCTCTTTCTATTGTTTGCAAAAGCTTGTGGAGAATTGGGGTGAGGTCTTGAAATGTTTGATAGAATTCAGCATTGAATCATCTGGCCCAAGACTTTTATTTGTTGAAAGGGATTTAATTACCAGTTTGATTTCAGGCCATGTTATAGGTCTATTTAGATTATCAACTCCCTCATGATTCAATTTTAGTAGATTGTATGCATCCAAAAATCTCTCCATTTCTTCTGGGTCTGTTGATTTGTTTGCATACATTAACTTAAAATAGTGCGTAACAATTCTATGTATGTCTGAGGTATCTGTTGTTATATTTTGTTTCTTGTCTCTGATGTTATTGATGCATATCTTCTCCCTCCTTTTTTGATTTGTTGCCTATGGAGAATCTATTTTGCTTATTTTCTCCAAGAACCCAGCTCTTTGATTCATTGATTTTTTTTTAAAGATTTATTTATTTTTATTACAAAGTCAGATATACAGAGAGGAGGAGACACAGAGAGGAAGATCTTCCATCTGATGTTTCACTCCCCAAGTGAGCCGCAACGAGCCAGTGAGCGCCGATCCGAAGCCGGGAACCTGGAACCTCTTCCGGGTCTCCCACGCGGGTGCAGGGTCCCAAGGTTTTGGGCCGTCCTCAACTGCTTTCCCAGGCCACAAGCAGGGAGCTGGATGGGAAGTGGAGCTGCCAGGATTAGAACCCCCACCCATATGGGATGCTGGTGCGTTCAAGGTGAGAACTTTAGCCGGGGCCCAGAATTTAATCAGAAGAAAATGTTTTGAAGAGATGAAACTAACAACAAGAAAAAAATCAAAATTCATGTGATATAGTTTCTGCTGATTTTTGTTGGTGAAATGTGTCTCCTGTAGGCAACAAATAAATGTTTTTTTTTTAAAATCTACTAATGTATGTTTGATTAAGTTTCAGCGATTAACATTTAGGGTTAATATGTATGGTGGTAATTTGGTCCTGTTATTTTAGCTGTGGGTTATTCATTGATTTAGTCTTCTGTTGTCTTTATTGGGGTGTTCTCTATATTTGCCTTTGGTTTTGTTGGTTGCTATTCCTTTTCTCTGTTAAGAGAACATCTTTAAGTATCATTATTAGTAGGGAATGTTTGGAAGAGGCAAATTATTTTAACTTTTCTTTACTGTGAAAGAATTTTGTTTCATTTTCAATGACAAAGGAAAGTTTTGCTAAATATGTTATCCTGGGCAGATAATTTTTTTCTTTTAGAATCAGGAATATGTCGTTCCATTCTCCAATTTTAGTATATGTGCTGCTGAAGTGAGCACATGTTGTTCCATTCTCTTCTGGCCTGTAGAATTTCCTGTGAGTGGTCTTTTGTGAGTTTAATTGCCATTCCTTTATATGTCAATTGATTTTTTTTTACATGCACATTTAAGGATCTTTTCCTTATCTTCGGTTGAAGAGAGCTTGATGATCATGTGTCTTGGTGAAGATCACTTTTGATCAACCCTGCTGGGAGTTCTGTGCCCCTCCTGGATGTTTTTTCTCAATTCTTTCTCTGGATTAGGGAAAGTTTCCCTTATCATGTCATTAAACATATTTGTAAAACCAGTTTCTCTCTCTGCACCTTCTGGGACTCCCATAGCGCTTATATTTGGTCTTTTAATAGTGTCTTTCCATTCTTGAATACTTTTTTTGGCCTGATCCAGCTCTGCTTCCAGCTTTTTGTTTGTTTTTCCCTGGTGACAGGAAATATCTTCCAGTTCTGAGATTCTTTCTTCTGCTTGCTTCATTCTATTTTGGAGACTCTCCACTGTACTTTGAGTTTGTTCCACTGTATTCTTCATTTCTAATGTATCAGCTTTTATTTGATTTATTTCCAATGTGACATAGTCCTTGCATTCCTTGAACACCTGTTTTACGTGCTTGTTGTTGTTCATAAGAAGCTTTATTACAAGTGTTTTGAATTCTGTATCTCCTGTTTTCTTGATGTCTTCCTCAGTGAACTCTGAGATTGGCAAAGGGTTTTGATCCTTTGCGGGGGCGTCTTCAGTAATATTCATTTTGACTTTGTCTCATCTTTTGCTATTAGTCATTGTACTTCTGGTTAGCAGAGTGTTCTCCTTGGGGCAGGTTTTTAAAGCTGTGTCATGTTCAGATCTACTGTTCAATTATACTTATTGCAGTTGGTACACAGCTCTTTGTTTGCAGTTATTTGTGCCATTCCCTCCAGCAAGTTCCAGCTCTGGGTTCTTATGTTAGATTTCCACCATGGTCTCTATCACCCCAGCTTCTGGCTCACCACACTCCACCTCCTGTGATACCATGCTGAGGCTGCACCATTGTCTCTGCAACCTTTCTCCCACTTCTGGTTGGAGCAGTTTCCAGGATTAGGGAGACACCAGGTGTCCTATATATAGCTAGGTTGTTGTTGGTGGTAATCTTGTAGGAACCTGTTGGCCGTTAGGTCTGAGGGCCACACAGACCTATTTTGACCTGTGTGATGCCATAGTTGGTATTATTTTCCTGTGGGACCAGTGCAATGAACTGAGCTCAGTGAGTTCTCACGAGCTCAGCACATGTGCAGCTGTTGTCACTGTTGTCTCTGGAGTCCTAAAACATTTGTTACACTGTACAAAATGGTGCCTGACATGCCCCTACTAGAGTTCTTGATCTGCTGGCTGTCAGGTCTGAGGGCTACCTGGACTTGTTTTGGGAGGAAGTTGTAGAGTGTCACGCTGTTGCAGTTCACTGAGTCAGAAATGAGTTCATTCCCAGCTCAGTGCATGTGCAACCCTGCCCCATTACCCTAGCCTCCTTGATTTGGCTCTAGGAGGTGGACTTGGCTGTGAAGTCCACCCTGTTCCCTCATTGTCCATCCGGGATCTGCCGCACTGGTCAAAAATCAAACAGACCAGCAGGAGTAGCAGTTCTTTGTCTGGGTTCACCTCCCAAGTTCCCAGTGAAAGTCCCTTCCCACCTTGTTGCTGGTGGAGTTCTGGCTGCTGGTGCAGTTCAGATCACCGTTTGCTGAATGCTGCTGGGATTTCAGTAAGTGCAACAGCACACTGTTGTTTTTGCTGCTTTCCTGTGTCTGTAGTCTCCAGGTACCCCTCTGCTGTCATTCTGTCCTCTCCTATTTCCTGGAATGTGCTGTCTCTGCTTCATACCCGTTAATGTTTCTCTGTCCGTTTATTTATGTCCTTTCCCACTTCTACCATCTCGATTCTCCCTCTGCTCATTTCTTGACTGATTTGTTTGATTTGATGTTGTTATGGCGCTCCTTGTATATTCTGGAAATTAGCCCTGTGTCTTCTGTGTAGCGTTCAAAGATCTCCCATTCTGTTGGTTTCTTTTTTACTTTGTTGATTGTTTCCTTTGCTGTGTAGAAATGTCTTAGCTTAGTGTAGTCCCATTTGTTTCTTTTGGTCTTGACTTCTTTTGCATTGTTTTTTTTTTTTTTTTTTTTTTTTTTTTTAGTAAGTTTTTGCCCATGCCTATATCCTGCAGAGTATGTCCAACTTGTTCTTCTGAAGTTTTCATGGTTTCTGGTGTAGGTTTTGATCTTTAATTCACTCCTCTGGGAGAGGTTTCTCAGGACTGTAGTTCTCCAGCAGTTCTCTGGCGGGATTTTTTTTTTTTTAATTCCAAACAGTGTCATAATCTAAGAGTCTTTTCTCTGCCTCCATCCATCTCAAATGGGTCGGCTAGGGCTCCCGCGGGTTTCTTCCCTACCTGAATTCGTACTCATGAGGTTTCAAGTCAGTAATATCCAACTGGTATCCACCTCCGGCAGCTCTGGAACAGGATGCCACCATGACTTATTTTTTTTGTCATAACTTGATATTCAGAGTTGTGTGAATTGTTTTGCTCCTGCAGAATCCAGGGAGATTAGGACAACATTACCTGCAATTCTATAATTCTTGCATCAAATTCTGCATAATTTATCCCTCTTTTTTGGAAATCAAAGCTACACTAAACCTTGGAGGTCAGACAACTTTTTTTCCAGCTAAGAGAAGTATGGAAAATATGTTTAAGGACAATTTTATTCAAGTAACAACTGATAAGTGTTGATTTTCTGAGTATTCTTTCTGCTTACTTTTGTGTATGTTAAAAAAAAAAAAAGGACATGGAAAGGTTAAGCACTAAGTACTCAGGACTACTATTTCAGGGGAGTTCTTTTGACACACAGAGCCTGAGTCCAGATGATCTAGACGTAGCCTGAAGATTCAGAGTAGTGTGCCCTCATCTCTTGCCAAGGCTTCTTGAATGACTACTGCTATGAAGCACTCCTTTATATTCGCTGTCTATTTGCATATAACCTCATATCATATATACATAATGTCATGTATATTCCATATCTAATAATATCATATAATCTTGAGATACAATATTACAGTATTTTCTGTAGTAGAAGAAAAGTAAAAGACAGGCCCCAGACTTCTCTCTCAACTCGGGGGTAGCCAAGCAGGAGCAGACATGAGCTGGCAGCCATAGGACTAAGCTCACTGGAAGCCATCCTTGTGGAGGATCCATTCTGTCTTGGCTCTTGTTGGATCCAGCAATTCAGACAGATCCAGCATTCAATGTATCCACCTTTGTTCTCATTGGAGCTTGTGCACTGCCAGGCAATCTGGCTACTGCAGTGCCGCTCTGCTCTCTCCACTGCTTCCCAGTGTGCACATATTGGTAGCTGTACTCTGCCACTGATCTGCCTGCAGGTGTCATCCAGGGTTCCGTCCTGTCTGCTTCTCTTCTGTTCATCCTTCTCTGCATCTGAACGCGTCCTGACCCTCTCCCACCATGTTGGTTTCTGCTTGGAACTCTTCCACAGTGCCTCAGGGTTCTAGTTGCTGTGGAACTTTCAGTGTACTGGCTATGCTCATACTGCTGGTGTGTTTTTGCAGCATGACCGTGATTTGTGTTGACCCGCATGAGTGAAATGGAGCACATTGACTCCTTCTTATTTGCCATGTACGTGCATTGTCTGGGGGAAGTGACGGCTGCTGTCAGTTGCCCAGTTGAATGGGATGATGACTCTTCATTTTGCTGTTGAGTTGGCATTCGTTACCTAGGTGGCCATGAACCCTGTAGTAGACACACAGTGTGAAATGATGTTTTCTCGTGAATTGTGTCACTTGTGTTGACACTCTGTAGGTTGTATGCTTGATGGTGCAGTAGCCGCTTGCTTGGATATAGTCTCATTTGGCTGTGTGTGGTTGCTAGTTTGGCTGTTTTTGCCTGTGCTTTTGGTGTTCCATGCACACAATCCTTGTGAAGACTAACATCCTGAATCTCTTCCCTCATGATTTGGGGTACACATGTCATGATTGCAGGTCACGTTTCCATGATTCATCCATTTTGTATCCTCCCTGTCTGCCATTTCACATGCAAAGTGTGAGCAGCAGCTGTTCATGTGAGGACTTGCTTTGCTACGTGGATTTTTGTGGTGTAAGATTCCCCTAAGTGCCGTTTTGGTTGCATCCCCCAGGTGTCTGTGCTTTGGCGGTGGGTTTTATATACTTCACATCCTGAATTAGACACTGAGATGTGTCGAGTTTGAAGGAGAGTGGCAGAGCATGAGCCATCTAGGGGATAAGGGGGGGGGGAGGTGAGGAGGGAGCTAGAGCGAGAGAGACATCAGTGGGTCTTGCATCCACTGGGTCACTCCCCAGACGGCTGCAGTGCCTGAGCCCAAACCACATTCCGCGTTCTGTGATTGCATCCGTCTGTCCAACACAGCTGCAGGGGCTGGAGTACCAGGCCTAGCTCTGCTGATTGGAAGAAGCAGGACTGGCACCAGCAGCCTTATGGGATACACGTGTTGCAGTTGTGTGTCCCAGTGCTCTGCCGCTAGAGCAGCACATCCCACCAATTGTGACACCTTGCATTTTCAGGGTCACCTAATTTACAATACCTTCGAATGTTCTTTTCCGTGTCTTTGTCTTTGGGGTTAGTCAGTAGTGTGCACTTTGCTTTAGAATTCTTGGAGCTGTTCTAGCTGTCCACCTATGAATGCTTCTCGCTTTGATTTCCTTGCACAATATGACCACACTCTACATGATTTCAATGAAGATTTCTATGGACAAACATAGGGTAGCTCTTGGAAGGGTAGCTTAGGACAGCACGTGCTAAGATGTGTGTCAAAAGCATATAGTCTACTGTTGTGGGACAGCATGTTGTGTTCCTGTGAAGCAGAATCTACTGAAATGCAGTTTTGTTCAAGTCCTCAGTGGATTGGTGCTGATTTTCTGAGTGTTGTTTTGGTTATTTGTGTGCATGGTTGACAAACGAGGGCATGCAAAGAGTCAAAGAAGGACTGGGCTGTGGGGACACTGCTGTATGTCCGGGTGCAGGACAGGCTTTGTGAAGGGAGCAGGAGGAAGAGAAGCATGAAGTGGAGGGGAGGGAAGGCCTTGGCTGGCCGCATGTGGACCCAGCAGCTGGGAGTCCTGATCCATGTTTCCTCACATGTTCAGCGCACTGAAGCCAGGACAGAAGAGAGCATTTTCCATTTCAGTTTCTTTATTGAAGCAAACAGTGTGCCTCAAGAGAGGTCCCCACCCAACATTCTCGATCCGTCCACCTGGGAAGCCCACCCCTCCCTCCCTGGGCACAATGGGTTTGGCATGGGGAGAACAAGGAGAGACTCCTGTGGTGCAAGAGACAAGGATCCCTGTCCTTTCAGCCTGCACATGGTGGGGCAGCTTCCCAGAGGCCACAGGCTTGCGCCTGGCCTCAGTATCGCATCTTTTTGTTTATATGGACCCAGGAGTCTCCCTTCCTCTTGTGAGCCTGGCAGTGCGGCACAGACTCCAGAGCTGGGGCCTGTTTTCCAGAGGTGTGGGAGCCAGCCCTCGGGCAAGGCTTGTTTTGTCTAGGGCTTGGGTCCCCCAGGAGAACCTGCTTCTTGCCATTGGTAGCAGGTGGGGGAGGACCAGTGAAGGCCCTTCCAAGATTGGAGGTGGACTTGCGTGCTCTGCCTGGTTTCCCAGCTCCAGGACAAGGCAGGCCCTCAGCAGAGACCTGGCTGTGGGCAAGTCCCAAGGGCAGCAGATGGTGCTGTGAATCAAGGAAGAAGGCCAGGCTGGGCAGTTCCTCGTCATTGTCACTGGTCAGATCCACTAGTGGTGGTGGCTCTTCCACAGAACATTGTCCTCGTAAAGCCCTGGCTGCCTTGGGCACTCGTGTGGAAGGGGCTCTGGGAGAAGTGGGCCTAATGTGTCCCAGGAAAGGACATGTCTTGTCCCCAGAGAAGACAGCATTGTCTTTGCTTGTGGACAGGTGGGTGTCTGGGACCACGCATCTCTTAGGCTTCCAGGAAGACATGCTTTGGGCAGAGGTCTCTGCACTGAGCCCAGGGTTGGGAGCACAGTCATCTCTGTGTGTGCCCTGCAGGGCTATGGAATCCGAAGTACTGGCTTCCAGTAGGGGTGTCCCAGGCCTGGGGTTTTCCCGCATGGTGCCATCCCTCTTCAAGGGCCAGAGGTTCTTGTCCACCACCTGCAGGAGGAAAGAGGCACTGAGTGGCTGTGCAGCTGGTGTCAGAAGGACCCTGGGGTCCAGAGCAGTGCCCAGGAGAGGAGGGAGGCAGGCCAGAGTCAGTGGGCTTTCTTCCTAGCAGGAGGCAGCTGCTCTGCTGTCATCCTGCTGGGGCTGGTTGCCGTTCTGCACACTCACCTGACCCTGGTTCTCCTGGCTGCTTGTTCTAGGTCCGTACCTGCACCACACTGGAAGCAGCTCTTTCAGAAATCCTGCATGGCCAGCAGGTGGGGGGAGACAGCCTCTCGGGGCCTACTGTACTGGAGACCCACTTGCACACAGTCGACCTAGTTGCAGGCCTCGCCCAAATGTAGCTGCTCTTGCACACCACCCCTCTTCTGTTTTCCTGGTGTGTATCCCTGCCCTGTCTGCATGCTGGGCCTTGCTGCCCTTCCCTGCTTGAGGTTCCTCCCTCCCTCCATCCCTCCTTCACCTGGTCAGGGTGGAGCCCTTCCTCCTTGTCCTTGTCCTTGTCCTTGTCCTTGTCCTTGTCCTTGTCCTTGTCCTTGTCCAGCTCTTGGGCTAGGGCCACGAGATCCAGCTGTGGATTTGGTGAAAGGAGCTCTGCCAGGAATCGGGGGTGGATGATGGCCTCCACCTAGCAGAGAAGGAAGAGGCTTCTATCATTCTTTGCAGAAGTCACCAAAGTATGGGACTTGAAGGAGAAGCAGAAAGCAGTGAGCAGCAGAGCGCCGTGCCCAGCTAGGGATGTCCGGTTGGCAGGGCTGCCAGCTACTCACGCACACTCCTACACCCAGGGGCAGTAGCAAGTGAAGTGAGCTTGATCCAAGGGCATGAGATGGTCACGGCCCCGGTGGGACAAATCGTGGAGTGGCACAGCCCACCTTGGTGACAAAGTCATCTTGGGAGCACAGCTCGTCAAGGTAAGTCAGGAGGTCTGGGTCGGGGCCCAGTCCCTCCTGCTGGGGCTCCAGCATGGCGTCCTCTTCTGGCTGTTCACTGGGCTGGCCCGAGGCTGAGGGCTGCAGCTCCAGCAGTGCATCCATTATGTCCATGTACTCGCTCACGGCCTCTGGAGGGATCTCCTTGGGTGTCCTGTTCCGAGAGGCCTGGTGTCTTTGTGGCAAGGGTTTGGTGGGCAGAACCTTGGAGCTGCTCTTCCTGTGGGCATGCTCTATGGGAGGAAACAGGCGAGTGAGGATCAGGAGCTCAAGCTCCACATCAGCCACATTGCAGAGAGTGGCTGTTGGGCATGTGAGCTGGTGGGGCTGGTCCAGCACAAGCTGCCCACAGCACCTGAAGTGGGCTGAGGTAGAACGTGTGAGGCACTCACTGACATTGCCCGTGGTCTGGCGCCAAGCCCATGTCCTGTGCAGAAGGTGAGGATGTGTGTGGTGTCCCTAGACAGAGGCACTGCCGGTGTGGTCAGACAGCTACTACCGAGTTGTGACCCAAGGCTCAGGCAACGAGGGCTATCAGGGGCACATGCCCAACCAAGACACACAAGTGCTGCTCTTGCAGGGAAAGGTCCGGAGGATGGGTTAGTCACACCTAGAGAACCTTGTCCTGTGCAGTGCTGTGTGTGGTGTCAGGGGAAGCTGTACCTGGTTGCTGGAGGGCCACAGGGCTTGGGGGCCCAGGAGGAGCCGGCTGCTGTGGTGTTGGTGGGGGCTGGCACAGGTTCTCTTTCTTCCACGCCAGGTTTTGAATTTGTATCTCCTCCTCTGCCTCAAACTCCGTGAACCTGGCAGAAGGAAAGGCAGGTTCCACTTGAGTGATCGAGGCCCAGACCCAGCACAGGGCAGCAATTGAGGAGCAAGATATGGAAATGGGCTTTGTGGTCAGCCCGGGCCTACTGAGTTCCAGCACTGGGAGGGACAAATGTTATGGGAATCAGCAACATGTGGTGACATGTGGTGTGGTGTGCACTTTCAGACCCGCAACAGGCCTCGTTGACTAAAGCAGGGCCAAGCTGATGCCCTGAAGGCCATGTGGGTCTCAAAGCCAGGCCCAGGTGGAGAGTTGTCAGCAGAGGCTGGCCAGCACCTCATTTCTCCTAGTCTATTCCAAGGTCCTGACCGAGGCTTAGGGACTGAGAGGCTGTGGGTCCTTGAGTTTTTGAGTGGAAGCATCGGAATTGAGGCTCGAGGGGCAGGTTGGAGGATGGGGAGTCCTAGCTAGGAGGTGGTATATTTCCATGTCACACAGTGGACAGCATGGAGTGGCAGAAAAGGCCCTCTCTGGGCCTTGGAGGATCTTAGACACCAGCTCTCCATGGCCATGCTCTGAATCAGCATCTCTGGGATGGTGTGTCTCAACTTAGGAACATGTGTTTGAGTGGATCGGGCCAGTTTAGTGCATGAGCCTGAGCAGCACCATGAGCATGAGGGGTGTGTGTGGAGCAGCTCGTGCCGTGTGCACAGTGCCCACGGTAACAAGACCGCCAGTGGTGGTGCGGCTTGTTCTACCTCGACCTTCCAAGTCAAGACAGGTATCCTCAGCTGAAGCTGTGGGAGGATGTTCTGTGCTTGGGGGCAGAGTGAGAAGAAAGCAGACAGAGACCCTCCACAGCCACGTGGTAGAGGCAACACCATGGGCTGGCAGGGCCCCTGGATGGGCTGAGGCTGGGAACAGGCCTCTTGTCAGCCTGTGTGTTGCCAAGTGCACCCCCGGAGGCCTAGCCTCTCTCCACCCTCGTTCAGCACGCAGTGTCAGGTGCAGGTATCTTGACTCACTTTTCTGCCATTTCATGGTAGATCATGCGGTCAAAGTTGCTCTTGTGCTGCCATTCCCGCATGGCAATCCGCATGCCATCATCCAGTGGCATGCTGGGCTTCCTCTGGGCCAGTGTGCGCAGCACCGGGCTGTAATTTGGCAGAGTCAGTCACGGGGCAGCAGTACTGCCCCCCTCCACAACCGCCCGCCCCTGCCTGTCACAGCTCCCCAGCTCACCAAGCTGAGTCAAGCGACATGCCTGCTCTGCTCACATCACATCAGAGCTGTGCTCTGCCCCATCTCATCCCATCCTCCTCTGCAGTGGCCACTCTCCACCCTCCCGGACCCCCTTGCATGTGTGGCACATCAGCAGCAAGGGCTGCGTTGGCCTGTCTGTCTTCTGCTGGAGACCTCCGTGTCATTGTGCATAATGGCCCGAATGCTGTGTCACAATACCTAAGTGCCATGCCTAGTCCTCAATGTGATGGCCTTTTGAGTGGTTTGGGGGTTGGGGGTTAGAGGACATTTTGTATGTGGTGCTGCCTGGATTGGATTGTTGTCTTGAGAGAAAGAGCAAGAGACACCATGAGCCCATGTCTCAGCCACCTCAGCTCACACAGTGAGGAAGAGGCTTCTCAGGCTGGAAGTTCAGCCTCAGTGGGATGTGAACCCTGCCAATGCCTTGTTTTCAGATTTCCATTCTGCAGATGTGGGAGATGAGCATGTGTGGCTGCATGTGCCTCAGCTGTCGGGGACAGAGAGTGTCCTGGGAGTCAGGGTTCAGCAGCAGTTTCCTGGCCCCGTGACTGGGCCTAGAATCAGTGTGTTGGAGAGGCAGCAGTTGGGGACGTGAGCCAGCCCAGTGCCGCTGGGGCTGAGGAGCAGAAGAGGGAGCCTGTGAGTGGCCTGCGTGTGCCCAATTACAATAGCAGAACCTTGAAGGTATGGGTTTAGGGAATGGGGGCAAGATGTGCTCTCCCGGGGAGGCTGACTGTTGAGAGCTGTAGGGCAATGGAGATGGTCATGTGCACAACCTTGAGCTCCGTTTCATTTACAGGCCTGATGCAGATGCTGCTGGAAGGTCGGCCATGGTGGTTGGACATGGACCAAGGGTCTGCCTGGTCAAGAGAGGTGAGTGTGGGACTGAGGGACCAAAGCCCTTTGTGCTGAAGTCACAGCCTCCCCAGGAGGAAGGCTGCAGGCTTGGCTGTGGGGCACAGAGTGTCCTTCCTTTCTGAAGCCATGACATTGGTTTTGGGGCTCTGTTCTGCACAGTGCCTGTGCGTCGTGATGATAGCTCCCAGTGTCTTCATTGTCTGTGGTCAGAGTGCACAGCTGGTATCTGCCTAGCCCATCCTGTTGAGCTGTAGCAGCCTTCCCAGTGCCATCTTCATAGGGAAACCGGCCCTGCCTTACTCCAGTGATGTGAGGGGTCTGTGAAGTGGATGTTGGTACGAGCCCAGGACAGACACCAGTGATGGGGGCCCCACCTGGCCCAGTGTGGGCTTGTGACCACCTTTTTCTATTCCTCACATTCCCCAGAAGAATGAGGTGAGAGCTCTCTAGAGGTCCTGTTGGGGTCCTTGCATCCCATATGAGCCCCTTCTCATGTGAAGTGCCCAAGGGTGTTGACCTGTGTGTGGCAGGTGTTACACTGCAAGACTCCATCCCTGAAGGGCTCTCGTGATACCATGGCCCTGTCTAACTAACATCAGTGGTGTCAGGCAATGTATTGAGTAGCACAGAGAGGATGAAGATCTGGAGTAGAAAACCTCTAAATGGTATCCCAAGCTGCGTGGGAAAAACACACTGGAGAGAACCAAGCTGCTCCTGCATGGGCTTGTCCCTGCCCTTCAGGTGCTCCTTGATGCCCCGTGCATGGCATGACCGTGTCCACCCATTAGTCGTGCCTAGGCAGGGCTGCAGGATGCGTTCTGGGTCCCAGGGCCTGGCACTCACATGAGGAAGCAGGCTAGAGCTTCAGCATCAGGGCTGTGTGGGAGGTGCCTGCGGGCCAGGGTCTTGAAATGCTGCCAGCGCCGGAAGTTCTTGTAGACGCTGGAATCCCCCGATGGAGCTTTGTCCTTGGAAGTAGGAAAGGAGCCCTCTGTGTTTGCTCCCTGTTGTGGAGGCCCGTTGTCTGCGGGGCAGAGCGTGGGAGCCGTCTGGACAGGCGTTGGTGGAGCTGGAGGGGCCAGGGCCTGTGTCCAGCCCCGCTGGGTGCCCTGGGCCCTCCTTATGGTTGGTGCAGGCACTCCTGGCTGCAGGGAGGAGGTCTGCAGCAGTGCGGGAGCAGGGTTCTGAGCTTGTGCGCAGAGGGCCCCCTGGACACTCCAGTTGAGAGGGGCTTGATGAAAGACCAAGGTCTGAGAGCGTGGAGGCTCCACCACTTGGCCTTGAGTGCTCAACTGGAGGAGGATGTTGAGGTTCCCAGCCCCATTTGGGCCACAGGCAGCAGCCTCTGCTGTCACCACAGGCATCCTGGGGAGGACAGCAGGCAGCACAAGGCGGCTGCCTGGAGGGCATGCTGCATTCAGGCTGGGCGGTGGGCGTGGCCCGCTGAGGGGCTGGGTTGCTGGGCCCTGAGCTGGCTGGGGACAGGGCATGAGAATAAAGGAAGGTGTGGAGGTGCCAGGGTTCAGCGTCATGGCTGGTCTCAGCCCTGGAGCTGCTGTGGAGACAAAGCAAAGGGCTAATGGAGGATGGGCACGCGCATTGTGGAGGGAGGCTCTGTGTTCCCTATCAGTCACTGCTGGGACACTGAGGCCCTCGTGCCTGGGAGAGTGGTGGTATGGACATGTCCCTGGGTCAAGCTCAGGTTCTGTTCCTCCCATGGAAAGTATCCCCAGAGCCTTCCCATCCTTCTGGTCCATCTTGTCAACCTGTCTCCCAGGGTGCACCATGGCTCTGCCTGTCTTGAGGGTCTCCCCAGGGCATCTGTGTGAACACCTGGCCAGCCTCATAGCTGGATCTGGAAGCTTAACTCAGAACTGAGTCCTTGGCAGCTCCGCACCCCCTCAGTACTCCGCACTACTAGGTCAGGGGAGTTCTTTTGACACACAGAGCCTGAGTCCAGATGATCTAGACGTAGCCTGAAGATTCAGAGTAGTGTGCCCTCATCTCTTGCCAAGGCTTCTTGAATGACTACTGCTATGAAGCACTCCTTTATATTCGCTGTCTATTTGCATATAATCTCATACCATATATACATAATGTCATGTATATTCCATATCTAATAATATCATATAATCTTGAAATGGAATATTACAGTATTTTCTGTAGTAGAAGAAAAGTGAAAGACAGGCCCCAGACTTCTCTCCCAACTCGGGGGTAGCCAAGCAGGAGCAGACATGAGCTGGCAGCCATAGGACGAAGCTGACTGGAAGCCATCCTTGTGTAGGATCCATGCAGAGCCTGGTCAACCACAGCGTGCACACCCACGTCCCTGATGACCAGCACTCTTTGTGGCTGCAATGGATGGTAGCCTTCCTCCCTGTCTGCTAGGCTCTTTTGTTTCAGGAAAGGAAGGCAGGGGGTGGGTGTATTGTAGCTGAGTGGGTAAACCCCAGCTTGGGGAAGTGCATGGAAGGTTCTCAGGGCACTGATTGGAGTCAAGTTGCTCTGACCTTTTCCAATGCAGCTTTGTGGTCATGTATGCAGTCCAAGAGGCAGCAGGTGCTCTGTGTTCTAAGGATGCTGTCTAAGATGTGGAAGATGCAGGCAGAGTAGGTATCCTGACGTGATATTAGTATTCTTTTACCTGCCATGAATGTGGAAGCTATCAGGCATTAGCTCAAGCTGCTCAGTCTGCGTCTAGCTTCTTATGTGTCCTGGCATTGAAGGAACAAATGCAATGGGTTTTTATTTGTTTGTTTGTTTTTGTTTCTGTTAGTTTGTTTTTGTTTTTGTTTTTTATTGGACAAAGAATCAAGGGAAAAAAAGTACAGCCTGTGTTTCAGTTCTCTGTGTAAAATCAGCCACAGCCATGCAGGCTGGTCCTTGAAAAGAGCAGCAAGCTGAGAAGATTCTCCATATTTTGGACAAGTCTTGAGCTCAGGGCCCACCATGGGATGAGAAGGGAGAGAAGTAGGTCAAGTACTTGAGTTTCAACTTGTGGGAGAAAAAATTTGGGCCGAGTGAGGGAAACCCCACGGACTGTGTGGTGGAAGGCAAGGACACCACGGTCCTTGTCAAATCCAGATAGCAGCTACCGGGAGTCAGAGAAGCCGTCAGTGAGAGGGAAGGAGTCTGGAGACTCAGGACTGCAGGAGACAGAGTAACCATCACGTCTGCATGTGGGAGAATATTTCTCTGCAGAGAGGGTGAAAGCAGCAACACCATCACTGTGCACTTTCTTGGCTATGCCCATATCTCTCACAGCCTCCTGATGTCTAGGACAGCCCAGTCAACAGCCTGAGAACCATGCTGAGGTCTCTGTCTATATATCCCAAGAAAGGACAGGGCTCAAGCGTGCCCGGACCCTCTCTCTCTGCCTCCACAGCAAAGCCCATTGCTCTTGCCTCTACAAAAGCACACTGAAGTGACGTGTGTGTGTGTGTGTGTGTGTGTGTGTGTGTGTGTCTGGGGTGAGTCAAACTTCAACTCTTCTGTTCTCGTCTCTGCCTCTGATGCAGTGAATTTCTCCCTGAAGCATCCCATGGCGGCTCTGAGGAGCCCTTCTCCTGCCACCCTCACCCCTTTCAGCAATGTCAGTTCAACATGGGCTTAAAGAGTCTCCCCAGGCAGTGTGAGCTGCTGGGAACCCAGGGCTTTCTCTTTACTCTACGTCAGGCCCACCAACTGTCCCCAGCGGAGATGTCCAATGGGAGTTGCCAAGTCTTGGAGCAGTAGCAGGGAGTGTGGTTCAACAGCCGCACCCCAACAGACTTACCTCCTTTGGAAGCAGTGCTCGCAGGCTTGGGCACTCAGCACAGCTGACTGGCAGCCCCCTAATGGGAAAGTTCGAGCTGAGGAGCCAACGAGTGAGATGGCCGCTCAGAGTCCAACTGCAGCACGTTTAAATTTAAAGGTAACTGGAATAGAATGTTGGGCTCAAGCCCCTGTGGCGGGGGAGGGGTGGCAGGAGTGGTCCTGGGTGGGTGTGGGGAGACTTTCCATGGTGGCTCTGGCCGCTCCGGAGGGTAGACCCTCAAGTGCTTTGGAGGTTTGACAGTGGGCACACAACTGGTGTGTCTCTTGAGCAATTTCAACATTGTTGCTGAGATTTCCAGCACTAAGACTGTAGTGCTTGTCACCCCTTTCCCAGCTGGTATCAGTAAACCTCCTTTTGCATTCCCCACTAGTCCTGCTTCCCTGTGCTGGGAGTCTCCCGTGCATGCCTTCAACATATTCAACTCCATATTCAACTGTGTCTGCTATTTCTGCTGACATTTCTGTGTGTGAAGTGCGAGAAGGACAGGCTTGCTGAGGGGAGGACAGGGGAGCTCATCTGAGCAGCTGCGATGGTGGTTGTGTTTTAGCCTGCATGCAGTCTTTCCTGAAGTCCTCATTCTCATGTCGCTGTGTGCTGGCCACTGCTGGGGCTTTCGTTCTGCAGAGGACGTTCTAATTGAGATCCTCTTGTCAGAAAGGCCATTGCATCATGGGCCGTAGCAAAACCACAGAAACCCCTGGGCTACCACTCTCCCATAGGGAGTCTTCTGTCTAGCAGGCCCCAGGACACCAAGGTGTTAGGCGACATGTTCTTCTGCAGCAGTAACGCTGGAGACAAGCTGGTGGTGAGGGATGTGCATTTATTTGAGAGACGTCACAACCTTATATATGGAAGGAAAAGGATGCAGGCAAAGAGGTGTTGCTGACGATGGTACTTCCACCAGGAAATGACATGGTGACTGGCTAATGGGTCTGATGGTCTCTTTGGAACCTCCCCTGAAGTTCAAACCCATGAAGCTCAGAGAGCACAGAAAGCTATGTCTCAGGACCAAGTAGTGACCTGCTGAAAAGCAGGGTGAATGTAACATTTGACTTGCTAGAGTTGTTTGCCAAGAAAGTCTTAGCACAGTTTGTTCAAGAGGCAGCAAAGAGAGATTGGAGAGCAGGGCATCACTCTTGCTGCATGGCCAGTGAACAGGCCAGTTTGGGGCCTCAGTTAGGCAAGTGTCCTGTCAGGGCTTCCCCAGGGACACAGTATGCCTTGTGCCCATGGCCTCCCACTTGGGCTAGGCAGGCAGAGATGCAGGGCCGATTTCCCACATCTCATGTCTTGTCTGGTTTTGGTCCTGGGAGTGTGTGTTGTTAAATCTGTGCTTTTGATTCCCGGTAATGATTTCCATTGCAGATTGTGGCCCACAAAATGTTTATGGATTGCCAAAGGTGCATGGGATATGTAGAGATGGCTCTTCCTCCCACCAAGCTGCCTGGACCTCCCATTTCCTTCTCCAGAAGACGTCTTTTTGATATGTGTTCCTTTTCAGTGAAAGCATGCAGCACTGGGTTCCTAGAGCCCTTCTTTTTCTGGAGTCAAGAAACCCAGCACCCCTAGAGTGGCCATGCACACTCATTTGTCCACATTGTGACCAATGTGCAGCTCCTCGTCTGCAGTATGCCTTGCCTCCCACAGCCTTGCATCCAAGCGGGTGCTCTCTTTCTGCAGCACTAGTCTCCACCCAATAGCCTCACTGCAATGAATCCTGGAGAAGGTTCCTTGTAGTGACGAAAACCAGTGTGTTTGGCATCTATAAGATGAAAGGATCTGTAGGTATCCATTATGTCCACTTGTTGTGTTGTGTGGGTGAGTGGTCTTGTTTCCTTGCTGAGTGTGTGTGTTTAGCTGGGGGCACTAACATTTATGCATGTACCTTCATAATGCTCATTTCCTCTGGTTGAAAGTCTGCCTTCATCATGATGTGGTGTCTTTCCTTGTGTTTTAATGCCTTTCACATGGATGTTTGGGTTGTGTGATGCTAATGTGGCTATTCCAGTTCTTTTTCCTTTGCATTGCTTGTCCTGTCTTTTTCCCCTTTTGGACTTTGCGTTTCTGCCTAGCTTTGTGGGTTGATGAGGTGTGTTCTGTGTGGGCAACACATAGAAGGGTCGTGTGTTTGGATCCATTCTGCTCCTCTGTGTGTTTTGCTTGATGAGTGTCAGCCTTTTGCCTTCAGGATTTGCGTGGGCAGCTCACGATTTGGTCCTGTGAATGTTTTGTTTTAAATTTATTTAAAAACATTTATTAAACTATAAGAAAAACATTCGATCAAATTACAAAACCTGAGCAAGAAAAACAAACGGCACATGCTTAACTGTAGTTGACATTCAAATAAAATTTACATTCCCATAATACTATACAGTAATTAGAAAATACCAGCCAAAGTAATATTAGGATACTTTTACGTGCGATCTCATCAAATTTGAACAGAAGCAAATTTCAACAAAGGTAAATTTTACAGTAAACATAGCAGTAGATTAAGGATCTTTTTTTTTTTTTTTTTTTTTTTTTTTTTTTAATTATTTATTATTTAACTTCAGTAATTACATTGTATTATGTGACACAGTTACATAGATACTTGGGTTCTCCCCACCCCTCCCCAAACCCTCCCACCATGGTGGATTCCTCCACCTTATTGCATAACCACAGCTCAAGTTCAGTTGAGATTTCCCCATTGCAAGCGTATACCAAACATAGAGTCCAGCATCTTATTGTCCCGTCAAGTTCAACGGTTTCTTAGGTATACCCTCTCTGGTCTGATGACAGAGCCAGCAGAGTATCATCCCAGTCAATTGAAAGCTCCAACATACCATCAGCAAAAATTTACATCATTATGGAATTAATTGACATAGTAATGAGTAACCAATATGTTAAAAGTAAATGCGGGTTCCCAGCCACCTTCTGTGACCACCTCACCTATACTTCAATTTTAGTTTATACACAACATATAACATTCAAAACATAACATGTTATACATAACATCATATCATCTTAAATTAAGGCAAACATGTGGTATTTAACCTTTTGGGATTGGCTCATTTCCCTTAGCATTATGGTTTCCAGTTTGGCCCATTTGGCCACAAAGAACTGCATTTTGTTTTTTTTAATAGCTGAGTAGTATTCCATGGAGTAGATGAACCATAGCTTTCTTATCCAATCCTCTGTTGATGGGCATTTTGGTTGTTTCCATGTTTTTGCAATTACTGATTGTGCTGCTATGAACATAGGAGTACATGTTGGTTTCTCATAGAACAAGTGTTCTGGATATATTCCTAGGAGTGCTATTGCTGGATCATACGGTATGTTGAATTTGAGTTGTTTGAATATTCTCCATACTGATTTCCATAGAGGCTGTACCAGCCTGCAGCCCCACCAGCAGTGGAGTAGGGTTCCCTTTTCCCCGCAACCTCGCCAACAAGTGTCGTTGGTGCTTTTATTCATGTGGGCCAGTCTTACTGGCGTTAGGTGGTACCTCATTGATGTTTTAATTTGGATTTCCCTTATTGCCAGGGAACTTGAGCATTTTTTCATATGTTTATTTGCCATTTGGGTTTGTTCCTTTGTGAAGTGTCTGCCCATTTCCCGTGCCCATTTCTTGAGTGGCTTGTTTGTTTTGACATTTTGGTTGTTTTGTAGCTCTTTGTATATTCTGGATATTAGCCCTCTATCACCTATGTCGTGTGCGAAGATCTTCTCCCATTCTGTGGGTTGCCTTTTTACTTTGTTGATTGTTTCTCTAGCTGTACAGAAGCTTCTTAGTTTGATGAGGTCCCAATTGTTTATTTTGGTCTTGATTTCTACTGCATCTGGAGTCTTTTTTAGGAAGTGAGGGCCTACCCCTAAGTGTTCCAGTGTGTTTCCAACATTTTCTTCCAAAAGTTTGAAGGTTTCTGGATGTAGGTTTAGATCTGTTATCCATTTAGATCTGATCTTAGTGTATGGTGAGAGATGTGGATCTATTTTTTTGTTTCTGCAGGCTATCAACCAGTTGTCCCAGCAGCATTTATTGAACAGACCTTCCCATTTGCCTGGGTTGTCGTTTGTCTTTTTGTCAAAGATTATTTGGCTGTATCTGTGTGGGTTTCCTTCTGGCGTTTCTATTCTGCTCCATTGATCTTCCTCTCTATCTTTGTGCCAGTACCACGCTGTTTTGATAACCACTGCCCTATAGTATGTCCAGAGGTCCGGAACTGTGATTCCCCCTGCTAACTTCCTGTTCTTCAGGATAGTTCTAGCTATCCGTGGTTTTTTGTGCTTCCAGATGAACCTTTGGATCATTGTTTCCAGATCTGTGAAGAATGTTTTGGGCAATTTGATTGGGATTGCGTTGAATGTATATATTGCTTTTGGCAGTATAGACATTTTAATGATATTGATTTTACCTATCCAGGAGCATGGGATATTACTCCATCTTTTGAGGTCTTGTTCAATTTCTTTTTTAAGCAGACTGTAGTTTTCTTCAAATAAGTCTTCTACATTTTTGGTTAGATTTATTCCCAGATATTTCATACTTTTCTCTGTTATTTTGAATGGTATCTTGCTGGTTAAGTCTTTTTCCATCTTGGGGCTGTTCGCATACACTATGGCTGTTGATTTTTGTTCATTAATTTTGTACCCTGCCACTCTACCAAACTCTCGTACAAGTTCTAGCAGTCTCTGTATTGAGTCTCTTGGCTCTTCTACATAAAGAATCATATCATCTGCGTATAGTGAGAGCTTGACTTCTTCGTTTCCCATTTGGATTCCTCTGATTTCTTTTTCTTGTCTTATGGCCTCAGCGAGTACCTCTAGGACTATGTTGAATAGTAGTGGAGAAAGTGGGCATCCCTGTCTTGTTCCAGATCTCAGTGGGAAGGGTTCCAGCTTTTCTCCATTCAGTATGATGCTGGCGTTGGGTTTTTCATATATTGCTTTAATTATGTTGTGGATTTTTCCATCTATGCCTACCTTGGTTAGGGTTTTTAGTAGGAAGTGATGTTGGATTTTGTCGAAAGCTTTTTCCGCATCTATTGATACTATCATGTGATTCTTGTTTTTCAGTTTTTGGATGTGGTGTATCACATTTATAGATTTTCGAATGTTGAACCATCCCTGCATTCCAGGGATGAATCCTACTTGATCTGGATGAATGATCTGTCTGATGTGTTTTTGAATTCTGTTGGCTAGGATTTTGTTGAGAATCTTAGCATCAATGTTCATCAAAGAGATAGGTCTGTAGTTTTCCTTCTCTGTTAGTTCTCTGTCTGGTTTTGGGATTAAGGTAATGTTGGCTTCATAGAATGAGTTTGGAAGGGTTGCCTCTTTTTCTATTGTTTTGAAGAGTTTGTAGAGGATTGGGGTCAGCTCTGTTCGGAATGTTTTGTAGAATTCTGGAGTGAAGCCGTCTGGGCCTGGGCTTTTCCTTGTTGGGAGGTCTTTAATCACTGATTCAATCTCTACTTCAGTTATGGGTTTGTTCAGGTCGTTTGTTGCCTCTGGGCTAAGTTTTGGCAAGTGGTAGAAGTCTAAGAACTTTTCCATTTCTTGGTGATCTTCTGATTTGTTGGAGTACAGTGCTTTGTAGTAATTTCTGATTATGGCCTTAATGGATGCGGTGTCTGTTGTTATGTTGCCTTTTTCATCTTTGATGCTGTTAATTCTTGCCTTCTCTTGTTTTTTCTTTGTCAGTCGGGCCAGTGGAGTGTCTATCTTGTTTATCTTCTCAAAAAACCAGCTTTTTGATTCATTGATTTTGTGTATGGTTTTTTTTATTTCTATCTGGTTGATTTCCTCCCTTGTTTTGATGATTTCTTGTTTCCTATTGTGTGTGGGGCTCTTCTGCTGTTGTTTTTCCAGTTCCTGGAGGTGTGTGTTTAGTTCCTGTATTTGGCGCCTCTCTTGGGCCTTGACATGAGCTCCAATTGCGATGAGTTTACCCCGTAGCACTGCTTTGGCAGTGTCCCACAAATTTTGGAATGTTGTGTCAGAGTTTTCATTGGTTTCCATAAATTTTTTGATCTCATCTTTAATTTCTTCTCTGATCCATTGTTCGTTTAGTAGCATATTGTTCAGCCTCCAAGAGTTTCTGTATTTCCTGGGGCATTTTGAATTGCTGATTTCCAGCTTCATTCCGTGGTGGTCTGAGAGGGTACATGGTATGATTCCTATCTTTTTGAAGTTATTTAGGTTTGCTTTGTGTCCTATCATGTGGTCGATCCTGGAGAAGGTGCCATGTACTGCTGAAAAAAATGTATAATCTGTGGCCTTAGGGTAAAAAATTCTATAAATGTCAACCAAGTCCAGTTGTTCTATTGTTTGTATGAGTTCTGTTGTTTCTTTGTTGAGTTTTTGTTTTGTTGATCTGTCTATAGTTGTTAGTGGGGTGTTAAGATCACCCACTATTATTGTGTGCATATCTATGTCTCCCCTTAAGTCCGTGAGTAATTGCTTCACGTAGCTAGGTGCGTTTGAATTTGGTGCATATATGTTCACAATGGTAATTACTTCCTGATGGATCAGTCCCTTCACCAATATATAATGTCCCTCCCTGTCCTTTTTGATGTGTGTCAGATTGAAGTCCACATCATCTGAAATTAAGACAGCTACCCCAGCCTTTTTTTCTCGTCCATTGGCATGAAATATCTGTTTCCAACCTTTCACTTTCAGCTTCTTTGAATCTCTTCTGGTTAGATGTGTCTCTTGTAGGCAACAGATAGTTGGGTGTTGTTTGATAATCCATTCTGTTAATCTATGCCTTTTGATTGGTGAGTTCAGGCCATTTGTGTTGAGAGTTAAAATTGAGAGGTTGTGATTTTGCCCTGCCATACTTGTTTTTGTGGGTGTTGATATCTGTGTTATTGCCCTTCCTTGTGTGGACTTTAGTGGGGAGACCTTCCTGTTTGCCATCTTTGCTTATGATTCACCTCCTTTTTTTCTGGAATTAGTGCATTTCTAAGGAGATTTTGTAGAGCTGGTTTTGTGCTGGCATATTCTTCTAATTTCTCTTTGCTGTGGAAGTATTTGATTTCGTTCTCAAATACGAATGAGATCTTTGCTGGGTACAATATTCTTGGTTGACAGTTGTTCTGATTCAGGATTTGGAAGATCTTTGTCCATTCTCTTCTTGCTTGTAAGGTCTCTTCAGAAAAGTCAGCCGTGATCCTGATTGGTTTTCCCCGGTATGTGATCTTTTCTCTGCTTCGTACTTGTCTCAGGATTCTTTCTTTGTCTTCGTTGGAGTGGAACTTGAGCACCATATGTCTGGGTGAAGATCGCTTTGGGTCATATCTGCTGGGAGTCCTCTGACCGTCCTGGATTTGAGCTGGATTCATGTTCCAAGTGTTTTGAAAGTTTTCCTGTATAATTTCGTCGAGCACCATTTGCATTCCTGATTCTTTTTCCGCTCCTTCAGGAAGGCCAATAATCCTAATATTTGATTTTCTGAGGTTGTCTTTCATTTCTTGTATGGTCTTATTGGCTTTGTTCAGACTTGTCTCCAGCTGTTTCATGAACTGGGTGTGTTCGTTTTGTGTGTCTTCCGTTTCAGAGATCCTCTCTTCTGCTGTATTTGTTCTGTTGGTTAGGCTCTCAATTTTGTGCTCTAAGTCAAGGATTTTACTTTTCATTTGTTGTATTTCTGAGGCTATGTGGTTCTTGAATTCCTTGAAGTCCTCCCAATTCTTCTCATTGTCTCTGACATATTTTAACATTATTTTTTTGAATTCCTTGTCTGGTAGATCTTCTATGTCTTCATCTCGCATCTCCGAAATAGACATTGGCTTTCGATCCTTTATTGGTAGGGTGTTGGCACTCTCATCTGGATCATTACCTTTTCTGGTATTTCTTCCCATTGTGTTAGTGTTTCTTTTTTGAGAGACCTAGGCACCAGTGTGCTGAGGGGTCTCCAAGCACTATCCTGTATAGATCGGAGTCTGCAGGCGTGGAGTAGCAGGGTGTGGGAATTTTCAAGGCACTTTTGGTGCGTCTCCAGAACACTGGACCTCAGGGCGCCTCTTCCAGGGCCCAGCGGATTCAAAGCACACTCTCAGCTCGTCCCCTACAGGTATGCTACCACAGGGCGTGGGGGAGTGAAGGCACTCTCTGTGCGCGCACCCTGTTTACTGGATCACAGGGCTCGGAGCAAGGGACTATAGGGCGTGTTCCAGGTGCTCTCTGGAAACGCCTCCTGCGCAGGTCCGCCCACCCCAGCACTTGCAGGGGACCGACCGCCCCTGCGCTAGCAGGGAACTGCCCAGCCCAGAGGCGTGCTTGGGTTCCTGTGGGATAGCACCGCCCAGCTGAGTGCCACACCGCAAAGGCACAGGGGAGTATCCAGTGTGCCTTTTGCCTTTCTCCCAGACACAGTTTTGGCAGTCTCAAGGCACTCGCCCTGTGTCTCTAGAGGCTGGAGCCTGGGGGGGGGGAGGGGCGGGGAGGCCAATTGTGTTCAGGCTCTGTCCGTGCCCCTGGGGGGCCAACTCCCGAAGCCTCCAACCCACCACTGTCCCCACCCAACTCACTCAAACCTCAGGTTCTTGCAGTCTGCCTCTTCCTCTGGTGGGAATCCTGGCCGCCAGTGCGTCTCCCGACTGCTGCGTCCGTTGCTGGTCTCCGCGCGGGTCGCGATGGAGCCTGGAGGCTGCGGCTGGTGCAGGTCCCGGGGGTTGGCGACCAGGGTGGGCAGATGCCGGCGGGTCCCGGTGATTCAGGGTCCTGGTGTCCGCAGCGGGGCAGGTCCTGGCGAGTCCTGGTGACCAGGGTGAGCAGATGCCAGCGGGTCCCAATCACCTCTGGTCCTCACGGCCACAGCGTCTTCAGGTCGGTCTTTGGGTGGGTTCGGCGGCTTTCAGCGTCTGCCCTCAGAGGTGACTCAGCAGGTCAGGAGCGGAAAGTCGTCTTCCCTGTCCTTTGCTTTGTTTTTCCCTGGTTGCTCTTCCGAGTTGTGTGGATTTTTTTGGCTCCACACTGTCCAGGGAACTTCACGTTCTTCTCCCTGTAGTTCTATGCTGCTCCACTTACGCTTTTGTCGCGTTCTAGCCCTCTCTGTCTGTGAGCTCTCTCACAGTCTTCCTCCTATGTCGGCCATCTTGCGAGTCTCCCCCAGATTAAGGATCTTAACATGTTTATTTTACTGCTATTTGACACTATGATACAAAAATAAGAGGATTTACTTGACATTTTTAATAAATATCTCATGGGCTGTTGAGTGCCTTACTGGTGAAAAGATTTAACTGGCTAATCTCATCAATCCATTTTGTACATTTAGTAAGCATCATCTCTGCCCTACATAACTCTTAATGCAATTCACAGCACACAAATTGTTATCATATTAAATACATAATCAACTCAGACTTCTCAAAAATAAGGAAGTTAGTAAACCATCAAATGGACTGCTTACCATACACTTTCCTCATAACTAAATAACACAAAAAAGAATCAAAATAGTATTTGTCATCACTCTAAACTATTGCCAGCAACTGACGGAAACTGCCAATTTGCCATATTCATGTTCACAACATGCTAAGTATACTCTGCTGTTCCTTCATCCATAAAATGCCAACATGCCTAGAAGAGAGAATTTTCACCATCTCTTGCCGTGGGACCTGACTTGCAGCAATCTATATTTAGATCAGAACTCCATGGGCACTTGATGAACTCCACCTTTCCATGTTGGCTTTCTTATATGAGAGAGAATATATGGTATTTATTCTTTTGTGATTGACTCATTTCGCTGAGCATAATAGTTTCTAGTTGGGACCACCTGGTTTTGAATAGAATAATATCGTTCTTCTTGACAGCTGAATAATATTCCATTGAATAGATGTACCACAGTTTTTTTAACCATTCTTCCTTAGACGCACATCTGGTTTGTTTCCATGACATTGCTATTGTGGATTGTGCTGCTGTGAATATAGGATTACAGATCCCCTTCTCGTATGCAGATTTTACTTCTGTTGGGTATATTCCTAAGAGCGGGATTGCTGGGTCACATGGCAGGTTTATTTGCAATTTTCCAAGCACTCTCCATATGGATTTCCACAATGATTGTACTAGCCTACACTCCCACCAGCAGTGAAGGAGGGTACCTTTTCCCCCACATCCACGCCAGCATGTGTTGTTTGAAAGTTGTCTTGAAAAATAGAAATCAAACCGGAGGAATCACAATTCCAGGTCCTGTGAATGTTTAGCTGAGGTTTTCCATGTCTTTGGTTGTTCTGGTAGGTGTCAATTCCTGTTCTTTCTTTGTTTCTTTTCTCTCTCTCTCTCTCTTGCTTTCTCTCTCAACCTTTATCTCTCTCAATGGCTATCTCTCACTCATTCTCTCTCTTGCTCTCTCTCTCTCTCTCTCTCTCTCTCTCAATGTATATATCTCAATGTGTGTGTGTCTTTCATTACTGTAACACTTCTCTAGGCAACATTAGTTTGGTAGCTCTTGGAGGAGTTGAAGACTTTTGTGTTTTTGTTTGCTCTGATGCTTTTAATTCTTTCCCAAATATAGGTGAAGGCCTTGTTGCATTTGTTGTGCTGGCCTGGCAGTTTTGTTTTTGCTCCTTTCGGGATCTGGAATATGCCACTGCGTTCGTTCTCTGTGGCCTGTCGGCTTTCTCTGAGAAGGAATCTGTGAGTCTGCTTATGTTCCTCTGGGGGTTGCCTGATGTTTCTCACGTCTGTATTTAAGGATCGTGTCTTTACATTGGACAGCAGAAGCATGATGATGCTGTTTGATGGCAGGGGTGACTTGTATTCATGTCCGTTTAGGATCCTCAGCCCTCCCTGTGTTGGAGTTCCCTTCCTTGCTTTCTGCATGTGAGGGAAGTTCTTGTTTGCCATTTCATTGAGCAGACAACCCTTCCAGTCAGCTACTCTTTGCACACACTCAGGGACACCTTTGGCATGTACACTTGTTTCTTTGAAAGTGTTTCCTAACTCTCGGGTGAATTTCTTCCCTTTGCTCAGTTCATCTTCCAGATTGAAGACTGTGGTGCATTTTGCCATGATGTGTCTACTAGCTCTGAGCATCTTTCTTCTGACCTGCCGTTTCTGAGTCTGCTGCGAGGAGGCTGTTGGTTTGGTCCTTGTAGGTGTTTGGAGTTCTTTGACCCTTGTGCTTGGCGCCTCTGCTCAGGCAGATTCTGTCTTGTTGCTGTGCCCTGTACAGGTGTACAGGCCAACATGAGTGTTGCTGTTTGGAGCCTGGTTCCCTGTTTGTGGCACTGGCTCCTCCACCTTCAAAGGCTTTCAGCCACCTGGCTGACCGCATGCCCTGCCACAGCCATGACTTGGCAAACGGCAATACACGGGGTGCCTCTCTCCATCCCCTGCACTCCTCAGTTGTGGCCACATGGCTGGTGTGTTGAGCTTTTCTCCCGCTAATGACTCCAGACTCACCTGGTGGTGCTGGCACTGGCATGGCAGCAACTGTATCTTGAAAGTGTTGTGGTCCTGGCTCTCCTGGTGGTGCCCTGTCCTCTGCTTGCTCTCCACTCTGTGTTGGATCAGTACAAGGCACAGGTTTATTATGATTATTACTTTTCTTTGCTGGAATCTGGCAACGGGTTGGTCAGGGTGTGACTCTTGCCTGTTTCTGGATGGAACCCATAAGCACTAAGTAGGTGGAATATGTCCTGGTGGAGCAGTGAAGTGTGTGCATTCTGTGAGAGTCCTGGGCAGTCCCTGGAGAGCTGGGTATGGGTTTGTAGCGAGTTTGGGGTATGCTTGGATCACTGGTTCTCCAGGTGCTTTGCCTCTCATCTCAAAATGGTGCCCTATGTGCCACCTGTATGGGCAGGGCAGCTGGCATGTCCACTAGCCCCACTCTTGTGCCCATCTGCAGGGTATCTCCTTCTCTTTCTTGGCTCTTGTTGGATCCACCAGTTCAGACAGATCCAGCATTCAATATATCCACCTTTGTTCTCATTGGAGCTTGTGCGCTGCCAGGCAATCTGGCTACTGCAGTGCCGCTCTGCTCTCTCCACTGCTTCCCAGTGTGCACATATTGGTAGCTGTACTCTGCCACTGATCTGCCTGCAGGTGTCATCCAGGGTTCCATCCTGTCTGCTTCTCTTCTGTTCATCCTTCTCTGTGCATCTGAACGCATCCTGACCCTCTTCCTCCATGTTGGTTTCTGCTCGAAACTCTTCCACAGTGGCTCAGGGTTCTAGTTGCTGTGGAACTTTCAGTGTACTGGCTATGCTCATACTCTGGTGTGTTTTTACAGCATGACCGTGGTTTGTGTGGACCCGCATGAATGAAATGGAGCACATTGTCTCCTTCTTATTTGCCATGTACGTGCATTGTTTATGAGAAGTGACGGCTGCTGTCAGTTGCCCAGTTGAATAGGATGATGACTCTTCATTTTGCTGTTGAGTTGGCATTCGTTACCTAGGTGGCCATGAACCCTGTAGTAGACACACAGTGTGAAATGATGTTTTCTCGTGAATTGTGTCACTTGTGTTGACACTCTGTAGGTTGTATGCTTGATGGTGCAGTAGCTGCTTGCTTGGATATAGTCTCATTTGGCTGTGTGTGGTTGCTAGTTTGGCTGTTTTTGCCTGTGCTTTTGGTGTTCCATGCACACAATCCTTGTGAAGACTAACATCCTGAATCTCTTCCCTCATGACTTTGGGGTAGACATGTCATGATTGCAGGTCACGTTTCCATGATTCATCCATGTTGTATCCTTCCTTTCTGCCATTTCACATGCAAAGTGTGAGGACTTGCTTTGCTACGTGGATTTTGTGGTGTAAGATTCCCCTAAGTGCCGTTTTGGTTGCATCCCCCAGGTGTCTGTGCTTTGGCGGTGGGTTTTATATACTTCACGTCCTGAATTAGACACTGAGATGTGTCGAGTTTGAAGGAGAGTGGCAGAGCATGAGGCATGGAGGGGATGAGGGGAGAGGGAGGTAAGGAGGGAGCTAGAGCGAGAGAGACACCAGTGGGTCTTGCATCCACTGGTTCACTCCCCAGACGGCTACAGTGCCTGAGCCCAAACCACATTCCGCGTTCTGTGATTGCATCCGTCTGTCCAACACAGCTGCAGGGGCTGGAGTACCAGGCCTAGCTCTGCTGATTGGAAGAAGCAGGACTGGCACCAGCAGCCTTGTGGGATACACGTGTTGCAGTTGTGTGTCCCAGTGCTCTGCCGCTAGAGCAGCACATCCCACCAATTGTGACACCTTGCATTTTCAGGGTCACCTAATTTACAATACCTTCGAATGTTCTTTTCCGTGTCTTTGTCTTTGGGGTTAGTCAATAGTGTGCACTTTGCTTTAGAATTCTTGGAGCTGTTCTAGCTGTCCACCTATGAATGCTTCTCGCTTTGATTTCCTTGCACAATATGACCACACTCTACATGATTTCAATGAAGATTTCTATGGACAAACATAGGGTA
Source organism: Ochotona princeps (assembly GCF_030435755.1). NCBI lineage: Eukaryota > Metazoa > Chordata > Mammalia > Lagomorpha > Ochotonidae > Ochotona > Ochotona princeps. The sequence continues at coordinate 61,690,873 of NC_080845.1, forward strand.
GCTCTTGGAAGGGTAGCTTAGGACAGCACGTGCTAAGATGTGTGTCAAAAGCATATAGTATACTGTTGTAGGACGGCATGTTGTGTTCCTGTGAAGCAGAATCTATTGAAGTACAGATTTGTTCAAGTCCTCAGTGGATTGGTGCTGATTTTCTGAGTGTTGTTTTGGTTATTTGTGTGCATGGTTGACAAACGAGGGCATGCAAAGAGTCAAAGAAGGACTGGGCTGTGGGGACACTGCTGTATGTCCGGGTGCAGGACAGGCTTTGTGAAGGGAGCAGGAGGAAGAGAAGCATGAAGTGGAGGGGAGGGAAGGCCTTGGCTGGCCGCATGTGGACCCAGCAGCTGGGAGTCCTGATCCATGTTTCCTCACATGTTCAGCGCACTGAAGTCAGGACAGAAGAGAGCATTTTCCATTTCAGTTTCTTTATTGAAGCAAACAGTGTGCCTCAGGAGAGGTCCCCACCCAACACTCTAGATCCGTCCACCTGGGAAGCTCACCCCTTCCCTCCCTGGGCACAATGGGTTTGGCATGGGGAGAACAAGGAGAGACCCCTGTGGTGCAAGAGACAAGGATCCCATGTGCTTTCAGCCTGCACGTGGTGGGGCAGCTTCCCAGGGGCCACAGGCTTGCGCCTGGCCTCAGTATCGCATCTTTTTGTTTATATGGACCCAGGAGTCTCCCTTCCTCTTGTGAGCCTGGCAGTGCGGCACAGACTCCAGAGCTGGGGCCTGTTCTCCAGAGGTGTGGGAGCCAGCCCTCGGGCAAGGCTTGTTTTGTCTAGGGCCTGGGTCCCCCAGGAGAACCTGCTTCTTGCCATTGGTAGCAGGTGGGGGAGGACCAGTGAAGGCCCTTCCAAGATTGGAGGTGGGCTTGTGTGCTCTGCCTGGTTTCCCAGCTCCAGGACAAGGCAGGCCCTCAGCAGAGACCTGGCTGTGGGCAAGTCCCAAGGGCAGCAGATGGTGCTGTGAATCAAGGAAGAAGGCCAGGCTGGGCAGTTCCTCGTCATTGTCACTGGTCAGATCCACTAGTGGTGGTGGCTCTTCCACAGAACATTGTCCTCGTAAAGCCCTGGCTGCCTTGGGCACTCGTGTGGAAGGGGCTCTGGGAGAAGTGGGCCTAATGTGTCCCAGGAAAGGACATGTCTTGTCCCCAGAGAAGACAGCATTGTCTTTGCTTGTGGACAGGTGGGTGTCTGGGACCACGCATCTCTTAGGCTTCCAGGAAGACATGCTTTGGGCGGAGGTCTCCGCACTGAGCCCAGGGTTGGGAGCATAGTCATTTCTGTGTGTGCCCTGCAGGGCTATGGAATCGGAAGTACTGGCTTCCAGTAGGGGTGTCCCAGGCCTGGGGTTTTCCCGCATGGTGCCATCCCTCTTCAAGGGCCAGAGGTTCTTGTCCACCACCTGCAGGAGGAAAGAGGCACTGAGTGGCTGTGCAGCTGGTGTCAGAAGGACCCTGGGGTCCAGAGCAGTGCCCAGGGGAGGAGGGAGGCAGGCCAGAGTCAGTGGGCTTTCTTCCTAGCAGGAGGCAGCTGCTCTGCTGTCATCCTGCTGGGGCTGGTTGCCGTTCTGCACACTCACCTGACCCTGATTCTCCTGGCTGCTTGTTCTAGGTCCGTACCTGCACCACACTGGAAGCAGCTCTTTCAGAAATCCTGCATGGCCAGCAGGTGGGGGGAGACAGCCTCTCGGGGCCTACTGTACTGGAGACCCACTTGCACACAGTCGACCTAGTTGCAGGCCTCGCCCAAATGTAGCTGCTCTTGCACACCACCCCTCTTCTGTTTTCCTGGTGTGTATCCCTGCCCTGTCTGCATGCTGGGCCTTGCTGCCCTTCCCTGCTTGAGGTTCCTCCCTCCCTCCATCCCTCCTTCACCTGGTCAGGGTGGAGCCCTTCCTCCTTGTCCTTGTCCTTGTCCTTGTCCTTGTCCTTGTCCTTGTCCAGCTCTTGGGCTAGGGCCACGAGATCCAGCTGTGGATTTGGTGAAAGGAGCTCTGCCAGGAATCGGGGGTGGATGATGGCCTCCACCTAGCAGAGAAGGAAGAGGCTTCTATCATTCTTTGCAGAAGTCACCAAAGTATGGGACTTGAAGGAGAAGCAGAAAGCAGTGAGCAGCAGAGCGCCGTGCCCAGCTAGGGATGTCCGGTTGGCAGGGCTGCCAGCTACTCACGCACACTCCTACACCCAGGGGCAGTAGCAAGTGAAGTGAGCTTGATCCAAGGGCATGAGATGGTCACGGCCCCGGTGGGACAAATCGTGGAGTGGCACAGCCCACCTTGGTGACAAAGTCATCTTGGGAGCACAGCTCGTCAAGGTAAGTCAGGAGGTCTGGGTCGGGGCCCAGTCCCTCCTGCTGGGGCTCCAGCATGGCGTCCTCTTCTGGCTGTTCACTGGGCTGGCCCGAGGCTGAGGGCTGCAGCTCCAGCAGTGCATCCATGATGTCCATGTACTCGCTCACGGCCTCTGGAGGGATCTCCTTGGGTGTCCTGTTCCGAGAGGCCTGGTGTCTTTGTGGCAAGGGTTTGGTGGGCAGAACCTTGGAGCTGCTCTTCCTGTGGGCATGCTCTGTGGGAGGAAACAGGCGAGTGAGGATCAGGAGCTCAAGCTCCACATCAGCCACATTGCAGAGAGTGGCTGTTGGGCATGTGAGCTGGTGGGGCTGGTCCAGCACAAGCTGCCCACGGCACCTGAAGTGGGCTGAGGTGGAACGTGTGAGGCACTCACTGACATTGCCTGTGGTCTGGCGCCAAGCCCATGTCCTGTGCAGAAGGTGAGGATGTGTGTGGTGTCCCTAGACAGAGGCACTGCTGGTGTGGTCAGACAGCTACTACCGAGTTGTGACCCAAGGCTCAGGCAACGTGGGCTGTCAGGGGCACATGCCCAACCAAGACACACAAGTGCTGCTCTTGCAGGGAAAGGTCCGGAGGATGGGTTATTCACACCTAGAGAACCTTGTCCTGTGCAGTGCTGTGTGTGGTGTCAGGGGAGCTGTACCTGGTTGCTGGAGGGCCACAGGGCTTGGGGGCCCAGGAGGAGCCGGCTGCTGTGGTGTTGGTGGGGGCTGGCACAGGTTCTCTTTCTTCCACGCCAGGTTTTGAATTTGTATCTCCTCCTCTGCCTCAAACTCCGTGAACCTGGCAGAAGGAAAGGCAGGTCCCACTTGAGTGATTGAGGCCCAGACCCAGCACAGGGCAACTTGATATGGAGGAGCAAGATATGGAAATGGGCTTTGTGGTCAGCCCAGGCCTACTGAGTTCCAGCACTGGGAGGGACAAATGTTATGGGAATCAGCAACATGTGGTGACATGTGGTGTGGTGTGCACTTTCAGACCCGCAACAGGCCTCGTTGACTAAAGCAGGGCCAAGCTGATGCCCTGAAGGCCATGTGGGTCTCAAAGCCAGGCCCATGAGGAGAGTTGTCAGCAGAGGCTGGCCAGCACCTCATTTCTCCTAGTCTATTCCAAGGTCCTGACCGAGGCTTAGGGACTGAGAGGCTGTGGGTCCTTGAGTTTTTGAGTGGAAGCATCGGAATTGAGGCTCGAGGGGCAGGTTGGAGGATGGGGAGTCCTAGCTAGGAGATGGTATATTTCCATGTCACACAGTGGACAGCATGGAGTGGCAGAAAAGGCCCTCTCTGGGCCTTGGAGGATCTTAGACACCAGCTCTCCATGGCCATGCTCTGAATCAGCATCTCTGGGATGGTGTGTCTCAACTTAGGAACATGTGTTTGAGTGGATCGGGCCAGTTCAGTGCGTGAGCCTGAGCAGCACCATGAGCATGAGGGGTGTGTGTGGAGCAGCTCGTGCCGTGTGCACAGTGCCCACGGTAACAAGACCGCCAGTGGTGGTGCGGCTTGTTCTACCTCGACCTTCCAAGTCAAGACAGGCATCCTCAGCTGAAGCTGTGGGAGGATGTTCTGTGCTTGGGGGCAGAGTGAGAAGAAAGCAGACAGAGACCCTCCACAGCCACGTGGTAGAGGCAACACCATGGGCTGGCAGGGCCCCTGGATGGGCTGAGGCTGGGAACAGGCCTCTTGTCAGCCTGTGTGTTGCCAAGTGCACCCCCGGAGGCCTAGCCTCTCTCCACCCTCGTTCAGCACGCAGTGTCAGGTGCAGGTATCTTGACTCACTTTTCTGCCATTTCATAGTAGATCATGCGGTCAAAGTTGCTCTTGTGCTGCCATTCCCGCATGGCAATCCGCATGCCATCATCCAGTGGCATGCTGGGCTTCCTCTGGGCCAGTGTGCGCAGCACCGGGCTGTAATTTGGCAGAGTCAGTCATGGGGCAGCAGTACTGCCCACCCCCCCCCCGCACTCCACTGCCTATCACAACTCCCCAGCTCACCAAGCTGAGTCAAGCGACATCCCTGCTCTGCTCACATCACATCAGAGCTGTGCTCTGCCCCATCTCATCCCATCCTCCTCTGCAGTGGCCACTCTCCACCCTCCCGGACCCCCTTGCATGTGTGGCACATCAGCAGCAAGGGCTGCGTTGGCCTGTCTGTCCTCTGCTGGAGACCTCCGTGTCATTGTGCATAATGGCCCGAATGCTGTGTCACAATACCTAAGTGCCATGCCTAGTCCTCAATGTGATGGCCTTTTGAGTGGTTTGAGGGTTGGGGGTTAAAGGACATTTTGTATGTGGTGCTGCCTGGATTGGATTGTTGTCTTGAGAGAAAGAGCAAGAGACACCATGAGCCCATGTCTCAGCCACCTCAGCTCACACAGTGAGGAAGAGGCTTCTCAGGCTGGAAGTTCAGCCTCAGTGGGATGTGAACCCTGCCAATGCCTTGTTTTCAGATTTCCATTCTGCAGATGTGGGAGATGAGCATGTGTGGCTGCATGTGCCTCAGCTGTCGGGGACAGAGAGTGTCCTGGGAGTCAGGGTTCAGCAGCAGTTTCCTGGCCCCGTGACTGGGCCTAGAATCAGTGTGTTGGAGAGGCAGCAGTTGGGGACGTGAGCCAGCCCAGTGCCGCTGGGGCTGAGGAGCAGAAGAGGGAGCCTGTGAGTGGCCTGCGTGTGCCCAATTACAATAGCAGAACCTTGAAGGTATGGGTTTAGGGAATGGGGGCAAGATGTGCTCTCCCGGGGAGGCTGACTGTTGAGAGCTGTAGGGCAATGGAGATGGTCATGTGCACAACCTTGAGCTCCGTTTCATTTACAGGCCTGATGCAGATGCTGCTGGAAGGTCGGCCATGGTGGTTGGACATGGACCAAGGGTCTGCCTGGTCAAGAGAGGTGAGTGTGGGACTGAGGGACCAAAGCCCTTTGTGCTGAAGTCACAGCCTCCCCAGGAGGAAGGCTGCAGGCTTGGCTGTGGGGCACAGAGTGTCCTTCCTTTCTGAAGCCAGGACATTGGTTTTGGGGCTCTGTTCTGCACAGTGCCTGTGCGTCGTAATGATAGCTCCCAGTGTCTTCATTGTCTGTGGTCAGAGTGCACAGCTGGTATCTGCCTAGCCCATCCTGTTGAGTTGTAGCAGCCTTCCCAGTGCCATCTTCATGGGGAAACGGGCCATGCCTTCCTCCAGTGATGTGAGGGCTCTGTGAAGTGGATATTGGTACGAGCCCAGGACAGACACCAGTGATGGGGGCCCCACATGGCCCAGTGTGGGCTTGTGACCACCTTTTTCTATTCCTCACATTCCCCAGAAGAATGAGGTGAGAGCTCTCTAGAGGTCCTGTTGGGGTCCTTGCATCCCATATGAGCCCCTTCTCATGTGAAGTGCCCAAGGGCGTTGACCTGTGTGTGGCAGGTGTTGCACTGCAAGACTCCATCCCTGAAGGGCTCCCGTGATACCATGGCCCTGTCTAACTAACATCAGTGGTGTCAGGCCATGTATTGAGTAGCACAGAGAGGATGAAGATCCGGAGTAGAAAACCTCTAAATGGTATCCCAAGCTGCGTGGGAAAAACACACTGGAGAGAACCAAGCTGCTCCTGCACGGCCTTGTCCTTGCCCTTCAGGTGCTCCTTGATGCCCCGTGCAAGGCATGACCGAGCCCACCCATTAGTCGTGCCTAGGCTGGGCTGCAGGATGCGTTCTGGGTCCCAGGGCCTGGCACTCACATGAGGAAGCAGGCTAGAGCTTCAGCATCAGGGCTGTGTGGGAGGTGCCTGCGGGCCAGGGTCTTGAAATGCTGCCAGCGCCGGAAGTTCTTGTAGACGCTGGAATCCCCCGATGGAGCTTTGTCCTTGGAAGTAGGCAAGGAGCCCTCTGCGTTTGCTCCCTGTTGTGGAGGCCCGTTGTCTGCGGGGCAGAGCGTGGGAGCCGTCTGGACAGGTGGTGGTGGAGCTGGAGGGGCCAGGGCCTGTGTCCAGCCCCGCTGGGTGCCCTGGGCCCTCCTTATGGTTGGTGCAGGCACTCCTGGCTGCAGGGAGGAGGTCTGCAGCAGTGCGGGAGCAGGGTTCTGAGCTTGTGCGCAGAGGGCCCCCTGGACACTCCAGTTGAGAGGGGCTTGATGAAAGACCAAGGTCTGAGAGCGTGGAGGCTCCACCACTTGGCCTTGAGTGCTCAACTGGAGGAGGATGTTGAGGTTCCCAGCCCCATTTGGGCCACAGGCAGCAGCCTCTGCTGTCACCACAGGCATCCTGGGGAGGACAGCAGGCAGCACAAGGCGGCTGCCTGGAGGGCATGCTGCATTCAGGCTGGGCGGTGGGCGTGGCCCGCTGAGGGGCTGGGTTGCTGGGCCCTGAGCTGGCTGGGGACAGGGCATGAGAATAAAGGAAGGTGTGGAGGTGCCAGGGTTCAGCGTCATGGCTGGTCTCAGCCCTGGAGCTGCTGTGGAGACAAAGCAAAGGGCTAATGGAGGATGGGCACGCGCATTGTGGAGGGAGGCTCTGTGTTCCCTATCAGTCACTGCTGGGACACTGAGGCCCTCGTGCCTGGGAGAGTGGTGGTATGGACATGTCCCTGGGTCAAGCTCAGGTTCTGTTCCTCCCATGGAAAGTATCCCCAGAGCCTTCCCATCCTTCTGGTCCATCTTGTCAACCTGTCTCCCAGGGTGCACCATGGCTCTGCCTGTCTTGAGGGTCTCCCCAGGGCATCTGTGTGAACACCTGGCCAGCCTCATAGCTGGATCTGGAAGCTTAACTCAGAACTGAGTCCTTGGCAGCTCCGCACCCCCTCAGTACTCCGCACTACTAGGTCAGGGGAGTTCTTTTGACACACAGAGCCTGAGTCCAGATGATCTAGACGTAGCCTGAAGATTCAGAGTAGTGTGCCCTCATCTCTTGCCAAGGCTTCTTGAATGACTACTGCTATGAAGCACTCCTTTATATTCGCTGTCTATTTGCATATAATCTCATACCATATATACATAATGTCATGTATATTCCATATCTAATAATATCATATAATCTTGAAATGGAATATTACAGTATTTTCTGTAGTAGAAGAAAAGTGAAAGACAGGCCCCAGACTTCTCTCCCAACTCGGGGGTAGCCAAGCAGGAGCAGACATGAGCTGGCAGCCATAGGACGAAGCTGACTGGAAGCCATCCTTGTGGAGGATCCATGCAGAGCCTGGTCAACCACAGCGTGCACACCCACGTCCCTGATGACCAGCACTCTTTGTGGCTGCAATGGATGGTAGCCTTCCTCCCTGTCTGCTAGGCTCTTTTGTTTCAGGAAAGGAAGGCAGGGGGTGGGTGTATTGTAGCTGAGTGGGTAAACCCCAGCTTGGGGAAGTGCATGGAAGGTTCTCAGGGCACTGATTGGAGTCAAGTTGCTCTGACCTTTTCCAATGCAGCTTTGTGGTCATGTATGCAGTCCAAGAGGCAGCAGGTGCTCTGTGTTCTAAGGATGCTGTCTAAGATGTGGAAGATGCAGGCAGAGTAGGTATCCTGACGTGATATTAGTATTCTTTTACCTGCCATGAATGTGGAAGCTATCAGGCATTAGCTCAAGCTGCTCAGTCTGCGTCTAGCTTCTTATGTGTCCTGGCATTGAAGGAACAAATGCAATGGGTTTTTATTTGTTTGTTTGTTTTTGCTTCTGTTAGTTTGTTTTTGTTTTTTATTGGACAAAGAATCAAGGGAGAAGAATGTACAGCCTGTGTTTTAGTTCTCTGTGTAAAATCAGCCACAGCCATGCAGGCTGGTCCTTGAAAAGAGCAGCAAGCTGAGAAGAGTCTCCATGTTTTGGACAAGTCTTGAGCTCAGTGCCCACCATGGGATGAGAAGGGAGAGAAGTAGGTGAAGTACTTGAGTTTCAACTTGTGGGAGAAAAAATTTGGGCCGAGTGAGGGAACCCCACGGACTGTGTGGTGGAAGGCAAGGGCACCACGGTCCTTGTCAAATCCAGATAGCAGCTACCGGGAGTCAGAGAAGCCGTCAGTGAGAGGGAAGGAGTCTGGAGACTCAGGACTGCAGGAGACAGAGTAACCATCACGTCTGCATGTGGGAGAATATTTCTCTGCAGAGAGGGTGAAAGCAGCAACACCATCACTGTGCACTTTCATGGCTATGCCCATATCTCTCACAGCCTCCTGATGTCTAGGACAGCCCAGTCAACAGCCTGAGAACCATGCTGAGGTCTCTGTCTATATATCCCAAGAAAGGACAGGGCTCAAGTGTGCCCGGACTCTCTCTCTCTCTGCCTCCACAGCAAAGCCCATTGCTCTTGCCTCTACAAAAGCACACTGAAGTGACCTCTGTGTGTGTGTGTGTGTGTGTGTGTGTGTGTGTGTGTCTGGGGTGAGTCAAACTTCAACTCTTCTGTTCTCATCTCTGCCTCTGATGCAGTGAATTTCTCCCTGAAGCATCCCATAGCGGCTCTGAGGAGCCCTTCTCCTGCCACCCTCACGCTTTCAGCAATGTCAGTTCAACATGGGCTTCCAGAGTCTCCCCAGGCAGTGTGAGCTGCTGGGAACCCAGGGCTTTCTCTTTACTCTACGTCAGGCCCACCAACTGTCCCCAGCGGAGATGTCCAATGGGAGTTGCCAAGTCTTGGAGCAGTAGCAGGGAGTGTGGTTCAACAGCCGCACCCCAACAGACTTACCTCCTTTGGAAGCAGTGCTCGCAGGCTTGGGCACTCAGCACAGCTGACTGGCAGCCCCCTAATGGGAAAGTTCGAGCTGAGGAGCCAACGAGTGAGATGGCCGCTCAGAGTCCAACTGCAGCACGTTTAAATTTAAAGGTAACTGGAATAGAATGTTGGGCTCAAGCCCCTGTGGTGGGGGAGGGGTGGCAGGAGTGGTCTTGGGTGGGTGTGGGGAGACTTTCCATGGTGGCTCTGGCCGCTCCGGAGGGTAGACCCTCAAGTGCTTTGGAGGTTTGACAGTGGCCACACAACTGGTGTGTCTCTTGAGCAATTTCAACATTGTTGCTGAGATTTCCAGCACTAAGACTGTAGTGCTTGTCACCCCTTTCCCAGCTGGTATCAGTAAACCTCCTTTTGCATTCCCCACTAGTCCTGCTTCCCTGTGCTGGGAGTCTCCCGTGCATGCCTTCAACATATTCAACTCCATATTCAACCGTGTCTGCTATTTCTGCTCACATTTCTGTGTGTGAAGTGCGAGAAGGACAGGCTTGCTGAGGGGAGGACAGGGGAGCTCATCTGAGCAGCTGCGATGGTGGTTGTGTTTTAGCCTGCATGCAGTCTTTCCTGAAGTCCTCATTCTCATGTCGCTGTGTGCTGGCCACTGCTGGGGCTTTCGTTCTGCAGAGGACGTTCTAATTGAGATCCTCTTGTCAGAAAGGCCATTGCATCATGGGCCGTAGCAAAACCACAGAAACCCCTGGGCTACCACTCTCCCATAGGGAGTCTTCTGTCTAGCAGGCCCCAAGACCACCAAGGTGTTAGGCGACATGTTCTTCTGCAGCAGTAACGCTGGAGACAAGGTGGTGGTGAGGGATGTGCATTTATTTGAGAGACGTCACAAGCTTATATACGGAAGGAAAAGGATGCAGGCAAAGGGGTGTTGCTGACGATGGTACTTCCACCAGGAAATGACATGGTGACTGGCTAATGGGTCTGATGGTCTCTTTGGAACCTCCCCTGAAGTTCAAACCCATGAAGCTCAGAGAGCACAGAAAGCTATGTCTCAGGACCAAGTGGTGACCTGCTGAAAAGCAGGGTGAATGTAACATTTGACTTGCTAGAGTTGTTTGCCAAGAAAGTCCTAGCACAGTTTGTTCAAGAGGCAGCGAAGAGAGATTGAAGTGCAGGACATCACTCTTGCTGCATGGCCAGTGAACAGGCCAGTTTGGGGCCTCGGTTAGGCAAGACTCCTGTCAGGGCTTCGCCAGGGACACAGTATGCCGTGTGCCCATGGCCTCCCACATGGGCTAGGCAGGCAGAGATGCAGGGCCGATTTCCCACATCTCATGTCTTGTCTGGTTTTGGTCCTGGGAGTGTGTGTTGTTAAATCTGTGCTTTTGATTCCCGGTAATGATTTCCATTGCAGATTGTGGCCCACAAAATGTTTATGGATTGCCAAAGGTGCATGGGATATGTAGAGATGGCTCTTCCTCCTACCAAGCTGCCCGGACCTCCCATTTCCTTCTCCAGAAGACGTCTTTTTGATATGTGTTCCTTTTCAGTGACAGCATGCAGACACTGGGTTCCTAGAGCCCTTCTTTTTCTGGAGTCAAGAAACCCAGCACCCCTAGAGTGGCCATGCACACTCATTTGTCCACATTGCGACCAATGTGCAGCTCCTCGTCTGCAGTATGCCTTGCCTCCCACAGCCTTGCATCCAAGCGGGTGCTCTCTTTCTGCAGCACTTGTCTCCACCCAATAGCCTCACTGCAATGAATCCTGGAGAAGGTTCCTTGTAGTGACGAAAACCAGTGTGTTTGGCATCTATGAGATGAAAGGATCTGTAGGTATCCATTATGTCCACTTGTTGTGTTGTGTGGGTGAGTGGTCTTGTTTCCTTGCTGAGTGTGTGTGTTTAGCTGGGGGCACTAACATTTATGCATGTACCTTCATAATGCTCATTTCCTCTGGTTGAAAGTCTGCCTTCATCATGATGTGGTGTCTTTCCTTGTGTTTTAATGCCTTTCACATGGATGTTTGGGTTGTGTGATGCTAACGTGGCTATTCCAGTTCTTTTTCCTTTGCATTGCTTGTCCTGTCTTTTTCCCCTTTTGGACTTTGCGTTTCTGCCTAGCTTTGTGGGTTGATGAGGTGTGTTCTGTGTGGGCAACACATAGAAGGGTCGTGTGTTTGGATCCATTCTGCTCCTCTGTGTGTTTTGCTTGATGAGTGTCAGCCTTTTGCCTTCAGGATTTGCGTCGGCAGCTGGAGTCCCCTTCCTTGCTTTCTGCATGTGAGGGAAGTTCTTGTTTGCCATTTCATTGAGCAAACAACCCTTCCAGCCAGCTACTCTTTGCACACTGTGAGATTTCTTTGGCATCTACACGGGTGAATTTCTTCCCTTTGTGAGTTCATCTTCCAGATTGAAGACTGTGGTGCATTTTGCCATGATGTGTCTACTAGCTCTGAGCATCTTTCTTCTGACCTGCCGTTTCTGAGTCTGCTGCTAGGGGGCTGTTGGTTTGGTCCTTGTAGGTGTTTGGAGTTCTTCTTTGACCCTTGTCCTTGGCGCCTCTGCTCAGGCAGATTCTGTCTTGTTGCTGTGTCCTGTACAGGTGTGCAGGCCAACATGAGTGTTGCTGTTTGGAGCCTGGTTCCCTGTTTGTGGCACTGGCTCCTCCACCTCCAAAGGCTTTCAGCCACCTGGCTGACCGCATGCCCTGCCACAGCCATGACTTGGCAAACGGCAATACACGGAGTGCCTCTCTCCATCCCCTGCACTCCTCAGTTGTGGCCACATGGCTGGTGTGTTGAGCTTTTCTCCCGCTAATGGCTCCAGACTCAGCTGGCGCTGGCATGGCAGCAACTGTATCTTTTTTTTTTTAAATAAAGCAAACATTTATTAAATTGTGATAAAAAACATTCCATCAAATTACAAAACCTGAGTAAGAAAAACAAACGGCACATGCTTATCTGTAGTTGACATTCAAATGAAATTTGCATTCCCAAAATATTGTACAGTAATTAGAAAATACCAGCCAAAGTAATATTAGGATACTTTTACATGCGGTCTCAACAAATTTGAACAGAAGCAAATTTTAACAAAGGTAAATTTTACAGTGAAACATAGCAGTAGATTAAGGATCTTAACATGTTTATTTTACTGCTATTTGACACTATGATAGAAAAATAAGAGGATTTACTTGACATTTTTAATAAATATCTCATGGTCTGTTGAGTGCCTTAGTGGTGAAAAGATTTAACTGGCTAATCTCATCAATCCATTTTGTACATTTAGTAAGCATCAACTCTGCCCTACATAACTCTTAATGCAATTCACAGCACACAAATGGTTATCATATTAAATACATAATCAACTCGGACTTCTCAACAACAAGGAAATTAGTAAACCATCAAATGGACTGCTTACCATACACTTTCCTCATAACTAAATAACACACAAAAAAATCAAAATAGTATTTGTCATCACTCTAAACTATTGCCAGCAACTGACGGAAACTGCCAATTTGCCATATTCATGTTCACAACATGCTAAATATACTCTGCTGTTACTTCATCCATAAAATGCCAACATGCCTAGAACAGAGAATTTTCACCATCTCTTGCCGTGGGACCTGACTTGCAGCAATCTATATTTAGATCAGAACTCCATGGGCACTTGATGAACTCCACCTTTCCATGTTGGCTTCCTTATATGAGAGAGAATATATGGTATTTATTCTTTTGTGATTGACTCATTTCGCTGAGCATAATAGTTTCTAGTTGGGACCACCTGGTTTTGAATAGAATAATATCGTTCTTCTTGACAGCTGAATAATATTCCATTGAATAGATGTACCACAGTTTTTTTAACCATTCTTCCTTAGACGCACATCTGGTTTGTTTCCATGACATTGCTATTGTGGATTGTGCTGCTGTGAATATAGGATTACAGATCCCCTTCTCGTATGCAGATTTTACTTCTGTTGGGTATATTCCTAAGAGCGGGATTGCTGGGTCATATGGCAGGTTTATTTGCAATTTTCCAAGCACTCTCCATATGGATTTCCACAATGATTGTACTAGCCTACACTCCCACCAGCAGTGAAGGAGGGTACCTTTTTCCCCACATCCACGCCAGCATGTGTTGTTTTTCGAATTCTGAATGTAGGCCAGTCTCATAGGAGTTAGGTGGTACCTCAAGGTGGTTTTCATTTGTATCTCTCTGATGGCTAGAGAGCCTGAGCATCTTTTCATATGTTTATTAGCTATTTGTATCTGTTCTTTTGAGAAACGTCTGTTCATTTCCTTTGCCCATTTTGCTACAGGGTTTATTTTTTCACTATCCTTGGGTTTCGGAAGCTCTTTGTAGATCCTAGATATTAGTCCCCTGTCACTTGCGTAGAATGCAAAAAATTTTTTCCCATTCTGTTGGTTGTTTCTTCACTTTTATAATTGTTTCCTTTGCTGTACAGAAACTTTTTAGTTTGATATAGTCCCATTTGTTCATTTTGGATTTGATCGCCGTTGCTTTAGGCGTCTTTTCTAAAAAGTCTTTCCCTGTTCCTATATCTTGGAGTGTGCTTGCTATGTTTTCCTTTAGTAGTTTAATGGTTTCTGGGTGTAGGTTTAAATCCTTGAGCCAATTAGAGCTGATTTTTGCATAGTGCAACAGGTACGGGTCCTGCTTCTTTATTCTGCAAGCTGCTATCCAGTTGTCCCAACAGCTTTTATTGAATAGACCAGGTTTTTTACCTGGATTGTTTTCTGTTTTCTTGTCAAAGATTAGTTGACTATACATGTGTGGATCCCCTTCTGGTGTTTCTATTCTGTTCCACTGATCTTCTTCTCTGTTTCTGTACCAGTACCAGACTGTTTTGATAACCACTGCTCTATAGTATGTCTTGAGGCCTGGAATTGTGATTCCTCCAGTTTGATTTCTATTTTTCAAGACAGCTTTAGCTGTTCGTGGTCTTTTGTGGTTCCAGATGAACTTCTGTATCATCTTTTCTATTTCTGAGAAGAATATTGCTGGGATTTTGATTGGGATTGCGTTGAATCTATATATTGCTTTCGGTAATATGACCATTTTGATAATGTTGGTCCTGCCAATCCAAGAACATGGTAAGGTTCTCCATTTTTCAAGATCTTCTTCTATTTCTTTTTTAAATGATTTATAGTTTTCATCGTAGAGGTCTTTCACATCTTTAGTTAACTTAATTCCTAGGTATTTAAGATTCCTTTCCTCTATTTTAAAGAGCACTGTACTTACAATTTCTTCCTCAGTGGCGGAATTATTTGTATACACGAATGCCATTGATTTGTGTTCATTAATTTTGTATCCTGCTACTTTGCCAAAGTCTCTTATGAGTTCCAATAGTCTTTTGACTGAGTCTTTTGGTTCTCCTATATAGAGAATCATGTCATCTGCGAATAGCGATAATTTTAATTCCTCATTTCCAATTTGTATTCCTTTAATTGCTTTTTCTTGTCTAATAGCTCTGGCAAGGACTTCCAAAACTATATTGAAGAGTAGCGGTGAGAGTGGACATCCCTGTCTAGTTCCAGATTTTAACGGGAAGGCTTCTAGTCTTTCCCCATTTAGTATGATACTGGCATTGGGTTTATCATAAATTGCTTTGATTATGTTGTAGAATGTTCCTTCTATGCCTATCTTAGTTAGGGTTTTTAACATGAAGTGGTGTTGGATTTTATCAAATGCCTTCTCTGCATCTATTGAGAGGATCATATGGTTTTTATGAGTCAACTTGTTGATGTGATATATCACATTTATTGTTTTGCGAATGTTGAACCATCCTTGCATACCTGGGATGAATCCCACCTGGTCCGGGTGAATAATCTGCCTAATGTATTGTTGGATCCTGTTGGCTAATATTTTATTGAAGATCTTTGCATCTATGTTCATCAAGGATATCGGTCTGTAGTTCTCTTTTTCTGTTGTTTCTCTCTCTGGCTTTGGTATTAAAGTGATATTAGCTTCATAGAACGAGTTTGGAAGAATTGCCTCTTTTTCTCTTGTTTGAAAAAGCTTGTGTAAGATTGGGGTTAGTTCTTCCTTAAATGTTTGGTAGAATTCAGCAGTGAAGCCATCTGGTCCCGGGCTTTTCTTGGTTGGGAGGGCTTTAATTGTTGATTCAATCTCAGTGCATGTTATTGGGCTATTTAGATTGTTAATTGCTTCTTGATTCAATTTTGGTGGATTGTATATGTTCAAAAATCTGTCCATTTCCTCTAGGTTTTCTAATTTGTTCACATATAGTTGCTTGAAATAGTTCCTGATGATTCTTTGTATTTCTAAGGTATCTGTTGTTACATCTCCATTCTCATTTCTGATACTATTAATGTGTATTTTCTCTCTCCTTTTTTTAATTAGTCGAGCTAGTGGGGAGTCTATTTTGTTGATTTTCTCAGAACCAACTCTTTGATTGATTAATCTTGTGTATAGTCCTCTTGGTCTCTATTTGGTTTATTTCCTCCCTTATTTTGATGATTTCTTTTTTCCTACTAGTCTTAGGGTTGCTTTGTTGTTGTTTTTCTAGTTCCTTCAACTGTAAGATTAGCTGATTTACTTGGTGCTTTTCTTGTTTCTTGAGATAAGCATTAATTGAAATGAACTTTCCTCTCAGCACCGCCTTGATTGTATCCCATAAGTTCTGATAAGTTGTGTTGATGCCTTCATTTGTTTCAAGCAATTTTTTAATTTCCCCTTTGATTTCCTCTCTAACCCATTGCTCATTTAGTAATATATTGTTCAGCCTCCACATGTTTGTAGGTCTTCTTTGGTGTTTCGAATTCTTGGTCTCAAGCTTCACTCCTTGGTGGTCTGAGAACGTGCATGATATGATTTCCACTTTTTTAAATTTGCTAAGGCTTGATTTATGGCCTATAATATGATCAATTCTGGAGAAAGTTCCATGTGCTGATGAAAAAAACGTGTGTTCTCTGTCAGTAGGATGAAAGATTCAATAGATGTCAACTAAGTCCACTTGCTCTAGAGTTTGAATGAGTTCTATTGTTTCTTTGCTGAGTTTCTGGTTTTTTGATCTGTTCATTTGTGTTAATGGGGTATTAAGGTCCCCCACTATGATTGTATTGGAGTCTATTTCTCCCTTTACTGCCATTAATATTTGTTTCACGTAACTAGATGCTTTGGCATTTGGAGCATAAACATTTATTATGCTGATCTCTTCTTGCTGGATGTATCCTTTGATCATTATATGGTATCCTTCTTTATCTCTTTTGATGCTCTTCACATCAAAGTCTATGTCATCTGATATAAGAATGGCTACTCCTGCTTGTCTTACCTTACCATTTGCTTGAAATATCTTTTTCCATCCTTTTACTTTCAATTTTTTCTGATCTTTGTTGGTGAGATGCGTCTCCTGCAAGCAGCAGATAGATGGATTTTGTTTTTTGATCCAATCCTCCAATTTATGGCGTTTAATTGATGAGTTTAAGCCATTTACATTCAGCGTTATTATAGATAAAGGACAATTTGGTCCTGTCATTTTGGCGATGTGTTGTTCTAAATTAGGTCTTGTGTTAGCATTTTAGTTGGATGTTCTCCACATTTGCCTTTGTTTCTGATGGTTACTATTTCTTTTTTCTTTCATAGGAACTTCCTTGAATATCATTTGTAGGGCAGGTTTAGATGAGACAAAATCTTGAAGTTTTTCTTTATTGTGGAAGAATTTTATTTTCAATTTTCAATTTTCATTTTCAAAGACAAAAGAGAGCTTTGCAGGGTAAATTATTCTGGGCTGAAAATTTTTCTCTTTTAGAATCTGGAATATGTCACTCCAGTCTCTTCTGGCCTGTAACGTTTCCTCTGAAAAGTCAGCTGTAAGTTTAATTGGGGTTCCCCTATATGACACTTGATTTTTTTCTCGTGCACATTTAAGGATTTTTTCTTTTTGTTCAACTGAGGAGAGCTTGATTATCATGTGTCGTGATGAAGTTCGTTTTTGATCAACTCTGTTGGGAATTCTGTAGCTCTCCTGTATATTATTTTCTAATTCTTTGCTCAGTTTAGGGAAGTTTTCCTGTATTATTTCATTGAATACACCTCTAATCCCAGCTTCTCTTTCTGCACCTTCTGGAACACCCATAACTCTTATGTTAGACCTTTTAATCATATCTTTTAATTTTTGGATATTATTTTTAGCTTGACCTAGCTCTGCTTCCAGCTTTTTGTTTATTTCTTCATGATGGCAGGAAATATCTTCTATTCTGAACTTCTTTCTTCTGCCTCATTCATTCTGTTTTTGAGACTCTCCACTGTAGTTTTAATTTGCTCTACTGTGTTCTTCATTTCTGATATATCAGCCTTAATTTGATGTATTACTGCTATTTCTTCTTTGAACTCTTGTTTGTACTTCTCATTGTTGACCAGGAGCTTTGCAATGAGTTTTCTGAGTTCTTTGTCCTCCATTTTCTCAATGTCTTCCTCAGTTAACTCTGAGAATGGGCGAAGCTTTTGCTCCTTTGTTGGAGAGACTTTAGTAACATTCATAGTGTTTTTTTCTTGTCTTTTTCCTTTTGTAATTGCCAATCTGTTTGACGACATCTCTCTGGTCTGTTACCTCAGGTATATAAATTGACTTTAATGCTCAATCAGTACCCTGAGTTTAGGAAACACAACTGTCCTAAATAATTGCTTTGTCCGTGGCACTGATTTTATAGGCAGCACTGAGCTTATTACCCCCTGCTAGCCAACACGTCTAAGTACCTCCTGAGGTCGTCCTGGGCAAACTTGGTGGCCAGAAAGATCAGGGGGCTGTCGCAGTCAGCTCCAGGGACTACACAGACCCCCCAGGCTGCAAGACTATTGCCGTGGGCTCAGCTCTGCGCAATCAACCAACAACACACCCACTCTGGATCTCCACTCAGGGTTCACACCTGCTATCCTGCCACCCGATATGGCTCCAGGTGGAGAACCGCAGCTGCTAGTTTTCAGCTCCAGGGACCACACCGACCCCGCAGGGAACAGAGCTGGTGCTCCCCTCCACCCCCAGATCAGATCCGCACAAACAGTCAGAAAGGGGCCTGTGTGCCGTTCTGTCAACTCCGCTCTGCGCCTCTCCACACAAGGCGGCTCCCCCAGTCCCCGACTCCCTCCGCGAGCAGCTGGTCCCAATCACCCAGCTCAAACTGTCAGGTCCTGGACCACACTCGCCCTCCCAGCCCCCCACACAGACCCAGGCTCCAACCTGGCAGTCACAACGTCCGTGTGGAGGCCACTGGTGGATGTCTAGCTGGCACTGGAAATGAATCGCTGGAGTCCGGATCACCGGAGCCCGCGGCTCCGAAGGCTGGCAAGTCCCCAGCCGGCCACAAGGTCAGTCATGGGAGCTCTTTGTGCCAGGAAAGCCAGGTGTTCGCCCGCCACCACCGCCCAGCGCAGGGACTCCGAGTCTTAAAATTCCGTTCTTTATGTTATCAGTCTAAGATGTTTTGTTATAGCAACCCACAAATAAGATGAGGGTGGCATGAGCTTCTGTCGCGAGCAGCAGAGCCGGCAACGTGGGGACAGCGAAGGTCCGGGGGTCTGGCGAAGGTCTGGGAGTCAGACGAAGGTCTGGGGTCAGGCTGGGCTGGACCAGGCTGTAGCATTGAAGGCGTGTGTGTGTTCTCCAGCCTTGGAAGCATGAAGCGGGCTGCAGGGTTACACCACTTCCCAGCTCCTGAGGAGTCCGGTGTGCTCCAGAGGACTCCTGCCGGCCAAGGAGTTCACAGGGCAGCACTGGCTCAGCTCCCTGGGCCTCTCTCAGGAGCAGAACCACCGCATGGGAATGGCGGCACCTAGCAACTGTATCTTGAAAGTGTTGTGGTCCTGGCTCTCCTGGTGGTGCCCTGTCCTCTGCTTGCTCTCCACTCTGTGTTGGATCAGTACAGGGCACGGGTTTATTATGATTATTACTTTTCTTTGCTGGAATCAGCCAACAGTTTGGTCAGGGTGTGACTCTTGCCTGTTTCTGGATGGAACCCATAAGCACTAAGTAGGTGGAATATGTCCTGGTGGAGCAGTGAAGTGTGTGCATTCTGTGAGAGTCCTGGGCAGTCCCTGGAGAGCTGGGTATGGGTTTGTAGCGAGTTTGGGGTATGCTTGGATCACTGGTTCTCCAGGTGCTGTGCCTCTCATCTCAAAATGGTGCCCTATGTGCCACCTGTAGTGGCGGGGCAGCTGGCGTGTCCACTAGCCCCACTCCTGTGCCCATCTGCAGGGTATCTCCTTCTCTGTCTTGGCTCACATTGGATCCAGCAATTCAGACAGATCCAGCATTCAATATATCCACCTTTGTTCTCATTGGAGCTTGTGCACTGCCAGGCAATCTGGCTACTGCAGTGCCGCTCTGCTCTCTCCACTGCTTCCCAGTGTGCACATATTGGTAGCTGTACTCTGCCACTGATCTGCCTGCAGGTGTCATCCAGGGTTGCGTCCTGTCTGCTTCTCTTCTGTTCATCCTTCTCTGTGCATCTGAACACATCCTGACCCTCTCCGTCCATGTTGCTTTCTGTTTGGAACTCTTCCACAGTGGCTCAGGGTTCTAGTTGCTGTGGAACTTTCAGTGTACTGGCTATGCTCATACTCTGGTGTGTTTCTGCAGCATGACCGTGATTTGTGTTGACCCGCATGAGTGAAACGGAGCACATTGTCTCCTGCTTATTTGCCATGTACGTGCATTGTTTGGGGGAAGTGACGGCTGCTGTCAGTTGCCCAGTTGAATGGGATGATGACTCTTCATTTTGCTGTTGAGTTGGCATTCGTTACCTAGGTGGCCATGAACCCTGTAGTAGACACACAGTGTGAAATGATGTTTTCTCGTGAATTGTGTCACTTGTGTTGGCACTCTGTAGGTTGTATGCTTGATGGTGCAGTAGCTGCTTGCTTGGATATAGTCTCATTTGGCTGTGTGTGGTTGCTAGTTTGGCTGTTTTTGCCTGTGCTTTTGGTGTTCCATGCACACAATCCTTTTGAAGACTAACATCCTGAATCTCTTCCCTCATGATTTGGGGTAGACATGTCATGATTGCAGGTCACGTTTCCATGATTCATCCATTTTGTATCCTCCGTGTCTGCCATTTCACATGCAAAGTGTGAGGACTTGCTTTGCTACGTGGATTTTGTGGTGTAAGATTCCCCTAAGTGCCGTTTTGGTTGCATCCCCCAGGTGTCTGTGCTTTGGCGGTGGGTTTTATATACTTCACATCCTGAATTAGACACTGAGATGTGTCGAGTTTGAAGGAGAGTGGCAGAGCATGAGGCATGGAGGGGATAAGGGGAGAGGGAGGTAAGGAGGGAGCTAGAGCGAGAGAGACACCAGTGGGTCTTGCATCCACTGGTTCACTCCCCAGACGGCTACAGTGCCTGAGCCGAAACCACATTCCGCGTTCTGTGATTGCATCCGTCTGTCCAACACAGCTGCAGGGGCTGGAGTACCAGGCCTAGCTCTGCTGATTGGAAGAAGCAGGACTGGCACCAGCAGCCTTGTGGGATACACGTGTTGCAGGTGGTGTGTCCCAGTGCTCTGCCGCTAGAGCAGCACATCCCACCAATTGTGACACCTTGCATTTTCAGGGTCACCTAATTTACAATACCTTCAAATGTTCTTTTCCGTGTCTTTGTCTTTGGGGTTAGTCAATAGTGTGCACTTTGCTTTAGAATTCTTGGAGCTGTTCTAGCTGTCCACCTATGAATGCTTCTCGCTTTGATTTCCTTGCACAATATGACCACACTCTACATGATTTCAATGAAGATTTCTATGGACAAACATAGGGTAGCTCTTGGAAGGGTAGCTTAGGACAGCACGTGCTAAGATGTGTGTCAAAAGCATATAGTATACTGTTGTAGGACGGCATGTTGTGTTCCTGTGAAGCAGAATCTATTGAAGTACAGTTTTGTTCAAGTCCTCAGTGGATTGGTGCTGATTTTCTGAGTGTTCTTTTGGTTATTTGTGTGCATGGTTGACAAACGAGGGCATGCAAAGAGTCAAAGAAGGACTGGGCTGTGGGGACACTGCTGTGTCCCTGTGCAGGACAGGCTTTGTGAAGGGAGTAGGAGGAAGAGAAGCATGAAGTGGAGGGGAGGGAAGGCCTTGGCTGGCCGCATGTGGACCCAGCAGCTGGGAGTCCTGATCCATGTTTCCTCACATGTTCAGCGCACTGAAGCCAGGACAGAAGAGAGCATTTTCCATTTCAGTTTCTTTATTGAAGCAAACAGTGTGCCTCAGGAGAGGTCCCCACCCAACACTCTAGATCCGTCCACCTGGGAAGCCCACCCCTTCCCTCCCTGGGCACAATGGGTTTGGCATGGGGAGAACAAGGAGAGACCCCTGTGGTGCAAGAGACAAGGATCCCATGTGCTTTCAGCCTGCACGTGGTGGGGCAGCTTCCCAGAGGCCACAGGCTCGCGCCTGGCCTCAGTATCGCATCTTTTTGTTTATATGGACCCAGGAGTCTCCCTTCCTCTTGTGAGCCTGGCAGTACGGCACAGACTCCAGAGCTGGGGCCTGTTCTCCAGAGGTGTGGGAGCCAGCCCTCGGGCAAGGCTTGTTTTGTCTAGGGCCTGGGTCCCCCAGGAGAACCTGCTTCTTGCCATTGGTAGCAGGTGGTGGAGGACCAGTGAAGGCCCTTCCAAGTTTGGAGGTGGGCTTGCGTGCTCTGCCTGGTTTCCCAGCTCCAGGACAAGGCAGGCCCTCAGCAGAGACCTGGCTCTGGGCAAGTCCCAAGGGCAGCAGATGGTGCTGTGAATCAAGGAAGAAGGCCAGGCTGGGCAGTTCCTCGTCATTGTCACTGGTCAGATCCACTAGTGGTGGTGGCTCCTCCACAGAACATTGTCCTCGTAAAGCCCTGGCTGCCTTGGGCACTCGTGTGGAAGGGGCTCTGGGAGAAGTGGGCCTAATGTGTCCCAGGAAAGGACATGTCTTGTCCCCAGAGAAGACAGCATTGTCTTTGCTTGTGGACAGGTGGGTGTCTGGGACCACGCATCTCTTAGGCTTCCAGGAAGACATGCTTTGGGCAGAGGTCTCTGCACTGAGCCCAGGGTTGGGAGCACAGTCATCTCTGTGTGTGCCCTGCAGGGCTATGGAATCCGAAGCACTGGCTTCCAGTAGGGGTGTCCCAGGCCTGGGGTTTTCCCGCATGGTGCCATCCCTCTTCAAGGGCCAGAGGTTCTTGTCCACCACCTGCAGGAGGAAAGAGGCACTGAGTGGCTGTTTAGCTGGTGTCAGAAGGACCCTGGGGTCCAGAGCAGTGCCCAGGGGAGGAGGGAGGCAGGCCAGAGTCAGTGGGCTTTCTTCCTAGCAGGAGGCAGCTGCTCTGCTGTCATCCTGCTGGGGCTGGTTGCCGTTCTGCACACTCACCTGACCCTGGTTCTCCTGGCTGCTTGTTCTAGGTCCGTACCTGCACCACACTGGAAGCAGCTCTTTCAGAAATCCTGCATGGCCAGCAGGTGGGGGGAGACAGCCTCTCGGGGCCTACTGTACTGGAGACCCACTTGCACACAGTCGACCTAGTTGCAGGCCTCACCCAAATGTAGCTGCTCTTGCACACCACCCCTCTTCTGTTTTCCTGGTGCATATCCCTGCCCTGTCTGCATGCTGGGCCTTGCTGCCCTTCCCTGCTTGAGGTTCCTCCCTCCCTCCATCCCTCCTTCACCTGGTCAGGGTGGAGCCCTTCCTCCTTGTCCTTGTCCTTGTCCTTGTCCAGCTCTTGGGCTAGGGCCACGAGATCCAGCTGTGGATTTGGTGAAAGGAGCTCTGCCAGGAATCGGGGGTGGATGATGGCCTCCACCTAGCAGAGGAGGAAGAGGCTTCTATCATTCTTTGCAGAAGTCACCAAAGTATGGGACTTGAAGGAGAAGCAGAAAGCAGTGAGCAGCAGAGCGCCGTGCCCAGCTAGGGATGTCCGGTTGGCAGGGCTGCCAGCTACTCACGCACACTCCTACACCCAGGGGCAGTAGCAAGTGAAGTGAGCTTGATCCAAGGGCATGAGATGGTCACGGCCCCGGTGGGACAAATCGTGGAGTGGCACAGCCCACCTTGGTGACAAAGTCATCTTGGGAGCACAGCTCGTCAAGGTAAGTCAGGAGGTCTGGGTCGGGGCCCAGTCCCTCCTGCTGGGGCTCCAGCATGGCGTCCTCTTCTGGCTGTTCACTGGGCTGGCCCGAGGCTGAGGGCTGCAGCTCCAGCAGTGCATCCATGATGTCCATGTACTCGCTCACGGCCTCTGGAGGGATCTCCTTGGGTGTCCTGTTCCGAGAGGCCTGGTGTCTTTGTGGCAAGGGTTTGGTGGGCAGAACCTTGGAGCTGCTCTTCCTGTGGGCATGCTCTATGGGAGGAAACAGGCGAGTGAGGATCAGGAGCTCAAGCTCCACATCAGCCACATTGCAGAGAGTGGCTGTTGGGCATGTGAGCTGGTGGGGCTGGTCCAGCACAAGCTGCCCACGGCACCTGAAGTGGGCTGAGGTGGAACGTGTGAGGCACTCACTGACATTGCCCGTGGTCTGGCGCCAAGCCCATGTCCTGTGCAGAAGGTGAGGATGTGTGTGGTGTCCCTAGACAGAGGCACTGCCGGTGTGGTCAGACAGCTACTACCGAGTTGTGACCCAAGGCTCAGGCAACGAGGGCTATCAGGGGCACATGCCGAACCAAGACACACAAGTGCTGCTCTTGCAGGGAAAGGTCCGGAGGATGGGTTAGTCACACCTAGAGAACCTTGTCCTGTGCAGTGCTGTGTGTGGTGTCAGGGGAGCTGTACCTGGTTGCTGGAGGGCCACAGGGCTTGGGGGCCCAGGAGGAGCCGGCTGCTGTGGTGTTGGTGGGGGCTGGCACAGGTTCTCTTTCTTCCACGCCAGGTTTTGAATTTGTATCTCCTCCTCTGCCTCAAACTCCGTGAACCTGGCAGAAGGAAAGGCAGGTCCCACTTGAGTGATCGAGGCCCAGACCCAGCACAGGGCAACTTGATATGGAGGAGCAAGATATGGAAATGGGCTTTGTGGTCAGCCCGGGCCTACTGAGTTCCAGCACTGGGAGGGACAAATGTTATGGGAATCAGCAACATGTGGTGACATGTGGTGTGGTGTGCACTTTCAGACCCGCAACAGGCCTCGTTGACTAAAGCAGGGCCAAGCTGATGCCCTGAAGGCCATGTGGGTCTCAAAGCCAGGCCCATGAGGAGAGTTGTCAGCAGAGGCTGGCCAGCACCTCATTTCTCCTAGTCTATTCCAAGGTCCTGACCGAGGCTTAGGGACTGAGAGGCTGTGGGTCCTTCAGTGGAAGCATCGGAATTGAGGCTCGAGGGGCAGGTGGGAGGATGGGGAGTCCGAGCTAGGAGGTGGTATATTTCCATGTCACACAGTGGACAGCATGGAGTGGCAGAAAAGGCCCTCTCTGGGCCTTGGAGGATCTTAGACACCAGCTCTCCATGGCCATGCTCTGAATCAGCATCTCTGGGATGGTGTGTCTCAACTTAGGAACATGTGTTTGAGTGGATCGGGCCAGTTCAGTGCGTGAGCCTGAGCAGCACCATGAGCATGAGGGGTGTGTGTGGAGCAGCTCGTGCCGTGTGCACAGTGCCCACGGTAACAAGACCGCCAGTGGTGGTGCGACTTGTTCTGCCTCGACCTTCCAAGTCAAGACAGGTATCCTCAGCTGAAGCTGTGGGAGGATGTTCTGTGCTTGGGGGCAGAGTGAGAAGAAAGCAGACAGAGACCCTCCACAGCCACGTGGTAGAGGCAACACCATGGGCTGGCAGGGCCCCTGGATGGGCTGAGGCTGGGAACAGGCCTCTTGTCAGCCTGTGTGTTGCCAAGTGCACCCCCGGAGGCCTAGCCTCTCTCCACCCTCGTTCAGCACGCAGTGTCAGGTGCAGGTATCTTGACTCACTTTTCTGCCATTTCATGGTAGATCATGCGGTCAAAGTTGCTCTTGTGCTGCCATTCCCGCATGGCAATCCGCATGCCATCATCCAGTGGCATGCTGGGCTTCCTCTGGGCCAGTGTGCGCAGCACCGGGCTGTAATTTGGCAGAGTCAGTCATGGGGCAGCAGTACTGCCCCCCCCCCCCTGCACTCCACTGCCTATCACAACTCCCCAGCTCACCAAGCTGAGTCAAGCGACATGCCTGCTCTGCTCACATCACATCAGAGCTGTGCTCTGCCCCATCTCATCCCATCCTCCTCTGCAGTGGCCACTCTCCACCCTCCCGGACCCCCTTGCATGTGTGGCACATCAGCAGCAAGGGCTGCGTTGGCCTGTCTTTCCTCTGCTGGAGACCTCCCTGTCATTGTGCATAATGGCCCGAATGCTGTGTCACAATACCTAAGTGCCATGCCTAGTCCTCAATGTGATGGCCTTTTGAGTGGTTTGGGGGTTGGGGGTTAGAGGACATTTTGTATGTGCTGCTGCCTGGATTGGATTGTTGTCTTGAGAGAAAGAGCAAGAGACACCATGAGCCCATGTCTCAGCCACCTCAGCTCACACAGTGAGGAAGAGGCTTCTCAGGCTGGAAGTTCAGCCTCAGTGGGATGTGAACCCTGCCAATGCCTTGTTTTCAGATTTCCATTCTGCAGATGTGGGAGATGAGCATGTGTGGCTGCATGTGCCTCAGCTGTCGGGGACAGAGAGTGTCCTGGGAGTCAGGGTTCAGCAGCAGTTTCCTGGCCCCGTGACTGGGCCTAGAATCAGTGTGTTGGAGAGGCCGCAGTTGGGGACGTGAGCCAGCCCAGTGCCGCTGGGGCTGAGGAGCAGAAGAGGGAGCCTGTGAGTGGCCTGCGTGTGCCCAATTACAATAGCAGAACCTTGAAGGTATGGGTTTAGGGAATGGGGGCAAGATGTGCTCTCCCGGGGAGGCTGACTGTTGAGAGCTGTAGGGCAATGGAGATGGTCATGTGCACAACCTTGAGCTCCGTTTCATTTACAGGCCTGATGCAGATGCTGCTGGAAGGTCGGCCATGGTGGTTGGACATGGACCAAGGGTCTGCCTGGTCAAGAGAGGTGAGTGTGGGACTGAGGGACCAAAGCCCTTTGTGCTGAAGTCACAGCCTCCCCAGGAGGAAGGCTGCAGGCTTGGCTGTGGGGCACAGAGTGTCCTTCCTTTCTGAAGCCATGACATTTGTTTTGGGGCTCTGTTCTGCACAGTGCCTGTGCGTCGTAATGATAGCTCCCAGTGTCTTCATTGTCTGTAGTCAGAGTGCACAGCTGGTATCTGCCTAGCCCATCCTGTTGAGCTGTAGCAGCCTTCCCAGTGCCATCTTCATAGGGAAACCGGCCCTGCCTTACTCCAGTGATGTGAGGGGTCTGTGAAGTGGATGTTAGTACGAGCCCAGGACAGACACCAGTGATGGGGGCCCCACATGGCCCAGTGTGGGCTTGTGACCACCTTTTTCTATTCCTCACATTCCCCAGAAGAATGAGGTGAGAGCTCTCTAGAGGTCCTGTTGGGGTCCTTGCATCCCATATGAGCCCCTTCTCATGTGAAGTGCCCAAGGGCGTTGACCTGTGTGTGGCAGGTGTTGCACTGCAAGACTCCATCCCTGAAGGGCTCTCGTGATACCATGGCCCTGTCTAACTAACATCAGTAGTGTCAGGCCATGTATTGAATAGCACAGAGAGGATGAAGATCTGGAGTAGAAAACCTCTAAATGGTATCCCAAGCTGCGTGGGAAAAACACACTGGAGAGAACCAAGCTGCTCCTGCACGGCCTTGTCCTTGCCCTTCAGGTGCTCCTTGATGCCCCGTGCATGGCATGACCGAGCCCACCCATTAGTCGTGCCTAGGCAGGGCTGCAGGATGCGTTCTGGGTCCCAGGGCCTGGCACTCACATGAGGAAGCAGGCTAGAGCTTCAGCATCAGGGCTGTGTGGGAGGTGCCTGCGGGCCAGGGTCTTGAAATGCTGCCAGCGCCGGAAGTTCTTGTAGACGCTGGAATCCCCCGATGGAGCTTTGTCCTTGGAAGTAGGCAAGGAGCCCTCTGCGTTTGCTCCCTGTTGTGGAGGCCCGTTGTCTGCGGGGCAGAGCGTGGGAGCCGTCTGGACAGGCGTTGGTGGAGCTGGAGGGGCCAGGGCCTGTGTCCAGCCCCGCTGGGTGCCCTGGGCCCTCCTTATGGTTGGTGCAGGCACTCCTGGCTGCAGGGAGGAGGTCTGCAGCAGTGAGGGAGCAGGGTTCTGAGCTTGTGCGCAGAGGGCCCCCTGGACACTCCAGTTGAGAGGGGCTTGATGAAAGACCAAGGTCTGAGAGCGTGGAGGCTCCACCACTTGGCCTTGAGTGCTCAACTGGAGGAGGATGTTGAGGTTCCCAGCCCCATTTGGGCCACAGGCAGCAGCCTCTGCTGTCACCACAGGCATCCTGGGGAGGACAGCAGGCAGCACAAGGCGGCTGCCTGGAGGGCATGCTGCATTCAGGCTGGGCGGTGGGCGTGGCCCGCTGAGGGGCTGGGTTGCTGGGCCCTGAGCTGGCTGGGGACAGGGCATGAGAATAAAGGAAGGTGTGGAGGTGCCAGGGTTCAGCGTCATGGCTGGTCTCAGCCCTGGAGCTGCTGTGGAGACAAAGCAAAGGGCTAATGGAGGATGGGCACCCGCAGTGTGGAGGGAGGCTCTGTGTTCCCTATCAGTCACTGCTGGGACACTGAGGCCCTCGTGCCTGGGAGAGTGGTGGTATGGACATGTCCCTGGGTCAAGCTCAGGTTCTGTTCCTCCCATGGAAAGTATCCCCCAGAGCCTTCCCATCCTTCTGGTCCATCTTGTCAACCTGTCTCCCAGGGTGCACCATGGCTCTGCCTGTCTTGAGGGTCTCCCCAGGGCATCTGTGTGAACACCTGGCCAGCCTCATAGCTGGATCTGGAAGCTTAACTCAGAACTGAGTCCTTGGCAGCTGCACACCCCCTCAGTACTCAGCACTACTAGGTCAGGGGAGTTCTTTTGACACACAGAGCCTGAGTCCAGATGATCTAGACGTAGCCTGAAGATTCAGAGTAGTGTGCCCTCATCTCTTGCCAAGGCTTCTTGAATGACTACTGCTATGAAGCACTCCTTTATATTCGCTGTCTATTTGCATATAATCTCATACCATATACATAATGTCATGTATATTCCATATCTAATAATATCATATAATCTTGAAATGGAATATTACAGTATTTTCTGTAGTAGAAGAAAAGTGAAAGACAGGCCCCAGACTTCTCTCCCAACTCGGGGGTAGCCAAGCAGGAGCAGACATGAGCTGGCAGCCATAGGACGAAGCTGACTGGAAGCCATCCTTGTGTAGGATCCATGCAGATCCTGGTCAACCACAGCGTGCACACCCACGTCCCTGATGACCAGCACTCTTTGTGGCTGCAATGGATGGTAGCCTTCCTACCTGTCTGCTAGGCTCTTTTGTTTCAGGAAAGGAAGGCAGGGGGTGGGTGTATTGTAGCTGAGTGGGTAAACCCCAGCTTGGGGAAGTGCATGGAAGGTTCTCAGGGCACTGATTGGAGTCAAGTTGCTCTGACCTTTTCCAATGCAGCTTTGTGGTCATGTATGCTGTCCAAGAGGCAGCAGGTGCTCTGTGTTGTAAGGATGCTGTCTAAGATGTGGAAGATGCAGGCAGAGTAGGTATCCTGACGTGATATTAGTATTCTTTTACCTGCCATGAATGTGGAAGCTATCAGGCATTAGATCAAGCTGCTCAGTTTGCGTCTAGCTTCTTATGTGTCCTGGCATTGAAGGAACAAATGCAATGGGTTTTTATTTGTTTGTTTGTTTTTGCTTCTGTTCGTTTGTTTTTGTTTTTTATTGGACAAAGAATCAAGGGAGAAGAATGTACAGCCTGTGTTTTAGTTCTCTGTGTAAAATCAGCCACAGCCATGCAGGCTGGTCCTTGAAAAGAGCAGCAAGCTGAGAAGATTCTCCATGTTTTGGACAAGTCTTGAGCTCAGGGCCCACCATGGGATGAGAAGGGAGAGAAGTAGGTGAAGTACTTGAGTTTCAACTTGTGGGAGAAAAAATTTGGGCCGAGTGAGGGAAACCCCACGGACTGTGTGGTGGAAGGCAAGGGCACCACGGTCCTTGTCAAATCCAGATAGCAGCTACCGGGAGTCAGAGAAGCCGTCAGTGAGAGGGAAGGAGTCTGGAGACTCAGGACTGCAGGAGACAGAGTAACCATCACGTCTGCATGTGGGAGAATATTTCTCTGCAGAGAGGGTGAAAGCAGCAACACCATCACTGTGCACTTTCATGGCTATGCCCATACCTCTCACAGCCTCCTGATGTCTAGGACAGCCCAGTCAACAGCCTGAGAACCATGCTGAGGTCTCTGTCTACATATCCCAAGAAAGGACAGGGCTCAAGTGTGCCCGGACTCTCTCTCTCTCTGCCTCCACAGCAAAGCCCATTGCTCTTGCCTCTACAAAAGCACACTGAAGTGACCTGTGTGTGTGTGTGTGTGTGTGTGTGTGTGTGTGTGTCTGGGGTGAGTCAAACTTCAACTCTTCTGTTCTCATCTCTGCCTCTGATGCAGTGAATTTCTCCCTGAAGCATCCCATGGCGGCTCTGAGGAGCCCTTCTCCTGCCACCCTCACCCCTTTCAGCAATGTCAGTTCAACATGGGCTTCCAGAGTCTCCCCAGGCAGTGTGAGCTGCTGGGAACCCAGGGCTTTCTCTTTACTCTACGTCAGGCCCACCAACTGTCCCCAGCGGAGATGTCCAATGGGAGTTGCCAAGTCTTGGAGCAGTAGCAGGGAGTGTGGTTCAACAGCCGCACCCCAACAGACTTACCTCCTTTGGAAGCAGTGCTCGCAGGCTTGGGCACTCAGCACAGCTGACTGGCAGCCCCCTAATGGGAAAGTTCGAGCTGAGGAGCCAACGAGTGAGATGGCCGCTCAGAGTCCAACTGCAGCACGTTTAAATTTAAAGGTAACTGGAATAGAATGTTGGGCTCAAGCCCCTGTGGTGGGGGAGGGGTGGCAGGAGTGGTCCTGGGTGGGT
Organism: Ochotona princeps; assembly: GCF_030435755.1. Classification (NCBI taxonomy): domain Eukaryota; kingdom Metazoa; phylum Chordata; class Mammalia; order Lagomorpha; family Ochotonidae; genus Ochotona; species Ochotona princeps. Next base: position 61,720,838 of record NC_080845.1, read on the forward strand.
GTGGGGAGACTTTCCATGGTGGCTCTGGCCGCTCCGGAGGGTAGACCCTCAAGTGCTTTGGAGGTTTGACAGTGGCCACACAACTGGTGTGTCTCTTGAGCAATTTCAACATTGTTGCTGAGATTTCCAGCACTAAGACTGTAGTGCTTGTCACCCCTTTCCCAGCTGGTATCAGTAAACCTCCTTTTGCATTCCCCACTAGTCCTGCTTCCCTGTGCTGGGAGTCTCCCGTGCATGCCTTCAACATATTCAACTCCATATTCAACCGTGTCTGCTATTTCTGCTCACATTTCTGTGTGTGAAGTGCAAGAAGGACAGGCTTGCTGAGGGGAGGATAGGGGAGCTCATCTGAGCAGCTGCGATGGTGGTTGTGTTTTAGCCTGCATGCAGTCTTTCCTGAAGTCCTCATTCTCATGTCGCTGTGTGCTGGCCACTGCTGGGGCTTTCGTTCTGCAGAGGACGTTCTAATTGAGATCCTCTTGTCAGAAAGGCCATTGCATCATGGGCCGTAGCAAAACCACAGAAACCCCTGGGCTACCACTCTCCCATAGGGAGTCTTCTGTCTAGCAGGCCCCAAGACCACCAAGGTGTTAGGCGACATGTTCTTCTGCAGCAGTAACGCTGGAGACAAGCTGGTGGTGAGGGATGTGCATTTATTTGAGAGATGTCACAACCTTATATATGGAAGGAAAAGGATGCAGGCAAAGAGGTGTTGCTGACGATGGTACTTCCACCAGGAAATGACATGGTGACTGGCTAATGGGTCTGATGGTCTCTTTGGAACCTCCCCTGAAGTTCAAACCCATGAAGCTCAGAGAGCACAGAAAGCTATGTCTCAGGACCAAGTGGTGACCTGCTGAAAAGCAGGGTGAATGTAACATTTGACTTGCTAGAGTTGTTTGCCAAGAAAGTCCTAGCACAGTTTGTTCAAGAGGCAGCGAAGAGAGATTGGAGTGCAGGGCATCACTCTTGCTGCATGGCCAGTGAACAGGCCAGGTTGGGGCCTCGGTTAGGCAAGAGTCCTGTCAGGGCTTTGCCAGGGACACAGTATGCCTTGTGCCCATGGCCTCCCACTTGGGCTAGGCAGGCAGAGATGCAGGGCCGATTTCCCACATCTCATGTCTTGTCTGGTTTTGGTCCTGGGAGTGTGTGTTGTTAAATCTGTGCTTTTGATTCCCGGTAATGATTTCCATTGCAGATTGTGGCCCACAAAATGTTTATGGATTGCCAAAGGTGCATGGGATATGTAGAGATGGCTCTTCCTCCCACCAAGCTGCCCGGACCTCCCATTTCCTTCTCCAGAAGACGTCTTTTTGATATGTGTTCCTTTTCAGTGACAGCATGCAGACACTGGGTTCCTAGAGCCCTTCTTTTTCTGGAGTCAAGAAACCCAGCACCCCTAGAGTGGCCATGCACACTCATTTGTCCACATTGCGACCAATGTGCAGCTCCTCATCTGCAGTATGCCTTGCCTCCCACAGCCTTGCATCCAAGCGGGTGCTCTCTTTCTGCAGCACTTGTCTCCACCCAATAGCCTCACTGCAATGAATCCTGGAGAAGGTTCCTTGTAGTGACGAAAACCAGTGTGTTTGGCATCTATAAGATGAAAGGATCTGTAGGTATCCATTATGTCCACTTGTTGTGTTGTGTGGGTGAGTGGTCTTGTTTTCTTGCTGAGTGTGTGTGTTTAGTTGGGGGCACTAACATTTATGCATGTACCTTCATAATGCTCATTTCCTCTGGTTGAAAGTCTGCCTTCATCATGATGTGGTGTCTTTCCTTGTGTTTTAATGCCTTTCACATGGATGTTTGGGTTGTGTGATGCTAACGTGGCTATTCCAGTTCTTTTTCCTTTGCATTGCTTGTCCTGTCTTTTTCCCCTTTTGGACTTTGCGTTTCTGCCTAGCTTTGTGGGTTGATGAGGTGTGTTCTGTGTGGGCAACACATAGAAGGGTCGTGTGTTTGGATCCATTCTGCTCCTCTGTGTGTTTTGCTTGATGAGTGTCAGCCTTTTGCCTTCAGGATTTGCATCGGCAGCTGGAGTCCCCTTCCTTGCTTTCTGCATGTGAGGGAAGTTCTTGTTTGCCATTTCATTGAGCAAACAACCCTTCCAGCCAGCTACTCTTTGCACACACTGTGGGATTTCTTTGGCATCTACACGGGTGAATTTCTTCCCTTTGTGAGTTCATCTTCCAGATTGAAGACTGTGGTGCATTTTGCCATGATGTGTCTACTAGCTCTGAGCATCTTTCTTCTGACCTGCCGTTTCTGAGTCTGCTGCTTGGGGGCTGTTGGTTTGGTCCTTGTAGGTGTTTGGAGTTCTTCTTTGACCCTTATGCTTGGCGCCTCTGCTCAGGCAGATTCTGTCTTGTTGCTGTGTCCTGTACAGGTGTGCAGGCCAACATGAGTGTTGCTGTTTGGAGCCTGGTTCCCTGTTTGTGGCACTGGCTCCTCCACCTCCAAAGGCTTTCAGCCACCTGGCTGACCGCATGCCCTGCCACAGCCATGACTTGGCAAACGGCAATACACGGGGTGCCTCTCTCCATCCCCTGCACTCCTCAGTTGTGGCCACATGGCTGGTGTGTTGAGCTTTTCTCCCGCTAATGGCTCCAGACTCAGCTGGCGCTGGCATGGCAGCAACTGTATCTTTTTTTTTTTTTTTAATAAAGCAAACATTTATTAAATTGTGATAAAAAACATTCGATCAAATTACAAAACCTGAGTAAGAAAAACAAACGGCACATGCTTAACTGTAGTTGACATTCAAATGAAATTTGCATTCCCAAAATATTGTACAGTAATTAGAAAATACCAGCCAAAGTAATATTAGGATACTTTTACATGCGGTCTCAACAAATTTGAACAGAAGCAAATTTTAACAAAGGTAAATTTTACAGTGAAACATAGCAGTAGATTAAGGATCTTAACATGTTTATTTTACTGCTAGTTGACACTATGATACAAAAATAAGAGGATTTACTTGACATTTTTAATAAATATCTCATGGTCTGTTGAGTGCCTTAGTGGTGAAAAGATTTAACTGGCTAATCTCATCAATCCATTTTGTACATTTAGTAAGTATCAACTCTGCCCTACATAACTCTTAATGCAATTCACAGCACACAAATGGTTGTCATATTAAATACATAATCAACTCGGACTTCTCAACAACAAGGAAATTAGTAAACTATCAAATGGACTGCTTACCATACACTTTCCTCATAACTAAATAACACACAAAAAAATCAAAATAGTATTTGTCATCACTCTAAACTATTGCCAGCAACTGACGGAAACTGCCAATTTGCCATATTCATGTTCACAACATGCTAAATATACTCTGCTGTTACTTCATCCATGGAATGCCTACATGCCTAGAACAGAGAATTTTCACCATCTCTTGCCGTGGGACCTGACTTGCAGCAATCTATATTTAGATCAGAACTCCATGGGCACTTGATGAACTCCACCTTTCCATGTTGGCTTCCTTATATGAGAGAGAATATATGGTATTTATTCTTTTGTGATTGACTCATTTCGCTGAGCATAATAGTTTCTAGTTGGGACCACCTGGTTTTGAATAGAATAATATCGTTCTTCTTGACAGCTGAATAATATTCCATTGAATAGATGTACCACAGTTTTTTTAACCATTCTTCCTGAGACGCACATCTGGTTTGTTTCCATGACATTGCTATTGTGGATTGTGCTGCTGTGAATATAGGATTACAGATCCCCTTCTCGTATGCAGATTTTACTTCTGTTGGGTATATTCCTAAGAGCGGGATTGCTGGGTCATATGGCAGGTTTATTTGCAATTTTCCAAGCACTCTCCATATGGATTTCCACAATGATTGTACTAGCCTACACTCCCACCAGCAGTGAAGGAGGGTACCTTTTCCCCCACATCCACGCCAGCATGTGTTGTTTTTCGAATTCTGAATGTAGGCCAGTCTCATAGGAGTTAGGTGGTACCTCAAGGTGGTTTTCATTTGTATCTCTCTGATGGCTAGAGAGCCTGAGCATCTTTTCATATGTTTATTAGCTATTTGTATCTGTTCTTTTGAGAAACGTCTGTTCATTTCCTTTGCCCATTTTGCTACAGGGTTTATTTTTTCACTATCCTTGGGTTTCGGAAGCTCTTTGTAGATCCTAGATATTAGTCCCCTGTCACTTGCGTATAATGCAAAAAATTTTTTCCCATTCTGTTGGTTGTTTCTTCACTTTTTTAATTGTTTCCTTTGCTGTACAGAAACTTTTTAGTTTGATATAGTCCCATTTGTTCATTTTGGATTTGATCGCCGTTGCTTTAGGCGTCTTTTCTAAAAAGTCTTTCCCTGTTCCTATATCTTGGAGTGTGCTTGCTATGTTTTCCTTTAGTAGTTTAATGGTTTCTGGGTGTAGGTTTAAATCCTTGAGCCAATTAGAGCTGATTTTTGCATAGTGCAACAGGTACGGGTCCTGCTTCTTTATTCTGCAAGCTGCTATCCAGTTGTCCCAACAGCTTTTATTGAATAGACCAGGTTTTTTACCTGGATTGTTTTCTGTTTTCTTGTCAAAGATTAGTTGACTATACATGTGTGGATCCCCTTCTGGTGTTTCTATTCTGTTCCACTGATCTTCTTCTCTGTTTCTGTACCAGTACCAGACTGTTTTGATAACCACTGCTCTATAGTATGTCTTGAGGCCTGGAATTGTGATTCCTCCAGTTTGATTTCTATTTTTCAAGACAGCTTTAGCTGTTCGTGGTCTTTTGTGGTTCCAGATGAACTTCTGTATCATCTTTTCTATTTCTGAGAAGAATATTGCTGGGATTTTGATTGGGATTGCGTTGAATCTATATATTGCTTTCGGTAATATGACCATTTTGATAATGTTGGTCCTGCCAATCCAAGAACATGGTAAGGTTCTCCATTTTTCAAGATCTTCTTCTATTTCTTTTTTAAATGATATATAGTTTTCATCGTAGAGGTCTTTCACATCTTTAGTTAACTTAATTCCTAGGTATTTAAGATTCCTTTCCTCTATTTTAAAGAGCACTGTACTTACAATTTCTTCCTCAGTGGCGGAATTATTTGTATACACGAATGCCATTGATTTGTGTTCATTAATTTTGTATCCTGCTACTTTGCCAAAGTCTCTTATGAGTTCCAATAGTCTTTTGACTGAGTCTTTTGGTTCTCCTATATAGAGAATCATGTCATCTGCGAATAGCGATAATTTTAATTCCTCATTTCCAATTTGTATTCCTTTAATTGCTTTTTCTTGTCTAATAGCTCTGGCAAGGACTTCCAAAACTATATTGAAGAGTAGCGGTGAGAGTGGACATCCCTGTCTAGTTCCAGATTTTAACGGGAAGGCTTCTAGTCTTTCCCCATTTAGTATGATACTGGCATTGGGTTTATCATAAATTGCTTTGATTATGTTGTAGAATGTTCCTTCTATGCCTATCTTAGTTAGGGTTTTTTAACATGAAGTGGTGTTGGATTTTATCAAATGCCTTCTCTGCATCTATTGAGAGGATCATATGGTTTTTATGAGTCAACTTGTTGATGTGATATATCACATTTATTGTTTTGCGAATGTTGAACCATCCTTGCATACCTGGGATGAATCCCACCTGGTCCGGGTGAATAATCTGTCTAATGTATTGTTGGATCCTGTTGGCTAATATTTTATTGAAGATCTTTGCATCTATGTTCATCAAGGATATCGGTCTGTAGTTCTCTTTTTCTGTTGTTTCTCTCTCTGGCTTTGGTATTAAAGTGATATTAGCTTCATAGAACAAGTTTGGAAGAATTGCCTCTTTTTCTCTTGTTTGAAAAAGCTTGTGTAAGATTGGGGTTAGTTCTTCCTTAAATGTTTGGTAGAATTCAGCAGTGAAGCCATCTGGTCCCGGGCTTTTCTTGGTTGGGAGGGCTTTAATTGTTGATTCAATCTCAGTGCATGTTATTGGGCTATTTAGATTGTTAATTGCTTCTTGATTCAATTTTGGTGGATTGTATATGTTCAAAAATCTGTCCATTTCCTCTAGGTTTTCTAATTTGTTCACATATAGTTGCTTGAAATAGTTCCTGATGATTCTTTGTATTTCTAAGGTATCTGTTGTTACATCTCCATTCTCATTTCTGATACTATTAATGTGTATTTTCTCTCTCCTTTTTTTAATTAGTCGAGCTAGTGGGGAGTCTATTTTGTTGATTTTCTCAGAACCAACTCTTTGATTGATTAATCTTGTGTATAGTCCTCTTGGTCTCTATTTGGTTTATTTCCTCCCTTATTTTGATGATTTCTTTTTTCCTACTAGTCTTAGGGTTGCTTTGTTGTTGTTTTTCTAGTTCCTTCAACTGTAAGATTAGCTGATTTACTTGGTGCTTTTCTTGTTTCTTGAGATAAGCATTAATTGAAATGAACTTTCCTCTCAGCACCGCCTTGATTGTATCCCATAAGTTCTGATAAGTTGTGTTGATGCCTTCATTTGTTTCAAGCAATTTTTTAATTTCCCCTTTGATTTCCTCTCTAACCCATTGCTCATTTAGTAATATATTGTTCAGCCTCCACATGTTTGTAGGTCTTCTTTGGTGTTTCGAATTCTTGGTCTCAAGCTTCACTCCTTGGTGGTCTGAGAACGTGCATGATATGATTTCCACTTTTTTAAATTTGCTAAGGTTTGATTTATGGCCTATAATATGATCAATTCTGGAGAAAGTTCCATGTGCTGATGAAAAAAACGTGTGTTCTCTGTCAGTAGGATGAAAGATTCAATAGATGTCAACTAAGTCCACTTGCTCTAGAGTTTGAATGAGTTCTATTGTTTCTTTGCTGAGTTTCTGGTTTTTTGATCTGTCCATTTGTGTTAATGGGGTATTAAGGTCCCCCACTATGATCGTATTGGAGTCTATTTCTCCCTTTAATCCCGTTAATATTTGTTTCACGTAACTAGATGCTTTGGCATTTGGAGCATAAACATTTATTATGCTGATCTCTTCTTGCTGGATGTATCCTTTGATCATTATATGGTATCCTTCTTTATCTCTTTTGATGCTCTTCACATCAAAGTCTATGTCATCTGATATAAGAATGGCTACTCCTGCTTGTCTTACCTTACCATTTGCTTGAAATATCTTTTTCCATCCTTTTACTTTCAATTTTTTCTGATCTTTGTTGGTGAGATGCGTCTCCTGCAAGCAGCAGATAGATGGATTTTGTTTTTTGATCCAATCCTCCAATTTATGGCGTTTAATTGATGAGTTTAAGCCATTTACATTCAGCGTTATTATAGATAAAGGACAATTTGGTCCTGTCATTTTGGCGATGTGTTGTTCTAAATTAGGTCTTGTGTTAGCATTTTAGTTGGATGTTCTCCACATTTGCCTTTGTTTCTGATGGTTACTATTTCTTTTTTCTTTCATAGGAACTTCCTTGAATATCATTTGTAGGGCAGGTTTAGATGAGACAAAATCTTGAAGTTTTTCTTTATTGTGGAAGAATTTTATTTTCAATTTTCATTTTCAAAGACAAAAGAGAGCTTTGCAGGGTAAATTATTCTGGGCTGAAAATTTTTCTCTTTTAGAATCTGGAATATGTCACTCCAGTCTCTTCTGGCCTGTAACGTTTCCTCTGAAAAGTCAGCTGTAAGTTTAATTGGGGTTCCCCTATATGACACTTGATTTTTTTCTCGTGCACATTTAAGGATTTTTTCTTTTTGTTCAACTGAGGAGAGCTTGATTATCATGTGTCGTGATGAAGTTTGTTTTTGATCAACTCTGTTGGGAATTCTGTAGCTCTCCTGTATATTATTTTCTAATTCTTTGCTCAGTTTAGGGAAGTTTTCCTGTATTATTTCATTGAATACACCTCTAATCCCAGCTTCTCTTTCTGCACCTTCTGGAACACCCATAACTCTTATGTTAGACCTTTTAATCATATCTTTTAATTTTTGGATATTATTTTTAGCTTGACCTAGCTCTGCTTCCAGCTTTTTGTTTATTTCTTCATGATGGCAGGAAATATCTTCTATTCTGAACTTCTTTCTTCTGCCTCATTCATTCTGTTTTTGAGACTCTCCACTGTAGTTTTAATTTGCTCTACTGTGTTCTTCATTTCTGATATATCAGCCTTAATTTGATGTATTACTGCTATTTCTTCTTTGAACTCTTGTTTGTACTTCTCATTGTTGACCAGGAGCTTTGCAATGAGTTTTCTGAGTTCTTTGTCCTCCATTTTCTCAATGTCTTCCTCAGTTAACTCTGAGAATGGGCGAAGCTTTTGCTCCTTTGTTGGAGAGACTTTAGTAACATTCATAGTGTTTTTTTCTTGTCTTTTTCCTTTTGTAATTGCCAATCTGTTTGACGACATCTCTCTGGTCTGTTACCTCAGGTATATAAATTGACTTTAATGCTCAATCAGTACCCTGAGTTTAGGAAACACAACTGTCCTAAATAATTGCTTTGTCCGTGGCACTGATTTTATAGGCAGCACTGAGCTTATTACCCCCTACTAGCCAACACTTCTAAGTACCTCCTGAGGTCGTCCTGGGCAAACTTGGTGGCCAGAAAGATCAGGGGGCTGTCGCAGTCAGCTCCAGGGACTACACAGACCCCCCAGGCTGCAAGACTATTGCCGTGGGCTCAGCTCTGCGCAATCAACCAACAACACACCCACTCTGGATCTCCACTCAGGGTTCACACCTGCTATCCTGCCACCCGATATGGCTCCAGGTGGAGAACCGCAGCTGCTAGTTTTCAGCTCCAGGGACCACACCGACCCCGCAGGGAACAGAGCTGGTGCTCTCCTCCACCCCCAGATCAGATCCGCACAAACAGTCAGAAAGGGGCCTGTGTGCCGTTCTGTCAACTCCGCTCTGCGCCTCTCCACACAAGGCGGCTCCCCGAGTCCCCGACTCCCTCCGTGAGCAGCTGGTCCCAATCACCCAGCTCAAACTGTCAGGTCCTGGAACACACTCGCCCTCCCAGCCCCCCACACAGACCCAGGCTCCAACCTGGCAGTCACAACGTCCGTGTGGAGGCCACTGGTGGATGTCTAGCTGGCACTGGAAATGAATCGCTGGAGTCCGGATCACCGGAGCCTGCGGCTCCGAAGGCTGGCAAGTCCCCAGCCGGCCACAAGGTCAGTCATGGGAGCTCTTTGTGCCAGGAAAGCCAGGTGTTCGCCCGCCACCACCGCCCAGCGCAGGGACTCCGAGTCTTAAAATTCGGTTCTTTATGTTATCAGTCTAAGATGTTTTGTTATAGCAACCCACAAATAAGATGAGGGTGGCATGAGCTTCTGTCGCGAGCAGCAGAGCCGGTAACGTGGGGACAGCGAAGGTCCTGGGGTCTGGCGAAGGTCTGGGAGTCAGACGAAGGTCTGGGGTCAGGCTGGGCTGGACCAGGCTGTGGCATTGAAGGCGTGTGTGTGTTCTCCAGCCTTGGAAGCATGAAGCGGGCTGCAGGGTTACACCACTTCCCAGCTCCTGAGGAGTCCGGTGTGCTCCAGAGGACTCCTGCCGGCCAAGGAGTTCACAGGGCAGCACTGGCTCAGCTCCCTGGGCCTATCTCAGGAGCAGAACCACCTCGTGGGAATGGCGGCACCTAGCAACTGTATCTTGAAAGTGTTGTGGTCCTGGCTCTCCTGGTGGTGCCCTGTCCTCTGCTTGCTCTCCACTCTGTGTTGGATCAGTACAGGGCACGGGTTTATTATGATTATTACTTTTCTTTGCTGGAATCAGCCAACAATTTGGTCAGGGTGTGACTCTTGCCTGTTTCTGGATGGAACCCATAAGCACTAAGTTGGTGGAATATGTCCTGGTGGAGCAGTGAAGTGTGTGCATTCTGTGAGAGTCCTGGGCAGTCCCTGGAGAGCTGGGTATGGGTTTGTAGCGAGTTTGGGGTATGCTTGGATCACTGGTTCTCCAGGTGCTTTGCCTCTCATCTCAAAATGGTGCCCTATGTGCCACCTGTATGGGCGGGGCAGCTGGCGTGTCCACTAGCCCCACTCTTGTGCCCATCTGCAGGGCATCTCCTTCTCTTTCTTGGCTCTTGTTGGATCCACCAGTTCAGACAGATCCAGCATTCAATATATCCACCTTTGTTCTCATTGGAGCTTGTGCGCTGCCAGGCAATCTGGCTACTGCAGTGCCGCTCTGCTCTCTCCACTGCTTCCCAGTGTGCACATATTGGTAGCTGTACTCTGCCACTGATCTGCCTGCAGGTGTCATCCAGGGTTCCATCCTGTCTGCTTCTCTTCTGTTCATCCTTCTCTGTGCATCTGAACGCATCCTGACCCTCTTCCTCCATGTTGCTTTCTGTTTGGAACTCTTCCACAGTGGCTCAGGGTTCTAGTTGCTGTGGAACTTTCAGTGTACTGGCCATGCTCATACTCTGGTGTGTTTTCACAGCATGACCGTGATTTGTGTTGACCCGCATGAGTGAAACGGAGCACATTGTCTCCTGCTTATTTGCCATTGACGTGCATTGTTTGGGGGAAGTGACGGCTGCTGTCAGTTGCCCAGTTGAATGGGATGATGACTCTTCATTTTGCTGTTGAGTTGGCATTCGTTACCTAGGTGGCCATGAACCCTGTAGTAGACACACAGTGTGAAATGATGTTTTCTCGTGAATTGTGTCACTTGTGTTGACACTCTGTAGGTTGTATGCTTGATGGTGCAGTAGCTGCTTGCTTGGATATAGTCTCATTTGGCTGTGTGTGGTTGCTAGTTTGGCTGTTTTTGCCTGTGCTTTTGGTGTTCCATGCACACAATCCTTGTGAAGACTAACATCCTGAATCTCTTCCCTCATGACTTTGGGTAGACATGTCATGATTGCAGGTCACGTTTCCATGATTCATCCATGTTGTATCCTTCCTTTCTGCCATTTCACATGCAAAGTGTGAGCAGCAGCTGTTCATGTGAGGACTTGCTTTGCTACGTGGATTTTGTGGTGTAAGATTCCCCTAAGTGCCGTTTTGGTTGCATCCCCCAGGTGTCTGTGCTTTGGCGGTGGGTTTTATATACTTCACGTCCTGAATTAGACACTGAGATGTGTTGAGTTTGAAGGAGAGTGGCAGAGCATGAAGCATGGAGGGGATGAGGGGAGAGGGAGGTAAGGAGGGAGCTAGAGCGAGAGAGACACCAGTGGGTCTTGCATCCACTGGGTCACTCCCCAGACGGCTGCAGTGCCTGAGCCCAAACCACATTCCGCGTTCTGTGATTGCATCCGTCTGTCCAACACAGCTGCAGGGGCTGGAGTACCAGGCCTAGCTCTGCTGATTGGAAGAAGCAGGACTGGCACCAGCAGCCTTGTGGGATACACGTGTTGCAGGTGGTGTGTCCCAATGCTGTGCCGCTAGAGCAGCACATCCCACCAATTGTGACACCTTGCATTTTCAGGGTCACCTAATTTACAATACCTTCGAATGTTCTTTTCCGTGTCTTTGTCTTTGGGGTTAGTCAATAGTGTGCACTTTGCTTTAGAATTCTTGGAGCTGTTCTAGCTGTCCACCTATGAATGCTTCTTGTTTTGATTTCCTTGCACAATATGACCACACTCTACATGATTTCAATGAAGATTTCTATGGACAAACATAGGGTAGCTCTTGGAAGGGTAGCTTAGGACAGCACGTGCTAAGATGTGTGTCAAAAGCATATAGTCTACTGTTGTAGGACGGCATGTTGCGTTCCTGTGAAGCAGAATCTATTGAAGTGCAGTTTTGTTCAAGTCCTCAGTGGATTGGTGCTGATTTTCTGAGTGTTGTTTTGGTTATTTGTGTGCATGGTTGACAAACGAGGGCATGCAAAGAGTCAAAGAAGGACTGGGCTGTGGGGGCACCGCTGTGTGTCCCTGTGCAGGACAGGCTTTGTGAAGGGAGCAGGAGGAAGAGAAGCATGAAGTGGAGGGTAGGGAAGGCCTTGGCTGGCCGCATGTGGACCCAGCAGCTGGGAGTCCTGATCCATGTTTCCTCACATGTTCAGCGCACTGAAGCCAGGACAGAAGAGAGCATTTTCCATTTCAGTTTCTTTATTGAAGCAAACAGTGTGCCTCAGGAAAGGTCCCCACCCAACACTCTAGATCCGTCCACCTGGGAAGCCCACCCCTTCCCTCCCTGGGCACAATGGGTTTGGCATGGGGAGAACAAGGAGAGACCCCTGTGGTGCAAGAGACAAGGATCCCATGTGCTTTCAACCTGCACGTGGTGGGGCAGCTTCCCAGAGGCCACAGGCTCACGCCTGGCCTCAATATCGCATCTTTTTGTTTATATGGACCCAGGAGTCTCCCTTCCTCTTGTGAGCCTGGCAGTGCGGCACAGACTCCAGAGCTGGGGCCTGTTCTCCAGAGGTGTGGGAGCCAGCCCTCGGGCAAGGCTTGTTTTGTCTAGGGCCTGGGTCCCCCAGGAGAACCTGCTTCTTGCCATTGGTAGCAGGTGGTGGAGGACCAGTGAAGGCCCTTCCAAGATTGGAGGTGGGCTTGCGTGCTCTGCCTGGTTTCCCAGCTCCAGGACAAGGCAGGCCCTCAGCAGAGACCTGGCTGTGGGCAAGTCCCAAGGGCAGCAGATGGTGCTGTGAATCAAGGAAGAAGGCCAGGCTGGGCAGTTCCTCGTCATTGTCACTGGTCAGATCCACTAGTGGTGGTGGCTCCTCCACAGAACATTGTCCTCGTAAAGCCCTGGCTGCCTTGGGCACTCGTGTGGAAGGGGCTCTGGGAGAAGTGGGCCTAATGTGTCTCAGGAAAGGACATGTCTTGTCCCCAGAGAAGACAGCATTGTCTTTGCTTGTGGACAGGTGGGTGTCTGGGACCACGCATCTCTTAGGCTTCCAGGAAGACATGCTTTGGGCAGAGGTCTCTGCACTGAGCCCAGGGTTGGGAGCACAGTCATCTCTGTGTGTGCCCTGCAGGGCTATGGAATCCGAAGTACTGGCTTCCAGTAGGGGTGTCCCAGGCCTGGGGTTTTCCCGCATGGTGCCATCTCTCTTCAAGGGCCAGAGGTCTTGTCCACCACCTGCAGGAGGAAAGAGGCACTGAGTGGCTGTGCAGCTGGTGTCAGAAGGACCCTGGGGTCCAGAGCAGTGCCCAGGGGAGGAGGGAGGCAGGCCAGAGTCAGTGGGCTTTCTTCCTAGCAGGAGGCAGCTGCTCTGCTGTCATCCTGCTGGGGCTGGTTGCCGTTCTGCACACTCACCTGACCCTGGTTCTCCTGGCTGCTTGTTCTAGGTCCGTACCTGCACCACACTGGAAGCAGCTCTTTCAGAAATCCTGCATGGCCAGCAGGTGGGGGGAGACAGCCTCTCGGGGCCTACTGTACTGGAGACCCACTTGCACACAGTCGACCTAGTTGCAGGCCTCGCCCAAATGTAGCTGCTCTTGCACACCACCCCTCTTCTGTTTTCCTGGTGCGTATCCCTGCCCTGTCTGCATGCTGGGCCTTGCTGCCCTTCCCTCCTTGAGGTTCCTCCCTCCCTCCATCCCTCCTTCACCTGGTCAGGGTGGAGCCCTTCCTCCTTGTCCTTGTCCTTGTCCTTGTCCTTGTCCAGCTCTTGGGCTAGGGCCACGAGATCCAGCTGTGGATTTGGTGAAAGGAGCTCTGCCAGGAATCGGGGGTGGATGATGGCCTCCACCTAGCAGAGAAGGAAGAGGCTTCTATCATTCTTTGCAGAAGTCACCAAAGTATGGGACTTGAAGGAGAAGCAGAAAGCAGTGAGCAGCAGAGCGCCGTGCCCAGCTAGGGATGTCCGGTTGGCAGGGCTGCCAGCTACTCACGCACACTCCTACACCCAGGGGCAGTAGCAAGTGAAGTGAGCTTGATCCAAGGGCATGAGATGGTCACGGCCCCGGTGGGACAAATCGTGGAGTGGCACAGCCCACCTTGGTGACAAAGTCATCTTGGGAGCACAGCTCGTCAAGGTAAGTCAGGAGGTCTGGGTCGGGGCCCAGTCCCTCCTGCTGGGGCTCCAGCATGGCGTCCTCTTCTGGCTGTTCACTGGGCTGGCCCGAGGCTGAGGGCTGCAGCTCCAGCAGTGCATCCATGATGTCCATGTACTCGCTCACGGCCTCTGGAGGGATCTCCTTGGGTGTCCTGTTCCGAGAGGCCTGGTGTCTTTGTGGCAAGGGTTTGGTGGGCAGAACCTTGGAGCTGCTCTTCCTGTGGGCATGCTCTATGGGAGGAAACAGGCGAGTGAGGATCAGGAGCTCAAGCTCCACATCAGCCACATTGCAGAGAGTGGCTGTTGGGCATGTGAGCTGGTGGGGCTGGTCCAGCACAAGCTGCCCACAGCACCTGAAGTGGGCTGAGGTAGAACGTGTGAGGCACTCACTGACATTGCCCGTGGTCTGGCGCCAAGCCCATGTCCTGTGCAGAAGGTGAGGATGTGTGTGGTGTCCCTAGACAGAGGCACTGCCGGTGTGGTCAGACAGCTACTACCGAGTTGTGACCCAAGGCTCAGGCAACGAGGGCTATCAGGGGCACATGCCCAACCAAGACACACAAGTGCTGCTCTTGCAGGGAAAGGTCCGGAGGATGGGTTAGTCACACCTAGAGAACCTTGTCCTGTGCAGTGCTGTGTGTGGTGTCAGGGGAAGCTGTACCTGGTTGCTGGAGGGCCACAGGGCTTGGGGGCCCAGGAGGAGCCGGCTGCTGTGGTGTTGGTGGGGGCTGGCACAGGTTCTCTTTCTTCCACGCCAGGTTTTGAATTTGTATCTCCTCCTCTGCCTCAAACTCCGTGAACCTGGCAGAAGGAAAGGCAGGTTCCACTTGAGTGATCGAGGCCCAGACCCAGCACAGGGCAGCAATTGAGGAGCAAGATATGGAAATGGGCTTTGTGGTCAGCCCGGGCCTACTGAGTTCCAGCACTGGGAGGGACAAATGTTATGGGAATCAGCAACATGTGGTGACATGTGGTGTGGTGTGCACTTTCAGACCCGCAACAGGCCTCGTTGACTAAAGCAGGGCCAAGCTGATGCCCTGAAGGCCATGTGGGTCTCAAAGCCAGGCCCAGGTGGAGAGTTGTCAGCAGAGGCTGGCCAGCACCTCATTTCTCCTAGTCTATTCCAAGGTCCTGACCGAGGCTTAGGGACTGAGAGGCTGTGGGTCCTTGAGTTTTTGAGTGGAAGCATCGGAATTGAGGCTCGAGGGGCAGGTTGGAGGATGGGGAGTCCTAGCTAGGAGGTGGTATATTTCCATGTCACACAGTGGACAGCATGGAGTGGCAGAAAAGGCCCTCTCTGGGCCTTGGAGGATCTTAGACACCAGCTCTCCATGGCCATGCTCTGAATCAGCATCTCTGGGATGGTGTGTCTCAACTTAGGAACATGTGTTTGAGTGGATCGGGCCAGTTCAGTGCGTGAGCCTGAGCAGCACCATGAGCATGAGGGGTGTGTGTGGAGCAGCTCGTGCCGTGTGCACAGTGCCCACGGTAACAAGACCGCCAGTGGTGGTGCGACTTGTTCTGCCTCGACCTTCTGAGTCAAGACAGGTATCCTCAGCTGAAGCTGTGGGAGGATGTTCTGTGCTTGGGGGCAGAGTGAGAAGAAAGCAGACAGAGACCCTCCACAGCCACGTGGTAGAGGCAACACCATGGGCTGGCAGGGCCCCTGGATGGGCTGAGGCTGGAAACAGGCCTCTTGTCAGCCTGTGTGTTGCCAAGTGCACCCCCGGAGGCCTAGCCTCTCTCCACCCTCGTTCAGCACGCAGTGTCAGGTGCAGGTATCTTGACTCACTTTTCTGCCATTTCATAGTAGATCATGCGGTCAAAGTTGCTCTTGTGCTGCCATTCCCGCATGGCAATCCGCATGCCATCATCCAGTGGCATGCTGGGCTTCCTCTGGGCCAGTGTGCGCAGCACCGGGCTGTAATTTGGCAGAGTCAGTCACGGGGCAGCAGTACTGCCCCCCGCCACAACCGCCCGCCCCTGCCTGTCACAGCTCCCAAGCTCACCAAGCTGAGTCAAGTGACATCCCTGCTCTGCTCACATCACATCAGAGCTGTGCTCTGCCCCGTCTCATCCCATCCTCCTCTGCAGTGGCCACTCTCCACCCTCCCGGACCCCCTTGCATGTGTGGCACATCAGCAGCAAGGGCTGCGTTGGCCTGTCTGTCCTCTGCTGGAGACCTCCGTGTCATTGTGCATAATGGCCCGAATGCTGTGTCACAATACCTAAGTGCCATGCCTAGTCCTCAATGCGATGGCCTTTTGAGTGGTTTGGGGGTTGGGGGTTAGAGGACATTTTGTATGTGGCGCTGCCTGGATTGGATTGTTGTCTTGAGAGAAAGAGCAAGAGACACCATGAGCCCATGTCTCAGCCACCTCAGCTCACACAGTGAGGAAGAGGCTTCTCAGGCTGGAAGTTCAGCCTCAGTGGGATGTGAACCCTGCCAATGCCTTGTTTTCAGATTTCCATTCTGCAGATGTGGGAGATGAGCATGTGTGGCTGCATGTGCCTCAGCTGTCGGGGACAGAGAGTGTCCTGGGAGTCAGGGTTCAGCAGCAGTTTCCTGGCCCCGTGACTGGGCCTAGAATCAGTGTGTTGGAGAGGCCGCAGTTGGGGACGTGAGCCAGCCCAGTGCCGCTGGGGCTGAGGAGCAGAAGAGGGAGCCTGTGAGTGGCCTGCGTGTGCCCAATTACAATAGCAGAACCTTGAAGGTATGGGTTTAGGGAATGGGGGCAAGATGTGCTCTCCCGGGGAGGCTGACTGTTGAGAGCTGTAGGGCAATGGAGATGGTCATGTGCACAACCTTGAGCTCCGTTTCATTTACAGGCCTGATGCAGATGCTGCTGGAAGGTCGGCCATGGTGGTTGGACATGGACCAAGGGTCTGCCTGGTCAAGAGAGGTGAGTGTGGGACTGAGGGACCAAAGCCCTTTGTGCTGAAGTCACAGCCTCCCCAGGAGGAAGGCTGCAGGCTTGGCTGTGGGGCACAGAGTGTCCTTCCTTTCTGAAGCCATGACATTGGTTTTGGGGCTCTGTTCTGCACAGTGCCTGTGTGTCGTGATGATAGCTCCCAGTGTCTTCATTGTCTGTGGTCAGAGTGCACAGCTGGTATCTGCCTAGCCCATCCTGTTGAGCTGTAGCAGCCTTCCCAGTGCCATCTTCATGGGGAAACCGGCCATGCCTTCCTCCAGTGATGTGAGGGGTCTGTGAAGTGGATGTTAGTACGAGCCCAGGACAGACACCAGTGATGGGGGCCCCACATGGCCCAGTGTGGGCTTGTGACCACCTTTTTCTATTCCTCACATTCCCCAGAAGAATGAGGTGAGAGCTCTCTAGAGGTCCTGTTGGGGTCCTTGCATCCCATATGAGCCCCTTCTCATGTGAAGTGCCCAAGGGCGTTGACCTGTGTGTGGCAGGTGTTGCACTGCAAGACTCCATCCCTGAAGGGCTCTCGTGATACCATGGCCCTGTCTAACTAACATCAGTGGTGTCAGGCCATGTATTGAATAGCACAGAGAGGATGAAGATCTGGAGTAGAAAACCTCTAAATGGTATCCCAAGCTGCGTGGGAAAAACACACTGGAGAGAACCAAGCTGCTCCTGCACGGCCTTGTCCTTGCCCTTCAGGTGCTCCTTGATGCCCCGTGCATGGCATGACCAAGCCCACCCATTAGTCGTGCCTAGGCAGGGCTGCAGGATGCGTTCTGGGTCCCAGGGCCTGGCACTCACATGAGGAAGCAGGCTAGAGCTTCAGCATCAGGGCTGTGTGGGAGGTGCCTGCGGGCCAGGGTCTTGAAATGCTGCCAGCGCCGGAAGTTCTTGTAGACGCTGGAATCCCCCGATGGAGCTTTGTCCTTGGAAGTAGGCAAGGAGCCCTCTGTGTTTGCTCCCTGTTGTGGAGGCCCGTTGTCTGCGGGGCAGAGCGTGGGAGCCGTCTGGACAGGTGGTGGTGGAGCTGGAGGGGCCAGGGCCTGTGTCCAGCCCCGCTGGGTGCCCTGGGCCCTCCTTATGGTTGGTGCAGGCACTCCTGGCTGCAGGGAGGAGGTCTGCAGCAGTGCGGGAGCAGGGTTCTGAGCTTGTGCGCAGAGGGCCCCCTGGACACTCCAGTTGAGAGGGGCTTGATGAAAGACCAAGGTCTGAGAGCGTGGAGGCTCCACCACTTGGCCTTGAGTGCTCAACTGGAGGAGGATGTTGAGGTTCCCAGCCCCATTTGGGCCACAGGCAGCAGCCTCTGCTGTCACCACAGGCATCCTGGGGAGGACAGCAGGCAGCACAAGGCGGCTGCCTGGAGGGCATGCTGCATTCAGGCTGGGCGGTGGGCATGGCCCGCTGAGGGGCTGGGTTGCTGGGCCCTGAGCTGGCTGGGGACAGGGCATGAGAATAAAGGAAGGTGTGGAGGTACCAGGGTTCAGCGTCATGGCTGGTTTCAGCCCTGGAGCTGCTGTGGAGACAAAGCAAAGGACTAATGGAGGATGGGCACGCGCAGTGTGGAGGGAGGCTCTGTGTTCCCTGTAAGTCTCTGCTGGGACATTGAGGCCCTCATGCCTGGGAGAGTGGTGGTATGGACATGTCCCTGGGTCAAGCTCAGGATCTGTTCCTCCCATGGAAAGTATCCCCCAGAGCCTTCCCATCCTTCTGGTCCATCTTGTCAACCTGTCTCCCAGGGTGCACCATGGCTCTGCCTGTCTTGAGGGTCTCCCCAGGGCATCTGTGTGAACACCTGGCCAGCCTCATAGCTGGATCTGGAAGCTTAACTCAGAACTGAGTCCTTGGCAGCTCCGCACCCCCTCAGTACTCAGCACTACTAGGTCAGGGGAGTTCTTTTGACACACAGAGCCTGAGTCCAGATGATCTAGACGTAGCCTGAAGATTCAGAGTAGTGTGCCCTCATCTCTTGCCAAGGCTTCTTGAATGACTACTGCTATGAAGCACTCCTTTATATTCGCTGTCTATTTGCATATAATCTCATACCATATACATAATGTCATGTATATTCCATATCTAATAATATCATATAATCTTGAAATAGAATATTACAGTATTTTCTGTAGTAGAAGAAAAGTGAAAGACAGGCCCCAGACTTCTCTCCCAACTCGGGGGTAGCCAAGCAGGAGCAGACATGAGCTGGCAGCCATAGGACGAAGCTGACTGGAAGCCATCCTTGTGGAGGATCCATGCAGAGCCTGGTCAACCACAGCGTGCACACCCACGTCCCTGATGACCAGCACTCTTTGTGGCTGCAATGGATGGTAGCCTTCCTACCTGTCTGCTAGGCTCTTTTGTTTCAGGAAAGGAAGGCAGGGGGTGGGTGTGTTGTAGCTGAGTGGGTAAACCCCAGCTTGGGGAAGTGCATGGAAGGTTCTCAGGGCACTGATTGGAGTCAAGTTGCTCTGACCTTTTCCGATGCAGCTTTGTGGTCATGTATGCAGTCCAAGAGGCAGCAGGTGCTCTGTGTTCTAAGGATGCTGTCTAAGATGTGGAAGATGCAGACAGAGTAGGTATCCTGACGTGATATTAGTATTCTTTTACCTGCCATGAATGTGGAAGCTATCAGGCATTAGCTCAAGCTGCTCAGTTTGCGTCTAGCTTCTTATGTGTCCTGGCATTGAAGGAACAAATGCAATGGGTTTTTATTTGTTTGTTTGTTTTTGTTTCTGTTAGTTTGTTTTTGTTTTTGTTTTTTATTGGACAAAGAATCAAGGGAAAAAAAGTACAGAACTCTTTCAGTTCTCTGTGTAAAATCAGCCACAGCCATGCAGGCTGGTCCTTGAAAAGAGCAGCAAGCTGAGAAGATTCTCCATGTTTTGGACAAGTCTTGAGCTCAGGGCCCACCATGGGATGAGAAGGGAGAGAAGTAGGTGAAGTACTTGAGTTTCAACTTGTGGGAGAAAAAATTTGGGCTGAGTGAGGGAAACCCCACGGACTGTGTGGTGGAAGGCAAGGACACCACGGTCCTTGTCAAATCCAGATAGCAGCTACCGGGAGTCAGAGAAGCCGTCAGTGAGAGGGAAGGAGTCTGGAGACTCAGGACTGCAGGAGACAGAGTAACCATCACGTCTGCATGTGGGAGAATATTTCTCTGCAGAGAGGGTGAAAGCAGCAACACCATCACTGTGCACTTTCATGGCTATGCCCATACCTCTCACAGCCTCCTGATGTCTAGGACAGCCCAGTCAACAGCCTGAGAACCATGCTGAGGTCTCTGTCTACATATCCCAAGAAAGGACAGGGCTCAAGTGTGCCCGGACTCTCTCTCTCTCTGCCTCCACAGCAAAGCCCATTGCTCTTGCCTCTACAAAAGCACACTGAAGTGACGTGTGTGTGTGTGTGTGTGTGTGTGTGTGTGTGTGTGTCTGGGGTGAGTCAAACTTCAACTCTTCTGTTCTCATCTCTGCCTCTGATGCAGTGAATTTCTCCCTGAAGCATCCCATGGCGGCTCTGAGGAGCCCTTCTCCTGCCACCCTCACCCCTTTCAGCAATGTCAGTTCAACATGGGCTTCCAGAGTCTCCCCAGGCAGTGTGAGCTGCTGGGAACCCAGGGCTTTCTCCTTACTCTACTTCAGGCCCACCAACTGTCCCCAGCGGAGATGTCCAAAGGGAGTTGCCAAGTCTTGGAGCAGTAGCAGGGAGTGTGGTTCAACAGCCGCACCCCAACAGACTTACCTCCTTTGGAAGCAGTGCTCGCAGGCTTGGGCACTCAGCACAGCTGACTGGCAGCCCCCTAATGGGAAAGTTCGAGCTGAGGAGCCAACGAGTGAGATGGCCGCTCAGAGTCCAACTGCAGCACGTTTAAATTTAAAGGTAACTGGAATAGAATGTTGGGCTCAAGCCCCTGTGGTGGGGGAGGGGTGGCAGGAGTGGTCCTGGGTGGGTGTGGGGAGACTTTCCATGGTGGCTCTGGCCGCTCCGGAGGGTAGACCCTCAAGTGCTTTGGAGGTTTGACAGTGGCCACACAACTGGTGTGTCTCTTGAGCAATTTCAACATTGTTGCTGAGATTTCCAGCACTAAGACTGTAGTGCTTGTCACCCCTTTCCCAGCTGGTATCAGTAAACCTCCTTTTGCATTCCCCACTAGTCCTGCTTCCCTGTGCTGGGAGTCTCCCGTGCATGCCTTCAACATATTCAACTCCATATTCAACCGTGTCTGCTATTTCTGCTCACATTTCTGTGTGTGAAGTGCGAGAAGGACAGGCTTGCTGAGGGGAGGACAGGGGAGCTCATCTGAGCAGCTGCGATGGTGGTTGTGTTTTAGCCTGCATGCAGTCTTTCCTGAAGTCCTCATTCTCATGTCGCTGTGTGCTGGCCACTGCTGGGGCTTTCGTTCTGCAGAGGATGTTCTAATTGAGATCCTCTTGTCAGAAAGGCCATTGCATCATGGGCCGTAGCAAAACCACAGAAACCCCTGGGCTACCACTCTCCCATAGGGAGTCTTCTGTCTAGCAGGCCCCAAGACCACCAAGGTGTTAGGCGACATGTTCTTCTGCAGCAGTAACGCTGGAGACAAGGTGGTGGTGAGGGATGTGCATTTATTTGAGAGACGTCACAAGCTTATATACGGAAGGAAAAGGATGCAGGCAAAGAGGTGTTGCTGACGATGGTACTTCCACCAGGAAATGACATGGTGAC
Source organism: Ochotona princeps (assembly GCF_030435755.1). NCBI lineage: Eukaryota > Metazoa > Chordata > Mammalia > Lagomorpha > Ochotonidae > Ochotona > Ochotona princeps. The sequence goes on from NC_080845.1 coordinate 61,742,381, forward strand.
TGGCTAATGGGTCTGATGATCTCTTTGGAACCTCCCCTGAAGTTCAAACCCATGAAGCTCAGAGAGCACAGAAAGCTATGTCTCAGGACCAAGTGGTGACCTGCTGAAAAGCAGGGTGAATGTAACATTTGACTTGCTAGAGTTGTTTGCCAAGAAAGTCCTAGCACAGTTTGTTCAAGAGGCAGCGAAGAGAGATTGGAGTGCAGGGCATCACTCTTGCTGCATGGCCAGTGAACAGGCTAGGTTGGGGCCTCAGTTAGGCAAGAGTCCTGTCAGGGCTTCGCCAGGGACACAGTATGCCTTGTGCCCATGGCCTCCCACATGGGCTAGGCAGGCAGAGATGCAGGGCCGATTTCCCACATCTCATGTCTTGTCTGGTTTTGGTCCTGGGAGCGTGTGTTGTTAAATCTGTGCTTTTGATTCCCGGTAATGATTTCCATTGCAGATTGTGGCCCACAAAATGTTTATGGATTGCCAAAGGTGCATGGGATAGGTAGAGATGGCTCTTCCTCCCACCAAGCTGCCCGGACCTCCCATTTCCTTCTCCAGAAGACGTCTTTTTGGTATGTGTTCCTTTTCAGTGAAAGCATGCAGCACTGGGTTCCTAGAGCCCTTCTGTTTCTGGAGTCAAGAAACCCAGCACCCCTAGAGTGGCCATGCACACTCATTTGTCCACATTGTGACCAATGTGCAGCTCCTCGTCTGCAGTATGCCTTGCCTCCCACAGCCTTGCATCCAAGCGGGTGCTCTCTTTCTGCAGCACTTGTCTCCACCCAATAGCCTCACTGCAATGAATCCTGGAGAAGGTTCCTTGTAGTGACGAAAACCAGTGTGTTTGGCATCTATAAGATGAAAGGATCTGTAGGTATCCATTATGTCCACTTGTTGTGTTGTGTGGGTGAGTGGTCTTGTTTCCTTGCTGAGTGTGTGTGTTTAGCTGGGGGCACTAACATTTATGCATGTACCTTCATAATGCTCATTTCCTCTGGTTGAAAGTCTGCCTTCATCATGATGTGGTGTCTTTCCTTGTGTTTTAATGCCTTTCACATGGATGTTTGGGTTGTGTGATGCTAACGTGGCTATTCCAGTTCTTTTTCCTTTCCATTGCTTGTCCTGTCTTTTTCCCCTTTTGGACTTTGCGTTTCTGCCTAGCTTTGTGGGTTGATGAGGTGTGTTCTGTGTGGGCAACACATAGAAGGGTCATGTGTTTGGATCCATTCTGCTCCTCTGTGTGTTTTGCTTGATGAGTGTCAGCCTTTTGCCTTCAGGATTTGCATCGGCAGCTGGAGTCCCCTTCCTTGCTTTCTGCATGTGAGGGAAGTTCTTGTTTGCCATTTCATTGAGCAAACAACCCTTCCAGCCAGCTACTCTTTGCACACTGTGGGATTTCTTTGGCATCTACACGGGTGAATTTCTTCCCTTTGTGAGTTCATCTTCCAGATTGAAGACTGTGGTGCATTTTGTCATGATGTGTCTACTAGCTCTGAGCATCTTTCTACTGTCCTGCCGTTGCTGAGTCTGCTGCTAGGGGGCTGTTGGTTTGGTCGTTGAGGGTGTTTGGAGTTCTTCTTTGACCCTTGTGCTTGGCGCCTCTGCTCAGGCAGATTCTGTCTTGTTGCTGTGTCCTGTACAGGTGTGCAGGCCAACATGAGTGTTGCTGTTTGGAGCCTGGTTCCCTGTTTGTGGCACTGGCTCCTCCACCTCCAAAGGCTTTCAGCCACCTGGCTGACCGCATGCCCTGCCACAGCCATGACTTGGCAAACGGCAATACACGGGGTGCCTCTCTCCATCCCCTGCACTCCTCAGTTGTGGCCACATGGCTGGTGTATTGAGCTTTTCTCCCGCTAATGGCTCCAGACTCAGCTGGCGCTGGCATGGCAGCAACTGTATCTTGAAATTGCTGTGGTCCTGGCTCTCCTGGTGGTGCCCTGTCCTCTGCTTGCTCTCCACTCTGTGTTGGATCAGTACAGGGCACGGGTTTATTATGATTATTACTTTTCTTTGCTGGAATCAGCCAACAATTTGGTCAGGGTGTGACTCTTGCCTGTTTCTGGATGGAACCCATAAGCACTAAGTTGGTGGAATATGTCCTGGTGGAGCAGTGAAGTGTGTGCATTCTGTGAGAGTCCTGGGCAGTCCCTGGAGAGCTGGGTATGGGTTTGTAGCGAGTTTGGGGTATGCTTGGATCACTGGTTCTCCAGGTGCTTTGCCTCTCATCTCAAAATGGTGCCCTATGTGCCACCTGTATGGGCGGGGCAGCTGGCGTGTCCACTAGCCCCACTCTTGTGCCCATCTGCAGGGTATCTCCTTCTCTGTCTTGGCTCTTGTTGGATCCACCAGTTCAGACGGATCCAGCATTCAATATATCCACCTTTGTTCTCTCATTGGAGCTTGTGCGCTGCCAGGCAGTCTGGCTACTGCAGTGCCGCTCTGCTCTCTCCACTGCTTCCCAGTGTACACATATTGGTAGCTGTACTCTGCCACTGATCTGCCTGCAGGTGTCATCCAGGGTTCCATCCTGTCTGCTTCTCTTCTGTTCATCCTTCTCTGTGCATCTGAACGCATCCTGACCCTCTTCCTCCATGTTGGTTTCTGCTCGAAACTCTTCCACAGTGGCTCAGGGTTCTAGTTGCTGTGGAACTTTCAGTGTACTGGCTGTGCTCATACTGCTGGTGTGTTTCTGCAGCATGACTGTGATTTGTGTTGACCCGCATGAGTGAAACGGAGCACATTGTCTCCTGCTTATTTGCCATGTACGTGCATTGTTTGGGGGAAGTGACAGCTGCTGTCAGTTGCCCAGTTGAATGGGATGATGACTCTTCATTTTGCTGTTGAGTTGGCATTCGTTACCTAGGTGGCCATGAACCCTGTAGTAGACACACAGTGTGAAATGATGTTTTCTCGTGAATTGTGTCACTTGTGTTGACACTCTGTAGGTTGTATGCTTGATGGTGCAGTAGCTGCTTGCTTGGATATAGTCTCATTTGGCTGTGTGTGGTTGCTAGTTTGGCTGTTTTTGCCTGTGCTTTTGGTGTTCCATGCACACAATCCTTTTGAAGACTAACATCCTGAATCTCTTCCCTCATGATTTGGGGTAGACATGTCATGATTGCAGGTCACGTTTCCATGATTCATCCATTTTGTATCCTCCGTGTCTGCCATTTCACATGCAAAGTGTGAGGACTTGCTTTGCTACGTGGATTTTGTGGTGTAAGATTCCCCTAAGTGCCGTTTTGGTTGCATCCCCCAGGTGTCTGTGCTTTGGCGGTGGGTTTTATATACTTCACATCCTGAATTAGACACTGAGATGTGTCGAGTTTGAAGGAGAGTGGCAGAGCATGAGCCATCTAGGGGATAAGGGGGGAGGGAGGTGAGGAGGGAGCTAGAGCGAGAGAGACATCAGTGGGTCTTGCATCCACTGGTTCACTCCCCAGACGGCTGCAGTGCCTGAGCCCAAACCACATTCCGCGTTCTGTGATTGCATCCGTCTGTCCAACACAGCTGCAGGGGCTGGGGTACCAGGCCTAGCTCTGCTGATTGGAAGAAGCAGGACTGGCACCAGCAGCCTTGTGGGATACACGTGTTGCAGGTGGTGTGTCCCAATGCTGTGCCGCTAGAGCAGCACATCCCACCAATTGTGACACCTTGCATTTTCAGGGTCACCTAATTTACAATACCTTCGAATGTTCTTTTCCGTGTCTTTGTCTTTGGGGTTAGTCAATAGTGTGCACTTTGCTTTAGAATTCTTGGAGCTGTTCTAGCTGTCCACCTATGAATGCTTCTCGCTTTGATTTCCTTGCACAATATGACCACACTCTACATGATTTCAATGAAGATTTCTATGGACAAACATAGGGTAGCTCTTGGAAGGGTAGCTTAGGACAGCACGTGCTAAGATGTGTGTCAAAAGCATATAGTCTACTGTTGTGGGACGGCATGTTGTGTTCCTGTGAAGCAGAATCTATTGAAGTGCAGTTTTGTTCAAGTCCTCAGTGGATTGGTGCTGATTTTCTGAGTGTTGTTTTGGTTATTTGTGTGCATGGTTGACAAACGAGGGCATGCAAAGAGTCCAAGAAGGACTGGGCTGTGGGGACACTGCTGTATGTCCGGGTGCAGGACAGGCTTTGTGAAGGGAGCAGGAGGAAGAGAAGCATGAAGTGGAGGGGAGGGAAGGCCTTGGCTGGCCGCCTGTTCTCCAGATGTGTGGGAGCCAGCCCTCAGGCAAGGCTTGTTTTGTCTAGGGCCTGGGTCCCCCAGGAGAGCCTGCTTCTTGCCATTGGTAGCAGGTGGGGGAGGACCAGTGAAGGCCCTTCCAAGTTTGGAGGTGGGCTTGTGTGCTCTGCCTGGTTTCCCAGCTCCAGGACAAGGCAGGCCCTCAGCAGAGACCTGGCTCTGGGCAAGTTCCAAGGGCAGCAGATGGTGCTGTGAATCAAGGAAGAAGGCCAGGCTGGGCAGTTCCTCGTCATTGTCACTGGTCAGATCCACTAGTGGTGGTGGCTCCTCCACAGAACATTGTCCTCGTAAAGCCCTGGCTGCCTTGGGCACTCGTGTGGAAGGGGCTCTGGGAGAAGTGGGCCTAATGTGTCTCAGGAAAGGACATGTCTTGTCCCCAGAGAAGACAGCATTGTCTTTGCTTGTGGACAGGTGGGTGTCTGGGACCACGCATCTCTTAGGCTTCCAGGAAGACATGCTTTGGGCGGAGGTCTCCGCACTGAGCCCAGGGTTGGGAGCACAGTCATCTCTGTGTGTGCCCTGCAGGGCTATGGAATCCGAAGTACTGGCTTCCAGTAGGGGTGTCCCAGGCCTGGGGTTTTCCCGCATGGTGCCATCCCTCTTCAAGGGCCAGAGGTTCTTGTCCACCACCTGCAGGAGGAACGAGGCACTGAGTGGCTGTGCAGCTGGTGTCAGAAGGACCCTGGGGTCCAGAGCAGTGCCCAGGGGAGGAGGGAGGCAGGCCAGAGTCAGTGGGCTTTCTTCCTAGCAGGAGGCAGCTGCTCTGCTGTCATCCTGCTGGGGCTGGTTGCCGTTCTGCACACTCACCTGACCCTGGTTCTCCTGGCTGCTTGTTCTTGCACCACAGCGGAAGCAGCTCTTTTGGAAGTCCTGCATGGCCAGCCCGTGGGGGGAGACAGCCTCTCGGGGCCTACTGTACTGGAGACCCACTTGCACACAGTCGACCTAGTTGCAGGCCTCACCCAAATGTAGCTGCTCTTGCACACCACCCCTCTTCTGTTTTCCTGGTGCATATCCCTGCCCTGTCTGCATGCTGGGCCTTGCTGCCCTTCCCTCCTTGAGGTTCCTCCCTCCCTCCATCCCTCCTTCACCTGGTCAGGGTGGAGCCCTTCCTCCTTGTCCTTGTCCTTGTCCTTGTCCTTGTCCTTGTCCAGCTCTTGGGCTAGGGCCACGAGATCCAGCTGTGGATTTGGTGAAAGGAGCTCTGCCAGGAATCGGGGGTGGATGATGGCCTCCACCTAGCAGAGAAGGAAGAGGCTTCTATCATTCTTTGCAGAAGTCACCAAAGTATGGGACTTGAAGGAGAAGCAGAAAGCAGTGAGCAGCAGAGCGCCGTGCCCAGCTAGGGATGTCCGGTTGGCAGGGCTGCCAGCTACTCACGCACACTCCTACACCCAGGGGCAGTAGCAAGTGAAGTGAGCTTGATCCAAGGGCATGAGATGGTCACGGCCCCGGTGGGACAAATCGTGGAGTGGCACAGCCCACCTTGGTGACAAAGTCATCTTGGGAGCACAGCTCGTCAAGGTAAGTCAGGAGGTCTGGGTCGGGGCCCAGTCCCTCCTGCTGGGGCTCCAGCATGGCGTCCTCTTCTGGCTGTTCACTGGGCTGGCCCGAGGCTGAGGGCTGCAGCTCCAGCAGTGCATCCATGATGTCCATGTACTCGCTCACGGCCTCTGGAGGGATCTCCTTGGGTGTCCTGTTCCGAGAGGCCTGGTGTCTTTGTGGCAAGGGTTTGGTGGGCAGAACCTTGGAGCTGCTCTTCCTGTGGGCATGCTCTGTGGGAGGAAACAGGCGAGTGAGGATCAGGAGCTCAAGCTCCACATCAGCCACATTGCAGAGAGTGGCTGTTGGGCATGTGAGCTGGTGGGGCTGGTCCAGCACAAGCTGCCCACGGCACCTGAAGTGGGCTGAGGTGGAACGTGTGAGGCACTCACTGACATTGCCCGTGGTCTGGCGCCAAGCCCATGTCCTGTGCAGAAGGTGAGGATGTGTGTGGTGTCCCTAGACAGAGGCACTGCCGGTGTGGTCAGACAGCTACTACCGAGTTGTGACCCAAGGCTCAGGCAACGTGGGCTGTGAGGGGCACATGCCCAACCAAGACACACAAGTGCTGCTCTTGCAGGGAAAGGTCCGGAGGATGGGTTAGTCACACCTAGAGAACCTTGTCCTGTGCAGTGCTGTGTGTGGTGTCAGGGGAGCTGTACCTGGTTGCTGGAGGGCCACAGGGCTTGGGGGCCCAGGAGGAGCCGGCTGCTGTGGTGTTGGTGGGGGCTGGCACAGGTTCTCTTTCTTCCACGCCAGGTTTTGAACTTGTATCTCCTCCTCTGCCTCAAACTCCGTGAACCTGGCAGAAGGAAAGGCAGGTCCCACTTGAGTGATCGAGGCCCAGACCCAGCACAGGGCAACTTGATATGGAGGAGCAAGATATGGAAATGGGCTTTGTGGTCAGCCCAGGCCTACTGAGTTCCAGCACTGGGCGGGACAAATGTTATGGGAATCAGCAACATGTGGTGACATGTGGTGTGGTGTGCACTTTCAGACCCGCAACAGGCCTCGTTGACTAAAGCAGGGCCAAGCTGATGCCCTGAAGGCCATGTGGGTCTCAAAGCCAGGCCCATGAGGAGAGTTGTCAGCAGAGGCTGGCCAGCACCTCATTTCTCCTAGTCTATTCCAAGGTCCTGACCGAGGCTTAGGGACTGAGAGGCTGTGGGTCCTTGAGTTTTTGAGTGGAAGCATCGGAATTGAGGCTCGAGGGGCAGGTTGGAGGATGGGGAGTCCGAGCTAGGAGGTGGTATATTTCCATGTCACACAGTGGACAGCATGGAGTGGCAGAAAAGGCCCTCTCTGGGCCTTGGAGGATCTTAGACACCAGCTCTCCATGGCCATGCTCTGAATCAGCATCTCTGGGATGGTGTGTCTCAACTTAGGAACATGTGTTTGAGTGGATCGGGCCAGTTCAGTGCGTGAGCCTGAGCAGCACCATGAGCATGAGGGGTGTGTGTGGAGCAGCTCGTGCCGTGTGCACAGTGCCCACGGTAACAAGACCGCCAGTGGTGGTGCGACTTGTTCTGCCTCGACCTTCTGAGTCAAGACAGGTATCCTCAGCTGAAGCTGTGGGAGGATGTTCTGTGCTTGGGGGCAGAGTGAGAAGAAAGCAGACAGAGACCCTCCACAGCCACGTGGTAGAGGCAACACCATGGGCTGGCAGGGCCCCTGGATGGGCTGAGGCTGGAAACAGGCCTCTTGTCAGCCTGTGTGTTGCCAAGTGCACCCCCGGAGGCCTAGCCTCTCTCCACCCTCGTTCAGCACGCAGTGTCAGGTGCAGGTATCTTGACTCACTTTTCTGCCATTTCATAGTAGATCATGCGGTCAAAGTTGCTCTTGTGCTGCCATTCCCGCATGGCAATCCGCATGCCATCATCCAGTGGCATGCTGGGCTTCCTCTGGGCCAGTGTGCGCAGCACCGGGCTGTAATTTGGCAGAGTCAGTCACGGGGCAGCAGTACTGCCCCCCTCCACAACCGCCCGCCCCTGCCTGTCACAGCTCCCCAGCTCACCAAGCTGAGTCAAGTGACATCCCTGCTCTGCTCACATCACATCAGAGCTGTGCTCTGCCCCGTCTCATCCCATCCTCCTCTGCAGTGGCCACTCTCCACCCTCCCGGACCCCCTTGCATGTGTGGCACATCAGCAGCAAGGGCTGCGTTGGCCTGTCTGTCCTCTGCTGGAGACCTCCGTGTCATTGTGCATAATGGCCCGAATGTCCCCTTAGCATGATTGTGTTTTGACGTGTTTTCCTGGGCATTTACTGTTATGTTAGTATGGATGTCTGAGCTGGTGTGCATTTTCAAATCAACCTTGGTGGGAATATGCATAACCTCTCCATGTTCATAACACAGCCTCTTCTGTGCGGTGACTTCAAACTTGGCTGCAGGTCTGAGTCCACTCACTTCCTGGAGTTACAATGTTTTGTAGCTATTTATGTTATCTACATTGCCCACTTTCGTTATGATAACGGTCAGTTTCATTATTTTAATCCTAGATTTGTGTCTGCCATCTACTAATTACATTGTAAACAGCATTAGTGCCTTATCAGCTACCCTCTTTATGGTATGGGACTCTTCTGTGAGGTGGATGTAATTACTTTTCCAGTACAGACACCCATGATACCATTTCCCAAGCATGGTGTGTTTAGGTTGGTGTTGTTGTTGTTTTTTTTAATGATGATGGTTACATTGTTGACCAGAGTATGACAATTATTTCCAAATTTCCCCCCTCTTCCTCCTATCTGGGGATGTGGGAAAATGAAAGAAGTCTCACCCAGCCTTCCTGCTACCCCAGGACCCGATGCCATCCCAGGGTAGACAATATAGAGTAGTTTTGATTGCTGGAATAATTCCATCTATAACTCCATCTTTTACATAAAGCACTTTATTCTGTGGTTCCGCTTAACCCTATCCACCACACATTCAGCCCTCATGTTCACCAGCAGGACCTGCAGTCTAGCTGGGGTGACCCCCAGTATCCCTCACAAAGGCCTGCCCCCAGCCCTGATTCCTATACTTGCCAGTATATGTAGCAGGTTTTCCCACATCCCAGTTAGCTTTCATATGCATAATGGGAGTTGAAACTAAGCTTAACACAACTGACCCCACTGTCAAGCCCATACTCATACCAGTGGGTGCCTCCACCTCTCTAGCCAAACCTGTCCCCAGTGCTGATTCTCATGCTCATTAGTGGGAGTTACAGCACATCAGAGAGGTGCCCACAGTTTGATTAACAGGCCCACTCCCAGCCCTGTATCTTGCACTCATAAGGTGGTTCTGTAATCTGGCCTGAAAGGACTTGTCCCCTGTCCCCATCCCAATGTTTTCTAGTTGATGCTGAGGCAAAGCCCAACCATCCTGCCACTTGCTCTGCCTTATGTATGTACTAGTGGATATAGTCATGATAACAAAGAATCTACCTCTAGACTGAAGGCCCTGCCTGCCCTCACATGTAATGTTAAGAGGCTTACAGCACCAGGTTTAAAGGCAACAAATTTTTCAGTGAAAATATTAATGACTTGGTATTTATTGGAATTATATGTATTAAATACATTTACTATGCAGAGTTAGCAGCATAGGAAAAACTCTAAGAGTCAGGAGCCTGAATCCCTCATTGCCCACTATGTCTAAAATTCTTTGCCAGAGAGTTCTTTTATGGAACTTTAGATGCGCTATGGTAAAAGGACATAGCATATCCAGAAGGCAAGGCTAGGCTAGGTTTAACTAGACTGTGGTTGAATGGATGGAATTCATGGTAATGACATTTCTTTGCTTCAGAATTTCAGTTCATACTAGATTGCCACTGTGGCTTTTCGTTTGCCCATTTACCAAGACTAGTACTTCTGCAGCCAAATTGGCAGACCGCAAGGGAACGCACAGCTCCCAAGATGATGGCCCTCAGGGAGAACATGTGGCTGCCAATATGTTGGCGGCCTGTGGGGCCTTGCACCCATACTAAGAGATGGGCAGTCGTCAGTCTGTTTTTTTTTTTTTTTCAGTTCACTGGCTTTATGTGTTACTCTGTTTACCACTCCGGATGCATTTCAGCATTAGGGTTTGCCACTCAAATTTTCTGAGGGGGGGAAAGAACACTCAAGGCTTGGGGTGCTAAGACACAGGGATAAACCTCAGGCATGTGTCACTCCACTTGTCATCCTGAATGGGCTCCAGGCATGAGGTTTTGCCACCTCTGACCCTCTGAGGGTGGCAAAGCTGCTCTTAATGCTTAAGACACTGGTGAGACTCTGAGAGAGAGACATATTCCAGATGTCTGTTTTTTACTTTAGTGTGTTATTTTTTATGCTACTCTTAACCTTGGAATATTTCCCAGGTGTGAACTCTGTCATGCATGTACTTTCAAATGTACTGGAATTTTGTAGCTCTGCCACTGTGGCTGGTTAAAACTGGTAAAAACAAACCTCTCGACAGGAAGGTCAGGTAGAGAGTCCCCACAAAGCTAAGTGAAACAGTGGATGCCAGTTTTGGGAACAAGAAAAAGAACCTATGGTACCCATAACTGCAGTTGCTATACAATGAATGCAAGTCAAATGTGAAAGCATAATTAGGCTCCTGGAGAGCCGTGTTTACGTTTGTCTTCTCAGATCCTACAAAGAGATTTTTTTCAGCTGTATAGTTCTAACCTGCACTCTTATGGATTCACTTCTAAAGGTATGGTTTCAAAACTGGCCATGGAATCCCAAATTTCTATGAGCTAGATGATAAAACATGTGTGTATATGTGTGTAAATGCTCACGAAGCAACTCATATAGTTAACTCATTGTATGGCAATCCTAAGTAGTTCTAAGTAGCTTCAGAATTTGCCCAAAAAGTCATTCTGATCTGGCAATCCAGATCAGAATCCAACAAGAGAATATTTCAGGTGTGAAAAGCCAGGACACTGTTGAAAAAGATTTCCCTCCATACACTGTGATCTTAACTCCAATACAAAGATGTGATCATCAAGGAGAACTGCACTCTTCTCTGAAGGAAGAACTTCAGCCTTGTGCATGGCCTGGTCTATTGATTGATATTTTTGTGAAATTGAATAGGCTTCCACAAGCCTAGACACCACACGTAAGTGTGAATTGGTTAAATTAGCAGGAGTCATTGTGTACTAATGTTCCGTTCAGGACCATTGTCTTCAGAGTTGTATTAGAATTAATGGTAAACCTTGCTCTGAAAGAGTTACTGCCTTAGCTTGTTAAGTAGAAGATATTCTTATCAGTTATAGCTATGTCTGAGTATTTAGTTCTCTTCTTTGAAGAGACTTGCTATCCTTTATGACTCTTTAAAGTAAATCTCCACCGTGTCTAAGTCAACTGTTAGAATGTGTAAATAAACATTCAAACATGAACCATAGAAGTATTGACTAAGATGTTTGGTATACTTCCAAGACCAGTAGCCCATTTGTCTAAACAACTGGAATCAGTGGTTGCAAGGTGGCCTGCATGCTTAAGAACAATTGCTGCTGCATCTGCCTTCATGGAGGAAGTGACAGAGCTGATTTTAGGTCAGCCACTGAGGTTCAGACACCACACTAGGTGCAAGGAATTTGAGAAATTAAGAGACAGTCATGGCTAGTAAAAGGACTTCTCATGAAATATCTGCCTTTACAGAAAGCACACAAGTCTGTAGGAACTCTGTCTAAAGTAGTTAGGTATATCCAACAGGTCTTAGAATATGTATTCATAGAACAAGGGGAAAGTATGCTACCTCTACTTTAATGCCAGTGTCTTCGCCTCTACGTGTAATGCCAGGGACATTTAAAGCCTTTATGCTCAAGCTAGACAGTTTTCCTATATGCACAGGAACAGTCTGTAAACACCCAACACATAGGAAGAAATGAAGTATATTTCATTCTTAAAGGGCACTTCACTTGTGATTTGTTGTGTCCCAGTCTTGCTCATACTGACAGAAAAATTTGTCTCTGTTTCAGAATCAAGCAACTACTCAGACTAATTAAAACCATGCAGCCATTGTCAGTGACTGCAAATTCTCCAGCTCGTGAGATGGCTCCATTAGGTGAGATAGAAAGAGATTTCTGAATCTGGGATAGGCAGGGCCTACGTCCCTAATCAGCAGGAAGCAGCTACAGAAGATACGAATCTGCATCCTTCAGCAACCCAAGAGAGTAAGGGTCAGAAATCTCTGAAGAGGGAATGATATGGCCTAGGCAGACAACTAGTTCAGGGTCACGAGTCTGGAAGTTAGACTTTCCCCACAGGTATAATACTTTTTGCCCACATCTGCATCAGAGAATGTGTAGCCAGGTGGCAGTGTTGCATTGTTACATGACACTGCCACCTCAAACTCCTAAAATCACATGCTGGTGAGGGGGCTCACTGTCGCTCACACTTTGGCTCTCTCCAACTGTCAACCACACTGCAGTTTTTGGCTTTTGGCCTCCCCTGCACCTGCCTGATATCTTGCTTCCTGTGAGCAAACTCTAAGAACAACAACTACCCAAAAAAATTCAAAGCTAGCCATCAAACTCCCTGACCCTCTCATTTTCTGGCTCACTTTTCCTGAACATGGTCCACATTTATTTCTATTCCTGACTCTCTGAATAAACTTTATTATTTGCTTAAGCCAATTCAGCACCTGTGCTTAAAATGCTTTTTAAGAGGTAAGAAGCGGGGCCCGGCCGCCTGGCCTAGCGGCTAAAGTCCTCGCCTTGAACGCCCCAGGATCCCATATGGGTGCCGGTTCTAATCCCGGCAGCTCCACTTCCCATCCAGCTCCCTGCTTGTGGCCTGGGAAAGCAGTCAAGGACAGCCCAAGGCTTTGGGACCCTGCACCCGCGTGGGAGACCCGGAAGAGGTTCCTGGTTCCTGGCATTGGATCAGCGCGCACCAGCCTGTTGCGGCTCACTTGGGGAGTGAAACATTGGATGGAAGATCTTCCTCTCTGTCTCTCCTCCTCTCTATATATCCAGCTTTCCAATAATAATAAAAAATCTTTAAAAAAAAAAAAAGAGGTAAGAAGCTAGGAAATAAACACTTTACCCTAATGTAAACCACATCATTTCCATTACAACAGTGTCACCTGCTACACACCAATATGTGTGTGCATTTCATTATATTTGGGGTTCAATACAAATAGTTTACGTGTAAATTTTCGTTTGGCCATGTGAAAATTGTGAGTTAGTTGTGTTATCTAAAAGTGTGGTGTGTTTGTAGGTGCCCTGTGCCTGCAGAAATTTGGAGGAAGTATTTTTTATTTGGACATTTTTTCCTCTTTTTTAATTCGGGGGAACAGAAGATGCTTTTATTAAAAGAAAAATTATCCTTTTCAAAGACTACATGTAAGATACCACAGTTAACTTCATCATGTTTATGTGTTTATCTTGGGCTTCCGGATTCATTTTCCTGCTGATGCACACCATGGGAGGCAGGAGTGATGATTCTCTGTGTGGGTTCCTTCCACTCATGTCAGAGACCTGGATTCGGATTCTAGCTTCAGCTTTGAGCTACAACCATTGCTGTGGAACTGTGTTACGTTTTTGTGATATTACTTTGTATTCCCCCAGGAGAAGACTTATAGACAAGAATATAAGGAGCAAATTGGGAGGAATAAAGGCAATAAAGGAATCAACAAGAGAAACCAAAAAAGTGAAAATTTCCCAAATGGATACACTAGCAAGCAAATTGCACAGTGACTCATTGGGTTTCGTTTACATTGTGACATTCCAGTAGTCACTGTATAACATGAGCCTCAGAATTATCCCAGTCACAGAATGAAAAGAAGCTACCGATTCTATAATCCACTCCTTTCAATCAGTGCTTGAGCACTGTCAAGGAGTAAGAATGAATAATGAATTTTCCGGTCCTTCCAGTGTTTTCTGAACAGACATCTTGAGCTCAGAGAGATATGAACTCCTATCCCTCAGGCAAAGAGGCAGAAAAAGGTTGACACCTCTGGCAGGTTGCCAGCACACCTAGTGAGATACAGCTGGGAAAAGCATGTACAGGAGCTGTCTCGAGGTCTCCCACATGGAGGAAAAGAGGAAAAGAAGGAAGTTAATCCTAATCAATGATGACAAAGGGGAGGATCTTCCCATTAAAGCTCACAAAAGAAGCCAAAGTTAAACAGAGACACCAACACACACACACACACACACACACACACACGAAAGGACTAAACCATAAGCTATCAATATTGACTGAACACAAATAGCCTAAAATGATCAATCAAAAGACATGGATCAACAGAATGGATCCAAAAGCAGGACCCATGTATCTGTTGCCTACAAGAGACATCTAACCAACAAAGACACAGGGAAGCTGAGAGTCAAAGGATGAAAAAGGAGACTTCATGCCAATAGAAAAGAACAAAAGAGCTGGTATAGCTATTCTACTATCAGTCTATATAGACTTCACCATGAAAAATATTAAAAAAAAGATTAAGAGGGACACTACATAATGATAAAGGGAGCCATCCACCAAGAAGAAATAACAATAATAAATGCGTATACACCAAATGCAAGAGTATGTAGCTATTTGAAACAATTACTGACAGACCTCAGCAGAGAGGTAGATGCCAATACAGTAGTACTGGGGGACCTCAACTCTCCATTAACATCATTAGACAGATTGCAGAAAATCTGGAAACAAAAGATCTCACACAGAAAATAGAGCAAATGGACTTAATATATGTATACAGAACCTTCCATGCCATGGACACTGAACTTACATTTTTTTCAACTGTACATGGAACCTTTCCAGGATCAACCACATGAAAACAATCATCACCAACTTTTTTTTAAAAATGTAATTAGAGATTGATAAATCAAAATATCTCCAGGAAATTTGCAAACTATTGGAAACTGAACACCATGCTACTGAACAAACAAGGGGTTAGAAAAGAAATTTAAGAATTTCTTGATGGCCTGGGGTAGTAGCCGAGTTACTAAAGTCCTTGCCTTGCATGTGCCAGTATCTCATTTGGGTGCTGGTTAGTGTTCTGGTAGCTCCACTTCTCTTCCAGATCGCTCTTGTGGCCTGGGAAAGTAGTGGAGGATGACCAAAAGCCTTGGGACCCTGCACCCACAAGGGAGACCTGGAGGAGGTTCCTGGCTCCTGGCTTTGGATGGGCTTATCTCTTGTTGTTGTGGCCGCTGGGGAATGAAACAATGGATGGAACATCTTTCTGTCTTTCCTTCTCTGTGCTAATCTACCTTTCCATTAAAATTAAATTTAAAAAAAATTTATTGAAGCCAGTGAAAACTCAAACGCAAAGTACAAAGAGCTGAGGAACATTGCCAAGGCAGTGTTAAAAGGCAAATGTATTGCAGTTGGTACCTACATTAGGAAACAAGAAAGACATCAGGTACATGAGCTAAGTATACACCTGAAGGAGCTAGAAAAACAACAGCCAGATAATCCCAAGAACAGAAAAAAAAAAAAAGAAATAGTTAAAAATAAGAGAATAAATCAAATGGAAATCAAAAGAACAATACACAACATCAAAGAATCCGAGTTGGTTCTTCGAGAAAGTAAACAGAATAGATACTCCACTGGCCCAGAGAGTTTTTTAAAAGGCAGGAAAAGACAAGAATTAATAGTATCAGAGATGAAAAGGGGACCATAGCAACAGATACCCCAGCTATAGAGAATAATGAAAAATTACTACAAGCAACTAAATGCAAGCTAATCAGAAGATTTCCAAGAAATGGATATATTTCTGAGCTCATTCCATCTGCCAAAACTAAGGCATGAGGCAACAGAAAATCTTTTTTTAATTTTTAATGCATTTTTTGAATTAATTTATACATTAATTACATTGTATTACATGACAGTTTCATAGGTAGTGGGATTTTTCCCACACCTCCCCTAATCCTCCCCCCATGGTGGATTCCTCCACCCCGTTGCATAACCACAGCTCAAGTTCATTTGGGGTTCCCTCATTGCCAGCATATAACAAACATATAGTTCAGTGTCTCATTGTCCAGTCAAGTTCAACAACTCCTCAGGGAGACCCCCTCTGGTCTGAAGGCAGAGCCAGCAGAGTATCATCCCGCTCCATCAAAAGCTCCAACATACCATCAGC
This sequence comes from Ochotona princeps, assembly GCF_030435755.1. Lineage (NCBI taxonomy): Eukaryota > Metazoa > Chordata > Mammalia > Lagomorpha > Ochotonidae > Ochotona > Ochotona princeps. The sequence continues at coordinate 61,758,206 of NC_080845.1, forward strand.
AGCAATCCAGGTACAATGAGGCAGGTGCAGAGTCCACTGATTGACATAGTTCATCATAGAGTCTCCCCTTGCCCAGTGTCTCGCTGTCAACATATAGCTGAGGTGGTTGGTTGATCTACTCCATCTTCCATCTTTCCTTGGTTAGCAACAGAAAATCTAAATAGACCTATAACTGAGGTAGCTATCGAATCAGTAATTAAAACCCCACAGCAAAGAAAAGCCTGACTGGGCCCAGATGGCTTTACTGCTGAATTCTACAAACCATTCCAAGCAGAGCAGACCCTGATTCTACATAAAGTATTCAAACAATAGAAAGGGAGACAATTCTCCCACACTCTTTCTGTGACGCTGGCATCACCTTAATACCAAAACCAGACAGAGACACAACAGCAAAAGAAAGCAATAGACCAATATACTTGATGAATATTGACACTAAAATGCTCAACAAAATACTAGCCAACAGAATCCAACAATACATCATACAGATCATTCATCTGGACCAGGTGAGATTCATTCGTGGCATGCAGGGATGTTTAACGTGGCATGCAGGGATGCTTTAAAGTATGTAAATCTATAAATGTGATACACTACATCAAGAAACTGAAGAACAAAAGTCATGATCACCTCAATAGATGCAGAGAAAGCATTTGATAAAATCCTACATTCCTTCATGCTAAAAACTCTAAGCAGGAGAGTAACAGAAAAAAAATTCCACAACATAAAACAATTTATGAAAACCCAATGGAAGCATCATACTGAATGCAGAAACATTGGAAGCTTTCCCACTAATATCTGGAACTACACAAGGATGTCCACTATCACCACTAATTAACATAGTACTGGAAGTACTTGCAAGAGCTATTAGGCAAGAAAAAGAAATTAATGGAATTCAAATTGAAAAAGAGAAAGTCAAGCTATCTCTATTTGCAGAAAATATGATTCTATACATAGGAGAACAAAAAGCTCAATAAAGAGGCTAATAGAACTTATATGAGAGTTTGGTAAAATGCCAGGATACAAAATAAACTAATGGAAATCAGTGGCCCTGGTGTATGCAAGCAACTCCAAGGTGAAAAAGAACTAATCAGTGTTGGGAGGGTGGGGGGGAGAATCCCAGATTCTATGTAATTACAACACAATGTAACTAATGAATAAATTTAATAAAAAAAAAAGGAACTAATCAGTGTGGTACCCTTCAAAAATAACAGAGAAGATACAGAAATACCTCGGAATTAACTAAAGACACGGAAGATCTCTATGAGGAAAATTACAAAACATTGAAGAGAATTAAAGAACACTTTAAAAGGTGGAGAATGTACCATGCTCCTGGTTTGGCAGAGTCAAAATCATCAAAAAGCCCATATAACCCAAAGCCGTATGTAAATTCAATGCGACTCCAGTCAAAATACCAAGAACATTGTTCACAGACCTAAAATGATACAAAGGTACATCTGGAAACACAAATAGCTAGAATTATCCTGAAGAATAAGAACTTAGCTGAAGGGATCACAATCCCTGATTTTTGGACATATTATAGGGCTGTAATAATCAAGACAGTCTGGTGCTGGTACAGAAACCAAGGGGAGGACCAGTGGAGCAGAAAAGAAACATCAGAAGGGAGCCGACACATGTACAGCCATCTAATCTTCAACAAGGGAACAGAAAACAACCAAGGAAAGAAAGACCGTCTCTTCAATAAATGCCTACAGAAGCAAAAAACAAGACCCCACCTTTCATCATACACAGAGGCCAAATCCAAATGGATAAAGGATCTAAATCTGCACCCAGAAACCACCAAACTTTTAAAAGAAAACAGAGTTAATACTATGGAAGATATAGGTGCAGCCAGACTCCCTAGAAAAAATCATCAAGACCAAAATTTAAAAATAGCACTACATCAATCTAAGAAGGTTCTGCAAACAAAGGAAACAATTGACAATAAAAAGCAATCAACAGAATGTGAGAAAACCTTTGCACACTACACAATGGACGGGATACTAATATCCAGAATAACCATAACAACAAAACAAACAAACCAGTCAAGAAATGGGTAAAGGAAATGAAGAGACACTTTTGAAAGGAACAAATCTAAGTGGCTAACAGACGTATAAAAAATGCTCAAGCTCTCCTAGCAATCAGGGAACTTCAAACAAAAACAACACTGAGGTTCCACTTAACTCCAATGAGAATGGCCCACATAAAGAAAACTACTAATAACACCTACTGTCGTGGATACAGGGAAAAAGGAACCCTACCCCTCTTCTGCTGGTGGAAACTCAAACTAGTGCAACCACTATGGAAGTCAGTATGAAAAATACTTGGGCAACTGAAAACTCACCTTCCATATGACTCAGCGATCCCCCTGCTGGGACTATTGCCAAAGGACCTGATACCTGAGAAAGCAGCGTGCATCACTGCAGTCATTACAGAACAATCAACAATTGCAAAACCATGGAAACAGCCTAGATATAGATCGAAAGAAGATTGGAATTAAAAAACGTGGTACATCTACTCTATGGAATGCATAAAGGAATGAAATTCTATCACTTGCGTCCAAACGGGCCCAACTGGAGACCATTATGCTAAGTGAAATGAACCAATTCCAAAAGAACAGATATCATGTATTCACTCTACTATAAGACAACTTCCATCAAAAACACAAAACAAGGAAAAAATATAAAGGAGAATGAATGTACATGTGTAACCCTACAAACAAAAGATGTAACGGAGACCATACTAGCAGAGATCAAGGAAAATCAATAGAATGCATCTCTACTAAGGCATGAAGGTAGACTCCCAATGAAACTTCTAAATATACCTAAACAAAAACAACAACAAAAATTACAATCCCTACTATAGCCTATGCCAACAATGTCATGACCCACGTAAAAAGCAAAAAGTTGGAACCATTTCTCTTTCATCTCTAATTCTACGTGGTTGTCCCTTCATGATACTCATTGTTAATATGGCTGAGGGGTTGTTCTGTTCATTTTCTGAGAGAATGGCTCTTTCTTATTTCAAGTGGCAATTTTTGGTGTCAAATTAATTGTTGTTGCTGTGAATTTTACCTTTTCACACTTCCTAGTCATTTGTATCCTTTTCAGTAAGCCCTTGTGATTCATCAATAGTTCATCCATAAGAGACTTATTGATTATATGCACCTACGGTTTTAAATGTCTCTTTTAATACTGTTCTTGCTAGATCTCATGCATAATGATGTTCTTGTTTTTATTGTCATTTCTTCAGCGCTACATGGGTCATGCAGTAGCATCAATCTCTACAAGAAGGTTTTTGATTTTTTTTATCACCTCAGTGATGCATTGGTAATTCTGCAGCATGATGTTTAACTTCATGCTGAAGAAAGTTTTCTGGTTTCCTCCCTGTTATGGACTCCATTTTCTGACTGTATTTAAGGGGATGTATAATAGAAGTGTGGCAGATACTCACATATCCAGATGTGGAGACATAGTGCAGTATGTTTCTTTGCATCCCGGCTAAAGATGGCCTCCCGGTGAAACAGTTGAAAATGTCCTGACAGTAGGATTCTGGACTCTGTGACATTGTTCATGCCTCTAGTGTCAGGGAGCACTTCAGTAGCAGCATAACAGCATGATGGACTTGTGACTGTTCATGAAGCACCAACCGTTGTAATACTAGACGGGAAATCAATAAGTTGGGGGAGGGTGCTTTGGGAGGGTGTGGGAAATGCCAGAGCCTGTGGAACTATATTGTAAACAAATTTTTAAAAATCTAACCGAAAAAGAAACATAAATTCAAGAAAAAGTATGTGTGTATCTGAAGTTTATGAAAAGTACTGTGAAGTTGTATAATTTTTTTCTTTTTCTCTTCTTTCCTCCTTTCCTTTTTTTTTTTTTTTTTTGTCTTGAATCTAGCTGGTTTTGTTTCTTTGCTTGTTATTCTAACTAAAACACGTATTACTGGCAAAGACAGATTTGATTCATTGGTTTGGAGGTGTTTTGCCAACTCAGAAAAGGCATGGTTGGTTGGTTTTTCCTGCCGGATGGCCCTGACTTACCAATCATTACTTACAATGAGGCTTGTAAGTCATAGTCTCATTGCTAGAGTCAATGGCAGATCAGTTTTCCACCTCTGGAAACATCTAGAAATCTCAGAAAACGTTTACAGAAAAAAAATTTCTCTGGCCCCAAGCTGCACACTATGTAATTTGAAGGTCAGTCAGGAAATCCTAAAGTGTATTGATAAGTAGCAAATCATGTGTTTCTCTGTGTAATATGAATCTAAAATTTAGAACTTAGCAGGACACTTCTGCACACTTTTTCTATATGTTCCTTCAGCATTACTTTTTGAGACTGAGGCCCAACTATTGCAGGCATTAGGGAGTGAATCATGACTTGAAGAGCTCTCTTTCCCTGTCCTTTCCTACCCTGCCTTCTCCTCTCTCCTCCCCTTCCTCCCTTCTCTGTTACTCCCCTTCTTTCCTTGTTCTCCTTCCCTGCTTGGCTTGGTCTCACCCCCCTTTTCAAATAAAATGAAGACAGTTTTTCTAAAACAAAATCTAACAGTAATCCTCAACTCCTCTGAAGAAGTGAATAGATGGGAACATTCCCAAACTAATTTTGTGAGGGCTGCATTATCTTGATACCACAGTCAAAGCAATGGTAATTAAAGGAAATGAAAATCTTTGTAATGTACAAAGGATATTGCAAGGAGGGTTGATAGCCTCAGAGGTGGGATTCCTCCTACAGAAAACTGAGATGAAGATTGAATATGAACCATCCAAGTGTGGCCTTAATCATTAAATACTTGTCTAAATGAGGTTAAAGTTTGGCACACCAAGCATCAAATATAGTAGTTGGGAGAGATTTAATTGACAGCTTCTGAAGTTTCTGATGGGATACACTAGCCTGAGAACACATTGGAGCATGAGTAGCATGAAAGTAAGGTCATGAGAGCCCCCAAGTGGAGAATTTCCTGTTATTTCTTCCAGAAACTGCAGGAGCAGTGAAGGTCCTTAGATGCTTCATTGTGTCTCCTACTAGCCATCCCTGTCCATTTTACCCTAGGAGGCCTACCATTGCCAGTAGTCAGATTATGAGCAGACTGTTCAGCTTTTTCTTGGTACCTGGGCCATGATGGAGACAGCTTGGTATACACATCTTCCCCCTGCAGCCAGGGAACACTAATCAGTCATGCCCAGTGCACAGAGCTGTTGAGGATCTCCTATGATGTAGAGTGCTACAAACAGTGCTTCCAAGAATTACATCGTATGTGGTGACTGAGAAGGCATAGCCTTTTGGTTTAGGTCACTGTCATGCTACTCAGGTTGTCCATTAACATCACTCCAGATGCTGCAGCTTCTGATTTTCAAGCCAGGACTTTCAACTCAAACCCCAGACTCAGGAAGGATCAGGACTACCAGTCCTACCTTAAAGCCTCTATTAGGTAAAACAGAAAGATACCCCCCTATGAGGGGTGCCATCTCCATGCTTGGTTCTACAAGTCATCTTATGGTGCCCACCGTCTGAAGGCTCAAAAGCAGCTCCCCGTGAAGACGTTGAAGGAGCACAGATCGGAAGAGTAGCACAGGGAGACCCAGGAGTAACTGAGGCTTGTTGGAGATGACAGGTACCAGGATTCAACGTAAGACAAGTGGGAATCTGGAGGGTAGGCTTCTGTTGGTCACCTCATCCCCCGTTATCAGGGTATTACCCTGTGTTCTTCCCTGCTACCCTCACACAGGACACCAAAAGGCTGCAGATCAGAGTATTTCCAATTTAAATGCCTTTATTCCTATAAACATTTGCCTCAAAGGGCTAACTCCTCACCCCCACTCTAGTTTCCTTTACCTGAGGGTCTTACCCTCTCCCTCTCATTCTGAGGACCAGCAGCACCAGTGCTTTGTGGCATTTTGGGGTGCAGGACACATCCAGAGGTACTGTTCCCAAGAGCCCTTACTGCCTGCTGGTCTCAGTGATGGTTTGTCCTCCTCATGATTAAGGGGTCATATTTCCTCTTCTGGACCTGAGTGACAGAATTCAGAGGCTAGTCCCAAGATCAGGACCTAGATAGGGCCTTTTTTTTTTTTTTTTTTTTGGTAGGGATTGGACCTCCCCAGAGATTGTGCTTTCTGGACTTGGCAGCAGATGGGGAGGAACCACTGAGGTCCCTTCTATGGGTAGGGAGGGGTTTGGGTGTTCTGTGGAGTCCCAGATTCAAGGCAGGGCAGGTCTTCAGCAGAGGCCTCACTCTGTGCAAATCCCAGTGGTTAACAGGTGGTGCTTGCTTGGAGGCCAGAAGGATCAGCTGGAAAATTTCTCCTCATTCTAACTGAAGATGTCCACTGGTGATTTAAGCCCCTCAGAGATAATTCTGCAAAACTACTGGCATCACTAGCAGCCTCCAGTGAGGGATGCTGCTTATTTCCACTAAAGACAGAATCATCCTCTGGTACCAATGGATGGATAGCTGGGACCACATGTCTCTTTCAATCTCAGAAAGACTTCCATCAGGGTCAGATCTCAGCAATGACCCTGAGGTGGGGGCTATGGTGGTCACTCTCTGCACCTTGTTAAGCCCCAGATGCAGAATGTCTGCGGTACAATAGGGGTGCACAGTGTCAGGGGGTTTCCTTAATAATGCATTGCCATTTAAGGGCAAAAGGTGCTCTTCCATCACCTGCAGGGAGAAAAGGCTACTCGTCATTGCATCAGGAGTGAAGAAGTCCTGAGGGTATAAAGCAGGGCATGTTTTTTAACTGTTAACTTTTTATTAATTCTTTAATTTTGTTCATCTTTTTTTAAGCCTCCAAGTTCATTGTGTTATCACAGAACTTTTATTTTTTATTGTTTTTTAATAATCTTACTTAGTTGATAGGGTACAAAGGGTTACAGGGTGAAAGTGGGTAATACCATTGTTTCCATACTAATATTATCATTTTTTGCTTGTATCTGGGGTCAGGGGAGAAACAAAGGGAGGAGCCCCACCCAGCCTCCCACCCATCCCAGGTCCCTGATGTGAGGCACACTCCAAGGGTCCTGCTCAAGCAATTTTGATAGTTCAACAGTTCTGAATCGCTGCCAGTCTCGCCACTCCAAGTGCTATGAACTCTCTTCAGAATCCACTGGCTGACATAGTCTCTTCATGGTTGGGGTTCTGAGATCAGCATTTCAGTTGGAGGGATCCCCAGAGAAACTTCATCTGAAGTGATCCCAGACCTGATTCTTGTGTGAGTTTGCTAGTACAGGGTCTGGCAGAGTCTGTCGCTCCAATCAGCTTTTGCATATGCTGGTCGTTGCAATTGCTGGGTCAGTTCTGTTTCCAGCCCTGTCTTCTACACGAACTGATGGGTGTTGCAGTCCAGCCTGATTGTGTCCATTTCACATTCGGCCTTGACGCAAACCAGTGGGAGCTGCAGCCTAGTCGGAGTGACTCCCCATAACCTCCACCAGGTCTGCCCCCTGCCCTGATTCCCATGCTTGCCAGTATGTACAGCAGACTTGTTCAGTCTGTCCCACATCCCATTTAGCTCTCATATGTGTCAATGGGCATTGAAACCAAGTTCAACCCAAGCTGCCCTACTATCCAGCCCACACACATACTGGTGGGTGCTATTCTGTCTAGCCACCCCTGCCCCTGTCCTGGTTTTCGTGCTCTCCAGAGAGAGTGATAACCCAAGAGGGAGGTGCCCACTATTTCCCTCCTAGGTCACTCCCACTCCTGGATTATGCACTCTCCAGGTGGTTCTGCAGTTTAACTTGACAGAATTAGCCCCCAGTGCCATCCTCTGCCGGCTGATACTGCGGCTAAGCCCAACCAACCCTCACCCACTCTAATTTGTGCTTACACCAGTAGAAATAATCAGCCCAGTCTGGTTTTTCCCTGATCTAACTCACATGAGGTCTATAGGTGTTGTAGCCCTGCTTGGTCTGGCCTGCCCTCAACCCAACTCATGCTCTCCAATGGGAGTGGCTGGACAGCAGGGAGCCCCCCACATTCCCTCTACTGACTTTGCCTCCTCCCTCACTGACTCTCATGTGTGCTGGTTGGGCGCCGCAGCCCAGTCTGGTACGGCCCACCTCACCTTGGTATTTGCCAGTGGGTATTGTAGCCTGGCCTGGCCTGGCTGATGCTGGTGAGGGTTATAGCCTAGCCCAGCCCACCAGGCAATGAATCCCAGCTGTAATGTGCACCGCTATGTGTTGCGACCATACCTGGCCCGACCCACATTCTGTTCTGGTGCTCGGATTCGCCAGTGGGTGATGTGAACGGGTTCAGCCTGGTCTGCCCCCAACCTATGCCAAATGTATGCTGGTAGGTACCTTTCCCTGGCCTGTCTGGGATGCTCCCTATCGTGGTTCTTGCACTCACCTGCAGGGACTGTGTCCTGCCAGAGGAGTTGCTCAGGCTCCTCCATCAGAACTTCTCCCAGTGCCAGATCTCGCGCATATCAGTGGGTCCATGAGCCAGCCCTACTTAGTCCATCTCCTGTCCTAGCAGGAACAGTGGCCTTTCCTGACTGACCTTCTACCCATTTCAGTTCTTACTGTTGGATGTTTCAGCCCAGCCAAGGTTCATCCATACCCAAACAGCTCACTCATGGCTCAGTAGGGCCAGAGACCTAGCCTAGTCTATTCTACATCTACTCTGATCCTCCAGAGCACAAGATGGTGCTGGAGTCTAGCCTGGCTAGGTCCTGGTGTGCAGTCCTAGTCCACACTTGTGCCAAGTGAGACTACAGCCATGTCCAGACCAGAACGCAGCCCCCACTCCAGCCCCCACACTCAACACTGGGAATCCCAACCCAGTTAGGGTGTCTTCTTAGCTCCTCAATCAGGCATATTCCCAACCATAGATCATGTGCATGCCAGTGGTTGCGCTGACCAGGTTGGCACAGCCCCTCACCTGTCCTGGTCCCGCCTTAGATGCTATGGCCTAGTATCCTTGGCTTATTCAGACCAGTTGGTGTAAGAGCCTAGCTCTAAATGACATGTGCTCCAGCCTGATTTCTGTTCTTTCTTGTGAGTTAAGATTTGCTCGGCCCTGCCAGGTCTGCCCCCTTCCAGTTGCAGCTTGGCCCACCCCACATCCTGTTTTAGGATGCACATTCGGGTGCTGCTGCCTTGACCTGCCCAGATTGTTGTGGGTTCCTTTATCCGTGAGTGATGGCAGGTGCCATGGTCACACCTAGCTCAGCCCATCATCACCCCAACTCACGAGCTAACCAGGGGGACTTGTATTTCCACAGGGTTAGGCCCACACTTCCCCCAGAGAATCTACCCCAGGATCTGGTTCTCTCACATGTTGGTTAGTGTCTTGACCCTGCCAAATGTAACCCATCCCCTGTTTCTCCACCCAGTCAGGTACTAGTACCTAGCCCTGCCGGACAGGCCTCCACCACAGCTTTCACGTGGACTGGTTTGTGGCAGTCAGTGATGCTCTACGCTAGCAGCCCATCTCAAGATTCCCATGTGGCTTGATGAATCAGTCTGGCCCAAATAGAACTTATGAAATCTCCCCTCCAAATCCTTAGATCTTAGTCTCCATGCTTGCAAGCAAGTTTAGGTGACCCCATTGCTAGGAATCACACAGAATTCATCCCTCACCTGCACTCACAATAGCCTTATCCATGAATGTCCCTAGGCAGCAATTACATACCCTAAAAACCCTTTAGCTTGACACCTGGCGGCCAGCAGGCAGAACCTGGGGCCAAATTGGCGCACTGGCCACCCAAAGCCTAGGACTCGGTCACCGTGTGGCTACCGTGCACATGGGCTGAGTCCCGGGCATTGGGTCAACCTGGTTTGGGTACTCTCTGCAAGTGGGTTGTCAAACTGCAAAGGGTTGCTATCACCAGAGTCGCCAAGGTAGAACCCCCACCCCCTGGTTTCCTGCTGCCACAGGTGATGGTTGCAGGGCGGGGAATAGTGGCCTTAATCCCATCCCAGGATTTCCTCATTGTGTACTCACCATGGGGGGAGAAATCTGTCTCTCCAGCCTCCCAGCAGCCAAGACTCAGTCACCATGTGGCAATGGTGCCCATGGGCCGAGTCCCAGGCATTGGGTCCGACTTGGCCAGGATACTCTCTGCAAGCATGTTGCCACCACTGAGAAGGGCTGCTATCATTCAAGCTGCCAAGGTCGAACTCCTAAAGCAGGACATTCTTGAGAGGGTGGGAAGGTCAGTCCCTGGGGTGATCTCAAGCAGGGACATAATGCCTCTACTACAATTCTGCTGGGCCTCATCCCCGCTCTGCCTCATCTCCTGTGCAGGCTCCCTAGGTCCTTCCCATGTGTCCACACTGGCACCCATGCCTGAAAAAACTTCTTCAAGAATTTGTTCTTTCCAAGTGATGTTGGAGGATACCAAGTGGGGTATACCATGCTGGGTCGCTCCTTCTATCACCCATCTACCTAGGGCCGTGTCTCCATCCTGCTCCTCAGTCCCGGTTCACCTGGTGCACCTGCCTACCCTGTCTGCCTGCTGTGCCTGCTTCCCTGGTCTCCCTGGTGACCAGCCCTTAGTCCTTTACCTGGTCAGAAGTCAGCCCTTCCGCTTCTCCAGTTCCTCTTACAGGACATGAGATTCAGTTGTGGATCTGGGGAAAACAGTTCTGTCAGGAATCTGGGGCAAACGGTGGCTTCCACACAGAACATGATGAAGAGGGACCCCGTCATTCTTGCAAGAAGCATCAGAGGAAGGGAATTTGAGAAAAAACAGAAAGTGATGATCTCATCACTGTCCGTACCCTGGGGTTGTAAATCAACAGAGCAATCATCTTCATTTTCTCACTCATTCACTGTCTCCCTCCATCTCTCAATAATATAATGGCAGTGGTGCCAGAGTTGAGTTTTGTTTAAAGGTCTAAGAGGGTCACACTTTGGGTCTTAGAACCCAGTGCTGCATCCCAGCCCACCTGGGTAGCAAAAGCCTCCTGGAAACAGATTTTCAATGTAGGACAGGATTTATGGATCTGGGTATGTCCCCTCATTCTCCTTGAAATCCTCAATTCTGTTCATTCTGGGTGTCCCAAAGCAAGAGTGCTGGCCCCAGCAGTGTGTCCAGGATTTCTATATACTCTTTCATGTACTCTGGAGAGATCTCCTTGGGTGCTTTGTCTTGAAGACTTTGGTGACTGGATGTACACAGCAGGCAGGCAGGGGCTTGGAGATGGCTTTCGTGGGGCTTTACTTGGATGGAGAATATAGTGTGAGTACAGGAACTTCAACTCTATGTCAGCCAGGAAGGGGTCAGCAGAGTTGTTAGCACTGGGTCTAATTCTGGCTGCCCGGATTCCCATCTAGCTTCCTGCTTGTGGCCTGGGGAAGCAGTCTAGGACAGCCCAAAAAAGCCTTGGCACCTTGCACCCATGTGGGAGTTCTGGAAGAGGCTCCTTGCTCCTGACTTAGATCAACACAACTCCGGCCATTGTGGCTATTTGGGGAGTAAATCATCAGATGGAAGATCTTCCTCTCTGTCTCTCTTCCTGTCCATGCATCTAGATTCAAAATTTTAAAAAATAAGTAAATCTTAAAAGAAGAATCAAGGCTCCTGAGGCTAAGACTGAGTCCTTGTAAGAGAAATCAGGAAATGAGGATCCATGGCAGGCAGGAGAATGGGGAGATCTGGCTGGGAGATAGGGCATTTCCTCTGAGATGTATGTGAAAAGATTGTACAAACTGGCAGAAAGACAGAGACAGGGTCCTGATGTGTCTAAAATAGCAACTACTATGAACCAGTTCTGGCACCCAACATATTCTAGGATGGCATTTCATCATTTCAGAACCCAGCTGTGTGTAGCTGACAGCTCCGGTACGTGAGGTCTGATGCAGTTCCCGATGATAGGACACACAAAGGTTGCACTGCTGGCCTGACCTCAGCATTTAACATGAACTCATAGGTAGCCTCACACATGGGTAAGGGATGAGCTCTTTTGAAGTGGAGAATGCACAGCACCCTAGCATTCAGGAGGTGGTGAGTACTTCCAGGGATGGCGGAGTCCAAAATAGGTCTGTGCCAGGAAACATCCCTCTAAGCGTGTGTGCTAAACATGCCCAGTCCTTCAGACACAACCTCTATTTGCCCTCTTCTACCAGGCTTCCCCAGGCCCTAGCCCCTGCCTCACATTTCTGTCACCTCATAAGTCAAAATTGTTCTTTGTGCTTCCATACCCACATGGCAAACTGCAGGTCATTCCTCTTGGCTAGGGTCTGCAGAACTGGGCTATAATTTCTTGAGGTCAGTCACAGAGCACCAGCCCATCCTGCTTTCTAACTTTGGGTTTGACCACTCTGCTCATGTTTCTCCTCCCCTCTGTCTGTATCACATCTTTCTCCAGTGCATGCTGTCCTGCCTCCAGGACCCCTCCCGTACATGGCATACCAACACCAAGGGCTGCACTGGCATCTCTGGCTTGCTTTTGAGGCCTTAATAGTACAGACAGCATGGACTGAATGCTTCTATCATCCAAAAATACATACATGCAAGTCCTAGTCTTCAATGTGATGATTTTTTAAGATGTCACTTACTGGATTTAATTAAGATTAGGGGTCCTAAGTATGCAGTTCATGTGACAGTGTTGCTGTCCTTAGAGGAAGAGCAAGAAACACCATAGCAGCCCATTCACCAATATGAAAAGGTTCTAACTCAAGTAGGAGTACCAGCCTTACAAGGTATCTGAATCATGACCATGCCTTACTCTCAGACTTCTGGCCTATGGATGTGAGACATGAATATCTGAGCCTGGAATCACTGTTTATGACATTGGGCATTGCAGCTTGAAATGAATGAGACACTTCACAGAATGACCAGGGAGTCATGGCCATGATGGAGGTGCCTGGTCCCAGGGCTGAGCCACTGTATTTAGTGGCATGGAGCTGCAGCCTCAGGGTTCCTGTGAATGGGAAGCAGGAGTGGGAGCCTAGAGCAATAGGATCCAGGGTCCAATTAGGGAACCAGGACTCAATGTATGAGTTTGGGGAGTAGGCGAGAAATGGAGGAAAATGTGGTTCCAGGGGCATGCTATGGGAATGGTCAAAGCTGTGGGGTGACAGAGCTTTTAGCGTCCATGATATGGGGACCCTTTCATTTATAGGCTGGGTGAACATTCCCCTGAGAGGGCAGAGATTATGGTGGAAAGTGGGATGTGTCTGTTATGGTAGATACAGAGATGCCAAGGGACCTATAGGTCAAAGGAAGTGAGTATGGCATTGAGGAAACAGTCTTCCTTCTGCTACAGTTTTCACTACACCAGGACAACAGCCTGTAGGCTGAGCTGAGGGTCATAGGTTCCACTCACACTGTAGCCATAATGTTTGCATTGGGGCTATTTTCCTCATTACCTGTTCCTCATGATGACAGCAAGACAGACTCATCATTTCATGAGGCAGGACACGTACCTGGCATCTGCCAAGGACACCATCTTCAGTTTTTGTGACCTTTCCAGCTGTCCTCTGAGTGGCTGCAGTCATATATTCTGTAAAGGCTCTGAGATGGGAATATCAATACTCACCCATGCCAGATGCTAGGGATGAGGCCCCCATGGCTCTTTGTTGGTTCTGGACTCCTTTCTGTCTTCTAGAAATTTCACAAAACAATGACAGTGGTCTGTGGTTAGGCCTCCCACCTCTGCCATCCCCTGCCATGTGAAATCTCTGAGGATGGCAGGTGGTAGGCAGAGATTTCTGTATGAACTCAGAGAATCAAATTTGAAATGAGCCTCTCGTGATACCAGTGTCCCTTCTGACATTTACTGTTCTCTACATGCAAAGGTGAGTGTTGTCACAAGATTGTGCAGATCCAGTGAGAAAGGACCCTGAGACTGTGTTACTCACCGATGATAATCAACGCTGAGAACAGCTTCTCACAGCCTGTCAGGTACCCTTAGGACTTTCCTCCATGAGTCCTCCACACTCTGACTTTTCCCATGTCATGGGTCCTCCCAATGTGGGGCTATCAGCCCTGGAGACCATCACATGAGAAAGCAGGTCAGAGCTTTGGCATCAGGGCTCTGGGGAAGGTGCCTTGAGGTTCCGCCATTGCTGCATTGGAGTTGCAGGAGTTATCCAATGAGGCTTTGGCCATGGATGTAGCTAAGGAGCCCTCTCTGTTTGTATTGTGTGCTGGAGGCCTGTTGTTTACTGGGAACACCACAAGGACCATCTGGGCAGTTGGTAGTGGAGCTGGAGGAGGGCGGTCTGGTGGCTGGACACCTTTCCAGGCTGGCTTCCCACTACGGATGATACAGGCACTACTGCCTGAAGAAAAGAACTAGGGACATGGATGGGAACAGAATTCACAGCTGCCACATGGAGCTGGGCCATTCCAGTTGATAGTGGTTTGGTTGAAGACCAAGGTCTGAGAATGTGGGTGTGCCTCTGGCTGTTCTCAATTCGAGTGTAATGTTGAATTTCCCAGCCCCACTTGGGCCACACACACCATCTTTTGCCACCACAGGCATCCTAGACAAAGCAGCAAGAAACCTAACACAGCTTTCATGGATGCAATGCTGCACTCAAAAGGGAAAGCAGGGGCTGCCACAGAGTGGCTGGGGTGTTCTGCCATGAGCTGACTGAGTAAAGGATAGTGACTGAGGGGAGACACGGAGGTGCCGAAGTTAAGGATCATGGTTGTTCCCAACACTGGAGATGCAGTGCAAAGAAAAGGAATAAGTGCAGTATGGGATCCTCTTGTTCCCTTGTTACTCATTGTGGGGAGAGGGGAGCAGTCTCAATAGATGAGGCCTTGTGGGTGTGTCAGTGTTGCAGCCTGGGGTGGATTCCAGGCACAGTGTTGTGGATCTGCCGGATTTACCTAGACCAGCTGAGTGCTAGGAACAGCAGCTGTAGAAGTCTCCTGGCCAGTGCTGAGTACTGAGGGCCTCAGTGCCTCTCCGATGACAACCTTAACACAGACCTAGGGAGATCCTTGTGACACTTGGCAGGGGTCTTCCACGACACTGTGGGGAAACTAGAAACAGTTGAGAGCTCAGAGTTTCATCCTGGCAAAGATGAGAGGTTGAGAATTGGTGAACTGGGAGGTCAGGGTCTGGTGGATGGATACTTCTCAATTGGAGGATCAGAGATTGAAGCTCACTCAGGGACACTTGCAGACTGCAACACTGTGCAAGGGAGTCCCAGATGACTGGCAACGACATGGCAGAACTCAGAGTCTGACAAGGATTCACAGTATAGCATCCAGAAATAAGGAAGGCTTGCTGCTGAAGTGTCTGGCCACTGGGCACTAGTGGTTTCATTTTTTTCTGGAACATTTGCCCCTGGCACGGTTTTCAGGCAGAGAGCTGGATTCCCACAGATTCTCCACTTTACTAATCAGCAACAACCCATAGGCGACAGTGTTACAACTCACACTGTGATTGTTTTCCATCCAGACAAGGCTGTTATAGAGCATGAAGAACTAAAGTTGGGGTATTACACAGTAACTCCGTAAGCTTTCTGAGGCCTGCTGGTATTATTTATCATGTCCAGAGGAGTCTGCTTTCTGGCCTTTGAACACACCATAAGGTTTGGGTTTTTTGGGGTTTTTTTGTTTGTTTGTTTCTATTGGCCCAAGTCTGGTTTCATGAATCCCTGTAATTGTTTCCCTGTGTTTGTTGAAATGAGCTTCCTGATTCCCATTTTGTGGATTCAGGGAAGATTCCTTCATCCTTAGCTATTATAAATCCATCCGCATAGGGACACACCTATGCTCCTCAGACCCTGGCTTCTCAACAAGTGATATAACATTTACAAGGAAATCCAGAGAGCTTAACTGATTCCCTGGAGTCGGGGAATATTCTAGTTACTGCCTCAGACTCAGAGGATGTTGCTTAACCGAGGACAGTGCCAGACTGTTTAGCAGTGTCTTTAGTTACTTTAAATTACCTCATTTATTTGAAATTCAGAAAGGGGCACAGAAAGAAAGACATCTCCCATTGGCTCACTCTCCTAGTGGACACACATTAGGCTGAAATTGGAAACCAAGACATCAGTCTGAGTCTACCACATGGATGACAAATTCCCAAGTAAGTATTCCTCTCTTGTTGCCTCTGGGCTTAGAAGCAGAGCTGGGACTTAAACCAACATGGGCATTGCAAGGGGTGTTTTAACAGCTGTCTCAAATTCCCACCTCAACTTTGAGCTTTATTTTTTAACAAATTGGATGTTGACAGCCTCTACCACTTGATCCTGAGTCCATAATTCTAGATTACCCTGGGATAAAACTTCTGTTTGCAATGTGATAGGGGAGAGAGTCGAGGATTCTTCACCTGATTCCTTGGGGTTTCCAGTTCTACTGAGGTTTCCAAATCTTTAGCAACCTTATTTTAAGGTTTACTCCTGTCAAGGACCCAGCTGTTATGAGAGTTGTGTTGCAAGCTCTGCATTGTTGGAACCTAAAGTGAGAAATGTAGGCTCAAGTTAATCATAACAAACTGAGTCATCTCTGCCGGAGCTCTTATCCCCTTCCCCTCCTCATCCCACCATGCTGTATTTTTTTTAATTTTTATTAATATTTTGCATTATGTGACAGTTTCATAGGCTCTGGGAATCCCCCCACCCCTCCCCCTCCCCTCCCCCCTGGTGGATTCCTCCACCTTGATGCAGCATTACAGTTCAAATTCAATCAAGATTCTTTCCTTGCAAACATATACCAAGCATAGAGTCCAGCTACTTATTGTCCAGATGGGTTGAACAGTTTCTTGGGGAGACCATTTCTGGTCCGAAGTCAGAGCTGGTATAATATCATCACAGTCAATTAAGAGTCCCAATATAACATCAACAGCAATTTGCAACATTGTGGAATTGACATGGTTTTGAGCAACCAGTATGTTAAAAAAAAAAAAAAAAAAAAAAAAAAAAACAAGTTCTAACCACAACCTATGATTAGCTCATTGACATCTCAATTTTAGTTTATATACAGGACTGGCTGCTATATACCTTAAAATGGCTATAGGGTACCATTCAGCTGTCTCATGTCTATTTCATTTTAGTATTTAGCCATTTGTTGTGTTGAAGTATAATTTTGTTGATCTTGGCAGATTTTGGGATAATCTAGACTGGCTTGTAACTCTAACAAGACATTTGTCGACATTTAAGGTGCAGAACATTTTTTTTGGGGGGGTGTGCAGGGAAATCCTCAACACCATGGTGAGAAGTGACTAATCTTTGTGTCCCACCCAGCAAGGCATGAGCCAATCCATGCCAGCTCTTTCCTGTCAGATTCCAGGCTCTACTTTTTGTTGTTTGTCTATTTATTTTAGGTTTTTTTAGTTTGTATGATTGTTTGTTTGCTGTGAGGGGTTTTCTAAGCGATCCCGATGGTCACTGCGAGGGAGGGCGGGGGTCCAGAGGTGGAGCCAGGCTCGGACCAGAGAAAGCTCTCCTCCCTGGTCCCGAAGGACATTTATTGTTCTTCCCCACCATGCTGTATTGAATGAAAATTCCCATCTAATGGGATAGAATAAAAAATTTCCCTTAAAATTAAGTATAAGAATTAATGTTCTATTTGAAGTTTTAGCCAAAGTAATTGCCAATGAAAATTTAGGCTAACTAAGCCCTTTAGCAAAGTTGCAGGTTGCTGTATCAACATAGAGAAATTAATTACATATTTTATCAATGAAAAATCTAGAAAAACAAATTTAGAGGAAATTACAATGGCATCTGAGATTCAGTTATGCGAAGGGGGCACTGTAAGTGTATTCAAAAATTTCAGACAATTCATGAAAAATATTAGTGCAAGAATTGAAAAACATCTTTTTTTAAATTTACAAATAATTTAATCCAGCTCAATATCTATTGGTAATACATAATATTATTCAGGTTTATCATAAACTCACTTAAGTAGAAAACTACGAATTTGCCCTCAATAGGAGAAAGCCTCTATGAGGAGGTTGCTACATTTCATCTATTCACTGTAACCCAACCATTACTAACACTCCTGACACATGTTAGCACCTCACAATCAGAGCTTCTGGAAAATGAGGCCAGGATATTATTTAATTCTAAATGTGATTTATTCCCAATAAACTGGCTTAATACTGACCATAGTCACCTAACAATGTGGGCAGTTAAGGATTGTAAGTGTTAACAGACTTGGCCCTGGAACTAGGCCCAGACTTGGCACTGCTCTCCTCTCAATATAACTGACTTTATAATAAAAATAAAATCAATCTTTTTTTTAAAAAATGCTCAGGATCATAAGCTGTTAAGAAAAAGAGAATAAAAATTACAATGACCTCACTCCAGTTGGAATGGCTATAGTAAGGAAATCAGAAAACAATAGGGCGAGAGGGTAAGATGGCCATATAGGGTACAGGCAGGTTTCAACTGGTAGAGAATAATTAGCCAGCGTGAAGCACACAGGGCCAATTCCAGGAAATAGTAGAGGACAGGCCAATGGCAGAGGGGCACCTGGAGACCTTTGGACATGGGAAACAGCAGAGACAATGGAGCAGTGTTGCAGTGACTGGATGGCCCAGCCGTGGCTGGCAAGTGCTGATCTGAACTCTACTGGCAGCCAGAGCTGCAGCAGCAGCCTGATAGGAAAAAGAGTTCACCAGGAGCTCAGGAGGTGAACACAGGCAAAGAACTGTCCTATTGATTTGTTTGATCCAACCATGAACAGAGACAGAGCAGCAGACACCAATGGGCAGTGCAGAAAGAGGGTGAGTTTCACAGCTCAGACCTCCACCATTGCCACATTGGGCACCATTTTGTGCACTGTTGCAAAGACTGTGGGATTGGAGGGACAACAGTGAACTGCGCATGCACTAGGTTAGGAGAAAAATCACTTCCAGCTTAGTGCATTACACTGGTGCCCCAGGGAAGAAAGCACTGACATAGCACACTACAGGTGTACGGTGGCCCAGGTGGCCTCAGATCTAATGGCCAGCAGGCTCCAGCAAGATCAGAACTATCCAAGATTGCTGCCTCCCTATTGTGAGCACTGCTCAAACTGAAAGTGGGAGAAAGGCTATAAAGGAAATAGGGGGCAGCATGGGAAAACAGGCGGTGGAAAGCGGTAACCAGAGGCCGGGGCTATGGTGGGAGTCTCTGGTGGAAGCCTGAGACAAAAGCCCAAGCCTCAGACTCATTGGAGGGAGTGGTACAAATGGTTACAAATTAAGAACCAAACACAATCAATAAAATTAACCTGTAGACATTTGGGTGACACAACTTACAAAGCTACCTTAAGCTACCTTAAGCTAACCAAAAGTGCAATGAGGAAGAGCAAAAGACGAGACAAAGGCACAATGAATATTACTGATGACTCCCCTGCAGAACAACTAAAGCCTTTGCCAATCTCAGAGTTAACTGAAAAATACATTGAGAAAATGTGGGATAAAGATTTCAAAAAAATTTGTTATAGACCTTCTTAACAACAATGAGAAGCACATACAGGAGTTGAAGGAATTTAAGGAATATGTCACACAGGGCACAGCAACACTGAAACAAAATTAAGCAGGATTATTGGAAATGGAGGATGCGATAGAGCAAATTAAAACTTCAGTGGAAAGTCTCCATAATAGAATGAATGAGGCAAAAGAATCTCAGAATTGGAAGACATTTTTGTCATCATGTGGAAACAATCAAAAAGCTGGAAGCAGAGCTGTGTCAAGCTAAAAAAAATAAGTATTCAAGAATTGAAAAACACTATTAAAAGGCCAAATATAAGAGTTATGAGAGTTCCCAAAGGTACAGAAAGAGAAGCTGGGTTTAAAAAAAATGTATTCACACTATAATAAAGGGAAACTTCCTCAATCTGGGGAGAGAATTGGGAAACAACATGCAAGAGAGGACAGAACTCCCACAAAGAGCTAACTAAAAGTAGTCTTCACCACAGCACATGATAATCAAACTCTCTTCAAACATAAGGAAAAGATCTTTGATGTGCACATGAAATAAATCAACTGACCTATAGAAGAACCCCAATCAGGCTCACAGCTGACCTCTCACAGGAAACTCTACAGGCCAAGAGTAAAGAATGGAGTAATATATTACATATTCTAAAAGAAAAAAAATTGTCAGCCCAAAATAGCATACCCAGCAAAGCTTTCCTTTGTCTTACAATGAAATAAAATTATTCTACAGTAAAAAAAAAAAGTTAAATGAATGCTCCTCTTCCAGACCTGCCCTACAATTGATACTTAAAGATGTTCTCTTGACGGAAGAAAGGAATAGCACCCACCAAGACCAAAGGCAATTATGAAGAACATCCCAGTAAAATGACAACAGAAGACTAAATCAATGAACAACCCATCACTAACATGACAGGACCAAATTACCACCCATTCATATTAATCCTGAATGCAAATGGCTTAAACTGATCAATCAAATGTCATGGATTAGTAGGCTGTATTAAAAAAACAAAACCCAGGCCCAGCACAATGGCATAACGGTTAGAGTCCTCACCTTGAACTCTCCGGGATCCCATGTGGTCTCCAGTTCTAGTCCCAGAAGCCCTGCTTCCCATCAAGCTCCCTGCCTGTGGCCTGGGAAAGCAGTTGAGGATGGCCCAGAACTTTGGGACCCTGTACCCACATGGGAGACCCAGAAGAGGCTCCTGGCTTCGGAGTGGCTCAATTCCAGCCATTGTGGCCACTTGGGAAGTGAACCATCAAAACGGAGGATCTTCCTCTTTGTCTCCCCAATCTGTGTATCTGCCCTTCCAATGAAGATAAATAAATCTTAAAAAAAAAAAAAAACATATCTGTTGCCCACAAGAGACACATCTCACTAGAAAAACATCAGCAGAAACTATATCTCATGGATTTTGATGTTTTTGCTTTTATTTTTATTTGTTCAAAACTTTTTTCTCAAATTCTTCGTTGACTCATAAGTCATACTGTAGATAATTTTCGTCAAGAAGGTCTTTGATTTTTTTGTTTTGTTTCTTCAGGGACACATTAGCCATTTACTAGTATGTTATTTAACTTCATGGCATTATAAATGTCTGATTTTCTTCCTGTTTATTTTGTTTTGTGGCTTTCCTTTAAGGAGATATACAGTAACTGTGTAATGCACACTGTCATATTCAAATGTGAGGATACAATGCAGCATGCACCTCTACTCCCAGATCAAAGATGGACGCCCAATTAAACTGTTCAATATAGCTTAACAATAGGATGCTAGTCTCTGCCAGTCCCATACCCACAACGATGGACTGTTTATGAAGAACTATACTATTGTAATAATATAGGGGAGATCAGTAGGGTGGGAAATGGTATTTGGGGAGGGGGAAATCCCAGAGCCTATGGAACTGTATCATAAAATAATGATAGTAATAAAAAGAAGCCTTTGCTTCTGCCAATAAAAAATGGGTAAAGGATTTCCAACACATATTTCTCAAAATATGAGATTCGGTAGGCTAATAGACACATGAAAAATGCTCAGGTTTCCTAGCTGTTTGGGAAATGCAAATAAAAACTACAGTGAGGTTCCACATAACTCCAGTGAGATGCCCTACATTCAGAAATCTACCAATAACACCTGTTGATGTGGATGTGTAGAAAAACATATCCTGATCTACTACTGGTGGGAATGTAAGCCAATATATCTAATTTGGAAATAAATATGGAGAACGGTCAGACAATTGAGTATCTATCTACCGCATGACCAAGTGACCCACTCTGAGAGTACATCCAAAGGAAATGAAGTCTGTATTCAAGAAAGCAACCTGCAACCCTGTATGTATAGCAGCACAACTCACAATGGCAGAGACACTCATCCAGATACCCATCAACAGAGGAATGGATAAATACATTGTTGTATATCTACATGTTGGACTAACTCAGGCAAACAGAGGAGTGAAAACTGCATTTGCAACAAATGATCCCAGCTGGAAACCATTATACTTAGTGGAGTAAGTCAATTTCCCCCAAAACAAATATCATATTTCTCTCTGATAGAAGACAACCAATATACTAAGTACTACACATGCATATCTTTACATGTAAAGAAATATGTATATATACATGAACTGTACAAGGGAGATTAGTATACCAGAAAGTAAATACACTATGCAGTATGTTTCTCTACTACTGAAAAAAAGTGATTCCCAATTAAACTTTTAAATACACATCTAAAATACGATACTAGTCTTCCTACTTTTGCCTGTACTTACCATGTCATGATACATTTAGATGTTGCAAAGTTAAACGTGTAACTTGTACTAAGGAAGTATACTATTGTGACAATATGGAGGGAAATCACAGGAGAAGAAAACAGAGAGGAAGGAAGGGGAGGAGGGGTGAACCCAAGTATTTACAGAAATGCAGTCTCAGGGCAGGGGTGGACCACACCAGGCTGGGCTGCAGCACTCACCAGAAACCGAGAGAACCAGATCTGGGGACAGGTTCTGGAGGGTACTTACAGGCTCCCCTACTGGGGGTGGTGACAGGCCAAGCTAGGCTGGACTGTGGAACTCACCGACACTTGTGGAAGCTGGGATGGAAGGAAGCAGGAGTGTGACAGGCTGTAGCACCTACTGGCACATCCAAAAGACTGGACGGAGGGCAGACCATGCCAAGCTGGATGCAGCATCCCCTGGCATGCATGAGACTTGAGGCATCTGGTAGGGGAACTTAGGAAATTCCCCTGCTAGGCCACAGCTACTGCTGGGGACCATGAGAGCCAGGGCTGGGTGTAAACCAAGCCAAGCTGTGCTGCAGCACTTAGCATGTGTGAGCTTGGTCTGGGGCAGGCCCAGCTGAGCCAGGCAACAGCACCCACTGGCATATATGAGAACCATGATGAGATTGAGCCCTCTGGGCTCAACTGGGTGGGGCTGCAACACCTGATGGCAACAGCTGAGATGGGGGCATATCTTGCCAGGCTGGCTTGAGGCTAGCTTGGGGCTCTCACAAAATTCAGGGTTGAGAACAGGCCTGGTAGAGAAACTCTACCAGGCTGCATCGCCCGCTGTTAAGCACTAGAGCTGGGGTGTGGGGAGAACTCAGTTTCAAGGTCTGCAGCATCCATTACTGGCATGCATGTGGACTGGATCTGGAGACAGGCCAGACTGGGTTAGACTCCAGTACCAGATACTGTGTGAGAGTCAGAATGGGTGTGAGATGATCTAGGCTAGGTTGCAGCACATGCTTGGTCACATGTGAGCCATAGCACTCACCACTGAGACCTGAGGCTTGGGGTGGGCCAGTCGGGCTAGCTGCAGTACTTGCTTGTGAGTGCCAGGACTGGGGCGTGCTATGTCAGGCTATGCTGCAGCATGCACAAGTTCATGTAGATCCAGAGCTGGAAGATGGCCTGTTACTGAAACTTGAGGAAATTCCCTGCTAGGCTGTAACTCCTGCTGATGAGCAAAAGAGCCAGGACTGGGGCCATATTATGATCTGGGTCTGGGGGTGAGCTGCACTTGGCCAGTTAACAGGTTATTCTGACATGAGCAAGAATCAGGATGAGGTGTAAGCCAGTCCAGGTTTGGGCTGCAACAACTGCCAGTTCACATGAGGGCTGAGGCTGGGCTAGGCTGGGCTAGGCTGGGCTAGGCTGGAGAACGTGCTGTAAACTAACTGGAACTGTCATGGGAATCCAAAAACAGTTCCAACAATAGGGTGATTATTTGACACCTATGAAGCCCAGGGAGTTTGTTCAGTGCTGGCTCAAAAGGGAAGCTTCACAAGTTGTATTGGCACTCAAATGGTGCCTCTGCTTCTGCAGGCAGAGGAGAACTCTATAGTGAGTTCGACATAGAGTCTCGGGGACTACTGAGCAAAGCTCGAGTTGCAACAGACTGGTCTTGCCTTTCCACACTTTCCCTCTTTTATGTTGTGTATCTAGTCACCTAGGTTCACTTAGACTGAGGACAGGGTTAACAGGAGTATCAGGGGTAAGTAGAGGCTCCTCCAAGAGAAGCTATCCTCAAGGGTCCGGAGGGTAATTGTCCCCACCCCTCACCCCAGGTCCTCTGTCTTGGCAATTTTTCTATATACTGACTAGTGCAGGACCAAGCAGGCTCTCAATCAGGAATCCGCATGCTCCTAGGGGCAAACTGAAAAATCTGGAATCCAAGAGGTGGTCATAAATTTCAATATGTGGAATGTCCCATGTCCAGCTATTTAAGAATTCCTGGTTTAGACAACAGGTGGGACCTGAGAGCTATTCGTGAAGTTCTATATGGCCATTGTTGCTCTGTTCAAAATTAAGCCTCCATGGTGTGGCCTCAGGCTAGCCCTGTTCTGAAGCTCCTGGGCTGAGATAGGAAGATGTGAAGTGTCCAGCTGCTATCCTAGGCCAACCATCAGTAGTCAGAGGTTCATCTGCCCCATGTGTGGCTAGAGGTGCTGATTCTGGACCCTTTGTGCCCTGAGGAGCCCTCATGCTGTCCCTAGGTTCTAGGATCAGCTCCCCAGCCATCCACACTCATCATACAAGGTCTTGTCCTTTGAGCATTCCTTATTTCTTTCCATGGGGTAAGGATGTCATGTGTTTTGGGTCCTGTGGCTCCAGAACAAATGCAGCAGCTGAGTTTTCCCCATACAGGTGGACAAATAGATGGATTTCAATTACAGGCTGTGCCGGGGCCTGACCTCAAGGGAGATCTGAGTTTGAAATTCTTGTTCCAATATTTACTTACCAGGACTGAGAACCCATCCAGCACAAATCCTAAAAATTCTCAGAATAAAACTATTGAGAGTTAATGTTATTTACAGGCAACAAAAACCTGTCTGAACTGAAATTGAGATGCAGTTGATCTAATTGGTGGAGTAAGATTGTGCTAGAACCCTTACTTCAGAGTCTGAGATCATTGAGGGGACAGAGGGCAACCTCGCCTCTGGAATAGTGTGCATGAAGGTCAGGCTTCCAGAAGACATTGAACTAGAGGTGATTTGGAAGAAAGTAGCAGCTCCAGGTTGTGGTATGGGCTGAGACTCCAACATGAGATGTGTTGTTACATTGACTCGCTGACATTTGAGGTTTTGAGCAGTTCAGCTGCAAGAGCTTTCATATGGTCTTACCCTTGGGTAGAAGTCAGTGTGGCCTGCCTCTTGTGCCTTTCAGAGACCAGGGAGCATCATCGCTGGATCTGGAGACTATCAGAAATCAGCCTTTGGTAGTGGGCACTGCAAAGATACTTCCTTGATCCCTGAAGACAATTTTCAAGTAGGACTTTCTGCCTGCACAGCAGACAGGATGAGCTAGTCAGATTCCAGTAACAGTGTGCATGTGAGACCACTTGAATCCTCTGGTAGGAAGGGTCCAGGACAACATTCATGTTGGGAAAGACTTGCCAGGCCCTTGTGGACCTCTGCTCATCGTGTCTGACCACCCCATGGAGATATGAGCACACCACTTTATTATGGCACTGAAGTGTGGAATAGGCCACACAAGGCAGCCTTTCAAAGTCCCCCTAACTGCACAAGGACACTGTGTTTGGAAAAGTGAATAGAAATAGCTTAAGAACTACCTCAAGGCTTATTCCAAGGATACTGAGTCTTTGTCAGCTGAGATGCCCACTTTCAACCAGGCAGTTGTGTGGATGCCCGAGGCAGGCACTGTCTGTTTCTCAGACAGGAGGGATTAAATCCATGATGGCATGATGGCAAAAGATGTTGACAGCAGGCCAGGCCCCTGCAGATATGAGTTCTTGTGAGAAAAGTTATGAGAGTTTACCCAGGAGCAGGTGAAATGGGTGCTTGGAATTGCCTCGGGATCATGCCTCTGAGCATTGCTGGCTTTCACCTCTGCTCTTGGAGCTCAGTGTCTCCTCCATCTGCTTCCAGCCCACATTCCCGTGCCCAAGCCCATCTGCCAGTGCTCCAATTTCAAGCCAGGTTCTCGTTACTCATGACATGATCCTGTGCTCCAGCCCTACTCAATCACTCTTTGTGCTCAGGCATTTCCCTCCACCCAGCTACACTGGAACTCAGCTCTCCCTTCACCAAACCCAAGAACTGATGTTTCTCTGCCTTGGGACAACCATTGATTTCCTGAGCTGTGCACCCTGGATGCTGAATCTCATGCCCTCTGATGGCATTTAGTCTAAATGCAGAGTGGCAGCCTTCTTCCCTGATAGTGCCCTCTTAGTGGTCTCCTGCACCCCTACTTTCATCCTCAAAGCCACGCTTGAGAGTCTTCCTGTGAGGTTCAGTTTCCTGAACTGCAGCCAAGTGCTGACTCCTGGGAAAGGGAGGTGTTGAGGAGCAGGAGTGTCCCGAACAAGAGCAGGACAGCTGTTTTATTGGGTCTGATCCTGCCAAGTCTAGTCAGGGTGTGCAGAAAGGCCAACGACAAGGAACCATTTACAGAAATAGGTAGTTTCAAACATGGACACTGATACATAGGATGAAAGGTGTTGAATGCTACAAGGTCAGTTCAGGGCGCTCTGGAAGATGAATGGCAGCAGAAGCCAGGGATGTGCAGGCCTGAAGGCTGTGTGAGGTCCAGACGAATCAGCTGCCCTCACAGGTAAAGATGAGCTGGTGTAAGACAGAGTAGATGTAAGTTCTGGTGAACGAGTGAGGCTTTTGATTCCATTAATCCAGTCAATGAAGTAGGAGACCCTGGTGAAGACGCTGGGATAGATGGGGTGCTGGCAGTCCAAGCCCCAGCTGGCCAATCCAACCAGTACCCAGGCATTGGTAAGGTAGCAAACAAGAGGACTCCCAGAATCACCCTGTAGAGAGAGAAAGGAGGTAGCTTTGGAGGCTGAACAGATTGGAGAAGGCATGTAACAAGGTCTGGGGTCTTGTGCCTGTCTCTGAATCAGGGCCCCACAATAGAACAAATCTCAAGAGTGGAACTCTGGGTACCAGTATCAACAAATTCCTGGGCTAATCCCCCATCTCAATCTACTGATAGGTCTTCCCCACTCTCTGCACCACACATTTGGAGCCAGTGGCCAGAAAGGGACAGTGTCTATGGTCAGGAGAGACAGAGCCCAAGAGAAACTACGTGTGTGAGCATAGTGCCCAGCCTCTGCACAGACACCAGATGCTAGAGACCCTGAGCTGCATCCATCCAAGCCTGCTTCCTTTCCTGTTCATCTGGGCCTAAGGCTTTCTCTCAATCTCTTAGTTGTGGGTCTTTGGAAAACTCCTAGACCCAACTCAGGTGAAGACAACCCACATGGGCAAGGTCTCTGGAAGGTTTATGTGGTCACTGGTTCATGAATTCTACCTCCTGGACCAAGAAGTGAAACCCAAGCAGGCCCTCTATCCATCTGCCCAGTGTGCAGGTTGGGCATCAGGGTGGCAGGTTCTGCCTCAGGAGATTCAAATAGAAAAAACCCCTGCTCCATGGAACTCACACCAACCAGGGAACAGAATCTTCGTATCAGTGCACATAAATCTCCCCAGCCACAACTGGAAAGAGAAAGCATAATGTGATTGTACCAGCCTTGTGGGTAGAAATTTTAGGTGGTAAAAACAAAGAGGGGAGGGGTGAACCAAGGTTGAGTGGATCACAGGAGGTCACTGGCAGTCTATGGGTTAGTCCAAGGGATACCCAGTTGGTGGGCACCAGGTAGAAATAAGACCAATCAGACGTGACAACCCTCTCACTGTCCTCTTCCCCACCCCTGGAACCTTCATTACCTTATGTGACAGAAGAGGCTTTGCACTTAGGATGGTGGAGAGGGTCTTGAAAATGGATATGACCCTGGAGTGGCATGGTGGGACCAACCTCTTCATTTGCAACTTCCTGATATGGGGAAGAAGTTGGCAGGGGATCACAGGCAGACAAGATGTGATAACAAAAGCAAGAGGTTGGATGAATGTGCATTAAGGACAGAGGAAGGGACTACAGCAGCAGCCCTGAGAATCCAAAGAAGGCAGGGCTGGAAAACCCTCCAGAGCCTCACTAGGAAGCAGACTGCCCACACCTGGACTTTGTGCTTTGGCCCTCCAGATCTGAGAGTCTCTCAATGTCAGCTAGCTTATTTAGCCTCTCAGTTTCTGATGACATGACTGTGTGCTGGTAAATTTCCCTCAATCTTCTTGGGAGTAGGACTGTGTCTTTGCTGTCCCCAGTGCTTTTCTTGGTGGCTTCTCACCAAGTATCTGGTCCTTCACACCATGCCCCCACCCGGCTTGTAAGGCAGCAGGAACCTGGTGGTGGCTGTATGCTCCAAGCCTCTGCGATTCATACACATGAGCCACGTGGCACCAATCTCACACTGGATTCTGGGCCCATGGGGAAAGCGCAGAAGGAGTTCAGGGAATTCAAGGCCACTGGGAGCTCCAGGAAAGTAAAGGAAGTCCAGTTATCAGGATCTCAAGCCGAGGGAGCTTTGGTTCACACTAACATAGAGAAAAGAGAGAGGGGAAGAAAGAAGCAGAGGTGCTAGTGGTGGTGAGGATAGTGTGGTGATTCGCATCATGGGTACAGGGACAGGTCTGAGACAGGCACTAGGAAAAAGTGCAGGTCAGACAGAGGGGGACAGAGTCTGAGACTTTAGGGTCAACGCTTGATCAGCACCTGCCGGATACCAGGCAATGTACTTCATTTTCTACAGGAACCTTAAGACAGGGAGGCTGGAAGCAGCCCCATTTCAAGCTGAGGAAATGCAGTTAAGGTGGCAGTGCAGACTGTGCAGACTGGCCTGGGCAGCCCCATTGTCAGAACACTGAGTCAGTCACCCTGAACAACTGTTCTTGGTACTGTGGTTAGGAAGAGGTGATACTTTACAGAAGAGAAAGGAACTCTTGGGGAAAAGTGGAGACCAGGACAATTAGGGGAGGAATCCTGTGGGTTTCCAGACAGGCAATGGTGACAGACAGGCTGGGGGCGGGGGGCGCTGATGCACAAGCACAGAGGGTTTTCTTGGGTTCCCTGGAGTCCAGTTCTGTGGTGTCCTTGGCTTAGTGAATGAACATTAGGCGCAGACAGA